>NC_083734.1:15690000-16930000 GCF_028564815.1 Eubalaena glacialis | reverse complement strand
TCGGGTGGACTTGGCCGCTGTCTTTGAGGACTTAAACTTAGAGGCTTTGGCGGCTGCCCCAGGGTCTGAGGCTTCTGGAGGGTAGCGTAGGTTTCTAAACGCGGTGCCCATAGGGGCCGTAGACTTCATAGCACTTCCAGGATTCTGGATCCCACTTACACTTAAAGACCTGAATGCTCTGACGTGACTACTGATAAATTTAGGTTTCTTTCAAGAATACGATCACATCTAGAATGCACTGAGGGGTAATTGTGCAAGAGTCAACTCTGACATCCCTGAATACACTACTGGCCAGTAGGTGCTCAGAAGCCCTGGGGACCTTGTCAAGAAGGTGACTGCACCTAGAATGCACTGTTCAGTCTGTTTATCAAGCACGTACTGTTTATGGGACGAAAATGCTCTAGGCATCTCATATGTGCCATCGAGGGACTTGCAGGTTAATAGTCCCCTACTTTACAACTCTCGCTGTGGAGCCTGGCTCTTTTGCAAATTGGTAAACAAAAACCAGGCCTTTAGCCCAAGAAAGCCCAGCTATCACCCCTAGACCCCTACCTAGACTGCTGCCTTAGCATAATCCAACAAGAAACTAGGCTCAATTCAGTCCCAGGAATTCAACAATACAAACTTTTTTGTGTCTGTGTGTGTTGGGGGTGGGGGGTGGGCAGCGTCTGGTGGCTTGTGGGATCTTAGTTCCGCAACCAGGGATGGAACCCCGGCCCTAGGTAGTGAAAGCATGGAGTCCTAACCACTGGACCACCAGGGAATTCACCTCAACAATGCAAACTTGAAAGCTGTGGGCGATGCACTGCAGTTAAAGGGAAGAAGAGGTACAGGACAAAACTCTCCTTATCACCGTGACTCTTCCATCCTACCTCCAGCCCAATCTCCTGTCTACAATTCAGAGTCTGGAGGGATAGAGACCAAGATATAATGTAAGTCCAGACAGACAGACAGAGAGAGAGAGAAAGAGAAGAAGTTCCATTCTTTTGTGAAGGGTCTTAAGTTCACTTTACTTCTAGGGAAAGCAAAAGCTACTGCTGGATGCCAGGATCTGGTATGAATATTTGAACTCCTCATCTAAGATTAATATTTGAACTCCTCATCTAACATTAAGGGTTTTCCTCATTTTGGAAAAAAGCAAAAATAGGCCCTAGAGTAAAGGTTGAAAAGGCTGTAAACGGAGTGTCACAGACATGCTGGAGGTAATAGAGCCTGCTCACATTCTTCTGTAAAAGGAGGCAGGAAGATATATACAAATGCATATAATGGAATTCTCAGGTCCCTAAGAAACTAAGGGTTACTCCCTGCAGCACCTAGGAAACTAAGAATTTTTTTTTCTCCTCAGATGCTTGTGACTTTTACATACATAGGCTTTTACATATATACATATGTTGCTGTAGAGAAACAGTGTATAAATTGGCATAATCCTGTCCCTAGAAAAGCAAATCTACTCAAAGGTTCAGGCTTCATGTATGAATAGCCTCCCAGCTAGGGAGTTCCATCTGGACATACGTAGAGTAAACTACAACAGCTGACAGAGCAGGGTGGTGGGCAGTAAACAGGACATCCTGTAGGTGGGGCCCTACAGAGGCTAGCTCCAGGCTTAGAAGGGTTGTCATTACTTGCAAAAGTATTATCCTTTGGAATGAGAGCACATTTGGCACCACAGGGGAATTGCAGAACCAGAAAGGAGCAAGAATTAATATTGACACTATGTTCTGATGAATGGATGACTAAAAAGTAGGCCATAGCTTCCCCTGAAGCTTCTGGAAACTGTGACTTCCTAACCCCACCACCACACACAGCCCCTGGGAAGGCCTGCTGGAATCTATATGATGACAGCATATTTTCTTATATTTGAACCATAAGGGTCTCCTGAGCCATTTCCCTATTTGAATGTCTTACCAAGGGCAAAATTGTGACTTTTTTTTCCTGCCAAGCATTCACTCACTATATCCAGTGATACTCATTCAGAGAGTCACCCCTACTCCAATTTCAGACCATGTGGATGAGCACATAGCCTAGACCCCAAGTCAATCAACACATAACATTCCCTAAGTTACAATGACTGTTTCATGGATGGGCATGTAACCCAGTCAGAGCCAAAAATGCACAAGGAGTTCCTTCTGGGAAGATCTGTTGCTCTTTCCCACAAAAACTAGATGTAAGAAGATATAATATCTGGAACTGCTTCAACCATGTTGACACCACCAAGGGACTGCCAATCCAAAGAAAGATGTAATTTATTCAGTCACTGAACAATGTGCCAGACACTATGTGCCCACTATGTGCCAGACACTGCTCTAGATGCAGGAGACACAGTAGTGACATACATATAAAATATATATATTATTTGTCCTCTCACAACTTACAGTCTAGTAGAGGACATATAATAATAATAGCAGGGACTTCCCTGGTGGCGCAGTGGTTAAGAATCCACCTGCCAATGCAGGGGACACGGGTTCCAGCCCTGGTCCGGGAAGATCCCACATGCCACGGAGTAACTAAGCCCACGCGCCACAACTACTGAGGCCATGTGCCACAACTACTGAAACCCGTGCACCTAGAGCCCGTGCTCTGCAACAAGAAGCCCGCAATGAGAAGCCCATGCACTGCAAGGAAGAATAGCCCCTGCTCACCGCAACTAGAGAAAGCCCACGTGCAGCAGCGAAGACCCAACACAGCCAAAAATAAATAAATAAAATAAATAAATTTTAAAAAAGAAAAGAATCCGCCTGCCAATGCAGGGGACACAGGTTTGAGTCCTGGTCCGGGAAGATCCCACATGCTGCGGTGCAAGTAAGCCTGTGCACCACAACTACTGAACCTGCACTCTAGAGCCACAACTACTGAGCCCATGTGCCACAACTACTGAAGCCTGCGCACCTAGAGCCCGTGCTCCACAACAAGAGAAGCCACCACAATGAGAAGCCTGTGCACTGCAGCAAAGAGTAGCCCCCGCTCACCACAACTAGAGAAAGCCCACGTGCAGCAACGAAGACCCAACACAGCCAAAAATAAATAAATAAATTAATTAATTAATAATAATAACAGGAGACACATAGCATTTACAATGTGCCAAGCACTGTTCTAAGCACTTTACACATATTAAATTCTTTTAATCGTAACAACCCTCTTTTACAACAACAATCATTATTCCTGTTTTATAGATGAGGAAACTGAAGGAGAGAGAAGTTACTTGCCCTGGGTCACACAGTAAAATAATGAGGCTGAGAACCATAGCCAGGATGTCTGGCTCAATAATCTGTGTGCTCATTCACTATATTATTAACTGTTTTGTCATAGAAGGATAAAGGATCCTAAGAGAAAATTTAACCAGTCATGGAAGGAACAGGTTATGGAAAGACCTAGAAGTGAGAGAGAATACCAGGCAACTGGGGGACTGAAAAAAATTCAGTTGAGCTGAAAAAGAGGCGTAACAAGAGATGAGACTGGCAAAGTAAGCTGGAGCCACGTTACTCAGTTTACACTTTATCCTGAGGGCACTGAAGCAAGGGAGTGACTCGGTTAGATTGGGGCCATCGGGAGGTAGGTAAGACCCTGAAGAGCCCTGCGCAGCCTCTTATAGTATTCCAGACACTGCAACAGAATCACTGCAGGTAGTGATAAATGCTGTGAGGAAAAGGCTCTCTGAGGAAGTGACATTTCAGCTGAGACCTGAATGGGGAGCAGAAGCCAAATCTAGAACATAGGAGGCAGGAGTAGCAGGTGTAAAGGCCCTGAGGCAAAAATTAGCTTGATATATTCAAGAGAAAACTAGTGTGCCTGACACCTTGGGAGTAGAAGTTAGCAGGGCTCAATGCATGCAAGGACTTTGGACTAATCTAGTTGTAATAGGAGGCCATTGGAGGGTTTTAAGCACCATCTCCTTCAAATTCTATCTCCTTAAATCTCTGGAATCCATCTGTTTCTCTCCACCATCTTCACTGCACTATTTTAGTGAGAAAGATAAAGTTACTTCTATTGGAAAAGGACTTGGGGGTCAGGGAAGTTTTTGGTTTTTGCTTTTCAGATGGAAGAGGTGAAGCATTTAAAAAATAAATACTGATGGGAGGTCACCCTGATACCAAAACCAAACAAAGATGTCACAAAAAAAGAAAACTACAGGCCAATATCTCTGATGAACATAGATGCAAAAATCCTCCACAAAATACTAGCAAACAGAATCCAACAGCACATTAAAAGGATCATACACCATGATCAAGTGGGGTTTATCCCAGGAATGCAAGGATTCTTCAATATATGCAAATCAATCAATGTGATACATCATATGATAATCTCAATAGATGCAGAAAAAGCTTTTGACAAAATTCAACACCCATTTATGATAAAAGCTCTCCAGAAAGTAGGCATAGAGGGAACATACATCAACATAATAAAGGCCATATATGACAAACCCACAGCCAACATCGTTCTCAAAGTTGAAAAGCTGAAACCATTTCCTCTAAGATCAGGAACAAGACAAGGCTGCCCACTCTCACCACTATTATTCAACATAGTTTTAGAAGTTTTAGCCACAGCAATCACAGAAGAAAAAGAAATAAAAGGAATCCAAATCGGAAAAGAAAAAGTAAAACTGTCACTGTTTGCAGATGACATGATACTATACATAGAGAATCCTAAAGATGCTACCAGAAAACTACTAGAGCTAATCAATGAACTTGGTAGAGTAGCAGGATACAAAATTAATGCACAGATATCTCTTGCATTCCTATACACTAATGATGAAAAATATGAAAGAGAAATTAAGGAAACACTCCCATTTACCATTGCAACAAAAAGAATAAAATACTTAGGAATAAACCTACCTAAGGAGACAAAAGACCTGTATGCAGAAAACTATAAGACACTGATGAAAGAAATTAAAGATGATACCAACAGATGGAGAGATATACCATGTTCTTGGATTGGAAGAATCAACACTGTGAAAATACTACCCAAAGCAATCTACAGATTCAATGAATCCCTATCAAACTACCAATGGCAATTTTCACAGAACTAGAACAAAAAATTTCATAATTTGTATGGAAACACAAAAGACCCCGAATAGCCAAAACAATCTTGAGAAAGAAAAACGGAGCTGGAGGAATCAGGCTCCCTGACTTCAGACTATACTACAAAGCTACAGTAATCAAGACAGTATGGTACTGGCACAAAAATAGAAATATAGATCAATGGAACAGGATAGAAAGCCCAGAGATAAACCCACACACATATGGTCACCTTATCTTTGATAAAGGAGGCAAGAGTATACAGTGGAGAAAAGACAGCTTCTTCAATAAGTGGTGCTGGGAAAACTGGACAGCTACATGTAAAAGAATGAAATTAGAACACTTCCTAACAAACATACACACACCAAAAAAAACTCAAAATGGATTAAAGACCTAAATGTAAGGCCAGACACTATAAAACTCTTAGAGGAAAACATAAGCAGAACACTCTATGACATAAATCACAGCAAGATCCTTTTTGACCCACCTCCTAGAGAAATGGAAATAAAAACAAAAATGAACAAATGGGACCTAATGAAACTTAAAAGCTTTTGCATAGCAAAGGAAACCATAAACAAGATGAAAAGACAACCCTCAGAATGGGAGAAAATATTTGCAAACAAAGCAACTGACAAAGGATTAATCTCCAAAATATACAAGCAGCTCATGCAGCTCAATATCAAAAAAACAAACAACACAATCCAAAAATAGGCAGAAGACCTAAATAGACATTTCTCCAGAGATATACAGATTGCCAACAAACACATGAAAGGATGCTCAACACCACTAATCATTAGAGAAATGCAAGTCAAAAACTACAATGAGGTATCACCCCACACTGGTCAGAAGGGCCATCATCAAAAAATCTACAAATGATAAATGCTGGAGAGGGTGTGGAGAAAAGGGTACCCTCTTGCACTGTTGGTGGGAATGTAAATTGATACAGCCACTATGGAGAACAGTATGGACGTTCCTTAAAAAACTAAAAGTAGGGCTTCCCTGGTGGAGCAGTGGTTAAGAATCCGCCTGCCAATGCAGGGGACACGGGTTCGAGCCCTGGTCCGGGAAGATCCCACGTGCCGCGGAGCAACTAAGCCCGCGAGCCACAACTACTGAGCCTGCGCTCTACAGCCCTCGAGGTACAACTACTGAAGCCTGTGCTCTGCAGCAAGAGAAGCTACCGCAATGAGAAGCCCCCACGCGCAGCAATGAAGACCCAACGCAGCCTCAACTAAATAAATAAAAATTAAAAAAAAAAAAAAAAAAAAACTAAAAGTAGAACTACCATACGACCCAGCAATCCCACTACTGGGCATATACCCTGAGATAACCATAATTCAAAAAGAGTCATGTACCACAACGTTCATTGCAGCTCTATTTACAACAGCCAGGACATGGAAGCAACCTAAGTGTCCATCGACAGATGAATGGATAAAGAAGATGTGGCACATATATACAATGGAATATTACTCAGCCATAAAAAGAAACAAAACTGAGTTATTGTAGTGAGGTGGATGGACCTAGAGTCTGTCATACAGAGCGAAGTAAGTCAGAAAGAGAAAAACAAATACTGTATGCTAACATATATATACGGAATCTTAAAAAAAAAAAAAAAAAAGGTTCTGATGAACCTAGGGGCAGCACAGGAATAAAGACACAGATGTAGAGAATGGACTTGAGGACACGGGGAGGGGGAAGGGTAAGCTGGGACAAAGTGAGAGAGTAGCACTGACATATATACACTACCATATGTAAAATAGATAGCTAGTGGGAAGCAGCTGTATGGCACAGGGAGATCAGCTCGGTGCTTTGCGACCACCTAGAGGGGTGGGATAGGGAGGGGTGGGAGGGAGACGCAAGAGGGAGGGGATATGGGGATACATGTATGCATATAGCTGATTCACTTTGTTATACAGCAGAAACTAACACAACATTGTAAAGCAGTTATACTCCAATAAAGATGTTTTTAAAAAATATACTGATGGGAGGAATATAGTACAGAGAGAAACTGTCTATACAGAAAAGAAAGGATAGGGGCTTCCCTGGTGGAGCAGTGGTTAAGAATCTGCCTGCCAATGCAGGGGACATGGGTTCGAGCCCTGGTCCAGGAAGATCCCACATGCCGCGGAGTAACAAAGCCTGTGCGCCACAACTACTGAGCCTACGCTCTATAGTCCGCGAGCCACTACTACTGAGCCTGCGTGCCACAACTACTGAAGCCCGCGCGCCTAGAGCCCGTGCTCCGCAACAGGAGAAACCACTGCAATGAGAAGCCCACGCACCGCAACGAAGAGTGGCCCCCATTCGCCGCAACTAGAGAAAGCCCGCACGCAGCAACGAAGACCTGAGGCAGCCAAAAAATAAATAAATTAAATAAATAAATTTACTTTTAAAAAAAAGAAAAGAAAGGATAATTCATGGAACAAGGTTCCTGAAGGGGTAAAACAGCCTTAAGATAGGAACATTTATTAAGAGCCTACATTGTTCTAAACCCTAGATTCAAATGAACATATATTAGATAAATGTTTATTATCATCTGCATTTTACAGATGAGGAAACTGACACGTGGAGAGTTTAAATAACTTGTCCAAACTCACACAGCTAATAAGTGGCAAGCTGAGATATGAACCCAGGCAGTCTGATTCATTTGATTAGTCTCTCCTAACCTCACAAAATACAAAATTCCCCCCACAATATCCTTTGAGAGAAAATCTCTGGGAAAGAAGAGAATTAACAAGACACTTTGACTCATTTCCCCTAAGTTTTTGTGTCATCCCTGGGATTCTTTCACTGTTATCTGTTACCACCACTGTAGTACTTAATATGTGTTCCTTGGGTGATATTTGCATTTATGCAATTAAGCTCTTCAACTACTGTTTAACCTGAAATTTCCCTTCACCTAAATTGCAGTTTAAATGGTATTTCACCTAACTGTCCATGAAGGAAGATTTGTATTTTTCTGATTGTTGGCTGTCTCATATTTAGTAGCATCTTTTTCTTTGGACACCCATATGCCCAAAGAACATCCAGAATATCATGTTCCAAAAAGGTTGTTTCTTCTACTAACAGAGCAGGCAGGCTGAAAGCTGGAACTTGACAGCATTTGCAAACCATCAGTGCATCTGGCTGCCCAAGGCTCTGTCAATCCATGTCGCTAAGCTTCTCTGGACACTCAGCATCCACTCCGACAACAGCAGCCTGGCCAGTTGGTTCTTACCATCCTCCAACAATTCTCCCCTCTCTGTCCTACATCATCCATTTCTTCCTCTCTACTAGGTCACTACCATGAGCAAACAAAAACCTCCCATCTTAAAAAAAAGAAAAAGGAAATCCTCTCTTAACTCCACCCCTCTCTCCCCCTCTTGTGTTACCATTCTCTTTTGCTCTGCTCCTCTGGGAAGAGTTGTATATATATTCTGGCCGCCCTCAATTCCTTTCCCTTCATTCTCTCTTAAACCCACTCCATTTAGGCTTTCACCCAGACCATCCTACTGAAACTATTCCTGTCAGGTCACAGGTCACTTAGGTATCTCTCTCTCTCTCTCTCTCTCTCTCATACACACACACACACACACACACACACACACACACACACACACACACACGGCCCCCAGGATACAAGTCCCGTGCTGGAGATTTCTGTCCGCTTTGTTCATTGTTGTATCCTCAGCACCTCCAAACCCGCGGCATTTATCCCTCAATTCCAAAAGTCTGACTGAGGCTTCAACGGATGAAGAGAGGGCTTAAGGCCACAGATCGGCCAAAGTGTATCAGGTTTCTCAGGCCGCTAAGGCAGTCCGGGAGATCCTAGGTGACTAAGCCGCTTCTTCTCCCTTTGCAGACCCTCTGGTTTTTCTCCAGAAAGGAATGGCCTCAGAGAGGAGATAGTAGCCGAGTCTCACAGGAGGGAAATCCGGGTCTGCTGCTCATCGGGAACACCGACCACTCCTTACAGGAGGCTCCCATAAAGTAAAGGTACAGACTGCCGGAGGCCGCTGCCGACGCTAGGCCAAGCCAGAGGGGCACTGGGAGGGGATCCTACAAGCCTGAGGCTGGAAAGGACTAAAAAGACCCTCAGGGGGAGCAGTACACGGTCCCACGCCGCCGACCATCCCTCCTCCGTTGCGCGAGTTTCTCCCGCTTAGTGAGGTCAGGCGCTAAGTGAATGATTTTGCCGCTTGGCCTCGTGGGAGATGTAGTCTTTCATGAGGCAGGGCTAGAAGGGCCTTCTACAAAACTTTGGCAGGAGAAGAAGAAAACACGATGCGTATGGGAATCCAAAACGATCTTCAAGCTCACACAAACTCTAAATACACTTTTCCCCCGTTCCTTAGCCTCGGGCAGTCTCCAGAGCGGTTCCAACTCCAGCCCACCTCCAATGTCCCATGTTCCTCCGCTCTGTTCGGGCCGATCTAGCTCTCTCCCGCTCGCTCGCCTCTCCGCAGCACTGTCCAATCATAGGTGCGTTCCTGGGAGTTCCCGGAGTGCCTTGCGGTTGCGATGGCTGCCCCCGGCAGGAGAGGGGGTGCGCTCCTTCGAACCGTGTTAGGGGTTTGGCCGCCGGGTCCCGACGCCGCGAGGGAATGGGTGACCCGGCTCCCCTCGCTCTTGGGCAGTCAGCAGAGGTGCGTCTCCTGTGTCTCGGGCCCGGCCTTCTCTGGTCCCCGCCTGGCCTCGGCTTCTCGCCCCAATGGCCAGAACTCAGCCCTGGACTGCTTCCTCGGACTCTCTCAGCCAGACAGCTCGTTGAATTTTTGCGTCCCCGCCGTGTCCATGCACAGAGGTAAAGGGCCCAGATAGATTTGTTTGGGACTGTCACGGTTTTAGCACTGAAAGTCCTGTGTCGGGGAAACCCCTCAGTCTCTGGGGATATCGTCTTTGGCTCTGTATTACAGAAAACGATCTTGAGGCCCCGAGAGATAGAAGCGAGCAGTGAAGGATCTCATAGGAAAGAGATACTAGGTTCTAAGAGTTTTCGAGCTAGAGGGAACCGATCTGGTCACAACCACAGACGTTCGCAAAGAGCAGGAGATTGAAGGGCCACAGGCATGGCAGAGTTGTGGCTCTCTGTCCTCACATGGGGAGCAAACTTGACCCATCTACTTGTCAAGACACTGAGTTCCAGTTGGCCCTTGAACAACTCGGGGAAGAGGTGTTAGGGGTGCAGAACCCACGCAATCGAAAATCCTCATATAATTTATCGTGGGCCCTCCGTTTATGCAGCTCCTTCGTATCCACGATTCCCATCTGAGGATTCAACCAACTGCACATCGCATAGTACACATTTAGTGAAGAATAAAAAAAAACAAAAAAACCTGCGTATAAGTGGACCAGCACAGTTCAAACCCATGTTGCTCAAGGGTCAACTGTACACCTGGAAATAGCACCCTCTATTCTTCAAGTAGCATAGACTAAAGGCTGAACACAAAAGCTGGTAATTACAATGCAGTGTCATAAGGAGCAAATACAGAAAGACTGAGAAAGCTTGCAGAGCCTTCATTGTACCCTTAGTAGGGTGAGATAGAGCTGGAGGAATTTCTGGCTTTATCTGGTATAGAGATACTTTCACACATGTGCATACATTTACTGGGCACAACTACACAATACGATTCCACAAGGTTATTGAGTATTAAGTGCCAGGCATTGTGCTGAGTGGTTTTACACAATTCCCAGTTGTCAAAAGAAGGTTATACAGTAAGTAGTTACCATCAATATCATTTCTGTTTTACATATGAGAAAACTAAGGGGCTTATAGAGGTTAGAGAACTTGAGAAAGGCATATAAACAAAGTAATGGACAAACTGAATCTCAAAGCCAGGTCTCGGCTTCAACCTGATGCACTAATCTTGTATCCGTATTCCCTTTGTCAATGGGTAGGACCGAGTACCTGACAGGGGATCCAGGTTGCACTACCTCTCACTCCCCTCCCATTCCCACACACAGATGAGCAGGATCTCCTCTTGGTCCATCGCCCCGACATGCCTGAGAGCCCCCGAGTCCTACGAGTGGTCCTCCTGGGTGCACCGAATGCAGGAAAGTCAACCCTCTCCAACCAGCTGCTGGGCCGAAAAGTATGCTGCATCCTTGACACCCCCCACCCTTTCACTTCTCACTTCTTACTGTGCCTTCGTGGATTGTTCTAGAGGGATCTGGGACCTCACTTGGGACTTCTTTGTTCCTGGCAGGTGTTCCCTGTCTCCCAGAAGGTGCACACCACCCGCAGCCAAGCTCTGGGGGTCATCACAGAGAAAGAGACCCAGGTGGTGGGTACTTGCAATGGATGTCCAGCAAACAGGACAGAGGGTGAAGCTAAGAGGGTCTCTCTTACTGTTAGACCTGAAGAAAATGATGCTTAGGCTCACTTCTCTGAGGGAAGGGGGCTCCTCTTCCTTTAGGCCTATGCAGTTCTCTCTCTACCTTCCCCCTTTGGCATCTAGTCAGAAAGGTCTCACTGCCTCTTTACTGCTTCCTAATCTTCCAAATATTCACAGTTGTCCTCTTTTTCCTGGATCCTATCTAGAATTAAAGCAAGGCTGGAGGGTAAAAATTTGAAGTCAGCTTGGCCAAGAAGTGGGGGCAGGCTCCTGACATCAAGGGTGGGTGACCTTTCACTACCCAGCCATAATCTTTCCTCCTGGGGTCGGGGGTCTGGGCATCTCTCTTTCCTGATTTTAGATTCTACTTGACACACCTGGCCTCATCAGCCCTGCTAAACAGAAAAGGTAATATAGCTGGGGAAACAGGGAGTTGTAGGGGGGAAAGGTGTTGAAGAGGGAGTGGGGAGATTCCATCATAGGGGCTGGAAAACCCCCTTATCACACCCCATCCCTTCTCAGGAGGGCATCACTCCCAAGACCCTTCCTGATCTATATATGTCTGTCCCTTAGGCACCATCTGGAGCTCTCTTTGTTGGAAGATCCATGGAAGAGCATGGAATCTGCTGATCTGGGTTAGGCTCTGGATGGGAATCTGAAGCCCAATTTACATGGTCATGGCCTCTCATTGCTGATAGTTTAGGGGGATGGGGGTTGGCCAGATCCCATACCCTGTAAGTTTTGGGAGTTGGGGGGAAAGAGTGGTCATAACCTTGTCCTCCCTACACTGCCAACTTCCAGTTGTGGTTCTTGTGGATGTCTCGGACAAGTGGACTCGGAACCAGCTCAGTCCCCAGGTGCTCCAGTGCTTGACCCAGTTCTCCCAAGTCCCCAGCATCCTTGTCATGAACAAGGTGAGCACCACCTACCTGAGGAAAGGGGTCTACTTCAAGGGCCCCGTCTCACTGACCACAATCCCTTGCCCGTCCCCCACCCCCAGGTTGATTGCCTGAAGCAGAAGTCAGTTCTCCTGGAGCTTACAGCAGCCCTCACTGAAGGTGTGGTCAATGGCAAGAAGCTCAAAACGAGGCAGGCCGTCCGCTCACAGCCGGGCAACCATTGCCCCAGCCCAGCAGCTAAGGGCCCAAACACACTGTCTATGGGAGACCCTCAGCGGATTGGCTGGCCCCACTTCCAGGAGATCTTCATGTTGTCAGCCCTAAGCCAGGAGGATGTGAAAACACTAAAGGTCAGTTAGCCTTGACCGTAGCCTGGCCCTTGGTTTCCACCATGTGAAGACAAGCCTCAGAGTTCCTCCTCCTGGAAGTGAGAGTGAGAGGAAGGTCCTGCTTGGGACTGAGATGCCTACCTACTCCCTCTGTGCCCATAGCAATACCTCCTGGCACAGGCCCGGCCAGGGCCCTGGGAGTTCCACAGTGGAGTCCTCACCAGCCAGACGCCTGAGGAGATCTGCGCCAACATGATCCGAGAGAAGCTCCTGGAGTACCTGCCCCAGGAGGTGCCCTACAACGTGCAGCAGGTGCAGGCACAGTTGGGGGTCATGGGGCTCTCCATCAGGCACACACCGGGAGCAGACAGCTGGGTCCCAAAGAGGGCGTGGGTAGGGGCCTGCCTGACCAGTCATGATGTCTCCCTGTGCAGAAGACGGTAATGTGGGAGGAAGGGCCAAACGGGAAGCTGATGATTGAGCAGAAGCTTCTGGTGCCCAAAGAATCTCACATGGTAAGCAGGGCCCGGCTTGGAGGAGGGGCCAATACTGTTAGGCAGGGGTTCTTCCCTGACTGCTTGGGAGCTCTGAGAGCAGGCTCACGTCCCTGTCTGTTACCCCACCCTCAGAGGATCCTGATCGGTCCGAAAGGGCACCTGATCTCCCAGATGGCACAGGAGGTGGGCCGCGACCTCATGAACATCTTCCTCTGTGAAGTTCAGCTCCGCCTGTCTGTGAAACTCCTCAAGTGACCACCCTCTGATATCTTTCCCAAGGCATCCCCGCCCAAGCTGCTGGCGGGAGCCACTGACCAGAACTGCCCCTACCTGGGGCCTGCAGGGCCTGGAGCCGGGCCCGGACAGTGACTGGCTGGCTGACGCTGGGTGGCTGGCCGAGTCTGCACAGCCCCTGCCTGGCCATGCCTCCTGCTGGAGGAAGGAATCTACCTTAGCCTGGTTCCCACGTGGTTCCTCTGCCTGGGCCTGTAGCTACTTAGGTCTTAGAAGCTGGCCCTTTGGTGTGGGAGCCCTGCTGCCGCCTGGCATTGGGCCCAGAGTTTCTTCCTGAGTTGTTAGCAGGGAGATCTTTCCCCTCTCCCCTCAGTTCGTACACCTTGCAGCTGTGTAAGGACCCATGTGTCCTGAGTGAGATAGTGCCTCCCACCTGCTCCTCAAGTCATTGATCCCTCCCACCCCACCCCTCTCTCCAATCTCGGATGCTAATAAAGTTAAGAGACAAGCAGCATTCTGGTTCTCATCTTTATTTCTTCAGAACAGGAAAGAGAAAACGTACCCATTCCCTCCACCCCTACCCCGTTGTCTGAGCTGGAGTCTCCCTCCCTTCAGTAGGCTGCTCCAGGGTCCCGAGCAATCTTCTTGGCACGTTTTCTGGGTGCAGCAAGAGAACCGTTACCATTACTAAACTCAGTAATGGTAACGGTTTCCTCGCCACCCCCAAGTGCCCTGGCGGTTGGCAGGCTGAGCAGTGAGCACGGTGGGCTTGCAGCAACCCCTGGCCTCCTCATCAGCCTCCAGAGCTGGGAGTACCCGGACTAGTACATCATCTATACTGTAGTGTCTCATCACAAACTTACAGTATATGATGATATCCCAGCCAGGGCCCTGCAGGAGGCACAGGGAGCATGGCTTGGAGAGCACTGTGGCAGAGAGAGCCAGGCACTGGGGGCACAGCAGGACAGGTCAAGGATGGACACACAGAGCTCCCCACTCCCTGGCCGGCATCTCCTTGATTCTGTGGTCAAGGGCAGCCTGAAGGGGACTGATCCAAAGAGCCCTTCAGAGCTAGGGTCTGTTGAGATGTCCTTAGGGACCCAGCGCCGGAGTTTAACAAGCCAGAGATCACATAATGAAGCAGAAGATTTCCTCTGGTCAGACTAACAAGCAGACAGACCCAGAGGAGGAACACTTACCTGGGGCTGGAACTGCAGACTAAGGCCTTTGGAAGTAGGGAAACCCTATCCCTCCTGTCTCTCCACTCAAGCTGCTCCCTTTTAATCTACCAGCTGGCCCCTCCCCTTGGGTGGGGCACTTTCCTGGGTTCTGGAAGGCCCTGCCTCTTAACCCTTTCCCTGCTAGACTCCTTGGACTGAGGGTCACTGGCCCTTCTCCATTAGGCCCTTTGTCACATACTCTTTTATGGACCTTGCTAAGCCTGCTGAGCCTGGGCCTGGCTGAAGAAAACACAGCCTCACCCCAGCCATCCTGCAGGGCTTAATTGCTGGTCAGAGCCCTGGGGAGGTGGTGGTGGTTGTTTTTGGTGGTGGGAATGTTAGTTTGAATCTCTATAAGGCAGGGAGGGTCCTGACAGCTGGATCTTGGGGCAAGCTCTGACCTAAATTTCAGTCCCCAGGCCCCTGTCTATGTTTATGCTGAACCCAAGGAGGCCGGACCCTTTGCTCACCTCTGCCAGGGCAAGGTCCCCTAGGGGGAGGGGTCCTCTGCCGGAACATTTGAGGGCGGCTGGCTGAGTCAGTCCCAAGCTCACGTGGGAGCCAGCTTAGGAATGGGTAGGGGCTGTACGTCAGAGCTCAAGGCCCCCAGAGTGAGAGCCCGGCAGTATTAGGTTCTCTGCCTCTAGGAAAGGTGAGACTTGGAGTAGAGACTCCTCAAAGCAGGACCTCTGCTCCTTGGACCCACATTCTGGGGAACACGTCTGCTTCTCTGCTCCCTCCCCTTCCCCTCTCCTAGACCATCTGGTATGTATGCTGGGAAGCAGTTACACCCCCCTCTGCAGGGGCAGATGAGGCCAGGATGGGGAGTGAGGGGAGAGACCCAAACTTCTTTTGGTTCCTTGGAGGTGTTTTACCTCCTGCTGTCACAGAGGCTTAGCACATGCTCTTGCCTCTGTTTGGCATGATCTTCCCTCCTTTCTTGTCTAGTTAACTCTTATTCCCTCTTCAGATCTCTAAGTGTCTCTTCTGCAGGGTAGTTTTTCCTGGCTAGTTAAATCCCCCTGTTATGGGCTCGTTTATTTGTGTGATTATTCACATTAAGCAAATAATCACGAGGGCCTGGTTTATTCACCAATGTATCTCTACCACAGAGTAGTGACTAAACAAGCGTGCCCGTCGGATGACTGATGTAATGTGGGGGAGGGGAGAGACTGACCTGGGGAGGCAGACAGACAAAGCTGTGGCTCTCCCAGGCAAGTCATTTTCTTGGACCATCCCTGTTCGCCTTTGTAAACAGGAGTAATAACAGTCCCAGTTCGCAGAGCTGTGAGAGCTAGGTGGTGAGCTGCTGGTAAAGCACTTAGCGCAGTGCTAGTGCTGGCCCACGGAAGGGGTTAAACAAATTAATGCCACCTCATCCCCTTCCCACAGGGGCTCGCTGAAGGCCACAGGGGAGGCCTGTTGTTTCTTGTTAATTAATTAATTAATTAATTTATTTTTGGCTGCATTGGGTCTTCGTTGCTGCGCATGGGCTTCCTCTAGTTGTGGCGGGCGGGGGCTACTCTTCGTTGCAGTGTGCGGGCTTCTCATTGCAGTGGCTTCTCTTGCTGCGGAGCCCGGGTTCTAGAGCACAGGCTCAGTAGTTGTGGCACACAGGCTTAGTTGCTCCGCGGCACGTGGGATCTTCCCGGACCAGGGTTCGAACCCGTGTCCCCTGCATTGGCAGGCGGATTCTTAACCACTGTGCCACCAGGGTAGTCCTGAGACCTGTTGTTGAACATCTGAAAACTCATGAAATACTCTTGAAAGCAGCTGGAGGCCATAGAGAAAGCCCAGGTTTAGCGGTAACAGGCCTGGAGTGACAGTCCCGACTCCATTGCATCCAGCTCTGTGCCTCTGGGCCAAATGCTCTCGGCATCAGTCTCCTCAAATGTAAAATGGCCGCTGTCCAACCTACCTCAAGCGGTGGTTACAAGGATTACGTGAGCACTCATGTCAAACACCCAGATCAGAGCCCAGCGTGCATGAACCAATGTCAGTTTCCTTCTCTCCTTTCCTGTTTCACTCTCTTGCTGTGTGACTGGGGGCAAATGCCACTGTTCTGAGCTTTGGTGATAATACGTATCTTACCAAGTTGTAAGAATTAAGTGAGAAATGTGGGTGAGAAGCCTTTATAGACCCAGGTGCTCTAACCCAGTGAGGAATTATCCTTGTCTACTCCTGCCTCCCTGCAACCCCCTTTCCTGTGACCCCACGGATAGTCCAGGCTCCTTTCCCAGAGTAAAGCCTTCATGCACTAGGGCCAAATTCATGCCACTCGCTGGCTAGGTTTCCACTTAGACTCTGGGGGCCAAGTCCAAGGGTGAGCATGGACAGAACTCAGGGGTCCTGGAGGTAGAGGAGAGATATCTCCACCAGCCAGAGATCTTGTGACTGTGGCCCCAAGCTGGGTGGAGGGGCCTGCGATCAGGGTGTGGGCTGAAGGAGAGTCTGAGCCTGGGCGGGGTAGTCTGGGGACCCTGATTAGCAGACTTGGGGCTATCAGGGTAGGGGCGCTTTTGCTTATCAGGAGCTTGCAAGGGCCACAGTAGAACCTGAGGACACTTCATGCTGAGGGCGGTCTCCTGGATGGCTGCTTTTCCATCCTTCTCCCTCCTTAGAACCCTGAGGGGAGTTAGGTTGGGAGTCCTTCTCCCTTTCTGCAGGTCACATGGAGACTCTGCCCCTTGCCTGGCAGCCAGCCTGGGGTTGGGGGACACAATCCCAGTCCTTGGGAGAAGGCTTATATGGTCACAGCTTTTGCTTCAGACTAGGAGCTTCATGGCTCTCCTGAGACCGGGGTGGGCTTGTCTGGGACCTTATCCTTCCAAAATCTGATTCCAATCCCTGCCACTGCAGCTTTAAACGTTTGACTCTTATTTTGTCCTTCTTTGGATGAAGTCCTTAAACCATATGCTGAGTGATGAAATTAAGGACAGTCAGATCTGCAAGATGCCTTCAAAATCATGAAGTTCAAGTCCCTCCTTTATATAAGAGAGGAAACTGAGGCCCAGAGGAGGGGAAGGTATCATCCAAAGCCTCAGGGTTCCCTCCACCTCTCAGAATCAGGGAACCCATGACCCTATGAGGAATAGGAAGGCAGCAGCAGGTACCCACAGATACACAGACATACACACACAGTCACACACAGATACACATACACAACACACATGTATGATGCCTGCATAGACCTATAACACATGGAGATACACATCAAAACAATTGGACTCAGCTAGTTAAATTACTCTTAATTTTCTCTTGGTTGTTTTACTAAGTTTCACGAAGTTGGCAGTTTTGTACAAAGATAAAAGAAGGCCAAAAAATATGGTCTTTCAATGTCTCACTCACAGCACAGTTAGCAGCAAAACTCATCTTGGAACCAAGGACTTTAAGAAGTTCTGGGAAGTTCTTGCTCTCCTGTTTTGCTTTAGATTCAGGGGACTCAAAACAAGAGCCTGGTGTGGTTCTAGGAGCTTAACAGGTGTGAGAAAGAAAGGTTGGAAAACTGATCTAATCCTTACTCTCCATGTGGTAGATTGGGGCTTGCGACCCGGGGCTTTGTCGGAGATTACTGCTGGCGATCGCCTTTTCTCCCGGCTTGGTTTCGTTATGACTGGCCTGTGAAGCTTCTCCTAACCCTCCCTGACACTTGCCCCTGTGTCTAGGCTTGGACCTGCTCTGTTCTCCTTATCACACTGTGAGAATTCATCTGATCCCTTATTTGTCCCCAGTGGCTCCATGAGCAGGCACCTTGTCTGATTCTTCTCTATGGCCCCAGCACCCCTCATGGGCCTTATCCTGGGAGATGCTCAGAGAAAGCCTTACACTGAACAGATGCCTTGCAGACAGTGACCAGAGTGTACTCACGTTCTCAACACATCCCCTTACACACTCTATTCCTGTTGGCCCCATGAGCAAGTGCACGATTTGAGCAATGAACTCAGGTGCTGCGGGTCATGGCAATGGCTTCTCTGGGGGCTTTGCCAACGTCCATCAGTTTCCAAAAGATGACTGCATGCCAATTTTATAACAGAAACTGAAGCTCTGGGAGGAAACTCATGACCCTGGGTCACACAGTAATCAGGAAAAGAGGCAAGACTACAACTCTGCGCTCTAAACTCCAGATCCCAGGCTCTGTGCACAAAGCTGCTATGAATGAGGTTGATTTTGTGTGTGTCTCTGTGGGGCCTTATAAAGTTTCAGAGGCAATGGAATCAGACCTGAGCTTTGCCACCTACCAGTAATGTGATTCTGACCATATTGCTTGCTTCACCCCTCTGAGCCTTGGTCTCCTCGTCTCTAAAATGGGGCTGACCTTGGGAAGACTCAGTGAAAGAGTATGTGGGAAGCTCCCGAATGGAGTCGGGATTCCCTCCTTGCTTCTGCTTCCTCAGATACTCCCACCCGTCTCACCCCTTTTTAAGCCTCTTCCACACCTGCTCTTGGCCAGCTCCAACCCAGCAACAATCCTCTCCATTCTCTGACCTCCTGCGGCTCACGAGCCAGGCCCTCGTATGGAGCTCACACGCCCTGGAATCACAGGCCAGGCCATCTGAGGCTTGAACCAGAGCCTCAGCCTGTACAGTTCAGGAGTTATGCCTTAGAGTTCTTGTTTTTTTCCAGACCACCGGCCCAGGATGGACTCAGAGCCAGAAGGGAAAAGCATGGCTTTGGATCTGTCAGAGCCTGGGCTCTATCACAGCTTGCCGAGTGAGCCTGGGCCCTGCCCTGCTCTTGGAGCCTTGGCTTCCTTATCAGTAAAATGGGCTTAAAATGCCATCTTTTTCATGATTGTGGTACAGATGAAATGAGACAGTAGAGGTGACAGTTTCTAACCTAGGGACTGGCTCATATGTAACAGGAGCTCAGCAAATGCCAGGCTCCTTCCCTTCTGGCTTTGCCATGGGCTTTTCCTACTCATCCTCCCCAGGGGCGGGGCGTGTGCTCACTCAAATACCTGCCAGGTGTGCGTGGGAGCGCACACCTGCCCAGGCTCATATTGAGGCAGAAATAGAAACTTTCCAACCCACACCTCCCTAGATCTGTTCATCAGCTCCCAGTTCCTGTTCTCTTGGTCAGTGGGAGCCTCCTTGTCCAGACGCGGGCCATGCCCGCTCCCATCTCCTGGCACAGTCCTGAAGGTAGCTGTTAGGTGGGAAAGGATCTCCAGGGAGGCTGGGTGTCCCTCCCTCCTCAAATCCTTCCCGCCATCAGCCAGGCTCTACCTCCCTCCCTCCCTGCCAGGACAACCTGTCTGCTTCACAGCTGCTGTGAAGGAGATAGGCAGCCTGGATTATCAGGCCAGAAGAGGCTCCTCCAGACAGTCCTTTGCCTCCACCCCCACCCCAGGCAAAGGTTCCAGGGTGCTTAACCCCCTCTGTGCTGGGCCCTCAGCCCTTCCTGAGGCTGGTTCCAGGCTCAGGGAACGAGACCTTGTTCTCCCCACTCTCGGAGTCCATTGGCTTTAACACAGGTGCTGATGCCTCAGCCTCCCTCCAGATCATTGCCCCTTCCCCGCCTCCCGCATCCTTCAAGCCTCTTTCAGCAAGACCCTTGCCTTTTCCCAGGCCCCTCTGGTCGTCTCCTCTGGCTAGCCACTGTCCCTGACGCTAAGGCTAGCCAGGACCATATCCTTCTTGGGTCCTAGTGCGGCCACCCAGGCCTCCATTTCCTGAAAGTCAACAGGAAGCAGTGAAAAGAGCAGGAGCCTCAGAGTCTGGGCATCTGGGTATGTGGGCATCTGGCTGGCAGTCCTGGTTCTGGCTCGGACCCTGTGTGACCTCGGGCAAGTTTCTCCACTTCCGTGAGTCTCTGTTATTTCATAAAATGGAGGGCAGTAGCTCTTTTCACAGGGTTGACTCAGGGATTAAATGAGTACAACATATACATCATTTTAGTAATCAGTTGGAAAATAAAATTAAAATCTGAAAAGAAGAAAAGAAATGCCTATATGTATATGTATAGCTGATTCACTTTGTTATAAAGCAGAAACTAACACACCATTGTAAAGCAATTATACTCCAATAAAGATGTTAAAAAAAAAAAAAAAGAAATGCCTGCAAGAGGGCTTTATAAGCCAGCTACCAAGCAAATCATACCAGCTCCTACATGGTAAGTGCTCATGAAGTGCCATGTTTGATGCGAACATGAGCTATGTCATTTAGTCCTTATAACAACCCTCACTATAGACGGCCCCAGGCTCAATCCTTGAACCTCTTTTCTTTACACCTGCACTCATTCCTTCGTTGATCTCATCTTGTCCCATGGCTTTAAATACTGTCTACACACCGGTGACTCCCTAATCCATGTGTCCAGGCCAGACCTCTCCCCAAAACTAACTTGTAAAGTGAACCTCCTAGTTGGCAAATTTCTCTAATAGGCACCTTAGACTTAACATGTCAAAAACCGAGGTCCCTGATCCCACCTCAAATCTGCTCCTTCAACTCTTTTTCCCATTTTAGTAAATAGCAGCTCCATTCTTCCAGATCAGCCAAAAAGCCTTGGAGGCAATTTATTCTTTTTTTTTTTCAACTTTTAAAAATACTTTATTGAGGTATGATTGACCATAAACTGCACCTATTAAAAATGCACAATTTGATAAGTTTGGAATATGTATACACCCACTGAGACAATTTATTCTTTTTTCGCTTTTTAAAATTTATTTGTTTTTATTTTTGGCTGTGTTGGGTCTTCGTTGCTGTGCGCGGGCTTTCTCTAGTTGCGGCGAGTGGGGTCTACTCTTTGTTGCGGTGTGTGGGCTTCTCATTGTCGTGGCTTCTCTTGTTGTGGAGCATGGGCTCTAGGCATGTGGGCTCAGTAGTTGTGGCTCGCGGGCTCTAGAGCACAGGCTCAGTAGTTATGGCGCACGGGCTTTGTTGCTCTGTGGCATGTGGGATCTTCCCAGGCCAGGGCTCGAACCCGTGTCCCCTTCATTGGCACACGGATTCTTAACCACTGCGCCACCAGGGAAGCCCGACAATTTATTCTTGAATTAACTTTTTACCGAAGTACAATATATGTGTGTATATATATATATATATATATATATATATATATTCAAAAAATGGGGAATTCCCTGGTGGTCCAGTAGTTAGGACTCTGAGCTTCCACTGCAAGGGGCCTGGGTTTGATCCCTGGTCGGGGAACTAAGATCCCGCAAGCTGCGAGGCGCCAAAAAAAAAAGAAAAGAAAGAAAAAAAAAAAACCCCACCAAACTCATAAGTGAATTATCACAAAGTGAACACACCCTTGTAACAACCACCCAGGTCAAGAAACACCACCTTCCCAGGTGCATCCTCTCTCTGTTACCCACCTCTTTCTCTCCAAAGGTGACTTCTATCCTGCCTTCTAATGCCATAGATTAGCTTTGCCTGCTTTTTTGGATGTTGTATAATGGAATGATGTACTATGTATCATTTTAGCTCAACATTATGTTTGCAAGACTCATTCAAGTTGTTGTATGGATCAGTAATTGGTTTATTTTCATTACTGCACAGTATTCAATTTCATGAAAACACTACACTTTATTCATTCTACCATTAGTAAACATTTGGATTGTTTGAGTTAGGGGGCCATTATTCATAATGCTGCCATGAATATTCTTTTTTTTACCACGCTGCCACGGGCCATGGCGGTGAAAGCCCGGAATCCCAACCACTAGGCCACCAGGGAACTCCCATTATTCTTGTACATACATGTGTGTGTATTTCTGCTGGGCGTGGAATGGTTGGGTCAAAGGGCATGCTTACGTTCAGGTGTAGGTGCTATATTCCATCAAACAGGTTTTCAAAGTGGTTGTATTGACATTTCTTCCAGCCGTGCGTGAAATTTCCAGTTGCTCCACATCCTCCCCTGCACTTGGTATTGTTACTCTTTTACATTTTAGTCATTCTGGTGGATGTGCAGTGATATCTGTTCTGGTCAGAATTTGGACTTCCCTGATGACTAATGAAGTTATGCATGCTATTCCCATTATCCATTGCTGTGTAACAAATCATCCCCAAACTTAGAAGCTTAAACAACAGTCCTTTTCCTACTTTGCACAGTTTTGGAAGTCAGGATTTCAGGAGGTCTGCTGGGCAGAACTGGCTTGGGGTTTCTCATGCAGATGAAGTCAGATGGGGGCTGGGAGAGCTGGGAGCTGGCCGGGCATCCCTCTCTCTTCATGTAGCTCAGGGCCTATCCATGTGGTCTGCCGGCTTGGGCTTCCTCACAGCACAGTCAGACTGCTTACACAGTGGCTGAAGACTTAAAGACAGAATATTCCAGCAAATAAAGTGGAAGATGCGTTGTCTTTTATGAGCTAGCCTTGGAAGTCATATAATATCACTTCTGCCGTATTCTATTGACCTAAATAGTCACAAAAGTCCACTCAGTTTCAAGGGAAAGGGGGCATAGGCTCCACCTCTAATTGGAAGGACTGTCAAAGTCACACTGTAAGAGGAACATGTAGAATGGAAAATATTGTTGCCACTGTCTTTGCCATACATGTTTTCATGCATCTATTGGCCATTCTGTGTAGTGCTTGAGCCATCATTTCTCTTTTTCTGTTGGGTTATCTGTCTTTTTCCTTCTTGATTTGCAAAGTATATTCTGAGTGCTACTTGTTTCCCCCAGATATATGTATTATAAATATTTTTTCCCATTATTCTGAGGCTTGCTTTCTCATATTCTCAATGGGTCCTTGTGCGTGAGTGTGTGTGTGTGTTTATTAATTGAAATTTTTATTGAGACAATTGTAGATTCACATGCAGTTGTCAGAAATAATATGGAGAGGTCCCTTCCACACTTTGCCCAGTTTCTCCACTGGTGACATTTTGCAAAACTGCAGAGTAATATCATAACCACAGCCAAATATCACAGGATGTTGACACTGATATAACTTACCAATTTTATTCAGATTTCCTGTTTTGCTTGTGCTCACTTATGTAAGTGTATTAAGTTCTACACAATTTCATCCCTTGTGTATGTACATGTATCCACCACGATAAAGTTACTGAACAGTTCTAGTACAAGGATCCCTAATGTTTATAACCACACCCACCCCTGTTCCTACCGCTGGCAGCCACTAATCTGTTCTCCATTTCTAAAATTTTGTCATTTCAAAAATGTTATATATACCTCACACCCATTAGGATGGCTACTACCAAAAAAAAGAGAGAGAGAAAGAAAGAAAGGGAGAAAGAAAGAAAAGAACAAGTGTTGGTGAGAATGTGGAGAAATTGGAACACTTGTACACTGTTGGTAGGTGGTGGGTATGTAAAATGGTGCAGCTGCTGTGGAAAAAAATATAGTTCCTCAAAAAATTAGAAATAGGGATTCCCTGGTAGTCCAGTGGTTAGGACTCAAGCTTTCACTGCTGAGGGCCCGGGTTCAATCCCTGGTCGGGGGAAAAAAACAAAACAAAACAAAACAAAAACAATAGCTAAAACATGGAAGCAATCCAAGTGTCCATTAACAGATGAACGGATAAGCAAAATGTGGTGTATATATACAGTGGGATGTTATTCAGCGCTGAGGATGTTATACTAAGTGAAAGGAGCCAGTCACAAAAAGGCAAATATTTTATGATTTCACTTATGTGAGGTATGTATAGTAGTGAAACTCATAGAAACAGAAAGTAGGTCGATGGTTGCCAGGGGCCGGGGACAAGGAAGAATGGGGAGTTATTGTTGAATGGGTATAGAGTTTCAGTTTTACAAAATACAAAGAGTTCTGGGAGATGGATGGTGGTGATGGTTACATAATAATATAAATGTACTTAATACCACTGAAATGTAGGCTTCAAATTGGTTAAGATGGTAAATTTTATGTTATGTGTACTTTACCACAATTAAAAATAAAAGTTATATAATTGGAATCATATATGTAGTATGTAACATTTTGGTACTGATCTTTTTTGCTCAGTATAATTCCCTGGAGATTAGTATGTCTTTTGATAAACAGATATTCTTGATTATTTTTATTATTTTTGGCCACACCTCGAGACTTACGGGATCTTAGTTCCCTGACCAGGGATTGAACCCAGGCCACTGCAGTGAAAGTGCCAAGTCCTAACCACTGGACAGCCAGGGAATTTCCTCTCTTATAGTTATTGAGTTTTGACTTGTTTAAAAAACTTTTTTGATTATCCTAAGGTCATGAAGATATTCTGTTATTTTCTATATGTTTTACAGTTTTACTTTTCACATTTAGATCTACAACCCATCTGGAACTGATTTCATGTACAGTGTGAGGTTCAAGGTCAAGAACCATCTCCCCCCCCAATATCCAGTATCGTTTATTGAAAAGACTGTCTTTTCCCCACAGTTCTGCATTGCCACTTTTGTCATAAAACAAGTGTGGGTCTTTTTCTGGACTTTCTGTTCTATTCCATTGGTCTACTAAGTGCCAGTATCACACTGTCTTGATTAGTAAAACTTTAAAAGTCTTGACATCTGATAGTTCTAATCTTCCGACTTTACTCTTTTTCAAGCTTGTCTTGCTTATTCTTGGTCCTTTGGCATTTCCCCATAACTTCAGAATTAGTCTGTCAATTAAAAATCTCTTGGGATTTTGATTGGTATTATATTGAACCTATAGACCATTTGGGAGAAATTATATCTTTGCAATACTGAATCTTTTTTTTTTTTTTGGCCACACTGTGCGGCATGCAGGATCTTAGTTCCCAGACCAGGGATCAAACCCGTGCCCCCTGCAGTGGAAGTGCTGGACCACCAGGGAAGTCCCTGTAATACTGTCTTTACATTCATGAACATGGCATACTGAGGGCATTTTTTTCCCCTCTTTTTCTCTTATACCCAATGTCAGCAACTCTGGTTAGTTCAAAATAGATCCAGAATCTGAGTGCTTCTCACCAGCCCCCATTGGTCCAAGTCACCATCATATTTCACCTGTATTATTGCAATACAGGTAAGAAGCAGCTGTCCCTCTCCATTCTATTTTCAGCACAGCATTCAGAGTGACGTTCGTATGGTGTTGTCTTTCTATTATTGATTTGTGGGAGCTCTTTTTATTTGTTTATTTATTTATTGCCACACCAGCAGCTTGTGGGATCTTAGTTCCCTGACTAGGGACCGAACCTGGGCCCACGACACTGGAATCGCAGAGTCCTAACCACTAGACTGCCAGGGAAATCCCTGGGAGCTCTTTTTAAATGAGATGCAAGCCCTTTGTTAGAAACGCGTACTGTAAATGTTTTTTCTGACTATGCTTACCTTCTCATTTTAAGTTTCTTTTGATGAACAGAGACTTATTTTGATGGTCTAATTTATTAATTTTTTTCTTTATGGTTAGTGCTTTTTTTTTTTCGTTTTTGTCCTAAGAAATCTTGCCTGTGTGAAGGTCACAGAAACATTTCCCTCTTGTTTTATAAGCTTTATGGTTTGATTTTTTACATTAGCTCTATGATCCATCTCAAACTAGTTTTTGTATCAATATATGGAATGAGGTAGGGATTGTGATTCAATTGTTTTCTCATTTATTTATTTATGTATTTTTGCTGCGCAGCATGTGGGATCTTAGTTCCCCAACCAGGGATCGAATCCTCACCCCCTGCCTTGGAAGCTCAGAGTCTTAATCACTGGACCACCAGGGAAGTCCCCATTTTTCTCTCATTTAGACTCAGTTGTTCCAGCACCATTTCTGGAAAAGATTTTCCTGTCTACCTCGGATTGTCTCAGTGCCTAGAATGATCTTTTTACATGTGTCAGATCACATCACTTCTCTTTCGAAGCCCTTCAGTGGTTTCCCATCTCGGAGCAAAGGCAAAAATAGGCCCCATTAAGATTCTACATGAACCAGAAACAGGTTTCCATCCTGACCTCATCTCCCACCACTCTCCCCACTGCTCATTCATTCACTCACTTCCAAACACACTGACCTCCTTGCTGGTTTTTCAGTCATGCCAGACACACTTCCATGTCAGAGGCTCTGGACAGAAAGCTCTTCTTTGATATCTGCATGACTCATTCCTTTGCTTTCCTCAGTGCTACCTTCTCGTTGAGGCCTTCCTCACACTAAAGTTTCAACACCCTCCCGAACTTCCTATTCCTTTCCCTGTTTATTTTCCTCCTTAGCACATACCATTATCTAACATACTGTATATTTAATTTTTCTTATTTTGCTCCCCCCACCTGAATGTAAGCTCTAAAAGCTAGGGATTGGTTTTATTCACTGCAGTCTCCCCTGCATCTAGGACAATTCCTGGCACATAGGAAGCATTAAATTTGTAAAATGAATACAAATACTGAAGCCCAGAAAGACGAAGCTACCTACCCAAGATTACACAGGTGATGAACAACAGAACTAAAATTTAAACCCAAGCAGTCTGACTCCAGCGTTCACGCTCTTGAGAAACAGTTTCCATTACTGAGTGAGGCTCAGGCTGGACAGAGGTGCAGTGAACATGGCAGCCCCTTCCGTCTTCTGTCTGCAGTGGAGCCAGGTCTCCCTGGCCTCAGGTCTGGCTTCAGCACCTGGGCGATGGCGGCCCTGCTCTAGGATGCTAAGGGGGCATGGCCAGGGTGCTGATGCCCCCCGGTGGCTAGGGTGGGGAAGAACAGGCAAAGTGCAGCTTTCAGGCTGAAGGGGTGTAGGGGTGGGGGACCTGGTTGGTTCTTGCTTCCCAGTCTCTCCCCTCACAAAAGCCACAATACAGGGTGTGGGCATAACCAGATCTTTATTTTACCAGAAGGGACAGGCAGCGGGGCAGTGCAGCATCCAAGCCCCAGACCACACATGCAGCATCCACATGCAGGAACAGCTACACAGGCTGGGGCAGGGCAAGGGGTAGGGACTGGGACCACAGGACACCCACAGCACCCCTGCCAGGATGCTTGGGTCCTGGGCTCTTCTGCCTCCACTGGAGCAAGGACACAGAGGACTGGGCTGCTTCCCCATGGCTGGAACCCAATCACTCTGGCCAGGAAGAAAGCTGGCACAAGGGGTGTGGAGTCTGGCCAGTCTACAGCACTGGATTCTGTATAGGGTGGCATAGCTTTGCCCACTGGAAGGGCCCAGCCCGACACCCAGGACAGTACAGCCCTAGTAGGAAGAGGGTCTCTACACTTTCTAGTCTCCAGAAGCGCTAGATCCTGATCCCAGAGGGCTTAGCAGAGTTGGGACCAAGCCCCACTCCACCTAGTAGGGACATGTCCATGAAGGGGACTTCCCTGAGCACAAGCAGGGGCCTCCTAAGGCAGTAGTAAACTGAGGGAGCTGCTCTACACAGGAGGCCTTCCCTCCGTGCCCCTGGGCGGGGGAGAAAGAGGTAAGGTATGAGAGCAGGCCTGGGGCTGGGCAGGGGGTTAGTGAATGGCGCTGGCCCTGGGCCTGCAGCCACAGATAACCTGGGCCGAGAAGGGCCAGAGTGGGCGAGGCTGGGGGCTTCCTGGGGGCAGGGACCAGGCCAGGAGAGGGCAGGGTGGCCGTCCTACCCAGAATCCCTGCACCCATGCTGAAGCTCTGGCTGGGGCCACAGGGGGAATGGACAGATGCACAGAAAACTTCAAGGCACCAGGATTCTGAGGAGCAGCAGGGCCACCCCCCAACAGACAGACAGTGATTATACTAAACATCTTCAGCTTAAACTACATGATGTGTGTAGAGGATGGGAGGAGAGGGGAGAGAAAAAGACAAACAGACAAAGGAAGAAACGTACAGGGAGATAAAGTCGGAAGAGACAAACCAGACAAATGTGGCAGTGAAAATGAGGGTGTGGGGTAGAGGAGAAGAGGACGGAGACAGACAGAGACAGGGGAGAAGGGAAGACAGCCAGAGGCCTGAACACGCAGCACTCCTGGTCCCTACAGACTAAGGCACCAGAGTCAGTAACGTTCCCGTTGTCCCTGTGGTACTAAAACGGGTGCTGAAGAGGGGTCGCTGGCTGCTGAACGGTGTGAGCCTTCGGGACCTCACACCTGTGCACCGGTGGCCTTCTTGATCAGTGGTATCTGCAAGGATGGGAGATGGCATGAGGCCTTGGCTCCGGGGCCCCCAACCGACCGCTCCGCCTGGGCCAGTCCACTGGGCTGCCCAGCAACCCACCGCAGATGGCTAGACACCCACCTTAGACAGGTCCACGCCCGTGAGGGCATGCACAGAGGCAGGCAGCTCGGCCAGCAGTCGGTTCACTTCTGAGGTCACCTTGCTGTTGTCCCCACTGAGGATCACAATCTCATCGACTTTGGTCAGGGGGGCGGAGATTTTGGCAGCAATCTAGGAGGCGGGGTGGGAGGAGAGCTGGTTGGTACTCAGACTCCATCCACCTGCCCTGTCCAGCATCTCTCCCTCCCGTCTCTACCTCACCCAATCCCAGTGCAGCCTGGGTGGCCTTCATTTGCAATTCATGGTCAGATGGTCCAGTGGGTTAGGGATGAGCCTATGCCTGTTGTGGGGTTCTCTCCCCACTGCTGAGTACTCCCCAGTTTAACCCTCCCAGCCAGCCTGTTGCTGTGTTGCTGACAAGGCCCAGAGAAGTCCAGCACTTGCCCAGCCAGTCCCAGCCTGGGGTGGGAGCCTCACCTGGGGCAGGGCCTCCAGCACCAAGGCCATCTTGGCTGCGTCCCCATATTTCTGGTAGGCCTCAGCCTTGAGTTTCATCCGCTCAGCCTCTGCCTTGCCCATCGCCTCGATGACTGCTGCCTCCGCTTCCCCGATTCTGCGGATCTTCTCAGCCTCTGCCTGTGCCAAGAGGACCTGCTTCACCCTGGGGGAGCCCAGGTGGGCAGGATCAGTGGGAAGTGCCAGGGGCCCCTCCAGCCTTGCCTGGGGGCTAACAAACCCCGAGCCTCTGCTTTGGCAGGTGTCAGGGGTGGGGGACCCATGAGAGGGGGGTGCCCTGGCCTTCTGGCTCTGGCCAAGGAGAGGGCACTGGCTCCCAGACGCAAATGAGAGAGGGGACCAAGCAGAGGTGCCCTCTGTGCCAGGCACCATACCAGGCCCTTAAACCTCCTACATCTAATTCAGTCTTCCTAACAACAATCCCACGGGGGAGGCGGGTCACCCCTACTTCACGGTGGGGGAGAAGGGGCCCCCCAAGCTCGGTCAGGAGTGGAGGGAGTGCGTGGGTGGCAGAGGAGCTGGACTAATCCCCCAGCCCGGGCACCAGTGGCACCTACTTCTCGCCCTCGGCGATCTGCTGTATGCGGTGGGCCTCGGCCTCGGCGGGGCAGCGCACTGTGGCAACGAGCTCCTTGTCTGTGCGCAGGATCTCCTGCGCCTCCACTGCAATCTGCTTCTTGCGCTGCACAACCTCAATCTCAATCTCTTCCTGCCGGATCTTCTGCTGCTCACGGGCCCCTTGTAGCTCGTAAGCCAGCTGGGCCTCAGCCGTCTGTGGCGGGAGTGTGGTCAGCATGTCAGAGGCTGGCTGCCAAGTCCTGGGCCCTGAGCCCCAACCCGGGATGCCCTACGGCTTCTCACCTTGATGTTGACCTCCTCACTGAAGGCGGACTTTTGCAGCTCGAATGCTCGCTTGGAGTCGGCGATCTTGGTGTCTGCCATGAACTTCACGTCCAGCATCTCCTTCTTGCACTCGGCTTCCTGGGAGCAGGAGGGGCAGGTGCTTAGGGTCCCCTGAGCAACTGTGGTCCCACCACCCCTGAGCTCCCTGTCCCTGGGGCTGGGAAGGAAAGCCCACATACCCGGATGCCTGCATCCCTCTCAGCCTCGGCCACTCCGATGTCGGCATCTCTCTGTACCACAGCGGTCTGCGTCTTGCCCAGGGAGCTCAGATAGTCCACTTTGTCATACACGTCCTGGGGAGGAAAGGGGGAGTCATCCCTGGGAACAGTCAGAGGCATAAAGGTTCCCCTCTGGCCAAGCTCCCCACTCCCGGATGCACGCAGAGGCCACAGCCTTCCCATCACACTGCACCTTGATGGTGAAGCTGAGGATCTCGATGCCCATGCGGCCGACGTCTGGGGCTGCCACCTCCCGCACCAGCTTGGCAAACTGGTCCCGGTCCTGATAAATCTGCTCCACTGTCAGGGTCCCTGAGGGCAGAAGGATCACGGGCTGGCTCCCCAGGGGCCCAGCCAGCTGGGAAAGGGAGGAGGCAGGCAGGTGGAGGTCTGAGTGTATGCAGGGGTCACGCGGTCAGAGCTGGGTCTTCCTCGGTTTCTTCTTAACAGCGTCTAACTCTGAGCCTCCTCCTGCAGGGTCCAGGCAGGACGAGGAAAAGTGTCCCAAGCAGCACCAGGTGCCTGACCAGACTGGCAGCCGCTCACCCCCTACTTCAATGCCCTCCTCTTCACTCAAGTCACCTCATGTTTTGAAAGGAAATACTTGACAGAAAACGTATCAGCTTTTCAGCTAGAAGCCTCTCAGTGGGACTGACAGAACCCCCTGCCCGCCCTGTCCCCTCCCTGGCCATGGCTTGGGGACACTGTGAGGCTCCTTGAAGGCAGCAGAGGGGTCCCTGGGCTGGGCAGGGCCTCACCGAGGATGGAGCGCAGGTGCCCCTCCAGGGTCTGCAGGACGACGTTCTTGATGTCCTGCACACTCTTGCCCAGGAACTGCTCGCAGGCCACGGCCAGGAGCTCCTTCTCGGTCATGATCTTCACCTGCCGGTGGTCACAGAGGCGCCTGAGCCAGGCTGGAGGGAGGCAGACGGAGGCCCCAGACCCAGGAGGATGGTGATGGTACCCCTCCCCTCCTTCTCAGGACCTGGAGGCCTAGGGGCTGGGAGGGGGTGGAGTCTGCCTGAGGCCTCCAGTGGGGAGAAGACACGAGGAACTGCATCTTCACTGGCAGCCCCAGGCCCTGCCACGGCCTCGCTCCTGGGCATCTGGGGCTCCCCACTACCCCTGCAGTCCGCTCTCTGCCCCTCAGCCTGCAGGTCTCTGCAAAAAGGAGAATGAGCAATAGGGGCACAGACAGACAGACAGACAGACTAGGAAAGAGAGGCGGAACAGGGCAGGAGACAGGTCCGGGGTCCGCCACCGAGGGTGGGCATCCTCCTGCCTTTCTTTCCCAAGGCACTAAGCCGACAACCCCCTCACCAGAGGCCTAGAACATGGTTGAACCTGCCCTATGTGGACTTCTGGAGAGCAGGAAGCCCCTTGGCCAGGCACCGAGCTGGGAAGATAACGCAGCCTCTGACTCCAGAGCTCCCCTGCCTCACGTGGCCTCGCCCTCTGGTCCCCACCCTGCAGCCCCCTACCCAGGGAACAGGGAAGGCTTGGATTCTGGGGCTTGGCATTTCTGACACCTGCAAAGAACGGGGTGGGGTTAGTGAGACACGAGTTCTCAGCACTGGTTCTGTCCTCCGCGGGCCCGCTGGGGAAAGAAGGGGTGTCTGTTAGTCCTGCTGGGCGGCCAAGAGGCCGAGCGTGTTCCAGTGGCGACGACACTCTCTTGGCAGGGGGGGCAGGGGCAGGGGCGCTGGAGAGAGACTGCCCCTGGCTGCCGTCCTCTCCTCCTCCCCCCAAACCCCAGCATGGGGACGAGGCAGCTCAACGGACATGCGCGGGGCTGCTGAGTTACTATACCTGGGCGACACCCGTCACAGTTAAAGCTACCCCCTCGGCCGTCTCTACGTCCTCGCAGCGGGGCTGCAACGTCATAATCTCTAGGGAAATCCTGCCAAGAAACGCAAAACAGGGGCATGGGTCTGGGGGCCCAGGGCCTGGGGTGTGGGGAAAGAGTGCGACACCTCACTGCTCCGGCTGGGACGGGCCAGGGGTCCTGCTGCGGGGGAGGACTCTCCGAGGGGTCAGAGCTGGGAGCATGTGAGGAGACGGGTGGGAAAGCAGGCGGGGGGTGGGGTGCAGATGGCTCACGGGAAGGAGTGGAGTGTGCTACCCACGTGCACACGTGTCCTCTGCTCAGGTCAGCCTGGCTGGAAGAGTGGGAAAGGGAAGCAGAGGAGAATGGGTTGTGGGTAGTCTGGGCTGGGGGAGGCGGGGTGGGCAGAGTCTAGGTGTAGTTGTGTGTGTGTCCTGGGATAGCACGTAAATGCTGGTCCTCTAGGCCGTGCTGTGCGGGCCGTCCAGGGATGCCATCTGAACATCCCCCAGGGAGGGGCCCTCACCTGCTCCCTGGGTCTGCTCACACCCTGGGATGCCCCAGGAGGCTGCTGAGAAAGCTCTGCCTTGCAGCCTGGCACGCTGAGAGTCTGTCCCCTGCGAGGGAAGCCCTGCCTGGTCCCTCTACCTGGCAACAGGCTAGGACTTGAAGCCCACCTTCTGGGGTTGGGGCCAGGTGGGCCAGTGGGGGAAAGGGCTGGGGTCACACTAGAGCTTCCTGGCCAAGGAGCACTAATCTTACAAAGAGTTGTTCTGCCCAGACAACCTGAGTCCTCAAGGGTCCACAGCACCCAGCTAAAAAGGGACCTGGGCATTTGCAGCTGTTTCAAGTAGAACGTGGGTTTGGAGGGAGATGAGGCTGCTCTAGAAGCGGGTCGAGAGAGGCCTGGACCCCACTCATTCCACACAAGGTGCTCTGAGCTTCTTCTCAGGCCTCTGCCCTGAAGCCTGCCCTCCTGTGGCTACAAGGGGTGGGTGCGATGGGGACAGTCCCCTTCCCCATTAGGGATAACACGATGGGTGAGGAAGGGTGTGGTGGTGCAGGGGTTTTGCCTGAGAAGCTGAAAGACAATTTCATGAGAGGGAAGGGGATGGGTAAGGTGACAGGTAGGTCTCTTCCAGCCTGGGGACCTGCCAGCATGCAGGCTCTGAGGAGCCAGGGGCTTTCTGATGTTCATCACTGCCTCCTCAGTGCCTGGAGCTGACACGGTGCTCAGCAGGGAGCTGGTGAATGAAGCAATGAGGATGGGGACTTGCAGGTCATGAAGGAAGCACTTGGACTTGCTAAACGCCCTTGCTCAAGAAAGGGCTTCATAGCTACGGCTGCGTGGCAGTGAGGAGTGAGACAGCAGGTCACTTGCTTTTCCAAGTGAGGTCATGTTCATGATACAGATGGGGTTCCTCTAGCACTTCTTTCCTGAAAATCCCAAAGCGCCCTCATATTGTTCTACTCGCCTTTCCAATATTCCTACAAGGCACAGAGAGGGCATAATTCTCCCCATTTCACGGATGGGGAAGCTGAAGTCTGGTGACAAGAGATCTGCTCAAAGGTCTCTCGACACAAATTAGGGGCAGGAAATTGGAGGGCGTCAAGGGGCGGGGTGAACAGAACTCCCCATGGGACCCATCTTCTGGCCTTGCAGGGAGGAGGACTAGGGCTTGACACTGAGGTGTCAGCCTGGAGGAGGGGCTGGCACGGGGCTCCGTGGTGCCTAGAGGACTAGGACTTCTGTAGGAGTCGTTAGGACGGAACCCTCCCCGACCAGACAGCCCAGCTCTGTCACGAAAGGGCCTGCGTCTCCTGCCTCAACTTACTCCCAATTTAGGCTTGTCATCCAAGGACCCCCACTGGCAGACTTGGGCAGAGCTTCCAGAAGCCCTCGCCCTTTCCCCGCTAGCAGCCCCAGTGAGCGAGGGCAAGGGAGTTGGGGATCTATAGGGATCCATCCTGCCACCCAGCGCAGCAGAGGTGGGAGCAGAGGGGAGAGAGGCACACTCTCAGGAGTGGAGTCCATCCGGCTCCTGCCTGCCAGGCCCCGCAGGGCAGGAAGAGAGAAGGTTAGACACAGAGGAGGGAAGCAGGTGGGTTATTACCTGTGCAACCCCTGTTACGAATAGCGGGACCCCCTCCGACGTCTCAATATTCTCACAGCGACACAGGATGGTCATAACCTCCAGAGACAGTCTGAGGAGCAGCCAGGGGGTGGGGAGAGGCAGGGACAGGAAGGGGTAGGAGGGGACACAGCAAACACACACAGTGGTTACCAGACAAGCACCCAAAGCCTGACGCCTGGGGGGTGGGGCGGGGCTGCTCTTAGCACTTCAGCTCCCCCCGCTGCCAGCTCAGCCTAGGGCCGTAGGGGGACAGAGACACCCCCTTGCTGGCCTGAGGCCTCTGGGTCTCTTCTCTAGCCCCCATACCCTTCCAGTGAGGAGCTGCCGGGCTGGAGGAAAAGGCTGCCGATGCCCTGGGCCCGTGACCTGAGGTTGGGAGGCCTGTGCGTAGGGCACCTGGGTTACCCACCACCTCACTTTCCCAGGAGATTCCTGGCACAATCTGGCAGACAGCCTCAGCTCCACCCTCCGGACACAGGCTAACCTGTGTTTCCAGAATTGTGGGGGGGAGGCCACTCGGGGGATCAATGAGCCACAGAAAATACTGAATCCTGCCCGGGGCACAAACCCTCAAGGCCTGTGCTTCACATCACTAAGAAGGCAATTTAGGGCCAGAAAAGCCCCCCCTCAGATTTTTGGATTTTCTGATCTGGGGGGAAGGGAGTGTCAAGGAAGGCTGGGGGAGAAAGTGTGCCCCTGCCAGGATATTCACAGGGACAACTGGGAGACAACGGAGTCATTCACTTCGGAATTTCCAGAGCTGGGCACAGGCACAGAGTCATGGCAAAGAAAACCAAGCGCTTCAAAGCTACCTGGCCCACCCTAGCTGGGCCTTCCTAGGGCAGCGTGTGTGAGAGTGTGTTCAGGGTGCTGGTCCAGGCGGAGGCCAGGCTGTGGACAGCAATGGAAGGTTGCCTTAGACCAGAGGAAGGGAGGGGAGAGGCTGAGGTGAAGGAGCAGAAGCAGGCAGACTCAGGGGGCAGGGAGCAGTAGGCAATGCGGGCCCCCCAACTCTACCCTCGCAGTGCCAGCCCGGGGGCTCCAGCCACGCAGATGTGCAAAGGCTGCCTTCACTCAAGCCCCTAAAAATAGCACCTTTGGGTCTGAGAGGACTCTAGACCCAGCTCAGACAGGAACCCACCAAGCTCTCTTTTGGGGAAGGAGGAGAGAGGGAGACAGGAAAGAGGGAGGAGGGAGGGAGGAAGGGAGCGAAGGAGGGAGGCTGCAGCTCAGATGCCAGAGGTGGAGGAATCACTCGGGCAAGGGAGAGAGAGCGGCCCACATCAGGGCCTCAGGATAGGATAGGACGTGGCAGCAAAGTGCAGCAGGAGGGACTTCCCTGAGTCTGGAGAAGAATGGCTGACACCAAGGGGGGTGACATGTAGGATGGCTGTGGAAAGTATCTCAAAAGGGAGGCTGGGCTAGAAACCTCTACTCTGACCCGAGAGGCTCCTGCCAGCCTAGGGAAATAAAGGCCCCAGCTTGTGGAGATGTCCCCCAAGCAGGCTAGGGGCTGGGGAAGGGGCTGCCCCAAACAGGGCCCAGGAAGGGGAGGGGCTGCAGGCTCAGACCACCCAGCAAGTGGGACCAGAGGGAGGATGCTGAGCCTGGGTGTGGGAGATCAGTTTCCTAGGATGAGGACAAGGGCCCCCACCCCTCACTTCCAAGCCTGCTGTCAGAGGAGCTTGGCCCTCCTGTCTTGGGGTCTGCTCCCTGGAGCAAGAAGAGGGAGGGGGGACCACGGATGTGGAGAAAGGGCTCCTGGGTGTTGCCCCAGCAGTGGATGCCCGGGCAGGACAGGTCTCTGGGCAAATGGCAAACTCTCTCGGCATGGCTGTACGTCGAGGTGTCTTGACAAGATGCTCTGTTGTCCCAGGACTGCATGGCGGGTGGGGTGGGGTGACAGTGTCTCTGGGGAGGGCACCTCATGGCTTCTGACAGGCCAACTGGCCCCCTCAGGAGTGCTTAGGATCCGCCTGAGAGGAAGCTGGGACCAGTACCGATTACTCTCTGACACTTTTGGCCTTGGGCCAGAAGAGTCCCCCAGGATCCCTCAACTTAGGCAGGGCCAAGTGTGGGGAGAGATGGAACAGTGGAGGGGGTTAGTGAGAAATCAGTGAAGTTTAAAAGTGGTGACATGCTTCCCATGCCCCTGACACTAGCCAACACCCTCAGACTCCCTGGAGCCCCAAGCACTAGCAGCTCAGTGTAGCCACGGGGCATCTCTCTGCTGACTGGTGGGGATGGCATCCAGGAAGGGGATTTCACTGGAATCTCCGCTGCTTCCCCTTCAGATGACCCTCACCCCTGCCAACATGCCCACACTTTCGCAGCTCTGCTGCCTGTGTTGCCTGGGTCCTGGCCTGGAAGAATCTGGGCCCCTCCCCTGATCTCCCGTAGTCAGGAAGGGGTGCTGGTGGAGAGGTGGCCGGGCCTCATCTCCTCCTGGGTGGGCAGTAAGGGGGCAGGAGAGGCCCAGGCCAAGTCCAGCCCTGCGGCAGGCTCTGGGAAAGCCAGCAGGTAGAGCCTGACGGTGGGCCCTCTGGGGAGCTGAAACCTCCCTTCCCCGAGTAAGTCTCTCCAGACTGATTTAGGAGGTCCAGAGCCATCTTGCCCGGCCCCAGAGCCAATTCCTTAGATCCCTACCCCTTGTCTTTAACACGCTGCTGTCAGAGCCCCTTTAGACTGTATATCCATTCTCTGCCATTTAGCCCCCGCCTGCATTGTCCCAGGGCCTGCACAGGTGAGGGTATGTGTAAGGGGTCTCTTCAACCTTTCTTCCCTTCTTAGACCCACTCCAAACAGGTGTGTAATTAAGGCTTCGTGAATAACTCTGAGCTAGAATCAGGGCATTAGCATTCTGCTTGAATTCTCTGGGACAGAAGTGATGCCCTCAATGGAAAAGAGCACACCCACCAAGGAGGAGGTGCCCACAGACAGACCTCCTGCATCCCTGTGTAACCCATTTCATCTGCTTCTTAGGAGGTCCCGCCCCCCCAGAGTGGAAGGCGGCAAGTGGTAGATGCTCTAGCTGACCTGTGGGGTGAAGGGGGTAAGGATGGAAACCCTTTTCTCCCTTGCCCACCAGGATGCCCGGTTTGCTGGCCCCCAGGCCCTTACCTCTGAGTGTCGGAGATACACCACCAGGCCCAGGCCCAGCCGCCAAACACATACTGTTTATAGTCAGAACCGCAACAGCCCCCTGGAGAGCAAAGCAAACCACTGCTGGTCAGTCAGTTCTTGGGTCTGTCTACCCTCCATGCCGCAACAGCAGCTCTGGGCCTTCACCTGCTCTGACACTTGACAACTCCCACTGCTGGGTGCCAGGTGCTGAGGTTACAAATAAATGGAAGGTATGCCCTTAAGGGCCTTGGGATCTAGTTTGGTAGACAGGCAATTTGCATAGAAAGGAGGGTAGCCAATGAGTAGTTCAGAATGTAAGTGCTTTCAGAGAACAGATGAGAGGTCAGTGGGCAGGAGTGAATGGAAAAGCTTCCATCTTTGATTCAACCATCCATTCAGCAAACAAATATTTTTTCATGCTAGGGAAACAGAGATGAAGATAAAATTCCTATCTTAAAAGAGGTGAGACTAGGAGGAGGGACCTTTTCCTGAGATGATGGTCGTACTATGCGATTCGCCTGTTATCAGAGTGACTGCAGTCACAGAGGGAATGCGGGTGGGAGGCTAATGGAAGAGAAACTCTGAGCCAAGGTTGGGGCCTTGCTCATGTCCAACAGTGAGGCTGGTTCTCTACTCCCAGGGGTTCAGAGTGAATTCGTTCTTCTTGTGGGAGTGGATGGGGAAGGCAAGGCCTCAAAACAGAGGCCAACTCATGGTACCAACTGGAAAAGAGAAAGGGAAAAGGCCTAAAAAGGAAGTGATTCCTGGAAAAACTGTGTATCAACTAAATAGCATGTTGAACCTGGCCACGACCCAGATTCATGCCGTGGACGCGTACGGCATGCTCTCTATACGGAAACGAGAAAAATCAATTCTTGAAATTCTTGTCACGAACCCTCCTGCTTATGCCAAAATTACTCAAGTTCAAGAAAACTCAGTAAAAGCAAGAGGGGCTGTTCACTTGCAGTGCAGACATGTTCAGAAACAGACAATTCAAAGGAAACGTGATGGGGAAAAAGCCAGTGGGTGTCATCATTTCCTCGTTCACAAACTCGGGTTTTCAGGAAAGCCTTAGGGTGTGTTCCTCCCATGGTCAAAGGTCAGGGCATAGTTTTGTATAGCTGGGTTACAGTGTCTCTCAGGCCCCTTGGGAGGGGACAAGGCAGGGTGGAGGGGCAGAAGGCAGATCATGGAGTGTCTTAGGTATCAGGCCAAGGAGGGGTGTGTGTGTGTGTGTGTGTGTCTGAGTGATGGGGGAGTCATTTAAGCTAAGGAGCAACAGTTATATTTGCATTTTAGAAACACCACTTTGCACCGGGAGGAAGATACCTGGGTCAGGGAGGCTGGGTAGAAGCAGCCTCTTGCAGTGACCCAGGCCAGACCTAGGGGTTCACGTGGGGGGATAACTTCTAGAGTAGTCTTGTCCAAGATAACTTCCTTCGAGAGTAGAAATGCTCCCCAGCTGTGCTGTGCAACAAAGCACCTACTAGGGACATTTGTTACTGAGCACTTGAAATGTGGCTGGTATAACCAAGGAACTGAATTTTAATTTAATTAACTTACATTTAAGTGGCCACCTGTGGCTTGTGGCTACCATATCGGACAGTGCAGGTCTAGAGCCTGGGTTTGGGTGGGTGGTCAGGCCGACAACCGAGCAGAGACAATAGAGAGAACCGCGAACCAGAGACAAGTTTTAAACAGGCGGAGGCAAAGGAACAAGGACCCCACAAGAGCGGCGGGCCTGCCAAGTCAGAGAGCCGGTGTTTGGCACTGCCCACTGAGCGGCCAACCCTGTTTCCTGGTCTGCTCTATGTACAGGGTGCAAGCAGCCGAGCCAGAGGCCCAGGGACCAGGAGCAGCCCCGCAACGTGCACAGGGGCAAGAAGAGGTCTTAGGTCTCTGGAGATACGTGTCCTCAGGGCTGCTGCTCAAGGTAAGCCGCTGCAGGCTTCTATGCCCTGGGGATGGGGTAAGGGAAGCCTCTAAGGACAAGCAGTCAATTTGAAACCCAAACCATCTCGGGATCCAGTGAAACTGGAAGAGGGTCCAAAACCACAGCTTGTTCCACTTCTTCTGGCCTGGTCGGGGCTGGGGCACAGCTTCCTTGCTGTGGTAGCCTCCTGCAGTGACCCAGGCCAGACCTAGGGGTTCACGTTGGGGGATAACTTCTAGAGTAGTCATCACTTCCTCGTTCCTCGTCCCCCCGGGGACTTCCCAGTGTGCTGTGGGAGGGGTGGTGATAGTGGTGCGGGGCGGGATGGGGGCGGGGGAGCCCAGGGTGGGTGTCCACTCTTTACCTTTAACTCATTCTCTGACCTTGGGAGCAGGCTGCCACAGCTCAAGCTGGGCCTCGGCCAAGGGCAACATGGCCAGGTTCCCAGGGGTAGCAACAACAGGAAGCCGGGACTGCCAGGCTGTCCCGCCCCCAGCAGCCTCCTCCCGTGGAAGGCATCTTCCTCCCCCCAGCTTCCTGGTCACATTGAGCACCACTCCCAAAAGAGGACGCTTAGGTGGCCCCTCCTTGACCTCCCCAGTTCTCACTGTCTCCAGACCTGGAAGTTTCTCCTAATGTTAGCTCACTTTTTCTAACTCAGTCTGCTTTCCTTTGCTCTGTCCTCAACCAAGCTGAAAAATCACAAAATATCCCATGATGACCTCCGTCCTACTCTTAGCCCTCCCCAAACACAGGCGCCAGTCCACCCTCTCTTTCCCTTCCTGCCCCTCTTCCACCCTTTTCTTCCTACTAGTCAAGAAGACCACCTACAACTCTACAAGCGGGATTTTTTTTTTTTTTGGCGGTGCTGCGCGACTTGTGGGATTTCAGTTCCCTGACCAGGGACTGAACCCGGGCCATAGCAGTGAAAGCGCCGAATCCTAACCAGTAGACCACCAGGGAACTCCCATACAAGGGGAATTTCTTGAGTCGAAATCCCCCTTAGTAGTCTGGCAATGGCCAAATGTTCATAAATGCATAAAATAAGATACAGAAGAAACAAATTAAAGTTATCAAAATGTTAAAACAACCAAATGTGTGATATAGTAATATGTGCTCTGTGTAATACATTAAATGATAAGATCTAGTGGTAGATTTAATAACTGGCTTAATTTCAAAGTAGTGATGAGCATGAATGGTTTTTACGGTACCTGCAACAAAGGCAGTATGGTAGGAAAATATCTGCTAATACTATCATGGATTGTTGCTGACATTAATAATCGTAAGAAACGCTAAATATCAGTTTAGGTTAGTGTGAATAAAAATGTACTATTCTCCCCTCATCCAAATGCAAAGACCTCTAAATTCTATCCACAAACTCCAGGTTAAGAACTTCTGACCTACTGTAGAGAAGAGAGGAAGGTGTATGGTATTTGGATTCCCTTTTAAACTCCCAAAAGCAGAAACAGAGGAAAAAATTTTACATTACAGAATGAAGGAGGGGGGTTACACAAGAAGAAGAACCTCCAGACTTTTCAAGTGGAAAAGATGATCATGAAATATATCAACATCCTCCTTCTGAAAGTAGGCTGTGTGAGATGCCCCTGGACTTAGATGCAGGCCCAAGTAACGGGGCGGTGGGGGGGGGGTGCGGCGCAGGGCTGGGAGTCCACGTGCTAGAGAGAGCCACAGCTCAGCTGGATCATCTCAAATCCCAAGGTAATATTATGCTGGGCATTCTCTCTCTCTCTCTCTTCTCTTCCACCCTCCCTTGACTCCAGTTCTCTTAATTCTCAGCGCGGCCTCCTCTCCGCACCCCTAAAACAGCTTCGAAGCTAGCACTGCCTTGGCCTCTGGCCAGAGGACCAGGTTCCTGGCAACCAGAAGGCACAGAGCAGCCCATCTCAGGGGTTCCTTTTGCCCCTCAGTCTCAAGGATCTCCACAAAGACGGGACTGGAGCTTTTGTCTCCTCAGCCCAGAGTCTAGGTTTCTAGAGAGAAATCCCACAAGAAAAACCAAGTGCGATGCAGATTCAGGTTTCTAAAAACCTTCTTTAGGAGTGGTGGCTGGGAGACTGGCCCAGTTCTTATAGAGGAGCAGGTTTGGCCTCAGTGCTCTCTGGGGGTCTCCCTGGTGACCCCAAGGCTATCTTTTCTGGTTTTCAGGGAAGTGAAGGATCTTAGTTCCCCAACCAGGGATCGAACTTGGGCCCCCTGCAGTGGAAGCATGGAGTCCTAACCATTGGACCGCCAGGGTATTCCTAGGGAAGTGAAGGATCTTAATTCCCCCACTGGAGTAAGGTGCTAGTTAGGGAGACTGGGGATTTCCTGTCCCAGGGGAGAGATGGATTTTGAGATCCAAACTGAGACAGAGGCCATGTTCTGGGGTGAAAGTTCCCAATGGATTCATCACACCTCTCAAAGGTGGGCAGCTACAAGTCCTGGCCCAGTCCACCCTCTCCTGTTCATTCTGCAGCCGGCCCTAACAATTCTGCACAGGCGGAGAAGCCACACTGACAGTGGGAAGATATGAGGGATTCCTGCAGCTACAGGCCTCCAAGCTGTCAGGAAACACAGCCTCTCTCCAGCACCCGCGCCAGGGGCTGCACGAATTGGTGGCTTGAAAGGCTTCTGCCACTTCCCAAGATACCCAAATATACAATTTAAAGAGCAGCCTTAAGGCAAGATATCTCTCCCCTCCCCAATACTGCAGTCCCCCAGCCCCACCTAAGCTCACAGAAATTCTGGAGTCTGCAGCATTTTGCAACCAGAGCAACACAGAGCCAGGTTTCTGTAGAGGCCGCACTCGCGTCCCTGCGGCGGGCAGTGCCAGTTAACGCCAGCAAACCCAGCCTGCTGGGAATTAACGGGTCTGTGCCCAGAGCCCAAGGATTCATGTCCAGGGCCCCTCCCCAGACGTGCACCTGCGACCCAACCCCCGGCCCAGGCGCTGGCATCCGGCCAGACTGTTCCCTGAACCCCAAGGTTTCAGTTCGGGATCCCCTAGGCCACAGGGGAGACCCTGCCAAGGGGAGGAAGCAGAGAAAGGAGGGAATAAAGACGGTTAAACACGCAGGGCGGGGGAGGTCGCGGGAGACCCTGGCCCGTGCCGTAGGGCGCAGAGCACGGCAAATGGGAGTATTGGGGGGGTCCCTCCTGGAAGGGGTCTCAGGTGCGGCCCGGAGCGCCGTAGGCTCAGGCCCCACCCCCGGAGCCCTTCCCCGGCCTGGCCCCTCCCCGTTCGCTCCCCAGCCCGGCCCCCGCCCTCCCAGGCACAGCCCCCGCCCCAAACACCCTCCAGGCCCTGGGCGTCCCAGACCCACCTCCCTCGCTGCCCCCTCACCTGAAACCACCAGCGCCTCGTTGGGCCCCACCGTGTGGCAATTGCCCATGGCGCCGGCGGGACGGAGGGCCCTCGGGGGCCGCAAAGACCTGGACAGCAGCAGCCGGCCCACTCCGCGCCCGCCCGCACCGCCGGCCGCGCCCAGCCTATCCCGCCACCCCCAGCGGCCGCCCGCCCGCGTCCCTCCGCGGCCGCGGCCCCGCCGGAAGTGTGGCGGCGGAAGGCGGGGCCGGCGTGTCGAGGGAAGCAGCCAGAGCTCAAGCCGCGGCGGTCAACACGCTTTATGACACCGGGTCGCCATCGCGGGGCCCAGCCCTCAAAGGCGTCCCTCCACTCCCGCCGGGCGCCTCGATAACAACCGCCCTGCCCTTTCTCACCTCCCAGCACCCACCTTACAGCGGCCGGCCCTGGAGTCAGCCCGCCGGGGCTCCAATTTCAGCCCCTGCTCTTACTAGCTGGGAGACCTTGGGCGAGTCCCTTACCTGGCTGCCTAATCCCGCCTCTGGAAAAAGGGGATAATGTAACTACCTAGCTACACGGTCGAAAAGGGCCCAGTTGAGTAATTCTCAATGTTGGCAGTGCATCAGATTACAAATTCCCAGGCCCTCATCCAGGGCTGATCAGCATTCCTGAGGGTAGGGCCTGGAAAATACGAAATTCAAATTCCTGAGAAGCCGCATCTGGCACACTATGCCCCACCTCTCAATCTGGGGTTACTGTCACTCTCAGGAAGAAATCATCACCCTTTATTTCCTTCCATCAGGAAACGAGCTGTCCAGGATGTAGCTTGAAGCCCCAGAAAGTAACCATGGAGGTAAAAATTGCAACCCTCTCAATGCCCAGTGCGTGGCCTGGAACACAGCTAAGGTTTTCAAGGCCCACCAAGTGTCCTGGAAAGCTTGCCGGCCTGGGGGTTAGGAGGTTTGGAGCTCAGGTTCAGCTTTAACCAGAATTCGGCACATGACCTTAGACAAGTCTGGTGAACTCTGAGGGCTGGGGTAGAGTTCAGAAGCCGTGGGCTCCTCAGGGTGGGGGCTGCTCGGAGAAGATGGGTCCTCAGGCTGGGGATCTTCATCAGATTCGGCACCCTCCCCAGGCCCAAGCCCAGCTAGCCTTTTGCTGGCCTCCCATAGCCGGTGAGCTGCCCGGTCGTCTCTTGCAGCTGGGGGCACCTCCTCCACATGGCAGTTGGCAAAGTATCTCCCACTGAGGGGCTCAATGCCCTCCTGCAGAGCGCAGTACAGGGGTGTCTGGGCACCCCCTCGTGGTGCCCGCAGCACCAGCCAAGCCACTGGGCGCAAAAGTGGGCATAGCCATCCAGGAACGTGGCGCAGGAACAGCTCCGAGTTCACCGGCCCTGTGGACAGGAAGAAAGGAAGGAAGGAGCCGGGAGGACAGTGGGTGAGGGCCCAGGGTAAGAGCAGCAAGAACAGGGCTAGAAGGGAGTGGGGAACAGAGTCCAGTTCCAGGGAAACCGAGGTAGTATCTACCAGGTAGTATTTAGGGCCCTGACAAGGTGACCTCACTCGTTTCTAACAGCAAGCTCCTCTTCTCCATCCAAACTCCTTATATATCCTCATCTTCCAGATTTTGCTCATGTTGTGTCCCCAGCCTGGAACAATTCTGTCTCTCTCCACCTTTTCTACTAGCTCATCTTTTTTCCTATTCCTTTGTTTAATCAGCAAACATTTATTAACACCTGTAGTAGACCAGACACTGTTTCGGACATTAGAGACATGGAGTGTAATAATGGTTAACTATAATTATTATTGTCACTATTATAGTTATTAATGAGCCTTAAGCAATGATTATCTAATATGCAGTATGGTAATATGGGTGGGGCAAATCTTGTTATGCTGGAACCTGTTCCTTAAAGGCAGGGATGGGTCTTAGTCATCAGTAAAATCACTCAGACTGTAAGACAAAATGCTTACAGTGGACCCGCAGACCCTGGATGACCCAGCCCACCTCTATTCCTCATCTCTTGCCACTCTCTCCCCTCTTACTCTGTTCCAACCATACCAGGCTCCCTGTTCTTTCTCAAGAACACCAGGCACTTCTGCCTCAGGGCCTTTGCACTTGCTATTTACTCTGTTCTTTACCTCTTCTCCTCAGAAAGCCTCATGGCTCATTCTCTCATCTCCTTCAGGCTTCTACTCAAATATCACCTTTTCAGATACATCTTCCTTGACTGCCATAGATAAAAATAGCACTCCCTGACATTTCTTTTTTTCTTTTTCTTGTGCCAACCCTGTCATTTCTTAGTCCCCTTACCCTGTTTTATCTTTCCCCATAGCACTTTATCACCACCTGTCACTGTATATATTTATTTATTAGCTGTCTCCCCCTTCTCTAAAGTAGAATGTAAACTCTACAAGGATAAGGTCTTTGTTTTGCTCACTGCTACATCCCCTGCATTGAGATTAATGCCTGGAACATAGTAGGTACTCAGTAAATGCTCCCTGAATGAATAATTATTGGCTAACATCATCATTATCATCATGTTATAGTCAGTTCAGTCATGTGGATGGCTCCTTGGCGTGAGAACCTAGGCCTTATTCATTGCCATACCCTACCTAGCAGTCAGCATCCAAGTTTGTGGTGTGAGAGGAAAAACCCAGACAAAGAGAGCCTAGCTTCAAGATCAGCAAGGAACAGTTCTCTCCTTGGACCAGACTTTCTTTCTACTCTGAGATTCTGTGGCTCAATGAGAGGTTGGGGGAGCATGGGATGGGGGCAAGGATGGGAGAGGGGGAATCAAAACAAAGCAGAGCAGCCAGAGAGCCAAGTCTCACCTGGGTGGGCTGCATAGCAGGTGACGCCAGTGCCCTCAAGCTGAGTGGCGAGCTCCCTGGCAAACAATACGTTGGCCAGCTTACTGTCGGCATATGCCCGCAGCTCCTGCCGCCAGCCCACCACTGGGCGGTCCAGGCGTGTGAAGTCGAGGCGGCCTCGACGGTGGGCGGCTGAGGATACCACCACCACGCGGCTGGGGGCGCATGTCTTCAGCCGGGGCAGCAGCAGGTGTGTCAGCAGGAAGGGGCCGATGTGGTTCACTCGCAACAGCAGGTTAAAGGGCTCCCAGGTTCGGCCACAGGAACTGATCCCTGGGGCAGGGGCTAGGTGTGAGCAACTGCTCCAGAGGGATTCCTGGAGGCCTCGGTGTCCCCCATGTGAGATGGTGGTAGGGGGCATCCTTCCCACATGTCCCCTGGCAAAGCCTGGCTGGAGGGGTCGGCTGCCCCCTGGCCACCCGCCGCCCCCCTGCAGGGCCTGCTGCCCCTCACCGGCATTGTGGATGAGGATGTCCAGCCGTGGCTCAGAGCTCAGGAAGGCAGTGGCAAAGGCCCTCACGGAGGCCAGACTGGCCAAGTCCAAGGCCATGAAGATGACCTCATTGTTCCCACTCTCCTGTGGAGTGGCAAGGGCTGGGCTGTCATATGCACCCTTCTCTTCTTCCCTCTCCCCAGGCACCAAATTCTGAGAGTTCAACTCCTACTACTACTAAGATCTGCCCCTAGGCGTTAGAATGTAGTGGATAAGTGTGTGGACACTGGATGCAAATCTTGACTTTGCCTATTACTAGAGTGAGACCTTGGGCAAGATGCTTAATCTTTCTGAGCCTTAGTTCTCTGTAAAGTGGGAATAATAATAATAGTACCTATCTCAGAGTTATTGTGAGGATTAAATGAGTTAATATATGTAAGATCTTTAGAACAGTGCCTGGCACGCACTCGTGCATAGGCACTTGCTATTATTATTATTATTATTATCATCATACCCTCTGCCCATTATTGTTTACCCTAAAATCTACAACAGACTTCTCACTGGTGTCCTCCAACCCACTCTTACCCCCTCCAAACCAGACGCCACACAGCCACCAAGAGGTTCATTCCAAAAGGCTATTCTGACAGTCCAGACACTATGTAGGACCCTTCACTGGATCTCTACTGCCCATTCTATAAAATCTGATCTCAGTAGGGTCTGTAAGGGCCCTCAGAACCTGGCCCTGGCTCAGAGTGTTCAGCCCCTTCATTTTGCCTCTTTTCCTCATACTCTGTGCTCCAGCCTCATTAAACCTTTTAATCGGTTTCTTAAATCAGACCAATTAATTTGCCTCAGGGCCTTTGCATATGCTGTTCCCTCTGCTGTTCCCTTTCTGACTCTTTCATTAATGTAACTTCTACCGGTCCTTAAATGTCTTAGAATTGCAATTAATTCCTTCAGGTCTGATGCCCTTTTGCTGTGTGACCAGAAGACCTGTGCACCCCCTCTTCTGCACTTGGCGAACCGAGCCGCACTCTCCTTTCAGGGGCTGCGTTTCCTCCAAACCTGCCCCGAGCTGCTCTGCTCACCCCTGTGTCCCAGGTGTGACTGTCCTCTGTTCACGGTCCCGCCTGGCCCCGCCCTCCCTCACCTGGCGGAGGTCGAAGGCGGCCGCCTCCCCGCGCTCCCGGCTCCGGCAGGCTAGAACCACGCGCGCTCCCCGGCGCGCCAGCTCCAGCGCCGTCATCTTCCCGATGCCGCTGTTGGCGCCTGCGGAGGGCGGGCGGGAGCCGAGCTGAGCCCGCGGGCCACCGCCCCCGCCGTCCCGGCCTCCCCGCCCCATGCCCGCCAGCCGGCACTCACCCGTGACCACGGCCGTGCGGCCCCGCAGGCTGGCGATGCCGCGGCACGGCGGCCCCTTCACCAGGTTGTAATAGACTAGCACGTAGGCGCCCAGCAGCAACCCCACGCTCAGCAGCAGCGCCTCCATGCCGGCCGCGCCTCCGGGCTCCCGCTCAGGCCTCGAGCAGCCCTGGATCGCCGCCTGGAGGCTGCAGGATCGCCCCGCACGGCCCTGGAAGGGCGACAGGCGCGCTTCGGCCTCGAGAAGGCGGAGGCGGAGGTGGACGCGGGCGGGAGGCAGGGCGGGGGGTGTGTGTGCGTGCGTGTGCGCGTGGGCCCTGGGAGCGCCCCCTAGGCGTGCGTCTGCGTCCTCTGGGTGTGTGCTGGTGCGAAAACCTAGGTGCATGTGTGCGCTTGAGCCCTGGGAGCGCCCTCTACGTATGTACATGAATCCCTAGGGAGGGCGTGAATGACTTTTTGGTGTGTAATGTGCCCATGGATCCTGGGATCGCCCTTTAGGTTGTGTGCGTGCCTCTGGATCCTGTGTGTGTGTGTGCCCATGTGAGCACCTTGTAGGTGTGTGAATTTGTGGGCCTCGAGACCCTCCAGGTGTGTGCATGCATCTGTAGTCTGTCAGTGGGTGCTTGAGTGACCGTCTTCGTATGTACCTGTACTTTGTGCTGGGCTCTGGAGCAGGAGGCTAAGCAGATGTGTGAGCCCTCTGGGTGTCAGTAAATAGCAATCCTTCCCATCTGGAGAGGAGTGGGTACATGAATGCTGCTGTGTCTGAGAGTGAGTCCAGTCCTGGACGCTCTGCTCTCAGTAAACAAGTCCGTCAATTCCTAATCCTCATATTCAGCCCTCAGCTTCTGGGATTCTTCCCAAAGAGGCCAGCGAGGTGGCACAGTGTGTTCAGGGTGGCACCATCAGTTAAGGGCTGTCAGGAGTCACTCATTCATTAGCTGTCTATCTCCCTGCCTTCCCCACCCCTCCACTTCTGAAGGGAAGCAGGAAGAGAGTGTAAAATCTGTTATCTGATCTTCAGGAGGAAATTTGTCTCTGAAATTCTCACAGGTGGTAGAAATAGGTAAAGAAGCTCCATCACTGAATGGAAGTGATTATGATGGCAAAGTGGGTGGGGACAGCTAGGGAGGCATGGGTAAGGGTATTCCTGGCCAGGTGACTTGCCAGGAGAAAGGAGAAAAAAATCTAGTACAATTTAGCACCCATTGTTTGGCACTTATGGCGTGCCCAGCAGTGCAGTTAGCCTTGGAAATACCGAGCAGAACAATGTTTTTGTCCTTAAGGAGTTCAAGAGGCCCATTAGGGTAGGGGTAGGAGAGTGGCGGAGACAAAGCTAGACAAGTAGGTGGAAGCCAGGGCCAGACCTCACATTCCAGGGGGAAGTTTCCTATTTAGCTGCACTGTGGATTCAGTGTTCAAGTGTCAATACTGTGGGATGAGGCTAGGGATGGAATATTAATAAAATAAATGGATGCACTCTCCACCCCCACCAAGGCAAAATCCTGATATGCGAACAGGTACCACCCACTCTAACAGTGCTGGCATACACACAGATGTGTTCTTTAAGGAGTAGGAGATGGTCTTCAGGAAAAACTTCTCAGATAAGGTTTCTTAGGTAAAGTGTACGAGGAGGAAGAAATAGTTTGGTTTAAAAAGAGGGTGCTTGGGGGCCTTAAAATTAAGGTAACGGGTAGAATCATCTTCTGAGGAGGAACTGCAGTTGTAAAGTTGTGATCACAAGTCACGTTACTTGTGGCACAGCTGAGTCAGAGATTGGATTTCTCCTTTTTCATGTTCTTCAGACATTTGAATCAACAAACTCCGCACTAGATTCTAAGCTCCAAGAGGCAGGGGCCACATCTGCCCTGGTGATTGCTCACAGCAAGTGACCTAGACCAAGACGCAAGGCCTGGCAAAGGCCGGAACTGGAGGAACTCGAGTGATACTTCAATATATTAATGAATTCCTCCATGCCCAGCTAAGGGCTCCGGGCGAAAAAAAACAAAACCAGGTGTTATGACTTCCCCCAGAATAGGTGGATAAAATAAGATAGCAAACAACTGGAACCAAAGGCAGCGCCAACTCCTTGGGTTAAAGCTTCTAGACCAGAATGCAGAGGTCTCATGCCATCTTCTATTTTAATGTTTTGGTTTTGGAGCCAGGAGGAGCAGGGATCTGCACACTCTTGGATTCTTGCACAATCTGATCGTGTCAAATGATCAAGCCCTCTGAACCCCCTCAAGTCACCCACAAAGCCACAGAACATCCCCCCTTCGCAGCTGCACCCCTCCCCTCCCATTTCTCCCTCCCACCTTAGGTGCACTTTTCTCCAGTGCCTCCCCTCTCCTGACTTCCCTTGGGGACTAAGTATCTGGGAGTGACGCTTGTTCAATGAGGCTGTGGGACCAGGGCCTCAGGGAGGGTCCCCTCTAAGGGTGATGACAGGTAGGACAGACAGGCAGAAAACATAATTTGAAGTATTTTTGTTTTTTTATATACAGAATACAGGAAAGTTTCTGTAAAGTCTAAAACATTACAATTACTATGTACATCGGTACTAGTTGTCGGGGTGGAGGGAAGAGGAGAGAAGTGGCAGGAGAACAAAAAAAGGAGACAGAACAGGTTTACGACAAAAACGCTTTTGCTACAATAGACAATTTGAAGAAAACGCTCTACCACATGTAGTACTGTACAGTTTTTAAAAACATTGAAAAAATGTCATCACTAGATGTATTTACACAAAATCCAAATACACTTTTCCTTATTTGAAATAAAATAGATGGACAGCCAGAAAAAGAATTCATTTCTCATTTGTCCATAATACACAGTAGCTACCTGTAGTGCAACCGCTGCAGAAAGGGAAAATAACCTGGAGGGTGGGAACCATGGAAGGAGGGTGGGTAGCGATCTTTATATTAAATAAAACAATGATATTGTATAGATTTTGCTGTATGAAAACTGTATTTTTTTCTTTTAATATAAAACTATTGTCACTGCCACAAAATAGAACAAGTTTCTGATTATTTTACAACGGCGGGCGAGGGGGAGGGAGCAGGTGGTGGGTGGGGAACGGTTTTGTGTCGGAGGAGGTGTCCAGACCACTGGCCTTCCCCTCCCTGCCCACGCTGTTCCTCAGCTCGGTCTGCCGCTTTCCCATGAAATGCTGAGTACAAATATATGTGCAAATGCCCCCTAGAACTTGAGAAAAGAAAAAGGATTTTTAAAAAACAGTCAAAAGGTTTTCTTCATTTCATGCAAAGATTGTAGTTGAAGGGTTTCTGGTGGAGTATAGAAAAAACCCCGGGCTTGGTTTGTGTACATTTTTGCATTGCAGGAGTCTTGGGTTGGGTGGAAGGGCGGGTGACGGGTGGCTGCCAGTCCTAGGGAACGGAGTTGGAGCGCAGCACAGGGCCCTGGTGGGGCTTGAGAGAGAGCTTCTCGGCCAAGACCCCATCCTGTAGCAGGCCGGCATCGCCTTTGGGCTGTTTGGTCGCAAACTCAGTGATGCTGAAGACAAACTGCAGGCACCCCAGCTTGATGTAGCTGCCGTGGTGCAGTAAGGCCGTGCCCTCCCAGCCGGCCCCACTGCCCCCAATCAAGCTCGAGCTGCTGGCTTTGCAGTTGCAGGGTCTCCGCTGCGGCCCCTGGGCCTGGGAGCTCATCATGGCTGCCTCCTCACTTGGCTCTTCATCCTGTTTCTGGTGCCGGCGGCGCCCTGGGAAAAAGGGGGAAGGTCACAGGAGAGGAACAGTGAGCAGCCAACCCACCTGGGCTGTCTGCCAGGGTTGGGCCCCTGTACCTCCCCCGTCTAAATGCTGCGTGACTCGGGGTGAGGGGCACTCAGAAAGGACCGGTGGAGTCTGAAGTCCCCAGGTAGGTGTGTACACACGTGGGGCTGCACAGCACCTGCTTCTCTGTGGCCTTTCCTGGGCCCACGAGCAAGGAGAACCTGGCCAACGGGACCAGGAAGGCAAGAGACGGCAGGTCATGGCAGCAAGCCAGAGCCACCCTGGCTGAGGCATTAGAGAATGTGTCCAAAATGGCAGGCTCTGTGGCCACAGGCCTCTGCTCCAACTTACTGATGACACTCTGCACCTTGGCAACAATACTGCTTGGGGGGGTTGGCGGCGTCTTCTCAGAGAAGTCACATGAATACAGCACATTGTCCACCGTTGTCCCGTGCTCACTGTAGTTTAACAGCTCATAATGTTTGGTATTCTGAGGAGGAGGAGGGAAGATAAGATGTGTGGTCTGCTGCGTGGGGCCTGGGGCTAAGGGGAGAGAGGACACATGGAGAAGGCTGTGCTGCTCTACCTGGGGAGCTCCCTCTTTCTTCCCCAATCATGCCCCCCTTCCCTGTCCCTTTCGAATGGGGCACAAGACTCACCTCTTCAAGGAAGCTTTCCTTCCTAACCCACCCCTCGCCCCCCCAGTAGTCTGCCTCCCTAGCACGGGCTCCTGGTGAAATGATATTCACTGGCACGTGATGATGATGATGAAACTCCCAGGGACACGCCCAGAGGGCTTGGTTCCTTCTATGATGGTCCCCTCCCCTGCTTTAGGGTGCTCCGCCCTGCGCTGGGCCTGTTGACCAACCTCAGGAGAAATGGGAGCCCTGCTCCTGGGGAGCAGGTAGCCATGTAGGATGCCCCTTCACACCAAGACTCTTCTCCAGGAATGATGGGGACGGAAGAAAAGGAGAGGACCCCCAACCCCCTTCCCCTCACCCCAGGGCACTGAACAAACCCCAGTGCCTGGGACAGGGCTCAGGTTGGAAGACCTCTCTCCCACCGCGTCCCCACCCCTCACCTCATCGTAGAAGATGCAGGCGTGTTTCCCGGACACGTAGTTACAGTGACCATAGTTTGTAAGGCACACGTCCATGTCAGCTCCTGCGAGGTGGCAGGAGGCGAGGAAAAGGAAGGCAGAGAACAGACTGTCAGGGGTATGTGTGGGGGAGGTGAGGGGGCAGGGGACTTCCGGGCGGGAGCTCAAGGGGTAGGTAGCTCAGGGCCCTCTCCTTGTATTTTTGAACAAAAACTGATGTCTTTTCTAATCCCCTGTTAAAGAACGGCTGTCCCCGCCAGCTCATCTGCTTTAGAACATGTGCTGTTGCCCAGAGGAGAGCAGTGAGCTACTGAAGAGGATGGGGTATTTCTAGGAGAGCACAAGATGGGGTGCAGGGCCCATAAACCGTATCATCTGAAAGAAAGGGAAAGTTCTAGGCTAAGGGCTCATCTGTCCCTCTGCACAAGATGTAGGGCTAACTAAGTGTAAGTGTTAGATATGTGTGAGCCCCATCACTTTTTCAAAGATCTCCAGGGACAAAGCATTTGCCCTCTCCTCAGGTATTTCCTGCAGTGTTTAAAATGCCTCACTGGGTGGCAGTCAGAGCTGACGTTCAGCCCTCCTGATGCCACACTGGGCACAAGGCAAAAGGGCCTGAAGCAGGGAAGACAAGCAGTTGACAGTCTCCTTTCTTAGTCCCTCTTGTCCAGAGGTCTGCTGGGTTAAACCCGTCAGCCCTGGAGAGGGCTTCCCTCCCTTTCTAGCCTCTGTGGGTAAGAGTATCAATCTTTAGGGCCGAACAGATTCAGCACCTCTCCCAGCTGGCTTACCTGTCCCGATGTAGAGGGTTCGATAGCACATGTTCACAGCCCCTCCCAACCCTAAGAGAGGGTAGAACACAGCTCGGGCCTGTACTTCCCTTCTCGGCACTACAAGGCAAACACAGGGATGGGACCATTCAGAAGCAGAACCTGGGGCCCAAACATAAATCAACAGAACCTGGACCTTTGCTGATGGCCTGAAGAAAATAATCCCACTGGATGAGTCATCTTTCCAAACTCACATCTGACACTAGGCTGCTTCAGGGTGAGGCTTTCTCTCCCCACTTATAGCATTTCCCACATGGGTAATAAGAAGGACCACCTTTGAAGATGACCATATAATTCAAGGATGATAGTACTTGAAGCACCTGGGCTGCTTGTTGGTTTATCAGGGATATACCAACTGATACTATAGGGAGGCTGTGCAAAAAAAACCAGAAGGCACAGACCAATGCTTCTCTAATTTTGAATATGAATCACCTAGGGATCTTGTTAAAATGCAGATTCTGATTCCATAGGTCTGAGGTGGGGCCTGAGCTCTGCATTTCTAACAAGCTCTTAGGTGATGCTGATGCTACCGGTTCGGGGACCACCTTCTAAGCAGCGAGGCTTTTAATGGCTAATGCTCAAAGGGCTATCCTAAGCAGAGTTAACCTTTTGGGAAACTCTTCTAACTCAAATATTTGAGAGCAATTGAGCAGAAAGCACACCACAAATACCCAAAGGCACTCATAGCTGCTTTCTGTGTCTCAAAGAGGACGCGTATGAAAGAGTTACAGCAGGCTTTCCCGAGTCTGATCTGAAAGCTGTGGTTGCCATCTTGTTTCTGCTTTCTGAGAAAAGAAACCACGGTGTTTTATTAAGCCCAGTAAAGGCATACATGGAGGACTGAGATACTGAAAGCTGAGATTCTCCACGGAGAGGAGATGGCTGTTCACACACAGAGGGTAGATCTTAACGGCGTGGTGTGGTGGCAGATATGGGCATGCGCACCTTCTGTGTGGTGCCCTCCAGAAGCCAGCGGATGTGCCCCGACACTGCCTGGTGAAGCTTGGACCCGGGAGGGGAAAAGCTGATGTATTCTCTGCAAGGCCAGAAACTTGACCAGCTTCTCGTCCAGCATATTTATCTCGATTTCTGTTAACCAAAGAGAAAGATTAAAAAGCTGCTGAGGAGGAAATGGAATGCGGAAGTAGGTGAGCATCACAGAGCAACTATTTCAGCATTCCTAAAATCCAGCCAAGTGATTTTCTTAAACAACACAGAGTACAAAGTGGTACAAGGATCTGGAGCTGAGCACCTCACTAGCCATTTGCAGTGAGAGACAGATGCCAACGCAGCCTGTGCAGATGCCTCCTGCAGTGGCGTAGCTTAATGTTAGGTACAGCGGTCCTAGAAAGTGGAGCAAGACAAACCACTTGCCTGCCTGTGGGGGAGGGCCCAGATGTCTGACACTGAGGCTTGGATTTTCCACCCACCCTGTTCAGAGATCAAGACCTGCCCCAGTTCTCCCTGACTCTGGGGGCTTCTCACAGATGAGATCCCTCCTTTGGGAGCAAGGCTCCTCCTGGTTTTATTCTTCAAGTCCAGATGATCTGCCTAAAGTGATTTTCTTCTCTTCTCACTGGTTCAGCTTGGCTTTGCTCTCCCTTCGTCTTTGATTATGTGTATATGCACGTATATAAGGCAGAAATAAGAGAAGGGGCTTTCTTTCCTACCCCACTCCCCTACCCACCTCCCAGCCCTCTGAGATCAGGCATCCTTTCTGTCCCCTTTTCAATGAGCTGAATGCTGCACAGGGGCAGCACCTTCACCGCAGCCGCTGGTGGCAGAGCAGCAGTTCACTCACTCACCTCCATTGACATCCATAAATGCTCGAAGTGAGTTGGTGAGGTCCACCATGGCAGTAGAGTTGGCTGGGAAAGAGGGTACGGTTAAAGCGCTTCCTATGGATAACGTGCCGGGGCTGACCTTGCCATCTGGGGACGGAGCAGGAAGACTGTTACTTACGTCGCCTGAGGGAAACCCACCGGTCCAATCCCCCACTGCCGAGACAGGTCTGGATTTCGGACCCAAGGTGATGTTCCCTTCTTGATTCTCACCCCATAGGCTCTGGAACTCCTAGAGCTAAAAACGTGTGGTGAGGAAGGGCAGATGGAACGACAATGCACCCGGGCACGCAGGAGTCTCCAGAGCACTGAGAACAAGTGAAATCTACTGCTCTGGGGAACGTGGTGGGATAGCTTCATTCGCTGGGCCATGACTACCTCCCTGCTGCCTCTGCTCATTCAAATAAGTGGTGCCTGCCTCTGCAATTCCTGCGTACTCAAGTTGGACTCACAGGGTGCAAAATCTATCCAGGTTGGTATTAAGAGATAAACAGAACAGGAAAAGAGCCTGAGAGTAGGGGCCATCCTGGGACCAGGGGCCCCCATGCAGAGAAGTCACAGTCACCTGGTTACCGAGACTCCCAGCTGACTAGGAGGCCAGCTTCAGTTCAGACGGGAGAGACCACAGGGGGTTCCAGCAGCATCTGAAACCTGGTTCAGATGCTGGGGTCAGCAACCTTGAGGTCCTGAATGCTGACTGGGGACAGCTGAAAGAGCAGGTCTACACCAGGCCAAGTATGGATTAAGGGACTGCCTTTTGGAATGTGGCCCGAGGGCAAGCTTTTGGGCCAGACCAACCTCTGTGGGCATCTGCACTCCCTGACATGGAAATTCCTTCAAATGAGCTCTCTCTGAGAATCTGGATCAGGTGTGGATCTAGTTTCTGGTGTGGATCATGAAACACTGAAGCCATCACCCAGAACCTCAGGCTGACCACAGTGGCTCCAGAGAGCATGCTGCTTTCCTCTAAGGTGAAGGAACAAAACAGGCAGAAGACTAAGCCTGGAAGGTGTGGGAAGGTGGAGCGAGAAGACCCAGGCCACAGTTCGAATCCTGCACTGACTTGGTAGGTTACCTTAAGGAAATCACTTTCAGAGCCTAAGCAGTCCCACCTACAAAATAGGGACAAGTTAACATGTACTTTCTCTTCTATCATAGAAACGGGGGAGGACAAATAATACGGACATCAAAGTCCTCTGACACATTTACAGGGATACAAGTGTTTTTTGAATCTTAAGTCTTATTTGCCAGGAAGAGCATGAAAGGCTGAGCAGCACTCACCTGACGATGGCGCTGGTGAGCAGAATCGTTGGTTGGCTCCTGTGGCCAAGATACCATCTCCTGCTGCTTGGGGGGGAGTGAGCACCCGGGTGGCATTTGGGGGTGAGCCCAGTGGCCTTGAATCTGTCAACGGAGGTCCTATCTGTGATTGGACAGTCTTTCTTTGCAAAGTGCTGGTGTTCTCGATGCTGGCACAAGAGCTGGGAACGGAAGGGGGTAGGCTTGGGACAGGAACCAAACTCCTCTGGGGGCAAGAGCTGGGGCCAGTGGCATTCTCTGTCTTCACAATGATGCCGACGGTGTGGTTCTGAAGCCCCCCAGCCGCTGGTGGCGTGAGGGGCCGAGGCCAGCCTTGCCGGTGTGAGAGGCCTGGTAGGGGGGTGTTGGCGCCTGGAAGTCGCCGGGGGTCCGTGGAATCAGTGGGGCTGCTGTAGAGGTGTGGGCCATTGGCTTTCACCTCTGTGTTCACTGGCCCGTTGGCAGTCCCACAGGGGGCTTTCTTGGATTTTTCCGCACAAGAACTGCAGCTGATGTCCTCTAGGGTTGGGGGCTGGTGGGGTGGAGAGCAGCTCAGGGAATTCTGGGTGCTAAGCCCTGAGGGGCAGGACAAGGGGTAGTGGGAAGGTGTAGGTGCCTTGTCAGCTGTTTGCAGGGAGTTGGTGATTGAGCTGTCAGTCACAATAACAGGCTTAATATCAGCCTTCTCTGTCTGCTCAGAGTCCCAATGCGAAGGCATCTGCTTAGCAGATAAATGTTTCAATATGCTGCACTGGAGCGCAACAACACTACAGAGCCACTGCAACGGAAGGAGAGGAGAGGAGAGGAGGGTGAGAGGCCTGGGAGGCGCTGGTCCTTCCTGCCACAGCGGCCAGGGCTACAGCAGAGCTGACAAGCACTGTTTCCGAGGTCGCATCGCGAATGCCCAGAGAGGGTGTGCTTGACTCCTGAGAGGGTTCCATTTCCATTCCCAAGCAAGGCTTGCTGGTATACTCGGCAGGCAACACCCTGGTCAGCAGAGCTTGGGATTCCCGTTCTGACTCTGCCCCTAAGGCTCACCTTGTCACCAATATTGAGCAAGCACCCAAGCACCTGCTGTGTGTCCAGCACTGTCACCTAACTTCTCTATAGGTCTACTGATCTGTTTCTACAAGACAGATTTGCCCGTCTCACAGCACACTGGGGGACTGATGGAGAGAAGCAGACCAGTTGACTGTGTAGTTCTCTTACTTGCCTCAGGACCTGAGCAAGAGGTTCTCTCTGGAACATTCAACTCAGGGGGCGGGATGGTGGTGGTGGGGGCTCAGGGAGGGGGAGGGTGGGGCTGCAGAAGTTGGGGATGAGAATGACTTCCAATAACAGCTGCGGCGAGGTGGGAGGAAGATTGGATTTGGAATCCCGGCCCTGCCTTCACTCACCTCTTGCTGCTCTGCCTGGGTGGCTAAGTGCTCAGAGTTCAAAAGGTGCGTCTGTGATTCCTCAGGGATCCCATTGCAGATCAGCTCCCCGTCCCGAATGGCCGCGGGTGCAATGAGAGGGGGTGGAAACTGGTACTGAGATTTGATAGCATCGGGAACCTGTTCAGGATAGACAGATAGAAGGAGGAAGGAGAGGGTGATAGTGCCAACAGGCCCAGTGGATTCTGCCCTGGCCACGCTCTTCTGTTTGTGGTGCTGATGCCCAAGGGGAAATCATCCACTAGGGTGTCCACCGAGGACGAGGAGGCCCAGTGGGCTGCTACTGCTCTGTACCTCCATCTCTTTGACTCTGATACACACACACACAGATACACATACACACACACTAGCCTGAGAAGGCACAGAACTGGAAAAAGCAGCCATGTCTCCCACTTTTCTTCATCAAGGTCCAAGAGCTGCAGAAACCAGGCCTTCTGGCATGCTGCCTTCTGCTTTGGCCTAAAAAGTATAGGATGGCCACTGGACAGGACTTCAAATTGGTACTCTAGGCTCTTATTGATCAGTATCAAATTTGAGAGATGAGTGAGCAGTATCTGAGAGATAAAAAGTTAAATAACGTCACATTCACAGTGGAAATGCTCAGCGTGAGGCCTGTCTCCTGATAAGCATTCAATCAATGTCAGTTTTCTTCATCCATTCATTCATGACTCACAAAACAATTGAAGACCTATTTGTTGCAAAAAGACAGAAGACACACCCTGAATCACACCACGTATGAATGAAAGAGCCATACAAGCAAAGAGTCATTCATACATTCAATCAACATTTATTGAGCGCCTCCTGAGTCTGGGCACTATGCCAAGTCCTAGAGATCCAGAGATGAACAAAACTTAAGCCTTGCCCCCAAGGAGCTCACAGTCTAGTGGGGAGATAAGCACAGAAACATTACAATACAATGTAAATGGGTCCTAGAAGACAGACATGTCTAAGGAGCTATAAAAAACACAGAGAGCGCTTATTTCTGTCTGGGGGGCAGGAGCTTGGGATTAGGTAAGATTTCATAGGAAGGCAGTATTTGAGCTGAGACTTGGAAGTTGAGGACAAACTTCCAGGCAGACAAAGGGGAACTAAAAGTAGGGGAGGTGGACTTGGAAAACATGTGAGAACCAACAGATTTGGTGACCAAGTCCTTACAGAGGATAAGGGAAGAAGAGCTGAATTTTGGTTTGAGGGACTGTGTAGAGATCACTGTCACTGACTGAAACAGGAGATACAAGAGGAAGAGCAGATTTGGAGGCAGAAGACTTTTGGTCTCGGGCAGGCTGAGACTGAGGTGTCTGTGGGATGGGCAGGCAGATATGAATCTAGGTATGACGAGAAAGGCAAGGAACATGGAATTGAGAGTCATCACCACTAACAGTGGTGGCTGGTGCTATGGGCTTGTCTGAGGTCATCCAGGAATCGGAAGTGGAGAAATGGGGCAGTAGGCTAGCCTAAGGTTGCCCCTGGGGAAGAGTGAAGGGGTAGGGGGAAGATGAACCCCTAACAAAGATAAGATATGAAGGTCTCAGTTGATTTTGCCTGCACTGTTATACATCAAGGATGAAGGCCAGTGTTCCAGAACAGAGCTGGAGCAGTTCTCTGCCACTGTCCTCTGGTACTACAGTCCTCATTTCACTCTCAAACTGTCTAAGAACAAAATGCTTTTCAGGCAACTCATACCCCTGGATTTTCCTCGAGAATAAGGAAACATTAAAAAAGGGGGAGGGGGCATCATAAAACAACAGGATTTTATCAAGGCCTCCTGGCCTGTTCACTTCAGCAGCCAGGCTTTCTTCCGAATCCACATGGTGAATCACACAGCTGAGATTACTCTTAGATGTTTAAGGTATGAGGCATGTCACCTCCAATATACCCTACCCTCAACTGCAAATACCTTCATTTAACTTTGGAAAACTGGTGTTTCTACTGACGCATAAATATTTACACAGTTAAGAGTTTGTTATACAGTTTTCAACAGTTAACGTCTTGCTAGCCCTGACACCCAGTGGAAGTGTGATGAGTGATTTTAAAGTGTGGCTGCCACCAAGTGGCCATATTTGAGAATTGCTGTTTTCCATTGGTGCATGGGACTGTCTGCAGGATTATTTCAAAAGAGAAAAATCAAGTTTACATTCAGATATATAGTGTTGCGCTCTCTAGGTTAAATGAATGAGACCGAACGGTTTATGAGAGCCTCAATACTACCAAATGCTTTTCAATGAAGGAAATACTCCCGTCCATCTCTGTGGACACACTTTAGCAGCTGTCAAATGCGTACAAATGTCAGGTTATACCAGTGTCACAATTTTTTGAGTATTGGTGATATATTAACAGCAGCCCAGAAAAATGGATAGTTCCTCACCTTCCATAAGGCCTTCTGCTTAATCACCCTCACCTTCCTCTCACCCGACAGCTGTGGGAAAGGGGCCATCTAACAGGAACAGATGGAATGAGTGCCAGACAAGGGGCAGTAAAAGCAGAGCACACCTAAGTTTGGTGGGAGGGGCTAAAGGGCACATCCTCAGGAGAACTAGAAACCTGGCTAAGTTTGAAGGCCCACTTGGGGGTTTCCTGACCACCATCCCCAAGTATTAAAATGATGGTCACATTCATTACTTGCTAGGACACCACAGACAGATCTCAGGGGCTTCAGTCTCCCCATCTGTAAAACTGGGACCATGATCCTCTGTCTACCCCAGGAAGGCAATCGGAGACCACCATCCTGCCTGCACCAGGTCGTGACTCACCTTCAAGCTTCTTCTTTTGACCGACTGGAGCACACGGCGGTTAGGAGGGTGCTTCTTGTGGATTCGGTTCAGGAAGTCCACTTTGACAACGTGCTGCGAAATGGTGTCCTGGAAACGGTCAAACACCTGGCACCGATTGCTCAGCGTCATGTTCTTCTGGTTCAGCTAGGGACAGAGCAGACACACTCCTGCAGTGAAGTTCAGAACGCATCCCCCTCCCAATCAACTCTATTCTCTACTTTTAAAAAAGAGGAAGCCCTGGGCCAAATGGGCTCCTTCTGTCAGGTGCTGGTATGTCCACACTCCCGTCAGAGGGCCAGGGAACATGGATGAGACGTTCTCCCTGAACCCTGCCCAGTCCAGCCTAATTCCTACTTCCTGGGGAGGCTTGAGGGGTACAAGAAATAGGGAATTAGCCAAGAAGTGCCCTTCCAAATTCAGCCTCTGACAGTCGTCTATCCAGCATATAGGGTTCAGAGGAGATGCAGGCCTTGGCCCGAGAGCGCTCCAGACTCCTTTCCTAGCAAGGGATTTTCTCCCACCAGAAGCAAGACTGTTTCCTGTATGGGAGCTTGGCTGACAGGTGAGATCAGCACCAGAATACTGTGTCTCCTGCCCTACTCCTCCTCCACGGTACTAGGGAACATTAGTGAACCCATCTGGATACCAGAGCCTTGCTCTACAGCAGGCAGAAAACCTTGGACTGCTCTCAGAGGCCATAAGGAGGGAAGAAAAGTTTGTGCAGCAGCATAGAGAAGGCATAAAGAAACGATGCCTCTTTTCCTCTTCTACATCTGGTCCCCTACACATTAATTAAAAGAAAAGGGGACTTCCTCGGTGGTCCAGGGGTTAAGAATCCGCCTTCCAATGCAGGGGACGCGGGTTCCATCCCTGGTGGGAGAACTAAGATCCCACATGCCGCGGGGCAACTAAGCCTGCGCGCTCTAGAGCCAGCCTGCCACAACTAAGACCCGATGCAGCCAAATAAATAAATATTAAAAAAAAAAAAAAAAAAAAGATCTATGTGGCAGCTTCCTAACTAGTACATTAGGAAAAACCCCTAAGTGGCTAATAAAAAGTCACCCAATTAATAATTTCTCATCTGCTGGAAAGCTGCTCTTACAGATTCATATTTGGGTTGGCTGCTCATGGTTGGTTTTTTCTGGTTCAGCAAGAGGCAAAACAAGACCACTGGGCCTCGCAGAGAGGCTTCCTCCTATGTAAACTTTTCTGAGTGGCATTAGTCAAATGAAGAGGGCCAAACAAACCTTTTCTCCCTATGTGCAAGTCTATAACTGAAGTTCCTCTCGGTGCAAAGTGGACAGCACACTGTCATGCTGAAGGCAAGCAGTCATTCCATGGTTATCATCATCTGATGGACAATGTCTTAAGCAATTACCCTTTTAATTTGGAAAGGCTGCTCTTACAAGGGACCTGCTCCGCCTGAGGCCCTCTCCCATTCAACCTTCCGAGTGACCGTGCCTATCAGGAAATGTCCTAAACCTCTTTTGGAGATAGCAAATTACAGTTCTATTCTAGCCCCGGGAAGTAGTCTGGAAAATGTAACCAAACCTCCTGGGAGATAAGATAATAGAACCCTCATACCATTCATTCATTCATTCAACAACTTACTTACTGAACACCTATTATGTGCCATGACAAGGTCTTTGTAAAGAAACAAGTGAAGGGCAAGAGCCTCATTTGGTGCGTAGGACACATAAGGTGTTCAATAAGTGGTTGACTGTCTGGAATACCGTTATCTGTGTCAATTCTTCAGTTCTCCAAAGTTACTGGGCAGTTAACTGCCAGTGCTACGAGAATAAATATTTTAGAATTTTCTTAGTTTGTTCCCTCTAAAAACAAGAAGCAAGAAAATATGGAAGAGCATTTATTTGCATAAGGTTGGGTCTAATGCACTCCCCCTTTTAGGGCTGTAAAACCAACTGCTTAATTCATTACAGAGGAAATTATTCACGAACAACCAAGTGCTAGTGGGTTAAGTCTGTCTGTGCGACTGAAACAAGGCATTGCGGGAAAAGGCTAAATGCACAGCTGAGGCATGTGAAAGTAATCAGAACTGAGTAGGATGGTTTGCAGAAACCAGCATCTGAGAGATTAAAGTGAACTCTGGTACAAAGCTGACTATACTATGCTTTCCACTGAATCAGTCCATGCCCCAGCTGTGCCCACAGAGGACTGAAGGACACTGCTGTGCTTACCACCACATGTTCGATGTGATTCGGACACATCCATCTGCCCAGGGGCATGGCAGTGAGCGGTGGCTCGAGGCAGTCCATGTGGAACAGGAGGGGGCAATAGTCACACTGGATAAGAGGGGCCACGCGACAACTCCTGCAAAAAAGAGATATAGGCCATTTCTATGGCAGGGTGGGAGAATTCAAACAAACTCTGCACTGTGGAACAGCTTCCCTTCCTTAATCCTAACAATGTTCTCCCACACCCTCCTCCCCAATAATCCAGTTACATTCACCATTAGGAAGATGGATGAAGTTGGGGGCTACCACCAGGCTCCTCATTATTCTCTCTTCTAAGAGGGATGTAGAGAAGTGAATGTTTTTTTGGAGTAGAGCTAAAGTGGTTGTCACAGCAGGAATGATCAATGCTTGGTACCCACTGGGGGAAGACAGCCAATCCTGCTCTGATCTTTCTACTCCTTAAAAGAAAGCAACTACCTCAGTTTAAAAGAAAAAAAAAACAAACCACTAGCAACCTTTCCAGAGTCTTATACTACAAGAGGAAAAGATTTCTCTTCCACATGAAGCACTGAGCAAAACTGACAACTAGAGAGTTGTGCTGGAAAAATGGTTTTGTAATGTATTCGTGTAAGCATAGATCAAGGGAGGGTATGTAAGCTAATGCCAATTATGATTTGTAACTACAATACTCAGTGAGTCCTTAAGCTGCTCTGGAGACACAGTTTGGGCGTGGCTCAGAGTTCCGCTGCTCTACTATCTGGTTCCCTATAGCTTTTGCTGTGGAATATTTCTTTTTGATAGCTATTTTCTCCTGCTATCCTGCCCTTCTAACACATCCAAGCCAACAAGTCCAGCTTCAGTAACTGAAGCAGCTGGTTCCTGTCACTGAGGAGATCCTATTTGAAGGAAACCAGCGTCCCAGGGAAGCTACAACTGGGGCAGCCTAGAGGCTTTTGGAAGTCATCCAGTCTGATGCATACCAGCTAGTATATTTGTACTACTTTAAAATTCATCTTTAGTGCTTTAAAAATCATTTGCCTTTTCCAGGGATGTGTGTCTCTGCTGGCCACAGTTCTTCCTGCTAGCCAGTCTAAATATCTCATGCTTCATTTTAAGTCCAACTCCTCTCGTTCTAGCCTCTATAAACACGGTTTACAGTACTTCTGCACCGTGATTCTTCAAGAATTTTTTGTTAAAACATTCAAGGCTCTGGTCAATTAGTCACTCAGTCTCTTTGTACTCATACCATCAGAATATGGGTTATCTATATTTAACACACATGGTTTGGAAGAGACAATAGAAGAGAGAAAAAACATTTGCTAAATATGAGGAAGAGCCTCTTGCTATGGAAGAAAAATACCTGTTACACGTGAAACAGACTTTGACTGGTAAGGGAACAAGACCATTGTGATCTAACTCATGCTGTGTCTTCTTCACGTTTTTCCCTGTGGTTTCCTCCTTTCTTCTCCTCTTGCTAGAACCTAGAAGAGAAATTGGTGGTGCTGAATTTTCCCTGGATGGAGAGTTCCTAGTTCGGGATATGGAAACAACAGTAAGTCCGAGGAACAGGTCTTAGTAAAAGCATGTGTCATGGCCTGGACATGCATCTCTTTCTGAGGCCCCCTGGGCTGGTTTCAAGTGGGAAAAAGAATGAGAAAGGAGGAAAAGGGAGATATAAGTCAGAACTAAGATCACAAGTCACTTGCTCTATGGCAGAAACACATATAAATGTTTTGCAAACATGAAGAGGTCAGAAACCTAGGTTAGATACTGGTGACTTAAGAAATAGAAATACCCAGGTCAAATGGTCAATCAAGACTATTCTGTGAAGGCGGCTGAGGAAAAGAGTATAATTTTACTGCATTTTTATAGAAAGCAGAAAAGCTGTGAGTCTGTATGCATCCTACTGACCAGCAGGTTTCTTAAGCCTGCCAATTTCACTTTCTCTGGGAAGAAAATAAGATCTAGACGCTTTGTGATATCAAGTAGAAGCCATGAGTTGATTTAAAAAAAAAAAGGGAATGGAGGGCAATTTATAATATCCATCAAAACTACAAGTGCATAGTTTAAAAACAATATAAATGCATAGTTTTGAGCCAGCAATTCTAGTATTAGTAATTTATCCTACTTATCCTACAGATACACTCACATGTATACACTCACATGTATACAATGACGTATTTACAAAATTATTTGTTGAAACAGTACCTGTGGTAACACAAGATTAAGCACAACCAGAATTTCCATTAATAGGAAATTGGTTAAATAAATTATGGTACATCTATATAATGGTACATCTATATAAAGAAATTCTAGGAGATACATAAGAACCAAACAGTGGTTATCTGTGAGGGGTAGGAATGTAGAAACTAGGCAAATGGCAGACAGGGATGGGTGTGAAATTTTTCATTGTAACTCTTTTTATATTTTTTGATTTTTGAACTATGTGTATGTATTACCTTTTTTTTTTTTTTTAAAGTGATACTGGGAAGGGTGGAAAAGAGAAAACTGAGTAAGCATTGTAAACCTGCAAAGATCTCGAACCAAGAACAGGAACCTGAGACAGTGGCGACACAGACAGTGACCCCACAGGCGGCACAGCCCTTTGGTTGGACAAGAGTCCTTTGGGGAAGCCGGGGTAGGGGAGAGGATATGACAGTCTGGCTAACCTGGTAGTGCAGTGGTACAAGTCAGTTCATTGGGCAACTGAAATTGGGTGGGGTTCCGCTCCATGGCGGCAGCAATCAGCAGCTCAAAGGGGCGCCTTAGCTGGGGCTGCACATAGTCCGGCTCTGCTGCCACTGGCTCCTCGTCCACGTCGATGATGTCCTCGTCGACATCATTCTGCTCAGAGGTGGGGGTCTCTGTGCTGGCATTGGATGTGGGCGTGCCAGGCCGGCTGGCTCTCCTTTCCAGGATCCGGGCATGGGCAATGGCCTTGAGTTCAGTTTTGCTAGCTGATCTGTCCAACAAGTCAGTATCGCTGCTGGGGGATGTAGTCCGTTTGCCAGATTTGTCCACCAGTCCATTGACGTGGCCCAGCTCCTTTTTCTGCTCTCGTTTCTGTGCAAATAAACAGGTGGGCCCATCACACAAAGTAACACAAAATAGAAAGAGATGGATGCTACAAAGTCCTGCTAGACCACTAACCAAAATTACGGAAGTCTCTAATATCAGAGACTCATCCACCTGGGGACTTGGAACATTGGTCCGTTAACGTTGACAAAACTATAGCTGAACTAAACTAAAGCTGGCAAAACCACTGCAGCAGGGAATCACCAAAAAGTACAAAAGTTAGAAACAATTTTACAAACCACACATCATATGATACACAGTATCTGTACACGAGGTAGGGGGGCGGGTAAAGGGATAAAACGTTAATTCAGTGAGAATAAACTTAGACTAAGTGAGGACAGTGAGAATAACGTAGAGAATCAAGGAAAGCACTGTTGTTGGCCTCGGAGTGCCCTGAATGGTTTTAAGAACTTTGCTCAAAATACAGAAAAACCTGCAGAAGCAAAGGTAAAAAGTAAAACGGGCAAGCAGAGCTCCCTGTCCAGGGAGGTTGGGTGCTGACTTGCAAGGCAGCCACACCACAAGGTGGAAGGGTGGTGTGCGGAGGGCAGTGATCCAGCAATCATGGCGTCCAAGAATGGCGGCTTTCAATGTCTCAAGTTTAACTAGAACTCTGACAGTGACACTTTTTGAATGGAAAGGTGGGGACATGGAAAAAGATTAAGTGTACAGAGTAGGACTGAATGACTGATAATACATCTTCCTCCAGGGCTCCAAATAGAGTGGTCAAATGAAGGTTTAGCACTGGTCTCCAGTCAGGAGACCTGGGATCTTGTCCCAGTTCTGCCACTGATTCCCTATGACCTTAGGTGACTCAGGCCGGAGGGCAGGAATTTCTCTATGTGTAAAGTGAGACTAGTAAGACCTTTCTTCTCCTCCTCTCAGGGATACGGTAGAGATAAAGAGCATCACGTATATGAAAGGGATGGCTCTGAATTGGGGGAAGATCTAGCCTCCACTAGGAATAAGACCTGAACATCAGAGGTTGATGAGGCCCACAGGATGTATCATTTCAATCCACTTCACTGTAACTGCAGGAGGCCAGAGGGCTGTAGAGGTGATGGTGCAAAAGGCAGATTTGGCACTGGTAGGCATAGAGGTCCATCTGAGAGCAGGTCAGAGTGGCATTTCAGGAAAAGCACACTCTGTAGAAAAAGGCACACTATAATACAATCCCCAGAAAGTAGCGCTGTTTCCAGAAAATTGATGAAGAAGTAATAGGGCTTTGGAGCGAAACAGAATTTGGTTCAAATCTTGGCTGTGTCCATTCCTTTGAGTACTTGGGTAAGTTCTACAATTGTGAACCTCAGTTTCTTCCTTTTAAAAAGGGAGAGAAAAAAAAAAAAAAATGGAGAATATACCACCAGTACCCATAGTTGGCTGTAAGGGCTAAATGAGATAACACATGTAAAAACCCAGCTATGATGAGTACTAAAACAATGTTAGTTCCTCTTCTTCACTCTCTTTTCCTGGCTTCACCTCTTCCGCCACAGCTGTTCCCAACCCTTTCAAGTCCAGCTTCTTTGAGTGGCAAGTTTCTGAAAGGCCTCCTGACTGGCAGGTGCCTCTAACTGGCCCTACTCTAATCTAGCTGGGGACACACAGGTAGAGATCTTGGGAGGAGGACAAGCTGGAGGACACCCTGGTTTGTGGACTTCAAGAGATATTAAACTACAGCTGTGGTTAGGTGGTTGACTTGGCCTTGGCTTGCTTTAATAAGAACCCTATGCACACATTGAACAATAAGGTCTGCCTAATTGTTTACCTTCTTCTTAAAGGCTGAAAACTGTTACACACATAAACCACAATCTCTGAATCATCTCATCCTGTTTCTGCAACCAAGGAAGTCATCATTCATTGTGACATCATGTTGAGGGGCCAGGAAAAGAGGTGACGTCACAACAAAGGAAAGTTGCTTGGTGTATAATTAGTGTGGGGTGGAGGGCAGGGAGTGGTTTACAATTCACAGACAAATTCTAATCCACAGCCTATAATTTGAGGATTGGGTCTCTCATAATCTGGGTGGAAGCACACCTACTTCCTTTTTTGATAAGGGAGCATTTAGCTTTCGTACCCCACAGAAGTTCTCAAAGTAGAAAATTATGTTCTCAAAGCCAGTACTGAATTATCAAAGCTGAGGGAAGGGGAGCTAAAGAAAGGTTAGGCAACCTGGGGTACAAGTGGGTCCAAGTCCTCTCCACCCCACACACCTGGCCAAGCTTCTGGATACCAGCAACTTATCTGCCTTGGGGTGAGGGGAATCCTTTTTCTATCAAGCTGGAGAAGCAGCCTTCCTCTTCAGACTCTTTCAGCCACTGGATATGGCTGCCACATTCAGGCCACTTATCAGGAGGTCTACAAGGAGATCAGACTACTCCTGTAACTAGTGAAGGAACATGGCTCAGTAAATTAACACACCTTTTCTGCCCATTTCAGCAGCCCATGTTTGGATTTTAGGCCCTACTGGATTCTAAACAGTCACCATGGGGAGTGTGAGGGTGATTCCAGGGCTGGAAGAGATAAGACGGGACAAAAATGCCTTCAGGGCCAAGCCGTCTTAGCTCTAGAATATCAGTGCTCTAGATCTGGCATCCTGAGCAAAGCCTTCAGAAAGCAGCATTATTACCTTTCGGCGAACAGTGCACCGGTGACACATCCACTCCCCAGGAGGCAACATCTCTTCACTCAGTGGAGGGTTACTGTGGGGAAAAGACAAGGGCAAGACTAAGTAACTAACCCTTTGATGCAGCAGGGAAAAGCCTAACTAGGTCTGACACAAAGCTGCATGTCCCTCAACTCCTATTCTGGCCAGTCCTGCAGCACTGCTTGGGTTCTCTTATCCTTCAAAATGCTTACTTGGCATCATTTACAATAACCTAAGGAGTAAGCATCCCTTCCCATATCTTAGAAAGAGAAGCCAAATCCAAAGCTGTTAACACTGGGCTTACAGGGAAAGATACAATGAACTGGTTTGGAGCCTTGAAGAGTCATTCCCAAACTCTGCACCACGCTAATAAAATCACTGAGAGAGAGGTCCTCCGCCATCTTTTCAAAGTCTGCCAGTGTAAGTCCACAATCTTCCATCTGCTGTTCAAAGCCCTCTGTAAAATGGTCTCCTTCCATGTTCCCAGGCCCCTTTCGGGTTCTTTTTCTCCTAGTTAAACTGAAGACTTGCTATTTCTTCCTCTAGAACTCTTCCCCTTGAAAGCTATGCCTACCAAAACCCTATTCATCCTGTAAGGGCTGCTTCAATCAGCCTATGGTAGATTAAAGATGCCTACAAATTTTTTGCTACTCCTTCCACCCAGAAGTAGTCCATTTCCTTCCTCTTGAATTGAGCTTGTCTTGTGACTTTTTTTTTTTTTGGCCACAGGTAGCGGCCAATGGGATCCTAGTTCCCTGACCAGGGATTGAACCTGCGCCCTCAGCAGTGAAACTGTGGAGTTCTAACCACTGGACTGCCAGGGAATTCCCTCTTGTGAGTTGTTTTGACCAACAGAATGCAGCAGAGGTGACAATGCTGTAACTTCCATGGCTGGGTCTGAAGAGACCTGCAGATTCCACTTTTACATGCTTGCAATGTTCCATCTCAGAGTCCTGCTCTCATGCTGAGAGGTCACATGGAGGAGACTTACGGCACTCCAGTTAGCTCCAAGCCAACAGCTAGCACCAACTACTGCTATGTGACTGAGTCATCTTGGATCATGCCAGCTCAGTTGAGCCTCCAAATAACTGCAGTCCCAGATAACAATGTGAACAGAAAAACCACCCAGCTGAGCCTAGTCAACATGCAGATTTGTGAGAGATAATAACTAGTGTCTATTTTAAGCCACTAAGTTTTGGGGTAGTTTGTTATTCAGCGATAGACAACTGAGCACACAGCTCCTCCATGCGCTCTTCCCAGATTACTCAGACATCCTTCCTTCTTCAGCTTTCCCTTGTGTGATAATTCTCTTACTTCTTTTATTAGAGGAACCAAGACAAGGACTGGATCTCTTCCCTCTTTGTATCTTTATAATATAGACGTTGTACACACAGTAGTCAGTCAGTAAGTCAATACTGAATCAAAATTACAGCTGTGTAGGGCCAGCCTTACTGCTCCTCCAGATCATTGATTTCCATTAAGGTTACACCAAGAACCATATGAAATTTTATTAAATTCTTAGGAGGGTCACATTTGTAATGTTTATACAGCAGTAGTTCTCAAAGTGTGGTCCCCAGACCAGCAGCATCAACATCATCTGAGAACTTATTAGAAATGCAAATTCTGTTCGAAAAGATACATGCTCCCCAATGTTCACAGCAGCACTAGCTACAATAGCCAAGACATGGAAGCAACCTAAATGTTCATCGACAGGTGAATGGATAAAGAAAATGTGGTATATATATACAGTGGAATATTACTCAGCCATAAAAAAAGAATGAAATAATGCCATTTGCAGCTAAGTGAAGTCAGACAGAGAAAGACAAATATCCTATATCACTTACACGTGGAATCTAAAAAAAATGATACAAATGAACTCACTTAGAAAATAGAAAAAGACTTACAGACATAGAAAACCAATTTATGGTTACTAAAGGGCATAGCATAGGGGGATGAGGGGTAGGGAGGAGATAAATTAGGAGTCTGGGATTAAAATATACACAGTACTATATGTAAAACAGGTAAACAACAAGGACCTACTGTATAGCACAGGGAACTATACTCAACATCTTGTAATAACCTATAATGGAAAAGAATCTGAAAAAGAATGTGTATGTGTGTGTGTGTGTGTGTGTGTATCCACATGTATAACTGAATCACTTTGCTGTACACTTGAAACTAACACATTGTAAATTAACTATATTTCAATTAGAAAAAAAAAAAAAAAGAAATGCAAATTCTGAGACCTCACTCCAGGTCTACTGAATTAGAAATTCTGGGAGTGGGGCTCAGCAATTCATGTTTAACAAGGTCTCCTGGTGATTCTGCTCAATACCAAAGTTTGAAAACCACTGCTATACAGAATAAGGCTACATTTATTCTTAAGAAATGCCTACATTTGGTTCCTGGCAGTCACCTACTTGGAATGGTACGGAGGAAATTTTTTTTTCAAAATACATGAGAAATGCTAAAAAAATATTATTATATACATATATGGACTATGAATATATAAGGACTCTCCCTTAAGTCCCAGTCCTTGATGCTAGGCTGCTTTACCGTTTCTACCTAAAACAGCATTTAGCTTGACAAATTTTCCTAGCTCCTACTTTGCCAGTGCGTCCCTGGAGCCCTGAGCATACATGTCAGGATGTCCACCAAGCTTCCTATCCTCTGTTTCCTTGGTGGAATCTCAGGAGGATCCTTACCAGGAAGCATAAAACTGGAGGCACACTGGCCTACTGGGACAGGTCTTCAAGCCCTGGAGGACCACAAGTGAATGTCACCTGTAAAGTCTTCCCTAGTTCTCTCCAATATATTTCTGCATAGGCCATATCCAAACTAATGAAATGCATGCATGTAATTTGCAAAGGCCTACAGACTCTGCTATGCTTCAGCAGCTGTCATATTAAAACTAATCCTGAAAAGCCTGTCATTTCTCATTCTGTTTTTCATCATTTCTTTTCATCTGCCTACTGACTTTGTGTTTTGTACCAAGATACCCTACACCAAACATGTAAAGCACAGAAGGGTGAGGCAAGGTGGCAGTGGCTTAGATCTTTTACCAAGATGTGAATGGCCCCCGGGCCACCCTTCCTGCCTTCCTCAATCTATTTCCAACCCTGCTGGCAGAATAATTCTGCCACAATTCTGATCATATCAGTCTCCTTATTAAAAAGCCCTTCAATATCGCCCTTACCCCATCAGGATAAAGTTCAAGCTCCTCAGTACTGCAGGCGAGAACCCTGTCCCTTCCCCAGCTCCGTCAGTCTGGTGGCTCCCTACACAGTCCACACTGTTTCTCAACCCTTTCTCTGCTCATTCTCATTCTCTGCTACCCACAACCACAAAAGCTGAGCCTCCCCCCACTCCTTCACCTGGTGAACGCCTTATCTTTTGGAGCTCAAGTCAGGCACTATCTCCGGGAAGACTCCTCTGACAGCCCCTGATTCCCTATAGCACTTCTGTGCCATACTATAGTGAAATATTATATACCCGAATCTCCTTCTCTGCCTCATTTACCTTTGTATCTCTACACTCTGCATTATGCCTGGCACATAGGAGGTACTCAATAAAGCTTTAAAGAACTGGGGAACACTAAAAGAATGGGCTTCTAAGAAGTGAATGTAACCCCCTCCACCCAAGTCATGAGGCAAGGCAATGTGGATGTACAGACACTTGTTTTGGTGGTTAAATCACACATGAAATTACTTATGTTTTCAGTAAGAAGACATCAAAGTCCATACTTGCAAGCTTGAACTTCATACCGTAACCTACTTAAACCCTCTTTAAACAATTTGATTTCTCATTTCTCTTTCTTTTTTTTTTTTAACATCTTTATTGGAGTATAATTGCTTTACAATGGTGTGTTAGTTTCTGCTTTATAACAAAGTGAATCAGCTATACATATACATATATCCCCATATCTCTTCCCTCTTGCATCTCCCTCCCTCCCACCCTCCCTATCCCACCCCTCTAGGTGGTCACAAAGCACCGAGCTGATCTCCCTGTGCTGAGCTGATCTCCCTGTGCTATGCGGCTGCTTCCCACTAGCTATCTATTTTACATTTGGTAGTGTATATATCTACATGCCACTCTCTCACTTTGTCCCAGCTTACCCTTCCCCCTCCCCGTGTCCTCATCATTTCTCTTTCTTAACACAGGGGTAAAATGCTCAAAATCTGTATTAAGAGGCTCTCAAAAGTAGCTCCTGGTTGGTTTCTAAAGGATCACTTTCAGAGGCACCACGCTGAAGAAGAAACATTTCTCAGAATTGTAGATTATGGCCACAGACTCCTCTTGTCTGCCCTAAAGTTCAGGCTGTGAGTTTAGGGAGCCGTACAGGAAAGTCAGAGTGTTGTCTCCAGGATGAACACAGAACATATAAAAGAGTGAGGCCTTGTTGGGATTTTGCTGCTTTCTTAGAGACAGAACATGCATCTTGAAATAAATTTGAAAATATGGTGGGACTTCCCTGGTGGCGCAGTGGCTAAGAATCCGCCTGCCAATGCCGGGGACGTGGGATCGAGCCCTGGTCCGGGAAGATCCCCACAGGCCGCGGAGCAACTAAGCCCGTGCGCCACAACTACTGAAGCCCGCGCACCTAGAGCCCGTGCTCTGCAACAAGAAGCCCGCAATGAGAAGCCTGCGCACCGCAAGGAAGAGTAGCCCCCCGCCTGCCACAACTAGAGAAAACCCGCACAGCAACGAAGACCCAACACAGCCGAAAATTAGAAGGCAGTTTTTCAACTCAAACATCTAGAGGAAAAGGATTCATGAAATGACTCAAGGAAAGACAGGCTGCCATTGGGGTAATAAGCTCAGGAACTAGTTCTGGAAGATGTTGTTCTGCAAACAGACTAATTTTGTTCCATATGAGAAACACTGTCAACCAAGAAAGGATTCCAGGGAGAAAGGAGATTCTGCAGCCTCGGGGTACCCACATACACATCCTGAGGACTTCCCCACCTCATCCACCCATCTTAAAGCTCCTTCCCCCCCATGTTCTCATAAGTTAAGTATGAACTTCAAAACAATTATATGCATGCCAGAATCTTTAAATCATGATATGCCTGTCAAGAAAAACATCGCTCTGTTCCAGCTCCCTCTCATCCCCATATATCAGTGAAGACAGGGTACTGAGAGCCATCCTCTACAAAAGGAAATCATTAAAAGTTAAAAGTCAGGTAGTGCTAAAATTATCAGTTTCTGCTGCTTAGCAGTAAAAACCATGAAAACACTGTAATGAGCCAGTGCTGCTTATAAAGACATCAATATGCTTCCTAATCGCTAAAGCTTAGAAATAGCAGAGTGATAATCTCATTTTACATCTAGTCTATTACAGTTCACAAAGTGTTTTCACAGATGCTCTTATTTGATCTTCACCATCATACTGTGAAAATTAATTCTTACTCCCATCATACAGGTATCTCTAAACAGACTTATCTAAAGCCATGGAGTCAGAAAGCAGAATTAGAACCAAAATCAGCTTCCTGGTTCTTCCAAATCTTGAGCTCAATCTGATTTCTAGGTAGTTCTCTTATTTCCAGAGAACACAGTGGAATATCCGTCATGGTATCTTCCTCAACCACAGGGTTGAGCATTCCCCTCTCCTTTAGTCAGTATTTATTGAGTTCCCACTGCTTACTAACCAATGCCACACTGGAGGTACCATGCTAGAGGAAGGACACAAAGCAAACAAGTTATGATCTAACCCATCAAGAAACACGGCCTTTAGGGAGAGAGGACCAGAGTCATCCACTCAAGCATTTATTGGACACTATGTTATGCTAGGCAATGTGTTAAGTGGTGAGATTTCAGAAATGGTCCTTGCTCTCAGGGATCATAATGTGAAAAGGACAGTTGGTAATGAGACCACAATAATCAACTACAAACTGATTCTTGCCATACAGACCTATATAAAACTCAACAGCTCATGGATGCCAGACTCAAAACAGAGCCTCAGAACTTTGGTCTTTTGGTACCTGAAGGTGACGGTGGCCTTTCCCCTACTCTTTCCACATCTCAGCAACTGCTATTCAGCAAATGGTAATTAAGCCAGTGATCCTTTAAAGATGGTGAAGTTAAGGATCTTGAGGTGTTCACGAGGAGACTATAGTTTTAGAAGAAGGTATATTTCTGTATTTTGAAAACCTACCTGATGAAAGGAAGGTTCTGGGAGTGGAGACGCTTCCCTGGGAACAGAGACTAAAGTCCACCTAGCACACAATATTATTTGAGCCTTTAGATTCCTTCTGAGAACTGTCTACGTCCTGGGAAGGAAGGTGAGCCCTGGAAGAGTCATTTTCTCTATGTGAGCTGGCTTGTCTTAGAAAACTGGTAGCTCTTTAGCCAACAGGCCAAGGGCCTTTATTTTATTTTCTGACTTCAAAAGAATATGGCCTGCGGTGCTGCGAGACAGGCACCCTTCTCCACGGCAGAGAAGAGAGTGCCCTGTGAGCATGGCGCTCTTGCAGAATATCTTCCCATCTTCATGGCTATGGATGTTTCCTTCCAGAGCGTTTGTTAAAAAGCCCTGGCCTGCAATTCCTGGCCAGAAAGTGACTGTTCACTGCTCTCCAACTTGTTATTTATTTTAACCACTACCTGATCTTGAAGACACTGTTAGCTATAAAATACTTCATAACAACAGAGCTCTAAATCTTCAGAGATTGTACGACTGAAGAGTATGCGTCTCAGAGTTTGGTGTGGCTCTCTGTGAGGCCTGAGAGGGCCTATAAACAGTTAACAGTAACATCTGCACACAAACCAATTAAAAAGCTGGACAAAGACATTAATTTTTTCAAACTAAAACTCCTAAAGCCAACCTCTGCAGCGGGACTCTAGCATCTGAACTTCCATAAACAAATACAAATGATGCATCTCTGTTGCTGAAGAGGGTGTCTAGATTGGTCTATTTCTGGAGTCATCGAAGAGAAAACCACAAACATACACCCCTCAGCTAACTGTAATGCCTGCACTGACAGACCTCTCCGTGTCAAAGATTCAAAGCCCAGAGCCAGATGATCCCAACTTACAGCCCAAGGACAGAGCCCAGTTTTAATTTCGAATGCCTCTTTCATTCACTAATGAGGCTGCAGCTCACCACTGCAGGTGGAAGATGTTGGTAGTTGTCATGGTTCTTGGCTCTCTAATTAAGAGGATCTATTTCAAGTCATATACCAGTGTGGTTGATCGGAGTCTAACCTCACTCATCTCCCTCGCCTGTTAATATATGTGAACCTGCACGACATTAACATTTACTTCAGATTTAGTCGCCACCAGTGGGACCTGTTGCTCCATAGCTCTGCGTTAATTATCCACCCAGCACAAGCAGTTTTTCAATATGGAACTGGAAGAGAGAAGGGGGAGGGGAACAAGAGAACAAAGGGAGGAGGGGAGAGGTGAAGGGAGACAGAGAAGCAGAAAAGACTGCCTTTTATTTCAGACCTATTTTTTACATTACAACATGCAGATAAAAATGGCGTTGGGCTCTGGACTTTTTTTTTTTTAATATGTTTTTACTGATGTATGGCTTGCAACTGTCCATCCAGCCAAGCAACACTGACATTTTAAAATTTGAGCCAAAGGGAGCCGGAGAGACATGAAAATATCACTTAACCAAATTATAAGCTTTGGTGTATGTCTTAGGACAAGAGGAAGCAAGTGGATGAAAAATACTTAAGAAAGAACACACTCCATTTTCTCTTCCTGGACTGACAAAAATATTCTACTTAACACAAACACTTAACAGGAACACTGTGCAAACAGCATGTCTGCACAAAAAATACCAACAACAGCCTTCCACTCAGGTTCTCTTCTAAAAGAGGTCAGTCAAATGACCCTGGTTAGGGTCTCTCCTGTCAGAACCCATCATTCTCCAAGAATCAGAAACTCTCTAGCTACATAAACCATCATTTCAGTTGAAATAAAATATCAGACTAAGAAAGATTCCGCTGCCCGCCGCCCCACATCATCTGTATGTCCCTTCCCCCCCCTCTTTTTGGTGGTGGTGGGGTATTCAGCAAGCAAACAACGGCACTGAGCAGTTTTGATTTTTAATTTCACAGTTCGTGGGTCTCATCCATCCATGTGAGGTCCACTACCAGATAAAAATCCTGCATCTATATTTCACGGCATCGTGTAAGACCAACTGCAGAAGACAATACATGCTCAGAACAGGCCTCCTCTCTCTCAGACTGGCCCTGCTGCTCTCGGCCCGCTCAGGAAACATGTTGGTACCAGTCAAAAGGGGAGCGAGGGTGATCGCTGACAGGACTACAACCATGTCCCAGCCTCCTAGCAGCCGTCTGGATCTATAAAGGCACCTATCAGCACAGAAAACAAGTCTTTTATAAATTGAAATCAGCTTCTGTCCTGGAAAAGCTAAGAGGTGATGGGTAAAATTTAATTTAACAATATCTTTTAAAACTTAAATTAAAAGCTATATTAATAATTCCCAAATTTAATGGTCTGTGTTTTGAGGGAACAAAATTTAATGAAATTTAAATGCCAGCAGAAATAGTAAGCTTTCTCTGGACACTTGTGTGGGTGTCAGCTTTTCCCTTCATGGATGGCCTACCTTTCAAAGGCAGAGAAGAGGGTCATATTGAAGGATACTGGAGAGATGAAAGCAGAGAGAAAGTTCATGGGGGTCTCTGAACCTTAATTTCTTACTCTCCTTTATCCCAGCTACTGACTCAAATACAGCTAATGCCACAAAGTACATAAAAAGTACAAGGGCTGCTGGTTTTTTCATGCAGAGCCTTAGTAGCTGTGCTAACAAGGAGGCCAATGAAGTGCCAGGCCATTACAAACGCCCTATTGAGAAATTTAGCTAGTTGCGTCACTTCCACAGGCATATAATCCTTTCAAACTAGCTGACTGTGCCCCCAAATTTTATTGCCTTCTATGTAGAGCTGGCTTGGGGCATCCTCCCAGTGAAGGACACCTGGAGAAGAGGGTTATAAGAAGTGCAGGGAAAGAAGGAGGGAGGGTAGAACACCAACAGTTATAACAGGTGTTTGCCTCTGCTAACTTCTCTACAAGCCAAGCCTGGTGCCACAGGACCTGATCTACCACTGGTTTGCCTATTCTTGCAATCCTGGCTTCTCTACAATGGAAAATGAGCTGGCTGCAAACATTTAAAAAATGGGCTTCATTCATTCACCTTATGATGGATGCTGGAGCCCACCTATTTTAGAAAAGAGTCAATATTCTGGCCTCAACAGTCACTTTCTTTTTTTTTTTGGCAACAAAGGATTTTATTTATTTATTTATTTTTAATTTTTTTTAACATCTTTATTGGAGTATAATTGCTCTACAACGTTGTGTTAGTTTCTGCTGTATAACAAAGTGAATCAGCTATACGTATACATACGTCCCCAACAGTCACTTTCTAATACTCCCAGGGAATATTCCATTGGAAAGAACCAACAATTTTAATTGTGTATTCCATAAGAGTCTCAAAGGTATGGAAAACTGGGTACTGTTCCATGGTCAAATTTTAGTGGACTATCAAGAATAAGGAAATAGGCTACACTCTTCTTGCAGACACAGCTCAGGGAATCTGGACCAGTTCACATCTTACAGATATTGGACCTAAAATTCTATAAAGGCTGGGAAAACTAAAAACAATAACATCTTAGGGAGAATATCTATCTGAAATCCAACTAAATGCAGAGAGCGGGTTTCTACCCAAGGCTCAGCTGCTTTTCCCTAAGGAGGATTTCTGCTTCATTTACTCTCCTCTGACAGGGTCTTCTAAAAAAAAACGACGGAAGAAGAATAATGCTACTGGGACTTCCCTGGTGGCGCAGTGGTTAAGAATCCTCCTGCCACGCAATGGTTGAGAATCTGCCTGCCAATGCAGGGGACACGGGTTCGAGCCCTGGTCCGGGAGGATCCTACATGTCGCGGAGCAACTAAGCCCGTGTGCCACAGCTACTGAGCCTGTGAGCCACAACTACTGAGCCCACGTGCCACAACTACTGAAGCCTGTGTGCCTGGAGTCCGTGCTCCGCAACAAGAGAAGCCACCACAATGAGAAGCCCGCGTACCGCAAGGAAGAGCAGCCCCCGCTCGCTGCAACTAGAGAAAGCCCATGTACAGCAATGAAGACCCAACGCAAACAAAAATTAAAAAAAATTAAAGAATAATGCTACTATTTGGGCCAAAACAGCACCAGGACTTATTCCCATCTTCTTTTACCCTTACCCTCGCCCCTCCCCTAATTTTACTCAGAAACCTCAAAGCTCCCCACCCTGCACGACTGAAGTAATCTCCTGGGCACGCTGTCAAACTGTGCTGTTGTGGTTTGATGCCACAGCTAAGTGCTGACTTGGGCTTCTGAAGCCTTCCAGTTATACCCCTGGTGACCTATTTAGGAGTTGAACATACTTGTCAGAGACAGAGTGCCATGATTTTTCCCTTCGGCCCACTTTTCTCTCAGATGGTCCCTAACCAAAGAACAATCACCCTAAGGGCCTGAATGTGTGCACACAAATGGTAAGATGTGTGGAAAGCTTGTATACAGCAAGCATACAAGCCTTGCACATGAGCTCTTTCCTTAAATAACCTGTAGACACTCTTCTTACTATACAGCATCCTACAACACCACAAACTGCAGCCTGAAGTCAAAGATGTCTGATATCATGGAATCAGGCGTCGGAATTGCTTTGAGTTAGAATGGCTAAGTGTCATCTACGCCAGGCAAAACCAAGAGGACTACCAAGGAGGGATAAAGCAAAACAAAGATAATAAAGCAAAACAATGTTTCTCAATGAAGGTCAAAATTAGTGACATAGTTCTCCCTACATTTAAGACATTCTTTCAAAAAAATGGCCAGCAAGATCAAGGAAAGTTAAATATAGCCAACCCATGTATAGAACTATGAAAAGTTACAGGTTTAGACACATTTAATGAGATTTATGTAGTATAATTTTCACAGTGTATTTTGACCAATAATTGATGATTGTTAATGGAAAAAGTTCACCATAGAGTTTCCCTCTAATGTTTCCAGAGCTTTGTTAAAACCAAGAATCAGTAGAGGGACTTCCCTGGTGGCGCAGTGGTTAAGAATCCGCCTGCCGATGCAGGGGACACGAGTTTGAGCCCTGGTCCGGGAAGATCCCACATGCCGCAGAGCAACTAAGCCCGTGTGCCCACGAGCCACAACTACTGAGCCCACGTGTTGCAACTACTGAAGCCCGTGCACCTAGATCCCATGCTCTGCAGCAAGAGAAGCCACTGCAACGAGAAGCCTGTGCACCACAACGAAGAGTAGCCCCTGCTCGCCGCAACTAGAGAAAGCCCGTGCACAGCAAGGAAGACCCAACGCAGCCAAAAAAAAACAAAAAAACACGAATCAGTAGAACTCTACCTGAGGGTTCAGTGAACATGGGAATTAAAAAGCTCACAGCTCATCACAGGAGCCCATGGCTGGTGGAAAGAACAGGAGTAGCTCCACATTGCCCAGTTTCGTAATGCAGAGACTTTTCTAAACTCACTCGAAGTTCCATGCATTTCATTAGCTTCTCTGCTCTTTGTACAAATGCAGACAGGAGGAAAAAATATCCAACAACCCTCTGAGGATCACAGCTGGATAAAAGACTATAAATGTGCTTGTGCTGCCACAAACAGGTTTCCACCCTAGAATTCAACCTTGCTAGTAATTCTGAGAGGTACCCCCACCCCTGCCTGGCTTGGAGGTAAAGTGATGTCTTTGGGCTACAGTCAAACTCAAACGCCACAGAGAGTCCTCTCCTGCTCACTTGAGCTTATTTCAAAAAGAGCCTCACGCAGAGCCCAAATCAGTGGGAAAGACACGCTAGGTTCAGGCACTGAGTCCCTGCCACCTGCCTCCCCCGCCCTGCTGTTACTAAGTCTTTTGTCCTTTCAAGACCGGGAAACATTTCCTGGGAGATACCCTGTACAATTTGTCAGAAAACAGGGGAAGGGCAAAGATTAAACACCAAAGCTACTAACATACAGAAAAGCAAACGTAATTAGGGAGAAAGGAAGAGTCACCATGTGTTTGTGTTAACAAAGGTACCATCCACTTCGAAGAACCCAGACATCATTTCTGTTCCCCAACCAGTGTTTATCTTTGCACGTTTCTCATTTGTAATACCACTAAGTATGACGCAGCAATGAGCAGAGGAAATGGGTCAGTCTCTGGCTTTCAAGTAGTTTAATGAGCATTTAGTACAGGATTGCAAAAGGGAAAGTAGTTCTTTGAATGAGCGAGTCAAGTTTTTCTTTACTTAGAAAATTTCATCAATCTGCAAGGTGTACTTGGAATTTGCTTATTGTGAATTCAGCAACAGCTGTATGTAACAGCCAAGTTCCTTTTTGCTGATGGGTCCAATCAATGGTTTCTTCTTTTGTCAGTGCCCATTATACCCCTCAGTGTCTTTTGCCTCCCACACAAAACTTCATCTTTATTCTTATTTGCTGAGACTAGATTTAGAAATAATTAAAGGCTTAAAGGATGAGGATTTTGATATCTGTAAGTGGCAGGCAGAAAAAAGAGTCACCTTCTTATTCTTCTTAACTGTTGTTGAGTCATGGGAAAAGCAGTCAGCTAGCGACCTGTGCATGCATCCTGGGCATGGTGACAAATCTGCAACACCAAAGTGCCTTTCTGAATTTGGTCTAGGACTTGCACTGAATACAATGTCCTCCTCTTTCAGGAAACTGGCAGGGGGACAGCTGTACTCCTGTCCTCTCTCTTGGGAGGCTAGCATTATGCAGAGGTGCTCTTATAAGTGTCACTCATGAATGGCAATGCAGCTGGCCATGTTGTACTCCCTGGGGACTTTAAGTCAAAGGAAGAGCACAGTGCAGTTGGGAAAACAAACTTTTTTTTTCCCTGCTCTGGTGACTTAAAACTCTGGCACCTTAAAACAAAAATGCAGGGACTTCCTTGGTGGTCCAGTGGTTGAGAATCCGTCTTCCAATGCAGGGGACATGGGTTCAATCCCTGGTCGGGGAACTGGGATCCCACATGCCACGTGGCAACTAAGCCCTCAGGCTGCAACTACTGAGCCCACAACGAAGAGCTTGCGCGCCGCAATGGACACCCAGTGCAGACAAAAATAAAAAACAAAAACAAACAAACAAAAAAACCCCAGAAAACAAGAATGCATTTCCAGGAGCCTGTGCTGCATTATCATAGTAAATGCCATCATAACCTCAACCAGAATTTTCCACCAGATTGGTCTGCTTAACTACACATCCAAGGAACTGTTGTGTATGCACTGGGGGTGGGACAAGAAAGTTCAGAGATGGATTTCAGTACTCTACTCACAACTCAAAGCAAACAACATTCAGCTTCATCTATTTTCTATCACCCTATCACTTGTAGAAGAAAAAATATACCCATTTCTGTTAAGAAGCAGGACACCTGCATTTCTAGGGAGCATCAAAGTAGACGGTTTCTTTTTATAAGCTATATAAAACCTTCAAGCAAATATTCTCTGCATGCCGCCTCCCTATTTACTGCTATCTGGGCTTACATAAAGACACGTATAAATAGGTGAGTTCACTGCACTGTTCGAACAACTTTTTGTTCTTGTTCACCAGGATCAAAAGCTCATTAACTGATCTGTAGTTATTTCCACCCCAAGCAGTTACCAATCAACCTGAAGTGATTAAAATCTTCCTCCTTAAACCAGGAACCAGGGGCCTCCAAGTATGAGAAGTGCCTATACACAGAAATTTTCTATTGTGGCTGGTGGGAGCCAGGTGGGCATCCTGCCTTAGGGCAGGTGGTGGATTTTTTATACTTCCTCTAGGGTAACTTCCAGCCTTAGACTTCTTTGCTAAGAGGGGTCACCCAGAAAAGCTGAAATAGCAACACACCAAATCATCATAAGGTTCCCTCCACTGAGACACACCATCTTGACTGAGTTCACAGAAGAAATCCTTTACTTACTGTCATTACATAGACAATATATAGACATTCAAGTGTGCTTAAATCAACCATCTTTTTCTAGGTAAGACTAAAAATTAAAAAATAAAAAGATAGGGGAAGTGAAAAGACAACCCACAGAATGGGAGAAAATACTTGCAAATCATATATCTGACAAGGGACTTGTATCTAGAATATATAAAGAACTTTTACAACTCAATAATAAAAAACCAAATAAGCTGATAAAAATTGGACAAAGGATCTGAATAGACATTTCTCCAAGAAAATATACAAATGGCCAAGAAGCACATGAAAAGATGTTCAGTATCGTTAGCCATCAGGCAAATGCAAATCAAAACCACAATGAGATAGCACTTCATAGCCATAGGATGGCTTTAATCAAGAAGGCAGGTAATAGCAAGTATTGGAAAGGATGTGGAGAAATTGGAATGCTCATACACTACTGGTGGGAATGTAAAATGATGCAGCCACTTTGGAAAATAGTCTGGCAGTTCTTCATAGGTTAAATGTAAGAATTACCATATGACCCAGTGATTTCACTCCTGGGTATATACCTAAGAGAAATGAAAACAGATATCCACACAAAAACTTGCACACAAGTATTCATAGCATGATTATTCACAACAGCAAAAAGAAGAAACAACCCAAATATCCATCAACTGATGAATGGACTACAAAAATATGGTATAGCCATACACAGAGTAGTATTCAGCCATAAAAAGGAATGAAGCACCAACAAATCCTAGAAGGATGAACCTGGAAAACTCACTGAGCCCTTTTGAGTAACACTTGTACTTTCACTCAGAGCTTAATAAAAAACAGTGTTTCATTCAACACACCGTAGTGACAATTTGAATTCCTTTTCAGTTCAAATCAGGTAATTTATTTGTCTTTATGATTTGGCTTGAAAAAAATTCTCTTGGAAACATACTTGATTAAGAATTTTAAAAAGACCAACATGAATCTCATCTCCAGATTAAAATGAAGGCTGTACCTAAATATGGCTTTTACACATTTAAACATGTAAAAAACAACACAACTCATTTACAAAGGCCCCAAACAGCCCTAATGTACTAGTGGAGCCCATCTGTAAAGTACTTTGAGAGCCTTAAGGAACAGCAGGAGATTGATGAGATTATAACTGCATCCTACCTTTCACTGAGTATGGTAATTAATTTTGGGACAAGCCTGAAACGAAAAATTTCCTACAACAGTACCACTAAGTACTTGCCTTAAATTACACAAAAACTGTTACCTCTGAGAAGTATTACCTCTCTTTCCGGTTTTAATATTTCTGACGCTTCCTTTCTCAACCAAAGCCATCTGGGTCACAAACATTTTGTGAGTAAACAACTCATACCAAGTATTAGTCTTATATTTTTAAACAGCGATTATCCCTTATCTTTGAACTAAAGCACTCATTTCATAAAAATTGGCCCCGGAGCCCCACATTAATTTGACGAAGCATGCATGTGAAATTGAGTTAAAGTTAAATGTTACTAGACCCTTCCTGTTTGAGTGGACCATTTAAAAACAATACTACACACCCAGATTCCAACACAACACAGCAAATGCAAAAATAAATAAAATACACACAAAACCAAATTAGGTTTGTTTATTGTTGAGTTATTTTACTATTGAGGGGGCAGAGTGAAGGGAGGGAGTCCAGATGCTGTCACCTCCAGTTCTTCAGTGCCAGGCTTCCAAGCACTTGGAATGTCAGAAACAAAAGATGTAAAAGATAATGTTAAAACAAATGTATTTTAATTCACCACTTGCCTGATACTATTCTAATGACAAGCTAAACACAACAAAATCAGAAAAATCACCTCCTTAAAAGTTCAAACAGTATAGATTTTCTGCGAGGCAGTTTTCTACTGTGTGTGTGAAACCTTTCTTGTTATGACTCACTGAAAATTAAATATGCAAAACTCCAAGCTGAGCTTAGTTTTGCCTGTGCACAGAGACCTTTTTACTCTCATTCTTCGAAAACCTCATTCTGGATCATGCTGCCAACACCAGAGAGAGGAAAGCCGGCCAACAATTCCAAATATAACATGCGGAGGCAAATGCTACAGAAATCTGTCTGACGGGAAGGGACCATGCTGAGGTCTGCTGAGGTAGATGCACTTCTCAACCAGACCGTTCTGGTCCCTCAGACTGTTTGGAGCAAAATGCAATCAGAGGAAACCATCCAGGTTCCAGTCAGCCTCATTACTGATGCCTATGGTATTCACTTTATCAGTGAGAACAATCCTATCCATCTCAAACAGAAAGATGGGTCTGCGGCAACCAGAGCTCCACCAGTTAGTCTAATTTTTTTTTTTTTTAAGGCCAATTTTTAGAGACCAGTCCATGGAGATCAGTATTTTCGGAAAGCTCAACTTATGGCACGACAATTATGATAAAGGTCAGGTTCCCCAGGGAACACTTAAAAACATCTCTTCCTAATTCTCTAGGAGCAGGTTTAGTAACCCCTAACCCCACTCTGAATAATTGATAAACCAGTTAAACTTGGATAAAATGATTACACTATCACTTAAACAAATATGAAGACATCAGCTCCTCAAGTTTAATTCTTCAGTGAGTTCTTGGCACTGAGCACAGGACAATTCATTCCCTTACCCAGAAGCTCATCAGAGAAAACCCAGAAATAGGGCTCCCAGTCTAACTGGGAAGAAAGGACTGTTCCTCATACAGAGCCCTGGCCCCTGAGATAAGACAAGACAATTAATACAGCTTATGTGACCAGTCATTTCCTCCAGGACATTATCTTAGGAAAAATCCCCTGTGGTTATGGCCATGTCACTAAGCCCAGGAGGTAAAGCTTGCCTAGAATCACTTCGGGAGCATTTTACTAGATGCTGTTCACTGGGAGGCAAGCTGGCAAGGCCACCAGAGACTGAAAGAGGACTTGTCTCACAGAATTTTGAATGGAGACCCACAGCAGCACTGCAATTATGACCTACAGGGTTTGCAAAACGCCATCTTCACTTTTGAACATTCTGTACATAAGGAAAATTATCATTACTATGCTTATCTAAATAATCCAGTCTTAGTTAAAAAGGGAAGCAAGAGGGCTTCCCTGGTGGCGCAGTGGTTGAGAATCTGCCTGCCAATGCAGGGGACACAGGTTCGAGCCCTGGTCTGGGAAGATCCCACATGCCGCGGAGCAACTAGGCCCGTGAGCCACAACTACTGAGCCTGCGCGTCTGGAGCCTGTGCTCCGCAACAAGAGAGGCCGCGATAGTGAGAGGCCCGCGCACCGCGATGAAGAGTGGCCCCCGCTTGCCGCAACTAGAGAAAGCCCTCGCACAGAAACGAAGACCCAACACAGCCATAAATAAATAAATAAATTAAAAAAAAAAAAAAAAAAAGGGAAGCAAGAGAAAATATAGTCACACCTCCTAACCTCACTCCCACATGACACAAATAAACAATAACGGGACAAATTACCATGAGCACACCCAGGAATCAAAATTTTCTGACACCATTAAGTGCTTGACCTAACGGGTTGAGATGGTTAATGAAATATTTCACTTGGGCTAGAAAGAGTGTGGGGTAGAAGGCAGGAAAGTGGGGTAAGCCTCACTTGAAAGAAGGGTTCCTGCCTTTGTATCAATATCTGCAACGTTTTGTGATATATGTAACTACTCAGATAAGTCAATGGTACATTCAGTACTGGCATCTTCAAAGAGGGAACTGGAGATGTGAAACAAGCTCTGCCTCATTTACTAGGATTCTCAAAGCTCTGATTACCAGTTCCCATTCATGGTCTTACAAAAAAAGTAGTCAATGAAATGCACAGTCTGAATCTCACTAACAGCTAGAAGCCCCTCCCTCTCTCCTACCAGCTAAAGTAGAACTGTTAATTGTTACAATTTGACAAGACTTGAACTCATCAAATTCAAAGATTCAGGGGTTAGGTTGTATAGTTTGAAAGCCCAATCTCAGGCAAAACAGCACACTTTTTCTATGCCTGAAGTTTCTAATAAACAATTTCAGCTTTATTAAACAAACAATAATAAAGAGCTTACAAAATTCTCACTCAGTATGGGAATCACCATTTTTGGTTAACGGTAACTTCATTCTACAGGTAAAACATTAATCCACATTTTAAATCAAGAAGTCTACAATTCAGTCTTAGTATGTATCAAACAAGCACAATAAGAAAAACATAAGCAACAGGGAATAACTGGTGAGCAACACAACACATCCAGGTACAAATCTCTTCTGTGCTCAAGAACAGCACAGGAAACTTGACAGGAGATTTTTTTTTCCAGGTGGATTACACCTTATACCAACAGGAAGCAAAGGTTAAAAACCACAGACCCTTACTGCTGGTATTAGTCACTTCACAATAAAAATTTCAAAGCCATTGGCAAAGCTTCCTCCAGGATAATCATTTTTGTCTCTGCAACATTACAAGCCAAGATGGGGTGCTCTCCTGGGCAAAGGAATCTTGGGAATGGTAATGGGAGCTTCCTACAAAACTTCTGACCACAGACTTAATTTGCCCAGTCTCAGTCATCTGTCTAATAAGTGTTCCAAAACCTGCAATTAGTACAAATATACAATGGGCACTATTCCACCAACCGAGAAACGGAATGTGAATGGAACTGTGTAGAGAGCTTAAGGAAAACCTCACTTTTTTTTTTTTTTTTTTAAACAGAGGGCTAAAAGAGGCAACATCAAAAACGGGTGGGAACGAACAGAACAGCCCCTCTCCTTCCCGCTCTCTCCAGCCATCTCCTCTCATAAACGTCTGCCTCAGTCAACTGTTGCTGAACAGAACAAGACCCATCAGAACAAGATGCAATCGGGGTCCCGGCGCAGATGTGGGATTTTTGTGGAGGGCAGAGGTGATTTCTCCAGGCAGAACCTGGAGTTTAAACTCTTCTTGGCCGGATTGTTCTGGGCTGAGCTGCAGAGGAGGATCAAGCAGCGGGCGACCAACCCTGGTCCCTCCCTCCCTCTTCGGTCTCTCCCCTCCCCTCGCGTTCAGTAAGCGTGGGGGGGGGGGTGAGGGGGGGAAAGCGCACAGCTTTCCAGCTCTCCGGTCCTTAAAAATGCCCTCGCGGAGCCACCACACACAATCCTAACCCCGGCAGCAAAGAATTCTGCAGCGAAGGGTTCGCCGATCCCGAGCGGAGAAGTGAAATCGGCGCCCAATGGCAATTTTAATTGTCTAACCCGGTCCGATTTCCCAAGAGGCGGCAGCGCGGGGCGGGGAGGGAAGAGGGAGGCAGCTCCGACAGGCAACAGGGGGCAAGCGGCGGCAGAGAAAAGGGACTAAAGCGGCAAGATCCCAGCCCCGGCCCCCGAGGAGCTTCCGCAGAAAGGACCCCGAGGCAACCCCCACCGTTCCCCGGGAGACGTTTGCAAATCATATATGCAGCCAAAATGGCGCTGAGAATAAAAATATAATTTAAACGCAGGTCGCCATATTGTAAACAGAGAGGCAGAGAGAAGAGGCGGACTCGAGAGACACCCTCCATGATTTCTTCCACAGCCGGGAGCGCCCGGGCGCCGGGTCCCGCGGGTCTGGACCAGGGCAGCTCCGGCCGCCGAGGGCTCCGCGCACCCACGGCGAGGACAGCCCAGCCAGGCAGGAGCCCGAGGGCGGCGGGCGCGCGGGGAGCCGAGCGTCGCAGGGCCCGGAGCTCCTCCCCTTCCTCCCCGCCACCGTCGGCCGTGCCCCACCGGCTCCGTCCCGGCTCCTTAGTGACTTCCAATCCCAGATGGGGCTCTCCTCACCCCTCCCAACCCCCACCTCGGGGTCCGGACCCACTGCTGTTCCTCCCCCCCCAAACGGCCGGATCCGGGCAGCACCTGGGGGCGGGGAGGCGCTGGCCCCAGCGGCTGCAGAAAGCTAGCGGCTGCAATCGCCCGTTATTTCGGCAGCCACGGGTAGGCCGGGTGAAGGAATGTTCCGAGAAGGGTCCGCCAAGGGGCTCCGGAGGGGTCCCCAGACCTTACCAGCACTGGAGATGGAAGGCGGCCGGGCAGTGGTCACAGCACAGGAGATCCCCACCTTCTTTGCAGCTATCGCAGCTGTCGTGGTTGGTGGCCCTGCCGCTTCGCCGGGGCTCCTTCTCAGGCTTCCGACTCCGCTTTTCTGCCTCGTCCGTCTTGGGGGGAGCCAGCAGAGCTTGGATTTGCTGCACACACATACAAATGGCGTGTGTGCACACTCGGAGGTCCCGGGCGGTCCGTCGCCCCCCCGGCGCGGCTTCTCCGTCACCCACCCCTCTCCCCCCTTTTGTCCTTCTTCCTCCCATCCAGCCTGCTCCCAGAACCTCTCAGCCCCCGGAACCAGGGGGAGCCCAACCTAACCGCGTTCCTGCAGCACAACAACGAGAACGGCTTCTTCCAAATGGGGAGGATCAGAGTAGGGGGATGGGGAGAGGGTGCGCGGTTCCCTTCTCGCCACTTCCTTGTATGGACAGTGGGGGACTCCAAAGCCAGGCTCAGGAGAGGCCTGAAGCCCAGTACCCGGACGTGCTGGGGGAAGCACAAAGGGGCCGACAAGAAGGGGGTGGGGAGGCCCGCCGGTGCAACGAGATGGAGTGGGTTGGCGCCTCGGGAGAGCGAATCGAGGGCGGCGGGTAGGTGAAACTGCTGCAAACGTCCTCGGCGGCTGAGCGTAGCCCCCCGAGTTGCAAACATGGGAGGGAGAGTCTGGGTGAGGAAGAGCCCCCCCCCCGGCCCTCTTGCGCTGCGAACTCAGGGCCGGCTTTGTGGGGCGGAGGGCGGAGGTTCCCTCCCGGCGCTGGGGGAAGGGGATGAGGAGGGCCACTCTTACCTCCATCAGCCCCCCCGACGTGTCCAAGTCGTACACGATCGTCTTGGTCTCCATTTTCTCCCACATTCATCCACCTCCCGTGCTGGGCGCTCTCTGCTCCGGCCCCCCCAACCCCGGGGGGAGGGGGGAAACGGGGGGAGGGGGTGCTCCTGACCCCGGCCCCCCTTCTTTTTTCCAAACACGGGTCCCGACTTCCTCGCCCTGGCTCCCCCCCACCCCCCGGCCCCCAGTCCCCGGGACGGCAGCGTCCTCCCCACGGGCCGTGAGGGGGGAGCGGCCCCTCAGCCCCGGCCCGGCGTCTGGCTGCACGGTGGGTCCTGGCTCCGGGGGTCAGGCCTCGGCGGGGCCTAGTCCCACAGGCTAAAGCCGGTGCTGGCGACCGCTGGTCCGGCCGGGAAAGCTAGCGGGCGCTGCCATCCCGGGGTTGGGGGGATCGGAGTCGGGGTGAGAGGTTAGGTGAGGTTGTGGTACGTGAGGTGACTGCGGGGAGGGTGATGGGGGGTGGTCCCCGGGCTCCGCCTCTCGCCGCTGCCGCCGTCTGCGTCCCGGCTGCCGCGCACTTGGCGCAAACTTACCGCGAGCGCCCGCAAAGCCACCCGCGCAGGCGCCCCGGGATCGCCGCTCGCCGCGCGCAACCGCAGTGACAGCCGGCGGCCGGGCTCCCGCGCAGCCGCAGTGAGGGGGTACCCCCCAGCGCGCAGCCGCGCTGGCATTCGTCTGGAGAGCCGAAGCCCCGCCTTTCTGCCCTGCGCCAGCGTACTGAGAGAAAAGGGCGGGACTTGCGGTCTCGCGCAGGCGCCTGGGAGAGCTCCTCAGGGTCATAGCGCAGCCGCAGGAACATGGGGATTCTTCATCCATTGGTGTTTGAGTATAGACCAAGACTACTCTGTTCCCGCGCAGGCGTGTTGAGGATGCTCCCCTCCCGCCCCACAGCAACACGGCCGGCTCCGCGCAAGCGTATTGTCACCTGAAGGCCCTAATGAGAATGCTTCTCCTTTCGCCATTTTGGTAGTGGGATATAAACTACCATGTCCTTGGAGTCCTCAGGCATGAACAGAAAGGAGCAAAGTGTGGTGTTGGCTAGAGCTGGTAGGCTGTCGGTGACAGCAAGTACTCCTAGGGATGTTGTACTGGACTTTTTGGTTCCAACGTCAGGTGTGGCTGGACCAGGCGCCATATTGGTAAAGAGAAAAGAAAAGCCATCGCGACGGAAAACGATGCTTTTGGTGTCGGGTTGGATGGCTGCTGTTCCCTCTTCCCTCCCGCTCCCAGCAGTAAATTTTAGCCTGAGCATTCCTGCCTTTCATGGTGATGAAAGGAGAGGTCAACCTGCCCGTTACTACCCTCTCTTGATCACTGTCCCTGAGAATTGCTTTCCAAGAAGAAGCCAAAAGCGAAGAGTTTGTAATGCGGACAACGCCCAGCTACCTGCCTACAGTGGACTTCAACTCCCAGTTTGCAATGCGCAAAGGGTCCAAAGGGCGAACGGGAGCGCATTGCATCCTGGGAGCAAGAATCGCGGTGGCGCTGGTGGGTTATGGGGGCCGTAGTTCCGTGTGCATGCGATGCAGTGGACGGTAGCACGGACTCGGGGAAGAGTGATTTGCCTGCCGGAAAGGTACTTTTCAGAGCTGCCGTGCTGCATGCTGGGATTTGTAGTCTGAAACGCCCCACCTCGAATTCTGGGCGGGGCTTCACGCTCTCCACGGCGCCCGCCCCTGCCCTTGGTACCATCTTCAGAGACTGCCCGTTATCTCTGCCTGAATGTAGATGAAGCGGTGGAGAAGGGAGTGGCATCATTGTGCCTGACACTAGGCGTTTAGTTGGCGTTGTTACCAGGTAGCTGTGTCCTGGCTCACTTTTGATGTTAAGGTGTACTTAGCATTCTCAGAAGCCTAAAACTGGAAAGGGCTTAAAAACCATCACTATTAATCTCCTCACTTCCAGATGCACAAAGAAGAGCAGTGAATGAAACAGGAATGAAACAGCTTTCTTGATTCCCAGGCTAGGATACTGTCTAACTGCCTGTGAGGAGTTGCTGCTTTTTTGGGGAGAGTAAGGAGGATGATTGGACAGGGTGGGGATGTCGGTGTGTGGTCTTAGGTTTCCGTTTTTCTGACTTTCCTAATGATCCTGTTGTTGCCTCTGGAAGAACGATAAAGTCCTGGGCCTTATTGATCAAGCAGGGGAGTATATCATGTAGATCGGCCCTCTCTGCCCTCTACCAGCCTCAGCAAACAAGAAATCTTAGTGGCTATGGGCCAGAGATGTGGCCCTCAGAGAGAGGAGGGCTGAGCTAGAAGTATGGAAGTGGCCGGACCTCATTTCTTCTTAGGCTGTATTTCATGCCACAGACCCTCAGAAATGGATACATCATGTGCCCTCTCCCACTGGCGTCCTTCCTACTGCTCAGGGCCCAGCTGTGTTGCTGTGTCAGCCTGAAGGTATGGGGCAGAAAAGTAAGCCATTGGCACATGTCCAAAGAGCCAGGCTTTGCTTTGATCAACACCATCATTGCTGTTGAGAACAGACATAGGCATTAATGGGCTAAAGAGGGAAATAATACTTGGCTCTGTTGACAAGTGCCATGGGAACTAATCACTCCACAAACCTTCCTCTCAGAACTTGGAGGATGAGGTCAGCCCAGTGGGGCCAGTAGTTGGTGCCACCTTGGAGAGCTCCAGCCCTGGCTGCTCCAGGGGGATTGAGGAGAGTGAGCAGGTGGGTTACAGATGCCTTTGGAAGTGACCTCTTGTGGCTAATTTAGGCACTGCATTCTGCATAGACTGGAGCCTCTCCATCCTTCAAGGTGGCTTGTGGTAGAACCAGGAAGTGGGCAGCCATGAGTGGTCAAGACCTCCCCGCTGGATGACTGTAGAAATTCTGGTTGCTGCTACTGTTTCCATCAGAGATTTTGTGTCATCTGGCTTCTGAGTGCCCTTAACTCCCTGTTGCCTCCCTCTTGCTCTTACTCTGGAGAGCAGCCATGCAGAGCATACCTCTAAGCATGGATGTATAATGGGGACCAAGGCTGGCTAAACACATCTCAGGAGGTGCTGGGGGCCATAGGGAAGGGGCATAGAGGCTGGGAGGGACCAAACATGGCAAACTTAAGCACATCCACTTCAGTCACCTCTTTCTGGAGTCCATGGATACAGCTTTTGTTAAAATAGGAGCCAGGCCCCTACACTGCATTGCCTCTGCGCCTGACAGTCTGGATGTTCTCTGAGGACAAGACAGACTAGAGCCTCATGTTCAGGGGTTCACTCTCTGATTCCTATTCCAATTTCCTAAGCCTTGCTAGCTGGAAGGAAGCGAAAGAAGAGAGGCGTCAGGCTTCCTGGGCTTTTTCAGCAATACAGTGGCTTAGAGGACAGGCTTGGGAATGTGCCAGCCTGCAGTTCTGGACCTAGCAAAGAGGAGGAAATGAAGCATTGGGATTGATGAGCATTTGGGTTCCTGGGCTCCCATACCCCTGTGGCACCAGCAATTGGGACCTCTCATTTCACATGCCATCTGTTGCACTGACCTTGTTGGGACAGTAGTCCCTGAAGCACTGGCATGTGACTGTGTTTTTTCTGTTGTTGTTGTTGTATTTTTTTTGGCTGCGCCGCGCAGCTTGCGGGATCTTAGTTCCCTGCAGGGATTGAACCCAGGCCACCACATTGAAAGTGCTGTGTCCCAACCACTGGACCGCCAGGGAATTCCCATGACTGGGTTTTGATAAAATCTGGAGATGATCAGTTGGTAGGTCCAGCATGCCTTCTGGTCCTAAAGTCCACATCCCATTTATCTCCCACCTTCCTTCCCTCCAAGAAAGTACCATCCACCAGGCCATTGCTTGGTTTTTTTTCAAAAACACCATTTTAATAAGGAAACAACAGAAATAGAAGATTGTTCTCTGGCTGGAGCCCAGACGCCATATAATACATTACATGTACAAAGTGGCCTGCAGCCAGCTTCTGGGCCTCTCCCTGGGACTCTCTGACCCCCTGTTCCATGCCAAATTCCTGGACCCTTGGACCTCTGCTCCTCTCCAGAATATACCTGCCCACTCCCCTTATCCCAAAATGCAGTAGCCAGGAGGGAAGCCTGACAGGGGGCTGGGGTTGGAGGAGGGGCTAATGGGAAAGAGGATGTTTTTAACAGCCAGGCTGACATCAGGGGAAGGTCTCCCTCTCTTCAGGGTGCAGGGCTGCCAGGGGAGCAGCGGGGTGTCCTGCTTTGGTGTGGAGCATGAGTGGTGTGGCCTAGGGAAGCCCAACCTGAGCTTGGGGTAGAGTCCCTAAACCCCTTAGGATCCCTTAGAATTATTGCCTCCCCCAGGAAGGGACAGAAGGCAGAACTGACCATTCCCAGGGCCTTAGAGAAAGACTAGAGACACCCCCCCACCCCGAGGGGGCTGATGTCAGCATGTCAGGACTACCCAGAGGTCACTGTTGAGAGCAGTTTTGGCCACTGGTGATGGCCCCGTGAGGAGCACCCTGGCACAGTTTCCGCCACTGTCAAGTTAACCCTGCTGCAGGGTGCTGCATGCCAGGGCTGGATGGTGGTCACATGGAGAGAGGTGCTCCCGCTCTGCCTGTGAATTCCAGGCTGGAGGGTCCAGGGCACGAAAGAGAGTCAGGAGAATGCTGGTTCTTGATGCCTGTGCCCCAGCTGTGTTCTGCCTAGAGGCAGATGCCCCTGACTTGGACCCAAGGAGGGGCCCTAAGTGGGCAGTGGTACCAAGAAAATAGGCCCTGGCGGGCATTGCAGGCGGGAAGAGCACAACTTCTTGAGGGATTGGTGGCATCTCTTCCCAGGTGGTATGTACAGGAGGTGGAGGGACAGCAGGAAGCTCTGCTGCTGGGCTGTGATGCAGGGCTGAGCCGGCTTCCCCAGGCTGCCCCACCTAGATGGAGACTTCATATTCTCTCGTCTCCTGCAAAGGAAAGAGACTGCTGGGAGTTGGAAACTTGTAAAAGGTTCGCCAGTCCATAATCCACCTTCCCAAGGGAAAGGGAAAGGGAAAGAGAGAGAGGGCTTGGCAGGACCCTCAGGGGTACCTGCCCAAGGGAGCATAGGATTGGGTCCTGATTAGGGTGTCAGGCCTGGCCTGGGTACTTACTCCAGTCTCGTAAGTCGGATTGTCAAATGCTGACTCCACGGTGATGCGGTCATAAGGGCGGGGTCGTGTTCGGGGCAGCTGCAGGGGGCTTTTCCCCTGGAGCCTGTGCGGCAGAGAAGCCTGTGAGTCAGGAGTGCTGGGCAGGAGTGAGTCAGGGGTGCAGGGCAGGAAGGGAAGCCAGACTCACCTGGAGAAGTAGAGGTACACACCTCCCACCAAGAGCGCCATTGCCACCAGCGGCAAGAAGATGGCAGCTGCAATGTGAGCAGCATCCAGGGTGCTGGAGGCAGCAGGCGCCTTGGCAACTGAAAGCACAGAGGATGGGATTGGGGCAGAGGCCTGGATCCCACATCCCCTCACCTCTGCCCAGGGGCATCCGGCCACCAGCTCCCTCTAGCTGGCTGGGGGCAGGGAAGGAGCTTTTTGCCCCGCTAGTCCCAGACCTCTCTCTTTCTCTGCCCTCCCTCCTCAGAGAACCCATGGCCTGGGAGCTGTGAGAACTAGGGGCAGGGAGATTATTTCCCTGGCCCTCAAGGTTGGGGGCTCACCATCCAGGCTGCGGCCGCTGTAGAAGCCATCCAGAGAGGCTGGAACAAGAGGGGAGGGCCAAGGGCAGTGGATGAGCCCAAAGAACCAAACCACTAAGGTAGGGAGTGGGCTGATCATGGGAAGGATTTGTCCAAGGAGAGCCCATCCCAGAATTTGTCTTGGTGTCACCAGGTCAGACGGATCTGGCAGAGACTGGGGAGACCAAGAATAACATGAAGGGGGCATGGGCAGGGGGTTCTGGTTCTCAGCACTTGACATCTTTGCCAGAGCAGCCCTACGGGCCAGGCAGAGGTTCCGGGGGTGGCAGGGCACTCACCAGCCCTACAGATGGGTGGGGGGTCACTCCAATGTGAGGGGTGTCCGGGCACACACTTAATGCTGGCCTGGCCCTTCAGCACGTAGCCAGGGGCACATGAGAAGTGGATAGTAGCCCCCGCTGGGTGCAGCTGCTTCTCAGGACTGCGGGCACCATTCTCGGGGGCGCTGAGGCCATGGCACGGCTTGAGATGTTCCACTGCAAAGCAGGCAGAGCCCAGTGAGGGTGCCAGGCCCCTAGCCTCCAGAGGCAGCATCTTCCCATCCTCCTCATTTGACACTTACGGAGACATTTGGGGGGCCGGTCGCTCCACTTGGGGCTGCTGGCTTGGCGGTCATGGCAGGTGAGGATGGCACTACCCGTCAGCACAAAACCCTGGTCACAGATGTACTGCACAGTGGCCCCCACGGGAAACTTGGGGCTAGATATGAGGCGTCGGCTGTGCTCCACATCCCCAGGGTCATGGCAGGAAGTCACTATGGGTGGGGGGTGATGGGGGGAAGTAGCCCAAGTAGAACTCAGCAAAAGCCAGTCCACGCTGGCTTTGTTCCAAGTCAGCCAACATCTTCATGGCATATGGCTCCACCCCTATTTATTTGCCCCTACCATTTTGCTGGTGTATCTCCTCATTTGCCCCTTCCCATCCATCAGAGTCAACAAATACTGATTGGCCATATACCAGGAACGAAATACTTGGAGTACTTGGCGGATGGCCCTATGAGAAAGTATTATCCCATTTCACAGATGAGGAAATTGAGGCTATGAATACCAGCTAATAATGGCTGGAGTCTGGGTCAGAATCCAGGAGAGAGGCTTGTAGGTTGTGCTGGGGAGAATATGGGGAACAGGTACACTCACCCCTCTGGCAGGAGGGCAGGTCCTCACTCCAGGTTAGGTCCCACTGGCACATGAGGACACTGGATCCCACCACCTGGTAGCCAGGATAGCACTGGTAAGTGACGACAGTGCCATGTACCAGCTCAGGCTGCGACGGGCTCTTCCAGCCATTGGGGATCTCAGGCAGCTCCGGACACGTGTCATTACGGGGCACCTCTGGGGGCAGCAAGATGCAGGCCGTCAGCAGCACCAAAGGGACTGTGCTAGCCTCCCTGACCCTGAGGGCACTCCGGCTCCTGCCAGTTTGTCCTGGGCCTAGCCTGGTCTAGGCGGGCTCAGCGATTCATGCCTTCCTGCTCAAGGGCCCCTCCTTGCCTGTCCCTGATATCGTTCTGTCTCCTAGATTCCAGGGTTGTCACCTAAGCTTTGGCCTTACTTCCAGAAGTATGTTGGCCAATTCCTCAGTCCCTGGCATCGTTCTGTCTCCTAGATTCCAGGGTTGTCACCTAAGCTTTGGCCTTACTTCCAGAAGTATGTTGGCCAATTTCTCAGTCCTGAGAGAGGGATTGGATAGGGTGGGGAAAATTGTCATTTCTGTCAAAGATTGTTAGAAAGGTAGAAACGAACGCCTTTCCTCAGTTCCCTATTTCTGTTATGAAGTTCTTCCTGCTGTCTACCCAAATCCCTCTTGCTGCAATGGAGGCTTGCTTCCTCTCACTGGGCCCTCAGGGAAGATGGAGAACAAGATTAGCTTCCTGAAGGTGATACCTGGAGTTTCCCAGCTTTCCCTCATCAGATAAGAGCGCTCAGGCTCCTCATTGCCCTGGACTCTCTGACTTGCCATGGTTCGGGGTCTGCATCCTGGCATCCCTTTTCCCCCAGGCAGCAGGGTGGGGCAGGGGCAAGCTCACCAAAGAAGTGGATGACAAAGCCCTGCTGGTAGCCCAGCACTGAGGCCCCGGGGTCCGACTGGAACTGTATGGTGACGTCGGCCATGGAGGTAAAGAGCTTGAAGTGGCCACGGGGCCCAGAGTACTGGCCCAGCACCCGGGCTGTCAGGTCATCCCCATCGTAGAAGGTAAGCACGTCACCAGGGCCTATGCGCAGCCTGTGGAGGAGGACTGTCAGGGAGGCTGGGCCCGGGGACCCCATGACGGGCTGGGTGAGAGATGTCCCCAGAGCTCAGGAGGTAGCTTGGCCGAGCCCAGTGGGCACTCACACTCGGATGTCCAGCATGATGCGCTTGTCTTCCTCCACATGCACGCCCCAGATGCAGTCCTGCCCACGGCCGTAGGGCTCTGGCCAGTTGGGGGAGAGCACCACGCCGGCCGAGTCTGTGATCTCCCCACTGCACACAGCTGGAAGGCAGAGGAGGCGCGTCCCCTCCGCGTTCCCCCCAGTGGTATGTCCTGGAGCTGCCACCGGCCCACAGGAGTGCCTACCCACTGCTCGGAGCCCCCCACCTCCTCCTCAGGGGGAAGCTTGAATCACACATGTCAGAGGGCCCCTGTGGTCCCAGGCCCCGTGGCTGGCTCCCTGGTGCCCACCCTGCTCCCTGCCCTGGCAGGCCCATCTACTGGTACCTACTGACCTCGGCAGGCGGGCTCTGTCTCATTCCATTGGGGGTCATGAGGGTCAACGCACTCAATGATGATGGAGCCCTGCTCTAGGGTGTAGCCAGGGTCGCAGCTGAACTCCACGGTGGTACCCACAGGGTAGGAGGGTGCGCTGCTGCTGAAGTTTCCGTATTTGACAAAGGGCTCATAGCAATGGCCTTGCTGGAAGGCTGCAAACCACAGGGCCCAGCCCAGCTCAGCCTCGACTAGAGCAAACACAGGGGGCAGTTGTCCACCTACTTCCCTCCCCAAGGCCTTTCTCTTCCTGACTGCAGGTGTATGTCTGAGGTTTGGAGCAGAGGGCAGGGACAGCCCAGAGCATCCATCCCGATTGTGCTCAGGAGGCCATCTTGATTACCATTGTATTCCCAGTGCCTAGTTTGTGCTTAGTACACAGAGGGTGCTCAATAAATGTTTTTTGAATAATGAACACATGCATGCATGAGTGGTGCTAGAATGTCTCTTGCAGCAATTCTCCTTCCCTAAGAGTTGGGGCCATTTTTGTTCTTCAAACTCTAGAGAATTCATTCTCTTGGACCAGAGGTCCTGGGTGCAGGCAGGGGTCTCCTGAAAAGATGGAGTAGAATCCTGGACTTCAGGAGAGGGGTAGGGAGAGGGGACCTGGGTGGCAGGTGAGCAAGGGCTGAGTTGGAAGGCGTGATGATGGAATGGAGGCAGAGGGGGAGGGTGTGAGAAGAGACCCCAGGCTCAAGACCCCCACCCCCAGTTAGGTCCCAGCAGGCTCACCCTCATAGCGCAGGGCCATGCCTGCAGCCGCCCCACTGCTGTCAGTACTGAGCTCCACAAAGAAGTGTCGGCCGGAGCTGAGCAGGCCCTCAATGGGCAGGTACTCCACCTCGTAGGAATCATACACGGGCGGGGCCTCCACATTGTCCCCATTGCGGATGATGAGCCTGGGCCAGGAGAGCGGCAGCTGCGTGGCTGGTCGCTGAGTTGAGTGGGGTGAGGCCCCAGGCTTGGGTACCATCCCTCCAGCAGGGTATTACCAGGCCAGGCACTGCTATCCCACCAGGATACCCCCTCACCTGTCGTCATCCTCTGCCAGGGAAACCTTCTCAAAGTGCAGGTGCAGCCGCTGGCCCTCGGGAGCCTCAAGCAGCCAGTGGCAGGTGAGGTTGATGCTGTAGTTGCCCGGGAAGCCGGGAGAGACGATACGGCCCGTGGTGGCATTGCGGATCACTCCACCGCAGGAAGCTGCGAGACAGGGGTGGGATGGTGGGCTGGGCTGGCCTGTGGGATCCTAGACAGCCTAACAAGCCTCTCTGCCCATCCCAGCTCTGTATGTTCTGCACAGGGCAGCAGGGAGCTTGCTTTCATGGCCCTGAAGGTCAATCCTTTGCCCCTGTGACCCTGCAGCTCCAGGCAGCTGACCTCCTAACCTTTCACACCTCTGGGATTCTTCATGTGCAACTCCCTTGACTAAGGTAGATCTTCCATTGCCTAGCCGTGTAGCCCTGGGTAAGTCACTTACCCTCTCTGCTGACTCCTCTGGGAGGCCTTCCCTGATTTCCCCCGCCCAGGTGAACTTTATTAATACCCCTTACCAGGGCATATCTGCTGCAGGGTATATCCAACCTTCTTGGGTATATCTGCTGTCTCTACCTTATGCCACTTTCCTAAACCAGTTATTATTGGATATGTCCCTTACCTAGGCCCCCCTGGGCAGGGGCCAAGTCTTTTCAGGCCAGGCACAGAGTTGGTATTCAATGTTTGTTGAATAAAATGAGTGAATGGATATTAAAAAAGAGAGTAGGACTAGATCAGGGATGACAAACACCTGGTATGCATGCCATCCACCTCCAAATCTTGTGCCCTTAGCAGGCATTGCTAGCCAGGCGATAGTCTTGAACGCTGTCTGAAACAGCATCACTACCACTGTCATTTCTGGGCTGACCCCTTAGGGCCTTTCCAGCACTGGTCCCTCTGGCCTGGGACCGTCCTCTCTTCCTAAGCAGAGGCTTAGCAGCTCTCCCATCCCCATCACTGAGGGCTGCTGAGTTACTTGGCCACAGGCTCCTGGCAGTTAAATGGGGCCAGAGAAGGGGTCTCAGGCAACAGGAGTGTGGCTGGTTTCAGGCAGTGCTTTCCTCTTCTGGACACACAGCTCTGGACCCTGCCAGCTCTCAGAGACCAGGCTGCCATGGCCAAGACCCAGTGCCTTTGTCTCCAAGTTTTCAAGACTGCAGAATATTTTAACCTAATAAAGCTCCCGGGGAAGGAGTTGTGGTGAGTTTCTTCTCTGCTTCTTTGCAGAGAGGGCAGACTCACCTTTCTGCTTGGTCTCAGAATGGAACTGCCCTTCAAATCTGATCATGCCCCATCCTTCACTTAAATTCCTCAGTGGCTCCCTATTACCCTCAGGATAAAGTTCAGGCTCAAGAGGGTAATCAAGCCCTTTATAAACCACTCTCTCTTGACTCAGCTTCAGCCCTTCCCCGTACACCCTCTTCTTCAGGCGCACCTCACCACGTCCTCACTACGGTGTGCTGCTTCGTGCCTCCGCATCTTTGCAGGTGCTGTTCCAGGAATCCACTCCACTTCCCTGAGCTCTAACATGCTTGTCATCCTTCCCTGCCTTCTCCTTGGGAAACTTTCCTTGTCTCCTTCCTCATTTTGGAGAAGCTCTCCCTCCCTTGGATCCCCACTGTGCCCTGAGTTCCCCCCATCACAGCTCCATCTGCACTGAACTTCCTGAGCTGCTTTCCAGTCTTCCCACCATACAGAGAGCTCCTTGAGGGCAGAGCCCGTGTCTGGCTTATTCACCTCTGCTTATGCCTGGCACCTAGAAAGAGTTTAGAGAATGAAATAAGTATCAAAAACCCAAGCTGCCTTTCACGCTGCAAACTAAACATTCCATCTCCCTTCTGCCAACAAGCCCCACTCCACTGGCAGCAATCTCAGACTCCCTGATCACCCAGGGCCAGAACCTGGGAGTCTCCTCCTTCCCCCCATTCCCTCGTCAGTGACTCTGGAAACACTTCCCTCCTCTTCATTCCCAAAGTCATTGTCTAAGTTCAAACACTCTTGCCTGGCTGGCTGCCTAGCCTCCAGACACCACCCGGCTGTCTCTCCTGAGGAATAGTTCTGAGCCCCTCCCTCCCCATCTCACAAAACTTCAACAGCTCCCCACCCAGTGTCTTGGCCTGACATTCAAGGCCCTCCCACTGCCCCCACCACATGTCTCAGGCCTCAGCCAAACCTGGCTGTTTTCTGTGTCCCTAAATGCTCCCTCACCTTCTCACCTCTGTGTCACTGCCCACATTGTTCCCTCCACTGAAATGTCCAGGGACTTCCCTGGTGGCGCAGTGGTTAAGAATCCGCCTGCCAGTGCAGGGGTCACAGGTTCGAGCCCTGGTCTGGGAAGATCCCACATGCCACGGAGCAACTAAGCCCGTGCGCCACAACTACTGAGCCTGCGTGCCACAACTACTGAGCCCACGTGCCACAACTACTGAAGCCCGCACGCCTAGAGCCCGTGCTCTGCAACGAGAAGCCACAGCAATGAGAAGCCCGCGCACCGCAACAAAGAGTAGCCCCCGCTCGCCGCAACTAGAGAAAGCCCACATGCATCAACGAAGACCCAACGCAGCCAAAAATAAATAAATAAATTTTAAAAATCAGTTACTATAATTTACCACATCAACAGATCAAAGGAAAAATCATATGATCATCTAAATAACAGCTGTATGAATAGTTAATACAACTCAACACTCATTAAAAAAAAAAAAAAAAGAAAAGAAATGTCAAACCTTCAATGCTTACTTCCCCTAGGAAGCCTCCTAAGTACCCAGCTAAGAATGATTGCTTTCCCCCATCCCAGGTCACTCTGTCTCTTTACGGGGACTTTTTTTTTTTTTTTTTTTGACTGTGCAGCTTGCTGGATCTTAGTTCCCCGACCAGGGATCGAACGTGGGTCCACAGCAGTGAAGGCACTGAGTCCTAACCACTGGACCGCCAGGGAATTCCCTCTTCATTGGTACTTTTAACTTCCTGCTCTGGAAGTTGGTGACCCATGTACTTTCTTTCACTCCCATTTCCTGGAACTGTGGGCTCCTTGAAGGCACAGTCCCTGTTTAATTCTGCTCTGTATACCTGCGGTGCCTCTACACAGTAAGTGCTCAATAAGTGCAGGTTGGGTGAATGCTACTGATGTGTGTGGCCACTTTCTGGCTTCCTTATGGAGAGCAAATGAAGGTGCCAGACAGCAACAGAGAGCAGGAATGAGCCCCCCACCTCACTCCCCTGTTCAGCACTGAGTCCCCTGGGGCTACTCACCAATGCAGACAGGCTCCTGAGAATCCCATAAGGGCTGGGTGGCGTTGAGACAGGTAAGGAGCCTGGCACCCTTCAGCTGGTAGCCAGTGGCACAGTGGAAGCGGGCACTACCTCCTGGGTGGAGGCTGGTGACAGTCACAGCTCCATAAGCTGGACGTCGGGGAAAGTGGCAGCTCAGGAGATAGGCTGCAGAGAGAGAATGGGTGATGTGTGTGTGTGTGTGTTGAGTGGGCTGAGTCATAGCCAGGGCAAAAGGGGCCTGCCCCAGCCTGCCTTGAGGTGTCAGAGGAAGCATCAGGAATTCCAGAAGAGACTCTGACCCCCTCCCCAGAAGGTGCCAGTGATATTTCCGGCAGCCTGGGCTGGTTACTGGAGCAAGCACAGAGGTGGAAGTTGGAGCCTTGGGTTCTGGTCCAAGCTTTCTAACACTTTAGGCAAGTTACTTCGCCTTTCTGTGTCCTAGTTTCCTCATTTGTTAAATGAGGTTCAAAATGCCAGCCCACTTACAGGGATATTGTGAGAATAAATGAGATAGTATTTTATTCAGCTTGGTATCCCTGGAACCAAGAAATGTTTATTGAATGACTTGTAGATGTGAAAGAACTTGAAATAGAGAAAAGCCTATACTGATGTAAAGTACTGATATTATGTTTCCTGTAGGGGACAAATATGAATTACAGCAGGAAACACTTAAGTCACAGACAGTAAAAGCTTTCCCAGTATTCACTGAGAAATGCTAAAAAGCTTGATAGCAAGGGCTGTGGACTTTTCAAAAACAGGATGGGTCGAGGGTGGCGAGGCAGGACACGCCTTCAAGGAAGTTGTGGGAGGGACAAGTTGCCCTGGGAAACTTGGTAACTTTTAGAACTGTCATACCAAGTATGACCGAATGGTGGCAGCAAATCCTATAAAAAAAACCCGGCCAATCCCAATCCAGTGCCAAGCTGGGGCCTTAGCTAAAAATAGGGGTCAGGGCTTGGGTCTGAGAGGTGGTCAAGGAGAGTGGCTGAGTGAAGAGTCTGAGCTATAGTCTGCAAACCCTCGGAGGTGGTGGGAGAGATGAGGACCGTCTAGACTGAGGAACCACTCCTGGGTCTTGGGGTGGACGAGGCCCACCCTTACTGATGGTACTAGGTGGATGGGAAGAAAGGTCCAGGCAGGGACTCTACAAGCCTCTGTGTGCCTTTGTATGAATATAAGAAAGGGCTGCCTCTGGGCAGACGAGGGTCCAGACACAAGTTTTGTGATTTTCACCTGTCCTGGTCTTAGTTACTAGGTCTGTGAAAGGGGGAGATGATTCCTATTCATCCCTCTCTCACAGAGTTCTTAAAAGAATGGCCAATGAGTGATTGCTTGTGATTGGTAGTCAGTACGGGGCAGTGCTTAGGAGGTGGGCTCTGAGGTCAGACTACCTGGGTTTGAATACAGGCTCCCCTACTTGCTGTGCCACTTTGGGCAAGTTGCGTAACTTCTCTGTGCCTCAGTTTCCTTGTTTACCCACCCATTTGGAGTTTGCATCCAATGTTGTTACATGAGAGGTTAAGTGAGAGGATATATGTGCATTGTCTGGCACAGAACAAATACTGCACACACCAGCTTGCTGTTATTGTTTGTAATTTTGATTAATAAAAGCACCTCACATCTGCATGCACCTTCCAGCTTCTAAAGTGCCTTCATACTCTTCTTACTTGATGTCTACAACATGCTTAGGAGGAAGTTAGGGCTTATTAACTCACCTTCAGGTGAGGAAAACTAAGGTTCGGAGAGACTGAGGGACTTGCCCTGACCACACAGCCAGTAAGTGGTAGAGTGGGTACTTGAAACTCCTGGCTCTAGAGCCCACTGCTTTATATCTCCTCTTTCCCACCTGCTTTCCCACATGAAGTAGAAACCTGGGCTCAGGAGTCAGAGAAACCTGAGAGTAATAACCAAGGTTGTCCTGGGTGGTTGTTCAGGGCGGCCACTCACAATGATCTGGGGAGAAACCCCAGGCTGGGATGGGATGGGACATTCTACCCAGAATGGAGGGGGGAGTGACACTGAGGGCAGTCTAGGTCATGAGCCAGACGTCATGCTCAGCACTTGTACTTCCATCTTCCCCATGAGTTCTTATCACAGTTCTGGGAAGGAAGGTCCCCCATTTCACAGATTAGGAAATTGGGCTGGGATGAGGTAAGAGCAGGAGGCTGGGGGCGGACAATGAAGCCCCCAGACTCCATGGTGGGTAAAGTGCCACTTCTCAAGACGAGCTTCCTCCTGTTGCCATGACGACTGTTCCCGGGGAGCCTGCATCACTGCAATCTGTTGAGCTATTTTCTCCCTGGCATCTGTTTCTGGGGCCAAGTCCAGTGCCAGGAATATTCAGGAGGGAGGAGGGGGATGCCTGGCAGGGCCTTCTACTTCCTCACCCTGCCTGAGGCTGTGGGAGGGGAGTTGGAACTTGGTTCTGCAGATGAGGGCCCAACCTTATGATCTCCAACATTATCTTGGATAGCTCTGACAGGGGTGTGGGTACAGGGCCCCTCACCCCCTCTTCTGGCACCCTCTTTCTCCAGCCCAGGGAGACGCGCGTATGAGCACACGCTCCTGTTCCCATCTCTGGGATCAGGGCTAATTACAGCCTATAATTAGGGGAATTACACTCATTAAGGAAAGAGCTGATCATTGACAAAAACTGGGCGAGGAGGGAGGGCTTCTGGGAACTGAGAAAGAGGCAGGACTGGGCCAGCTTTCCCAGCCCCTCCTTGGGGTCTGCACCCCTCGCCAGGCCTCCAACTCGCTGCCTTTCAGCCAACTTTGTCTGGCCCAACAGAGAGAAGGTCTGGGGGTTTGTGCAAAGGAATTTGCAGCAAGAGAGAAGGTTGCCGTGGTGTGAAATTATGCCCGCCGCTAGGGAGGATTGATGAGCCGTTAGGGAGGCTGGTCGGGCTGCCTAGACGCTCACCCTTGCCTCAGCTGGCCCCTTGCCTCTGACAAGCCCCTGGCCAGCCCCTGATGGCCACCAGGCTCCCTGTTGCCACACCAGATTGCTCCCCCAGTTTAGGTGGAGAGGCCAGAAAGGGGTGAGTACTCCTTAGCGGGGGGAGGTCCAAGCATCCCCATCTCCAGAGGAGTGACCGTGGCTCCCGGCAGGGCCGCAGAAGTGGTCCCTGACAATGCAAGCCAATTGTTCATGTCAATTATTTCCCTATTAGCACTCCCCAATCTGAACTGGTTACCTTGTCACAGCAGTGCAAGGGATCAAGAAGACTTTGTCTGGGGACGAAGGGGCCAGGAGGGATACTGATGGGAGAGGGATAGAGTCCCAAACCCCTTTTCCTCCCTTTCCCATCCTACTAGCTCTTTAACATAGTTCCGGTTTCTTCCTGGATGTGTGCTAAGCCCTTGACATGCACCATTTTGTTTCATCCCTACCATGACTTTGTGGAGTAGGTGTTTTGGACTCATTTTACAACAGAGGAAAAGGAGGGTTAGAGAGGTCAAATGACTTGTCCAAGGTCAATAGCCAGTGGGAAGGAGATTCAGACACAGATCTGCCCATATCCTGAGTCTGTGATTTTCCTATTACATCATGCCACTCTCCTATTTCCAGCGGTGTTCTGAGCTGACTGGGACATGGCCAGGTCCAGGGTGGGTGAGGCAGTTCAGGAAGGCCAGGTTGGTAGCTAAGGACCTTTAGATGGTCACTATCAAGCCCCTTTGACCTTGACCCCCTTGCATTTGGGGAGAGGCCTTCTATTGTTACTGCCTGTTAGGTGTCTGCCTCCCGAGGAGATTCTGAACTCCTTGAGGGCAAGGACTTGGCTGGATCTTAATACTGCCAGTCTCTAGCACAGGCCTGGCAAGGAGCAGATGCCTAGGAAAAGTTTACTGAATGAATGAATGAATGAGTGGCAATGGGCACACCTGGGGCTGCCTGATTCTGTGTCAGTCCCCCTTTGAGACCAGTTCTCTGCAGGGTGGTAGGTGGAGGAGGGAAGGTCCTGGAGGTATCAGATGGGCAATACTCACCTCCAGTTGTACAGAGCTTCCCTGGGCAACTGAGTTGTATGTTACTAGTCTCTCCATGTTTCCCCCAGGCTGTAACAGCACCAGAGATCCCCAGGAGGGCAGCCAGTCTGGGCTGGTCTTTTCCTCAGCTACCCAGGCCTACCTTGGTAGTAGAAATGGAAGGTGCCAGGCCCAGCAGGTGGTGGGAGGCTCTGGAACCTCAGGGCCGCTTGGTGGGTGGGGCTGCGGATGACGTGGCCCCTCAGCAGGAAAGACTCGTTGGCCAGGGGCAAGGGGTCAGGCCCCCCGAGGCCCTCCACAGTTACTGTCTCCCCTTCTCGGAGGCTGATGTTCTGGACCTGTCCATAGAATAAACAGAGCAAAACAGAAGAGTCAGGCTTCTTTTTGCTGATTGAGCCCTGCTGCCCTCAGGCTCCTGCAGGCCAGGGGCATGCCCAATCCTAAATGCCCCTTGGGCATTGGAGCCCCCGGCCCTGAGCTAGGCACTTCAGTGCAGGAAGAGCTCATTTTACCTTCCCAGTAACCCTGTGAAATGGGACCTGAAGTTCAGAGATATCAAGTAAATTATCCAGGGTCACGTAGAGATTAGCACAAGTAGGATTTGTAAACGTGTCTGTTTCCAAAGCTTTTCGGCTACACCAAATGCTTCCTGTCCCTTCATAGCTCTAGGCTCCGTTTTCTCATCGGTGAGGTGGGGATGCAGTTGGTGTGTTGAACTAGACGGTGTCCGCCGAGGGCCTGGCCAGCAAGGTGGGCTCTTAAACATCAGCTTCCCCTGAACATCCTCTGTTGGCATCTCACACCCAGCCTGCCTCAAACTGAGCACCCCCTTCCCTCAGCTGGCAGCTCCCCTGGCTCCCCAGCTCAGGGAATGACCTTACCATCCATCTGCAGGCCCAAGTTAGAAACTGGCATCTCTCCTCCTCCCTTATACCCCACATCAAATCCGTCATTCCTTCCTGTCAACTGGCCCCCAACTCTGTTCACTGCTCTTCATCCCCGCTGCTACCTCCCCCGTCCTCACTGTTATTGCTCACCTAGACCATCGCAGCAGCCTCCTGCCAGCCTCCCTGCCTGCAGGGCTTAACCCACTTCTCCCTCCACACCGATATTCTCTGAACTGCAGCCAGTGAATAGCCCTGATATGTTGCTGCTCATGGTGCTTCCTTATTTAAATCATCCGTGGCTCTCCAGTGAGCCCACAAAGACCATAGTATCTAGTCCAGACTCCTTGCTGTGGCCCTCGAGGCCCTGCCCAACTTGGCCTCTGCTGACTGCTCAGCCTAGCCTTATGCCACGCCCCTCCACGTGCCAGCCACCCTTCTGTTCTCTCTTCTCTGGGCCTCTTTTTCCAGTCCTTTCCTCTGGCTGTCACAGGCCCCTCTGCCACCACCCCAACGCCCTTAGACCTTCAATCCCTGGAGCATCCTCTGGGCTCCATGCCTTCACTCAGTCAAACAAGGATCGGACAGCAACAGACTCTGCCCAGAGGGGAAGTGTTAGTGTGGCCTGGTAAAGGAGCACTGGATTGGGAGCCCAGAGGTCTGGGACCTAATCCTAACCATGTGATCTTGGACAAGTATGCCGACTATTTGAGCTTCATTTTCTCCATCATATAAAGTGCCTAGTGTGAATCTTTGCTACTCAGAACGTGGTCCCTCGGCCAGCAGCATCAGCACCACCGGGGAGCTTAATTAATTAATTTTTGGCTGTGTTGAGTCTTTGGTGCTGCTCGCGGGCTTTCTCTAGTTGCGGCGAGCAGGGGCTACTCTTCGTTGCGGTGCGCGGGCTTCTCATTGTGGTGGCTTCTCTTGTTGCGGAGCACGGGCTCTAGGCGCGCGGGCTTCAGTAGTTGTGGCACACGGGCTCTAGAGCGCAGGCTCAGTAGCTGTGGCGCACGGGCTTAGTTGCTCTGAGGCATGTGGGATCTTCCCGGCCAGGGCTCGAACCCGTGTCCCCTGCATTGGCAGGCGGGTTCTTAACCACTGCGCCACCAGGGAAGTCCTCATCCTTTGCATTTTAACAAGGTGATTCCGAAGCACTGATCTACATGGTTTCCAAGGTCCTTACTATGTTGCTCTGAGGCAGGACCTTCACAGATTATCCGCCTGGGCTAGTTAAGTGGCATCCAGTGAGTCACCAAATCCTTCCTAATCTTATCTCCCAAATATTTCAGTTGATTCCTCCTCTCCATCCCTTTGTCTCTATCTTGGCTCTGATTACCTACCACCCTCCCCCCCCACCCACTGTTCCTCACCTGGCCTTCACCCCTCCCATCCCCAACGCATCTCCCTGGCCCCAGCTGTCTCAGATTGGATCATGTCTCTCTCCTACCCAAACCCTGTTGGTGACTTCAGATTGTCCACAGGAAAAGGTCCAAACTTCCCAGCTCACAGTTGGCCTCAGCAGCTATGCCAGCCTCTTATCTTCACTGCAGCCACAGGCCACGCCTCACTCCCCTCCTCTGGACATTTGCATATGCAGGACCCTGCCCAGGGAATGCCTTCCGTTTTTCCTCTCCTGCTGAAGCTGCTCATTCTTTCAGGTCTCAGGGCCACCATCCTCTGCCTCCCAAGCCAGGCCAGTCAGTTCCTTTACTTCAGGCCTCTCTACCGTCTGTCTCTCTTCTAAAGCCTAAAGGTAGCATTTTGGGTCACAATGCCCTCTTCACTGGCCAGTTGCAATAAAGATGTGTGGAAAGGGTGAATGTGCGGGTCGCTAGAGGTACATTCCTTGCAGATTTCTGTAAACTGAGAAGCACAGAGGATGCTGAGCCCAGCCAGGTCCAAGGACACAGCTGCGCTAGGCTCTGGCCCCCTCAGACTGTGGGTGCTGAGAGCATACGTGCCCTGCAGACTCCCCTGCCTGGGAGAAAAGGCCTAGGGGATCTTTGGGGCTAAAGAGAAGGCTCAAGGCAGGGTGCTGGGGCAGATGTGCAGCCTCTCCATAAGGACCTCCCCTCCAGGGCACATTTGGGTGGAGGCTGCCGGACCATCTGCCAGGGACATTCCTCAGGGAATTCCTGCAGCAGGCGGAGGCTGGATGAGGTCCCCTCAAACTTGGAGATTCTGTGATTCTAGAGTTGGGCAAACAAGACTCACACACGTGGAATCTGTAATTATCGAGAGATGCCAGGCAGCATATAATTCTGCCTTAAGTGGGACTGAATGCATGCAGCAGGAATCCTCTAGGGGGGAGAGGAGGGGTTGCAGGCTCAGGGAGAGCACGTGCAGCAGGTGGGTCTGAGAGCGCCTTAAGGGGGCAGGGCCAGCCTGGGAGGAGGAGGAGGAAGGGAGGACATCACTGCAGGGAAATTACTGACCCTGCTTTTTAACCAGCAACAGTGGCAACAGCAATAACAACAATTACCATTCACAGAGCACCTACAATGTGTCAAGCCTTGTACTATTTACAGATATTATTTCATCCTCACCAGAATTCTGTAAGGTGGGTGGTAAAATCCCCTTAAGTAAACAGAGGCTGGGAGAGGCTAAGGTCACACAGGTGTTAAGTAGCAGAGCCTGGCCTTGCTGGAGGCAAAGGCAGCTCCCTCCCTCCTAACCTCATGGGGGTGTCACCTGCAGACAGATTTCTAGACATCTTTATTCCTGGGTCCCAGTTCCACCAGGTTTAGCAGGGAGGTGGTTTTTGGCCACACTGGGCTTTTTTCAAGATGTTGAGCCATCTTTCCCCCCAGAAGCCCATAAAGCTGAGAAAACTGGGAGCTGAGACCTCTGTCCCCCTCTGATCTGGGGAAGGCATGGGCCCCTCAAAGCTGGCCTGGTGGCAGGGGTTGCCATGAGAGCATGGAATGGAGTAGGCCTGATTACTCGGGGCTCTTATCCAGAAGGTACTCTATTCTCACAATGGCTGTCTATGCAGTGCTGGTCCCTTGGGTTTCAAGCACCCACTTGCAGGCCTGCCACAGTGGCCAGATGTAATTTGTCACTTGTTTGAGGGCCAGGCCTGACAGGAGCCAGACAGGGCTGGGTGTTAGACAAGGGGGGTGATGAAGTCTTGATGTAATTTGCAGGCATCTGAAGGGCTCAGGAGACAGATTGAAATGTCAGCTCTGCTCACGAGGGCTGTCTCCCCACACCCCTAGCCAGTGACAAGAGGGGAGCTGGGGATCAGGCCGGGGAAGACAGAAGCAGAGAGAGCCGAGGACAATTCCCACAGGACTCTGGGCTGTCTAATATTGCCCAGCTGCCAGCAGACCAGGGGTCAGTTCAAGGAAGGAAATATGGCTGCTTTGAGGGGGCTGACTCCTTCCTGGTTGGGAGGTGGGGAGGATTCAGGTTGCCCTCTGCCAACCCCAGACCATCAGCCTTGACTGGCCTGTCTGTCCCCATGGAAGCTGCCAGTCAGTCTCCAGGACATGCTCTAATGGTGCGACTCGTAGACAGGATGGTGCCACAAGTCTTTGCACACAATCATCTTAGTACAACCCTGCACAGGCCATGAGCTCAGGGATGACTTGTGTGTAAGCCCCTCCCCCAGTACCTGAGTCCCACTCCCAGAAGCTGACCACGGCCCCTGCTCCACTGCACTCTCCTGATCACCAGCACCTGTGTGTGTACTCTGACATAAACCCACTGCATGCACACAACTCCCTCAAACACATGACCTGGCACACATGCCCACACATACATGTGCTCCCTCACTCCAACAGTAGTAGAATCACAATTCTTCCCATGAGATCCTTTACAGTTTTCAAAGCTCTTTCACACCCATTATCCTCTCAGATCTCACAAAACCTCAATAAGGGAGGCAGGGCAGGCTGTGTTTACCTCCAGTCTATAGAGAAGGGAACCTCGTAATCAGAGAAGTTGAGAGCTCCTCTTTGGGTCACACTGTAAATCCAAGGCAAAGCCAGGACTCCAGGCCAGGACTCCTGATTCCTGGTCCAGTGCTTTGTCTTCATGCAAGCATCCCAGGCCTCTCCCCCGAAACTGGGAGAATTCCAGATCGGGTTCCTAGAGGAGCAGGCAGGGCTGGGCTGAGAAAAGGGGTTGGGGATGGAGTTCTCCAACTGTTCCCAACTGAACTCTCTTTCTGGAACAGGCCAATCTTCTGGGCCAGGGGAAGAACAGGGACTCTTGAGTCCTGGGATCAACTCCCAGCTCCATCATCGACTAGTCGATAGGTCCTTGGGCAAGTCACATGACATCTCTGAATCCCAGTGGCACCTGTGAAATGGGATAATCACACCTACCTCATGGGGTTATAAGGGTTAAGTTAGATCCCGCCTGTACGGGGCTCAGCACAGAGTGGGCGCAGCATGAGCAGTCCTCTTTCCCTTTTTTGGAGAGACCTGGGCCCCACCCAGGCTGTGGACCCATCTCACCTCAGGTCTGCCAGGGCTCTGCCTGGGAGGCACTGTACCTGGGAGCCACCCTCTCCCTAGCCCAGATTCTGAGCTGCTAGGAAGCAGGAAACAGGGTCAAGGGCCTGAGATGCCACTGCCCATTCTGAGCTCTGAGGGAGCTTCCCACCCAGAAAAGGAGCCATACTCAGAGGGACTGGCTGGGAGGAGCCTTTTGCATCATCTGGTTCAACCTCCTCTAACAGAATGGGAAACAGGCCCAGAGAAGGCCAGGGGCGTAGCCCAGTGACTGAGAGATGGGCTGCAGGACCAGGATTGGAACCCCACTTTCAGTTTCTGTGCTCTGTGTGACAGCTTCTATGCTCTTGTCTTAACTGATGCTTGTCTACAAACACTTATGGGGTAGGGTCTGCTTTAGGGAGGGGAAGAGGGGCCTAAATCCATGGGGCTAGACCTGTTTGCTCCCTTGTGACCCCCCCTCAGATAAGCCTTCCAGGAGCTAAGAAAGAGGAGGTTGCTGAGAAATCTCAACCCCCTGACCCACCACCCTACTCCTGCGTCCATATCAGGCCTGGCCCTGACCTGGCCTAGAAGGGTAGGGTGTTCCGGTTATCAAACTGGCAGCTGGCCTGGCATGGGAGAGCAGTGTTCCAATGGGGCCATCTGGGGCACTAGGGCAGGGACTGTGGGCAGCTGTGTCCAGGCTCCAGATGGTACAGAGAGCAGCCAAGCCAAGATGGGGCTGGCAATGGGAAGGCTCTTGGAATGCCAAGCACAGTGAGAGACATAAGCCAGGCCCAGAAAGGCCTGGAGCTCTCAGGGGAGCTGGCTGCCTGGAGAGGAAATGGGACCCTCATGGGCCATGGGGCTCATGCCCACCCATCCTGAAGGGTCTTCTCTGGATCTCTCTAAAAAGACCCTAGCCCAGTGCCCAATCCCCAGCTGAAATAGGCAAGCCTCTTCCCATCATAGAGGGCTGGCCCCGGCCTTCTTCCTACAGGCAGCTCAGACTCTCAGCCTCAGAAGGCACAGATAGCTGCAGCATCCTGAAGGGAGGTGGGGGCCAGGGATGAAGCAGGTTATGAGGGGCTGTGGTCTAAGCCATGGAGATATGGGCTGTTAGGGATCCTGGAACCCCTGAGGCTGTTCCTCACAAAGAGGGAATTGAGAGGGTCTTGCCCAGGGGCCCAGCCTTTAGCCAGAGCTGTGGTCACATGGCAGGGGTTCAGCATGGTGTCAGGCTGACCTGCACAGGAGTGTGATTTGTGGGTCTTTAAGATGTTCCGGACTTCTCTGGTGGTCCATTGGTTAAGACGCCGCACTTCCAATGCAGGGGACTCAGGTTCGATCCCTGGTTGGGGAACTAGGATCCCACATGCCGCGTGGTATGGCCAAAACAGAAAACAAAAAACGTTCCTCTCCTCCCATGGTTCCTCCAGTCTCCCTTGCCTGGATTCCATCCCTTCCACCTACCCTGAGCCATCCCTGTGAACTCACGGAAGGGCAGGCAGGGGCTTACCCATGATGGGAAGAAGCCACAAGCCTTCCCCAAGCCTGAAGGAGCAGTGGGCAGCCTCCTGGGCGTTCCAGCTGTCTCATCTGTCTTGCCCCCAGTGCACAGCATGGCCTGGCCCAGCTGCCAGCCCTGGGCGGAGGGCACTGCACTCAGGCCTAGCCTCTGGCAGGAGTGCAATCCAGAAGCCATTAAGCCCACCTCCTGCTCCTAGGCAATAAAGTCACCCGTTCAAAACTGCCGGGGCAGCCTTCAAGGGCCAGTCTGCCTTACCTGCTGCTTTCCAGACGAGGCTTGGCTGCTGGCCTCTCATCCTTCAGGCTTCAGAGCAGGTATCATCACCTCTGGGGAGCCTTCTCTGACCCCCCCTGGCCCCCCGATGGTGGAGTGTGCCCTATCCTGGAATTCCTACAGTCCTCTGTGCTTCCCACTCCTATCCCCAACAGCACTGCACATTCTGTGGTCATCTTTTTTTTTTTTTGGTCATCATTTATGATTTCTGTCTCTCTCACTAACTGTGAAGATCCATGTCTCCAGCGCCCAGTACAGAGCCTGGCACATAGTAATTGCTCAATCTGTACTTGTGGAACAAATTCACTCATCAAAAAACATTAGTTAGGGCTTCCTTGGTGGCGCAGTGGTTAAGAATCTGCCTGCCAATGCAGGGGACACAGGTTCGAGCCCTGGTCTGGGAGGATCCCACATGCCGCGGAGCAACTAAGCCCGTGCGCCACAACTACTGAGCCTGAGCTCTGGAACCCGTGAGCCACAGTTACCGAAGCCTGCGCACCACAACTACTGAAGCCTGCGCACCTAGAGCCTATGCTCCACAATAAGAGAAGCCACCACAATGAGAAGCCCGCGCACTGCAACAAAGAGTAGTCCTCGCTCACCACAACTAGAGAAAGCCCACGTGCAGCAACGAAGACCCAATGCAGCCAAACATAAATAAATAAATAAATTTAAAAAACAAAATATTAGTTAATGATTAACGGAGTGACCTTGGGCAATTCCCTTTCCCTCATGGCCTCAGTTTTTCAACTACCCATTGGGTATTGGTCTGCAGTGTCATTAATTCTTTAGGTCCCCAAGTGGCCTGTGTGGTGTGGCCAGGAGGCTTAGATAGGAGCAGAGGTTGCTGGAACTGGCCATGGAAGAGCCTTAAATCCTGCTTCAGCCCTGGATGATTCTGTCCCTCCCCACCCAGCCCTCCCTGCCATGGCCTCAGGTGCTCTCAGGCCATCAGGGCCGACAGGGTCCCCAAGGACTCTGCCCAGTGGTGGTACGGTAGAGGGCGGGGCCAGCATCTGCCTGCTACGTTTCCTGACAGCAATCCAGGGCTGTGGCAGGTCTTCCTCTCAAGGTTGCCTGGTAACGGCTTTTGAATTTGATGAAAAAAATGTGGTAGAACCAGACAACAGACACGGGGCTTCCGGGGGCTTACGTGAGGGGGGCGGGTATCCAGGGTGGGGCTTGTGCCTGGGCCAGGGCCAGGGCAGGCAGAGGCAGCATCTTACCTCATTGTGGAGAGAACCAGGACTGGGCCCGGCCTGGCCTAGTGGGCATCAGTGGGGATGGTAGGCTTGGGGGACAGTTGGAACCAGCCCAGGCCTGCAGAGGGGCAGCCAGCCTGGCATCTGCCCCCTCCCACCCCCTTCCCCACACCTGCAGCTGGTGCCTTCCACCTGGTGAGCCACAGCCAGTGCCACCACTCATTAGGTGATGATTTTACATTAATTACCTTAATTAAGCGGCACTGAGTGCTAATGGCTTGGGGGGAGGGGGGGTGGCTGTTCCTAATTACCCTCCCAGTCAGACCAGAGCGAGGGGCACAGGGCTTGACAGAACAGGAGCGAACAGTTACAGAAAGAAGGGGAGGGGCCCACCAGTGCTGGGAGAACGTCCCCCTCCGCAGGGCCTGGCTCAGAGACCTGGACCTGACATCCCCAGAGGGCAGGGCTGAGGGTGCTGCCCCAGGACAGATGAGCTAGCTCTAGGCCCAGATCCAGAGGCTGTGGGATGCGTGCGGAGCAGGCCGGGAAGGGGGGATAGGCAGAGCTGTTCTCTTCCCGGGACTCCTCCTCTGCCCCTTCCCTGTGCTCCTCAGTCACCGCCCTGATTCCCTCAACCGGGTTGAATGCCTCTCCTCTCCACCTGCATTCAGTCTCCAGAGTCACATTAAATGTCACCTCATTCCTTCCTACCTCCATTCATTTGTCCATTCATTCAGTCAGCCCATGGAGAACCCAGTCTGGGCCGTGTACACAAAGGTACCCCTCAAGGAGCTTACAGTCTAGCTGGGGAGGTGACAGCTATAAACAGACCCATAGGAGACAGCGTGATGAGCGAGGATGGGGGATGCCCCAGGCTTTGGGGATCAGGAGATGATTCCCAGAAAAAGTGATGCCAGGGTTGAGTCCTAGGGGAGGGGATAGGAGGATGACTCTTCCATGCAAAGGGACCAGTGGGTGAAATTGGGGCTTGTGGGGAAAGTGCGCTTGACCCATTCCCTTAGCTGCAAGCTGTTTAGTGCAAAGCAGGAGTAGAGAACAAGGGAAGAAGTGGCTAGAGACGGGCCCAGAGGCGCTGGCCTTGATTTAGAGGCCCTTGGGGGAGACGTGGGAGGTAGGATCGATTTCATTTGAGAAAAATGACTGCAGTGTGGGTAGAGGATGGTAATGGGGGCAAGCGTGAGCGGAGTGACCAGTGAGGCATCCACTACAGCATCAGGGGAGGGATGACAGAGGCTGGACCACGTGGGGGTTGGGATAGAGGGGGAGAAGCAGGTAGATCTGAGTCTGGGGGAGTGTCATGGTGATAGAACTTGGGCATCAGGGAGATGGTGGAACAGGGAGAGGGAAGGGCCAAGGTGCCTCTGGTCACACAGCTCCAGGGATGCCATTTACAATGCACCGTGGTGGCCCTGCTCTAGGTTTCTGGCTGGTTGGGGTCAGCCTCTGAGGACAGGAGTGGGGTGGCAAGCAGGTTTGGGGGAACAAAAAGGAAGAGGTGGGTTTGGGGCCTGTGGAGGTGGTGGAGCCTGTGGAACAGCCACGAGGACCTGCAGGGTCAGGTTTGGGGATTAAGAGGGAGGCTTAATGCCAAGGGAGGGATGAGATAGGAAGGCGGGGGCATGGGGCTGGGTGCTAGGTCTGGCTCTCCCAGCAGCTGGTCACCTTTGATGCTGCGGCCATGTCTGTCTTCCCACCTCTGCATCCCAGGAGCCAGCACAGGGCCTGGCCCAGAGGAGCTACTCAGGGAGTATTTGCTGAAGGGAAAGAGTAAGTGAATACATGAGCAAGTGAATATATGAGTGAGTGAGGCTCCACGGCTCTCACAGGTCTAACAAGGCCGCCCTGAGTTCTTTCGACTCAGACGCATGGATTCAGACACTCACCCAATCCCATGCCCATCGAGGCTAGAGCCCCTCCTCAGGCTCTCCTGAGCTCCTGATTAAACCCTTGGGGGAAGAGGACAGGCACACGTGCTTCTCCAGCAGCCCCTCTCAGCCCAGGCACTGCTGCGCGGGAGCAGGAGCCTCTTCACTCCCTGAGGCGCAGGGCAGAATCCAACCATGTTTTAGGCCCACTGCCCAGCCCTGGCCCTAGGTCCCTGTCCAACTGATGACCCTGCACATCTCTACCCACCCCCCGCACCCCCATGGCCAGCACCTTTCCGGAAAGATAACACACTAGCCCCAGTTCTGCCCCTGCCAAATCCAGGTCACTCACCTTGATTTCCACACCGTAGCCAGGATAGACGGAGATGTAGTAGAAACAGTCCAGGCCGACATCAAGGGGTGAGCTGGGGCCCGTGGGGGAGTCCAGAGCGCCCTCTGGGCCTGAGAAATTCCAGCTACAAGGGCCTGGGAGGCAGGAGGAGACATAAGGCTAAACCCAGCTCTGGCAAAGTGGATCCAACTATGGCTGACCTGTGTGTGTTTGTGTGTGCGTGCGCGTGTGTGGTGAAGCTCACCCCTTGGGAGGTCTATTACCCTGTTAAAAGCAGGGGACCACTTTCTCTCGAGCACCTACTGTGTGCAGTCTTATCTCAGTTCTTGCAGTGGCTCAATGAGGTAGGTCTTCTTATTGCCATTTTACAGATGAGGCTCAGGGAGGTGAGATAAAATTTCTAAGGTCTGCTGTAGTTGCTTCCAATCAGGATTTGAACCTGGGTCTGTCTGGTTCCCAAGGGCAAGGCAGGCCAGCACAGTGAAAGAGAGGGAGGAATTCAGGGGCCCCTCAGCTCCCCCATTCCCATCTCTAGATCTGCAAGCCATCAAGTAGCTGACCTGGTGGCTGGACTGTGGTGATGGTGGTGGTGATGATGGTGCTGGTGGTGGTGGTCTCCTCATCGTCCCCTGAAGCCGTAGAGGTGGTGATGGTCCCCTCAATCCCAAGCCCTGTGGTCTGCGACATGACCTCTTGAGCCCAGGGCCTGCCTATGTCTCCAGGACCTTCTCGGGTCGGAGTCCATGCCCTGCTAGGGGGTGTAGTATTGGGCCTCTCTGCTGGGCCTGGGGTGGGCATTGCCATACTGGGCCCTGGAGGTAGAGGAGCTGTGATATGAAGTGCAGGGGGCTCTGACTCCAGGCTCCAGGGTCCTTCCCTGGACTGGGGCTGAGTAGGCGCTGCCACCATGGTTGGAGTGGGGCTGGTGGAGACGGGGCGGCTGTCCTGCTTGGCCAGACGGGGAAGGGGACTCGGGGTGTATGGTGTAGGTGGGTCAGGCCGGAAGGGCTGTGCTGGCCTCAGCTCTGCCTCCCCCTCCTCCAACCCCTCTTGTAGGAATTCCTCGAGCAGGGGGTGGTGGTTAAGCAGCTTCAGGGTAGGGGCTGTTGTGACGAAGTGGATGCCTCGTTCTGGCTGCTCAGGTGTGGGGTTCACTGTCAGCTCCCCATCCGTCTCCTCCATGCCTGGGGCCTGCTCTTCCCCCACTGTAGGGGCCTCCGAGGAAAGTCCTGAAATAGTAACAGATGATCAGAGGTTCTCCTCCTGCCCCACAGTGAGCAGCATCACACCTAGTCCAGGCAGTAGGAGATCCACCTCTCTTTTGACACAGAGCCTTGGGGAGTGTCCTCATGGTTGAAAATCATGGAGCTATAGAATTTTAGAGCTGGAAGTGAGATATCACATACTTTAAGGATGGCACATGAGATATCCCTTCTCCTCCAACACCAGAGGTGGACATTACTAATCTATCATTGCACTATTTCCTGGCTGTTCTCAGATTCGGCCTCAGGATCCTTCTCAACACAGAATTGTAGGTAGCCATGCCTGATACCTCAGACCAACATGACGAACAAATATTTCTCATCCCTAATGTAGCTCAAAGGCCTTATTTTACCAATGACGAAACAAGGTCAAAGAAAGGAAATGACTGGTCAAAGTCAACGACCAGTCAATTGAAGACTGGAGATGACACCCTTAGCAAGAGTGCCATCCCCCACCAGTGTGACTTTTCTGCCTGAGATTACAGGGCATTGCATTCAAGTTCACTTTCTGTTCTCAATGAACCTGGTCATTAGTCTCAGGAAATGCTTCATATATTTGGGATTTTATTTTAGATTCCCTCACGGACACATGATGACATTTTTGTTGGGGTCCCATTATGCCCTATTTCTCTCACTTTTCAGAAAATCATTTCTTTTGTCTCTCTCTCTCTTTTTTGTCCTTCTACAAAAGCTAAACTCTGGAGTAAGGCAGATGTAAACTCTGGAGTAAGGCAGATGTAGCTTCAAATCCATCACCATGGGACTGTGTGACCTTGGGCAAATAACTTAAACTCTCTGAACCTTATTTTTCTCATCTGTAAAATGGAGTTTCTTTTATAGGATTAACTGAGATAATATTACTTCCCTTTCCCATTTGCTGTGTCTCTCTGAATTCTCTTTATCTTTCTTTTGACACAAGCCAGGGGCCATCTAGGGCAGGATCTAAAGTAGGGTCATCTGCATGCTACAAGCCCCTCCCCCCCAATCCATGTTAGACATTATTAACCAATTTTGGTTATTTCTTGCTGAGGCCACATGGGGCTTCAGAATCCTTCTTAACACAGTTATCCAGGCAGCCACTACCAATTGATTAGATAGGCTATGGAAGAAGAAACTTATTTGCTGTTACTGGTCTGAGGTTGCTATGCTATTGATTGTATTGACTTATTTAACCACATAGCTGAAGAGATGATGCATATTCTGCCTGTGGCCCACTAGGCTCCCCAGATCCTTGACTACCAGAAAAAGGTCAATGGATGCTGGCTCCAGATTCACTTCACATAGAATTTTGCCAGTTTGGAGAAGGCTGGGAAGATATTCTGATTTTAACAGCTCTCAAAATGGCTGCATGAAGATTTGAAGGGAAACAACCAGGGTGAGATAACAGAGTTTGCAAGGAGAAGGTTGGTTCCTCTGCACGTCCGATGGTGGGGCTGTCATTCCACAGGCTCACACCTACCTCATGGATTGGCAGGCGTGAGGAAGCGGCAGATGGCCTACATTCTGTTCAGGAGACCATGGTAGCTCTGATGTGTCAGACAATTGGGAGGAGGGAGGAAATTGGGGTGAGGGAGGTGGGTGCAGGTCAGAGGGTTCTCCATTGCTCTGGGTCAGAGGGGCCTTGGGGCCCCAAAGCCCTGAGGAACGAGGCCCAACCCCTATCTCCTGAGATCCTCACTAAAGGAGTCCATCTGTGCCTTGGCATTCTGTACCAGACACTGACAACACAGTGTCCAAACTAGATGCCCAGCCAGACCCATACCCCCTGGAGCAGATGGTCTGGCAGTGTCCTGTGTGTTTCATCTGAGTCAGTGGTGGAGGGTCCAGGGAGTGCCTCTGACATGCCAGGACGGGGCTATTCTCTTTGCCCAGCCTCCAGATGTCACATGGTCTTTGCCAGGTTACCAGAGAGTGATCATAGCATATGACAAGGAAGAAGAGCCTTTCTCATCACATAGACTGGAGCCTTAGGGTTCCAGTGTCCCCTTCCAGGGTTGCCCAAGAAGAGATGTAGCAGAGGCTCCCAGGGGAGGCACCTGCGGAAGTCTTCTGGGAGAGGGAGTGCCTCTGTCACAGGAAGGGACCGTATTGGGCACAGCTCCTCCCGCTGGCTGCCAGGTGGGTGCTGGGCAATGGAGCAGAGCTAATGGGCACCTCCCGTCACTGTTGATTGCACTGATTGTGTTATCTGGGGGGACTGAGCACTTGGCTAAGTGGCATCGAGATAGCATATCAAACGAGCAAATTGATTCTACAATCAGCTGCCACGTGGTCCCGGAGGGTGCTACCCACTCTCAGAGAGGGTAAGATAATCTCTGGGAGACAAGCCATTTCCAGGGAAAGGGCATCTCCAGACACCCTGGTTGATTCTGATGGAATCCTGAGGCCCTGTGAGCCCCCTCCCCAGGTTCCTGGGGTTCTCTCTGCCTGGGCTGACTGAGTCCAAAGGTGTAGAGACTGACACGGGGAGTGTGATGCAGGGGAAGCAGCAGGAGGTGTCAGGGACCCAAACGCCCAGACTCATCAGGCACCTTGATGTGTGCCAGACACTGAGTTGGGCCGTTCCCGGATCTTGGATTATTTAATTGACACTACGAGTCTGTGAGGTGGGACTCTTATTCCCACATTACAGAAAAAGAACCTGAAGCCTAGAGAGGTAAGGTGAGGACTTGTCCAGTCACACAAAGGTGGAGCTGGGATTTGAACCTATGTTGATCTGGTTCACAAAGCCCTAGTCTTTCCAGGACACTAGCTTGCCTCACAGGAGGAGGGGACTTGGGCTACCCAGCAGGGTGTCCTCTAGCCAGTTGAGGAAACTAAGGCCCAGAGAGAGGAATGGACTTGTCCAAGGTCTTATGCAGGTTAGAAGTGGAGCTGAGGCCAGAGTTTCTGGCATCTGGGACCTGAGCTGAGACTGAGCTGAGCTGGGCCCTCAGGAAGCCTTCTGGTTGGGACCCAGGGAACCCCCATTCTGTGTCCAAAGCACACCTGAGTCTGGGACTCAAACCAGAAGCCGAGGACACTGCTCCGCAGGGCGGGCACGCCAAGTCACACATACACTGGGGTGTAAATGTCAGCTCTGCCGCTTAAAAGTCAAGTGAGCCTGGGCAAGTCACCTCTGTGTCCTTTGTGTCCTCAGCTGTAAAATGGGCATTTTGGAGAGGTTTTGTGAGAATCTTTTTGTTCTAAATAGCAGGGTTTTTTGTTTGTTTGTTGTTTTGTTTTTTTTGGTGGCGGGGAATACAGAGGGAAAGGCCACACTCCGATGGGGGCAGCCCCCTGCCAGGGCAACACTGAGCAGGCCTTTAGGGTTGGGAGAAGCTGGCCCGGGTGAGGCCTCTCCTTTCTGGGCGACCATGTCCCCTGTTGTGTGGCAGTGTGTGTGACCTCGAGCATGTCAGCGTCCTCAGCTGTACAACGAGGATAACACTGCATCGCGCCGCGCAAAGGGCAGCCGCCTCCGAGGCTGGCATGTATGTGGGGGACAGTGGCCCACAGCAAAACAGCCCCCCATGATCCCCACCTGCCCGGTGCCGGGACGCAGGAATGCACACCCTGGGCTGCTGCTCCCTCCTCCCCTCCCGCGGGGCCGGGGGCTGCGTCCTCCAGGTGGGCTGGGACTGGGAAACACCCCTCCGCTCCCACACCACCCCGTCGCCGTTCCCACCGCGGAGCTTCCCGGCAGCCCCCAGCCCTGGTGGGCCCCGCCGCCGCCTCCTGGGCCCTCCCCCCGCATTAGCTCTTAAGCTATGCAAATAGACATCGGAGGGAGCCCTGTTTAAAGTATTTAGACGAAATGAAAAAAGGCTTTCATCGGCACTAATGAGCCATTCAGGATGCCTCCCCGGTGGATTCTCTCCCGCTCCGCCTCCCGGCCCGCGCCGCCCCCCTGTGGCCCCTCTTGGGATTGGAAGCCCCCTCCCCTTAGCCCCCGCCGGGGCCTCCCAGGGAAAGCCGCCTGCCCTGCCCGCTCCTCCCCTGGGCCCAGCTGGGTGAGGGTGGAGACAGGGGGCCGCGTGCTCCACCTGCACAGACTGGTATCTAGATGGGGCGCGGTGCTAGCTTCTGTTTAGGGAAAGCCATAACGACTGGGGACTCTTCTTCATAGCATCCAGCTGGGTAGGTGTTCTGTCCCTGCCTGATAGATGGGGAAACTGAGGCTCAGTGAGGCCCAGGACGTTGCCAAGGGTCACCGCCCCTGTGGGCTGAGGAGTTGGGATTGGTCTGTGTGGAGACAATGGCGGAGGGTGGTGGTCCCTGCCTGGGGCAAATGCTGCACCTGGCAACACGCTCCAGATGCCGCCTCAGGCCCAGGTGGGCTGCCTGCTTAGTGCTGCTGTGTCTGCAGATCTTTCTGCTCCAGACAGAAAAGAAAAACCTGAGGTTCCAATCCCCAATCTATGTCTCAGTAGCGGTGTGACTGGGCGGGGGGGGGGCTGCCCACTCGAGCCTTTGCTTCTCCAGCTGTGGAGTGGGGACCTCCTGGGTTTGGTGAGGGCCATCTAGACACAGGCCTATCCTCTCAATGGCCAGCCCCACCCCGTCCTCTGCAAGGGCGGGGGGACCTGCTGGCCTTAGCGGCTGGCACAGGAAGGAGACCCCACAGTTCTCAGAAAGGTCAGGCTTGATCCCCAACTTGTGGCAGCACCAGCTTTCAGCTGAGGGGAGCATGACTGCAGGCGGGTACGGGGGAATCTGGGGGACACAGTGGGCAGGGAGCTACCCCTCAGGGTTCTGGAGGTTAAGCTGGCCCAGCATAGGGAGAATGAGTGTTTAATGGGATCCATTTATTATCCCATAAAAGCTAATGAGTTTATTCTGGAGGTTCTCTGGCCCCTTTCAAGTTTTAATAGGGGATTAGTGAGGGCCTGGCCCCTGTGGACCCCCTTTATCCCAGAGCCCGAGGGAGGGAAGAGAGGCCCCTGGAGTAAGAGCACCTGGGCCCCCAGAGCCAGAGCCTGGTCTCCACAGCGACGGTTCCACTGGGCCCAGGTCTACCTCCTGAACTGAGGGTCCCCAGCTGGAGGCTGGCAGGGCCACATAGGGCCCCTGAGGCCTGATTCCATGTTCTACTACTGAAATAATTACCCCACAGTATCCCTGTGTCTGAGGTAGGTTTGCTGCTGTCGACTATTTGTATTAACAGAAAAGGCAATATAAGCCCTATACAACAGACGGGGAAACTGAGGCCTAGAGTGGGGGTGTGGCTTCTTCAAGATCACCCAAAAGGCATGGCAGAGGCAGAATGGACACGTTCTGCCTCCTGTGGTTTGCAGCCAGGCAGCTACCATTACTCAGTGCTCATGTGCTAACCATGCACTCAGCAGTTTCACATGTAATCAGTTATCCTCCCAAGAGACAGAGACACTGAGGCCCAGAATGGTTAAGTAAGTTGTGCAAGGTTGCACAGCCAATGTGTGGCAAGCCTGGGACTAGAACCCAGAGCTCAGCAGCTCCATAGCTCAGCTCAGTCTACTGCTCCCACTGGCCCTCAGCTGTACCTCTTGACTATCTCCCCACCAGCCTGGCCGTCACTATCCTAGGGCACTCCTGCTGGGAGCCCTGCAGCTTGGGGTGATGGGGAAGGAAGTCCTGGCGGTGTCTTGGAGGGCCAGTGGTTAGGGTGGGCAGTGGTTTGAGTGTGGCAGATACACTCAAAGGGAACTTCTCTGCCAGAACAGGTGCCTTCCCCCTTCTGCCCTATTGCTCACTACTTTGTCTCTTTAAACTTTCCCCATCCTACCAGATCCAGCTCCAATCCCCACTTGGGATTGAGGGAGCCATCCCTGCCTGGCCCAGTGGGTGACAATAGCTCTCTCCTCTGATCTCCTGGGGGCATTTCTTGGTAGGCCCGCAGCACACGTACAGCTTTGTCCATGGCCAAGGATCTAGCACAAGGCATCTCTCTTCCTGCATCTCGGCCCACAAATGCTGACCCCTGGTGCCAGGTACATTGAAGGTGGGCTCAGGGGACACAGTCTCCAAGCCAGGATTCTGCCTGTCTGCACACTTGGAAGGCTCCCTGCTCCCCAAAGTGCTTGGCCCTTGGCCAGGAGGAGTGGGCAGGGGAGGGCAGGGGCGGGCAGAAGTGTGTCCTGCAGGGAGAAGATGGGCAGCCAACCCTTGGCAGTGCCCCAGCACAGCCCCAACTGGCAACTGATGAAGAGTGTCTATCGGCACAAGCTGGTGGGCCCTGCAACCCCAGACTACCCTCTCTTCCCCTGCCACTGACCATCCCCCATCTCACCCTCTTACTACCCTTTGGAGTACAAATACGAATGGGGGCACCTCCTCTTGGCTGGGACCCAGGCAAGGAAGTGGCTGGTCCCCAGAATCTGAGCTCTTGTAGCCTCTGCGTGCATCTCATCCTTCCCTCATTTACACAGGAAGAAACAGAATCCAGAGAGGTTTCCCAGGTCACACAGTAAACTTGGGGCAGGGCTAGAACTCAAAATTTTGGGGCTCAAAGAGTATCTGGCCCAACTGTTCTGAAGAGTGAACCCTCCAATACTTTTGGGGCTGTCTGCCATCTGTGGGCATGCCTCCAGCAACAGAGAGCACGCTGCTTCCTGAGCTGCCAGGAACAGCTACCTCCCCCATTGTACTAGGTTGGGGGTGGGTGGGTAACCCTGGGCTTCAGCATCTCCAGCGTTGGGGTCTTCTTGCCAGTGGAGGGAGTATGGGGGTATAGCAGGCAACACCCAGGAGTCAGCCCACCTGTCCTGGTCCTGCCCCTAACAGGCTAGGTCCCTCTGCACAAATCACTTCCCCATCCCGAACCTTCATTTCCCCATCAGTAAAATGGAAAAAGTATCTAAGGTCCCTGCCAGCTCTCACATTCGAGGATCTGGTGAGCCACAAAGGGCTCTGTGAATAAAAATACTGAACGCCACTGTTTACTGAGAATTTACCATACACCTAGCACCATTCTAAGGTGCTTTACCAGAATTAACTCATTTATCCCCCCACAATAACTCTGAGATATGAACTTTTATAGATGAAGAAATTGAGACCCAGGGAAGGGCAGTTCCCAAGTTACCAGTTTGGATGTGTCAGATTCAAATGCAGAGGCCATGCAGCTCTAGAGCAGTGCTGTCTCATAGAACTTTTCGTGATGATGGAAATGTTTTATGTCTGCATGTCCGTCATGGTAGTCAGTAGCCACACATGGCTAGTGAGCCCTTGAAATGTGGCTGGTGAGACCAAGACACCGAATTTTAAATTTGATTTCATGTTCATGAATTTACATTTAAATCACCACATGTAGTTGGTGGCTACCATGATGGAAAGCGCAGCTCCAAAACCTGACCTCTAGACCCAGAAGCATTCACCGCTCAGAAGGGAAGAGCCTAGAGTGGGAGGGGGTGCTGGAGAAGATTAAGATGGGCTGACAGGGGACTTCCCTGGTGGCACAGTGGTTAAGAATCCGCCTGCCAATGCAGGGGATACGGGTTCGAGCCCTGGTCCGGGAAGATCCCACATGCCGCGGAACAACTAAGCCTGTGCACCACAACTACTGAACCTGTGCTCTAGAGCCCGCGAGCCACAACTACTGAGCCCATGTGCCACAACTACTGAAGCCCACGCGCTCTAGGGCCCATGCTCCGCAACAGAGAAACCACTGCAATGAGAAGCCCGCGCACTGCAACAAAGCATAGCCCCCGCTCGCCACAACTAGAGAAAGCCCGTGCGCAGCAGCGAAGACCCGACACAGCCAAAAATAAGTAAATAAATAAATAAATAAGTAAATTTATTAAAAAAAAAAAAAAAAGATGGGCTGACAGTGTCTACTCCCTTCCTTTGGGCCTGGGAAAACTGGGGCCTGGGGTTGGGCAGGGAGAGGTGACAAGGAGCCCTGGGACTTCTTTAGGTTTTTCATAAAGGCCTCAGGAGAGCTGGGCCTGTCAGCCACTCACTCCTCAGGGAGGATTGGTGCCACCCACCCACGATGTTTTCTTCCCAACCTGGGCCGAGCACTGATGTTCGGAGGGGTGGGGTGTTCAATGGGCAGTTTGGGGAGCTCAGGCAGAGCCAGTATAGGAGGACTTTATGGATGGAGGGCAGCCAGGAATGCTTGGCCTCTGGCGATTTGGCCCAGGATGGGGCCAGGGTGTGTGAACGCTCCATGACCATGCCTGCTGTGCTCGGCTCACCTGCCCCTACCTCCCTGCCCAGTCAGGCACACAGGGGCAGGGAGCCTGGCCTGGCCACCACCCCAGGGCTCCTGGGCAGCCCCAGAGTAGCTGCCTGGTCTTGGGACCAGGGGAGGGCCTCACATTTACTGAGCACCCTCCATGGGTCAGGCAGGACTTCCTAGGGAGCTGTCTTCCACCCAGAGTAGCGCCTCTTATGCCTGGAATCAATATTTTACACTTTGTATGTGAAGGAACTGAGGCTGAGAGGCAAAGTGAATCATCCTAGTTCATACAGGAGGAAAGTGGCAGATAAGGGATTTGAACTGGGTTTGCCTGTTCCACAGCCTGGGCTCAAGTTTCTACTAAAGAGTTGCTGCTTCATGTGAGCACGTGTGGGTCTGTGAATACGTGGGCCCGTGTGTATACATGAGCGTGTGCATGTGCCTGCATGTGTGTTTGTGTGTGTGTGTGTGTGTGTAGTTCCAAACACACAAGGGCCAGAAGTCATTACCCTTTGTTCTCGACCATGGACGCTACACCCTGGAACCTGGATTCACGGTCCTCAAGCCTGGAAAGGCCCAACCTCCCAGAAGGGATGCACTTCTCCCCAAGGCGGCTGCTGTGCTCCCTCCTTTTCACCCTGCGCCCTTCTTGGACCCTGACTTGACCCTTCCCAGAGCCATGTGGCCTGGACAGCCCCTCAGGCTCTGGGTGTGTGGGGAGAGAGGGGACAGGGCTCTGGGCCGCTGCCCTCTTCTCCCCACTGCCCCTTCCCTCCTGTGAGGCTGTGGCCACGGGCCCAGGGTAGAGGGAGCACCCAGCTAACTGCCACGTTCTCCGCTTTCCAATTTAAAATCTAATATGGTCTCGCCACTGCAGAGCTGGGGGCTGGAGAGGTGATTAATGAGGCCTCTGCTACAGTGTCGCCTGCTGTGCTCTACACCTGCCCCTGCGGCCCTAAGTTCCCCGCTCCTGCCTGCCTGCTGGCCCTGGGACCCCTAGCCCTGCCTGCCCACAGTTCCTGGGGCTGGACAGGTGGCACAGGAGCTGGGGGCCTGGAGTGGGGCGTTGGGAGAGAGAAAGGGGCTGGCCTTGGACGTGGGGGCAGCAGGACTGACGCCCACCCCTTGGGCTGGCTGGAAGGAACAACCTGGGCCCTCTTTGGCCTTACCTCCCTCACCAGCTGGTAACTAACCATTCTGCTAACTCCTCGTGATAATGCCAGCTGGCAGTAGTGTGGCCAGGGCAGAGGAGGGATGTGGCCCTGAGCTGGGTGCTCAGGTCAGCCCTCCCCCAGCGCTGCCACCTCAGCAGCAGCAGGGATCATATTTTTCTGAATGGAAAACCTTGGAAATGTCAGCTGGGATGAGGAAGGCTGTGAAGGCCTTCTCCCTGGAGCGAGTACCAGGGCCGGCTCAGCCCAGCCCAGTGGTGAAGCTGGGGGACAGGGGTTGGTCTAGGGAGGAATGGCATCCCCTCCATCCTCTGCCCCCTGCCCAATTCCAGGTACCTGCCAAGGAGAGTCTCTCCTAGCCACTGAGCCCAGCAAGGTAGCAGGGCCCGAGAGCGCGTACCAACCTGGGCCCTAGACCAGCATCTTTGGGCTGTTGCTCCCTCCCAGCACCCCCCAATCCCCCCTGCAGTTCAAAAGCTGGCATTACTGAGGTTACTCCCAGTGCCTGTGTTCACCTCTGAGCTGAATGGCCGGCCCGGTAGCCCCAAGATTCTGTGGCCTTTGGTCAGAGGAAGAGGCTCACTCTATGTACCAGGGCCAAAGTGACCTTGTGAACTTTGCCCTGTGGCTACTTTTGTCAGCTACATCTGGGAAGAGATGGATTGAGGGATTTGGCTGCGCCTAGACCCCCAGCTGCCCTGGTCCTTAAAGCTGAGGTGGGCTCTCTCTCCCCTGGAGGTCACTAGAGTGTCTGTCCTTAGCTGTGAAAGCTGAGGGGACTGGTGAGGCCTTGTCAGAGCCCTGTCTCCAGCATGGATGTAGCTTTGCCATGGACAGGCTGTGTGACCTTGGGCTTCTCTTGCCCTCTCTGGGCCTGTCTGGTTTTTCATATAGTACTTGGTTCCTGGCTTTTTAGGTTCTTTGGGTGGAGAGTCACAGCCCCTCTACTGTCAGTGCCCAACTGCAGGGGTTGATGGAGCCTCACAGTGGGCAGTGGTAAAAGTGGAGTGGGCCTGGCAGGGCAGGGGACTGTGCTCTGTTGACTTGCCACTTTCCTTCTGAATGTCACTGGACCCCATACACCTCATCTCCAGTACCTGAAGTCCCTGTGTGTGTGTAGGTAGCCTCATCCAGGTATACTCCCTCCCCTGTCTTCCTGACACTTTGAACTCCATTCTGTCTCTCCAGCTTCTATGGGGGAGATGCAGGAGGTCCTGCCTTACTTCCAAATGGCCTGCGGAAGAATCACTGGAGGCCTGGGATCTGCCTTTAGAGGTTTGGAGGGGGCAGGGGGAGGGTAGCCTGGGACCTTCTCCTAGCCCCAGGCAGGTGGCTTGGGGCCTAAGCTGCCCCAGGGCATGGGCCCTGCACCTGTGGACAATCCCAGACTCCCCTTGTTTCTATGGCCTGTGGGACTGAGGGGAAAGGGCCTTACCAGCCCAGCACCCCAGCCTGTGAGGCTCCCGAGGCTCAGCTTGTCCTCCCCACTTGCCCAGCAAGCCTGAGTGGGGGAGGGGAGGGGTGCAGAGCAGCTAAAAATAGCAGCAGCAGCTCAAGTCTCCTTGAGGGGTCAGTGGAGCCCAAGATTGGGGAGGAAGAGAGTGGAACAGGCTCTGGGGAGGGGAGAGACCAGACTGAACTGGGACCTGCTGTGCCTACACCCAGGGCCACAGTCCCAGGGTATAGGGACAGAAGGGTACAGATATGCAGGGACGTATGGACACAGACACCCAGGGACAGATGGACAAGCCAGGCAGAGATGTATACAGACATGGCTACCTGCATATCTGGGGCTTCCTCTCCCCAAGACCCCCTGGGAACACCAGATGGACCCAGCTGTGCAGCCCCCAATCCCTCAGTCTTCTCTCTTGACTCAACCTTGCTCTGACTTCCAAGGACCCTGCCAGACGGGGTGTGTGTACACCTTGAGCAGAGAAGGCTAAGTCCTCCCCCTGTGTCCCTGCCAGTCTCCTCTGCTCGAGGCCCAGGGCAGGGAAGGACCAGGGAGCGCCAGAGGTAGCATCAGGGATACAGGTGCAACAGAGACTAGGCTGAGGGCACCACCCCAACCTGAGCAGCAGGCTTCTTCCTAGCCTGGGCTGGCAGGCAGGGTGGGGGGATGAGAGGGAGACGGCTGGACCCAGAAGAGCAAGGCTAAGGCTCTGTCAGGAGGCGGAAAGAATGGAGTGGGCGGTGAAGGAAGGTGGACGAGGGGAGGCTGGATAAGCAAATGCACAAATGACCTCTCTCAGGCATGCCTTGTTTGGTCCCACCTTTACACCTTTGCCTGGAGACGCCGGGGGCTCTTCTGTCCTCAAAAGAAGGTGACTCCCTCTCCCCCATTTCCTCTAACCAGCCAGAAAATAGGACCTCACAACAAGAGGGAGGCTGCCAGCTGCCAGACCAGATGTTTCCAATCACTAGCACATCCCCTTGCTGGATATAAATGATATCTAAGAATGTCCATCAGAGCAGCAAGCCAGGGTGAAAGCCCTTAGAAGCACTCTAATCCCAACCTTCATCCCTCTACACTGCTAGTCTCAGCTTCCTAGTCAGATCTGGGCCAGCTGGCACTCACTGCCCACCCCTGCCTTGGGAGTCCGGCCCTGGGCTCCTCCGGCTTCTGATCCAGCCCCTCCAGTGACCACCTGAAAACCAGCCCCTCCTGCTGCTGGACAGCTCTGGCTATAAGAGGACCCTCCTCTTAAGCGGGGCTTCCAGTTTCTTCCCTGTCACCACCCCTTCTGATTTTCTTCGATCTGGATGCTGTTTTTTGAAAGAGGTGGGACAGGTGCCATGAATTCCCAAGGAAACTGAGGCACAGGAAGGTGACATGATTTGCCCAAGGTCACCCAGCCAGTAAGAGCCAGTATCGGGTTTAAACTCTGGGAGTCCTGGTGCCCTGACCAGCATTCTTCTAATCATGTTCTTCCTTTGGGGCTGCCCCCTCCTCCCGGAGGCACAACTTGGCTCTCCAGACTGCATGATATCCCCCCCTCACAGGCTTTGGGGCTCCCTAGGCACCTGCTGGCTGGTGGGACCCAGGCCAGACACTCAGCAGGTGGCTGCCTGGGGCACAAAGGAGCTGGTGCTCAGCTGCTGGGCTGGGAGGGAGAGAGGGAGAAGTTATGGGGTGGGAATGGGGGAGGGATCGGGGCTGAGAGTGGGAGGGGCAGGGTCTGCTTCTGTGCCTTTTATAAGGAGCGAGAATGCAAAGGGGGTAAAACAGCATGCAAATGAGCATCTGTTGGGGGTTGCTCTGTGGTTCAGGCACTTTTCACAGGGGCCCTGCAGTTCTGCCCTTGCAGCACATGACCAGCTGGAAGGAGAGTCCTGAGGGTAGAGAGAGGAGCCCATGGGGAGGGGAGGAGTGGGGGACTGAGGGAGATGCTGAGGTTGATGGGTGCAGGATTCCGGCTGGGCCCCTGGGGACTGCACTGGGGGAGGGGAGAGACCCACAGCTTGGATTCTCCAGCACATGTGGTTTGGTGGCAGGAGGGGCCCTGCACCTGCTCTGCCTTCTTGGGGGGTTAGAGAGACACTCAGACCCAGCAAAGATGGAAAGAGTTGTGATGGGGGGCACCAAACAAGGCCTGGCCTAGGGATCCCAGAGGCTCACTGGGCCCTCAAAGACCCAAAAGACGAGCTCTCTTGCTACAGATGAGAAACTGAGGCTCAGAGCAGTCCCTGGCCAGGAACATCTTGTCCTTTTGAAGGTGAGTGGTTGGATGCTGTTTAGCATCTTGTTTGTATCGCATTTAATTAAAATCAGAGGGTCTGTGGTCTAGCTGGGGAGGCAGTCACAGCTGAGTTTATTAAGAAGGCAGCTCCCCCTCCAAAATGAGTTCCTTAAGGGCAGGGATTATGTTGCATTCCTGCCTATTAAAGCACCGGATAGGTGCTGAATAGAGGGTTGTTGAATGGAAAAGGGATGGGTGGATGAAGGATGGATGGATAGGCTAAGTTCCTGATGGGTGGTAGTGTTGAGAGAAGAGAGAGAGCCCTCTGGGCTGGATGATCAGGAAAAGAGGGGGTAGTTGAACTGAAATAAACAGAAGGACCCAGGGATAGCATTCCAGGTATGGAAAAATGGCTGAGCAAAAATGTAGAGGTTGGACTGAACAAGGCATGCACAGGGTCTAGGGTTCACCCTAGCACCCTCACCCAGTCTCTCCATTGCCCACCTTCCCACACACTCAGTTCCTTGTCATCTCCTGGCAGAGCCCCTTGTCCCTGCTGAGCCCAGCCAGTACCCCTCACCCCCGCCCCTTTCCACCAGCCTGCCTGCCAGCAAGGCCGCAGACTCTGCAGCCTGAGACCCCGGATTGTTGTTGGAGAAGCAGCAGGTTTGTTTACTCCAGAGCCCGCCTGAGAAATCGCAACAATCAATGGCCAACAGCACTGCCGGCGCTGCGGCATCGATCCTCCCCTCCCAGGGCGGGCAGCTGGGTGGCAGGTAGGCAGGTGGAGGGAAGATGTGGCAGACTTGGCGCCCAGTCCTGTCCAAGATCTGAGCTTCAGGCAAGCTTGGGTCTTCCCCCCTGGGGGATGGGCCTCAGCAGGGGGGTAGGGGTAGGGAGTAGGTGGGGCAGCCCAGATGCAGGAAAGGAGTGACTCGTATTCTCATTCACCAAAGCTCCTAAAAGATGGAAGAATAAGAGTTACCCAAGGTCACTGGTCTCTGGGCCAAGACTTCAGGGTTCACTTGACTCCCAGTCCCGTGCTCTATACTGGCCTCCAAGTGTCAGAAAAGATGTTTTACTCCTCTGCCCCTAAGGACTGAGCAAGATAAAATGTCCCTAATCTACATCAGTAAGGACTGAGGGTAGACATCAGGAAGATAAACCACTGTCATCATTAGAAACATGCTAGAAGAAAGTTAGGAGCCATTTATGTCTTGGATCTGTCTGACAACATGGGCTTGAACTTGGCATTTTATAAAATGAAGATAATAGCTTCTATCTCATAAAGATGATATGAGGACTAAATGAGCTACTATATATAAAGCAGTACAGTGCCTGGCACATAGCTGGTATCTAATAAATGTTTGCTATTATTGTTGCTGCTATTATTATTATTATTAGGATATTGATACTCTTCTGGGTTCCCATCTGCTTGTACTGAAGCTTTGCCTTAGGGTGGGGGAGTAGACACAGTGCTGGCTGCAGTCAGGTTTTGCAAAATGGTCAGGCACTTTGGAGTAGTCTTATTACTTATTGGCTTTAAGCCCAGGGTAAGTGACTTAATCTCTCTGAAGCTCAGTTTTCCTATCTGTAAAGTGGGGATAACTAGTCTCTTGTATTAAAATAGAAAAGGCTTAAAAATGAAAGACTTGGCCCCTGAGGGTTCTGAGCCAGGCCTCATACCTCAATAACATGTTTGTGAAATGATGAATGAATGTACCCCAGGGGATGGATACACCGCAGGGAGCACTTTTTCGGAGCTGTGGAAGGTTCCTGGACATGAACTGTGGTGGTCCTGGATGACTCCTCCACCCCCACCTTTTCATTCAAGGGCATGACCGGCTCAGAGCTGCTCCCAAGGTTTCATATTGGTCCTTCCAAGCTCTGTGAGGGTGTCTGAAGCTGAGACGGATGAGGAGGTGATAAAGACAGAAGGCATGGGGTTGCCCCTCCCTTGTCTCAGTCCTTAAGTTCATGCAGGGCACCCCCTCCCAGCCAGCAGAAGTGGTGGGTACATGCTGTGGGAGCGAGTCAAGAAGCCTAGGCTCTGGGCTTAACTCTGCCGCTGCCTACCTGCACAGCTCATGAATTTATTCAATGTGTATTTAATGCATGCCATGTGCTAGGCTCTGTGCCACTGGGGACCCAAGCAGTGGTGGCACTAGGGCAGCAGGAGAGAGGCTTTAGCCCTCTCAGAATGGCCATCAGCACCCCACCCCCAAGCCACCTCAGGCTGACAGCGTGACAGCTTAATTTGTGGAAGGAAAAAACTAAGTAAAGGCTATAATTTACAGTTGGGATAATTGGCCAACCGTTAGGAAAGGGAAAAAATCCTAACATACAATCTATGTAAAAATAGTGTGCTTGCTACGCAAACTCAGCTTCAAGACACAGTCCCAGCTGCCATGCACCCAGCTCTCCTTTCTAAACAGGCAGCTGACCCTAAACTTCTTCCAAAGAGGAATTCTAGAACTGCCCTGAAATGGAGGGGTTGAGCAAAACAGATTTGGTACCCTTGTTTTTGAGTTCCGTCTTGCTCTTGGAAAGGAGCATCAGGCAATCAGGTGCTCGCGACCCAGCAAGATGGGTAACCTGATGGGGGAAAGCCAGGGGATAGTGGGAGCACGGAAGAATCCCCTGACCCAGGCTGGAGGTCAGGTGAGGCTTCCCCTGAGAAACCATATAGTAGATGCCCTATAAATATGTGCAGAAGAATTCCATGAAGGGCCAACTAAGCTGGGACCTGAAGCATGAGATAGAGTGAGCCAGGTTGGCCCAGGAGGGGAAAAGAATTTCAGGCAGGAGGAACAGCAAGAGACCAGAAGCTGTTGAAAACATGGATAGTTTGGGGAACTGATTGGCCTGGCTGGGTAAATTGGCTTCCTGCCGGAATTAGTCTGAAAGGGGCCTTGGAGACCTCCTAGTGCCTGCTCCCCACCTCCCAGCTGCTGACTAGGGCTGGTAGCATTGTCTCCTCAACACCAACCCCCCGCCCCCAAGCCTCTAACATCCACAGCCTGGCTCTTCCCCCCTGAGAGGAGGCCAGTAAGCTGGGGACCCAGAAATCTGCATGACTTGACAGCCTTTGGAGGTCCTAATGTGCTTCCAGGCTTGGCAACCACCAGTTTGGTGCACCCTTAAATTGAACGCTCCAGGAGGTGGAGACCCACAGAGGACAGAGACATGCCTGAGGACAGACAGGTAGCCTGAGGCTCTTAACCATCTGAAGTGAGAGGTTGCTTCACTAAAGTAATCCTTACCTATAGGCCCTTTTCCACACCCTCTTTCTTATTTGGGGGTTGGGGTACCCAGCTCTGACAGCTCTGCCCAGGTCGGGGCGCAGCATCCCTGAACTGAGCCCAGCCTGGCAAACGGGGCCTGAAAAGACTTGGAGAGGCGGGGACAAGGAGGGTGGGAGGAGGCTGGCATGCTTGGGCACCTAGGGCTGGGTGGAGGGAGGGGCTAAGGAAGGAGGTTTTTTGACATGCCCCCCACCATTCAGGCAGCCATGGTGGGAGGGGCACAGAAGCTCTAATTAAGCCCAGTTTCTAATTAAACCCAGCCCCTGTGTCTCCTCAATCCCCATTAGCGCCCCATGGTGTCTCCAAGGCATTTTAAGCTGCCACCCTGCTGAGGAGGCTGGGACCGCCGCCAGAGCCTGCCTAGCCTGATGAGCTTAGGCCCGTGAGGGGCAAAAAGCCAACCCAGACTTCCCCTCCAGTCCGTGGCAGTTTCTGGGTCCTCCAGTCTCCTCAGAAAGCCAGGGGAGCCTCCTGCCCGCCATGTCAACCTCTGGGGCTCTGAGTGCAATCTAGACTGTCTCCCACTGAGGCTTGTCCCCAGCACTCCCTTCCTTACCACAAAGTGCCAGGCTGGGCAACAGGGAGAAGAGCTTGGTGCTAGTTTTGGCTGTAGCCCCCAGACTCAGGAATATTCTGTCAGACTCCAGCACCATTTTATGTTAAGGCAGCCCTGGTTTTTTAACTCTTTCAGCACTAGGGCTCCTGGAGGTCAAGCCTTCCTCCTCTTCTTGCCTCCCAGACACCGTCCGCCAGTTCTTGGCACAGAGAGCAACCCCTACTTGCTGTCCCCTCCCTCACTCTTCCCACCACATACTCCATCAGAGTTCAGAGAGGGGAGCATCAGGTCCAGGGTCACACAGCCAGTGGAGGCAGCCTCTACCTCTGGAGATCCAAACCCCACCCCAGTTTCTGCTGCTTCCACCTTCACAATCTCCCCAGGCCACATTCACACATGCAGAGTTTAATTAACTTTATTGATATTCAGAAATTAGGAGAATGACTAAAGGTAATTGCTCATTAAAAATCATTAAACTGACACAGCAGGCTCAAGCACACGCCGCCCCTCCCAAACCGCTTTCCTCTCCCCTTGTGGCAGGATCGCTGGGTACCAACTGTGGGTTGAGAGGACCACCGGTGGCTCATGGCGCCCCTCAAGCCTCAGGCCGATCGTGCCCCCGCAGCTGCAGAGGGAATAGGGGACTGAACCCGTGGGGTTGAGCCTGGCCCAGCACCATCTCGCCCTGCCCCTGAGGTCTCCACCTATCCCGCCTCCTGCCACTTCTGGGCCGCTTCCGGCTGCATCCAAGCCTGTGTCTCTCTGCCTAAATGTGAGGAAAGCTGAGGCTCCCCTCTCGAGGCCACGAGGCAGAGGGATGCACCACCCAGCCACAAAGGCTCACAGGCCGAGGTCTTTACTGCTCCGGGCCCGCCTTCTCATTGCTGAAGCCCCCAGGAGCCCTGAGATGGCCAAATGCATTGCCTGCCAGTGAGACCACTCAGTACCCAAACGACTGGGACCTTGCAGCCCCGCTGGGAGGAAGGGGTGTGCCAGGGCTGGCCCAGGTCCAGGCCTTCTCTCCTCAGGCCTGGCATTGCCAGGCTCCTTCCTCTTCTCCCTTGGGGAGTGAAAATAAAGATCTTTCCAAGCAGGCAGACCTCTATCCCACATACCCCTTGGGGGAGAGGTCTCGTGGGCATTGGAGAGGTCCGGGTGGTCAGGGAGGGACACTGGCTGGAGACACACAGACTCTGCCACAGTGTGAACAGATTCTTCTCAGCTCTCACACCCACAAGCCTAGCGAGGCTCCCCGGGCTCCCGGCCACACCAGCCATCCTCCTGGAGACCCGCAGTCTCACTCCAGCCCTGCAGGGAGCTTTCTGGCAGAGGCTGCACCACACACTAGTGGCCTTACACACTCCTCACACCACTCACTGCTGAGCCCTCATGCAACAGCCAGACCTTCTGAAGCCCAGACACACTCGGACCCACTACTCCGGACACTCTGGGCCCTGACTACATTCACACACAGAGCCACACACCCACACAGGAGGTTTCGGACTACAGGCCAGGAGGCACACACAGGCCCTGCACCCCAAGGGAGCTGTCCAGCACAAGGACATGGCCCAATCGCAAGAAGTGTCCCGAACTCCCAGGGACATTTTTGGACAGCTGGGCCAGGATGCAAGCTTCTCCTCCCCCCTCTCCCTGCCCTGGCCCGGTAGGGCGTTCAGGACTCTTTCCCTCTTCCACAGCGGGAACACATGGCACTGAGTTTCTGGAGCCACAAAAGAACCCGGCATGGGCAGCCAGGGAGCAGAGTGAGCACACCTGGCTGCATGTGACTGGAGCCAGAGGCTCAGAGAGGGGCTTCCACGTCTCTGGGGACGCAAAGAAAACCGCGGCCCAGGGGCCCAACCTGGCCCCGTCCCCACCGCCCTGAGCTCCAACGAGGCCTGGAAAGATGGAGCGAAGAGGTTAGAAGCTCCCACCTTCTCCCCCCTCCACATCATGCCCTACGAACCATACTCCTAGGGATGGCGGATCGCAACGCCAAGCAAGGTTTCGGCGATCACACCAGTCACTGGCTGCAGTGGAAGAAAGACGTGGGTGTCCGTAGTTTTGAGGGCGTTTGTTTGAGCCAGGGCAGGTCCCGCCGAGAGTTGGAAACCTTCCTTCCCCGAGGCACAGAACCCCCATCCTCTCCCTAACATTCCCTCGCTGCCCACTCCATGGCCAAGCTTCTCTCGACCCAGGACCGATTAAGTTGGAGATCTGACTGCAAGCGGGGGACCGAGGACCGCAGGGTGAGGTACCAGTCCTCCTGCGAAGAGTCTGCGGCCATGGGGTGGGGAGGGGCCGAGAAGGACGGCAGGCAGGGAGGTAGGAAGAGCTCCGGGCGTGTGCAAGAATGGAGGGTGCAAGGAAAGGACTCCGGGGAGGACAGAGTCTCTATCCCAGGACCTCAGCTGTTGCAGCCCAGGGCAGAGTGAGGAGCCTGATAGGGGTACCCGGACCCACCGAGTTTCTCCCTGGAATTGTACTCTAAATCCCGACTCCCGCGTGGCAGCGCCAAGGCGGAGAGAGGTGAGCGAAGTCCCAAATCCGGGTCCGGCCGCCATCCGGCCCCGTCCCTCCGCAGTGAGAGGCCCCGGAACGGGTGGCAAAGTCGAACGAAGTTTGGCGCGCGACAAGGGAGGCGGGACCCTGGGCCGCCAACGGGACCGTCCCGACTCACCGCCCTGTGCTCTGCCCCCCGGCACGCGCCCCAGCGCTCCTAGACGCCTGGAGTGTGGAGAGGTAGCGAGCGGGTGAACGCGTGAGTGTATGCGGGGAGTGGGTGGCGTGATGAATTGCAGCTGAAAAATCCCATTAGATCCGGAGAGATGATTAAAGGCGAGGTCTCGGCCGGGTGCGAATGGCGGGAGCAGCGGCAGCTTCCCGCCCGCGGAGCCCGTGCCCCGCCCGGCTCGGCCGGCGCGGGGGGCAGCGCAGCCGGCGGAGCGCGGTGCCTGGGTTGGGCAGCCAGATGCGCGGAGCTTAGCGCGGGGATGGTCCTCTCTTCCCACCCCCGGGACCCTGCCCATGCCCCAGTCCTGCCGCCGGACGCCGGGGTCCCTTACCGTGAGCCAGGAGCGCCAGCAGCGAGGGCAGGAGCAGCAGGGCTGCCGGGCGCATGGTGCCGGTAGCGGCCGCGCCCCAGGTCGGGGCCGCGATGGGAGGGCTGGGAGCTTGGCGGGGCTTGGGTGCGGGTCCTGCCGGGGAGAGGGAGCGTGGCCGCCGCTGCCGCCGCCGGCGCCTGACAGAATCAGCACCACGGCCAGCGCCTGGCGTCGGCGCCGGGGATCGCCGCGCTGGGCTGGGGGCGGGGGCGCGGGAGCAGCGGCTTACCGTAAAGTCTCAAGCAAAGGCGCAGCAGACCCGGCGGCGGGAGCACAGGCTCCCGCGCCGCCGCCAGCTCAAGGGAAGGACTTCCCTGCTAATGTGGGCACACGGCCCCCGCCCTTCCCCGCTGCCCACGCCCAGCCAAGCCTGCTGCCCTCTCCCCCATTAGCAGCCTGCTGAGGAGGTGGGGTTCTAACCCGTGAGAGAGCAACCCTCTCACCATCTCTCCCCACCCCATCCTGGTACCTGAAGGCGCCAAGGGTGACCTGGGAAGACGTCCGCGAGTGAGGCAGCTGGCGAGGCCCGCGTGCCCTTGTGGCAGCTCCGTCCTGGGCCTGTAATGAAGATGGCTTTTGAGCGTACAAGGGACAATAATTTATTACTTTGTGTTCAATAAATGCCAGGGCTCCAGGCAGCTGCATCAGCAGCAAACTGTGCTCACAGAAAAGCTTAATTATCCTGATATTATAGTTAAAAGCCAGTGGTACTCGTGTCCTGTGAAGACATTCTGCACTTGGCAGGAGCCAACCTGGTGGGAAGCTGAAGGTAATATCCTGGGTCCCCATGCAGCCCTGGATCTCCAGTACCCTGCCTTGGCCCCCCTACAGGACCAGAGAAGCCACAACGCTAGCCAGTGAGAGCAGACCCTTCACACCTATCCCTGCCCAGGTTCCTGGAACTGGTGGAGAAAATGGGACAGGCATGGGGTGTGTGTGAGACGGCATTTCCCTAGGGCTATTTTAGATAGAGACTTGAAGGAGGCCCAGGGGATTAGCCAGGGAGGCTGTACCATTCAAGGGCATAGAAGAACAAGCTTCTAGGACTCTGCTTGGGCTGAGAAGCCCCAGTGAGTCATGGGGCAGCAAAGAGGGCAGTCACATCCCTGAGGCAGATGTTTAGATCCAGAGGTTTTTCTGGCTCCAAGGATGAGCTCACTTGAAGAGCCTCAATGGACAAATGGGACATGACCCTGTGACTGATGTTATTACTCCCTGTAGAGGAAGAGGAGGGCTGAACTTCCTGTGGCCCCCAGGGAGAAGGATAGCTTTCTGTTTAGTTCTTTTCACATGAACTTGGCTCCTCTCCAAAGCTTCCAGACCCCAGTCATTGTCCAATGCTCTTCCTGATCTCATTCTAGAAGCAAGTGGCAAGACTTCTGCTCATTCCTCAGAGTCCTTTTGTCCTTACCACCTCCACAATCTTCCAGCTCTGCTTATCAGATTCTCTCTAGATCCTCTTACTGTGGGCTCTGGGGAGCTACCTTGATCGCTGTAAAGAATTCCAGGCAGCAGGCAGGTGGCATGTAGAATTATCTGAGGGAGTCACTGGGAGAGCATTTCTGTACCGTAGTTTCAAGAAGCTGAGAAAAAAGAGGGCAGTAGCAGAAGGATGGAAGAAGGGAAGGGACTTGACAAAAGAATCAGAGGTAGGGAGAGAAAGCCAGGAAAGAAGATGCAGAAGGGAGGGAGGGAGAGGGTTGCCAACAGAGAAGGGAGGTAGAAGGTTTTGTGGATGAGGGTAGTTTGAGGAAATACTGGCAAATGGCATGAGATTCTTCCTTTCCTCCCTGAAGGTATTCCTGAGCTCCTCCTTGATTCCTGGGCTCCTCTGAACTAAGCAGCTTGGGCAGAGGAGGGTGAATCATGACCCAGGGATGAACCTTGTGTGCCAGGATGATTCATGGGGATTTGGAGGCTGGTGGCAGCTGGGCTTCTTGATGAGGTGGGCACTACTCACAAGAAGGAGACGCTCAGGAACATGTCACGTCATGGTTTCTACCGCCTGAACTAACCTCGGCATTCAGGAGGGGGGTCCAATAAAGACTACAAACCCCAGAATGCATCACTCTGCCCTGAGCTCAGAGGATGGGTTTGTACTGCATCATGGGAAGAATATGTACCTGGGCTGTCCCTCCCTCCTGAAGACAGTCAACGTGGCCTCTGTGCTATGGGTTCCCAGTTAGGTTGAGGCAGAGCCTGGACCAAATTGGGAAGTAGTAGAGTTTCTGTCAACACCTTGTCTCATGCCCTTCAAGGGGCCCGTTCTCCCCAGATCTCAGCATCACCCACAAATTAAGGACAATAAGATGCCTTAGGGAACATTCAGCTCTATGCTACAGGTTTATAGTGCACTCAAGTCATATACACATTTGAAAGTGGCAGCCTGGGGAGACTTGCAAGGCTCCCTTTACTGGTCTCATTTCTCCTCTTCATTCTGTGTCCTCCACCTGGCTCTTTACCCCCAGAGGATCTTGGGCTTCCTTGTCTATGTAATTGATTGCTTGTCTTCTCTACTAGCTGTCAACTCTGTGAAGGTTCAGAACATGTCTGTCTCTTCAAATCTCAACCTAGCCCAGTGCCCCACACATAGTAGATGCTTAATAAATATTTGTGAATAAATAATGGCATGCCCAAGGCAGGTCATTGGTGCCAAATTAGTGCTGTGAGATTATGGAGAGGGGACAATTGCTTTTGAGGGGGAGGGGACGTCATTGAAAGTTTCACACAGCAGATGGGTTGACTGAAATCAGTCTTTTTTTGTTTGCTTTTGGCCACACCATGCAGCTTGTGGGATCTTAGTTCCCCCGACCAGGGATTGAAACCGTGCGCCCTGCAGTGGAAGCGCTGAGTCCTAACCACTGGACAACCAGGGAATTCCCTGAAATCAGTCTTAATTATGCTTTAGGTTTCAGTCAGGGGAGGGGAAGAAGGAGGGCATCCAAAGTGGAGGGAGTGACTTATGCAAATGCAAAGTGGTGGAAATTGCAAGATGGTGTGGGGTCAGGGAGAAGACTGGTTCTGGTGGAGCAGGGAGTCTCTGCAGGGATGTAGAAGGAAGGGTTGGAGCAGGCTGGGGCCAGGTTTTGTGTTCATCTGAGCCATAGGACATCCTTAGTGACTACATGGAAGGGGTTACCCCATCACAAAGATATTTGCACCCAAACAAGGGAGTCCAGAATTATTAAGCTGGGTTTTCAAGCACCATGGCTAGTGATAGGAACTGAGGGGTTCACTGCTGACTCAGAAGGTAGGGGAAGGGATCTGAGTTACAATGGCTGCATTAGGACTGAGAGCCAGAGAGAGGGAGGAAGGGGCTTTCCAACCTCAGGGACCCTCATAACTTCTGCCCAGAGAGTGCCAGACATCCAGCACACACCCTGGAGAAGCCAGCCTCACGTCCCCACTTCCAAACAGCCCATCAATTTGCGGGATCACAGGCACATTGGTGACTTATTTTGAAGTCTCTGCCTGGATGACACTTGCTTTCTGAGTGAAAGGAGAAGAAAATTAGTCTCCTGCAAGACAGCTTTCAAACCAGAGCTACATCTTCCATGGAGCCAAGGGGTTTTTGGGGTTTCAGGGAAGCAGGAGCAGGGGCTACCACCTCACTCCAGAGACTCCCAGGGGCACACTGCTGCCTGTTCACCTCAAACCGCTCCTCAGAGGGGGCTCCGAGACCCTGCAGCATCTGGAACCATCTGGGATGCCACAGCTCCAGCCAGGCTTCCTGGAGTACCCAAAGTCAACCTTTTGAATTTAGGGGCAGAAGGAGGGCTCTGCTCTCATAAATGGGAGTCCTAACTCCTGAGTATTTGCTCCCACTCCAGGAGCTGGACCAGATCAGCTTTTGCAAGAGCCCAGGGTGGGTAGAGACAGCAGCAGAAGGGGGTTTGATGTGAGCTGCTTTCCATTGCCAGACCGAGGCCTCCAGCCAGCCCACCACTCCCAGCCAAAGCCTTTGATCCTCCACAGCTCCATAAATGTTTAATGCCACTGGTTGGGCAGAAATGAGGCAGGTGCTGAAACAGAGAGACTGGGGAAAGGACTTAAGATCTATGATGTTGGCTACATTATTTTCAGGTAGGAGCCCTGGGATGGGGGGGAGGAGGCCTTCCCCCTCCATATGATTGAAGTCCCAGGATTCAAGTTTGTGGCTCTAATAAAGGAAACTCTAAAAACCCACCAATGGGTTGAAAATAAAATGAATAATCAATTGCAGAAGCCCAATCCCCGGTTTGATTGAAGGAGAAAGATGGACAGTTAAATGACAATCAAATGCAAATACAGCTCAACAAACACCACAGCAATTACCAGGCACAGGGACCACATGGTGCTTGCAGGCAGCAGGGGTTGGCAATTTGGAAGCCTGGGCCTGTGCAGAGGTGATGGGTGTGAGGCCATTTTAATGGACAGTTAAATAGATGCAAACCCTCCCCATATCTACTTTGCATACACTGCTAATGAGTGGGGAACTGGAATTCTGGCATCCAGAGGGAGGTTATGTCACCTTCTGTGGCTGCCTCTGCATCATTTCAGAATGGAAGAGGACCCGAGTGCCTGGGAGGTGAGACCAGAGTGGGCCCTTGGATCAGAGGACCTTGACATGGTCACTCTAGTCTCATCAGATTATTCACACCAGCTGGTGCTGAAGTGTTGAGGGTTGAAATTGAAGGGAGCCTGTGGGGTCCTCTGGGAAAGGGCTCAAGGTGCTGGTCTTCCAACAGCTGAAAGGCCCTCGGTGAGAGTGGCCTTCTCTTCTAGATTTGCATAATGCTTTGCATCTCATTTGAATGCTATTAATTTGGTGTCAGGCTAGGTTGGCACCGTGTAGAAAAGAGAACAGCTGGCTTTCTCCCTCCCCTCTGTACCCTGAGGCTCACCCTGAGCATAGCCCTCCCTAACTTGGGGGATGAGGCCTCCACTTCCACCACCCCTCAATGTTCCCTGGCACTTGGAGAGTCTCTTGGTGAAGCCAACTCCTAAAAGCCAAGGCTGCCTGGGCAGTGCGGCCACCTGCAGAGTTATGCAGAAGGAAGAAGAAAGGGTCTCCCAAGGTTGCCCTCACCAGACCCAGAGAAACCTTGGGAGTATGCTGGCAGCCTTCTTCTCCCCAAGCAATCAAGGTGGCTTGGCTTGGAAAGGGTCCAAAGATAATAACCCAGAAAGGGAGGGAACAAAGACAGGTGATAATCCCAGAGAAATATAGAGGGATCTAGAAATAAAATGCTCTGAACTCCATATTTCTAGTGCTTGAACTTACATTAAATACATCTGTCCAGAGGCATTGGGTTTACAGTGGTGTGGCTCAGGCTGGAGACCTGGTACCAGGATGATGACCATGTGATGAGGGAGTGGGTCACGGGTGGGGGGGCGGTGAGCTCCTGAGAAAGGGGGAGGAGGCCCGAGATGCATTGTGTGGGCTGCTCCTGTCAGGTGGGCCTCAGGGTGCTACTGTGAGCTGGGGGTGTGGGAGGAAGGAACAAAGTTTCCAGGCTGCCTGGGATGCCCCTCAAAGGCATCTTAGTTCTTTCCTACGTGGAGCCAGCTAGAGTGCCCCACCTGCTTCTTACCTGGGTTGGCCTGACCTGGAATCTCCGTCAGTAGTAGACAGAGAGTATTTATGCATAGGACAAGCAAGGAGGAGGTACCAACTGACCAAAAGCTGGTCTCCTTTTGTCAGGGAGAGCCCTTCTACCCAACAGAATCCCAAGGCCAGCTCCACCTACCTCCGGGGACTAGGACGGGATGGGGGAGGCATGAACCACTTTCCTGACCTCATGCCCTTGCCCCTGACAGTACTTACCCTGGGTCATGCCATGGCTGGGGGTGGAAGAATGCCTCCCGCCCTTTTTTTTTAATGCCTGAGATAAGATTAGGGGGTTGCTTTGAATAATGTGAGAGGATAATTGAGTTTTCCCCTTTAAGCAAACCCAGGCATGAAGCTTTGGAATTACATAAAGGACGGGCTCATAGCTGGTTCATATTTTACAGAAGGGCTTTAAGTATTTCCTCTTCAAAAAGATTGCCACATGCATTTAAAGCAGATTTATGAAAGTTTGGTATGTTCCCCATTTTTTTTAGAAGTTAGCCCTGAATCCAGTGGGCTGTACTTCACCTCTAAAAATAAGAATAACAGCACCATTTATTATTTACCATTACTGGGCATTGAGCTGGGGAATTTATATCCTCACAGCAACCCTATGAAGTAGGTACTGTTATTGTCCCCACTGTACAGATGAGGAAACTGAGGCTCTGGGAGGCTAAGTGATTTGTAGCTAGTTAGTAGGTCCAACCAAAATATACAGAATACCAAGGCAGAGCAGAAAGCTATAGATGCCAGTGGGCCTTTGCAGGAGCAGGTGTGGGAGGGATCTCAGGTTCACTGGACCTCTGACCGCTGCCCTCGTCTCACCTCCAGGAGGTCTATGCCCAGATGTTCTCCTCTGGTGCAGTCCGTGGATGGTGGGCCACTTGGAACAGGCAGGCAGGGCTGGTTACTTATCAACTTATTCTTCAGACAAATATTAAGTATCCACTGTGCTAAGTGATGGGGATAAAAACGTGAGTGAAAACAGACATTGCCCCAGCCTGCTCAGAGCTCACTGTCTAGAATGGGAGACCTTGCGCAGAACCACCTGATTAAATGCAAAGCTACAATGTAGCAGATGCTCAGGAGAGGTTCACAGGGTTGTGGAGGACCACACTGGGGACCTGACCTAGTCAGGGAAGGCTTCCTTGAGGAGTTAGTGATTGAATACAAATTCAAAGGACAAGTATGAGTTATCTGATTGAATAGGGATGGGAAGTATGTTCCATGCAGAGGGAACAGCATGTGCAAAGTCCTGTGGTAGGCAGGACTAAGAGACAGTTAGTGTGGCTGGATCATAGAGAAAAAGAAGTGGGGGGTGGGATGCAGCTAGAGAGGCAGGCAGGTGTAGAGCTCCAAAGCTCAGGGGGCTGCACATGACCTCTAGGCTCCCCATCTGCCCATCTGTCCAGGCATTCATCTGTCCATGCATTCATTCTGCCTTCCTCCAACCTCCTACCCAGTTCATTCATCACCCTCTCACTCGTTTGTTTACTGAATGAGGGAACGTTTATTGTGGCAGAACCTTAGTGGCCTGTTGGAAAGGCAGAGCTCCCAGTCCAGGGAGGGGAGATGGAGTCTCAACGCACTGAAACACAGCATGTCCATTTGTACAAGGTGCTTCAACAGGGCAATGAAAGCCCTAGAGGCTAAGTGTCTCCCATGGTTCAAGCTTCCTAAGGCAAAGCAACATCATCCTCTCCAGTGAGATCTTCCAGCCACACAGTTCCTCCTGGCATCTATCTCATTCTTTTAAGAGCCCCAAGGTGGGGAGTGTTTCTGATGTCCCTTTTCATTGGCCCTTCTTTTGGGTTCTTAGGCATCTCGGTCCCAGGAGAACACAGGGAAAATTGGTCAGGTCTCCCTCAGATATCAGAATCCAGTTCCAGACACTACCTTTTCTGGGCATGAAAATAGGACAGAAATCCCAAATGTCCCTTAATTCCAGCCATGCACTCCCACCCTTCACTCCTCCTTGAACTACTTGTCCTCTGCTTGTGACATCACAACGGTCTCTATGGCAACCAATTGTGAGGTCACCAATCTTTAAAGCAACAGAATCTGCAGGGCCAGAGAATGGCCTGGAAGAGAGAGGGAGCGGGCAAAATGCAGGCTTGAGAGGGAAACCAGCTCCCACTGGGAAAGCACAAGGCCACCCAAGACCTATGGGAGGGAGGAGGATTCCACTTCTAGCCCATCTGCAGGGGGGTAAAAACAGCTTCTTGACTTTGCCCCTCACTGAAAACTTCTACACTGACAATCAGCCCCTCTGAAATTGCCTGTGAAGGGAGAACTTCATCTAATCCCACTCAGATGAGCTGTAGAAATTGATGGGACACGGTGAGCAGCATCCTGGGATCACTGAGGTGGCCCCATGTACCACTGGGAAGTGGAGGTAGGCGTGATTCTGGTCTCAGCCCCACTGGCCCAGAGGGGCTGGCCCATGTTGGAGCCTTGATTTCCTTATCAGGGAAGGAATGGGGATGTGAAGGTGCTAAGGAGCTCTGTTTCCTCACTGATAGGATAAGCAACTGATTCGCTTAATGCTGTTGGGCCTGCCCTCCATCTTCTGAGTGAGTGGGGGAAAGGAAGTCACTGGTACTTCTTGGGTAGGGCTGGGCAGGCCTGCTGGCTCCTCCGAGATCATGTTAGTGGTTTGCAAGAACAAGGCCTTCTGGAAAGGAAGACTGCTCATCAAGAGGCTGGGGGGCATCCTGAACGGTGCCCAGGCTTCAAGGTCAGGTCTGGGTTCAAATCATCCCAGCCTTTTGCTTGCCTTGGGCAAGTCTCTGAGCCTCTCTGGGCTTCTACTTCTTTACATAAGGAAGATAAGGGACTTCCCTGGTGGTCCAGTGGCTAAGACTCCATGCTCCCAATGCAGGGAGCCCGGGTTTGATCCCTGGTCAGGGAACTAGATCCCACATGCCGCAACTAAGAGTTCACATGCTGCAACTGAAGACCCCGCATGCCGCAACTAAAGATCCTACGTGCTGCAATGAAGATCCCGCATGCCGCAACTAAGACCCGGCACAGCCAAATAAATAAATTTTTTTTTAAAAAATGAAGGAAGATTATGCTACTTGCCTTTCAGAGAAATATTCAGTGAGATAACCTCTAGGAGTGCTTGGCACATAGTAGGTGCTCAATAAATGCTCATTATATTTTTCTATCCCCTCAGCCCTTAGCCTATGGTTTTGCATATTATATGTGCTTCATTAATGCTTGTGACTATAAGCGCAGCGTGAGGAATAGAGGGCAGTGTTTAGAGCAAGGGAAGTCAGTGGATCTGGGTTCAAATCCTGGTCCTTACCAGCTGTACGCTTTCAAGCAAATCACCTTACCTTTTTGTGCCTCAGTTTCCTTAACTATAAAATGGGAACTAGTGGTAGTATTGTCCTCATAGGGGTGCTTAGGACTAAATGAGACAAGGAGAGAGAAAGCCTGGCACTCATTAAGTGCACAGTGGCTGGTGGTGATTGTGCTCAGTCTTGAGTAGAGCTGTTTCTGAACATGCTGCACAGTTTCTGTTCACTGTCAGCTTGAAGGGAACGCTAGTAAATCTGTGGGATGTCTGGAAGTAGAGAGTGAGTGAGCCTCAAGACAGGGACATAGGATGGCAGCCTCCCCAGGAAGGGGTCACCACTTCCTGTTTGGATTCCCTTGGTGTGGACACTCAGGACTGCTGCCCAGTTCATGCCAGTCACAGGGGCTGGGTCGCCAGCTGGGCTCCATGAAATGAGGGCTGGGCTGTGTCTCACTCATCTGTGAAGCCCACGCCAAGGCCTGGCGCATGGCAGAGGCTCAGCAGCAGTTCAGGTGAACTGAGTTAGATGATGTCTATCATGTTCCGGCTAACATACAGTCTGCGCATACCCCTTGCCAGGCTCTGTTCTAAACATTCTGCACGTCATTGATCCTCACAGCAACTTTTAAGGTAGATGCTATTATCCATTTGTAAAATGAGGAAACAGAAAGGCTAAGTAACCTGCTCAAGGTCACACAGCTAGTAAGCAACGATGGGGCTGGGATTTAAACCCAGGCTACCTGGCTCTAGAATCTGAGCTCTTAACTCCCATGTTACCCCCAGCCTCATGGGCCCTGCCCAGCCATTTTGCTACATCTGCCACCACGAATTTCCTCCCCCAGCTCTCCCTCCCATCCCTCTCTTCTTCCGGCTGAGCCTGGGCCCGGTGCAGCCCAAAGAATGCAAATTCTCCCACCACCTGCCTCGCCTCAGCCATCTCCCTCCCCCTCTGCTGAAATAAAGCTGCGGCTGCCACTGCCGCAGCTGAAGCCGTCAACACAAGATCCTTAGCTTATTTCAAGTCCTCCTAAAGCATGTCGAGTTCTTAACTTATTAAAGATAAGCACATGGATATAGGGAGCAAACCTCTTTATTTATGACATAATCTCCAGCCCGAAAAAGCGGCAGGAACAGTGTTGCCTATATTAGGGAACCAATAGGAAAAAAATCAATTAGATCCGCCAGAGCGTTTCGCTATTAACTTTCTTCTGATGTTTCTCTTAAGGCTGGCCATGGGGGTCTCCACCAGCAGCCGAGCTGGAGGAAAGAGGAGAGCTTTGTAGGAACAGAGGCAGGAATGTCACAAGGAAGGCAGTAGGGCAGGCTCCCAGACAGACACGGGAGTCTCTCCATCCAGGGTCTCCTTCACCACTTTCCAAATCTCAGCCAGGAAGTCCTTATGTTGATTTGACCTCCATGTTTCTTGCTGCAGTTTCAGCTGGTGTCTTCAGGGGCAGTGGGAGTCAGCTGGTTATTCTTTGCTTCTTGCAGACCAGAACCACGAAGTCTAATCACATTTCTGCTAGATCCTTTGAGGGCAGGATCCTCTTCTTCCTGGAAGAATGTTATTCTGGAAGGGCTCTTGTGGACTGATTTTTAGCATAGTTGTCTTCTGCTGGGTAACCCTGCCTGGGACCTGTGCCCACTCCATGAGGTCCTTACGTCCATCTGCCTGCCTTCCAAGCTGTCTCCCAGAGAGCGGGCTCTCCCTAACCCCTGAGAGCCTCCAGCAAGTGGGATGTCCTGCTTCCCATAGTAACCCAGGTCTCCTCAAAGCAATCATGGCTTCTTTCCTAGTTCTTCCTCAGGGCCAGGCGTGTAACAGGTGCTCAGTAAATATCATAGAATTAACAATTATTATAATAATAACTCTACTGACCAAATGCTCACTCTGTCAAGGCTGAGAAGGGCAGGTGCTTTGTTACCCAAAGTAGGACCGTTTGCTTCTCCCTGAACCAGCAGACAGCCCAGAAGAGGCCTTGAGTTTTGTTTTGTCTTATTTTTTTGGCCAAGAATAGCAGTAGCAGCAGCTCTGAGAAGTTAAGGATTATAATCCCCAATTTACAGAGGAGGAAAGAGACTCAGAAATAACTTGTCCAGGCTAATAAGTGAATGAAATGCTCTATCCATCCACTTTCGGTCATTAGTAAGTCCTTCTTGAGGTCTAACCTAAATCTTGCCTGTTTCAGCAGCACCAGTTCCTTCTCTGTCCCATGGAAGCAGAGAACAGCATCACCACCCATGCAAACTTCCCTCAGTTTAGGAGTGTCCACCAGCTCTTTGTACAGGTTGACCCACAATGAATATTAAACACCAAACTTCACAGAGGCCAGCCCTGCAGGGCAAGCAACGAACCAACCTTCCTCATGCCTGTTCATTATTCTAATTAATATTGAACCAGAGTTGGTGGCGACCTCGCCCTCACCAGGTATTTGGGCTATTTTAGAAGCTTATTCAGATCAATGACAGACAGCTCCAAATAGATAAACTCCTCGCCATCTAGACGAATCAATTGCAACACTGTCGTCACAAGCCCAAGAAATCGATCTGATTTCAGGCGACATGGTAACTCAGCGCTGGGCAAGCTGGTTTTAATTTCCCTGTGGCCGAGACCAGCTTCCTCTGCTCACTGAAGCACTCCTCTTTCCCAGCTGGTGTTTCATGCACACAGGTGTCCAGGGTCCTTGGAGAGCTCAGGCCAAGGGGGCAGTCGTATAGAGGACAGGGTGACTGGGAGGCTGTGTGACCTTGTGGAAGGCTCTTGAACCCCGAGACCCAGGAGGAGCTGACTCAGACCTGCTGCTGGGAACCTCGTTTTGCTGGCTTCAGCTCCGATTTTCCGCTGCCCCTTGCAAAAACCAAGCCTGGAGGCCTTTCTGGGCTGCCTCCCAAATTGGGAATCACAGAGGTAGTCTGCCTATTTCAGGCACTAGGATAACTGCCCTTCTTGGTCTTGGAGATGGAGTTTGTCTAGCAGGGCAGCAAAAAAGCTCACCCGTACAGACACAGCCATTTATTGGGTGCTTACTTTATGCCCAGGGAGTAAGCTTAGAACTTTACACCCCTCATCTTCTTAACCCGCACAACAGCCCAAAGAGAGGAAACAATTTCCACATTTTGTAGAAGAAAAAACCAAAACTCAAAGAGGTTAAGTAATTTGTTCTGGGTCAGACAGCTTGTAAGCGATGGAGCCTGGATTTGAACCCAGGTCTATTAGACCCCCTTCCCTAAGCCTTAGCCACCACTCTGTCCTAAACATACCATCAGAGATCCCCTCATTCTCCCCCTGCCTGAATCCTGTCTGGTTAAATGAAGCCATTCCTCTTCCCCCAGCCTGCCAGGGAAGGGAGCCTCCCCAGAATTCTCAGGATCAGCAATTATTCCCTGAACTTTCACCTGATGCTGCAGGTACTGAGTTGAGGGTGTTGAGGAGATGAGTCAGGAGGCCAGCTGGCCAGCTTCCTGCACCTCAGCTTTTACTCCCCTCCTCTCCCCAACCGTGTTAGTCTATCTAGGTGGTGAGGCATGGGGCCTGGGACAGGCAGCAGGGTGTTGGGAGATGTGACTTTGGAGTCAGCTGATCTGGGTTCAAATTCTAGCCCAATCACTATAGTCCAATACCCTGGGCAAGTCTCTTAACCTCTTGGAACTTCTCTTATCCAGTCTCTGCAGTGGAGATACTATTACCCAAATCACAGGTTGTGAGGATTAACATGAAACACTGCAGGTGGAATACCTAGGAGTGCCTGGCATGCAGCAGATGCTCAACATGTACTGGGTCCCTTTCCCCTTCTCTTGCGCCTCCTCTTTCTGGAACCCCATGCTTTGGGTGCCCAGTTCTGAATGGCCAAGGTCAGGGCTTTTAAAATATATTTTAGCTAAGAAACTCTTTAAAATCAGGAGATAGGGGCTTCCCTGGTGGTGCAGTGGTTAAGAATCGGCCTGCCAATGCAGGGGACACTGGTTCGAGCCCTGGTCCGGGAAGATCCCACATGCTGCAGAGCAACTAAGCCCGTGTGCCACAACTACTGAGCCTGTGCTCTAGAGCCCGCGAGCCACGACTACTGAAGCCTGAGCGCCTAGGGCCCTTGCTCCACAACAAGAGAAGCCACCACAATGAGAAGCCCACGCACCGCAACGAAAAGTAGCCCCTGCTCTCCGCAACTAGAGAAAAAAAAACCCGTGCACAGCAACAAAGACCCAATGCAGCCAAAGATAAATAAAATAAAAAATAACTAAATTTAAAAATAAAATAAAATAAAATCAGGAGACAGGTAATGAGGAAGGTAAGGATACAAACAGATAAGAAGGGAGTTGGTCAGATAGTGATGGGGGCTGGGAGCCCTGCTGCTCCACCCCTTCCCTCACCCCCAGCCCCATAGTAGCCCCCCAGGGGCTGTGACTGAGCCCTGAGCCTGGCTGATTTTCTGCCTCCAACACTATCTCTCAGCCACCAGCTACCTTGAGCCTGTTTGGATTTAGAACAATTTAGGTGCTAAGTGGGCAAAGCTACACCAACCATAGGGAGGCCATATATCTACCTCCTTTGGGGGTTGGGATTGGGCATTGCAGCTGGGGAGGGCTTGGGTCTGCGGGCCAGATGGCCCTGGATTGTGAAGGGGGTCTTCTGTCTGTCCTGGGGAGCAAAGGGCGTGAGCTGAATCTTGCGGGGGTGGATGCCTGTTCATCAGGCTCAGCATCTTACGTCTTTCCTGAGGGAGGCAGGGATGTCTGGACTCTGAAGCCTAGCAATGGAGAGTGACATACAATACCACACAGCTAGGGAGTGACAGATGTGGATTCAAACCCAGGCCTATATGCTCCAGAGGGCTGGGATTGCCTGCACTCCCTCTTCTCTGTACTGTGGCTGCTCCTCACCAGCCACCCCCCCACCCGCCATCCCCATTTTGCATCTATCAGCTCTTTCACCCACCAAATACAGCGCATGAAGAGAGAAACTCCAAAGAAAGCAGGAGGGAATGGGAATAGATCCTGGAAGCACTTCCGGACTCATGAGCTTGTCTCCAGGAGAGGTTATCAGAGAGGCAGCACTGTCTCTGGAGGGGTTTCAGCTGGGGTCTCAATTCAGCTGCCCCCTGTGGCTCCCACCTCCTGAAAGCTACTGAGAGACAAGATGACCTCTGATGTGTGTGACTCTATATTTTGAACAGGCAATACCTGCACATGGTTCCAAAAATAAAGGTACAAAAAATAAGCTGATTCATTGAAAATCCTCCCTCCCACCCCAATCTCCCTGTTCCCCTTCCCAGGGGCAGGCGGTGTTCTGCGTTTCCTATCCACACATATACAAGCAAATAGGGACACATATTCTCTTTCTTTAGTCCCATTTTTAATACACAAGATGTAGCATAGCCCCGCACACTGTTCTGTGCCTTGCTTTTGTCACCTGACAATATATCTTGGAGATTACTCTGATTCAGTACATAAAGAGCTGCCTTACTCTTAGGTGTCTTTTTATGGTCACAGGCTTCTCGGGAGCTCAGAAGTAATCACATCTGGTTTGATTAGCTTCACATTTCCATTTATGACTTCCCCGCCCAGAGAGGGCAGGAAAGCTCTCCAAGGTCACGCAGCAAGGACTAAGGATGCGCCCTGATTTCTCTCCCAAGCTCGGTCCTCGACTCCTGGCCCGGGCCACCTCGAGGCTGAGGCTGCCCAGGCAGGGGAAAGAGAGGGAGTGGGGCGTCTTTAATTGAAATGCTCTCGGCGCTGCTCCTTTGCAGCCGGCACCTGGCCGTGCGCGGTGCGGATGCGGCCGGCCTGGTGCGCTGGGTGCGCAAGGGGCGGGGGTGGGGGTGGGGGGTTGCGGCGGAGCGCCCACTTGGGAGCAGGCGAGGCCGGCTGATTCCCCGGGAAATCCGCGCCGCCTGCTTCCCGGTAATGAGCTCCCGGGGCCCGAGGTGAGCTTCCCTAGCTGCTCACACGGCAGCCTCGTGGCACCAAAGGAAACGGGGACATTTTTTCTTCCGTGCCTGACAGCTCATTAGAAGAATTAATTTACTCCAGCGTTTGCAGTTTAAAGGACATTATTTACTGGTTAATTGTTGTTATTACAAAGTGTTAAATATCATTATTTATTTCCCAGGCCCTGACTGCTTTTCTGACAGGAATTTATTAGGTGAGACGGGATCACCGGTGGGCACCCCTGTGCTGAGCAGCGTGAAGGCGGGGGGGTTCACCCTTGGGCCTAGGTCTCTGGGCAGGACGTGAGGGGCTGTCTAGATCCTCCCTGCCCCCCACCCAGGGGGCTTCCTGGAAGCCGCTCAGCTTTGGGGACTCTCTGTTCTGCCTGGGCAGCACTCTGCCCTACAGTCTATCAACCATCACCCACATCTCAGTCTGAGGGGCGAGGCTGATTACACTCATATTACAAGTTAGGAACCTGAGGCTCATATACAGGTGACAGGCTGGGTGCTGATGAATGAGATGATCTGGAAAGGAGAGAGCACTGTTGTCTGAGACCCAACACCCAGTCCTGGGAAATGTGGATCTTTGGGGCAGACTGCAAACAATGGCCCTTTAGACAAGGCCTTCAGCTCCACCCTTTCCTGCCCAGGAACCTGCCAGCAGCAAGTCCCCTCAAGGAAAATTTGGAGAACCAAAGGGAGATGAAAAGTACTTTGAAAAAGTATGAAAGCGGGCTCAAGGAAGCCATTATTGTTGCTGTGCTGTAAATTATTGCAGAGTTATTTCTGGCTGGCAGCCTGGTTTATTTTAGACCCTACCTCATTTCTTAGGTTATAGGCCCTAATTCCTTGCCTGGTGAGACAGAAAGAGTCGAGCACTACTGGGGTGAATCCTGAACAGATTCAGAAATTATTGTATAACTACAGCTTAAGGAATTTTGCAGATTCCCAGAATACCAGGGCTTGCCATCCTTCAGAGGTCTTCTCCACCTGCCCCTCATTTTATTTTATTGCCATATTAAATTTTAAAGAATTTTATTCATTTTTCAAATAGGTAATTCGTGCCCAAGGTGCAAAATTCAAAAGGCATAAAACGGTATATGGTGAACTGTCTCTCTCATTCCTCAGAGGCAGCCAATGTTATCCATTCCTTGTGTTTTACTATATTTAAAAATAGCATTGTTTCCCTTTTCTGTTCATGTAGAAAATACAATTATTCCTGCAGAAGGAAATAAAAATCATATGCAATCCCACTATTCAGAGCTGAATACTGTTAACGTTTTGGTGTATAATCAGTGAGCCTTTTCTCTTTGCACTGACACACATCTCTAGTTACAAACTTGCATAACCTGAGTTTATTACTTGTTTACATTAAATATTGAGTCTTCAAAAATAAAGGTCTGAGAGGATATGTGCTAAATTGATAATTGGTATCTTGAGGAGAGGAACTGGACTGGGTTAGGGTGAGGGGGAACTTTGCTTTGTATTTATTATATGAAATTTAGAATGCAAATATATTTGTACATTACTTCCCCCCAATATTCCAGAATCTGATTTTAAATGACTGCATCCGAAGGCAACTATTTAACCAATCCTTTCTTTCTTTTTTTTTATTTGTTTATTTATTTATTTTTGGCTGTGTTGGGTCTTCGTTGCTGCACGTGGGCTTTCTCTAGTTGTAGCAAGCGGGGGCTACCCTTTGTTGCAGTGCGCGGGCTTCTCTTGTTGTGGAGCATGGGCTCTAGGCTCGTGAGCTTCAGTAGTTGTGGCACACGGGCTCAGTAGTTGTGGCTCGCGGGCTCCAGAGCGTAGGCTCAGTAGCCATGGCACACAGGCCTAGTTGCTCCGCGGCATGTGGGATCCTCCCAGACGAGGGATAGAACCCATGTCCCCTGCATTGGCAGGCGGATTCCTAACCACTGCGCCACCAGGGAAGTCCCATAACCAATTCTTTCTTATTGTGGTTTGAAGATGTTTGCTGGTTTTGCCATTATCAACAAAGCTGGGGTGGACATTTTGTACATCTTTGCACACTCATCCAATGTTTCCTTGGGGCAGTTTCTTAGAAATGGAATTGCTAAAGGGAATGTACACTTTAAGGGCTTTTTGATCCATCATGTCAAATTTCCTTACAGGCTGTTTCAATCTGCCATTCCACCAGCAGTGCCCGCTCCCCACCCACACTTCCGATTTGTTCGGCACAGCACAAGTGTAAGGTTTGTGAGATAGTGGGGCAAAGCCAGGGGAGGCTGGCACTGGTTCTTCTCTGGGTGACGTTCAAGAAGGGGGCAGTGTCTGGTTCGAGAAGCCTGCTCTGGTGCCTCAGACCCCTGGGATGCTGGCAGGAGCCCCGAGGGGACCTCAGTGGCCAAAGTGAAAAGGGGAAGGAGCAAGGAATGAGTGCCAACCCTCAGGCCAGGAGGGCAGGAGCCTCAGCTAGTCCTAATCACAAGGCCTAAGGGTTGTGCATCAAGCACCTGAGTCTGGATCCAGATCCTTCCTCCAGGCGTCCAACCATAGGCTGAGTGTAGCCCCACTGTCTGTGAGGGTCTCAGAGCTAAAGGCACAGCTGAGATGACTCCTCTTAGAGCTCTTGAGCCCTTGAGAGTTACATCCCTCAAGTTTATGCGGCACGTGGAGGACCTTCCAACTCCTGCCTCCTCTAAATGTCACAGTCAGTCTTCCCTTTGATTCTAGGTGCCTGTTGCTGCCCAGTTCTTGTGGGTCTCACCTATAGCCTTTGTTCCCTTAGATTCTCTGGCAAGTTGACCCATCCCATTTGGAAGTCTTTGGGAAGAACAAGAGGGACACGAGATGGACTTGTTGAATTAATATTGAAAAGATGGCATTCTGAAAGCGCCCCTCCTCTCTGGAGCCCAGCATCTCCACGGTAGCTGAGGTTTCCTCTTGATGGGGCGAAAAGAGAAAGCCCAAGATTGCATCTCATTGGTGAAATGAATAATACATTTGAAGCATCTCACAAACTGTGTTTGATCCGCCTAAAGCTTCAACTGTTAACGTATTTCTCTTTATCCCCAGCAAGGGAGGGCTGGGAACTGTCAACATTTTCCTTTCTGCCTAATTTGTGCTTTCTCCATCAAGCGAAAAGCAGGGGCTGGGGGAGGGAAGGAGACAGGGAAAGAGGATGGTGGCGGTGGTGGTGACAGCCACTCCCTGAAACAATTCAATGAGCCACAAGACTGGGGGGTGCTCCCGTGGCCTGGGAACTGCGGGGGTCACTTGGTCAGAGCAGGGGCAGGGGGCGTCTGAGGACAGGGGCTGTGCTCTGGGTGTTGGGCCTGTTTGCAGTGCTCTGTGCCCCTATGAAGTTGATCCTTGGAAGGGCCCGTTTTCATTTCTGGAAATGTTTCTCAGAGGTGAGAAGTTGAGGCTTGCCAGCTGCCAAGCACGGAAGATACTCCCTTCCTCTCATGGGAGGAGCAGAGTAACGGTGTTAAAAACTGCCACTGACTGAGCTCCGGGGCCAGGTGCTGTGCCAGTGTTTAAACCTATAAGCCTTCAGGCACTTCTCAGTTCACTCTGAGGGGTGACCTTAAATTCTAAGGATTTTACCCAAGGTCATACTGCTAGTCAGTGTCAGGCTATCTGGCCCAGAAGTTCACGTTCATTACCACAGTGCTATTCTCCCTCTCAACTAGTCTCTGATACTTTGCCAAACTTGTCTTCTGTTCTGGAGGAGTAGAGAGAAGTGGTTAAGAGCACAGACTCTGGAGATTGGAATCCCTTTTCCTCCACTTCACCTCTCACTGTGCCTCAGTTTCTTCATGTGTAAAATGGAGATGTTAACAACAGTACCACCCTCATAGGATTGTGGTGAGGATTAAAGAAGTAAATATTCTCAGGTTCTCAGAGCCTGGAGTGTAGGAAGCACTAACTAGGTGTATTTGCCCTTATTCCCAGCTTATTTTACTCCACAGTCAAATCGCAACTCTCCCAACTGATCTTGAACCTATTCCATCTTCCCTCTTGGGACTGCCTGTCTCTGTCCCAATTCACCTTATTTCCCAGCCCCCTTCCTGTGCCCAGCCTGACTTGAGGCCCCACTGTCACACTCCCCAGGTTCTTGGAGGGCTCCCTGTGATTACCAGAGTTCTGTAGACACGAATTAGATTTCAGCAGGTCTTTTGCCAGATTTCTAACAGGTCCTCTCATACCCATGGACCTTGCTGATGTTCATGGCTCTTTCATCTTCTGCTGTAGCTGGTACGGGAAATGCCCATCCCCTAGGTAACCAGCAGCACACTTTGGCAGGAGGTGGAGCACAGAGAGAGATGGCTTCCCTGGGAGGGAAACAGAGCAGGTAGTCTCCACCGGGGAAGGAACAAGGGACGGAGGATGGAGAGGGATTTTCCTAATAACTAACAATGTGTCTTCCATTCTGAACCATTCATTCCTGTACTTTCACAGGCACCCCCCTCCCTGTGGGGAAGCTATTCATTGTGTCCACCCTCAATCCCTCCCATTGTAGAAGTGTGGAACAGGAGGAAGTCCGCCAAAGCAAGTACTGAAACTAGATTTTGGAGAAGACATCCTTACAGCCTTACAGGTCGTGAGAGGGTGGTTCTAGTGAAGCGGAACCTCTCCCATCAGGGCCAGGCAGGCCCAGTGGTCCCTAGCAGCCTGGCCTGTGTGCCTGCCCAGTGTCCCAGAACCCTTCTGTTCAGGCCTGGCATCCCACAGAGGTGGCATTCTTCTCAGCAGCTCAGAGCACAGATGGAAGGGCGGGCATTGCTGAGAATTGATTTGCGGGAGCAGCGGGGGCTTTTTCTTCCTCCCTACTTCCCTGGTCTTTGATCTCCTGTCCTTCCTCACAGTCCCATTTCCTCCCTCCTTCTTCCCTTGATGTCTCCCTTTCTTTCCCTTCAGCAGGATCACAGCAGCTCCCTGGAAGGCAGGTGTGTGTGGTGGGGAGCGGGGTTGGGGGGGATTTTTTGTCCTCTTACTCCTTCTGACGGGGTGGGGCCTCGCTGCCCAAGGTACCATCCTCCGACCCAAGTTCTGAGAGGCAGGGTCTGGCCACAGTGAAAGGACACACACACATACCCGCACACACACACACCCCCACACACCCACACCCACGTACACACACACACGCACATACACACACACCTGAAAAGCAAGAGCTGAAACAGAGGGAGGAAAACCAAGAGAGAAAGGAAGAGGCAAAGAGAGAAAGACAGAGACAAGATTCAGAGCTTAGAAAGAGTGAAAGGCAGAGATGGGGAGAGTCAGAGACAACGAAAAAGGAGAATTCAGCAAATTAAAAATTTTACAACCATCCTGCAAGTCTGCAAAAATGATCTTCCCTGCGGTCTTTCATTTATCTCATTATCTGACTCCTAATGTGCTTTTTCCCCCTTTTCTTTTCTCGCCACACTTGGTGCAGAATCTTATTAGCTTTTTTTTTTTTTTTCTCTGGCAGGGCCTTCATATAGTCTTTTTCATTACATTTCCTAATAAAAGCAATCACTAGGACGGCACGGCTGTAGGATTAAAAAGCCACCTCAGCAGCCTCCTGACCAGCAGAGCCAGGACTTGCTGTAGCCTTGTTCGCACCGCCAGGGGAGCGGACCAACCCCAGGGGGCCAGGTCAGGGAGGCCCACGCTGTGCTGTGGAATGTTCCAGGACTGGGAGAGGTGTTACAGCAGCCGTGGCAGGTGGATGATGTTATGGGACATGAGAGAACAGAAGACCTGGAGGAGGTGGCCCCTTCCCGGAGCTGTCTCAGAGCAGAAGCCTGAGCCCAGCACCAGCCTGACCCCAGCACTCCAGTTTTGCTCCAGAGCAAAGAATATCTGGGGCCTTTCTCTTTGGAACTTGGCTCACCCTGTAGCAAATTCTTTAGAATATTAGTGATGTCAAGTCTTCATCTTTTGAGAGTAGATTTGATTTTGTTATCCACACTTTTTTGTGTGGTAAAATTCACATAACATAAAATTTACCATTTTATTTATTTTATTTTTTGGCCACGTCACGCAGCTTGTGGGATCTTAGTTCCCGGACCAGGGATCAAACCTGGGCCTATGGCAGTGAAAGCGCCAAGTCCTAACCACTGGACCACCAGGGAATTCCCTATTTTTGTTTTTAAATTTACCATTTTAACCATTTCAAGTGTATAGTTAAGTGGCATTAAGTACATTTACATAGTTGTGCAACCATCACCACCATCCAGAACATTTTCATAATCCCAAGGGGAACTCTGTACACATTCAACAGTAATTCCCATTCCCTCCTCCCTCAACTGCTGGCACCCACCATTCTACTTTCTGTCTCTATGAACTTGACTGCTCTGGGTACCTCATATAAGTGGTATCATACAGTATTTGTCCTTTTGTGACTGGCTTATTTCACTTAGCTTAATGTCTTTAAGGTTCATCCATGTTGCAGCATGTGTTAGGAATTTCATTCCTTTTTAAGGCGGAATAATATTCCATTGCATGAATATACCACATTTTGTTTATTCCACGCTAAAAAAACCCAAACATTTCTATCCACACGAGGAAAGTGAAAAGAGAAAACCCACCCAGAGTCCCATCGCATTAACATAACAATTCTTCTTCCTTTTGTGTGTTTCTCTCTTTTGCTAATAATTGAACAATCTTGTCCTCCAAGGACCATTCCAGACCACTCTGAGAAAGCAGATTGGCAGAGGATTTGGTACTTGGAAAGGGGCAAAAGTTACCAGGAAACAGGTCTGATAAATCAAGTTAAGGGAAAAGAAGGAACCCCCTATAAAGTAACATGACATTTTATTGCCCCAGGTTATAAACTGGCCCTGAAAGTATTTCACACATCACCCTTCAAGATGATTTGGGCCGCACACAGAGTGCCACTGGATTAACAACGCAAGCTCTCAAGGGGGAGACTTTGAAGAGAACAATGGTCATTTGGAAATATTTGGTTTAGTACTTTAAAAAATACATGTACAAAAAAATCAAATTAAAAGCAACTTTGAAATGGCTTGTTGATCTGGGAACCACTGAGGCCATCCCTGGTTAACTGCTTCATTTCTCAGGCGCTTGGTCAGGGCTGTTGGCGTTGGTCCCAACCAGCATATCTCAAAGACCAGAGGGCATCACAGATTCAGGAGACCAGCAAGGGAAGGTATTATTGTATAGTGTGCGTGTCAGTTCCAGCAGGGCGTCTCCAATCTCAGCCACTGGTTGTGTTAATAATGACAATGCCTTGTATCTGTGTGGTCCTTTGGGAACCTTTACCTTTCATTTCTTTCCACTTTCCTCCAGGACCCCCTTGCTCTAAGTCTCTGCTAGCCTCTCTGTCCCTTTCCCGACCCCAGAAGATAGCAGATTCTGCTTAGGGAGAGTAGAAGTTACAAAGACAGCCTCACGGACATCTTTTCCTTCCCTCATCTTGTGTCAGAGCTCCTGAAATGAACCGCTATTTTCCTTCTCTCTACATAAATAGAACGTATTTGTTTTCCACGTGGCCTTAAAAGCTGGATCTTTTCCTTACACACACACACACAGACACACACACACACCCTCTCTGCTCTACCAATATCAGCCTTTTCGAGACCACTCTTTCTCTTTCTGAGAAGCTGCCTCCTCCCATCGGTGCTCCAGGGGGCTTTTATTTTTCTTTTATTCTCAGCTCTCTATCAGTCAGGAGGAGGGGGAAACACTTCATCTGAACCCTTGGTGAGCAAGAGCAACAACCAACAGCTCCCGAGGCAGTGGGAACTTCATTTCCAGTGTTGACGTTTATAAATGTGGCACAGAAAACCAGTAGGGACTAGAATAAATCAAACAGCTTCTCCAGAGGTCCCCGGGGGCTGCTTTAGAATTTCTTCCCATTGGGGGTCATGCTCCTTCTCTTTCTTTGCAGAGGATGGGGTGGGGAATGCTATGGTTTGCAACATGGAATGAACCACATTCTTGCCCATTCTCCATATAAGCGCTGAGCCCAGCACCCAGGATGCTCTGGAGCAAGACCATTGGGCCTGTCTCTGGATGTAGAGAAAGGCTTGGGGCTTGAAATCCTGGCTGGGGGTTGGAATGTTGGCTCTGTCACTTACCAGCTATCAGTTTCCTCATCTGCAAAATAGGGGTAAAAATGCCTGCCCTGCCCACCTCCCAGGGCTGTTGTGAAGATTCAATGAGATGTCTATAAAGTGAGGGCCCTTATGCAATGTAGCGAAGGGTTATTAAGGAGCAATGATAAGAACCAGGGTTGTCCAGACCCCCCAGGGTGTCCAGAGAGCTTTCTGGATGGTTTCCAGGCAGACCTCTCTCAGCCTATTCCATGAAGCTCGGCTTTCTCTTTTCCTTTAAGAATTCTGGGCAAGGAGCACTGATAGTCTGTTCCAAACACAGCTGGACTCTTCCCAATGTATTTTCTAAGCCTTTCCTTCTTCTGCCCCTCCAAATATCAAGAAAATAAAGGTGGACAAATATGATAGGTGGAGGGAGGGAGACAGAGAGAGAGAGAGGCTGAGAGAACGAGGGTTCCAAGGATGAGGCAGGAAGGCAGGAAGCAGGAGCAGTTGCCTAATACTCTCCATGTCACTGGGAACTCATCATGGATCATTTCAAGGTTCTGTACGAGACCCTGCTCAGTGAGATGAGACCCAGAGTGGGTCCCGAAATCCCACTCCCTTTATATTCCCTACATTTCCAGGTGTTGCACACCATCTTTCACCTGCTTTCTGGCCCTTCTGTGGATTTTGATCCTACCAAGGCGAAACCCTGCCTGTGGTTGGGAGCTTAGGTGCAGGCAGGATGCTGACTATGTCCAGAGTCTGTCCCTGGGCCCCCTCAGGACAGCGATTATCTGTACAGTGTTTTCTTCTAAGCCTTTTCCTATATAACAAGATTCCACTCAGCTTCATTCCCCAGAGGCAACTAGTGTTGCAAGTTTCTTGCTATCCTTATAGAGAGAAAACTGATTTTCTTTAAATATTTGTTCAACACTTTATTTAAAGGGATTAGGTGCTGCAAAGAGGAAGGTTGAACAGAGGACCCTGTTTCTTCATTGTTCTGAGCAATTCAGCTCTGGTGGGCAGTTGCCTGCCCCATTATTTAAAACAAAAACTGTGAAGTAAGTAGGACCCACTCTCAGGTGAAGGCAGTTAACCTGGGTGATGGGGTGGGGTCTACACCTGCATCTTATCAAAATAGTTTTCCTTTTATACAAATAGAGTGATTCCCTAAAAGGTATCTGGTCAGCGAAATTCCCTTCTTATTCCAGTCATGATGATGCTTTAGTGTCCCATGTATACTGGCCCTTCAGCCAAGGCTGGCTGGTCCACCCCTAAATCTGACTCTCATGGTGGCTATTATGAGATTCCCACTCTTGTTGTCCTCTGAGGAAGGTGGTCATTTTTGTTGACAATTGCCTTTTTTTTTTTTTTTTTCACTCGTTATCTGAGGAGGAAGGGGACAGGGGAGTGTAAATGGAGGACATACTGAAGGGGTGATGTATTTTGGGTACTAGTAATCTGATTGCAGCTGAGGTTGGAAGCCTGGTTATGGCAGGCTGAGTTATTTGGACCAACTATACCAGTAAAAGCAACTAAAAGTGCTAGATAAAATATCAAAAACACCTTAAAAGCCCCAAAGAGTTGATAAAATAGTAAGGAATTAATGGGCCAACATGGAAGAGAAAACCAGAGCAGAGAAACCACTTTTCCCTGAAAGAGCCCAGCTGTCCTAGCAAATCTGAACATTCATTTTAATCACCTGGAAGAGGGAAGGGTTAGAATTCCAAGCTCAGTGCCTTCACATGGTGGAGAGTCTAATAGAAGATCCTTTTTTCAATGCACTGAGACCCCAAATGGCTACATTATCAGGGTAAGGGTGGACTGAAGTACTCCAGCCCAGGTTCACATTGCCTGGGTGATCCAGGGAACCTAAGATCCAGAACTTGTTTAGATAGCTCAGGACTGGTGGTGCCCCTGATGCCTGGCAGAAGTAAGCACACTCTTCTCTAGAGAAAGGCTCCTTCATACTCAAATTATTCCTATTTTATTTGGAACAATATATAATAAATAATAATTTGTTCAAGTGCAGTCACCAGAACTTGGTTAAAGAGAGAGGAGCCTACAAGGAAATAAGGCTCCATGAGTGAGAATCATAGAAACAAGAGACAAACGAGAAACAGCTGAGGGGGACTTCCCTGGTGGTCCAGTGGCTAAGGCTCTGCACTCCCAATGCAGGGGGCCCGGGTTCCATTCCTGGTCAGGGAACTGGATCTCACATGCTGCAACTAAGAGTTTGCATGCCACAATGAAGATCCCACGTGCCACAACTAAGATCCGGCGGAGTCAAATAAATAAATGTTAAAAAAAAAAGAAAAACAGCAGAGACTTCACAATTAGAATGATCAGATGTAGACTATAGCGAATTCCCTGGCAGTCTAGTGGTTAGAAGCCGAGGTTTCACTGCCGGGGGCCTGGGTTCAGTCCCTGGTCAGGGAACTAAGATCCTGCAAGACACGCAGCATGGCCAAAAAACAACAACAACAACAAAAGATGTAGACTATAAATAATGCTTCCTGTGGTCAAAGAAATAAAAGACAAGCCTGAAAATATTTACAGGGAATAAGAAATTGTGTAAGGTGACAAAACGAATTTTAAAAATATAGAAATTCTAAAAAAGAAAAAACCCATAGGAACTGCAATTGAAACACAACCCATTAATTTATTTTTTAATTTTTAAAAGAAAATATTTATTTATTTGGCTGTGCTGGGTCTTAGCTGCGGGATCTTTAGTTGCAGCATGCGAACTCTTAGTTGCAGCAAGTGGGATCTAGTTCCCTGGCCAGGGATTGAACCTGGGCCCCCTGCATTGGGAGTGTGGAGTCTTAACCACTGGACCACCAGGGAAGTCCCACAACTCATTAATTTAAAAGCATCTTAGATGCAGTGGAACAGAGAATTAGCAAAGTAAAAGGTAATAGTGAGAAACTGCCCAGAATGCAGCACTGAGAGAAAAAAAGGGAGGAGGGAATAGGGAAGATAAGAGACACAGTGGATAGAGGCCTGATACGTGTTTAATTAACATCCCAGAAAGAGAGGAAAGAACAAATAGGGCAGAGGCAAATATTTGAGAAGAGATAATGGCTGAGCAGTTTCCAGAACTGATAAAAGACACTAGTCCACAGATTTAAGAGGCCAGTAAATCCCAAGCATGAAAGTCCTGTTTAAATCAGCAGCCAGATGAGAAAGGAGGGAGTGGTACAGCTGAGTTTCCTTCCCAGCCCCAGCAGGCTAAACCTCCATAAAGCCTCCCACCAAGAAGCAGAGCCCTGTGGCTTTGGTACCTAAGATTCCCTGGCTCCTTTAGGCCTTTCTCCCTCTTCCACTGCCTTGAGGCCTCTCCTCCAACCAGGTCCTGGTATCATACCATCCATCCACAAAGGCCTTCCCTCAAACCTCTCCTTCTCTCTTGATCTCAAGGGAAGAAAGGGGGCCCAAGGCAGAAACAGAAAAAAGAACAGAAGAATAAGAACCAGTGAGAAAGCAGAGTACGAGATGAATGTTGCAGGCATTAACGCTCAGGAGATGGGCTAGACTGGTTTGGGGGGCAGCCTGGAGGTCACAAGCAGAAAACGGGAATTGAAGATGACTTAGAAGTTGCTGTCTAGAATTCTGCTTCCCTTCCCTTCCCTCCTTTCCCTCAGGCTTCCCTCTGATTCTCTGCCGCTATGACCCTGCGTCTGGCAGTATATTGTGGGGAGGACCTGAACTCCCATATCCATCTGCCTTCCCTAACAAACAGCAACATCTGCAGAGGTGGGAGAGGGGAAGACAATATCTCCCTGAAAACTGGAGAATACCAGAGAGCTGAACCCCTGGAGTTAATCTTTCTGCACACTACCGAATTTTAGTTGCTATTTGTCACCTGTCAAGCCAGCCCAATTCATGCAAAAGCTACTTTTCTTTTCCTGCCCCCAATTCTCACTCCTCCCTGCAACTCCCCACCCCAGAGTTTCCTGATATCCAGGCTATGAAGCATAAGAAAGACGTGGAAGAGAGAGGAAGGGGAGATTCCTGACAGAGGATTCATATGCAGTCTCCATTCCAGACACACCCTCACCTCCTAGGAGCAGAACTGGGACACCAATTCTCAACACTCTTTGACTTGCCATTTCCCTCAATGCCTGCTGAGCTTTAATGGGACCTTCTCCAAAAGCCTAGTGGTGGAGGGGACTTCCCTGGTGGTTCAGTGGCTAAGACTCCACAATCCCAATGCAGGGGGCCCGGGTTCGATCCCTGGTCAGGGAACTAGGTCCTGCATGCCGCAACAAAGACCCAACGCAACCAAATAAATAAGTATTTTATAAAAAACAAACAAACAAAAGCCTAGTGGTGGAAATATACCCACTCAGATACACATACATGTAAATACAGCTACTTAATGAACACCTGGGTATATCTTAGAGCACCACAGTCAGATGAGTGTGCAAATATGCACACATATTTGTATAGAGCTGGGGTAGAAAGCCCTCAAGACAAGATTAAGAAGATTCCATTGTTCATCTTCAGGGATGTTTTCCCTTAAGACAATGAAAACCTCTTCTCCCTCATTTTTATTGAATTTCCTCTCATCCCAGGGAGGTCTGAGAGCATCCTTTCATAGGTAGATCCCCAGTGCTCAGGCTAAATGATGATTTAATATTTTCTCAGAGGTTTCAGCCCAATTTCCAGGACTTTCCTTATTTCCTCCCTCCCCTGGAGACTGCTTAGTAGTCGAACTCTTGTATCAGAGTTGAGCAGAGTTGACGCTAATATTTGCCATTTAACAAACACAAAACAAAGGCACGGCAGGAAGCAGAAGTCAGGGTCTCTGGGGATTCCACCCCCTACCTCCTGGCTTGAAGGAGGGTACTGTCCTCAGCAACTCACAGAAGACACTGTCAGCCTTTGATAAACTTGCTGCGCAAGTCCAGAACAGACCTCTCACCTCCCTGAACACCTAATACCAGCGGGCTAGAGAGCCACATGTCTAAGGTGTCTGTGACAGCCAGAGAAACCCACTGTCTATTCAGCAAACACGTGTGGGTGATTTTCTGTCCCATATGCCTCCTCCACACCAGGGAATACTATGCAGCCATCAGGAAGAATGTGCCAGCCCCGGATGACTCAGGTGGAAGCCAAGATATAGGAAATGGAAATAGCAAGGTGCTGTATAGTATGTTACTTCTGAGATTTAAAAAAAAAAGGAATATACCATATAAGTATGTTTGTATACCCGTAGAACATCTCTGGAAGCATACAAAAGAAAATAGTGACAGTATTGCATGTGGTGAGGAGCAGGAAATGGCTGAGGATAGGGTGGGAAGGAGAATTCCTTTTTGTAGTGTTTTCTTTTGAACCTTTTCATTGTTGTTCCTTATGTCTGTATTTACCTATAAAAATGACAATCAAAAGAAGACCCTTCTCCTTAAGGAGCTTAGGGTGAAGGCAGACATGCAGACACTTACCAATACAGTATTCTCTGCTCGTTGTTATCATGGAGATGAAGACAGGGTAGGAAGGGACTATAGGAGAGAGGTCATCCAAGTCAGCCTGCGGGTGTGTGGGGGATTTGGGATCATCATAGGGAACGCTGGAACCTCTCTCAGCTCAGCCTTGCCAGGGCCTAAAGTGCACAGTGAGAAGGGACCCGCGGTAGAACTGCAGGAGCAGACAGAGGCCAGAACGCCTACTGCCTTGTGTGCCAAGCTAAGAAGTTGCGATTTTATCCTAATGGGAAATAGGCAACTATTAAAGAATTTTCAGCCGGGGAGTGACCTGTTCAGATTTGCTGTTTAGAGAGAGGATTCTGGCAGGAACACGGAAGGACAGATTAAGAGGGGGCAAGGATGGGGTGGAGAGACTGCTTATGAGGTTAATGCAAGAATCTAGGTGAAGGAAGGCAGATGGACGACCTGGGGCAAAGGGAGTGGGGATGGAGGAGAGGGATGGAGAAGAGGGATGAAAGCTGAGACATGCAATAGGTCCGAAATGTGTACGGAGACCACGTACAGATCCAGCTTTGCTGCTCTTGGTTTTCTCATGCTGGCATCCTCTGCACATTCTGCCCCAAACACCCTCAGCAGCTGGCAGGATGGGTCTGGAGGGGCCACTTCCTGGTCGGCCTGCCTGTCTCCTTGCCCCAGGCTCCAGCTCCTTGGCAAAGAGGTGCAGAGGAAAGAGAACAGAAGCCTCTCCCTAGTCATTCAACTCCCAGGTCTCTCTTATTTATTCCGTACTCTCTCTCTCTCTCACGATTCAGGTCCTCTCATTATTTCTGAGCTGTACAGCTTGCTGCTTCCCTGGCTCGGCTCTCCCACCCCTGTCTGCGAAGTGTCAGTCAAACCATCAGATGAGCAGTTCAGCCTTACATCCTCCACGGCTCTGCCCCAGGACACAGCGGCAATTGCTGACACACGGCAGCGGTGTATGGCTGCTGGCTCTCCCTCTAATGGTCTTCCGATCCAGAATGGGTGTTGATAGGGAATTTGAGGGGATCGTTTCTCTCTACCTGTCCCTATCAGGATGGCCACAAGGATGGGCAACCCTGAGAGAGAGGGGCAGCCTTCAGAAGCCGGTTTGCTTTTCATTTGAAGGTTGGCCCATGGCCAGCGTCTGCTTTCAGAGGAGTCGTTTGAAATTCTTAACAAGAAGCAGAATGCTTGAGTCCAGGAATCCAGGGCAGGCTTGTGAAGTAGGGATGGGGAAATGGAATTATTTTATTTCTGAAGTTATATTATATTAAACAAAGGAGATGTGGGATACAGAGCTGCTTTGTAGCTTCCCCGGAGGACGGACAATAAGAAATGTCGGGGGGTGGGGTGGGGTGGGGGGCAGCTGGGGAAAACTGAGATTAGAACAAAGAAAGAACTTCCCTAGGCCCCGGAACCGGTGACCGGGAAGATATGAAGCATCTGCTTCCTCAGGGGATTTCTCCTTATCCTTTTACAAATTATGAATGGAAGTGCAATTTTTATAGAATATGGGAATTAATGAGCATTAAGCTCAATCACCTTGCCAAATTCTCTTTAGATCTTTGATACACACACACGTAACTCGTTGTGATATAGGAAGATATAGGAAAGATATAGGAAATGGAAATAGCAAGGTGCTGTATAGTATGTTACTTCTGAGATTAAAAAAAAAAAGGAATATACCATATGCGTGCGTGGCTATTTGTGTTCTGCTTCTCTTCCTCAGTATGATTTCATATACACAGGTCTGTGGAGCCCTCTGTCCTCACACTTGTCATTTTGAATCCTACCTAGTATTCCACTGTGTCGACGGGCCAGAGTTTGTTCAGCTGTCCCCCGTGGCTGGGTTGTTTCCCATTTTTTTATATTATAAAAGCGCAACTAGGAATGTGTTCATACAAATGCCTTTTTCTTCCCTTGGGTATTTCCTTGGGGTATAGTTCCCCAAGTCGAATTTCTAGGTCAGAAGGTTTGAACCATTTTACCGCCCCAGAGCTCTCCAGAAAGCCCAGACAATCTGAGTTGCCACCCTACTCTCTCTCCGTCCCCACTGTACTGACAGATTTTATCATTTTTATTTATTTTTGCTCATTTCATAGGCACGTAATTGTACCTTGAAGTTATTTAATTCCCATTTCTTTCATTGCTAGTGAGACTGGGTACATTTCCAAGTGAGGATTTATTGTCTGCTTCTCCTTTGTGTAAACTGTTCATCTCCTCTGACATCTTATCAAGAGAAATCCAAAGGCTGACCTTATATATTTATATCAAGCCTTTACATACTTAAATAGTCCATTTTTCTCAGTTATGTCTGCCACTTTTTACCGTAAGGAAGCTGTCCCATCGTGAGGTGGATGCTATCTTGTCCCATGTGGGTGAGGGGTCGGGGAGAGTTGAGGTGACTTCTGGATCCTAGAGAAATTTTTTTCAGAAGGAAAAGAAATGCCAATCGTATGGCACCCCCTCTCTGGGCCCCTATCTTCCTCGGAAAGGAAGCCTGGGCTGAAAGAACAGCTAGTTGCCAAGGCCACTCTGGAGGATTCTTTGCTAGGGCTAAGCATCTTCCTATGGTCACATGGATGTCCTGATCTATTATTTTCTCCCACTCACAGTATGGCCATGAGAGAAACAGCAAAATATTCAAATCAGAATCATCATTACAAGTCTGACTACTCCTTGGTATAGCACGGTGGTTAAGGGAACAGGTTTTGGAACAGGCAAACCGAGGTTCACACCTCAGTGCCTATGTTTACCAGGTGTGTGGCTTTGGGCAAGTTATAACCTCTCTAAGCCTTCATGTCTTTGGCTGTAAAGTGGTGTTTCAGTTATGGCTGCATAAAAAACTACTTCAAATCTTAGCAGCTAAAAACAACAACTGTTTTATTCTATCTCATGATTTTGTAGGTCAGGAGTTCAGATGGGTCTTGGCTGGATGAGTCTTCTGCTCTACGTGGCATTAATTGGGTCACTCAGTGGTATTTAGCTGGTGGCTGGGCTGGGCTGGAGGGTCCAAGATTGCTTCACTCTTATGTCTGGCTCTCCGTGTAGTCTCAGGGCCTCCCCACGTGGTCTCTCCAACAGGTGGTTGGACTAACATGGAGGCTCAGGGGTCCAAGAGTGGGTGTTCCAAGACAAGAAGAGGAAGCTGCTTTTAAGGCTTGGGCCAGAAAATGTCCCAGTGTCACTTCCACCATATTCTATAGGTCAAGCAGTCACAGAGCCTGTGATGGGAAGAGTGACCAAGAATTGGGAGCCATCTTTAATGTGCCAAAAGTGGGGATAAAAATATTTACACCTAGGACTGTGAGGATTAAACTAGATAATGCATGCAGAGGTTGATTTATCAGGAAGCTAATGAAACTTCAACCACAGGGCTCCTTAATTGCACAATCTCTTCCAAATCCTAGCACCTAATTTTGTATTCACAATTTTTCTTTTCCTTTTCTGTTTTTTTTCTTTCTTTCTTTCTTTCTTTCTTTTGTTCCACCAGGTCTTAGTTGTGGCCGGAGACTCCTCACTTGCAGCTCCAGGGCTCTTTAGTTGCAGTTCACCGGCTCCTTAGTTGCGGCACATGGACTCCTTAGTTGCAGCTTGTGGGATCTAGTTCCCTGAGCAGGGATCGAACGTGGGCCCCCTGCATTGGGAGCACGAAGTCTTATCCACTGCACCACCAGGGAAGTCCCTCTTTTCCTTTCCTTACAGAGGCCCCCCCCAAATTGTATAAGAATTAGGCCTGGGCTTCCCTGGTGGCACAGAGGTTAAGAATCCGCCTGCCAATGCAGGAGACACGGGTTTGAGCCCTGGTCCGGGAACTAGATCCCACAAGCTGCAACTAAGCATCCCACATGCCGCGGAGCAACTAAGCGCCTGCGCCACAACTACTCAGCCTGTGCTCTAGAGCCCGCGAGCCACACCTACTGAGCCCGTGTGCCACAACTACTGAAGCCCGCACGCCTAGAGCCCATGCTCTGCAACAAGAGAAGCCACAGCAATGAGAAGCCAGTGCACCGCAATGAAGAGTAGCCCTCGCTCGCCGCAACTAGAGAAGGCCCGCGTGCAGCAACAAAGACCCGACGCAGCCAAAAATAAATAAAAATAAAAATTAAAAAATTAAAAAAAAAAGAAAAGAATTAGGCCTTACAAATCCCAGCTCTGTCCCACATGCATGCGAGAGTACTCATTTAGCATACTGCCCTGCACAGAGGGAGCCCTCACTCCAGAGGCCCTCACACCCTAGGCAGATGCCTGGTCCCCTTCTGTGCCTCAGGAGAAGGCTCCTCCTCTCACTCTGTCCTTTCAGTTTGTTCAGGATCATTTCTCCTTCTCCTTTTTAAAAGACAAAGGTAAGACATACTGAGAATAATTTCATAATCACAAACCTGCCCTCCCAATTGGCCCCTGCATCTAACCCCCCCGCCCCGACCTCACCACCCACTAGGGAGGTGGGCCTTACACGGGGCATCGTGCCAAGTTTTGAGCTGGACCCTCTAGAATCTCCAAAGGAAATCAGGCTGGAGGCCAGCAGGGGGAGGCAGCATTCCGGGTGCCCAGCTTGGTCTAGGAGGCATTGAAATTCCAGGGCCGAAGGCCTGAGACAAAGATCATAATGAGATAGGAAGGTGGCATAGGAAGGAGCCCATTTGCATGACAATAATTGAGCCAAGAATAGAAAGCTAGAGGGATGCAAGGGTGAGGCTGGCAGCTGAGCCGGGCTAAACCTCACAAATCAGACTACCCAGCTCTGCTCTGCAGGGGAGGCGGGGGCTCAGCCCTGTGCCAGGTTTTGGGGGTTGGGAGGAGTGGGGAGAAGGACAGGGCACAGGGGATTGTGGGAATGCTGGCCAGGTTGGACTTTGCTTTACTCCTCCTCCTTCAGGCTGGAGCGCGCCTCCGCTTGCCTTCTCCTTTGTATGTGGTCTCTGAGGCTGTAGGGCTAACTCAGTGGGCAGGATGGCTGCTCAGAAAGATCTCTATGACGCCATTGTGATTGGGGCAGGCATCCAGGGCTGCTTCACTGCGTACCACCTGGCCAAACACAGGAAGAGGGTCCTCCTGCTGGAGCAGGTACCGTGTCCCCTCTGCACTCCCGACCTCAGGGACTGTCCCTTTCTCCTCCCCCAAGAGGGTTTTCTGTGGGGTGAAGGCCAAAGGGCCTGATCTTCACAAATTCTATGCAATTTGTAGCTTAGCTGCCTGGTGTGTTTCATGACAATGCAAAGAAAGTTCCACCCTCCCTAAGACCCACTTTGGGTTTCTAGGCACATTTCCTGCTTTTGCTGCCTCCCAGATCCAGCTCTTGACCAAGAAGCGCCCCAGACCCCATTCTCTTCTTTCTTCCCACCCAGTCTCTTCTGTGCCAAAATGGTTGCCCTGGCCCAGAAAAGTAATCAGTTCTGCTTTGGGTAACCTTAAATAAAGATAATTTGCCTAGAGGCAAAGGCTGATTTGTCAGTCTAGGAGGTAGGATTCTTCCCTGCATATTTCTGGCCTCTCACCCTGGAACCCTGCAGAGGCTTCTGTTTTTTCTGCCACCTCTGGATAATACCAGGCTCCTTGTTTGATACACAGGAAATAAGACTTAGGTTTTTTTTTTTCCTTATAGAAAAGTGACCCCATGAAGTGCAGTCTATTGGCCACTGCACATAAGACTGGGCGCTGTATATCCACAGCCTTCCCAGGGCAGGTGCACCCAGCCCACCTTCCAAAGGTTTCTACCCTCCCATTCTGCCTACATCTATCCAGGCTGGTTTTGGTTTATTCTTCTTGGTAATGAGCTGGATTGGTTAGAAACCTTTTTCATTTCTCTATCAGTTTTCTCAAAGCCTGAGGGATTCCTGGTCCAACCTTTCAGGAAACACTCCATCTTTTGCTAAATCTCAACATGGTTCTCTTGTCCTGAGCAATCTGAAGCTACAGAGGAAGAGTCAGCATCAGTTTTCTTGTGCATAAAAATGAGGAGCCTAGACTAGAATGATCTCAAAGGTTCTTTCTGCTTCTCCATGAGTCTAAGTGGGGCAAGGTTGCAGCAGGATGACTGAAGACTAACTCACAGAGGGACTTCGGGATGTGAATGATGTTAGCAAAAAGGATGCCTGAGTTAGAGCTACTGAAGAAACTCTATCCTGAAGCCAAGTCAGTAACTTGGCCACAAAGGGAGACTGTATGGAAATATTTGAAGAATAAGTGCTCCTTGTTGACAGCACGTGATGAGCGGGGTCCGAAAGGGGAGGGGTGACAGCTGCAGTTGTCTCTTGTCCTCCTTCTCCAGTTCTTCCTCCCGCACTCCCGAGGAAGTTCCCATGGGCAGAGCCGGATAATCCGAAGGGCGTACGCTGAAGACTTCTACACCCAGATGATGGCTGAGTGCTACCAGATATGGGCCCAGCTGGAGCATGAGGCGGGAACCCAATTACACAGGTTGGGTTAGTGGGGGAGAATTCCTTGAATCATGGGGCTCAGCACCTGGGGGTGCTTTTACTATGCAAGAGGGCGGTGCCAGGAATACTTGACATGCAACGGAGGGACACGGGGCCTCCGGAAGTGCCAGACACGTGGAAGCATTCTGCTTGCTGTCATCATGGTCACCCGACAGGTCCAGCTGGCTCCTGCCAGTCTCTGAGCTCCAGGGCTGGGGTTAGACCATGTGTCCAAGGCTTGCAGGGGTTGTTTGGGGAAAACTGCTGGAAAGACACTGGGCAGATGCTCAGAGCTGGAGTTTGTATCTACATCTCCGTGGAACCGTCAGATACCCTCTCAGGGCAGGGATTGAAATAGAGGAGGAGGCCTCTGCTTGATTCTTTATATTCCTACTAGTATCACAAACTTTCATGCTGGGTCCTCTCCCCCAGAACAACCCTTATAAATCCATTTCATTCTCTGAATACCTCCTCCCATAGGAGCAAATGGGGATGCTCCTCAGGCTGCATTGCTGACCAGGGAGTGAGCCTGCAGCTATTTCTCTGTTGCCTGCACGGCCTTCTCTGACCCTTAAGACCTCCCCTCACTGACCTTTCAAATATTCATGGGGAAGAAGGCAGACAACCCAGGAGGCAAAGAGAACTTTTACCAACCATCCTACCACCCCTCCCGCCTTCTCTGTGGCTCTTAACTGAACTTCCTACAAAACCACTGCTCTACCCTACAGGGTGGCAGTTATTTTAATGGCCAGGAACCAAGAGGTTACTGTTCTGTTGCAAAAACACCATTAACTTAAGAACAAAGTGAAATCCATTATGCAAATACAGCTAGGGCAGCTAATTACAGATTTATTCCAGAGGCAGCTAATACGCCCAGCACCCGAATAAAGGAGCACGTCTTGCTGAGGCGTGGCGTAGCAAAGGGACCTCTCTCTGTCAGCCATCTGTGAATACTGCTGAGTATCTTGTGTTAAAAGAACTGCTGAGGCCTTAGAGGGCACACTTCATCCCAGCAGACAAGGAGGCAACTAAAAGATGTTTGGAAAGTGTCTCGAATCTTTCAGAGGGGAGACAATTCTGGAGTCAGACAGGCTTGAATTTGACTTTGTGCTCTACCTCTTACCAGCTGTGTGACCTTGGAAAAGCTTCTGTACCTCTCTGCGCCTCATTTTTCTCACAGGGCTTTGTGAGGACTAAACGAGACTCTTGCGAAATACTTGGCACTATGCCTAGTACTTTTGAATAAATGGCAGTTCCTTCCACTTATTCTGGGTCAGCTGTATTCTATCTCCATTGAGCAAGGGGGGAAGAAAGGCAGAAGGAGACAGATGGGATGCAGCAACCGTGGACATCGAGGGGAAGGGCTGCTGGAGAGAGGGAAAGGGACCCTTGGATAGGAGAATCTCATAATCTCACAATCCTTCTCTTTGGCAGGAGGACAGGAATTTGGAAGGGCTTTGGAACCAGGCAGGCCTGGCTCTAGATATCATCTTGCTCTGACATATTTAGCTGTGTGGTTTGGAGCAAGCTGTCTAACCTCTGTGAGACTCAGTTTTCTCATCTGTAAAGTAGGGGTAATAATATCTATTTCCTGTGTCTGTTGTGAGGATAAAGTTTGTAAAGGGCTTGCAATAGTACCTGACAAATCATCGTCATCATTATCATTATCACTGCGTGTTTTAGTGCTTAGAATAAGAAACTAAGGCTGTTCTAAAAGTACTTGATCCATGTTAACTCATTTAATTCTCCCCACAAACTCATGAGAGGGTTGCTACTGAGTAGTCAGGGTCTTAACCTGTAGTGCAAGTCACAGAATTACTCAGCTTTCAGTCTAGAACAGGGTTTGGCAAACTTTTTCTGTGAATGGCCACATAGTTTTACCGGCTTTGCAGGCCATATGGTCTCTATTGCAATGATTCAACTCTGCCAACAACTCAACTGTGCCATTGTGAAAGCAGCCACAGATAATATGTAAACCAATGGGCATGGCTGGGTTCCAATAAAACTTTATTTACGGACACAAATTTCAGATAATTTTCATGTCATGAAATATTCTTCGGGACTTCCCTGGTGGTCCAGTGGTTAAGAATCCGCCTTCCAATGCAGGGGACGTGAGTTCGATCCCTGGTCAGGGAACTAAGATCCCACATGCTGAGGGGCAACTAAGCCCGCGTGCCACAACTAGAGAGCCCGTTTGCCGCAACTACAGAGCCCACGTGCTCTGGAGCCTGCATGCCACAACTAGAGAGAAGCCCGTGCGCCGCAATGAAAGATCCCACATGCCACAACTAAGACCTGATGCAGCCAAAAATAAACAAACAAATAAATATTAAAAAAAAGAAATATTCTTCTTTTGCTTTTTATCAACCATTTAAAAGTATAAAAACCATCTTGGCTTGTGGGACAGACAAAAACAGGTGATTTGGCCCCTGGGTCATCACTTGCTGGCTCCTGATTTAGGAAATACCATAAACTGGTTACCTTGTCCATCCCCTGTCTCCAAACAAGTTCATGCTTAAATCATCCCAGGTCAGAAGGTTGCTAACGTACATTTAAAGACTGGGACATATCATAGCTCCTCTTAAAAGACTATCCCTATGCTTCACAGCCCCAATTATGGAAAATGAAGAGTAAAGTGAATGTTCTTTGAAAAATCTTTGAAGTTCTATATAGCGCTAGGCATTATTATTATTGTTGTTGTTGTTATTATTAGCAAGTCCTTTCTTATGGCCAACCTAATTTACTCAGGCACACTAATTTATTTGGTTCTTTTACTTAGCAGAGACACAGAACAGATACTTCCTATTCCAATTCCTTTAGCTTTTGTTCCTAATTCTGATTTTCTAAATGATTCATCAGCTGTGTGATTCTTATTCTCCTAGGTTCTTCTGAAAGAACCAGCACAATATCATAATTGAACTGATAGATATGAACATATTTACTTAATGATATTTGATGATGATTTAAAAAAAAAACCTTCAGGAGTTGATAAGGTGGTTGTCCAATTCTCTTCATTCTGTTCTGCTGCTTCCTGTGACAGTGGCATACTAAATATGGGTGGCTCAGGATATTTGCATATATTCTGGGAACAGACGATGACACATGTGTCAGATCACAAGGTCTGAATCTTTTGTGATGTGTACAGCCAGGATGCTGATACCAAGAGCAAACCCCAGCTCTGTGGCCCATCTCTTTCCTGCCCCACCTTCTCCCTTTGAGTCCTACTATCTAGCTCCTGACCCGGGCTGCCCCTGCTTAGCTGACAATATCAGACAAGATCACAGCCGTAGGCAGTACAGCTGCTGCCAGAACCTGGTGGCCCCCTGCGCAGCTGCTGCTTCCTGTGTCTGCGAAGTGTCTGGCTTGTCAGCCACATCCCCTCCCTGGAGCAGTCTTTGTTAACCAATTCCACCTCGGCCCACTGAGCAGAAGATGAAACGCCAAGAGCTCCTCCAAAACCAACAAAGACAGCAGCCATTACCAAGTCCCTGTTGGAGTCCCTTCCCCAAGGTGACTCTGAGAGCTGGCTTTCCTGGCACTTTTAACCCAGAGCGGGGAAAGCTGGAGCTTGGGATGGGAGATGGCAGATGCAGGGAGAGCTGTCTGCCCCTCCCAAATCCTCCCCACTCCATCCTGCCTCCTGTCCTGCTATAGTAAATGGTGGAAATCCCTCATCACCAACTCCCTACATCATGTCTGAGGCTTTAGTTGGGCCATAGAGAAGTCAACAAGGCCCTTGGGAGGAATCTTTGATTATCTCTTCCTAGGGCTGGATCCAGCTAGGGTTGGGAGGAAGGCACGGTTAGTACCAAATGCTCTGATGGTGTTCTGGGACTTGGGAGCTGGACTCTTTCCAGGGATCCCCAGCACCCCAGCCTCACTACAAGGTGCCATCTTTCTAGACCAGCCCTGACCGCTCATTTCCTGGTCATATTTTTTTTCCTGCAATGCCCTTGTCCCTTCTCACCCTCCTCCTCCCCAAACTTCGTAGCCTGGATCTGAGCAGAAAAAGAGGAAAGGGAGGCCCAGAGCATAGGGGTGAGAAATTGATGCAGAATAAGCAGACTGTTTATTGGGATCTAGGAAAAGCCATTAAGAAAATAAGCACTTAAATGATTTTCAATCTGTGCATGGAAGTCATCTATCTTCATACTGGGGGAAAAAGGCCCGTTCTCCGATCCCGGTTTTGATTGACTGATTTCCAATTCTCTAAGCATCTCCCACAGGAGCCTCTCACCTATTTCCCATAATGACAGGCCTTTGCATTTCCAGGCAGTGTTTTACATTTATTTCCGATTTGCTCATAATGGTCAAAAATCTCTCTCCAATCCCAGGCATTTCTCTGGCAGTGCATGGTTTCCCTCAGGCCAAATAGCTCAGCTGTGATCCACGGAAAATGAGAATTTCCCAAACGCATCTCCGGACTAGGGGAGGGTCCAGCATCACAAATTCAGATGGAAAATTTCCCACTGTTAGATCAATATCTGGGCTAAGAAATAAATGCCACAGGGGCAGAGAGCTGGAGCAAAATGATTACAATTGGCACAATTACATTCACCAGCAGAATCAGCTTGCTGATTACTCCTAGGGATGGGGAGCTCCCGCTTCATCCACCGCAGGATGGCTTGGGAATTAGAACATCACTCAGCATTTCATAATTCGACAGATTTGCCCGTTGCTTTGGCGTGAGTGCATTTCCTCCATATAGTACATTCCTGAAAGAGGAGTTCTTATTTCAAGGGAAGGAGGAAGGAAAGGAAAGTAACTAAATCTCAGAGTATGTGAGAGACCAAGGCTAGTATATTGCAGGCAGAGGTTAGAATATGCTGCTCTGGAATTTCCGGGCCAGGGATCTGACATTGTAACTGCTAAGGTGAGGTCTTTCCCAGAATTCTACACAGCCACAACCTCATCAGGTACAAAGGGCTCAAGAACGTATGCTTGGGTGACTTAATTATCCTGTTGACCAAGGAGTTTACTAGGCAAGTTTTCATTAACTGAGAACCAATCTGAAGTTCTTTTGGGGACACAGGAAAAAGACGGTCTGCTGGCTGGTGGGGATTTCTACAGCATCCTTCCTCTGCTGAGCTTTGAAGAGGCAGAGGCGTTCACTGCTTTCTCACCGGTGGTGAATGCTGGGTAGGCGGGGGCCATGGCAAATGGATTGGGCATGCTGCGCGGCTCTGTGTACTGACACTGGCCCCAGGGCCCGCTGTGTCCCTACCCCCTCCCAATCTTCTCTTTAATCCCCCCAACCAGATAATGTGGGATTTTGAAGCATGTAATATCCATGAGACTCCATTATAGGCTATTACGAGCTTTATATACAGTACCTGGGGGATGTGTCAGGCTGATGCTTGTCACTGTGGCTGCTGAAACCGAGAGGGACTACAGGAATGGTCCCAAGGGCCAAAGTGACCCTTCTATTGTTTTGATCAGTTCCCCTCAAAAGGGAGCTCTGATCTCTTGTGACAGAGAGATGGAAAGCATTAGAGAGAAACAGCTCTCATTCTCTCATGGAGGAAGAAACACAGAGGGATATATAGGGAGAAACAAAATCACTGAATCGCTGAATTAATTGCTGGAGTCCTAAGAGGCCATCTCACCTACTAGGGTTTCTGCATGAGGGCACTATTGGCATTTGGGTGGGATCTTCCTGAGCATTGCAGGTTTAGCATCCCTGGCCCCTGCCCACCAAATGTGAGTGGCAACCCCCAGGCATTGTGACAAGCAAAAAAATGATCCATGCCATTTCCACAACTCCCCTGGTGTGGAACCACCAATAGTCCAACAGTCATGCGTTACAGAGGAGGAATCTGAGGTTGGATCAGCGAGCAATCAGACCAAGGTCACAGAGGGGATGCCGGGACTGGACCCAGGGCCAGAGCTCCTAACTTAGGACCCTTTCGACAAAACAGGCAGCCTCTGAGAAGGAACTGAGAGATAGATGCACAAGAAGAGACAAAACATTATATGACAAGAAAAAGGAACAGGGAAAAGAAACAGCAGGGAGTTGGGGAGGGGAAAGGGGATAAAGAATTGAGATCAAAACAGTGAGTGGGGTCAGGGGACTGGAGGAAAGGGAAGAAATCTTACCAAGTTCATTGAACATTTACCACTTTCTAGGTGTGGAGATAAAAGAGGACTTAGGATCTCTGACCTCAAGGGCAGGATGGATCCTGATGAGGGAAGATGGAGGGATAAGCAAACCAATAGTGAGAGCCAAGGGCAGACTTGGGGATGGGCTAGAAACCAGCGCAACAATACTGGACTGTTACAACAGAATGGAGATGTCTTTGCCTGTTTTTTGAATGTGAGGCCAGGACTCCCCTTGATGCCTGGTCTGGGCCCCTTGCTGAAAAATGACAGAGAAGGCCCAGGGCCCGGACGCAGACTCTCACTCAGGTGTCTTTTTTTTTTTTTTTTTATAGGCAGACTGGACTACTGCTGCTGGGAATGAAGGAGAATGCAGAATTAAAGATAATCCAGGCTACTCTGTCTAGGCAGGGAGTGGAACACCAGTGTCTTCCATCTGAGGAACTGAAGCAACGTTTCCCCAATATTCGGTTGGCCAGGGGAGAAGTGGGGCTCTTGGAAAAGTCTGGAGGAGTTCTCTATGCTGACAAGGCACTCAGAGCCCTTCAGGTGATATCCTGCAGCATTAGGGGCACTGCAGCTCCTGCTCTGGGCATCCTGGGTCCCCATCAGCCATCCCCTGACCCCCAGTTGGATGAGAGCCTTTGCCCTGCCAGCTTTAGTCTTGACTTTTTGGACTGGGCAGTTTTATATACCCTGCTAGGCCTCGACAATATGGGAGAGGAGGTCTAGATTCTGCCCTCTCTTTTCTGCACTCGATGAAGGATTCTTTGTCCACCAGGGTGAACCACATACATAACTGATTCGCCCTTCCCTGCTCCTGCCCTTTCAGGATGCAATTCGACAGCTAGGAGGCATAGTGCATGATGGAGAGAAGGTGATGGAGATAAAACCAGGGCTACTGGTTGTGGTGAAAACCACCTCCAGGAGCTACCAAGCCAAGAGCTTGATCATCACAGCAGGTCCTTGGACCAACCGGCTCCTCCGTCCCCTGGGAATTGAGCTGCCTCTCCAGGTAAGGGGAGCTGGAAGCTTGAGGGTTGGTGCTTAAGAAAAGAAGCCTTGGACCCAGATGGACTTGAGTCTTCCATCTGCCGCTTGCTAGTGGATAACTTTGGGCAAATTCATTCACCTTCACCTCACTTAGCCTCAATTTTATAACCTGTAAAATGGAGACTAGGGCTGTTGGAGAATTAAATTAAATTATATACACATATATATATAACCTTAGGAGATGGCCTGGCCTATAGTAAGCACTCAATAAACATGAGGTATTATTAACTCCTGGGCGGAGAGAGAAGTAGGCTGGATGCAGTTTTGGGAGAAGATTAAGAATAGGGGAAGAGACAGATTCAGCAATTTTTATCCATCATAACATAATGTAACATGTAAATGACATGAGAATTGAGTGAAACAAAGATGGGTGAGTTAATCAGGGCATCTGGGCTTATATTAAAGGGCTACGGGACCCCAGAAATGCTTTCCCCCTTCATTTCCCACTTCTTCCTGCTCCAAGACCCTGCGGATCAATGTGTGTTACTGGCGAGAGAAGGTTCCCGGAAGCTATGGTGTGTCCCAGGCCTTTCCATGCTTCCTGGGCTTCAGCCTGGCTCCTTACCACATCTATGGATTGCCCTCCGGAGAGTACCCAGGGCTGATGAAGGTGAGCGGAGAGGCCAAGAGAAGGCTAATAGGGGTCCAGGCAGATTTGGGGCAGCTATTCTAACTTTCCTCTCACCAGACTCCCTCGGATCCCAGTGGGCAGGAGCAGGAACGGACTTCACTATTCACTATGCACAACACAAGACCCCTTGTCTGTCCTGGAGCCCTTCCTTTGCAAACATAGGGTTGGCGGGGGAATGGACAGCTAGGCAAACTAATGTGGCAACAAACAGCATCTGTCAGGACTGGGGAAGGCTGGGATGATGGATGGGGTGCATTCTGTGTACAACCTGCCCCCTGGGTTGGGGGTGGTGTGCAGGAGGCCGGCCATCCCAGCTCACACTGCTCTGATTGGGAGCCAGGTCTGCTATCACCACGGCAACAATGCAGATCCTGAGGAGCGGGACTGCCCTGCAGCTTTCTCAGACATCCAAGACGTCCACATCCTGAGCTGCTTTGTCAGAGATCACTTACCTAACTTAGAGCCTGAGCCTGCTGTTATGGAGCACTGCATGTACACGGTAAGGGTGTGGGCAACTGGGCCAGGCTCTCTCGCAGCCCTGGAGAACAGGGGAATGAGACAGACTGGCCTTGTGCTGCTCAGGCTGGACTCTACCTGACCCCTGACACAGTATGTGACTTGAAACAAATGAGCTCATTTCTGCAGGTCAGTTCACCTCCACCAGAGAGGGCCCACTAGAGGTTATTCGTATTCTTTTTCATTAGGAAACTAGGCATACGTCTGGCAGTCCTTCACTATGTTTCCCAGAAGAGCTCTAAAAGAGTTTTTGGCAAGATGTGTTAGTTGAGCAGGCCTTAGGGACAAAGAGAAGAGACAGATGTCACCAGGGCCTGAGGCATCTTCGCTAAAGTTAGTTTGCACACGTTAACTGAGCACCTACTGTGTTCATAGCTCTACACGAGAAGAGACAGATGGACAAATGAGAAAGACTGGCGTACCCTAGGGCACTGGCATGCAGAAAGCATTTCTGTGCCCCATTCCTATTCTTTCTGGAAAGAAATCCAGCTGAGTCTCCTCCCTTCTGAGCCTGCGGTTCTTCCTCCTCCCTCTATCCTCAAAGGACACAGGTGTGATTGTTTCTTTCTAGAACACCCCTGATGAGCACTTCATTCTTGATTGACACCCAAAGTACGATAACATTGTCATTGGTGCTGGATTCTCTGGTGAGCCTGAGCGAGGGAAGACGGGGTGCCTTAAAGTTGACCTACCTCAGTGCCAGGCAAAATGGTGTTTTTTTAGTTGAACAGAGAGGGGCCAAAGCATAGACCTTGAGTGCATAAGGGGGTTGAGCGGGGCTATCAGAGAAGAAAGGGTTCTCATGGTGGGAGGCAACTTCCAGCTTTGGGATGCGACCAATGGGAATGTTATCTGGGGACTGTGTAGGGGGAATCCAGGGAGTCCAGTATCTGTCTCTGAGGATGCCTGACCACCTGTTCTTCTTTCCCTAGGGCATGGGTTTAAGCTGTCCCCTGTTGTGGGGAAGATCCTGTATGAATTAAGCATGAAATTAATGCCATCCTATGACTTGACACCTTTTCGAATCAGCCGCTTCCCCTGCCTCGGCAAAGCCCACATGTGACTGGCCAGCTGCTTCCCTTCTGTGCACAGGAGCTGGGAATAAAGCCCTCTTCTGGGAAAGACTTCTCAGAGGAAGGAAGTGGCTGTGAGATGTCATCCTTTTTTCTTGCCCCTCTTCAGTTCCCCATAAACACCAGCTGATTGAATTTACCTTCTTTCCCTAGCCAGCTCCCCAATCCCACACTTTTTTTGCTTCAGAAGTTCAATCAGATATTCTATAATCACAGAGTAGCAAGGACCTTGAAGCTGGATGTCTCAATAAGGAGGGGGCATAAGGACTGGCTCAGGAGACCAAAGCAGTTGTTAAAATTCTCTTCATAGGGGCATTTGATGAATTTGGGATAGATTTGAATAAAGCTGCCTGGGGGAGAGTAAATAAGATGATCTGTAGACCACTAAGGCCCTTGGCATTCCTGTTCATAAAACAGGAGCCACCCTCTATCACAAACTCCTGTAAAATTTGGCTCATCTTGGGTGCACAGTAAATGTTTGTTGCAAAAAATGTGTTGAACAGATAAGTAAATGACTGCATTGCATGAAAGCCTGTGGTGGGCTTTATCTTCCATGTGACCTTATCTCTTATAGACTTTAACTGTCTAAATTAGCACCACAGAATCCATTACCCCAGGACTCCTTGGGGTCTTTATCCCCTCAATGCACCGCACCCTCTTTCTCTGGATTCTTTGTCTGGTTCTCATCCTCTCTCTGGTTCTATAAAGATGCTCAGCTCCCCAGTCTCTCATTAAGGTGTATTGTCAGGTCTTTATGAAGATGGAGCTGTTCTACCAGAAAGGAAGAGAGAGACACACTCGCTTAGAAACCCTGTTCAATGTTTGAATGTTAAATGTGCCATTTTATTATCATTAGGATTGCTCCCACTTAATGAAACGGCATTAACACCGAGTCGGCTGGCCTCTTTGCACTAATTGTTTTGGAAGGAAACAGGCTCATAACTGCCCCAGGGTGGGTGGAGGGGTGAGAGGTGTAAACAGAGGCTCAAGCAAGGCTGAGTGCACTCAGATGAAACCCAAGCAGGAGCATTTCCAGACAGGGCCAGTTTGACCCGAAAGAACAGGAGTTAAAGTGCTCTGGGGAGAAAAAAACTGGGACTGGGTGGGGTGGAAATGTTCGAAGGAATCGCTGAGAGGGGAAGAGTGGGAAATGGAAATAAGAGTAAAAATATTCCCAAAGGAAATAACAACACAGAGGAAATTACTCTTCAATTGCCTTATAGGCCTAGGCACATGGATTAGCACTGATTTCTCCTGGGAATTATAAAAGCCAGCCAATCCTGTCAACCCCATGCCAAGTCTGCTTTTTGGGTGCTCTCACTTAGTTCCCCAAACCACAGCCTCTGTAAAGTGGGAATAATCATATCTGTAAAATGGGAATAATACTATTGATACATTCCATGGATCAACCTTGAAGACATAATGCTAAATAAAATAATCCAGACATAAGAGGACAAGTATTGTATGATTCCACTGTGTGAGCTACCTAGAGTAGTCAAATTCATAGAAACAGAAAGTAGAATGGTGGTTGCCAGGGGCTGGAGGGAGGGGGGAATAAGGCGTTATTGTTTAATGGGCACAGAGTTTCAGTTTGGGAAGATAAAAAAGTTCTGGAGATGGATGGTGTGATGGCTGCACAACATTGTGAATGTACTTAAATGCCACTCAATTGCACACCTAAAACGGTTAAGATGGTGCATTGTAAGTTATGTATATTTTACCGCAATAAAGAAAAAGGGAATAATAATACTGACCAACTCTACAGGAGTGTGTGAGGATCAAATAAGATCATTCATTCATTCATTCAACACACAAATATTTGTTGAGTTCTGCTGTGTGCCGGGCACTGTGCTAGGCATGGTGGATGTATCTGTGAACAAAACAGAAGACAATCTCTACTCTTGTGGTGTTTACAGTTCAGTGAGGAGAAGACATGTAAATAATACGTATAAATAAATTGCATTGTACATTAGAGGGTGACAAGTGCGTTGGGGAAAAAACAGAGCAGAATGGGGAAGACAGAGAATGCTGGGGGAGGGGCTGCCCTTTTCAATGGTGGTCAGGGTAGGACTCATTGAGGAGGAGGCATTTGAGCAGACTTGGAGGAGAGGGAGTGCACCATGCAGATACCTGGAGGTCTGTAAGAGAACGTGGTAAATTGTAAAGCAAGGTATTGTGTTATTACTGAGAGAGAGAAAAATGCGGTACAGAGAGGGATCAGTGTAAGATCCTGCCAGCTCCCAAGGTGGCAAAGTTGGGGAGGAAGGATGTTGGGAACCTCTCGCTCCCTCTCGTTCCGCAGCTCCCTCTGCTTCTGCTTCTCTCAGTGCCACCCTCCTCCCCCAGCCAGCTGCAGCTCCCCTTCCAAAATATCCAGTCTTATTCAGCTTGCTGGTGACAGCTAAAGGAGGGGACAAGTGTCTAGAGGAGGCTGAGAAAGGACAAGTGGGGGATGCTGACAAGCCCTGCCTGGGCTGGCGAAGTCGCTTTAGAAATGAGCCAGTGTGTCCTAGAAACAGAGTGCAAGCAGGGGCAGGGGCAGGGGCGTGTGGGGTAGGATGGGTGTGTGTGGGAGGGATGAGGTCAGGGAAGAGTGGAGAGAAACAGGAATTGGATAAGAAGAGACTGGCAATGTGCAGGCCAAGAAGGCAGGTGAGGACCTGCAGGGATGCTGCACACAACCCAAGTGGGAGGAACTGAGCATTTCTTACTGAGGGTGGGATGGGGTCATAGAGGGGAAGAAGGGATGTAGGAAATAGGGTCTGTGGATATGGAGAAGAGGACTAGACATTGTAGATGGGCTCGGAGGACAACTTGAGGGTTTTGGTAACACTGAAGGATTTGCCAAGCAGACCCACCAGCGTTATCTCCCTGCCTACCTTCTGCTTGAGCGTGGCCAGGCATCCACTTTCAGGCCAACCCTACCTATCTTCAAGATGGAAGAAAATCAAAATAAATCGGGCAGGCAATAAGAGACCTCTGGAAGGGCAACTGGGGTCCTCACAGGTTGCAGGGGAGAGATAAGGGCAGCGAAGAGAAAGAGGCCGGCATGGTTGCCAACCAGACTAAGGAAAACAGAGGCAGGCTCAAAATAGACTGGGGTTGGGGGAGGGAGGAGAGGCAGCCCAGAAAAGAAGGGAAAGCAGAGGCAATCGATGCCATTGCGACTCTGACCCAATTCTTCATTTCTCAGCCTCACCATATGAAAAATTAGGGGGTGATGGGGAAAAAGGGAAAGACTGAGGAGAGTCAGGGGAAAGTACTTTGAGTCCTAAGGCCTAGGCAATTGTGGGGTACAAATCAGTAAGCCCAATGTGAAAAAGAGGAGGTATATGGTGTAGTCAGTACGAGTTAAACACTAACCAGAGTTTGGTATCCCAGGACAGGTTTAAGAGCTTAAGGAGTGTGATTGTAACTTGGAATGAGGTTCACCTGTCTAGCAAGGTAAGTGGCAGCAACAAGGATGAGTTAATCTGGGGGTACTAGGCTGGAGTGACTTGATGCTTGCATTTAACTTCTCAAAAGAGTGATTAAAGGGGGCTTCCCTGGTGGCGCAGTGGTTGAGAATCTGCCTGCCAATGCAGGGGACACGGGTTTGAGCCCTGGTCTGGGAAGCATGCCGCGGAGCAACTAGGCCCGTGAGCCACAATTACTGAGCCTGCGCGTCTGGAGCCTGTGCTCCGAAACAAGAGAGGCCGCGATAGTGAGAGGCCCGCGCACCGCGATGAAGAGTGGCCCCCACTTGCCGCAACTAGAGAAAGCCCTGGCACAGAAACGAAGACCCAACACAGCCATAAATAAATAAATAAACAAATAAATAATTTAAAAAAAAAAGAGTGATTAAAGAGAATTTGGTTATTGGATATTCTATTTCAATGGTGGGCTTCCCATGCAGCAAGAGGGATTTAGGTTAGAACTCGGGAAATCCATCCCACTAAGTAGATTTGTGAGATATTAAAACATGTATATAGCACTGCTTAGGGTATTCTTTCCTTGGAAATCTTTAAAAACGAGAAGCCCACCTATTTGGGCCTATATAGTCTTGCCTGAAGGCCAGGACCTCCCAACAAATCTCTGGAAGACTTCTGGCTAGAGAGGAGGTAGGGTCTGAGATGGGATTCTGGGCAGGGAGAATGAATGTAAGCACCTGGGGGGAGAGGTGAGGCATAAGGCAGGCTGGATCTGTCAGGCGGAAGAAGCAGCAGGGACAAGGGGCAGGATTCTAACACGCAGGACCCAGTGGCATTTACATAACTTTGAATAATGAATAAGCCCAGCTCTGGGGCTCCTAGTCAGCATGCTCATCTGCATCTTTATTAGGCTTTATAAATGATTCAGCTCCCTACCCTTTCCCCCCAGTCCCTGCCCAGCCTGCCCCAAGCATCAGGGTAGTTGATTGCTCATTATTTTAGACTAGATTTGTTTCACCAACATTCAGTGAGGCATGGAGTGGGGGACACAGGAGGGGGGAATAAATCCAAAAGGCAGGTGGAGTGGAGGGGTAGGGGAACGAACAGAAGCAGCAGCCACAGGAAGGCAGGCAGACGGCTGCGAGCTAAGGACGTGGGCATAATTCTCTGAAATGCTCCTGGGGCCAGCATCTTCAGGAGAGAAAGGTTTCTTAGATTCCCCAAAATGTGCTGGGTTCAAGTCCCACTCAATCCCCGGTTTCCCTTACATCTGTTGCGAAGCCCCCAGCAGGCTTCTCTCTCAGCTCCAGCGCAGTGCTGAGCCACTTGAGCAGCCAGATGAAAACTGCCCCCAGGGAAGTTCGCACTTTTTCCTGAGGCAGGAATTTTGCTATTTTCATGAAAGAAAAAAAAAATCTACTGTGCTTTGCAAGGCCAGAACAGGCGCCAGGCATATATTAGGGGAGAAAGTGATAGGAACAGGCCTACATGGTATGTGAATTTGTAGAGAAAGGAATGCTTGTGTCCATAGAGAGTTCGAGCCCACCTGGAAAGAGAAGCCTGGAAAAGATGGGCAGCCTTCGACTCCTCCAGGTAGGCGTATTAGTGCCAACTGCTCTGGTCTACTGGCAGGAGGCAGGAGAAGTATTTAATAGCCTGGATGAGGAGTCGGCAGGAAACTGGTAGGGGGAAAGGTAGAGCACTTCTCAGCCCTGGCTGCACATTAAAACCATCAAGAGAGCTTTAAAAAATATGATGCTTGGGCCCCACCCAAGGCCAATTAAATCAGAATCCCTGAGGGAGAAGGCCTTGGGCACAATAGTATTTCTTAAAAAGCTCCTCAATGATAGGACTTCCTTGGCGGTCCAGTGGTTGAGACTCTGCACTTCTACTACAGGGGACATGGGTTCGATCCCTGGTTGGGGAACTAAGACACTGCATGCCGCGCTGAGTGGCCAAAAAAAAAACCTCCTCAATGTTGTTTGGATGCTGATTTGAACAAGCTAACTTTAAAAAATATATATATAATTTGTTACATTATTAATATTTAAAATCAGGAAAATTTAAACACTGGATATTTGGTACTAAGGAGTTATTGATAATTTTTTTTAGGTGTGATAAGAGTATTGTGATTACATTTTAAGGAGTCATTTTCTTTTCTTTGAGGGGTAGATACTAAACAAATATCTTCATTGTAACAAAGTGATATCATATCTGGGGTCTCCTTCAAAATAAGCCAAGGGAATGGGGAAGTGGGCCAGGTTCAAATGAAGCAAGATTCACTCTGTGTTGAAAATTGTTGAAGCTGTTTGGTGGATAAAGTTCATTATACTATGTTTTTTACTCTTTGTATACACAACAAAACAAAAACAGTTCCTTGAGTGTTTCTAATATACAGCAAGGTGAGAAACCCAGAGCCAGGCACTCAGCAGGAAAGGGGCCACCATGGCACCTCTGTGGGCACAACTGACTTTAAGGAGACCAGGTTTGTGGGACCCTAAACAATAGGTGAGAGCCCTGTCCTCCAACGCCCTAGGCTTCAGGCAGAGTCACAGGGACCACTTGTGAGGAACCAGAGCTGGCAGTCAGAGATGCACTGGGGGTGTCCAAAGAGCCCTTCAGGCTTCCTCCCCCACCCCAGCACAGCCTCTGGGGACTCAGGCTCTATGCATCAGGCCAGGAGGCTGGACCAAGGGGAGCCGCCTGCCTGAGGCACCCAGAGCAAGCAATCAGCCTGTCTCTTCTCTCTCAATCCCTGCCCTCTCTCGACTGACTCCACAGGAGCCAGGCCCCCATCTCAGCCGGCAACACCCCCTCCCCCCGCCAGCCGTCACCACTGCTTCCCAGCGCTGTCACCCCCGCGACGGGCTCATCTGCCTCTGTCAGGGAACATTAGCCCAGCAGACTTCATCAAGGACGTGAAGGGAGGCTGAACACCAGTCCATAGAAGTACGGGCACCCAGGCAGCCACCCCCAGCGGCTGCCGGCAGAGCTGTCTGAGCTGCTGAGAGATTCGCTGGTAGCTTGATCTCATTTGCATATCACTTCTTTAACGAACACATTCACAAGAATCCCAAATTCTCAGTTTTCTACTCTCACCGACAGATTGGATCTCCTCACACTTGTCCCTGACATGGATCAACCATTCCCACGTTCTCCACATGCTCTTGAGAAATAACTTCCCGCCCTGCCGAGGTGCAAGGTATTCCCTCCCCCACCCCCACCCCGCCCCTCCGAACTCAGCCCCGCCCCCACCCCACCTCCACCGGAGCAACCACCAGCTCCACCGTCGCGCTCAGCTTGCGGCTCTCTCTCTCCTCCGCTCCATTACCTTTCCCTGATGGCCTCTAGGGGCTGGGCAGGGGAGAGAGTTGGAGGGGGTCTATTTAAGAGATTTTTGGAATCTGTGCCTGCGCATCACCCGCTGCCATGAGTTATTTCAGCGCCGATGTTTGTCTCGAGCTGATTATTCCAACCCGAGAACAGGTGGAGCAGCCTGCGGTGGCTTATTCGTCAGCCAAGGCCATCTGTTCCCAACAAGCTGAGATTTGTAGCTGATTTCTACTGGGGAGCAAGGAGTGGGGGCGGGGAGGGAGATGAAGATCACCTCCAGGCCCCAGGAGACTTACTCCTCCCAGAGCTTATGCGAGGTCTGAACCCCGAGTCCTCCCCTTCTAAAACCAATACCTTCTCATTTTCTCAGAGAACTCACCGGTCACTTGACTCTCTGAAACAGCGAAAATACTTTTTCCTTAAGGGGCTAAACCTTCTTAGATGGAGTCAGGTATGAGAAGCAGGAATCCATTAGCCAGGCACAGTCTGGCCGTTGAGTCATGTCCACCCTTACAGATCTTAAAAAAAAAAAAAAAAAAGTATATAACCATAACACAAATATCCTAAATGACCTTCTTGACTCTCGGCTTCTCCTCACCCCACTCCATCACCGGTCCCTTCATCAACACGAGTCTCCTTGCATAAACCTGTCACCTTCAGGGCTCCAGGCTGCATGGGAGGCCATGTCTGGATGCTCTTATCTCCCCCTCCCCCACTGCTCCTCTCCCCTAAATACCCTGTTCAAGTTCCACCCTCCAATCTGTTCCTCTTTCAGCTTCCATTCTCAGCCATGCCAAGAGACGCCTGCTGCTTTAAGAATGGCTTTCCCTGAGCAAGGGATCTAAGCAGTTTCTAAGCAGCTTTGCCACATGGTTTACCCCCCGCCCAGGGCTACTATTTCTATATATGCAATGCCGGGAAAGACGCTACTCTTATAGTCACACTAATATGACAATTTGGGGCCTTCTTTGGTGTTTGACACAGATACACATCTGTACTGACTTAAAAGAAAAATTGTATGAAAACTCTATTACAAGCACAGATACTTCATCGATAATCCCACATCCCCAAACAAAGCTATTTCTATTTTTCAGAAGTCTCATCTAACGTTTATCTATTTATCTGTTTTCACATGTACTTTTGTCATGTGTACATGTTCCCTTAAGAACCCATTCAAAGAGCTTAAGACTGCCTCACTTTCGAGTTGGTTCTCTAGGCTTATTTTGCCAGTGCCTGGGGGCGGAAACTCCTTTTCTACTCTTAAATCCTGTCCAGTGGCTCAGTATGTGGTTCACTGGAAAGACCAGCCCCCACAGATGAGCTCCTGGACCCTCAAAAGAAGGCCATGGACCTGTGCTTCTAGTGCAGAACCTTCCAGGGCAGTGCCACTCACTAGGGTCAATCTCCCTTGCTCTCCAGAGGACACTATTCCTGTGGGGGCCAGAAGCAGCTCTTAAGCAAGGGTGCCAACCTGTAACTGATGCCAGTCCCCAGGATTAAATATGAGCCATGAGGCCTATTTCATCACGTACAGTTTTATATTTGCCTCGTCATCAGTTGTTGACCTGTCTTTCAAAGAGGTAAAATTTCTGAATCTATTGGCTGTATTCCCGTACCAGGATTTTTTTTTTTTTTTTTAAATTCTCCACTTTCAAATTCCCTTGTGTCCTCTCTTCCGCAAATCCATTTGCTTCTTTTTCTAATCTAGTCAGATCGTAGATGTGGCACAAAACATATAAAAATTTATTAAAATGTGGAAACTCTTTGACTCTTAAACCACCTCAAATATAATTTGCCTGGATGGTGTCAAAACTTAATATCCTTTTTGAGGTTTTTTTTTTTTTGCCAAACTGTCATAGCTGACTTTTGATATCTAAAGCAAATTCTATCCACGCATTTAAGTATTCCGCTGGGAGATTTATGTCACTGACTTCAATTGCAAAGCACACATCCTTTTTGGAATCTCCCTCATGTATATGACCCATCACTGGGGCTGACACTACAGAAGACTCAAGTTCTCTGTAAAATTCCTTCTAAATAAATCTAGCATCCTTTTTAACTCCAAAATGGCTATTGCTCTGGAAATCACTCCTCCCAGATCAAATCCCAGAGAATGGTCTGGATTGTTCCATTGTACTGTAATGAAATTAGATTGAGGTGAATAGAGCTTAAAATATGCATTCCAGGGGCTTCCCTGGTGGCGCAGTGGTTAAGAATCCGCCTGCCAATGCAGGGAACACGGGTTCGAGCTCTGGTCCGGGAAGATCCCACATGCCGTGGAGCAACTAAGCCCGTGCGCCACAACTACTGAGCCTGCTCTCTAGAGCCTGCGAGCTACAACTGCTGAAGCCCGTGCGCCTAGAGCCCGTGCTCTGCAACAAGAGAAGCCACTGCAATGAGAAACCTGTGCACCGCAACGAAGAGTAGTCCCCGCTCGCTGCAACTAGAGAAAGCCTGCGCACAGCAACAAAGACCCAACGCAGCCAAAAATAAATAAATGAATAAATAAATAAATAAATTTAAAAAAAAAAATGAAAAAAAAATGCATTCCAGGCCATGTGGAACTGTTATTCATATTGTTGGCACCGTGTTGTTGAAACACAAATGTGATCATGTATGGGGGATGCTCTGAGAATTGTTAAGGAGCAACACAAATGTGAGGTTGACATTTCCCCCCAAAACTGTCAAGAAGTGCTTCCTTTCTAAGGGCAGGCCTTGGTGAACACCAGGCACACAGTGATTTGAGCTGAGGATCATGACAGCAATTCTTGGCTTTCTCGCCTCCCCCTTCACCCTCTGACAAGGCCAGAGTAGCTCGGAGACGCCTGGCCAGTTGCTGAAACCAAGCTGAGGACCCTGCCTGTTTCCTCACGGGGACAATGACACTTCACAGAGTTGTGATAAAGGTTAAATGAGATGTAGGCAAAGTGTATAAGCACTGGGGACATAGTAGGTGCTCACCATGGTTATACTGATTTTGTCCTCCTCATCCTCTGGGTCACTACTGACAGGCCGGGCAGGCCCCTCAGCCCCAGTCGCTACACAGCTTCAGCTCCTGCTGAGGACTTCCAGCAGCCCTTAAAAGGGCGGGGAACAGTATCGTCGGGTTGCTGCGCGAGGAGACCTGTCCTTATGCTTCTGGAATCCTTCAAGGGCAACGCCGACGGGCTCGGTCCTGTCACAGGCTCAAGGACCTTTTAAGGGGCATGGCTTCCGGGAAGCGCGCGGGGGCGGGTGGGGGACGGGGCGGGGAACCTCCAGACGGAGGCGGAGCCAGAGGGTCCGTGCTCCGGAGGCCGAGGTCATGCAAATGAGACATGAATATGCTAATATGCCCGGGTTCCCAGTGAACCGGAGGGCGCTTGCCTGGACAGGCAGAACCAGCCAGGAAAAAAGAAAGGAAATGAAGAGGACGCGGAGGCGCATGGGGCTGCTGGACGGAACCAAGCCCAGACAGCCCTCGCGCTGGGAGAAGACGTCTGTCTTCTCCCGGCCCCACTTGCGCCACCCATCGGTCCCTCCGGCTCCTCACCAAGGATGATAAAAAGGTGGGGGTGAGAGGTTCTGTTGGCAGCACTGAGGGGCTCTGTCCGAACCTAGGATCCAAAAGATTCTTGCCAGCAATTCCACCTTGTTTTACAGATGGGGAAACTGAGGCCCAAGAGGTCAAGCCTCTTCTCCAAGGTCTCAGTGCTAGCGGCAGAAGCGCTCAGTTTAGCAGGTTTTATTCGTCTGGTTTTGTTTTGCTTCCACTAGCGTCGGGGGACACCACTCCGTAGGTGAAAGAAGCAGCAGCCCCAAACATGGGAGAACTTGGTACATTACCAAGCATGTCCTGGACTGCGCACCAGGCTGGAGGATTTAGAAAAGAAGACTTCCTGGGGAAAGATGAAAGGCGTTGGGGGTGGCAGCCAGTAGCAGTAGCAGGCAAGGACGAATGATCATAGACTGGTCTGGAATACGTTGCTATGTAAAAAGTGTCGCAGCTTCCCTGAGAACCAGCTCAGAGGAAATGAAAGGGGAACAGAAAGGATTAGGGTTAGATTTAAGGCAGCACTTTCTCCCAGGGGTGATAATGGGGCCCTTTCTTCAATGACCAAGGAAGGCTGTGGACTCACCCTGTCCCTCCCACTTCTGAGGCTTTGGGAATCCATCTCCCTCCAGCCCCACACGGGCCTGCTTGGAGGACAGGAGTGAATGATTGACTTTGAAAAGTCCCCATCACTCAGGTAGGAGATCCTTCGCCTGGATGGGTCTCCTGGGCTCTTTGCTGAGGGTGAGGACAGCAGACGCGCTGGCTCCAGGGCCCTGGGTGGGGAGAAGCAGCAGTCATGGCATCTCTTGCAACACACTCCCTGCCAAATGGATTCAAATTGGCTTGGATATGAACATATGATTAAAGGAGAGGCACGATTCATTTATCAGGAGAGATTAAAGAGCGGCACCTGCGCAGCCTAGCTAGGGGACAATTAAGGAGCAAATCGCTAAGTGTCTGTGCCACCAGGCATGGGGGTGGGGCATGGGGGAAGGACAACTGGGATCATCTGCCAAGAGGACACAGGACAAAAGGAGGTAGTTTGGGAGTCACCATGTGCTGCTGTCGTCTCTGGGCACAGACTGGGCACCATGGGGAGCCTCACAGGGTCCCCCCCTCCCAATGCCTCTTATCCAGGATTCAGAGCAATCCTGAGGGTCTGAGATTAGAGAGGAAAATCTAGCGAGGCGGCTTTGAGCCTGGCACAGGGACAGATTTGCTGCCTGTTTTGTGGGAATCACTTACATTTTAGGTACCAGAGCGACCATGAGTGCACAGGTGAGGGCAGGAGCTTACAGAGCTCTGAAGGCATACCCCAAACGAAGATGGGCTCTGATGGCCTTGCAGGTCCCTGGACTTCCCTGAGGAGTTTGTGCAGAGGGAATTGCCTTCCTCCCAGCCTGGAGCCCAGAATGCTGGCCGAAGGCCTTTGCTGAAGCTTGGAGAAGTGTTGGTCATGTGAGGTGATGTCCAGCTTCCCCAGACAGCCTGTGGAGTTCCCTGCCACCACCTCTATTTCCCAGCCTCAGGGCCTTTGCTCAAGTTCTTCTTTCTTCCCAGCACACCTATCCCAGCAATATCTACCTGTGGAAGTGCTATCCTTTCTTCAAGCCCCAGCTCAAAATACCAGCTCCTTTTAGAAGCCTTCCCAGTCCCTCCCCACCCTCTCTCAGTGAGAGTGTCTCCCCTCATAACTTGCCCAAAGCAACTTGTCCTTTTATGTCTCATGTTATTATTTCCAAAGGGATCTGCCCTAGCCCTAACACATGACTCCCTGGAGGACAAACACTATGATGTACTCCTTTCTACTCACCCAAAGCTTGCACATATTAGGAGGTTAGACACACATATTTTTTGTGTTTAACTCCTCCACTAGAATATCCACTTCTTGAAGGAAGGGACCTCACCCATCCCCAGCACTTAGAACAGTGCCTAGACCATAGCGGGCAGTTATGAAATATTTGACTGTTGAGTGAATGAGCAGATGAATAATACATATTTTCTGACTTGAACAAAGCCCTCCGCCCCAGGGCAGGCTATTAGAGGTTGATGCTGGGACTTTCTATCAATAATTAACCAAAGGCCTGAGTCAGTGTGGGTGAGCAGAGTTGGGATCTTGTCTGTAGGTAGCAGGGACTTTGGTCACACCAGTTCCTGGGAGGAAAAAAGTGCACCGAGCTGTCTGAAAGCAGGAGTAAAAGATGTGAGTGACAGAACTGAACGTGAGGAGCCAGCAGTTTAAAAAAAAAATGACTTCACTTTTACTACCTTCTCTATTCCACCTTGGGGGAGGTTTCTTTTGTTCAAGATGCAGCCACTTCACACTTCTCTCCCATTCATTTTGGGGATGACATTTCCCCTTCTTTCCCTTTCTTGCCCCTTTCTGGGTGGGTGACATCACCAGAGCGTCAGCATCAGGCCTGATACCCTTTCTTGCCTACCTGTCCAAACCAGAGGAGCCTGATCGACCAGCTGTAAATACTTCATGCACGCAGGGATTATAGCTGGTCACATTACAGAAGGTAGAGGAGGAGGAGGGAGTCATTTGTTTCTTGCCCACTGCCTCTCAGCTGCCAGTGAGGGAACCACGTGTGGACTGGGGCATGAAGGCAGAGACTGAGCAGGGTGGAGAAGCCAGCACGCCCAGCCTATTCAAGTTGCCCTGTGGCCAATGGGGTTGGAGGCCAGAGAGAGTTCTGCCAAGTGTTGATCAGAAAGTCATCTTTGGGATGACTAAACTTAAAAAAAAAAAAAAAAAAAAAAGAGAGAGAGAGAGAGAAGATAGGATCTCTGTAATTGGCAAGATTTAACAATCAGAGGGACCTCAACATTCCCAAGTGGAGGCCAGGGTAGGCCAAGGCCTGGACGGCTCTGCCAAACTGAATTACAATCCACGGGCTCTTAAAATAAAAGGTGGGGTTTGTGTCTTCCTTGACCAATCCTCTCATCCACTGCCTCCGCCTGCTCCAGATGACCTGCCAAGCTCTCTGAGCAGCACTGGTCTGATGTGGGAGCAGGTCAGGGATGAGGGTGATTCCCCCAGGTCCCCACCAGAGTCCTCACTCTGCTCCCCTGTGACCACCCTGGACTTTACCTGAGCCTGAAGGAACAGGCAGGAAAATTGGCAGAGCCAGGAGAAAAAGGACATTTATTTCCATACATCAGGTAAACAGGGGAAGAGAGCACAGCCCAATGAGTACAAACCAATTGCAGGAGAGAAGGGGAGACAGCAGATGGGAGTGGCACCAGGCACTGCCCTTGGGCCCCTGTCTGGTGGTGTTGGTAGGATGATCTTTAGGGTGGGAGCTGGGACTGTCAGTCTGCATGTTATGTCTGGGATAAGTGCGTGTGGGCAGGGCGACTGGAAGAAGAAAAATGACTCAGGCTCAGGACACAGGGTGAGGATTCGCATCTAATACACATCAGTACTGACCAAAGCTTCCATCTTCAGTTTTTCTGATCACGAGCCCTCAACCCAAGGCCTTCCCTCTCAAGCTGAGCTTGTGATCCAGGCAACTTGGACAGAGGGGGAGGGAGGCAGTGCTTGGATAAGCCCTGAATTGGCATTAGGTGGAATGGGTTTACTCTTCAATGGGTCATTGCACTTAACACACTGATGAGACAAAGAAGGGTAGGGGCTGGAAGTTCTGGCTGGTACAGATGCACCCCCGTCTGTGTAGGCCTGCTCAGCTCGAACCCAGAAGCACCTGAGAGCCCCTCCCCACACGGACTCTTAAGAACCTGGGCCCAGCTCTGCTCATGGGTCTCTCCAGCTGCACAGAGAAAGGACTGCTCTCTGAAGAGTAAAGATGAAGCTGAGGTTCCCCTAGTCATTCCCGGTAAGGGGAGGCGGCCGGCTGCCACCACAGCCCCCTCCCCCTCTCAGGGATGCAGCTGTGATGGAGAGGTTGGGTATTTAAATTAAAAAGTAATAAGACAGCAGGCACTGAGAAGAGAAAGCCCTCCCCCAAGTCATGGGGAAGGAATTGCTGTTCCCACCCCAAACCCCTCCCCATGGACCCAGCAACCCAAGAATGTCCCAGTAGGCAATCTGTCCACCGTCCCTGAGCGGGGGGGGGGGGGGGGGGGGGGGGGCGGGGGGGAGGTGAGGCTGAGATGGAGGTCAACTTGCTGGCTCTATGCAGTGCCAAGCCACCTGCCATCCACCGTGGCCCAAGGCAGGAGCAGAAAGTTCTCTTTTCAGAACTGCTCTTCCCTCCACCTCTTCCACGTGGAAACGTCAGATACCCACTGCCTGGGAAGCCCCCTGACCGAAGAGGGTCGGGTGTTTCCCATGCAGATCAGCAGTCAGGTGGGGGAGACCCGTGCCCCGCCATTTCCCGGGAGAGGCGCCGTGGCAGCAGTAGGCCGTGGGTGGGAGGGGTGCACACCACTCCCCTGGGCTATGCGTTGGTCTCTGTCTGCTTGGCCTCTGTGTCGCTGTCACTCAGATAGTTGTGGGAGTATCGGGGCCTGGAGGTGCTGTCGAGAGGGTCGTGCTCATCATCTGACCGGTCAGGGGCAAGGGACTTCCAGTAGCTGGTGGGGCTGCAGGGAGAGAGGAATGAGGTCACAGAGGAAGGATGCTCTTTACATCCAGCACCAAAGCCTTTGGTCCTGAGGAGGCCCCCCAAACCCTGTCACAGCATTCCCCCAAAGTCACAAATTGAGAAGTAGAAGACTTCCCTGGCTTCCCCAGAAGATACTCAGAGTAGTAAGAGAAAGGAGCACATCGTTTTGACTCTGAAACCTTTTACAACTCCGAGGAAAGCAATGCTGAAGAGCAGTGGGTCTCGAACTTGAATGTGCGTAAGAATTGGCTGCAAGATCCCTGGGTTCTTCTCCTGAGAAGTTTTGATTTGCTAGCTCTTGGGTGGAACCCAGGAATTCTGCATTTTCATCTCCCTCCCCAGAAGATTCTGATACAGGCAGTCCATGGACTGCATTGACTTGGAGACTGCAGGTCTGGTGGTTACACGACTACAACCTGTCTTAGTAAAGTTCCTCCCAAAAAGAGTCCTTCTAAGAAGGAGGGGCTTTCCCCATTGAATACTCCCAGATCATAACCCTTCTTCCTAATCAGGTTTTCCTAAGGCCGGTGAGAGTTTCTGCCCTTGACCATGATATCATCTACTCACAAGGAACAGAGACTCAGGATGTAGGAGCTGGTAAGACCTCTGTTTCAGGGTGGCATAGTCATCCCTTTCTTGGTACCATAATCCAACCCCAAGGCTTTCATCAGGCCATTGGGAGCCTCGCGCTCTCCCCTGACCAAGATATGAAGAAGCATTACTCCCTGGATGGAGCAGACTCATGGCGTTGAGCATGGATGGGATCTCATTTCCACCTCTAGTCACCTTCTCTTTTCTTTCTTTTCCAAAGCCTTAGAGCAGCCTTCCCCTGCCCCTCCCACCTCCACTGCCTCTGCCAGTACAAGTGCACTGTAATTTCAGCAATGCTGCAGAAAATGCAGCCCAGGGTGGCTCCACCCCTACCAGTGCCCTGCACTCAATGGGCCCCTCCCTGCCCAGTGCTCTCAGGGACACAGCCCTGCTTCCAGATCCTAGAGAGCTTCCGCTAGTATTAAACAGGACTCCTGTGATCCCACTGTCTAAAATTCTGATTTAAGAATCTGAGGAAGGCCCTTGTTTACTAGCGCTTTCCAAGTTCTTCTATCTCCAAACCAAAAGAGGAGGACACAGCGTTCTGCAAGAAAGAACCACATGCTCAGCTTTTCCAACTGTGTTGAAGAAAGGATTTCATCACTGAGTATTTCCTGTAATGTGAGACACTGTCTTAGGCACTCTGGATGTGCTATCTTATTCTTCACCACATGAAATGGCATGAGGAAGCTGGTTCAAAGAGACGAAGCACCTTGCCTAAGGTCACACAGCCAGTATGGAAATCTGAACCTGGGACCTTAGACCTCAAAGCCTTTTTTTTTTTTTTTTATTGATTGATTTATTGATTGATTGATTGCTGTGTTGGGTCTTCGTTTCTGTGCGAGGGCTTTCTCTAGTTGTGGCAAGCGGGGACCACTCTTCATCGCGTTGCGCGGGCCTCTCACTATCGCGGCCTCTCTTGTTGCGGAGCACAGGCTCCAGACGCGAAGGCTCAGTAATTGTGGCTCACGGGCCCAGCTGCTCCGTGGCATGTGGGATCTTCCCAGACCAGGGCTCGAACCCGTGTCCCCTGCATTGGCAGGCAGATTCTCAACCACTGCGCCACCAGGGAAGCCCCCTCAAAGCCTTTTGATGACTCCACCTTGCTGCCAGACCGGTTACCTGAGGAGAAAACCAGATGAAACCTGCATTCTCCCCACTGGCCTGGGCGAGAGCCCAGGGGGTGTGTAAAGACAGGTCTTTCTTTCTCTCTCCCTGGGGAGATGGAAGAGCCTGATAGAAGAGCCTGTTCAATTATGCAAAACGGTTTAGGAATGGGGCAGTCTGGTTAATATTTATCGTATTTCTCATGAACGAATTACCATTTTTAAAGGAATCAGAATAGCACAAAACACATTTAATATAAACTAGTCTGAACATAAATGAGTTTTACTTTGATGGGCCAAAGGCACTTAAGGACTCTGGGACGTCTCAGGGACAAAATTATAAAGCTCAACGATGACTGTGCAACATAGAAAAAACTGGGGTTATTTTAGCTTTTGGGTAGTTTGAATTCTGAATTAGCGGGAGCCTGATTTTATTTTCATTTTTTAGACAGAACTTCTGGGCACCCAACGCTAAGGTCTGCTGTTGGGCAAAGGAAGGAATGGCTTTGTGGAAAGACAGTGGGGTTATTTTGTGGGCAGAGGGGGGTGAGGTAGATGCCAGGGCTGGGACCCAGATGCAAATGGGGTGTTCCTTTCCATCCTCACACCTCTCCTCAGAGTGGAGCTGCAGACCCCACTTCCATATTCCTGTGCCTGCCAGGCAGACACCTGGATAAACGACAGCTGGGTTTCAACACTGTTCCATCCAGATGCTGGGTGCAGTGGCAGAGGCAGCCGGGAGGGCTAAATGCCAGGCCTCTCTCCCCTGCTCTGTGCAGCCACAAGACACCCCTGCTCCCACCCTGGGTGCTCTTTAGCCAGTTTCCTTTGTGGCTTCTACAGCCACAGCTGTTGGAGAGTCAACAGCAGGCAGCTGGCTCCCTTCCCTGGGGCAAGAGTCAGGGCTGCAATTTGAACATTTTAACCACGTTGTTTCAAAAGCTTTCCTCCTCACAAGCCAGTGTCTCCTGCTCAATGCTGTCACAAACGATTTGGTGCATAAGCTAATTCCCACTGGGCGAGCAGCCCCCTCCCCTTGCCTTTGCTATGGATGCTTTCGTGTTCTGCATTCTTGCAGGTCCCCATCACCAGGTGGGAAGCTAAACTGCCCCCACTCTTGGCAGTTTATTCACCCAAAGCCATTCATGCTGAGTCCAACTAGGTCCTCCCTCCCCTGGACCTTCTCTGCCAGCTCTGTACTGGTTGGCTAGCTTCTGGCTTGGTGCCCACTCTGGCCGCAGTGAATCCAGTCCTTGTTGGAGGTGGCGGTGTGTAGGGTTTCAGGACTACTCCTGCTTTCCTGGTGGACAAGAACTGTGCTGGTGGCTGAGGGAAGAAACAGGCTTTGTGTGTTTTTGCTCTTGCTGGGTCAAGGGTGATGATGGGCTGAGTCACTGGGGTCTGAAATCCACCAGTTGCTGGTCGGTGTGGGATGGCCTGCCTAGGCCCACGTCTCCCTCTTCAGGTATTGGTACCGTGCTCAGAAGGGCCTGGCCCTCTCTGCTTTCCAAACCTCCTCCCATGGCCCATCAGCTGATTTCCCGTGCTAGGGGAGCAGGGCACTCAGCAGGGCTGCGGAAGGAAGGGCTGAGATGGTAGACACAATATTATGACCCCTGCCTTTTCTCACTGTGGTGCTGACAACAGCTCCCTAGTGCAATTGAGATGCTTCCAACTCTTCCCAGAGCATCCTGCAACCATCTGCCACATGGGGGGAATGACAGAGCAGGGGTAAGCCCAAGGGCTTGGTTTCGGAGCAGCTCAGGGCCCACAGAATCTGAGTTGGCCATGAGCCTGGTCTGGGTTCAAGTTCCACCTCCCCCATACCATCCCCCCAATCCCATCCCATCACCATCTCCAAATAGCTACAGGTAACATTCACTTCCATGGGCTCCATTCCTTAAAACAAAACTGGTCCCTTTCGGTAGAACCCAGCCCAAGTCAGTGTGCTTGGGCAGCTGCTCCACTGCACAAGAGGCCCACTAGCACGCGACAGGTGTGTGTTAGTTCATGCATCTAGGAAACACTGCCCGTGCCCCAGGGGGCTGTGCTCTGGGGTCATACCTCCTGGGAAGCAGCAAGCTTGCCCTGGGAGGGTACCACGCCAAAAACAGCTTCACATAACCAGGGTGATCCAAATGTCACCACCCACCAGGGAAACTGGCAACAATAGTATTCCAGTGAGTCAGTCTTCGCCTTTCTTCCGAGTGGGGGTGTGGGCATAAAGGGCCTAACAGCTAGATCTCCCTCCCACAGGGAGAGGGCTGGGGGAGGCAGGAGAGCCAGGAGGGGGCTGTCACTCAGCAGTTGCTAATTTCTATTCATTAAAACTTTACAAGATGAGCTAAGATGAGGTGACGCTCATGTGTGGGCTTCGGGTAGGAGGGGTGGGGAGAGAGTCAGGCATCTCCAGGTCTGCTGCAGGGCGCGGTGATGTGGGCGCTGCAGCCCTGTAAGCCTTGCACTCTTAGGCTTGAGACACATGCCAGAGAGGAGGGTGACCTGCAGGTGGGGGAGAGCTGAGCAAAAGGCCCCTTAATAGCTGATAGCCAGTGATGTACCAACCCACGCCCGGGGGTCAGCTAGAGCCCTTTCCTGGACTCAGCGTGTCAGGGTCATGGACAGAAGTTCCGTATGGGTGCTGCCAGACACATACAGGAAACATTTTGCTCATGTGCTCTGCCTTGGGTCGTATGGAGGAGTAGTTAAGGGCCAGCTGAATAGACTCCATTCAGATCCTGGCAACATCACTTACCAGCTATGTAACCTTGGCAAATAACTTAACCTCCCTGAACCTCAGCTTCTTGTTCTATAAAATGGGGCTAATCAGACATTTGTTATGGGGTTAGTGTGAGGATTAAGTGAATAAAATATGGCAAGTATCTGGCGGGGGGGATAGGGGGTGGTCCCTGGCCCAGGGTTAGGACTTGATAAGTGGGAGCTGTGACGGACATCACCAGCGAGTTCAGCTGATTGGGCTCAGGGCTCAGAATGACTAATCAGCTCAGCTGGCCCCCGCTCTCTGAGGTAGCCAGGAGGCTCTCCGAGGCCAGGCCTACCCGCGAGGAATGCAGGAAGGGCCTGGGTGGTGGTGGGTGGGACGGGAGCACGTTAGTTCACACCAAGCGGCACACACCATGCTCTGCACTCCACACCAGGTGCCACCTACTGCACTAGTCGCTCTCGGGGCGGTACAGGTACCGCATCATCAGGCTGTCCACCTCTTTCTTGCGCTTCTTCTCCTCCTTCCGAGACTGTCGGCGCGCCTGCCCAGCCTCCTTGTCCTCCGCAGCCGGGCCCTTCTTCACGCTCGAGCGGCTGTGGCTTGAGACGGTGGAGCCACTGGATGTCGATGAGGAGGACTCAGACTCCGTCTCTGTTCTCTTCCTTCTCGATCTGGACTTCTTCTTGCTTTTTCGAGAGCTCCCCTTCTTCCGCCGCCTGTGCTCCGAGGAATCTTCGGAGCTGGAGCTGGAGCTGCTCCTTCTCTTGCTCCGGCTCTTCCGGCTGCTGCGGGACCGAGAGACGTCCGCAGCAGAGGCTGAGCGGCGGATACTGGTGGCTCTCTCCGGGGGGTCCAGTTGGGCGCTCCGGGTACTTTGGATGCTCTTTCGGTCATCCTCCTCAGAGTCAGGCTCCAGGCTGCTCCGGTGGAACGGGACAGGTTTGTAGCTCAAGACCTCATTGATGGCAGCCTCCAGGTCTGGGTCTAGGTAGGAGCGACGGCTGATGGGGCGGATACTGGAGCCGAGAGACTCATCCGTGGCGGAGGCGGAGATGCGGGGCTGGGGTGGCACCGACAGACTGCGGGCCAGAGACGGGTAGCTATACTGTGAGTGGGCCTCACTCAAGGCCACACTGGCTCCATCGTCCCAATCATCCAGGCGGCTCCGGCCCAGGGACAGGCGGGAATCGGGGCTCTCCCGGCTGAGGGCTGAGGCCCGGCCCAAGGAAGGGCTGAGGGTCCTTGACAGGCTGTCGAGCCTCGAGGTGCTGCGGCGGGAACTGGGGGAGCCCGACAGCGAGAAGCTCATGGAGGAGCAGGCCCCATCCTCGCCGGAGCCACGCTGTGTGGCCGAGGAGGCCCGGCTGACGGGCGCAGAGACGGCCGAGGCCCGGTCAAAGTCTGAGCCCCACGGCTTCTCCAGCCCCCGGCTAGAGCAGCCCCCGACCCCGGAGAAGACGGAGCCACATTCCTCAGGCTCCTCGGACTTCCTGCCCAGGCCCAGCTCCTCCTTGGGGCCCCCGCGGGCCTTCCGGGGGGGCCTCTCGGGGGAGGCTGGCCGCTCGCTCAGGGTGGTGAAGAGCGAATCCTCATCCCCAGTGCCCCCGATGGAGTCCTTCAGGGTGAGCCGCTTCCGATAGCTCAGGGAGCTCAGCACGGAGGCCGGCCTCTCCTCCACCCCCTTGCCCTCCTTCCCCAGGGTGTTGAGGGCCGCTCTGCTGTGCGGGGGTGAGGCCGGGGAGGAGAGAACCGGGAGTGGATTAGCAGCAGCAGAGAGAGAATGAGAGAGAGAAACAAGCATTAAACGTAGAGAATAAAGACACCGGGGGAGGGAGAAAGGAGGAGAACTCGGCAGCGGCCCTGGCAAAGTGGCCATGAGAGCGTCGGAGGAAATGAAGCAAAATAATTTGCGTCAGTGAAAATAGCTTCATGGAGAATGTCATGTAAATTAGACTATTGTTCTATTTCATCACTTTTTCCCCTCGAAAACGTCTAGTTCAATTTATTTCATTGTCAACTACCTGGAGCCTGGTGCTGTGCCATGGTGAATGACAGTGGGGCGGGGAAGGTGGCATTATCTGCAATAACAAAATGTTGTTTGGCTGAGTAAATTAAACCAATTAGAGGGGGCCGCTGGGTGCTTGCGGTGAGGGGCTGGACTTGGGAAGGGGCCTCAGGGGAGCTGGAGAAGGAGAAGGATTACTTTTTCTACCCAGCTCACCCAGCACTCTCTGGGAGGAGGTGGAACGGCGTGCCCTGGGGGATCAGGATGGCTCTGAGTTGGGAGGGGGGAGTCAGCAGGGAAGTGGCCACAGGAGGGGTGGGAGCAGAGGACCCCGGCTGGCCCGTAGGTGAGGGATGGGAATTGGAGACCTGGATTTCAGGGGTAGCTGCCTGTGTGATCAGAAGACTGTGACTGGGCTGGAAAATAGGGGAGCAAGTTCCCCCAGTGGATGGGTGTTAGCAGAAAGCATGGTGGAGGGTGAGTGAAGAGACTAGAAGAAGAAGAGAATGGGCAGAGAAAGACAGAAATGTGTCTGTAGCTGTGACAGGGAAGTCAGGGGAACTGGGGCCTTTTCTGCTGCTATTCCTACTAAGACCTCAGAGGTCCACAGCCGGCCCGGACTGGCCTTGTCCAGGGTGTGGGATCCAGAGTCCCCCTGTGCCCCATTTCAGTCTTGATTCCAAGGGCCCAAACCATCAGGTAGTCCGTTCAACATTTGTTGAATGAATAAGTGGGGATGAAGTTAAACCTACACCAAACCAAAGCCCTGAAGCCTGGTAGGAAAACATTACCTCGGAAAATTAAGGGTGCCGCAGACCCTGACTAAGAAGAAACCAGGCCTCCTGTGCTCATCTCATGTGCCAGGGGCGGGCCTGGGCCCCTCACGCACATACCAGGCAAGAGAGAGACGCAGGTGGCGTGAGGCCCACCCTCTTTGGGATCAAGGCGCTGCTCATCCATCCCTGGGGCACGAGGTGGCCTTTCCTCCCACCTAAGGCCACATGCTCACCTAGAACTCTTCAAGCTGCCATCATCGGAAGCCGCCTTGGAAGGCCCCTTGTTTTTGGACAACCATGACTTGACCCCGTCGACCCGGTCCTCCAGCTCTGAGTCCACATCTGAGTCCCCCTCGCTGTGGGATGAGGAGCAGAAACATAGGCAAGGCTGGGAAGAGGTGATCACCTGGTGGCCCAGGAGGCGGCACCAAAGTGGCAAAGCAGGTTTGTCTTGGGTGGGGGTGGGATGCAGGGCAGCATGCGCATCAGTGAGTCAGAGATAACAAGAGAAGTTAGACGGATGAGCGCACCATTCACAAGGACCCTGCCCCGCTCAGCAGGCCACATTGTGTGACAGCCATCGAGAAGACCCTGAGGAGCACAGAGGCACCTCCACCCCACTTTCTGTGACAGGCTGCTGTTCAGCCAACCAATCCAGTGAGAACAGGGAGACCGTCCATTCATCAATTACAGCTAAATGGCTTTTGGTTAAAAAGAGGAGTCCTGGGCCCTTCAGCTCCTCCCTGAGGCCTATTCTGCTGTTCTTGTCTGCCTGCTCCCAAAAATGTGGCTACAGCTGCTGCCACTTTCCATGCCTTCACTGCAAGAGCTGGGCTGCTGGTGATGGAACAGAGAAGTGAAGGGCTTCATTATGACTTCAAGTGAGCTTGAACCTGGAGTCTCCTGAGCTGATGCAGTGCCAACTTGGGCACTATAGGCCGTATCGCAGACCCATCCTGTGACTCCCCTTGGCCCTTAAGAAACAGAAAGGACAAGGAGGGGACCGCAGCATTTCCCGAGGGGTTCGTAACAGCTTCAAGATTCAAGCTGCACCTGGAGATCCAGTGGGGCCCAGAAATCCCAGGCAAGGGCTCTGTCTCTCCCAGTCTCCTCTTCCACCCTCAGGAAGCCTCCAGCTCTTGCTCCCCCAGGGCTTTTTTCTGGCCAAGCTGGCCTGAGCCCTCTCGACTTGCAAGAAAGCCCAAAGGAGTCAAATTCTGATGCTGGAATCACGGTGACCTCCTCACACAGCAGCAGGGGCTTGGAGATAGCTTCTGAGTGAGACCGCTTCTAGAATTCTGCAAAATGTCTGCTCACCACGTTCCCTGCCATGGATATGCTAGGATTTCTCCTTGATATAAATTTCCTTTCATCTGTGTCAACAGGAGCAGCCCCATTCCTGAATTATGTTCTTGAATAAATAGCCACACTGGTGCGCACGCGTGCGTGCACGTGCGTGCGTGTGTGTATGCACACACACACACACACAGAAGAAGCCACCAGACTCTGTTCTGGGGATTGTGAGACAGCATGACTCGTGGGGAGGGGAATAAAGAAGCATATTTTATGGGCTTCTGTCAAATACAGAATTATAACAAAGACCAGGCTGGCTGATGCCCCGGGTAAACAGGAGTTTAGCAGACAGCCCCGAAACCGCTAATGCAAGCCCTGTGCCCGTTCAAGCCTGGCAGATTTACTATGGTGCACGGGCCCTGTGGAACGCCAATACCACCTGACTTATACACCCGTGCAAAAAACCTCCTTCTCTAGCTTCAGAGCCTGTAATTTATCACCGCCGTTCATAACCATATTGATTACCATTAGAAAGGAGGTGCTGTATGCATCGCAAAATCTATGTCTACATGTTAAAAGCGTTTCTGTATAAATCTCCCTTAATACTGTGCTGCTTACTGCTTTCATTAGGGTTATGGCAACAACAACTGTATCTCTAAGTAAATCGAAACATTATTTTTCTGGCTGCCTTAGCACACTCCCTCAATAACTTGGAGCTGGGGCCCAGAGCTGCTGAGGAAAAGACCCCCTCTGCTGTCAGCAGGAACCTGGCTAGGACTGCAGGCCGTGTGCCTGCATGAGTGCACGCTGGTGTGTGTGTGCGCGTGTGCAGTAGTTTAGAACATGATCTGAAATGCGCATTTTATCAGTCCTCGAAGCTCCTCCAGCCCAAGGATGGCAGGGCTGGAACACACAGGGGACAGACAGTCACGGGCCCAGAATATGAATTTGCCTCCTGACATTCAGAGCAGCGAATGGGTTGAGAAGCTGGCCTGCCCGCCCTTGCCTTCCCTTTAGTTTCAAGCCTATAGAGGATGTTTGGATTCTTTTCCTTAAATAATCAGGCCCCTAAGCAAACTCCAGGGGCAGGCAGGCTCGCGGGGCAGTTGAAATTTTAAATGGTCGGAATTAAACCTCGCGTCAAATACAATTTATGTCCAGGCTCATGTGCTATTAGTTAACTGGGAGCTGAATCGCGGGGGAACAAACAAACGGAGACAGAACGGCAGGGGATATTAATTGCGTGTGACAACCGGGCTCCAGGGGCCCTCTATCACTGTTACACACTATTACATTTATCATTAGCGCTCACGGAGTCCTTTGCGCTGCCGCCAGCCCATCCTGGCCAGGGGAGGAGGCCTGCCAGGCAAGAGAGAGTGGGGGAGGAAACCCAAAGCGGTGCTAGAACAACAACCTCCAAAGACCAGCCCTGTCGGACCTGAAGGAGGATCGCCCCGATCTGCCTGAGGGCCCGCACATCTGCCCCAGCTGCCCAGCTCCCACCCAGAAAGAAGGAAACGGACAGGGGGTGGATTTACTGGGCTTCCCGCCACCTGACTGACAGCAGCACAAATGCCTGGGGCCTCCTTCTGCCCAAGGTGCCTGCGGAGAGTAAAGTAAACACATCTGGCTGTGTTCCCCTCCCCTGCCTGGATGCTTTCTCCCAACAAGTAACTGTTGGATGTCCCTCAACTTCTACCCTTGTCTGCCAAAAGAAGGTGGCGGACCTTTCAAAATGAAACATACCCACTTCTTTCAGGCAGCTCAGGCTCCAAAGGAGCCCAAGGACGGGGAGAAATCCAGCCCAAACAGACTTTTCCCCAGAGAAAGAGGCCGGGAAGCGGCTACACTTGGTTTCTGATGGGGCAGAGGCTGAAGCTCAGGAAGGCAGGCTGTGGGTACCACCCAATGAGGTTGAGCTCTCCTTTCTGACGGAGCCCCCATCCTGCCGACCAAGGATGTGGGGGCCAGTGAGCCTTCCAGGTGGAGCACCCTTGTTGCCTGCGCTCTACAGGGCGCGGCCTGCCCCCTTGCCTCCTTTGGGACAGAGTGAGCTGTGTTAGCATGAGGGACTAGCTCAGAGGAGGAGAGGAGGCTGTGTGTCCACATGCGACATGCAGCAGGGCGGGAGCCCAGGGTTAGGGGGAGGTTAGACACCACGCGAGGAGAGGCAGAGAGCGCGTGCGCTCCAGTCCTCACGGTTTATTCTTTCTTTTCTGATACTTTGTCACCATGTCCTGCAAACTAGAAACAGAAAGAAAATGGTGGGCAAGGGGGCCAGAAGAACACAGAAAAGTCAACCAAGGTGGACCCCTCAGCCGAGGACCCCTCCTTCCTCAGCAAGACAAGGCTGTGGCTGGCTGAGACCAGGAGGTGGGACAGTGCTGTCCTCAGAGGGAGGTCCAGGCCGCCTGGGGCACCATTCCCCTGCCCTAAAGGAGCACGCTCCCTGGGCATCCCAGGAGCAGGATGGGGCCTCGGCCTTCAGGTGGGATGGGGGCAAGTCTGGGAGGGTCTGCTCAGGGCAGCCTTGGGAGCTTCTCCAGGGCCTGACCCCACCCCCACTGCCAGTCTGCCTGCCTCGTGACTTCCTCCTCAGCCTAAGACTACAAATCTCTCTCCTAAACCATTCCCTGGGTGGGTCTTATGTGAGAAAAACTCTGGCACGGTAACAAGGCACCAGGGCCCTTAAATCTCTGCTCTCCCCAGAGTGGGGCAGGCACCATCAGAAATGCAGCTAAACGGGGGAATAACTCATCTTGAATGGGCAGAGCTGGAGAGCCAGGTCCCTGGGAGGCCTGGGGAGAAGGACAGGGAGGAAGTGGGGAGGGTGTCTCACCCGGGCAGCAGCTGTCCAGCCCTCAGCTGCTGCAGGACGGGGTCCATGCTGGGGTCTGGCAATGAGGGGAAGGGGGGCTGGAGGCTCAGTGGTGGGGAGACCCAGATTGCAGCTGTTCTACCTGGTCTGGAGGCAGTCAAGAGGGCCTCCGAGCCGGCCACGGTTGCCATAGAGGCCCCTCACCTGTTGATGAGGTCCTCGTTCTCATCACTCTCCATCTCGTCCTCAATGGCGGCCTGCAGGTCCCCGATGCGCTTGAACGCCAGTTTCAGATCAGCCTGCAGGCTCTGGTTAGCAGCTTCCAGACTCTCCAGATCCATCTCCTAGGAGGGAGAGGGGGCAGTCCAGTCCACAGGAGGGCTAGTCTCTCACCCAGCTGCCCCAGAAAAGGCCGGCTTCCAGTCTCTCTGGGCCAGGCAGCAGCTATGTGGGTGCCGCTGAGAACCTGCAGAGCTTTGTCTGCTCTGCTGTTGCTGGGCTGTTGAGGCCTGGCCTTGCCTGAAGGAGACTCCGGTACCACCCTTGGCCCCTGGCCTGCCCTTAGGCTTTGTGGACTGTGTTCTTGACATGTTCTCTTCCCTCTAATTCTGGTTTAGAATTAAACCATGGTTTCTTTGCAGCCCACCTCCACAAGCCCACGGGGGAGGTGTGTGCTTAGCAGCATCTCAGAGGGCTGCCAGCCTCAGGCCTCGTGGGTAGGGGGCATTACCAGTTCATGCTTCTTGCGGCTCGCCTCGGCCTCCTTCCTGGCAAGCTCGCCCATCTCCTCCTTGGTGTCCCGGAGCTGCCGCTGCAGCCGCTTGTTCTGCTCCTTCTCCCGGTTCTCAGCCGCCGTGCGCTGATCCCGTTCCTCAGTCAGCTTCTCCATGTTCTCCTTGAGCCGGCCGGCCAGGCTCTGGACAGGGAGGTGGGAAGAGAGACCATCAGCCAGGCAGGGAGCGGGGTGTGGCAGAGCTCCAGAGTCAGGAGGCCTGGGTCCAGCTCCGGCTGCCCCGCTCACTGGCTAGGTGCACAAGCAACGAAAGCCCTCGGAGGCGGCTTCCTTTGTCCTTCTGTAAAAAAGGGAGAATAACACCTATTCCCCAGGGGTCTTTTAAGGCCCGAATAAAGTAATGTATGTGAAGGGACTCTGGAAGATGAAAGGTGCTATCATCATCATTATCACCACCTAGGTCGGAGGAGAGCTCTGGCTAGAGTCTGGGCCTGTCCACACTGATGCCATGTGTGGGGCCTCCACGGGCAGCAGGGTTTCCCTCAGAGACCCTAAAACCAGAAGCTCCAAAAGCTAGGGCCTGTGCTCAGAAGTAAATGGCTTTACTGAGAATTCTGGATTAGGAGGAGACTAAACAGTCATCACATGCCAAACACAAAGCCATTCCTCTAAGCCTGATGAATCTCTCTTTCCCCAGAAACGTGAACACATTTTCCCCTTCTGCGCCATAGGATGCTGAGCAAAAAATGCCCTGGAGATTGGGGCAGAGTGTGAGGGAAGAACGCTGCTTCTGGTCCTAATCCTGGTTCTACCACTGACTGGCCGTGGGGTCGCCACTCTCAGGCCCCCAGCCTCTATGTCTCTAAAATAAGGCTACACCTCTAAGGGCTGTATGTGTTTAACATTCTGTGCGTCTAAACCACAGTACTGCCTTTCTGAGCAGAAGGGAAAATGAGAGAGTTGAGGAAAGCGACTGGGGCCCACGAGAAAAGGAGGCAAGTGCAGCAGGTCTGTCCTATTTTACATCCACCAGACCAATGGCCTCCTCTGTCCCTTGATAGCTTTGGGGCCTTAGGCAACCTACTTAACCCTTCCTGTGTGTAAAATGTGGATCAAAATATTACCAAGGCAGAACACGGACTATTACTAAGTCTCCTTCACTCTCTCTAGCTCTCCGGAGGACTGTGACCCTGTCCTGGGAGGTCCAGCCATATTTTCTTCGAAGGTCAAGGGTACTAATGCCCTCCGATGCCCACTGCCAGCTCCACAGTCACCGATTTCCATCCCCACCCTCCTTCCTGCTCCACCGACTCAGGGGTTAATGTGGAGGTGGCAGGGATGCTCCTCAGCACCCACACCATGAACATACTTCTCATGAAGGCCTGTCAGTGCTCAGACAGATGTCTACATGCTTGGGACGGAGGAGGAGAACTTAAAATAGGGTGAGAGGGGTGTAAACCCAGAGAGGTCATTCTGCTGGCCTCTTTCTTCCTACCTGCTCTGCTGGAGAGGGAGGGGCTGGAGCACGCTGGCTTCAGGAGAGTGGAACCGAAAGGATTAAATGTGGAGGTTGGAGATTACAGTTGGGAGGAAGGAGGGGTGGAAAGAGAAGATGGAGGTGAACAGAAAAAGGAGAAGAGTCAAAGGGAAGAGGGTGAAAAGTAGAGGGAGAGGACAAATGGGATGGGGAGAAAGGAAGAAATAGGTCAGGGTAAGAAAGGGAATGAGATTGGGGAGAAAATAAACAGAGGGAGAAGAAAAAATGGGGCAAAAATGGAGGAAAATGAAGAGGGAAGGAGAAAAAGCAGAGAATGCAAGCATGGGAAGAACTGAGGAAAAAAGGGAATAAAAAACGGGAGGGAGAGAAAGAGCGAGCGGTGAGATGAGAGGACGGACTCCAGCCCTTGCAGAAGTGGCGCCATCCGCTGCATATTTATGACCCTGCCGGAGAGCGAGTGAGGGGACCGGCGAGGGGAGTGCACGGTGGAGGAAAATATGAAGACGAAAAGCTAAGCTGCTCTGGTCCCTTGGCAGAAAGCAAGCACAGAGTCAGAATGTAAAGCAGGCAGGCTCCGCGGTGCGCAGAGAGCAGGCCTGGCGAGCGGGGGAGAAGGCACCCGCCCCGTCAGCTGGCCTGGCAGCTTGGTAGAGGCCTCCGTGGAGCAGAAGCGGCTGCCGGCCTGCCGGGCCCTGCTGAGCATGCGTGGCTCCAGCCGCTGGGGCCGCTCAGCCCTGCCTGCTGAGGACTGGACGAGGAAGTGTGCACCCACCTCCAGCCGCTTCACTTGGGTCCTTTCGAACTCCAGGCGTGTCTCCAGCTCCCGGATCTTAGCTTCCTGCCTGCTCACCAGGGACCTGTCCACCATGGACTGCTCCAGGAACTCCACTTGGCTCTGGAGGGCTTGTAGCTGGGGGGTTGGGGGGGGCAGGAAGGGAAGAAAGAACTGAGCCTGGAATGGGAAGGGGCAGGTTCTCCCCCCCCCCCACCCCCCACCCCAGCAAGATCACCATGGTGACTAGAAGGCTGAGGGAGGGAGGGATGCACAAGGAGGTGGAAGGATGGTGCCCTGAGCCAGGGCCATTCCCCATCTGGCCCTGCGCGGGCACAGATTTTGCCCTTTGGAGAGAAAAGAGAAAGCTAAGGACCAGAGAGGGCATAGAAATGCGAAATGAGGCAGCTGAAGCCAAAACGTCTGCTATGATGACATGGCTCCAAGCCTAGGCCTCTGCACTTCCTGACGCTGACTGATGGCAGAGAGAAGCATGTGCTTGCCTGTGAGCTTGGGAGTTGGTCCCCACACACAGTGACCCTGGCACCCTCTCTCTACCAAGGGAGGCCCTGGTCCCCACCTTCTCCTGTAGCTCTTGCTTCTCTTTGTTGGCTTCTTCTAGCTGAGCCTGGAGATCATTCATCTGAGCCAGATCCCGGGAGGCCTGGGAAAGGAGAGGGTGCTGAAGCTGGATCCCCCATGGGCACCAAATCCATCCCACCCCACCCCACACTGAGGCCAGAGCACACAGGCACCATGACCCCCCAAAGAAGCGGCTGTGCCAGGGACCTAGAGGAGGACCAGAGGACAGTGCTTCTGCAGGGTGTGGTGGGGCACTCCTGGGCAGGGTACCTGAGCCACGGCTGCCTTGTGCTTCTTCATCAGCTCATTCATGTCCTCCTGGTCCTCCTCCAGCCGGCTCTGGATCTCATTCTTCTCACGCTGAAGGCGGCTCAGCTGCTCCTCCAGCTGGACAGAGGCAAAGACAGATCAGAGAGCATCAGGCCTGGCCTGCCTGATGGCCCTCGGTGGAAAGACTGAACCTCCCTATGCCACCTCCAATGGGACGGGGTGATGATAGGGCCAGGCCCACCCGCTGGAGGAGGTTCCAGGACCAGTGATGCTCAGGGAACTGCCTGTCCGGCCGTGGGCCAGGGAGCGGAGGGAAAAGGGCTGTCTTTGCAGCTGAGGCAGACCCTGGGCTAAATGACAGCTGCTTTCTGACAGCTCTTCGGAGGCTAATGAGAAGGCAGAAAAGGTCTGTCCAGAACCAACGACCCATCATCCTAGCACTAGCGTTCAGGCCCTAACCTGTGCGCACTCTGCCCCCTTCAGGCCCCAAGGAAGGACCCCTCAAATCTGTGAAACTCTCCTGGCATGTTTCTCCTGGGACTGCCTGCTCCCTGGCCATCCAGCGCCCACAGCCAAGTCCACTCCTGGGGGGGGAGGAGAAGAGACAGCCAACAGCAGCTTCAGGAAATGAATGAATCTATTAGCCTGTAATTCCAAACCAAAATGACTGCGTTGGCTCCTTCTCTGCCCCATCCATCTTGTTACCGGGACATGGGGAGCTGCGGAAGACTCCGCCAAGAAATTTATTAACTCGGATTTAAATAAAATGGTAATTTTATAACAGCCTTTTTTAACACAATTAAGGAATTTGAATTACTCACCTGAAAACTGCTGAGGAGCATAAATGTCACGGGGATAAATCAAGCCCAGGAGATTGGCATCTCTCAGCAGTCAGGTGACTAGCTGGGGGGCCAGGGAGCCCAGAGCCAAGCCCAGCCTCCTCCCCTGCCCCATTCCCTGCCTGAGGAGGTACCGATGGCCGATGGCCGTATCCCAGTAATGATTTTTCGGCCGATGGATGGGCCATGGGAGAGGTGGGGAATTAAAAGGGAGGCATTAAATAAGCGCTCTAATTAGCTGCCGCTTGGGCTTGTCAGTGGGCTGGCCAGGGGCAGGGGAGGGAAACGGAGCCATCTCATCTTCTTATCGGTGCTTCTGCTAATCTCAAGGTACCTGTTTACATCCCTCAGCCGCATTAGCTGCCTATATTTATGGTGTTGGGGCCGGTGGCCAAGCTCCCACAGGCAGGTGGTTAAATAGGGAGATGGGCCCTTGCTGGCTCCCTCCTCCACCTCACCCCCTCCCAGGCCTCTGCTCTGAGTGGGGAGAGGCAGAGGAGGGGAGGCCTGCTCTCGCCGCAGAAAGCCCTGGCGTGAAGGGACCGGGCTGGGGAATGAGCCCTGTTTGGGGTAAAAGCAGCCACTGTCACAGCTCCATTCTCCCTCAGACCCCCGAGCCTGGCCCGGCACACCCCGCATCCTCACCGCCGTCTTGGCTTTGGCAATGTCGTCAATCTGCAGGTGCAGGTCTTCGATCTCCACCTCCATTGCTTTGCGCGCTTTCACGGCTGCTGCACAGGTGAACTCTGACTCCTCCAGCTGGACAGAGAGCCACCCCCGCCCCAGGGAGAGATGTCAGCCATTCCCTGGGGGCAGGAGGGCTGTGCAGGAGGCTCACAGGGGAGAGGGAACCCAGGAGCTCTCCTTCTCCTCTGTTTACTTCAGACCCCAGGGCTGTGATGTGTTGTGTGTGTACCGGCATCTCCTCCCGTGACAGGGGTGGTGGATGCTAAGCCCGTCCATACCATCCTGGGCTTGACAGTCATGCATATAGCATGCGCAGACCCTGGGGAGTCTGGCTTCTCCCCACTTCCCTGTCACCTCCCTTCCTGAGGATTCAAGAACCACTGACAGGGCCAGGAGGGAGAGAGAGAAAGCTGATGACTTCCTGTCTGCAGATACCTGGTTCTTCAGCTGGGCGATCTCCCTCTTGCTGGGTGCGTTGTTCTTCAGGTGGTCCAGCATGATCTGAGCATCTGCCAGCAGGGCCTTGGTGCGCTTCAGGTCTTTCCGGAGCCGCTTCTCTGACTCAAAGTCTCGCTGGTTCACCTGGGTGGACACCAGAAGCTGGGGCTCTGGGCTCTGCCCCGGGGCCTCCTCCTGTCTTCCCCAAGCCCACTCCTCACCCTACCCTCACTCTCAGAGATGCCTAATGAGCAATGACAGAGGAAGTGCCAGGATTATGCCAGCTGGTGAGAAACCCCAGTGTGCAGTGGATGTGATCACCCATCCCACAGGTGATGACAGCGGGCCCTACGGAACCAGCACCCCTCCTGTTCCCAGCTCTCCCTGCGGCAGCCAGCAGTCTCCACTCACCTGGTCACTGAGCGTGGCCACCTTGTTCTCCAGCTCCCGCTTTTCCCGCAGCACCTTCTGCTTGTCCTCATACTCCTCCTCGAGCTGTATTTCCATTTGCTTTAACTGGGAACAGGGGCCCATTCGTCCCTTCAGTGTCTGGTGCCAGCCAGCCCCTTCCCTGCTGGATCCTCCCACCCCGGGAAAAGAGTGAGGCAGCGCTGAGCATGGATGACCCCAGAGGGGCAGACCCTGAATTCAAAGTTCCTAGGGCTTCAAAGCAGCCTGGGAGGGAGAGGAGGGATGGCAGGCCATGCACAGGGGCCCAGGCCCGTGTGGGAGCCCTTGCTCCAGAGCCCTTGTGCCTGCTGCTTGGCACAGAAAGCAGGGGGCATTAACTCCTCAAGGGCCTGAGCTTCTCTACAGACCCTGAGAACACACATCGCAGCCAATGCCAGGATCCCGAGCGGAGATTCCTGGTCCTGAATAGCAATGGAAAATAGTGTGGCTAAGGTAAAGAAACAGAAAAGCCCTTACTTCAAAGCAGTGATGGGGGAACCGGCATTTATATTGGACAGGTAAGTGCCCATTGCTTTACCTTTTTCTGACATGACTGCCGGGCCTCCTCCACCTCCTCATCCCGACTCTCCATCTCCTTGGAATGGGTCTGCCTCATCCGCTCCATCTCCATCTCGAGCCGCAGCTTGGCCTGGAGGTGGGTGGGAGTAGGGACTGGGTTTCTTTCCCAGCAGCACCCTGACCCTTCCCCACTGCACCCTGATGGGCTGCTCTCCCCAGGCTTGGGAGCAGGGAACGTCTCCCTTTGCTCCCACCTTGTTTCTATGGCAAGTGGCTTCTCCAGAGAAGCTGAACTCCTTTACTAGATGTCTGGCACAGGCCCAGAGAAGGCTGCTGGGGGTGGGGGCAGTCCTGCAGCTTTTCCACTTGGCCTCCAGGCTCTAGCTTAGCTCCCTGAACTGACGTGGTAGCTCAGTGGCAGGCTGGATGGGCTCATGGCCTTCCTGCTGCCATGCACTCTGAGCCCCTCACCAGTGGAGTTCAATTAAGATCCGTTCTTGTGGAAAGTACCATGAAAGCTTAATTATCTTAACACTGTGGTTGGCACAGATCAGGTGCTCCCTCAATATTTTGTGAATAAGAGAAGGAATGATGGATTGAATTTGGGATCTTGTCCTCCTCCGGCCCACACCCAGAGGAGGTGTAGCTGTGGGGACGGCAGTGCCTTCCTCAGCCAAGCCCTCAGCACCTGCTCCAGCATCTGGATGGTCCCCGCCTGCTCATCCAGCTCCTCCTCCTGATCCTTGACCTTGGCCTCCAGGTCTCGGAGCTGTTTCTTGACCTTGGCCAAAGAGGCCTCATCCTTGGACTCTTGGGAAGAAATGTCCTGGAGCTCAGCCTCCAATGACACAACCTTCTGGGTGAATCCCGCAATGTCCATGTCTTTTTCCTGGAGCAAAAGAGAAGATGAGGCTGGCCCTGGGCTGGCCCGAGCCTGTGATGGGGTTGGGGTATGGATGATGGGAAGCCCCACGCACCTCCATTTGCTGCTTCAGGCTGAAAGCCTCGGCGAGGAGCATGTCCTTCTCCCGCTGCAGCTTCTCCCGCTGCAGCTTCTCCCGCTGGGCCTCCTCATGTGCCTGCGAGAGCTCACTGTCAAACCTGCGAGGGAGCGTGGCCATGGCGGCTCCATCAGATAAGGGAAGAGTCCAGGTCTCCAGCACCCAGAGGCCGCCAGGAAGTGGTGCCACAGATATGGACAGGACCCGTCAGGGGGAATCATGCAGCCTGAACTTGGGGCCAGTGGTCAGGTGACATTCAGGGGTTACAGGTCAGGCCACCTAGGCCCTGCTGAGCAACCTGGTCTGGGATGGGGTGGGTAGGGAGTTCATCAAACAGGTCCAAAGAGTCTTTTCACCAGGTGGGCCTCAGAGGGAACCACAGACTGCTTCCAGGGAAGAGGTGGACAGACTCTCCTCTGGCATTAAGTCTCGACCTTTTCCCTTTCAACAGATCAAAGAATGGAAAGAGGGACCAGGGCGAGGGCAGAGCGGGCATCAGAATGGGTAGAAATGGACGTCCTGCCTTGTCTAACTCACTTTCTACAGTTCAGTTTGGCAACTTTAGATGGAGCAGCTGGCTGCTGCCCCACCTCTCAGCACCAGGCCCTGGCCAGGCCCACCTGCCCCAGCAGCACCCCTGTCACCCCCAGGACACCCCACACCAGGCTGGAGGCCCCAGTCCCACTGTGCCCAGCTGGCAGCGTGCTTCAACGGGCACACGGTCCACGGTCGGGGGCCTCTTTCTTCACTTCTCCACTTCCCAGCCTTCCATTTCCTGCCCAGTGACGCTACAGAAGGAGCAAATTGCTGAAACTCCTCTTACCACCTTCGCTGAAGAGCTAATCGGCTTCCTGTCGAAAATTGAACAGCTCATCCCCATCCCAGCTCCACATCAAAAAAAAAAGTAAGAAAACTCCGGGCAGCTGAAACCTAATAACGTGCCCAGCGGGGAGTGCAGCGAGACGGTAACTAGGCCGAGCTGGCACTGTCATGGGGGTGCTCTGAGCGGGGGCAGGGTGTCCCGCTAAGGGTGTCTGCCACTAGGTAAAAGGGAAGGTGGGGGTAAAGATGAGAACTAGGGAAGCAGAGAGTCACAGAGCTGGGAGGGAGAAATATAAGGCCTTCCTACCTCCCCTCACTCTCTGCAAAGCAGCAGCCAGGCAGGCCCGAGTGAGCCCAGGAGGCCAAGGGTAACCCTGGGTCACTGAAAGGACTCAGCCCTGCAGTCCTCACCCCCAGGGGCGTGGGTGTAGGGCTGCCCTTTCACAAAGGCGACTGGTGCCTCTGCTGAGAACCCGTCCCCTGCAGCGGGGAACCGGGTGCCGTTCCCACCCCCTGGGGCACGCTGCTGTTCCCAGGGTGTGTGGGTTCCTCCCTGTTACTAATAAAGGCATCCCATTCCCATCCCCAGCCAAGGAAATTAATTTAGATTGGATTTTCTCCTGTGAGGGCTACACCTCCCCCACTTTGTGTCATTACCATAACGAGATGGAAGTGGCACGATAGTTTAAAGACATTAGTCGGGAGAGTGTGTTTGTGTAGCTGAGGCAAGGGAGAGATGGGGAGCCGGGCGAGGGCAAGAGGCAGGGCCGCCGTGGAGTGGTTCCTGCACGGGCCCTGGCTGACACCCATCCTTCCTGGCCCCAGGCAGGGTGACAGCACATACTGAGGGGAGCATGTCCGAGAGCGAAGGCCTGAGCAGGCTGTCAGTGGGGCTGTGGTCTGCGTGCTCCTTAGGAGTGAGACCCTGACTCACATTCCAGGATGAGTGACCATGCAGGCAAAGCCCCTGGCCAAATTCAGGCCCCCTCTTCTCTCCTCCCTGGAGGGAGGCAGGGAGCCCTGTCTCGGGCTGCTCTAGGAAGTCCTCTGCGTCCAGGGCAGGGGACCCACCCACCTCCTCTGTTTCTTCTCCAGCTCGTGGTTGCGGACCTGCTGGCCCTCCAGGTGCAGCTTGGTGTCCTGCAGCTCGGCCGTCAGCCGCTGGCACTTCTTCTTGAGCTGCTGCAGGGCCCGCTGGCTCTCATCACTATCTGCCTGCAGGTCTCCAAGCTAGGGGGCGAGATGGGGTGCAGGGTCAGCAGCCATTGAGAGGCCCAGAAGTATTGGTCGAAGAGGTGAGGAGAAGGAAGTGGGTGAATGAGGGGGAGATGTGGGGATGAGGGATGAAGTCAGGGTCGTCCAGGGAACCACTCTGAACGATAGTTTGCCTTTGGTTGTCCCCTGAACCGAGAGGCGAACATGTCAACCCTTCCCTATTGCTCCCAGGGCCTGCCTGGCTCCGGCCATTCCCTGGGCCAACATGCGGCACCGAGCCCCTCGCAGCTTCTCCCCGCTCCTCCCAGGCACAGCCCGCCACTCCCTCCTCCAGACTCACCCGCCTCTCCAGCTGCCTCCTGTTCTGCTGCTCCACCTCCAGCTTGTCCTCAAACTCCTGCTGGAGCCGCTTCTTGGTGAAGTCCACCTCCCGCACCGCTCGCTCATACTTCAGGCGCCACTCGCCACCTGTGGGGTGGGGGCAGACGAGGGAGGACTGAGCGGCTGAGAGTCCCCGAGAAGGGGCCGAGGGGACGAAGGATGGGGCAGCAGGTGGAGTCAGCTGGAGGGACTCAGAAAGGTCCCTGGAATGGTGGCTTCCTCACAAGGCAGAAGGAGCCACTAGCTGGGAGAAACCTAGAGAGGGTGATGTGGCCACGTGCGCTGTCTTCTCCCCAGGGACCGCCAGACCGTGGTCCTCAGACATCATCATTATCATGGCTGTTACCGCCCTCCACGATAATCGCCTGCACTTACTGGCACCTCTACTTTCTCATCAATTTATTTCACGTAGCCTTAAAACAGCCCTATAGACAGGAGACAAGGGGTGTGGTTTCCTAGGGGTGGGCATCAGAGCTTGCCACTCAGGCCACTTCCAAGTCCTCCAGCCTCCGACCCACCTGTGTCATCATCATCCACTTCCCCGTTGATCTCAGCTGCCCGGATGAGACGGGCCTCCATCACCTCCATTTCCATCACCTCCATTTTCTTCTTCAGTGCATCATACTGGGTCTGCAGAAGAGGAGGTTATGAGGTATGCCGTTCCACCCCCTCACTCAGTACCACCTGCGCCCCTGAACCGCCGAGACCACAGTCATAAGCTTACCCGGGGCAGACAGGGGTGCTGGGCCGGTGGCAGAGGTGCCACCTATCATTGGGGGAGCAGTGGGCACTAGAGTGCGGCAGCCGCTAGCACGGTCCTGCCCTCACCTGCAGCTCCTTCATCTCCTTCTCAGCCCGGAGCCTCTCGGCGGTCTCCGCGTCCAGCAGCTGGGAGGCGGACTCTCCCGTGTTACGTTCATCCGTCAGCTCCGATGTCAGCTCTGAGATCTGGGGTTGGGGGAGGGAGTCGCCACCAGTTGAACTGCCTGCCTCACTCAGCTGGAACAGCAGTGGGGGGCCGCCTGGGCTGGGCACCCTGCGGAGGTGGGCCGGTCTGTCTGGTGCTGGGAGGCACTCACCCGGGTCTCCAGCCGGTCACTGCTGAGCCGCAGCTCGTTCCGCTCCTTCTCCACCTTCTCAAGCTTGCTCCTCAGCTGCTGGATCTCTTCCTAGGGTGCAGTAAGGCGGGCAAAGTGAGCCAGAGGCACTGGAAGAGGTTGGGGCCCAGGAGCTGCACCCTTGGGGTGAATGAAGCTGGTGGAGCTCGGGCCGGGACACAAGGGAACTGTAAGCCACTGCCTCGCTGGGGCTCCATCCCTAGACCCTTCCCCATATGCTGAGGATGCTTGAGGTCTTATCCTAAGAGGATACCCAGCGGCTCAGCCAGCACCCCAGAGGGACGCCTTCTGTTTGCTGGGCATAGTTCAAGGATACCAGCTCTCTGGACTAAACAAAGGAGCACTTGGGAGCCCAAGACAAGCTGGCAAAACTCTTGCCCACGTGGATGAACTACAGCCCTTCCCTCCTGGCAGCGTGGCCTTCCCAGGCTGTTACGTACGTCTTTGTTCCGGATCTGCTCCTCCGACAGCTGTACCTCAATGAGGGGTCGCACCGTGGTGAAGAGCTTCCACCAGGGCCAGTCCTTCACCCCTTTGTTCTTCTTGATGTTCTTCTGCACACAGCGAATGGCCAGGTCTTGGATCTAAGTTGGGGTGGGGCGTGGCACATAGCAGGCTCTCAGTCCTGAGCCCACCAGGACCCTCCCCACCACCAGCTCAGCTGCTGGGCTGCTCCTCTGGCCACCTGACCCCGAGTCAAACACTCCCTAAGCCACCCCTTGCCCCCAGCCTCCCTCCGTCCCTTAGAGAGTGGGCGGCAGACAGCCCGGCCCTGGGAGCACCGCACCGGGCGCTAACTGCTCCGCCATCATTAGGAATAATTTCGTCTGCTTTATTTGCTGCCTGATTATTTCCAGCACCCCGGCCTAGATGTGCTATAAAACCTAATCTTGCTGAAACACAAGAGTCGGCGGTACTGGCTGTTTTATGGACTTGCTAATAAGAAAAGGAGTCGCTGACGCAGCTCCTTAATCTTCATGGAGCAGCCTATGATCCAGAGCCCACCTTTGCCCGGGCCCTGCTCCCCACCACCCTAGCCCTCGGACCAGGCCACACAGCCCCATCGCTGGGTACACGAGCACTCTCGCTGGCACCGGGGAGCTGCCCATCCCCTGCCCTGGCCCAGGGCATGCTGCCCCTGGGATGTCCAGCCTCTTCTCCCCCAGATAACGATAACTCATAGCCCCACAACCAGCCTTCTGGCCCGCACGTTCCCTCAAGTGTCCCTCCCCCCCCGACCTGCCCCCCCAAGGAGCTCAGCTCTGCCCATCTAGGCTGAGGAGTGGGACGGGGATGTCCCTGGAGCAGCACCTTTTTCTTCTTGAAGTGCTGACGGGCCAGGTAGCCCCTGCAGGCTGCCTGGAACAGGGTCAGGTTCCTGCTGGTTTGTTCATCCCGCTGCTCCTCCAGCCGTGCCAGTGTGCCTGCCCGGAAGAACACCTGTGGAGAAGTGGGCCAGGTGAAGGTGGGAGCCTGGGCTGGGGGCAACCCGGTGGAGGAACAAGCAGCTGGCACAGAAAGCCAGCAGGCCCAGAGCGTGGCCCTTGGCCTGGGAAGAGCCTGAAAATCCCGGGGTCTACGAGGAGGGAGGAAGCAAGAGGCTGAGGGAGGAGGGCCAGGCTGGGGGCTGGGGAGGCTTTGGAAGGGGAGGAGCAAGGTGGGAAAGAGATGAAAGGAGAGGGAGGCCGGAGGGAAGGTATCTGGGACAAGGAGGACATGAAGCGGTGGCCGGTCACATGGGCAGACGCCCCTCAGCAACACCTGTGGTGGCTTCTTCCCCCAGGGCTGCCAGCAGCACTGCCCACACCCCTGTACCCACGGCCACAGCAGGCCCAACCACAGGCTCCAGCCGCCTCAGGCCTCCAGCTGCCTGCGATCAGGCGGATGGTGGTGTATGTGTTTAAGAAGGAAAAGGCCCAGGAGGCAGTGTGCAGAGAAGGGGGAGGCCGGGGAGCGGGCCCCTCCTCTGCATCCTCCCGGCTCCGTTTCATGTCGGACTGTCTCCTCTTTCATGTGCCAACACCCTGCCCCCACACCCAGGTTTCATCTCGTGAAAGAGCCAGTGGGGTGGGTGAGGGTTGGCCCAGGCGAGGGATCTGTCACACGGGTTTGGGGGCTGGAGGGCAGGCGTGAGAGGAACCAGCTGGATGTCCCCACATCCAGCCTTTCCTCTCACTCTTCGGTGCCCTGAGCTGGGACTGGGTAAAATGTTCTGTGCTAAGAGAAGAGGGGGGAAACCGTCAGGTGAAAAAAAGACTCTAGTATCCTTGGAGAAGGCAAAGGCCAGCTAGGTATACATCACCTCCACCTTGCCCAGAAGACAGAAAATTCCCTTTTGTGGGGCAAAGAGAAGATGTGAACTCCACGGGAAACATTCAGAACCAATAGGCACGGTGTCCCCAGGCCTCCCTCCAGGGAAGAAGTGGGGAGAGAGCCCGCACTTTCTGCTGAGAAAGCTTTGCCTCTGGCAGGAACCTAGTCCCCCGAGGCTGGCCTGGGAGAAAGCCAGCTCAGTCCTCTGCAACACGCGGGGCTGAGCGCCTGGGATCTCCCGTGGGTCTCGAGCCCTATCTGAGCCTCCGTTTCCCACGATGCGTGAGCCTGAGATTCCACAGGGGTTGTGAGAGACCCACATCCCCCGAGAGGGTGGGCCAACATGCTAGTGGTCAGTCTGACTAGGCAGAAGTGAGGTGTCAGGGAGGGGGATGGAGAAAGGCCCAGAAACACACTGAGAAGCGAAAGGATGGTCTAGAGTCTAGAGCAGTGAGCCTCAAACCTCTCTTAACCGCTGTACATTTGTGGGGTTGAGTCTTTTTGAGTATTAGGTGACATCTCAGGGCCACCTCTCCCCGTGAAACACACCTATCCATACACGTTTTACAAACAACATCAGGAGGCTCTCAGACACCCAAACTTCCTTGCCTGAACCCTCAGGGTCCTGTGGGCTCAGGTTGAGACCCCCTTTCCTCTGAAGCAATGGGACAAACACACAGGGAATCCTCACTCACCAGCCAGTACTAACCACAGCCCAGAAGCCCTGAAACTTCTCTCCCAAACCAGATGTCAGCAAACATCTGACTTTGCCCCTAATTCTGCTCTGAGCATGAGTGGGCCCTGGGGTTCTCCTGTTTCAGCCAGGCACCTGGGATGATGCAGAGAGTCGGAGATGGCAGCTGGGAAGAGGACCAGTCTGTACAGGCCTTCTTCTATCCAAGACATACCTTGGAGGAGATGCCAGCCCCAAGGCCAGCCAGCAGCGGCACAGCCAGCCAGAGATGACAGGAGCCCACACAGGGAGAGAGCAAGAGGCTGCAGTGAAAAATCTGACTGCAGGCTTCCCAGGGAGGAAGCTCAGCTGGCTGCTCCTGAGCTTAGAGACAGGTGGGGAGGAGGAGAGCAAGAAGGTGAGCCAGACAACGGCAGAGACCAAAACCAGAAAGGTGACATGGAAAGAGGGTGGGACCACAGAAGGCACAGAGAACAAGGAAAGAAGCAGAAAATAACAGGATCTGAAACCAAGGAATAGAGACCAGCAGGGACAGCCACGGCCAAAAGGAAAAGGATAAACCAGGGACAGCACAGACAAAGATAGAGGCAGGGGACAGGAAACGGATCCCCAGTGAGGGAGGGGGCAGAGGAACCAAAACCATGACTCAGAACGCAAAGCAGGGAGAACAGAGCTGACAAGCAATACGCAAGACTTTTTTGCGAGCATCCCCTTCCACCTCATACTCCCACGAGTTCCTTCCCTCTCTGCTGACAGATAGACAGTCCAGAACCCTCCCGGTGGCTCCCAACTGCTCTCCGTCCCACCTTGGCCCTTGAAGCACAAACGTGGATGCCACCTGTCAAGCCTCCCAGTCTCGGGAGAGAGGGGTGCCCAGACTCCCTGCCCCGCGGGAGGGACGCTCGGCTGGCCCTTTGGTGTGGAGCGATGCGGCAGACTGGCACCTGGGGCCAGGTGTGCCTGCCTTTTATGCACGACGTTCCATTCAGGTGAGGAATTCGGCCTGTGGACAGGTGGTGGTGGCACAGCCTCACCAAGCCCTGCTTGCTCTCTGGGACCCTGGCAGCCCCAGATGACTCACCAAAGGAGGCTCTGCCTTCCTGCCTCTCCCGGCTCTCCCTTCTGTCTTCCCCATTCCCCACACCAGGACTCAGGCCAATTCAGGGCCACCTTCTGACCCACTCCCTCCTGACATCACAGAGGTGTTCCTCGCACTGAACAAGCCAGTTATTCAGAGGGAGGGAGAGTCAAGTTTGCTGCAGCTGGAGTATTTTACTTCCTGGCCCCCAGCCCTGAAGGGGGCAGCTTGAGAGGAATGGCAGCCCCAGAGTGCCTGGGGGGGAAGGGGGCTGGCGGGGGCAAGACCCAGCAGGGGCCCCAGGAGACTCCTGAAGTTGGACTGAGCAGGGAGAGCAGGAGGGGAGGGGCAGCCATCTGGACAAGTGTGACCAGAGAGTGAGGGCGGCTGCCTTCCCGTAGGGACAACTCACCCGGCTCAGGCCCATGCAGCAGCTGCTCTGCTCCAGGTCCAAGGACTCCAGCAGCTCCTCCACCGCCTACAGAGAGATGCCTCTGTCAGGGAGCCCACCCGGGGACTCCCCACCTCCACGCAGGGCTTCGCCACTCAGCCCTTCCCGTCCTCCGTTCAGTCCGCTATTTATTCAGCGAGCACTTTCGGTGGCTTCCGCAGCGTCAGGCCCTGTGCTGGATTCCGGGGATATAAAGATGACTGCAAGAGGAACACGCTATCTTGTTGGGGAGCGAGACAAGAAAATTGGTGAAGTACACAGAGGAGGAGGCATCTAAGCCAGACAAGGGAGCTGTGGAAGGCACCCGGAGGAGGTGTTGCTTGTGCCGTCTTTAGATACAAGTAAGAATTAGCCAAAGTAGGGGTGAGGGCATTTCAGGCAGAGGGACTAGCATGTATAAAGGCCTGAAAGCATAAGACAGCAGGGAGCACCGAGGAAGCTCCAAGCAGTTCAGTATAACTGGAGAGTGCGGCGGGCAGCAGTTAAGGGGCAAGTAGATAGGTGGGCAGGGGCCAAAGGACGTGAGCCTGTGTGCTCCGAGAGCCCCTGGAGGGTTCTCTCGGGGAGGGGCATGGTCAGATTTGCTCTTGATAGAAATCCCACTGGCACATGAGTGGAGGATGCATGGACCCCTTAGGCAGGAATCCGTAGGAGAGAAGGCTAGAGCCTGACCCAAAGGGAGGAGAGGAGGGGGAGATGCGAGAGACCTTAAGGAGATGAAGCTTTGCCCGATGTGGGGGAGGGTTAGACGAGAGGGAGGAAGCTAGGGACACATGGAGGTTTCTGACTTGTGTAGTAATTAGTTACTGGTGCCATTCTCCAAGGTAGGCAATACAAGAGAAAGAATAGGTTTGGGAGGAGATATAATCAGTTTGGTGTGAGCGTGCTGAGTTTGAGGTACTATAAAGGCGTACAGGTAGAGCAGCCCAGAAAGCAGCTAGATAGAAATGCACGTCTGGAGTGGGAGAGAGGCCTGGGCTAGAGGCATTGATCTGGGAGTCATCAATATATATGCGGTAATTGAAGTGATGGGTGTGAATGAGGTTGCCCAGGAAGAGGGTGTAGAATAGAAAACAGGTAACGGCCAAGGAGGGAGTCTTAAAGAAGAGAGAGACCTTTACTTCAGGGGCATGTGAAAGAAGGGAAGCTTAGAGGGACTGAGAAAGAGAGAACAGAGAGACAAGGGGAAAACCAGGAGCGGCAGCAAAGAAGCTGAGCAGAGAATGTTTCAAAAAGAACAGAGCTGTCAACAGTCACATGTTGGCAAGAAGCACAGAAAAGTGCCCATTAGCTCTGGCAACATGGAGGGCGTGGGAGGACAAGACCAGTCCCAGGTGTAGGGGTGGCAAGCAGGCAGCTACCGGGGGAGGAATGAATGGCAGTGGAGCAGGCGCAGCAAGAGGAAACTAAGTGTCGACGGTGCAGGGCACGAGGGAGGGTTGATGGAAGGCTCCTTTCTGAACGTAACGTCTGTGGAACGTTTCTCCACTGAGAGAAGAGCCGGCGGCAGAGAAGGAGAGGCCGGAGGAACAGGAGAGAGAGAAGACGTATCGCTGATGGAGCAGGTCTCCAGAGAGACCAAAGGGAATGGGTTCCGAAGCACAGGAAGAAGGGACTGGACGAGGGGAGGGAGGACACCTCTCCCACCCAGACAGGAGGGCTGGGGAAGAAGGAGGCACCTGGAGAGGAGTGTACAAAGGCAGGAGGAAGTTGGAGCCTCGATTTTATTAGCGTTTGGAGGCAAGGTCGACTGCTGGGAAGGTGCAGTGGGGGAGGATTTGAGGAGAAAGATGGAGAATGGAATAGCAGAGAAGGAGCTCGGAACAGGGGCCAGGTAAGGATGGAGCACGTGGAAAATGGGCCCCAAGGGTCCAGTGAGCCTGGAGACCAGGAACCTATAGGAATTCAAGTCCCCGCAGTTGTATAAATTTCTCCCACAGCCCTTTGGGAGCCCCAGGCCGAGGAGAGCAGACGCCCAAAGGCAGCCCTTCAGGGCTGGGATTGAGCAGGGAATGTGCTATGGGAGGCTCAGGAGAGCTGAGGGTGATGAAGGCCGAGTGACCGGAGGGCTGGACCACGGCGTCGAGACTGAGAGGAAAAGGAAGTGAAGTCAGAAGGGAATGGACAGAGCAGAGAAAATGGAGTGGGGTCCAGAAATGAGCGGTGTTGATGGAGTCATAGAGCGGGTGTCCTGAGAGGAAGAAAGGGGTCAGATGCACAGGTAGGAGGCTGTGGTGAGAGATTTCAGGAGCGGAGAATTTCCAGCGATGATGAGGTGCTGGGTGTAGCCATGAGGGGGAGGCGGGAATGGAGGTCAAGGGTGAGAGAGAAGGGGGGGTGGGTGGGTCATCTATAGCCACACCAAGGTCACCCTGGACACTGGCAGGTCCCGGATGGAGAGGGTAGGGAGAAGGTCTTTGAGGCCTCCATCAGTGTGGGTCTGTGACTCGGGGGGCAGCAGGAGGCAGGGGGCTTCCTGCCCTGGTCTGCACAGTATTCTCTCTTTGAGGAGAGCCGTCCTAAGGCCTGAGATGCCTTCCGAGTCAGGCTGAGTGCCTGAGGCCAGAGCACAGTGCAGGAGGGTTCCTCGGCTCAAGGAGCCCTTTGGCTCTCTGAGGAGTTGCCTCTGGGGGTCAAGGTGACAGCCGAGAATGGCAGGGAGACATCCCTTCACACAGCCAGGAATTCACCAACCTGGCTGACAAGGGGCCTGCCCTGGGAGCCTTAGGCTCACCCTGGCACCAGGAAGGTGTTGCCACATCAATCTTCCTCCAAGGAGGGATGCCTGCCCCTCCCCTAGACAGCTTCCTGCTGAAGGAACTAGGCCCTGGTGTGGAGGTCAAGGCTGAGGGGCCTGGGTGCTACCAGTGGGGCACCCAAAACACTAGTTCTAATCTGCCACCTGGGAGGCTCTTGGGTGATTGTCTGGCTCACCAGAGAGCAGACACCCTCAGCTCGGGCCTTTAAAGGGGGTGGCTCTTCTGTGATTCCTACAGTCCGTCCGTGCCCCGGGCTGCCTTCCCCCCACCGCCATAGCCTGGCTGCCATGTGTCCCTGGCCTGGCCCTGGTTGGCCCAAACCAGGCACCTGAGCCAGGGCCAGCCTGGCTCTCTCTAGGGGAGGAAGGGCAGCTGCCTGGAGGGGTCTGAGCAGAGGGAGGAGGGTCTGGCGGGGCCGTGGGGACCCAGACCTACCCGTTTTTCATCCACCACAATGTAGTTGCGCCCGTGTTTCTTGGTCAGGTGCGGGGCCAGGACGTCGAAGCGGCGGCGGAACTCAGAAAACACCATGTGGTCAGGGTAACCTAGGGAGAGAGCGGCCCGGAGCCAGGCCCGTCAGCCTCGCCTGCTCCCAGAGCCCCCAACAGCCACTGGTGCCCAGGCAGAGTCACCTGAAAGGGAAGAGACTGCGGGGGGAGGAGAGCCCGCGGTCGAGGTCACCCCGGGAAAGGAGAGTGGAGAGGAAGGAGGCAGGGGCGACGGACAGGAGGCGGGAGGACAACCGGGCTGCCCCATGCTGGGACGGCAGGGATTAAACAGGGAACAGGTTCTTTTAGAAGGAAGCAACTTCCTTGTCAGTGAGGATGCAAACGGGGGACGGCTGACCACCCGGAAGGAATGCTATGGAGATAAGAGCCTGGATGACCCCTAAGATGCTTTCTAGCCTCCAGGTCTATGACTCCGTGATAACCCAGAGAACGATGTCTTGAGGACTTAATAAGAAAAAAAAAAAAAAAAGAAAATAGGGCATCGGAGAATAGCAGGGAGGAGAAGTGCAAGGGCTTAGGGTTGGAATCCTGCCCTGGCTCTTGCTATCATGTGACCTTGGACCAGTCACTCAACCTCTCTGAGTCTCGGTTTCCTCATCTTTAAATGGGGGCCCTACCACTTAGCCTGCATGGTAGTCATGGTGCTTAAATGAGAAAATGTGTAGAAAGCACAGCTTGGCTCACTTGGTGGGTGTTCAGAAAGGGCTCCCCTCCTGCCCCTTTCCTGACCTTGGGCCCTAGGCCAGGTGACCAAAAAGGCTTGTAGATTCCATTTCCCTAAAGAGTGTTACTTCTAACAGAGATTCCCTACTGTCTGGGCTTGAGGCTGGGGCAAGGTCAGGATTGTGGCCAGCGAGAGGTTGCCCTGAGGCACCCCGAGGACACCAGAGCCCACGGCAGTGGACCAAGAGACCCACTCCCATAGAATCACAGAATTTCAAACCAAAAAGAGGTCTTAGACCGGATATAACTCAGCCTCCAGACGTGGAAACTGAGGCCTGAGAGGGGGAGTGACTGGCTTGCTCAGGGTCACAAAGGCTGCGGCTGGAGGCAGAGCTGGACTCCAAACCCAGGCTCCTGACAGCCCGTCGGGGGCTCGCTCCACCTCAGCGGCCTAGCTGGCTCTGGGAAGCCTTCCAACTGCGAGATGGGGCTGATGCATGTGCCTGATGATTGAAACAGGAGGTGGGGGCCACTGAGGGGCCAAGACAAAGTGAGCTATTGATTGTATCTGAATTGCAATTAAATTGATGGGCCGGGATAGCAGGTCCGGATGCCTGGCATCTTAATTAATCATCAGCGCTATCGATGGCTGGGGGCTGGGGGAGGAGAGGGGGTCTGCTGCTGGCCTCATTGATCTGCTTGTCTGAGTAAGCACATTGATTTTGGTTCAGAGCGGTAACAATCTGGTTTTGAAATAATAAACAGCAACTCCTTATCAAGACGTGGGGACAGATCGATGATTTATTTAGAGCAGGGCTGGGAGCCCGCTTCCTGGCTTTGGCTGCTAAGGAAAAGTGACGGTGCCCCTGTGGAATGCCTCAAGGGGACCTGGCTGTGGGCCGGTGGGAGCCTGCATGCTCTTCTAGCTAAGGGAGAAAAGGGCGGAAACCTGGCAATTCTTAACTTTTCAGGCAAATGAAACCCTACTCAGAAACTGGTCTGGGGACTTCCCTGGTGGCGCAGTGGTTAAGAATCCGCCTGCCAGTGCAGGGGACACGGGTTTGAGCCCTGGTCCGGGAAGATCCCACATGCTGCGGAGCAACTAAGCCCGTGTGCCACAACTACTGAGCCCGCATTCCACAACTACTGAAGCCCACGTGCCTAGAGTCCGTGCTCCGCAACAAGAGAAGACACCGCAATGAGTAGCCCCCACTTGCCGCAACTAGAGAAAGCCAGCACAGTAACAGAGGCCCAACGCAGCCAAATATAAATAAATAAATCTAAAAAAAAAAAAAGAAAGAAAGAAACTAGTCTGTTTAGGTCAAATCCTGCTCTGCCACTCACGCGCTGTGTGACCTTGGGCAAACTACTTAACCTCTCTGAGCCTCAGTCACCTCATCTGGAGATGATACTAGTACCTACATCTTATGAAGTTGTTGGGAGGATTAAATGATTTACTGTGTGGGATGAGTTTAGAATAGTGTCTGGTATACTGTAAATGCTCTAAGGATGTTAACTACTATTGTTATCGTCCTGTCTGGCCCCTCGTCCAGGTGGGTCCATAAAAAGGGTCTGTCTGACCTTTCTTGGGAATTTTAAGTTCTTCAGAAAGATTTAGTACTTCATTTCTCATTGGGGGGCTGGCCCACTTTTAGAGGCAGTTGCTCCACGAGGACACTGAGTCTGCTGCTGTGGGCAGAGGTGACCCGTCCAAACCAGGGAAGGCGGAAGGAGGGAGCTGTGGGAACAGGGCATGTGGGCTGGGGAGGGGAGGGGATGAGGAGGGCTGGAATGTGGAAGGGAGAGGATGGTCAGCAGGCTGGCAAGAAAAAGAAAAAGGAACAGACTGGGCTGGAGAGATGCAAGGAGAGACCCCCAGAGGAGGCAGCAGCAGAGAAGAGAGATCTAGGGCCAGTCGGAGATGGGGGGGAGCAGCACCCCTCTAGCCCCACAGGCCCTGTTAGGGAGGTGGGGAGGGGCAGGGGCAGCTCTAGGAGGGAGAGGTAGGAGTTGAGAGGGAAGGGGCCCCACCTTGGCGGTACATGCGCACGGCATCAAGCAGGCGGGAGCCTCGAAGCTGGGCGCGGAGCAGGGGTGCATCCAGCTGCAGGAGCCCGGCCTCGCAGTGGTCTCCCGGGGGCAGGTCCAGCTCACTGCTGCAGCTGACTCTGCGGGAGTGGGCGGAACGGGGCTCCCCGGCCCAGCCCTCTGCCACAGGCAGGAAGCAATGCACGAAATGCAGCTTTGACTTCTTGATGGTGTCAATGAGGGCGTCCTGCCAAAGGGGAAGGGACAGCCTTCAGTGGGCTCTGACAGCCCGAGCCAAGAGACCAGGGACTGGCGCCAGCATCTCCACTCTGTGCAGGATGGCAGGTGTCCCACCCCTGGCTGGGCAGGACGTGCTAAGCCTGGACAACCCTTCCCGTACTAGGCCCGGGTGGCCACTCACAGGGGGTAGCACTGCAAGAGGACCCCACCAGCAGCAATCAAGGTGAGTGGGGTGCTGAGTGGGCACTGGTGACCTGAGTGTGCCCAGAAGGCCCCGGCCACCTGCCAGCGGTCGGGAAGTGCCCCAGGGCCTGCACTGGCACACTCACCACCTGCAGCTTAATCTGGATGCACAGGGACTTCTTCTTGACAGCCGCCATCCCTGTGGTGAAGGTCTTCCGCATGCTGGTGGCCCGGCGCAGCGCCAACTGCGAGCCGCCCTCCAGGCCCGCAATGGAGCCTGAGAGCACCGTGGCGCTGCCCGCCCGGCCCAGAAACAGGTTGCTGATGATTTTTCTGCCAGAGGAGGGGAGGAAAAGGAGGGAAAGAAGTCACATTCAGGCAGCAGTAGAGGCCGTTCCTTTTCCCAGCTCCTAGGTCACCGTGGCCAGGGGCCTGGGTTATCTGGGCTGGGGCTGCACGTCCCACACCCGACAGAGACACTACAGAGAAACCCTCAAACAGCAAGAAGAGAAAACTGGGGTGGGTGGACGGAGTGGTGTTCTTACTTCTGGGAGTCCTGCAGCAGCCGGGGGGCGTTCTGGGTGGCCGGGTTCTGCTTGGTGTAGCTCAGCCAGCCGGCCGTGTTGTACTCCACCCAGTTGGTGCCATGGCTGTGGCCCAGGAGAAAATGGTGCGGTTTGCTGCTGCGCAGGAGGGGGCTTTGGCCTGAGGGCGGGGCAAGCAAGGTTCAGGTCATCAGGGCACAGGTCCCCCAAAAGCCCATGGACTCAGTGAGCCCCCCAGGCAGTGCCAACTGGACCCATATATACATAAATGGGTTCTCAGGAGAGGAAGCAGAGGAGCTGCCCTCCAGGGGTGCCACCTACCTTTTCGGTCACCTTCCTGGGGGCCATAGTAGGAGAAAAGGCGCTCCAGGAGGGCATCCTCAGTGGCCCCTGGCACCAGCACCTCCTCTTCCAACAACCATAGCAGGCCCTTCGCCTCATCCGTGCGGGCCAGCGAGCGGACCTATGCAGAAGGAAAGAAATCCCGCAGTGTCACGTGGAGCTGTGTGAAGGGGGCTAGGACCTGTGGTCCCAACCGCACCCTATAAACATGCTACACAGATACACACACTACAGCTCCTGCCACTCATGGCTGACATTCTGTGGAGCAGGTGGCCAGCAAGGAGAAAGAGGGACCAAAAAGAGATCAGAGAGAAGCCCACGGCACAATCTGATTCCTAGGACCTGTGTCCTAAGTCCCCAAAGACTGAAGGCTTCTTATTAACGCAAGCTCACATCCAGAGCCTCTCCTCCATCCTCAACCCCTTGGAGATCAGGGGGGCTTGGGTGAGCCCCACGTTGCCCTCACTCTCTGGGCATCACCTCCCACGCAGATTAAAGGAGATAAGGTCTTTAAGGCCCTGAGCACAGGGCATGGCCCAAAGGAAGCTGTCAATAAGAGACAGCTGTGATTAACCCCGGTTCCCCGCCCCGAGAGGGGAGAACCCAGAGAGGGGAGAACCCAGAGAGGGCTCGGAGCACTGCAGGTGGGGTCACTACAGGGTCATAAACTCAAGTGCCAAAAGCCTAAGACAGTTGACTTAACGGCTGTGGCAGCCAAAATGGGCAGAGCTGGGGTGACTGGAGAGCAGGTGTCCCCAACTAAAGGGAACAGCCACCACTCAGCAGCAGCCAACTGCCGTCCTGGAAGAACGTTGGCCTAGTGTTGGTAAATCCTCTAGTTTTTCAAGAGAAGGTGGAAATACTGAATTCTGATTTCTAATTCCCCATGCAAGCCAAACAACTAGGTGTGAAGGTGCCTTTTCTATGGAATTCCCAGGTCTTCCTTGGGCAAGGAGGACTCTGGCCTGGCCTCTAGGGACTGGGGACAAGTGAAGTAAGAGAAGTGCCCTTTTCCCTCTTGGACCTAAGCTGCCCAAGGGAGTCTGTGTGCTGACCAGGAGGACACAGCAGGTGGCCAAGGACCGATGGGCAACTAAGGCCCCCGAGCAGCTGGAGCTGTATGGCAGGAATGAGCAAGAAGCCACTGGAGGGCTTCCCTGGTAGCGCAGTGGTTAAGAATCCGCCTGCCAATGCAGGGGACACGGGTTCGAGCCCTGGTCTGGGAAGATCCCACATGCCGTGGAGCATCTAAGCCCGTGTGCCACAACTACTGAGCCTGCGCTCTAGAGTCCACGAACCACAGCTACTGAAGCCCGCGTGCCTAGAACCTGAGCTCTGCAACAAGAGAAGCCACCACAAGGAAAAGCTCGTGCTCCGCAACAAAGAGTAGCCCCCGCTCGCCACAGCTAGAGAAAGTCCACGCGCAGCAGTGAAGACCCAACACGGCCAAAAATAAATAAATAAAATTAAAAAAAAAAAAGAAGCCACTGGATGGTGAGTGGCAGGCTGGGCACTGAGGGGCCCCCATGTCCAGAGGTGCAGCTGCCCGATGCTGAGGCCCATCAGAAAGGGGAGAGCAAAGGAGGGAAGGGATGGCCAAGCCCCATCCAAACACACTATCTGACCCACCGCTGTTCCTAAGCCAGCCGGGTCAACTTTCCCACACCTTCTGGGAATGGCAAAGGCTCTCGAGGGAGGCCTTGGCAGGAGACTAGGTGTCAGGAAGAAAAGCTAGCTTCCCTGGGGAGATGTGGGACTTGGGTACTTTAAGCACTTGTCCCAGGGGGACACTTGCTCTCCCGGGGCCCCACCCCCTGGGCCAGGGCCTTCCCGCAGGGAGGAGGGAGAGAGAGGTGGGACTCAAAGCAGAGGAGGGAGATCAGCAACCTGGCAAAAATGCCAGTTCTCCAATAAAGCGCCTTATGCAACTTCCCTAATTGAAGACAATCGCCAAATGCCAAGTGCTCATCAGGCAGCTAGTCCCCCAGGCAGCAAGGTGCCCAAGACACTTGCCCAAAGGGTGACAAAGCCCATCCCCAGATTGAGGGGCGAGGACTCACACCCACACAGCCCCTCAGTGGGCATTTTACATCTGGGTGCTGTTTCTATGTTTGGGTGAATGCCACCTCCTCGCCCTGCTCTGCTAGGCTGCACCGGTCCTCTACTTGGGGACAATGGGAGGGGATGACTATGTCCTCTGGGTCCAGCCAGGCCCTCACCACTGAGGAGGTGGTAACAGGGCTCCTGGCAGACACACTTGAGGCACGGCTGGGACAGGGCCTGAGCTCAGACACCCATGGGTGGTGCTCCCCACTGCACCAGGGCAGAAGGAAGTGCCACCTTCCTGGCCAGACTGGCTGACAGCTGAGGGAAAGGGTGCACAGCTCGAAAGCGCTTGGTGTCTGGGCCTGACTGCTGGGCCCCCCAGCCCATGGTGCCCCCACCCAGCAGCAGCTCATATGGGGAGGGCTCTACCAAGGGAGAGGAATGGGAAGGGCAAGAAAAGGCCAGCCCAGGCCCTCCCTGGAATTCCTACCAGGGACTGATGGGAGGCCTGGTCCACGGCGGCCACAGAGTCATCCGTGGCTGGCTCCAAGTCGTCAAACGCCAGCTCGATGTTCTCCTAGGAGGGAAGGTGGGGAGGTAGTGAGCACAGGGCCGTGTGTGGGGTGCAGTCCTATGAGCAGGCCAGGTGGGGACGCTGGGGTCAGCAAGTCCAATGTCCCATCCGAGCAGGAGCTCCCCTCCAACAGCCCGACTGACAGATGCTCACCACCTCTCAAGGCACCGCATTGTGTCTTTGGACAGCTAACCTTCTCCTAACCTCCTTTTACAGTGAGCTAAAGTCACGTACACACTCCTGTTACTCCCACCTGCTGTTTAGGCTACGTGGAGTAAGCCCACTCTCAATTTCACACACTCATCCTTGAAATACTTGAAGGCAACTGTCATTTTCCTCCTGAATCTTCTCTCACCCAAGATAAATATTCTCCCCAGCTCGTTCAACTCACCTCCACATGAGGTAGGATTTCCAGATCCATCTGGGACATCCTTTTATGGGGGCAGGGGGGCTAAATAATCAGTCACCATCCCAACAGCTCAGGAGACAGGGAAGGCCAGGCCCGACACACGTGAAGGCAGGAACTGCACGGTGGCAGTTCACAGGGCCTAGGTGGGTGCCTTGAAGGCGGGCAAAGAGGGGCTCCCAGGGACCCTGAATGCATCTTCGGCTTCTTGGAGAGCAAACTCTCCATAAAGAAAGAATGTAGCCTGGGCAGGAAAAGCGTCCTGCTCCAGAGACCACAGGGGGACATAAATGTCAGAGGGTAAAGGGCTGGGAAGGGAGCAGCCAGCAGGGAAGGGGGTACCTTGCTGCATCCACAGATGCCTCCCCCCCACTGAGGGTGCCAAGGCCAGAAGGTGAGCCTGGGGGTGTTAGGCGGCAGGGGCAAGGTCAAGTGCTACCTCCTTGTATCTTTCCAACTCCTGCACAAAGGTGCGCTCGTGGAAGAGCCTCTGCAGCCGGTCCTGGGCGTAGTTGTGGCACAGCTCCTCAAAGGAGGCCCCGCGGGCCGACCCACCCTGCTCAGGGTTCTGGAAGCCGGGAGTGTCCACAATCATCATAGAGCAGAGCGAGTGCTGGCTGGACTTGAGAGCCCTTCACAGGGAGAGCCTGGGTCAGAGCTGCCCAGGGCAGTGCCCCCGGTGCCCAGGTAGCTCACCCCGCCCCCATCCCCATCCCCACCCAGGTGCCCAGGACCCGTGGGGAGGACTTGCCTCTCCTGCCTGCAGGGACAGTGAGCCCTCTGCTGGTGGAGGATGGCTCTGCCTCAGCAATCACACAAGCACAAAGGCATCAACCCCACCTTTGTCAAGGCAGCAAGATGAGAGCTCCTAGGCCCTGCCTGGCACTCACCTGTTCACCAGGGAGATGAGAAGCGTGAAGAGCTCGCTGTAGAGGCCGGACGCCATGCCCTCCAAGCACTCCAGTGCACTCAGTTTGGGGCCTGTGGGCAGGAGGGTCAGTTCTATCTCCAGGTCCATGGGACTCCCCACCTGGGTGTGCTCCCTACCCACCCAGGCCAAGGCAGCATGGAGTCCTGGGGCTGGGCTTCTCCCCCTAATGGGAGCATCTATTCACCCCAGGAGTTTGCCCACCCCAGAGATGGCAACGAGCCCAGGAAGAGGCCTCCAATCACATCCAGCAGCCAAGGGGCTCAGGTACCTGTGCCGTCCCCCAGGCTGCTCTCCTCGGGGCCCTGGCGGAAGGAGGTGGAGCGCTGCAGGGTGCCGCCCTGGTGCTGGTGCTTGAAGATGGCCGAGGACAGCTCTTCCAGGTTGCAGCCCAGCAGGTACGCAGCCTTCTGGGCCCACTCGTGGCGGGCAAACTGCCTACGCCCAGCTATGGAGTAGAAAAAAGGATCTGACATCATGGGTCTTCCTCCCTAGACTGTTTGCTAACCACTGTGCCCTTCAGCTCCCTTGCTCCCATAGCACTAGGGAGCAGGCATCTTCCAGAGGGAAAAAAACGAGCCCTGATGACACCAGCAGGGCTTCAGGCAAAACAGGGAGAGCCAGCAGCTGCCAGCGCTTCCTGTGTCCCTTGGGGTTGGAGAGAATGAGCAGGTCCTAAAAGAGGAGGTAACTCCGCACTGCGGCCACCAGAGGGCTCCCAATCAGCTGCAAAAACCCCTTTAGAGGGCTTGGCTCCAGGTGCCAACGTGGGGAAGGACAGAGCATGAGCCAGCCCACCTAGGATGAACACAAGTACTGCCTGTGCCTGGCGGGGAGTATCAGGAGAGCACTGGTGTCTCCCCCTTCCTTGGACGCATCAGGACCCTCCCTAATGTGTCCGCCAGGCGAGACCGCAAACATCCACTGTGGCTCAACAGTGGAGAGGCGAGAAAAAACTGCAGGGGAGAGGGAACAGCCCATGCCGGCAGACGCGCCTCAGCCAACACGTGTCTAATCGCGGCAATTAGGGAAAGCTAACAAGAAACAAGGTTTTACCTTCGGCAGCTTCTGTAAGGCAAAGGACCAGCATGCAGCATGCAAAGAAAAACAGCATGTTAGCAAACAGTCATCAGCTGAGCCTGCCAGGCCCAGTGGAAGGGCCCGGGGGGGGCGGGGCTTTGGGAAGATGAGCAGGAGAGAAAACACAACCCCATTCAGACTCAAACACAAAAACACACACACACGCGCGCACACACCCACAGCCTCAAAGGAGTATGTTTATGGATGTGATCACACTGACGCACAAGGAAAGAGACCTGCAAAGACTTTCTATCACACACACATGTGCACACACCCACCCCCCCCTAGAAAATACTGGAAGCTCTGAGGAGGTAACAGACACTGCTCAACAAGGTCCATGTACTGACGCACTCAGAGCTCTGCACCTGCAGTCAGCGCTGAGTAGGGTTACAGGAAACCTGCACTGTTACCTCCTTGGAGTGAAAGAACTTCCTCAAGACACAGCCACACAGCCACCCACCTGCCCACCTACAAGTTTGGAGACAACTTCTTTAACTCAGAGCCTGCTTCCTCTTTGGCAGGGATGTAACCTGCTGGGATCATAAGGAACCTAACACTCAGATGCATGTTCCTCCATGCACCCACCCACCCTCCCACCCACCAGCGCTTCCTCACTCCTGCTGACAGCCTGGGGCCCTTCACACCCCAGAGGAAGATGAAGCCAATGCCCAAGGTGCTGTTCAGAAGCAGCATCCCTTTCCCTAAACCGGAGGAGAAAGGAGTGAAGAGGAGCTCAGAGCACCTGACCATCAATGTAATCCCAGAGGAAGGCAAAGGAGCTCTTCCAAGCCAGACCAAGCTCCAGCCCTTCACAAGACCCCAAGCACTGATGCTGAAGCTGCAGCTCATTCAATACCACGGTGCCTGCTGCCCCCTAGTGGCCTCTACCCTGACATGCAAGAGGAAGAGGCACCTACTACCAAACCAGTGGAGAGAAGGGAAGATTGAGGGAAAACTGGCCTTGGGAAGCCCCAGGAAGCAACACACCCTTCCCCACATAAGCCCCACGGAGGGCATCCTGAGAGATTCCAGGATTTGAATACAAAACAGGTAGAAGCAGCTATTCCTGGGACTCTGAGAAGCCCCACTGCCAGTAAGCACCCTCTCCACCCTCCACCCTGGGGCTTCTCCCAGGCCAGTGTCCTCTGCTATGATAGAACAAGCCCAGCCCCCAGAGAGAGCCCAGGGCAAGCACCAAGATGGGGCAAGGTGGCCCCTACACCCCAGGATGGGGTCAAGGTCAGTTACCCGCTTGCTCCTCGGGGGCCTCTGTCAGGAAGGGAACAAGAAGGAGAGTTATTCCAGGGGGACTGCTCTGAGTTAGTGCCCTTCTCTCTCCCCTCAGCCTCCAAACCCCCAAGCCCCCTGCCCTTCACAGTGCTCCCGGTCACTGCCACCTCAGTCCAGGCCTCTGGCCATCCTTGGCAGAGACGCTTCTCCGGGTGTTTGGAGACTTCTGCTCTGATGAAGGGGACGGGGAAGAGGCACAAGCCAAAGAGGGATGTCTGATAACAGGTGAGTCTGTGCTGGGCCAGGACAAACTGGGAGTGGACTGGGCCCCCACAAGTTCTCACAGGTGACCAGCTAGGCTGTTGGGATCCACTGCAGGTTACCTTTGGTGGCGCCTGCAGCCCCCAGGTGGTAGATGGCAGCCAGGATGAGCCAGCAGGCTTTCTGTTCGTCGGGGGAGATGCCCAGCACCTTCATGGCCGTCTGGAGCTTGCTGAACTGCTGAGCTGCCTTCTGCTTCTCCTCAGGCTGCAGCGACAGATGGGCACACTGGCACCAGATCTCAGAGGGGCTGTCCCTCTGGTATCCCCCATGCTGCTGGACCATCAGGGCAGCCAAGCTAGAGTAGAGCCGCCCAGCCTGGGCTGGGCTCCTGCTATTCCCATGAGGCACTCCATGGGGTCCATTCTCCGACCCCAAGGCCCAGGGCTGCCAACCCGTCCCCATAGGCCCCTCACCTTGGCCAGCGGTACAATTCCAAACACATTGTTCTCTGCCAAGTGGTTCAAGTGGAGCTCTGTCCTAGGGGTACAAACGAGGCATCAGCAGAGTGCTTGGTCCCCACGCCAAGTCCATCTCCCTGCCAGGCTGGAGACAGAGACTCCGCTTCCAGACTCAGTTCTGTCTGCCCATCATGCCCTCCTGTCAGGCCAGCTGCTATGGCCTTTCCTAATTGGCCTGGACACCAGGCCAGAGCACCGGCCTCCCTAGGACAGGTCACAGACAGGCCCTGGTGAGAGTGTCCAGACAGACCCCTGGAAAGGAGCAGGGAACCTGCCTGAAGGGTGAGTCCAGCCAGGACTGAGACCGTGCCCTCAGTGACAAGGAGAGCTCAAGACAATAGTGCCCTGGGCTTGCTCAGCCTTATCATTTATCCTCTTCTCAGTGGACACAGACAGCAAGCCCGAAGGTCTAAAGGGAAGAGCCTGGCGGAGGAGCCAACGTGGATGCAGGGAGGCCAGCATGGAGGGCACTGGAAAAGGCTTGGGCTTTTGGCCCCTGAGTGGACTCAAACACCTGCTCAGCCTCATACTAGCTGTGTAACTGCGGGCAAGCCTCTGACCACCTGCATCTCGGTGTGCTTTCCTCTCCAGATCTGGCTTCCCAGGAGCACAGATCCTAGCTAGGCCCTGGGAACGCTGAAGGGTCAATGGTGCCCCTCACATATAGCCAGGTCCCCCAGGCCCGGGGCCAGGGAGCTCCCGCCGGGCAGGGCCTATGGCTCATTCATCTCGCCATCCCCAGGGCCTAGCTCAGAGCCTAACACATGGCAGGCATGAAATAAACCAGCATGGGGTGCAATCAAGTGGTAAAGCCCAGGAGCTGTCAGTGGGTGGGAGCCCAGAGCACCCTCCTTGTTCCCTCTGTCCCATCTCACCTGAGGGTGCCATCCCCACAGGCCAGCAGGTAGTAGAAGATATTGAATGTGGCCTCACCGGCTGGGCGTCGTGCCACACGCAGCTTCTCCAGAAGCATCGTCTGTGGCACAGCATAGAGGGTATGTAGGCAAGGAGGCAGTGCCAGGTCAAGCTTCTCCCACCCACACCAGAAAGAACCAGGCCCATGGGAGCGAGTGGCTGCATCTGATTTTCCAGGTGCTCAACCAGCGGCCAGATCACCTCATAGTCAAACCTGGGGCAGACACCAGAGCCAGGGAAGAACACAGGCCCTGCCACCCTGCCCAGCCTCCAGGCACAGTCTTCTTGGGGAGCTGGACACTTTGTGGTGAGATACTTCATTAGCATGGAAGGGAATCAGCCTCAGTTGGGCCTTACTTTACTGACAGGCCAGCCCTGCCTGGGTGAATCAGCCTGAGAGAAACCCCTGAGCAGGGGCCAGGGCCCCAACTAGGGTGTGGGCAACCCCAAGATGGGCAGGAAGCTGAGCCGTGCCCCATCCAGGGCAGGAGGCACGGGGGGCAGAATGTGGAGGCTCAGGGCAAAGTAGGCCAGCCCTGCCGGGCCCAGGGTCCATTTCGTTAGGGAAGAATCCCAGGAAAATCAGGTGCAGGAGAGAGTCTGATTTCTAGGGCATGAAATCAGGCAGCCAATCTCTTACTACCCTGAGTGTCCCCTCACCTGAACGGAGGCTGAGGCCACCTGGCCAGCTTGGTCAAAGTCCAGGGAGAGGATCTGAGAGAAGCGGGTGGCATTGCCGTTCATGATGGTGGGGCTGTTCCCAAAGGCTTCCAGGAGGGTGTACAGAGCCTGCCACTTGTCCACTGCAGAAGACAGGCCCAGGGCCCATCAGGAAAGCCACGGGCAGCTTGCCCCCAGCCACAGGCTCCAGAGGCCCAGGGAGAACGGGAGGCCCAGCCCATGGCTGCTCCTCCAGCACCCGAAGGCTCAGTTACTTAGACCAGACTGCTGAGGATCGAGGGGTTTTGTGGACACGGAGAGGCCAGGGAGAAGAAGAGTTGGCACCTCGGTGGGGCCTCCATCCCCACACCCCTCTCCAGCCCATTCTGTTTCCCCAGTTGCCCCTGCCTCACCAGAAAACACCTTATTCCCGCTGGTGCCTGCGATGGTGGCCAAATATTGCACCAGATGCTGGCAGCTGGTGGTCTTGCCACTGCCACTACTGCCCAGGAGGATGATGGACTGGTCCTGACGGCTCATCAGCATCGCCCTGTATGCGGTCTGGGCCACGGCATAGATGTGGGGGGCCATGTCCTCCCGCCGACACCCCTTGAACATGTGCATCACCTTGGGTGCAAGAGGGACGGAGGAAGGGATAGGCGCTCTTAGCTGGCTCCACACGGACAGCCCTCACCCCCAAGGCCCACATCTTTCTAGGCTTTTCACTCCAGGGGAGCCAGAAGGTTCTGAGGCTAAGTTCACGCATGGAAATGCAGATACCAGCCAAGTCCTGGCCTCTGTGAGAGGTCGGGGGAGGGCCTTCTGTCCCCACCCCTTGAAATGACTCCTCTTCCCAAGGCCACTGTGAGAGTGGACAGGAGCCCCGTGGGATGCCAAGGGGAAGGGGTAGAGTCGGGGAAGGTGGGCAGGGGGTAGGGGATAGAGGGGGCGGTCTGTGGGGCCATATGGTAGCTGAGGGGGGCTGCACCTTCTCCGAGTACACAGCGGGGGCCCCCCGGGGGCTGAGGACCAGCAGGCTGGGGCCGGCGTACGTGTGCAGCAGGCTGGCGCCATAGCGCTGGCGCAGCGTGTGCAGGACGCTGGACTCATTGAGGTACACCAGCGAGGCCAGATCCTCCAGACGGTCGCAGGAGGGAGCATTAGCCTGTGTGACAGGACAGGCGGGCAGGCACTGAGGAACAGATCTGGTCTGCTCTGCCAGCGGACAGCCTGCCCAGCCTGGCCCACCTCCTGTGCCCTCCACCAGCCTCCTGCAAACCTTCTCCACATCATCCTCGTCCACATCCAGGATGGCTCCATCATGGTCTAGCTTCACGCGCACCTTCCCCTCAGGCAAGCTGAGCTCCTCGGATTTGAGCTGAGTGGCTGCAGAGCAGGAACAGACAGACAGACATGGGCCCAGGAAGCCGTGGCAGCCCTCTTTGGGCCCTTCATGGCCCTGCCTTCTCCCCACTGTATCACCAGCCTCTCCCTGCTCACCACTCAGGCCTCTCCAGACCCAGAGGCCCACCCACCACCCAGCCCTGAAACCAGAGAGGCCCAGGCCCTGGGTCTCCCCAGACTCACCCAGTGAGAAGCCATCCTTATGGACCAGCCACACCTTCTCTGTCTCATACCAGGCTTCCTCAGCCGCGATCTGCTCTTCTGTCTTCACCTATCAGAGGGAGGGGAAGAATAAAGAGTCAGACCCTGTTCTGGAAAGCAGACAAGGACAGCAGGAGAGAGGAGACATGTGAGGGGAAGGGCTTCCGGATGAGCCACTGGGCGAGGGGGACAGGTGGGTGGCAGACACAGAATGGGAGACATCAGAGATATCAAAGGAAGGAGGTGGGGAAGCCAGGAGCTGGTGGCGGTGGTCCTGAGGAGCCCTGAGGACAAGGACACAGAGCTAGGGACCCTGACAGCCCTGAGGGTCTGGAAAGACAGGGACACATGGAGTATGTGCCTAGGAGAGAGCAGATCCCAGGAGAGCAAATCACCAGCCACCCTCTTGCTCCCTCCCTGCGAAGACTGTAAGATCAGTATCCTGAGCCTCCAGCCCTCACCCTGGGCCACAGCTGCTGTGACCTTACAGGCCTGGCTTCTCTGTTCATCCACCTAATAGGCCCTCCTTCACCAAGCTGGGAAAGGGCATTTCCTCAAGATCTGAGAATGTCATCCAAGGACTTCAGTGCAAAATGATGGGTGAGTCCTAGCCTTGACCCTGGTCTTCCCTCCAGAGGATGCTCTCCTGGGCAGGGGCAGTACCCAGATGCACGTGCTAGCCTCCCTGCTCCCCCTCCGTGCCTCCTCAGAAGGAGCACAGACCCATGGGGACGTGCTAAGGCCATACAGGGGCGTGAAGCAGCATGGCCAGGGACATGAGGCAGGGGCAGGGGTAGCAGTGATCTGTCAAATACAGGAAGAGACTTGCATGCCACATGCATGGGCATGGGAATGGGTATAAAGGGGCTGGGAGCCCCCGGAAGCCCAGGTGGTCACCGATCAGGAAGAAGCGTTCACGGGCAATGTCAGGGTGTAGGGTTGCCAAACTTGGCACCCCTAAGAGACCTGAGCTGGTCAGCAATGGTGCCTGGGGGAGCTGGGCAAACAGGAGCGGGGCCTGGCCCCCATGGCCCATCAGGCTCCTTTTGTCATGTGGGCAACGGGGCAGCAGGGTCATCCAGTGACCTTTGGTGGGTGGATGGTCACCCCCCACATGAGCAGCCCCCAAGCTATCCCTATCCCCCAACTCTCTGGGGATCCCCAGCTGCGAGGTACAGTTAGCCTCCTAGGGTCCCCCACCCTCATGAAACCGACCTGGGGCCAAGGCGTAGACACTGCTCTGTGATACTGACCCCCTGTGTGAGGGATTGGAAAGGACAAGAAACAATAATAACAAATACGTTATTTGTTACATTTCTTGGAGCTGAAAGAAGAAGATCTGGGTTCTACTCCCAGGTTGGATTCTGGCTTCAGATAACTCCCTCTCCCTCGCTGACAGCCCTTCTGGGCTATAGAGTCAGAAGGCTGGTTTACACAGCAGTCTCCAGACTTTGCATATCATGGGCCAGTGAAATTACCCCTCAAATAGGAGGATCACTATGGGGCTGTCAACGTTTTAAGTGAAGACATCCAAAAAAGGCTAGTTCTTTATATTTGAAAAAATTAACTTTATAAAACAAAATTACTGGTTTTTTTTTTTCAAATCATGAGACAGGTGAAACCTTTGTCTTGAATGGGCATGTTGTATGGGTCCAGGGTTTGGAGACTGATGAATAGGTGACATCAAAGGACCATGGCCTCCAGCTAGCTCCTTTAGAGCTAATCTGAAGACAGGTTCCCACATTGGCCAGCAGGGGGAGACAGAGGATGTGCATCTTCAGGCTTCAGAGTGGGGAGGGGGTGGGGTGGCGTTGGTGGGGTTCAGCCTTTCCAGCTTTCTCTACCCAGCGAGAGCAGAATTGAAACACCTAGAAACCAAAACTCTGGCCAGGCCCTTGGGCTTCCGTGGCTAAGAACCATGCGCCACAGAGGCCAAACTGAGTGGCGACCCTCAGTCTAGACACTCCTCCAGGGCCTGACACAGAGCTGCCCCATGTCCAGCTCCCGGCACTGCCTCCCCCGGGGGTCCCCCCAGATACCACATGAGGTGGGAGCCAGAAGGGGAAAGAGGCCTTACACTCCAGCACAAGGCCTGGGCACAGACGCCAGCCCAGGTACAGGCCGGGGGTGGCGGGCGGTCACCAGAGGAAGCGGAGGGCTCCTGAGGGGGGCAGGAGTACCCTACCTGGCTGTGGGCAGGAGAGGCGGCCTCAGGGTCCAGCTACCAGCAGCAAGCAAAGAAGAGAGAGAGAAGAAGAGGGGTGAAGACAAGCAGACCGTTGGCATGTCCCTTTCAGCAAGCACCCCGGGCCAAGTGGAGGAGAGAGGGGCCGGAGGTGGAGGGTGGGAGGGCTGGCCTGGCAGATACATTGTACTTAGTCAAGGAGAGGCCAGGTCAGGAAGGAGAGGCCCTGCTTGGTGAAGAAACACTTGGTACCATCAGACTCCTCAGAAGAGATGCTCTGATAAGTCATTCCCTGCGGCGGGAGCGAGCCTCTCTGCCTCCGGCTACAGTCCCTCCTGGGCTGGCCATCCAGTCCATTCTGAATTAGCCTCCTCTTCTGTGTTGCCAGGCCAGACCACCTCACCACACCCAGGGCCTGGGACCCCTGGGAGCCTCTGGCCTTATCTCCAGGGCATTTCCCAGCCTAGCTCCCCTGTAGCCACCAGACCCCAGTATAGGCTGCCCCTAGCCTCCAGACACACACCCAAGGGTGCTGCTCCCCAGGCCAAGGGCGGCCCTTCAGAGCTGTTACCCCTGCCTAGCTCATCAAACAGGACCACCAGCAGCCCCAAGTCTAGGACCCCTTCCTCAGACTCCCACTGCACCCCTGCACCACTTCCACCCCATGGCAAGCAGAGGTAGCACCCATCCAGGTCCACCTGCCAACTGCCCAAGAACCAGGGGACTGTGGACAGAGCCGGTGGCCAGCCTCGACCTCCCCATCTCTGTCTGGTTACTTAAAGGACTTTCTGGAGAGGCAGGGGAGTCAGCCAGGCCTTGGACCTTGCCTGTTAGAAATGGGCAAGGAGTTAACAGGCCCCACCTGGGTCTGGAGAGCCAGGGCATCAAAAAAGGGGAGTGTCTGCTCCCTGCCTCGCACCCACCAGGCCCTGGCACCAAGACATGCCCTCCGGGGCAAGAGACTGGGGCCAGAGAAGGGGCTGGATCTCCAGCCAGAGGGGTCCCTCCCACAGGTTCCCTGGAGGAACAGGCCTCACTGTGCTCAGACCATCCACAGTGCCCTTCTCTCATTTCTTCAAGTGGGAAGCCCATGTGAGGGCCCCCAGGCCTCCAGGGAGCCACACTTCCATTGTCAGGTGGGCCTACACACACAGACACACACAGTCTGGCCAGCAGCCCCAGCAAAGAGGAGACCAGGGACTGGGAACCACACGTGAGAGGCGGCATTACAGGAGCTGTGAAGATCCTCTCAAGCCGCTGGTGGGCCTCCTCTGCGGGGGTCAGCTGGACCTCGGGGGCAGCTCCTGCCTAAAGGTCAAATCACTATTAGTCCCGGCCTGGGGAACTGGGGGCACAGCACACCAAGCTTCTAGTTCAGGAAGCCACTGGGACCCCCGTGGGTAAGTGGAATAGGGTCAGGGAGGCAAGCCAGGCACCAATTTGAGTTTTTAAGCTCTCAGATGAGAATAAAAACAGGTGCCTGGGAGTTCTAGGGTTAATTCTTCCCACCACTTTAACCATTCCAGCACCAGGATGGCCCGCTCTCACACACATCCTCTGGCCCCTGCCCTGGGCCCAGGTGACAGGTGGCTGAACTCCAGGCTGGGGTCCATCTCAGCCCCAACTCCACCTGAGTGAGAGGCGGAGGGACAGGGAGCCAGAGGGAAGGCAGCCGGCCCAGAAATGGGCGCATGACGCTCTCTGGCTCCTTGGAGGTTCTTCTTAGGGGCTAGTGGTTCGCCTCACACCAAAACGCCCCTGCCAACTCCTGTGTGCCAGGAGGTCACTCTCCTGATGCAGAGTGGGCCAGGAGGGGTAAGGGAAGCTGCCTCCTGCTCTTTTCTGAGTTCTGCAAAGCCCGGGAAGAATGGAATGGGGAGCAAGGCAAGTCTGAGACCTTAGGAATCCTAGCAGGTAGCAGTCAGAGAGGAGGGCCTCTAGGGCCTGGGAGACAGGACAGGTCTTTAGGTGGTACCCTGCCCCACTTCGCCCTGACTGTCCCCTTTCAGCCAGAAGGAGCACATAGGAGCACAGAGAAGCAATAGTGAAACTTGATGCATCGCTCCACCCACCCACCCACCCAACTCCTGAGGCCCCAGAAGGGTCCACAAAATGGGAAAGCTTGAAGAGAAATGCCCCCCAACCCAAGGACCAGCCAAGCAGGCATCACCTTCCAAGGGAAAGGGCTGGACAGATCGTCCTTGGCCTTCCCCTGTGCCTCTCAGCCTCCTGTCCCACCCAGAGGGCACTTTGTGGACAGACAGGAAAGCAGATACAAAAGGGACCCACTGTGCTCCTTTGCCACCCAGGCCCAGAGCTTCTCAAGAGTCCTGCTGCCATCACTATGGATGCTACCATTTACGGAGCACCCACCACGCCAGGGATTAGGCTCAGAGCATTCATTCCCTGTATCCTTTCTAATCTTCACAGCAACCCTTCAAAGTAGGTATTATCCCTTATTTGCAATTCTAAAATCCAAAAAGCCCTCCAAAACAAAAGATTTTTCTTAACTGTTTTGGTGGCAAAACCTGACTGTTTAATCCCCCCCTACAGCATGAACATTCATAATTTTCCTGTGGAAATATTAATGTGTTTGGTCACGAGTTGCTGCTCATTATGTACATTGTATGACAGTCTCAAATACAAAAATCACTAATTTCCAAAATATTTCTGGCCCAGGGGCTTCAGAGGAGGTATGGTAGACCTATGTGATCCCCACTCGACAGATGAAGGCTCAGAGATGCTGAGGCCCCACAGGAGTGAGTGGCTGGGGATGGGATGTGAGCACAGGCCACCTGATCCCAGAAATTCTGTCATTCTACCCTCTCACTGATCTGCTAAGACTCTGATCCTCGGCTTGGGATCTGGGGCCTCAAGCTGATACCATGTAGCTGGGGGCCAGGCCCCAACTCCCTCACAGGTGTGGAAGAGCAGCAGCATGCAGTTAACAGGTCCCCTGGGTCTGGCATTCGGTGAAGGAAAGCCATGCAGCCCTGCCGTCAGCACGCGGCCCGGGCCCAGCTTCGCAGTCATGCGGGGCTTGTGGAAGAGGCTTGGGAAAGCTGGCTGCCAGTCCTCAGGTGAGGGTGGTAAGGGAGGGTAAGAGGTTAGTGACACACTCAGGTACCTCCTGCTGCACGTCAGGGGCTGGTGACTTGTTCTGTCGCAATCCAGTGAGGTTTGACTTGAGGTTCGAGTCAGCGGAGCCCGGGTCTGCCAGCTCTTCCGGCTGGGCTGGGGAGCCTAGCTTCTCTGAGGAGTCCACTGTCTCCGGGGAGACTGGTTTCCCCGAGGAGCCTGGCTCCTGGCTGGAGGGCTTCTCCCCCTTCCCGGGAGGCTGCCTGCCACGCGGGCTGTGGTCCTTGCCCCTGCCCCGAGACATCAGGCTCCGCAGGCCCACGGAGAGCTCATCCTTGGCGGCCTCCTTCTCTGCTTCGGACTTAGGCCGAGCGGGGGGAGCAGGAGGGGGTGGCAGCTTGGGACCAGGGGCTGCCTTTTCTCCCTTCCTGCCTCGAGCTGGGTGCTCAGGAGATCTGACCCCTCTGCCCGGAGGCTCCTTGGCGCTCCCAGGCTCCTCAACAGGCAGCACCTTGCTCACCACCTTCCTCACTGCATTCGCCACCCTCTTCCGGGACAGGCCCTGGGCCTCCTCGCTGGGGCCTTCCACTGAGGCAGTCCTCGGGCCATTCATGGTGAGTGTGGATGCCGGGCTCTTGGCTCTCTGGGGAGCCTCTGAGGGTACAGGGCTGGTGGAAGGCTGAGGACTCTTAGATGGGCCACTGCTGCCCTTTGAGCTGCCCTCTAGCTACAGTCACACAAATACAGGGAGACATTAGCATCAGCCCGTGTCCCTGCCCGCCCCACATAGAGGAAGTAAGAGGTGTGACCTCACATCTAGTCGTGGAACAGACCTTCCATTCATCCAACAAACAACACAAGCTCCAAGAGGCCACCCCAGGAAGCCCTCTTTCCATCTTCCAGATAGAACAACTGCATTGAAGAGTTTGGCTTCTCTCTCCCATAAAGCACAGCAGGTCACCTGCCGTCTATCTCCAGGCTTAGCAAGGAGCTGTGAGAGGCCAGCACAGGGTGCCCAGAGGCCCATGAGGTACCCCAGAGTTACTGGCTTATGTCAGGACAGCAACTAAGCCTGGATCCCAGGAAGCCCGCTCCCTCACAGCCCAAACACGGCAGAGACGGAGCATGGTGAGGTCAAACACCAATTCCCACCATCAATCCTGGGCCTAACTCTGGGGCTTCCTGCCTTTGTGGTCCCTGGTCCTTCTGTCACCCAACTTCCTCTGTAGTCAGACCCAGAGCCTGCCCATCCCAATGAAAACCGTAGTTAGGAAGTAATTCTTGGCCCGCAGACATGCCAAGCCTCCTCCCTCCCCACTCCTCTGGGTTGAGGCCACTGTCTACCCCTCACCCACACTCTCCAGAGCTGCAGAAACCCAGTGCTGGCCCAGGAAGCTTCACCTCAGCCTGCTTTCTGCCAGTCTCCCTGCAGTTTTCCTTGTGCAAAGCTCTCAAGGGCTGGAGGCCTCCTAGCTCCCAGAGTGTGCACGTGGAATGACAGGAGGAAGAGGTGGCAGCAGCTGCAGCACTCAAAGGGTTAAGCACTCAAGCGACCACAGCTCCACTCTGTCTAGGCTCAGCCAGCCTCTGGGCACCCAGGAGTCCACTGAAGATGCTGGCACACTCTGCCTCGTGGGGACTGTCTGCGGTCCTGAGGGACCGCCACTGGGCAGGCCAGGCTGGCTAATGGCAGGGCAGTTTCCTGCAAAGCCAAGCCACATTGCCTGGGAGAGCCAGGTCAACCTAGGGGCTCCTTGCTGGTCAGGCAGTGCCCCGCCACTAATGAGCTGTGCTTGAATCCTCGTTCCCCAAACACTGACCTTGGTTCTAGGGTGTACCTGGCTGCCATCTCTATTGAAATGCAGGAGGGCGCTCACAGAGTGGACAGACCTCTGGCTGCCGTGTGGACAGAGACCCACGTCCTGAGCAGAGCTGAGCCAAACGACCTCAGCCCAGGCCTCAGGTACAGGGTGGCCCTGCTGCAGGGGTGGGAAAGGGAGGCCTTGAAGGGGCCTCTTCCTCAACCTCTTGGGCCAAGAGTGTTCAGTGGTATGTCAGGGCCCTGTAGAGCTGCTGTGGCCCCAGCTGCTGGGCCTCACTCCCTGCCCCCCACTTCTGGCTTTCCTCCCATGCCTTCTAACTGAAGCTCATGATGACAATGACAATGATGATGATAGCAACTGTTAATACTTAAACGGAGCTTATTATGTGCCAGGCAGTCTTCTAAGCACTTTACACATAATTTCCCCCCCAAATCTGGCATTCTCCAAGGCCCCTCCCTCGCAAATCTCAAACATATGCCCTTGAAATCACCCTGACCTTGCAGCACTGCTTACAGATCAGGTGGAAGCCATAACACCTGGCTAATCAAATCTCCACTCAAGGAAGGGGTGTGTGTGGGGGGCAGGGGGCAGGCACCATGTGGGGTAACGAAGTACAGATCTGTTTTGTGATCCAGCTCTGTTCCCGAGCCCTGGGCACTCCTGCCCCCTAGATCAACAGCAGCCCTCTCCTAACTACACATCTCTGGACCTGGCTATTCTAGAACTGTGTCCCCTCTCTTGCCTTAAAAGTGTCCAACTTTTTTCAGGGTCTCTATCCCAAGGCAGAATGACATGGTGGGGGGTAGTGGCACTGCACGGCTGGAGCCTGCCTCTAGGTCACCCGCACTGAGCAGCTGACAGGGTCTTGGGAAGAGACAGCAGCAGCTGCAGTGAAATCCCTCCCCGCCCTTGGCTTGTGCCACCCAGAGCAGGACGAAGAGGCCCAACAGCTGAGCTCTCATTTGCCTGCCTAAGCCTCTCCAGCCCCAAAGAGTTCAGGAAACCAGAACTATAGGTAGGAACTAAAGAGGGGGCTTAGGGAGAGGTCCCCAACATGGCTTGGCATTGCCATCTCCTTCACACACACCAGGTTGGCATCACACATGCTGCACTTTCTGTCACTTTACTGGAATTCCCTCTAGCCACCCCACACGGGAAGGGGCACCCTGCCGTGCCTGCCTGCTACGTGGAACTGCCTCCCAGACTAGGCCTGGGCTTGTGGACACAACCCACCTGGACACACAACTCTCTCTCTCTCTCTCACACACACACACACACACACACACACACACACACGCGTCTAGGAGAAGCACTTACAGCCCCTCCCTCCTTGGCAGGAGGACCAGGCTTCGGCAGAGTTTTGTCCTCCTCTTTAACCTGAGGGAGCAGACAAAGAAGTCACTTTCCAGCTCAGAGGTCAGGGTGGGGAGACCCAGCACTAAACGCACAGAAGGAAAACATCCAAGCAGTCGCTCTCTCTGAGAGGCAGAGCTCCTGAGCGCTTAGGAGTCCTGGGGCTATGGACTTGGGCAACAGATATCCTATCCTGGCGTCAAAATTGTCCAGTGACAACTTCAAGAATGAAGTCTCTGGGGGTGGTTAAAGCCAAGTACCCTTTGCCCTCAGTGACCAGCCACGTGACCCACCTAGGCTGCCTAAAGAGGTCCACCCATGAGAGCGACATCATGGCCTTGGTTACAGGGTGGAGAGAAAGATCCAGCTAATTCAACTCGGGCTAAACTACAAGAGCCATTCCCAGCTCAGACAGGAAGTGGTCTGAACAAGAGCCTCCCTGACCTAGGGACTGAGGAGGAGGGAATGACCCCAGCGTGGGGGGCCGGCTGGGCCAGCAGAGCTCAGTGTGGGGTAATAGGTGGCCCCTATCAGGATGGCTCAGGCTTGCTTCTAGGTCCGTATGATTTCCCCCAGCACAGAGCCTGTGTGCCTTCCCAACCAGACCACTGAGCTCTGGCTGGAGGCAGGAAGTCGGGCAGAGGCGGGGATTCATGAGGCCAGATATCTTCCCAACCTCAGACCCACAAAACTCTGCCAACCATGCAGCTGAGGGAGGCAACCCCAAGGTTCAGGGTGGGGCGTGGAGGAAGGAAAGATGCCTGGGCTATGGGGTGTGTGCCCAGCCCAGGAGCTGGTTGGCCCAAGTCAGAAGGTAGGAGTAGAGTTAGGGGCAAAGGGCAGAGACCATAATATATCTGGAAAAAGGACAGACAATATGGCCACTCTGATGGTTCTTTCAGCTCAGAGCCTGGCTCAGAACAGACCCAGAGGACCAGGCCTCAAGTCTGGGAGAGCCTTCTCCCCTCCCCCTCACCAGCATCTCTTCCTCCAAAAGCTCGGGCAGTCCTCATGGATTTCATTTCTCTTCTTTCCCCAGTCACTTAGGACTGTAGGAAAAAGACAGGTCTGCCACCAGCCCTACCCCATCCTCAGCATGACTCTTTCCCAGCACATGGGGCAGGAGCATGGGAAGGTGTCCTTGATTCCTAATGGAAAAGATCCTTAAAAACTCATCCAAAATCATTTTAATTATCCACCTGGGGGGACTCTCCATTTGCAACCAGGGTCCATGGCGGATTTTGAGCTCTAATTAGCAGTGCCTGGGGCACTGACCAGCATGATGGCCGCTGCAGTTTTAAAGCTAATAGCCCATAGAGCTTTTTACAATGGGCTCAAGCTTCAATGTTAGTACACAGTGCCACGGACAGAGGGAAAATGGCGATTATTCATCAGAGTGGACTCCGCGACTTTAGAAATTAGTATTGGAGCAGAGAAAAGGAAGGGAGGGGCTGATGGAGAGGAAAGGAAGAGGAGTGGGAGAGTCTAGGTCTGCACCTGCTGCCCCTACAAATGCCCATCACTGCCCACTCCCCCTGCCCCATCACACCGTGCATTAGCTCCCAGACATACAGGTTAGAGGGACAGCAAGTGTTCACACCCAGACACACTCATTACTGCACGCAGTGCTGTTAGCTCGGGCTCAGGGATGGCCCAGATTCCAAGTCCACTCTGTGTCCTTCAGCAGCTCCAAATCTGTCCTCCTTCCAGTGGCTCAAGCTTGGGACCTCAAGGGTCTTTCCCCAGTGGTGAGGCATTGAGGGAAACAGCGGCTGCCCCCTAAAATGTCTGGGACACTAGACCTAGCTCTGAGCTCAGCTCTGGATTTAGCCTGAGGCTGACTCACTGCCCCTCCCCCACCCGAAGGGTTCTGTCTGTTGTAGGTCATTGCCCAGCTGGGGACTGTGCACAGCACAAAGGCACGCCCAGGTCTGCAGCCTGAATCACCCTCTGGCTCCAGGTGGCCAACTGGCCTGGTTCCCCTCTCTTGGCTCCTCTCCCCCTACCCATCACAGCCCCCACACTTGGGGAGACCCAGTTCTGAGGCCTCAGAGCCAAAGCCATTCCCAGCGGCCCCTGCATAGCAGCTCACATTCCCAGGGGTGAGTCAGAGCAGCAGCAGTGGGCAGGGTGTGAAGGGTTAACTTGGAGGGGCACCAGTGGGACAAAAGGCAGCTCAGCTCACCAGAGGTGGAGCTCAGGGGAGGAACTTGACTCAGCACAGGAGCCCATCCAGACAGAAGAGTGAGTTCATGGACCCCCTGGTCATTCTCCTCGGCCCCCAAATACACACACATGCCCCAACCCATCTCTAGCTTCCAAAGCTCCCGCTCCCACAAGCCAGTCTCCTGCCTGCACACACCATGCCAAGCACATAAGAAAAGCATAAAGAGTTTTGAAATACAACTTTCCTTTTGCTCCCAGAAGGCGAACCTTGATGAAAAGGCCATGGTGCCGAAAGTAGCCTGCACTCTGGGCCAGAGGAGAAATGGGGGGCAGGGTCTCTCAGGGACTTGGAGTCTTCCTAAAGGCCAGGACCTGCCGGGACAAAGACTGTGGGCCACAGGGGAAAGGAGGGATGAAGTGGAGGGGGAAGGATTACAAAGCTCAAAAGGTCAGAGAAGGAGTAAGGAATAAAATATTAGAGAAAAGAGAAGGCAAGGTAGGGTACAGAACATCGACAGAGCCCTTGGAAGCTGTGTGCCCTTGAATAAGCCACTTCACCTCTCTGGGCCTCTCTGTGGAATTAGGGGATGGACTAGTCCAGGAAATGGCTAAAGTCCTTTCCAGGTCTGGCACCCTAGGAGGCTGGGTGGGGAGAGGCATGCAAGCCCTTAATTCAGTGAACCAAAGCTGCGGGCCTGGGAGCCAGGAGGGGATTAAGGAAGCTGCTCTAGGACTCCTGTGGCTTTGCCTTTTACCTGCAACTCACCAGCACCTGCCAGGGGCAAGAGGCCTGGAGAACTGCACTGCTGCCCCGTCTGGGGGTTAGAAACTAGAGCGGGTCCTCTTGAAATTCAACAGGCAAAATTGGCCTCAGCTCAGGGAGAGGCTTCATCTCAAGAATCCGTTCAAGTCAGTGGAGTTAAAAAACTAGTTCATTCTTATTCTTACTTATCCTGAATTAATAGCGAAAAAACAGAGAATGTTTGTTTTCACTGAATTACTTTAAATTTGCTTTGTTGATGTTTCTATCCTATTATCCAGTTCATATGCTAGACTTTGTTTGTTTGTTTATTTAATTAACTCATTCGTTCTTTGATGTCCTGCTCCAGTTCTCCTGTGTGTCCAGAGAGGAGCCCATCAGCCTCAGGCTATAAGGACTCCAGGTCATTTACACCTGGGCCTGTTCCTTTGCATCAGCTGTTCCTGATGAGCATCTCTCTGAACGCAAATGTGGGTTTTTCCCTGGAGGAAATTCTCTCTGTGGCTTCTGTGCAAAATTGCCTGGATCTTTCTCCTCTCTTCTTTATTACTAGATTTTAACTAAGATTTGCTTAGGATCAGGAATAACCTATCTTTATCCAATACAGAACAGGTAAGGAACACAGTCCCAAAGATGGTGGCCATATCTCTGGTACAGTCACCTCCAGAGCTGAGAACTTATGGTTCTGTGGAGCAAGGGTGCTTGGAAGCCAAAGCCTCTCTTCCCTGACCTGTTCCATCTCTGGAGAGTTCAGACATTTCCAGCAACATTAATTACTGAGTATGGAACACCTACAATGAGATGGGCCCCGTAAAAATATTTAACGTATATTTTCGTATGAAAATCTTATGACAGCCTCATGACATGGGAATTATTATTATTCCCACTTTACTGATGAGGAGAAAGACTCAGAAAGAGATTAAGTCACAAAGCTGGTAAGTGATGGAGCTGGGATTTGAACCCAAGTGGCTCTGACTGCAAGCCTGTGCTGCTCCCTCGGAGGCCCACCTTTTCTGCTATGTTAGGCAGGGTCAGAGGGGCTGAGTCATCCTTAGTAGCCAACTCTGGTTAAGATCTGCGTCAGCATTGAGGTTCAGGAGGTCTGGGTCCAACCACAGCACGGATTGATAGTGTGGAGCTTACTAGCATTCAACGTGCCCAAACTGAGTTTCTGGACTTGCAAAGGGACCACGACCCTGCCATTCTCTGAGGCTCTGACCACCTCCTCCCTCTCTGGCACTTCTGGCCTCTTCTCTTCGGGGAAGGGAAGAGAAACCAATGCTCACCAAACACTCACTGTGGTATCTGGCACAGTGGTAGGCGCTTTACGCTGTCTCCTCCTCCAATCCTCACAAAAACCCACTTTCTAGGTAAGAAAACTGAGAAGGCGAGTACCTTGCTGAGGGCCCCCCCAGCTGGTAAGTGGCAGCACTGGGATTCACACCCAGGACGGATCTTGGGGGGCTGTTTGTGTGTCTATAACACTCCCCGGACTGTGATTTCCTCACAGGCAGGACTCTGTTTTACTCATCATACTGTGGGCACTAAATAAATGTTTGCTGCCTCACGGTCCTGCAATGGGGGTTCTCTGTACAAACCTCTTATTCCCATCTGGTCTCTTCTGTCAGCTGTAAACTATGGAGAATAAGACTTGTCGATCCTGATTCCCAGGGACGTGGGGAAAACAAGGGAGGTATAATCTCTAAATTTAGCAACAATAAGTAGATAGTAAACCCAATTGCCATGGGGATGAAGGGAGGGCAGGACACTCTGAAATTGCTTAGTAGCTCTTCCTGGAGCCAACAATAGCCATGAAATGCATCATCCTCTGGCCTGGCTGTCCCATCTTCAGGAATGTATAAGCAATGAGCTGACTTAAAGAAAGGAAGAGAAAGAAAACCTCCACAGACCAATACAAAAATGCACCGTCTATAATAGCCCTAAATTGGAAATAATTAACTCCCTAGAGTTAGGGAGGGGTTAGGTAAACTACTTTACTTCAGTACAATACACTGTTGTGTTGCCATTTAAACTAACAAATATGTGGACAATGTAACCACATGGAAAACTCCTCCTAAAACAACGTCATTCAAAAAAAACTAGCACCTAAATAGAAAGCAAACAGTGATCATAACAATGTTGTAAATTGTGCAAATTAGACACAATAGAGACATTTGGTATTTATTTTGTTATGTATTTGTTACTTACTATTTATTTCTATTATAAAGATGGCTAAACAGTCAATAAAAAAGAAAAAGCAGAGGAGATAATAGCTAAAAGCATTTGTTCTCAAAGAGGAGAAATCCAAGAAATGTGCTGAGGGACCCATCTACCCTCAGCCCCAAAGGCTTCCAAGGCTCAGGGGGCTGGGTCAGGCTGGGTTTTACCCTCTGCATCATGAGCAAGGACCATCCACCCTTCACTTATCATCCTCTGTGCCCCTCACAGGAGGGTACAGGTGCACAAATGCCCCCAGGGGGATCATTCCACCCACCAGGCACCCCTCAGGCATGGAGTGCTCAGCCTGGACAAATGTATCACGGACATCCATGCCAGATGTCCACCCACTGCAAGCCCCCGAGGGCAGTGGACACCCTGAGAAAGACTGCCTAGGGGAAGAGAAGATCCTGCTGCCTGTGGCCAAAGGAACGTGGCAGCTCTTCTCTCTACCAACTCGCACACACGCTCCGGGCTTCTCATGGCATCCTCCTCTCTCTCCTTTCCCATTCGAACACAGAGGGGAGCTCCCACTTGACCCTCTCCCTGCCAGTTCTAGCCTAGTACCGACTAATCTAAGGATGTGGAGGAGGATGAAGGTGCAGGGAAGAAATAACAGTAAGAACAGTTAGCCTTTCTTGAGCATGTACTAAGTGCCAGGTACCGTGCTGAACGCTTTACATGCATTATCTCATTTAATCCTCACAACATCCCTCTGAAGTAGATACTAGTATGATTCCTACTTTACAAATGAGCAAAAGGAGGCTTAGAAATGACCTGCCCAAGGTCTCATAGCAGCGAGTGGCTGATTGGGACTTATGCCCAGGTCTGTCCTCCAGCAAGAACCTCAGAGGCTCATGTTAGGGGATGGAAGGAAGCCCTGCCCCCACCTCCCTTGGTTCGCCCGTGCCATTGTCCTTCCATGACATCACCTGCCAGAGCAACAGTTTGGGTAGAAAGCTGGGGTTTCCAGAGATGGCCTACCCCTCCACCCACCCATGACTGGAATAAGCTTTATACAGAGCCACTTGGGAGGAATGGGGGGCTCTGCAGGGACTGGCCTAAAGGCCATGCTGCCAGAGGAGAAAGGGGAGAAGAGCTTGGCAGGGACACCCTGGCCCCTTTGGTCCAGCCTCCAGCGAGAGCCCTCCCCCCACCCAGGGCGGAACAGAAAGTAGCCAAGCGCGCGGCCACTGTCAGCCAGGCCAGCCTGGAGGAAGCAGGTGCGCTGGGATGGCTTCCGCCTGCCACTGCAGTTGCAGAGGCCCGGGCTTCCTCCTCCAACGGCCAGACCTGCTGGAGGCCCCCCCTTCTCTGGGCATACTCACTGCCCCTCTGCAGGGCACTTTGCCAACTGCCTGGCCATCGGCGTGCATGGCCCCAAGTCTGTGACCTGATGCCGGGACCTGGAGGCCCAAGGTGGGGTGAGTTATAAGCTCTACCGGGAAGCACCCACTCTCAGGGTGAGAAGTCTCTCGGGCCCCACCCCCAGCCCGCCCACACATGTCGGTGCCGGTGCCAGTTTTGTGGCTGGAGCGGGGCAGTCCTTGGGCACAGGGAGATACAAATGCTCCTAGGCACATCTCAGGCTCCTGATACACCTCCGCACCAGGCCAGCCCATACTCTCTGCCAACTGCTGACACAACTGAAAACCTTACCCTTGGTGGCCGGGAGGGGTGGCGTGGGGGAACAGAACGGACTGGGAGGCCGCTGTGTCTCTCCTCACTTGCTTTTTTAAGGAACTTACTCCCCAAGATGCCATCTGTGGCCCTTCCGAGTGTCCGATCCACAGAAATGGAGGAGCCCATGCTGAGTCCACTCTCGGGGACAATGAAAGGGGGATCCCTGACAACTCCAAAAGCCACCCCTCTTAAGCCCCTCTCTCTTGTCCACCAGGGGGAAGAGGGGGTGGAGGGCCATGCTGGCAACGCAAAGCAGGGACAAGACCTCCAAAGTCATGAGTCAGGCCCAGGAAGCCCTGCCCCTCGCCTCTGAGAGGTAGAGGCTGCGGGGATGGATAATTCTCTCCCCACCAAGGCAGCCTCACGCCTCCCTCCCCACCTACTTCAGCCACCCCGAGGGAAATAACAAAAAGTCCCCTCCTTTCCTAAATGAGGAAACAGCATGAGGAGCCTGGGACATTTCCGGGGTGGGGGGTCAGAGGGACACTCACCCGCATAGCCTGGCCTGGAGCAGGCCAGAGCAAGGAGTCTCCTCTCCGATGCTGCTCCGTTAGCAGCTCAAAATAGCACTGGCAGCAGCCCCGCCCCTGTTCCCCTCCCTCTCTCCAGGCCCCTCCCGTCCAGAGCTGCCCAACCCTGGCCAGAGCCAGTGGGAGAGAGTGAGAGAGTGAGTGGCCTGGAGGACTGCGGGTACCAGGTATGCGGGAGGAGAGGGTGATACAGCACGCGTGGAAGAGGAGAAGGAGGCTCCTGGAGTGAGGACGTGGGGTGGGGGGCAGGCAGTGCTGGAGGGTTAGGGGCAAGGGACGGGGAGGGTGAGACTTTCCGACTGACACACACCCAGGCTCCCGACAGCTGAGCTGATATGGCCCCTAAAAATAGCAGAGGAATTTGAGACCTGCAGCCCCCCAGCCCCACAGGCCAGGGTCAAGACAGGCACATGCGCGTTCACGTGTACACACACACACACAGACACACACACACCCCAGCACGCATGAACACTCGATCACAGCACAGTGTTCCTGAGAACACACAAATCATAGGCTCACCCCAGCCATCTAATTACTGCGGCAGAGGCCAAGACAACCACTAACGTCACATCCAGTACAACACACAGGGCCCACTGCCCACTGTGCGCAAACACAGCCATCCTGTGAAGTCCAGCAGGAGCAGAGACCCACACGATCAGTCTGAGGCCCACTGTGGCCGCCTCCCTGTAATAAATACACCGGGGACGTGCATAGGATCAACTGCACGCTCTGCGTACACATCCCTCTCCCACACAGCCAGTGACTGCGCAGGCACAGAGGAGGGTGGGGTAGGTGGGGCGTGGTGGGTGGGCCTCGGCCCTGCAGAGAGGAAATCTTGGGTGTCTGGCGGATGAGCGAGGGCTGCCAGTGAGAGGCCAGTGTTCCTCACGAAGAGAAACCTGGCCTGGCTCTTCAGCTAGCACCACAGGGTGCCCAGACCAGGGCTGGGGACACCGGTGAGGCTGAAATGGGAGCTGGGCGCAGGTGGGAAGGAGCCAAAAGACAGGTCTTTTGAAGCTGTCTCAGAAGCTGTCAGCTCTGCAGCAAAAAAGGAAACAGTCGTTGCCTCCCTCTTCCTTTCCAGAAAGAAAAAGGGCGGGGGAGGGGGAGGGGGAGGGGAGGGCGGGGGTGCTGAGAAGCCAGAGCAGAGCTGTCTCCTAACCAATGCCCAACACGGTGTCTGGAGACCCCAGACCTGTCACCCTGGCCGGTCCTGTGAGCCCAGTGGGTCCTGTAAACAGTATTACTTTCTCTGTGAAGAGGTTGCTAAGCACTGCCCAAGATGACCAAAGCCCAGCTCCGGCTCCTACCTGCCACTCGCTGTACAAGCCATTAGGACGCTGGGCTCGTGATTCTGCTTTCTAGGGAGTGGTGTGTCTTCCCGGGGAGATGGTCTGGCCCTTCGGGGGCACGTGCCATGTCACAGGTCTTCGTACCTCCAGTGCTTTCTTGACACAGTGGTGCCACTTGCCTCAGTGGCACACTGAAATCCCCAGTGGGACTTTAAAAATACTGATGCCTGGATCCCACCTTTTCCCCCTAGTTTCTGATTTAATTGGTCTGGGAGGGCAGCTCGGGCACTGGGATTTTTAAAAGCTCCCCCCGTGATTCTTACATACAGCCACAGCCGAGAGCTGCTTGACTGGAAGGTCAACATAAGGCCTAGTGCAGAGGTGCCCATTTGTTATATCAATGAGAGAGTCAGTGAATGAAGGAATGAATGACTTAGCTGTGTGACCATGGGCAGGTGACTTAGATTGCCCTCATCTGCAAAATGAGGATTATGCTGCACTGACTCTCTTAGCATGAAATTGGTGAAGTCTCAGTCAGTGAAAGGGCTTTGGTTTTCAAAATGTGGTCTCCAGACCAGCAGGACCAGCATCACCTAGGAACTTGTTAGAAATATAAATTCTAGGGCCCCACCCCAGACCTACTGAATCAGAAACCCAGCATTTATGTTTTTACCAGCCCTCTCTAGGTGATTCTGAGAACCACCACTGCTTTAAAGGAATTATTCACACTGTACTGTGGTTAAGTTAGTGAGGCCTCCACAGCCAGACTGCCTGATTCAATCTTGGCTCTTCCATGCAGTAAACTACACGACTTAACTCTGTGCTTCCATTTCTTCACCTATAAAATGGGGGAAATAATAGTGCCTACTACATAGGGTTATTGTAGGGATTAAATGAATTAGTACTTGCAAAGCCCTAAGAACAGGGTCCAGCCCATATGTTTTCACTTAAGTTTTAACAATTATTATCTATCTGTGATCATTGATGTGGGGGGGAGGCACCACAAGCAAAATTTTCAGATAACTGAAGCCTACCCCCTTTAAGGGACAAAATACTTTCTATTTTAAGTAGTTTTCTAAATTCTATTACTATTTCCAATCATAAAAATAACAAACATTTTATAGATTCTCTTTCTTTGGTAAAATACTCTGAACTCATCTCTAACATCTTAAACTCTGAGCTCCTGACTTACAGCCTGGCTTCTGCCCCACCAACACCCCAAACCACTCTCCAAGGGCACCAGCCCCGTCTCGGCACCGCAGTCAACCTGAAGCCTCGGGCTACCCCCATGTTAGGAAAGCCAGATGCCCTTTGTGTCTGTGTATCTGCGGTTTAGTTCTTTTGTCCCCTACCCCTGCCAGACCATCGGCTGTCACTCTGCCTGTCAGCATGCCTGTCTTGAGCAGTCTCACCTCCTTCTTATATGCTGTTTCTGCCAAAGGCTGTAAAGCCAGATAACCAAGCCTGATAGAAGAGTCCAGAGCAGAACAAATGGGATGTCAGCGAACACACAGCCTCTCCTGTGAGTGAAAGGCCTGGGTTTTCACACGCAGACTCAGTGTTCTCTACGTTGGCTGCTTGAGGGCCTTCGAGGCTCACCTGCCATTCGGCAGTGCCCTGGAAGATGACTTCTGGGTGACCGAGTGTCACTTCGTCTGCACAGTCTTGTCTGACTTACTAGTAGTAACCGTGGGCCCATCTGTTCCGAGTTTCTACTCAGATGACTAGATCCTGTCCATTCTGTCTCTGAGATGCTTGGTGTTACTGACGGAGACCATCTCAGGGCAGTTTCACTTCCCTTAGTGAAAAGGGAAACCTCTTCATTCAGAGGGGGAAACTGGGGCCCTGGCAACCCACTCAGCTTCACACATAATCACCATTAGTCCCTCTGCTGCTCAAAGCTCAGTGCTGTCTCAGGACCTGGTCCTTAAGCCTGCCCTATGGCTCTGGGAGCCACGCGGTCACTCCCACGGGCAGCCGGACCACCTCCAGGCACCTCAGCCTCCCTCTAAGGACAGCCACGATCTGGGCCCTCCTCAGCGCTTCACCCTCAACTTCCTCTCACCCTCGCCCTCTCCCCAGCACTCCAGGCTCTCATTCTCTCAGGTAGATCTTCCCACGGCTCCCTGCCCTCATCTCCCACAGAGCCTTTACTTATGAAAGCCTCTCCACCAGCCCCTCCACCTTCCCCATTTCTCAAAGTCCATCTCGAGTTCCACCTCCTTCATGAAGCCTTTCCCAAAACCCAAGACCTGCGTGGTAACAGAGTGCAAAGTCTGAATCCCAGCTCGGCCTCTTTCTTGCAGTCTGACCTAAGGGAAAGTTACTCGATTTTTTAGACTTTCCACTTTTTGCCTTATAATAGTACACTTACCTTATGGGGTTGTCGTGAGAATTAAAAAAAAAAAAATAGTGGGACTTCCCTGGTGGCACAGTGGTTAAGAATCCACCTGCCAATGCAGGGGACACGGGTTCGAGCCCTGGTCCAGGAAGATCCCACATGCCGCGGAGCAACTAAGCCCGTGTGCCACAACTACTGAGCCCAGGCGCCTAAAGCCTGTGCTCGGCGGCAAGAGAAGACACCGCAATGAGAAGCCCGCGCACCGCAACGAACAGTAGCCCCTGCTCGCCGCAACTAGAGAAAGCCCAAGTGCAGCAACGAAGACCCAACACAACCAAAAATAAATAAATAAATAAATAAAATTTATTAAAGAAAAAAAGAAGTACTTGGAAAGCACCTAGCATTAGGCCTGGCAAATTGTCGGTAGTGATTAAATTATTATTAAAAACCACAGTGTTCACTGTCTATACCTAAACATCAGCACATATGCATGGTGGTTCTTGAGTATACTCAACACGGTGCTCTATTACATACAGGGGAGTCACATACCATGTGGGATTAGATTCTAAAGTCAGCAGGTAAGGCAAAAATAGAATATAGTCAAAATTACTCTTAAAAATCCCTAAACTTGCTCACAAAGTATAGTACACATGGGTTTGTATATACCATTCTATATATCTGAAAGCATAATGTATACAGTCATGTACAGCATTGAATAAAAGTATACAAAATACAATGGTTACAATTTCAGACTACAGTAATATATAGTTTCCTACACAACCACATACGGGTATCCTCCATTTTTTGAAGGTTTGTTTTATGCCACTTGGCTTTTACGAAAGGCATACATTAGTACCTGTTTCCGATAAGCAAAAGAAATCTGAAGAGGATTTTCGCTTTTACAAAAAAATGCTAAGAACAAAAATAGTGTCCAGTGTTTGTTTTGCAGCAAGCGTTATAGAGGCAGAACACAGGCCGGGTAGCACTGCCAAGCTCCTTCCCCAGAAACTACACTCAGCATCTCAGCATCAAACCGTCATAGCTTTGAAGTGAATCTGTATGTGTGCTTCATCTCGATTTTTAGATATGCATCCATTAGCAAAATGTGCCTTAAGGTCATTGCTTCTTTACTTTACACCATTTCAGCTTCCAAAAGGTTTCATAGGAACGCTCCTACTTTTGGATTGTGGGGGAGGGGAACTGTAATTGAATTTATTGAAGTTTAATGAGTATATGCCATGACTAAACTGATGTTTTGATGGTAATCTATTTGTGTCATGTGCTTAAGCCTTCTCCCCTTGGAGAACAGGGATGATTTCCTACTTCCTTTAGATACCATCCTACTCCCCAGAACCAGGCACATAGTAGGTGTTCAATAAATATCCATTGGATTTAACTAACTGATCTGAAAGGTACATGTGCAATTAGCCAGGCAGAAAAGAATGGGGAACAAAGGAATATCCAGATTGAGTAACAACTTCAACTACTCTGCTCTCCCACGTTGGTAGTGTTGGGTGAGTGAAAGGGCCTTGGCTCTGTTTCGGGCACTGGGTCAGGCAAAGTGGTTAAGCAGAGCTGGGAGCAGGCTAGACAGGAGGCTCTGAGGAGTAAGTCGTTTACTCTTGCAACTAATGATGATGTGTAATACCTCACGGTGAACACTGTGGGGAAGCACAATGCCTGTTTTGGGGTTTTTTGTTTTTTGTTTGTTTCATCCCCTTACCACTAGACTGTGAACTTCTTGAGGCTGGTTTAGAGGAAGGTAGTTTGTAAAACATTGAGACTGAGGTTCTAATTAGCACTTTAATGAAAGAATACTCCTCTGACCCCATTTGTCTTTCTAGTTCCCCTTTAAATCAAAACTCTTAAAAGAACGGGGTGGGGGGGGCTATAAACACTGTCTCCATAAATGGATACTAATTATGTAGTGCTTGTGTTATGACTAATTTGCAATGTATAAAGTGTCACTAATAGAACTCTTTATTTAAGGAAGTTGGGGGAAGTCTTGTTTCCAGCACTATGCTCTCAGGGCTGGGGAGAGCCTGGAGCATTTATGCTTCCTGGAGACTCCCCACCACCAGACAGATGCATTCTTCGGGATGGTCAGTTCAAAGGTTTCTCAGCACCTGTGCCTTCCCTCTGTTGGCAAGGATTATCCTTTATTACCTTTTTTTTTTTTTTTTGGTGTGTAAGAAATGTCTTCTCTCCTATAAAATAACAGTGTAAGTGTGTCAGTAGACAGTGAAGGGTACCCTTTGAGATACCAAGGTTTTTTTCTGAAATTTTACTGGGCATCCCAAAGGAAGGGAACAGACCCTCTTGAAGCCTAGGGATGGCCGCAGGGAGGGGAAGGAGGTCTGAGAGGAAACCCTCCGAGACCAAAGGTGTACGCGCAGGGATGGACCCAGACATCGCTGCCCAGGAGCTGCCTCGCTGGGTTGCGGCCGAGTCAGCCCCCGGCCCTGCCCCCAACCCCTGAGGCGTACGCATCCTGGCCCCGACGGCCCCACCGCCAGCGCAGGGGCGGAGTGGGGGGCGGGGCCCGGCCGGCACATGCGCCTGGAGGCCCGGTGTGCACCCGCCCTGTAGTGCCGCTGGAGCCCGGCAGAGGGCGGCCGCCCCCTTCTCAAGGGCCAGCCGGCACCCAGGCCGCGGGATCGCACCTCCCTGGGGTCGCCCTCCCGACCCCGCCCCCAAGAGGCGCCCCCTGGGAGCTGGAGGCTGAGGGGGCAGAAGCGGCAAGATGGCCTCTCCCTTTACCCTGGAGGGATACGTCCAGAAGAGGCAAAGATGAGCTCGGCGCAGACTTTGCTTTCATCACTGCTCCATCCCCACAGCCCAAAACAGTCCCTATGTATAGCAGGCACTCAGTAAATGCTTATTGATGGACTAAAATGGATGAATGGATGACTGCATGAATAAACAGAAGACTCCAGGGATGCCTTGAGCCCGTGTGGTGGGGAGAGGTCTGGGACAAGCAATCCAGGAGGGTCAGTGGGCTCGGAGTGGCCAGCCCCAGATCACTGCCCCAGAGGTGGTCACTGAGGCTTTGGGCTCCCCCAGCCCCTGCCTTGGCACACCCAAAGGTTTGCTCAGAGCCTGTTGACACCACACCATCTCGTGGGCACAGAGCCCAAGCAGGGATGTCTGGGCTTGTCCTCTCTGAGACGACCAGGAGACCATCCCCTCGAAGTCAGGTCTCGGCTGCCTGCGGGGACGGACCACCTGACTGGTGGCTCCAGTAGGCCTGCTGCTCCCTGAGGACTCTCAGCTGCTGGGGATTTCCTCATGGCCCCTGGGGACTTCCAAACTGCCTCTGCTTGCCAAGCTCCCACAAGGCCCAAAGCCAAGGGCCAACCTTGAGGATGGCTTTCCAACATCCTCCACCCTCCTGCCCCAAATCCCACTAAGACTTGGGGCACTTCTGAGTCTACTAAATGCAACACACGTGATATTCCCATCCCCGTCCTCTCTGGCTGACAGGAGAGAATAAGCATAATGAAGAATTGTTCTTCTCTTTTTCACATAAACGACAACTCTTCTCTATTTCCAGAGGATAAAAAAAGGAAACCCAGTTTAAGGGTCAGCCACACCAATTTAAATAAAATATCAGTACGGCCTCCCGGGGTGTGAGTTGGAGGCCTGTGCTATTTATTCTCAAAGTCAGAGGCACTCCTTTAGATAAGCCTCAGTGTCCTCCAAACACTGGATATTCAATAAATGTTTGAGGATCTGTGTGTTCACCTCTGGAGGCCCCTGTTGGGCTTGTTTCTAGCACTCTTTGAAGTCAAAATAAAGCACAGACCCAATCTTCATAGAAGCAGGAAGGAAGAAGCAAAAGCTTCCACTTTTCCTACCAACCCCCCACCTCTGCATTAACAGCCCTGGCCAAATCCACTGGGGCATGTGAGCACCTGTGCATTACCAGGCTGGGCAGAAAACATGCCTGGCGAGGTGGGGAAGCACTGCCCCAGTTGTGGTGGCACACAGCCAGGGACCCGTTGGCCCTGGGGCATCAGGATTCCTGAGTTGGTGAAGTGTGGAAATTGCCCAAGAGGACAAGCCTTCCTTCCTGAGAGGAAGAGAAAACACCACCCTCCCAGCCTCACCAGGGGGACGGCAAGATGAGACAAGGTTCAAGACCACCCCACCATTTCTTTCTCAATGAGCTGTCTAGAGCTGCACTGTTCAATACAGTAGCCACTAGCTAAGTGTGGCTATTTAAATTGAAACAAGGGAATGCTTCTGATTAAATTAAAAATGAAATAAAATTTAAAATTCAGTTCCTCAGTCACACTGGCCACATTTCAAGTACTTAATAGCCACGTGTGGCTAATGGCTACCAAGTTGGAAAGCACAGACTATCGAACATGTATCACTTTGCAGAACTTTCTACTGGACAGGTCTGGTCCAGAGGATCCCCCTTTCAGCTTGTCCTTTTCATCCTTGCCATCCTTGCCAAAGACTCCTTCGGGTGTTGTCCCTGACCACCTGCTGTTCTCTCCCACCCCTGCCCCGGAGTCTGCTTAGACTCCTGTCCCCATGTGCCGTGCCTTGACCCCCAGGCCTCAGAAAGAAGTGGGGGAGGGAACGGTAGCCACAATGTAACCCCCAGCCTGGGAGCAGAAGCCAGATGCAGAAGGGCTGAAAAGGCAAGGCTGAATGGAAGCCAGCCCCCACCCCAAGGCATCCCAGGCCTGGGAGAAAGCCCCTCAGTGCACACAATCATTCCTTGTTTCTGCAGAGTCTCTGGACCATGCATGGGTAAGACATCTGGAATGTAGTGGCCTGAGGGCTTCCCCACATCACCCGCTGCTGGACTCATCTGATGTTAGTGCTCCCAGAAAGAGAAGTGCCAGCAGAACCCTGAACTTTGAAGAGCAAATAAGGCAATGAAGCCTTGTACTGAACAGAATGTTAGGAGTTCTGCCATAGGATAGTGGGGACCATAACCGGACACCTCCCTGTGATGCCAGATGGATAAAGCAAATGAGGAAGAGGGGAAGGAGGACGTGGTGGAGAAAGGACTCTGGGGCATGCTCACCTTGCTAGAGAGGCTCAATCAAGCTCCCCCGGGAGGAAGGAGGGACCAGGGCACGGATCCAACTGCTATCACATTCTACCACCGGCACTTAATTTGAGAGGTTTTTGCTACAGTAGCTAGAAAATCCAAGGTGGGAGCATCTGGGCAAGCTCATATGTGTGAGGGAGGGAGCAGAGAACAGACCCGGGAACTGGCAGGTCAGGGCTGCCTCTCTGTTCTGTGCCTCGATTCCTGCTTAGCCCTAATCCACATGGGCTGTCAGAGGCAACACAGGTGCGAGGAAACACAATAAGCTGTAAAGAGACCACAAGAAAGAGTTTGTTTGTTCAACTGGAAAACAAATAGGAAAGAAGTCTGGTCGTCAAAAGGTATTGGTATCAGCCAAGAATTTGACTGAAGGAAATCACAGGCAAAGTAGCACAGTTTTGAAAACTGGCATCAAACAGATTCGACTGGATGTCCAGGGCAAAGCAATCCCACTCTGAGGCTACCATGTGGCCCTGAGTAAGCTCAGGGACCAGTCTGGGCCTTATTTCCCTATCTCCACCTGGAAGGCGCTTTGGGCAAAAGCACCATCCTAAGGAGAAGAGTAAAGCCCACCCCACCCTCCATGAGCTGAGCTGGGTCGTTAACAGGCTGTGGCATTCCTGTGGGCAGATGACCCATCAAGCTCCCAGGCACCAAGTGCTTCTCAGCCATCAGAGACAGATCAGTGATGATGACAATAACACTATTCTAAGTGATTTACATGTGTTGATTCATTAATCCTCAAAACAGCCTCACAAGGAAAGTACTAGTATTCTTATTTTACAGATGAGGAAAATGAGGCACAGAGAAATCAACCTGCCCACGGTCACCCAGCTAGTCAGCAGCAGAGCCAGGATTCAAACCCAGGCAGTCCGGCTCCAGAGTCTGTGCTATGCCCAGTACATACCAATGGATCAACAACACATACACAATCATACACAACTCCCGATTTGTGGGCCCTTCTGCCTATGCTGGCTTCCTCTTCCTTCTCCTCCCCCAAATGAGCTGAAAGTAGTTTGTACAGCCAAAACCAGCTTTCCCATCCAACTTTATATTTGCCAAGCATCTGGTTCTACAGCAACAATAAGAGCTGCAGTTTGGGGATTTTGAAGAGAATGGGTGGGGAGGGAAGATGGGGGACCCTTTATAGCAGGGGCTCCTCTTTCAGAGGCACAGAGAGAGACCTCAGAACCAGTGGTCTGGACTTCCCTGGTGGTCCAGTGGTCAAGACTCCGTGCTTCCAATGCAGGGGGCACGGATTTGATCCCTGGTCGGGGAAGTTCCACATGCTGCATGGCGTGGCCCCCCAAAAAACCCACAAAAAAACCAGTGATCTAAGGAAGACACAGGGACTGGGTGGGGAACCCAGGGCCCTGATAAAAAACAGGAAAGCTGTGCCTTCTTCTGCCCCAGAAACCAAGTCCTCTGGTTTGTGGCCAGCCTTCCTCTGCACAGAAAAAGTGAGGGCTGGTTAGAAGGGCTGGAAGCTGATGGCAGAAATGCTTTGGAAGTGTCTGGGTGAAAAGGACAACCCAGACTAAATTCTGCTGTGTGTGTGTGTGTGTGTACGTGTGCCAAGCCATTTCCAAGCTGGGTGTCCCGTCATAGAGCCTGGTTCTTCTCCCCAGGTCAGGGCCAAGAAATGATGGGTGGGGGCAGGAAACAATAAAGAAGCCCTGGGAGAGGAATGCAGACAGGCATCCGTGTGACTAGGCAGGGTGGTTCACCTCCCACGACGGAGGGTGAGGGCCTTTTACCAAGCAAGGTGTTCAGGCTGGTACCCCTCACCTTCTCCAAGCCTAGGCCTCATTCCCACCTGCCGCCCCCAACCTCATCTAAACAAAAGACTCCTGTCATTGTCCAGAAATCCTGAAGCCAGAATCAGGATCACTGCAGGCTGCCAGAGAAATGGGGGCTCCTCCAGGCAAAGCCACGTGCTAAGGGGAATAAGGATTTTGCTGGCCACTTGATTCCAGGCAGACAGCCCACAGCCGTACCCCCAGGTTTCTCAGGCGGTGCGCCCAGTTTCCCTCTCGCCTCTATTGATCTTGATGCATGGACAAGTGAGTGGGGCCTCAGCCTTACCCTGTGCCTGTGTCCTTTAGGTAACCTAGGCCGCCTGCAGAGGAGGATGCAAGGCTGTGCCAGGCCCAGCACAGGCTGGGTCCCCTGTGCCTGAAGCGCCAGGCACACAGGCTCTCACAGCCTGGACCGCTCCAGGTGAGATAGAAGATGCCAGCCCACCCAGGGAGGAAACCTTTCACTGCTCTGAAGCCGGTGCTTCTGCAGGCGGCTCCACAACCAAACCAGTCCACAGATGAGGGACCTGTGGGTGGGCAGGGACAGGATGCAGGCCGCCAGCGGGAACAAGGACATTGTATCAGACCCCTCCCCTCGCCTTGTCCCCGGAAGGCTCCACCGGACTCTCCAGACACTTTCCCCTTGATGGGATGGGGCTGGGCATGAAACTGGGTGTCACAGAGTCATGACCGTCTCATGCTGCCTGACAGTGCCGTCACCGCTTGGCCTCCAGCCCACGCCACTCCGGGCTGAGATCTATCTTTTCGCAGATGTCTTCTGTTCTAGAGAAAGCACAGGCTCCCAGATCACAGTGATGACATCTTCAGCCTTTCTCCTCCACAGAACCAAGCCCACAGGGTGACAGGGAGCAGGTGCTCCTCAAGGTTTCCTGACATCCTGCCTCGAGTGTGCCAAGGCTTGGGGGACACTGGCACCTGGTCCCTGCAGCCCAGAGCCAGGCCCCTCCCCAGCCCACCCCACCTGCAGCCCTCTTCTGCCCAGAGCCGGGGCAGCCTCACAGTCCTGCTGCCAGAGAAGGGAGCCCAGGAAGTGCCCTGTGACAAACCTCCCTCCCTGTGGGTACCCGCTTGTCCTAGGGCCCGGCAGCGAGAGAAGCTGGGCAGGGAGGGAGGAAGTGAGTCAGCTCCTTGCAGAAATGGGAATTGGAGGGAGGAGCCAGCAGAATGGAGCTCAGAGGGCAGAGGGCAGAGGGCACAGGGGCTGGAAAGGTCACTAAGAGAGGGAACCAGGCCCCGGAGGTGCTGTGTGGCCCACAGAGTGGAGGACGGATACAGGTGACAAACTCAGCGATGCTACCTCCTGCCAAGGCTGGGTGGCCCCTACAGGCCTGAGAACCTGGGTCTGGCAGGCACTGCCCCACCTGAGGATGGAATCCGAGGCAGCACCCCTTCCTGACGCACTTACCGTCTGGAGGAAGTGAGGCCCTGTGGGATACGGCCAGCCACGTTCTCGCCTCACTGAGGTTGAGTCTCTGGTCCCCAAGGCCTCCCACTGCCTCTCCTGAGCCCCGCAGCTCCAGAAGCCCAGGCTCCCCCTGGCCTGGCCCAATGGGGAGACAGATGTTTGCATTTCCCAGAGAGGATGGGAACCGAGTCTAGGCCCCAAGAGCAGAGCAGCTGGGGCTGCCCCACATCTGCCCCCGCCCTCTCCGGCAGCCCCTGCCCCTGCGGGAGCTGTCCCCAGGCTCCAGCTGGAATCTGTCGCTCTGACTGGGAAAAATCCTTGCTGTGAAAATTCCCAGCCTGCCGACATTCCAGCACACAGGCAGCCCAGGGAAAGCAGAAGGAAAGAAGGCGCCCTGAGCCCTGTCAGGCCACATTCCACCCCCTCAGAGACCTGCAGCCAGTAAGACAGGCACATTCCTCCAAGGTCCCCTGGGCTGGACACTGTGTGACCCCATGTGACCCTGAATCTGCTTCTCACCCATGCCTGGTGCCTTCTTTGGCAGGCTGTCCCAGGGATCCTCCTCCCCAGGCCCCTGCTCCTGGCTGTCTAGAGCCCATCTCCCCTCCACTCGTGTGAGGGATGCCGAGGGTCCAGGCACACAAGAAACAAAGTCCTAACACACTGCAGACAAGTCACCAAGGACAGTCAGCGGGGAGGGTTCTAGGAACCCAAACTGAGCTAAACAAGGGAACCCGGACAGAGAGAATGGGAAACCAGTTCCTGACTACAGAACCATCTTCTTTCCTTCAAAAAATATCCACTGCTCTCAGGTGCTCCAGCACGGCAGAAATAAGAAGATAACGAATTAATTACAGTCTTGATGAAAGCTATAAAGGAGAAGGAGGAGGTGCAGACCTGACATGGTCTGAGAGGACCAGGGAAGGCTTCCCTCAGGAAACGATATTCAAACCGGGGCCCGTATGTATGAGGACATGAGAGTGGGCAGGGAAAAGCATGATAGACAAAAGGAACAGCAGAGACTTGATGGTAGAAGCCACTGAGAACTCTGCGTTGCACACCCACCACCTGCCAGGCACTCTGCCAGGCCGTGCTCCTCACCTTCGTCCCACAGTGCCCACTAGGAGAGAACACATTCACCCCGGTGCAATAGAAGAGGACATGTTCTTGGTCAGAGGGGACATTCCGGGGATCTTGCTACCCCAAATGCTACAGAGATCAGTACCAGCATGTCAGTAAGGGCCAAAAAGGTGAGGGGGCAACGTGCCTGGCCTCCAGGATCTAGCAGGGGAGATGGACAAGGGGCAAAAGCACAACCCTCCCCCACCCCGGGGGACCACACCCGAAGGCTGACAAGACAGATGCCACTTGTCTTCCTGCGGCTTCCCTCAGCCGCCTTTCCAGTACCTCTCCCAGCTCCCACAAGATTACATCCCGCCTGCTGCCACTTGGGCTCACTTCCTCTGGCTAATCCTCTGGAGAGACTGAGAGCAACAGTCACACCCTTCTGCAGCATGTCATCCACAGAGCACGAGTGGCCAGTCACTCCTGCTTCCCCTTTCCTTCTGGAGAAGAAGCTTCTAGTGACAGGGCAGCGGGAACCAGAAGGCCCAGGCCTGGGCTGGGCAGTGGACGTATAAGGATATCCAGAGACTGCCTTCCCCTGCCCTATATAGCTATCTATATGGATATATAGATATCTATCTCTCCTATCCATAGTGAAGGGCAGGAAGCTGATACCTTGAGTTCAAATCCTGACCAGTCACTTAATAACCTTGAAACCGTAGGCAACTTAACCTTAACCTTAACCTCTCTGTAAACCAGTTTCCTCATCTGCCAAACAGAGATTATTATAATACCTACTTCAAAGGGTTGCTGGGAAAATTTAATGAGTTAATATGTGTGAAACATCTAGAACAGTGTCTAATGAAAGCAGAGTGAACGCTAGCCATGATCTTTGTTCTTGCTCCTATTTTTCATGCCCTTCCCTCAAGGCATTTCTGTTCGGCTGAATCTTTACCAGATCAATTAAATACCACTTAGGGAGCATGTACATGCTACGCACTGTACTGGGTGCCATACAGAACACTGGGCAAACACCCCACGTTCTTCCCTGCCCCAGAGTTTGTGCAAAGTGGCCGGGCTGAGCCAGGCCGGGGCAGAAAGCCATGCCCTGATTCTGAGGAACATATGGCGGGAGATTAAGGGAGCCAGAGTGGTGACCCAGGCCTAAGGAAATAGTTTCCCAACCAAACTAGAGCCAACAACTGAAAAAATAAGCTTGCTGACACTGTCCCCTGTATTTCACAGAACGGAAGCTGCTGCCAAGCACCACGCGGGACTCTAGGGTTGGCTGGGCCCCCCCAAAACTGCACAGCAAGAGGTGGGGGGCCATGAAGACTCCATTCCTTGGCAGTGCCTGTCTGGCACGGTGGGCGCCCACAATGCTGCAGATGCCTGGGGCACATCCGTACCCGCTGCCCGGACGGACAAAGGAGGCGCCAGGCAGCCTGCCCAGGCAGCAGGGGAGCCCTCACCCCAACTGGTCACCGGTCCCCGCCCCACGATGCTGCTCTCCACCCCAGGCTCCAGTGAGGAGAATCCAGCAGCTTAGTGTAACGGGGTGGCGGGAGCCCTGCTGGCAGGCAGAACGCGTGCTTGTGGTTTCTGGGAAATGCTGTAGAGATTTGCAGCATTTTTAAAATACTTGTGTTCCCACCCGCCGCACACACCCCCTTCACCCCACTCCTCACCCACCCCCAGTCTGGGTGTTTGCATATCTGGTATTTTCCAGAACCACTTCAATGTAAATAAGAGAGATTAGAAGGGAGAGGAGGACAAGGTGGCCAGGGGTATCAGGATGGGCCAGAGGAGTTCTGGCCAGGGCTGGAAGGGGCCGGAGCAGGCTACCTCAATCAAGGCTCTGCCCTGCACCAGGACTCCAAGCTGTGCCTGCAAAAACAACCGATGACCATGACATGTACCCACACCCAGTCCAGTGTGGCCTGGGCACTGTGCCCACCACCCACGGGCTGGGTGGCCAGGGCACTCTGGGACTGTAGTTCATCTAGCATCTCACTGGGAAAAAAGCAGAATGGTCCTCTGAAGACAAAAGGGAGACCTAGCAGAATAGAAGTGACCTAGTCTACCACACTATCCTGCTGGTCCCATGTACCCCACTAATCCAGGACAGACAACCCCCCAAAATGCTCCCAAAGACCTTTCACCCACCAGTTCTCACACCCTTGACACCTACCCACCCACCTCTCATTACCAAAAGGACATAGTTTGGGTTCCACTCTGAGCCCCCAAACCAGGGCTCTCACATGGTGAGACTCTGACGCCAGAGGTGCCAGAAGCTTTGGCGCAAAATGAAGTAAAAAATTCCTGGAGTAACATTAGGAACAGAGCATTCTAGAACCCTGAACTCAGGCAGTACCCAACTTCTCCGCCACCAGAAGCCGGTGGGAAGCCCACTGCCCAGAAGCTGGCCTGGCTAGGCCTGGAAGCAGCACAATTTCAAGTCTCCCCTTGGAATCTTGCAGGGCCCACTCCTGACAGCACCCAGGGACCCTGGGGACAAGGCTGGTGAGGCTCATACCGTTTCCGCCCAGGGGACTAGGGCCTTCCACTGCAGCAAGGGGGCCCCTGCCTTCTCCCAGATGCAGGCAACCCTGACCAGCCAGTCCCCTGCAAGGCCACTGATGACCATGCCTGCAGCCCTGAGAAGCCAGGCTCTAAAAAGCTGGAAAAAGAAAGAGAGCATCCAGCGTCCCATCTTTCCCGCCAGCTGGCTGTTTTTGACAGAGCTACAGAGAAAGAGTTTGGACAAAAGCGTTAGGCGTCCCGTTGGAAAGAAAACCTCACCAGGGGCAAGAATGGGAGAGCACTAGGACGGATTAATTAAAGAGGCTGCAAAATTACCTTTCTTGGATGGCATTAGAGACTGGGCAGAGGGAAGGGTACTAATCTTCCTAAGCATTTACTACTGGCTAAAGTCTATATAAGTGATATCATCTAATACACAAACATGTTTATCTTAAATAAAGGCCCACAAAGCATGGTATACAGAATAAAAAACAAGTCTCCCTTGAGCTCCAATCTTATTCTCTTTCTCAGAGAAAACTGTAGTTAGTTGGGTGTGCATCCTTCTCTGATTTAGTCCTCTCAAATTCTGGGAGGATAGAATAGAGCCGGTTTATAGAGGTCACGGGTCACTTCGCCTCGGAGGCCTCTCCTAATGGCCACCCCTTTTCTCCCTAGCACAACTGGCCACTTCCCCCTTCTCACCCCATTGCATAGCTGTGCAGACCTCTGTGATAGCAGTTATGGTGCTTGGTTGCATTTCTTCACTTAGGTCTATGCTTCCTCAAGGAAAGATTATATTTTATTTATTTAATCCCCCTGTGCCTGGTACAGTGCCGGTTCTTAAGCACACTTCATTCAATGTTTAAGGGAGTGAGTAAACTGAGGCTCACAAAGTTTGGTAACTTTAGTAAAACTCAAACACAGGTCTTTCTGACTCCAAAGTCTACGCTCTTTACACTATAACATGCTCTCTTCCCAATTCTGGAGTGTGGATGTGGTTTAGATGGACACGATGACCTCTTAAGGAACCTGACAGCCCTATAGCCTTTGTTTGTTTGTTTATTTATCTATCTATTTATTTATTTATGGCTGAGTTGGGTCTTTGTTGCTAGGCTCAGCCTTTCTCTAGTTGCGTCCAGTGGGGGCTTCTCTTGTTGCGGAGCACAGGCTCTAGGTGTGCGGGCTTCAGTAGTTGTGGCTCACGGGCTCCAGAGCACAGGCTCAGTAGTTGTGGTGCGAGGGCTTAGTTGCTCCGTGGCATGTGGGATCTTCCCGGACCAGGGCTCAAAACCATGTCCCCTGCATTGGCAGGGGATTCTTAACCACTGCGCCACCAGGGAAGCCCCCTATAGCCTTTGAGTACAAACCCCAAGGTCCAACAGAAGAAACTGTACCATGGATCTCGGGCAAATGCCTGACAGCTCAGTAAACTAGCCTTGACTGGGAGGGAGTGGTAGGCCTTCCTTTAAACCCCCATCTCTCCCCTCCCACCACATCCTCAGAAGCTCAGGGGAGCAGTGCTTTCTAGGTACGGCTCCCATGCAGGCCAGCTCCTCTGGCTCTTGGTGGCAGGGGGACAACCACATCGGCCAGGGTTTAGCCAGCTGGGTTTTTCTGAGCTCAGCAGAAACATCTTACATTCCCAGACAACACATTTGTCCCCCGTGAAGGGCCCACTGAGGATACAAACAGAAGGGACCTCTCTCCTCTCTCCCAGGTCCTAGTCCCGGCCAGGCTTCTACCCCTTCTTAATGGTTACTGACTTTCCCACTCAGACTCATGGACCTGGAGGAAGGAATTCTGAACCAACTGGGGTTTTAAGATCCTCATCGTTACCAACACCTCCCTCAATCTCGCCAACTCAAGGAACTCTTTGCCTTTAGAAAACTTAAGGGTAAGTTGATCCCAAAACAGATGTCCCTAGAACGTTTTCCCTGAGGAGCCAAGGAAAGGACGTAGCATCTTCTCCTAAACCTGGCAGTCACGCTTGACCCCTCTTCTCTTCCTTCTCCCACACCAACCAATCAACAAGACTACAATGCACCCCAATGTTCACAGCAGCACTATTTGCAATAGCCAAGACTTGGACAGATGAATGGATAAAGAAGATGTGGTATATATACACAATGGAATATTACTCAGCCATAAAAAAGAATGAAATAATGCCATTTGCAGCAACATGGATGGACCCAGAGATTATCATACTAAGTGAAGTAAGTCAGAGAAAGACAAATATCCTATGCTATCACTTATATGTGGAATATAAAAAAATGATACAAATGAACTTATTTACAGAACAGAAACTGGGACTTCCCTGGTGGCACAGTGGTTAAGAATCTGCCTGACAATGCAGGGGACACGGGTTCGAGCCCTGGTCCGGGAAGATCCCACATGCTGCGGAGCAACTAAGCCGTGCACCACAACTACTGAGCCTGTGCTGTAGAGCCCGTGAGCCACAACTACAGAGCCCATGTGCCACAACTACTGAAGCCCACGCACCTAGAGCCCATGCTCCACAAGAGAAGCCACCTCAATGAGAAGCCGGTGCACCGCAACAAAGAGTAGCCCCTGCTCGCCACAACTAGAGAAAGCCCGTGCGCAGCAACAAAGACCCAACACAACCAAAAAATAATAATAATAATAATAATAAATTAATTAATTAATTAATTTGTAAAAAAGAACAGAAATAGACTCACAGACATAGAAAAAAAACTTATGGTTACCAAAGGAGAAAGGGAGGGAGAAGGATAAATTAGGAGTTTGGGATTAGCAGATACAAACTACTATATATAAAATAGATAAACAACAAGGTCCTACTATATAGCACAAGGAACTATATTCAATATCTTGTAATGAACTATAATGGAAAAGAATCTGAAAAAATATATATATTTTATATACATATATAAAACTGAATCACTTTGCTGTACACCAGAAAGTAACACAACATTGTAAATCAACTATATTTTAATTAAAAAAAAAACTGAAATAAAAAAGACAACAGAGCCTACCTCAGTTGCTCCCGTCTGATACATCTCTCCACCTCCACTGCTTCTACCCAAGTTCAGGCCTCCATCCATCTTACTGAGATTACAACAGCTCCCTCACTACTCTCCCCACAGCTATCCTTGCTACACCTGAAAGCATTCTCCATAAGCAGTCAGAGAGATTTTCAAAAACCTGTTCCCATCACTCCCTAATTAAATTGCTTCATTGCCCTTGGGTTAAAGTTCACATTCCCTAGCGTGACTCACAAGGGCCTTCGTGACCTGCCCCTGCTTGCTTGCGTCTCCTGCTGCTTCTCTCAATAATGTCCCCACACTATCCCCCAGTCTTATTCCCCAGATGTGTCATTCTCTCCAACCTCTAGACCTTGACATGTGTCTTACAGCCTTCCTCTTCCTCCTCTTGCCTCCCTGACACTCATCTCCTACCCAGATGTCAGTCCTCCCTGACTCATTCCCAAGGCTGTACTAGAAGTCCCTCTTCTGTGCTCCCTAGGGCCGTGTCCTGGCCCCTGTCACTGAGCTTCTCAAATGGCATTGTCCTTGTCTGCCACTTGACCATCCCTCCCACCACACTATGAGTTCCTTGAGCCCCCTTGGGGCTGGGGTTATGTGCTGCTCACTGCTGGACCCCAGGACCTAGCACACAGAAAGTGCTCAACAAATGTTTGTTTAATAGATAGGTGAGTGGAAGAAAAGACGCAGAAGAGTTGCTTCTCTCAGGCCAGCTGAGTGGTTCCTATCAGGCTCCAAGTCTATCTTACTACTGTAGCTCACCCCTGCTCCCAGTGGAACCCTGTCTAGCAGCTACAGGGATACATGAAGAAGGTGTGAGCCAAGCATTCTGGACACACACCATGTGAGAAGGAAACCCAAGGGGCTGTCTCTCCCTGGGGCCTTCTGAAGAGGCCATGGAAAAAGCCATGGGGCCTGGCCCCCATCTGTGTGCCGAAAGAGAACAGATGGCTAGCCAGCTCCCTCAGAGCTCCCTGGGGACAGGCAACGTGTGGACACAGTTGATGGATGGCCTGATGGGCAGGGTGGCCGCCAGGAGCTGTACCCGTGGGGCTGGAGTTGTCAGGGTACCCCACCCAGCAGCCTGGAGGAGGCGGGAAGACTCTTTTCTTGGCATGGAACTGGGATTAGAACTGCTGCCAAGAAAAGGAGCAGGAGTAGGAGTGGGAGGAAGAGGAGGAGATAGAGGATGAGAGCCGCAGAAGAGGCTGCAGCACTCCCACACCAGCTCCGGGGTCTGTCCCAGGAAGCTGGAATGCTGGGCTCACTCCACTCCCCTCTGCTGTGGCCCGAGTCCCCACCACCTACCCAGGTGGGAAAAGATACAGGGCTTCTCTTAACCTGTCGGAGGGCTCTAGGAGACTCATGAGGACGGGGCTTTCTACTACGTCCCCTGCCCGATCCCTCAGGTGGACGAAGACGTCCTCTGGGCACCAGCTGGGTTTGCCCCACAGGGACGAGAACAAGCCAGCATTTCAGGGATATCTGCAGTAATGTGGAATCCACCAGGGCCTCCAAAGCTAAGCCATTCACTTCCCCAGGGATGAGGTAGCAGCAGCTAGCTGGGAAGGGAGAGTGGCTGGGAAATATGAGATACCAGGCTGATCCCTGTGCTATAAAGACAAAGCTAAACAGCATCTGAGATGCCAGGCCCAGGGCCCCACAGAGGCCTGTGCTGTGGTTCAACAGGGAGCTGGCAACAATCCCCCAGGGGAGATTCATTCTTTAAGAAGAAGACAGTTCCATCTGTTAAAAGCAATGTTAGCCTGGTAGAAAGCAGACAGACATGGCAACATGGTATGATTTTTGGTTCTGAAATAAAGAATACTCCCTCTAAGTTGCAGTTCCCTGAGTTCAGTCTAGCCTGATGGCTAACACATAGTAGGTGCCTGATGTGTGTTTCCGGAATAAATGAGTCCAGGTCCTCCCCCGGATTCCACGACAGGCCCTCTTCCACTCACTACCCTTTCCTGACTAGCAAAGCTGCCTGACTCCACCAGCCCCAGGGTAAAGGAAGGTCGGGAACCCAACTCCAGTGCTTCCTGCCAGAGCCTAACCCTGCCGCTCCCAGGCCCCCCTGGTCCGAGATGCTGCCAGGCTGAACAGCCATCTGAGCTTCCACTTCCCCTCCCCAGGAGAAAGCTAGGACCAGGACTCTGCTTGCTTCCTTAGCATTTCCTCCCACTTCTGACTTTGACACATCTGGCCGGTCACTTAGTGCTGAAAGGTCCTGGCCAGGCTATGCAGTGGTCAGGCTGCAGGGACCAGATCCGAACAATCCTAAAACCCACAGCCAGGAGAAAGGGATGGCCAGAGGCCAACTTGTCCCTCCTGGACTGTCTCTAGGCAGAACATTCCAAACTGATATGTAGCCACCCTATCAGAAGTCCCCTGGGGTTAGAGATCTCCATCCCCTTAGAGACCTGCTCATACATCTAATCTCAATCTCTTCTGCTCCTATGTCACCCCTTTCCACCGCTGTTTTGTGTGGGCAGGATAAGAGCTGGGATCTCAGGGATAGTCAGGTCATACTATCTCTGTAGGCTTGATCCCTTTTGCCTTTCCAGGGCCGTGCTTTTTCTTCTTCCAAGAGATAATAAAGACTCTTGGAGCCCAAGTGATCTTTATAAATCAGATCCAGTCATTCCCCTGCTGAACACCCTACAATGGTCACTGGGGAAAAATCTGAACTCCTACCATTATTTACAAGGTCTTCCATGATCTGGCCACTGATTATCTCTGCAACCTTACCTGGTATTCAGCTCCTCAGTCACTCAGGGGTAAAAGGAGGCCTGAGGTCATCTCCCCAGGAGCTACCAAATGTGAGCCCTGATTTAAAATAATTTATCTTTTTTCACCTCCAATATCTAAATAATGGAAATCCTATATTTTAGTCCAGATACCAGTCTGGACTAGTAGTAGCCCAGAGTGTCTCTCATATCTGGAAGTGGCACGTTAGCCCCCATGCCCCAATTGAGGGCTCAGGACATATAAGCCCACCAGGGTATCATAAAGCTTGTATCGCTGTGTATCACACCTTCTGAGGTCACTCCTCCCCACAGGCCAGGTAAGTTGTCCCGGAGCCCAAGGAGTGGCACGGCTTCACCAGTCACACACTCGCTAGGCTCTGACGGTAGCTCTTGGGTACCCCAATCATCCACCCAGGTATAGTCGCAGGAGATGCCAACATCCCCAATCCCTGCTTACCCCCGGCTGCCCAGGCAGACACTCACATGGGCTGGCTCCCTGCGGGGTCCCTCGCCGCTCCGCAGCCAGCTCCGACTCAGCTCGCTGAGCTCCGGGATGGGCTGCACCTTGAGCCGCACGCTGTCCCCAGACTGCCGGATCATCTCCACAATCTCATCCCTGGACTTGCTCTCCACGTTGTGCCTATTAATCTCCACCAGACGATCACCCGGCACCAGCCCCAGGGCCAGGTCCTTGGTGCCCGCGCCAGGCTCAGCAAAGTGAACCACCCTCCGATAGACCTGGCCCTCAGGGCCCCGATCCAGCATGGTTGTGCGTCGCAGGGAGAAGCCAAAGTCCCCCGTGGGCCGTCGCTGCAGTTCCAGTTCCCGGAGGGCAGGGGGTAGCGGGGGCACCACGGGGGGCAAGCGCAGGTCAGCCGGGAACCTTTTAGTCACCAGCTCAGGGGCTCGGGACCGAGGTCCTGGTCGAGGGACGCCTGGGCCGGGATGCTGCATCAGCTGTCCCTCTAGGGTCCTCACCTCCACCTGTGGAGACGGGGCGGCAGAGTGCTCTGAGGGGGTGGAGGTTTCTGAGGCGCTCTCATCCCGGCTGCGCTGGGAGAAGGAGAAGCGCTTGACAATCATCTGTGAGTTCTGCTTGGCCAGGGAGCCGAACTTGGCTGCCCGCTGCAGCACCGAGCCCCGTAAGCTGCCTTCCTCGCCCTTGAGGTCATCGCTGGAGCTGGCTGTGCTCAGGTGGCCCGAGTCCAGGATGACACTGCCCCTGTTGCTGTCGGAGTCGATGTCAGTCAGGTGCAGGTCGGAGCCGCTGGCCACCTTGATGGGGATGGGGTTGGAGATTTCCAAGCGTGTCTTCGAGTCACGCTTGGAGGAGCGGTTCAGGTTGAAGAAGCCACGCCTCAGGCTCATCTCTTCCAGGCTCCGCAGCTCGGCTGCTGACATCCGCTCCTTCTTCTCCTTCTTCTCCTTCTTCTCCTTCCGCGTGCCATCCTTGTCCTTGTCTTTCTTCATTAGGTTAAACATGGTGGGGGGCTGTTTTTAGGGGTGGCACCCCCAGAGGATTACGGGTGCTCAGCACAGGGCCTTCGTGCCCCACCTTGCTGCTGCAAACAGAAACAGAGAGAAAGGTTATTCGAGCAGAGCCTCTTTCTGTGTCTCCAATCCCGACACGGCCAACTAATGAGCACAGCTTTCCCTCACTGAGTGCCAGTTATGTGCCAGGTGTTCTGTTTTAAACAGTACTGTCTCAATTAAGGTAATCCTCACAACACTGCTACGGGTAGGTCTGTCATTACCCCCATTTTACAAATACGGGAACGAGGTTTAGATCAGTTTATAAAAGCCCAGACTCCAAAGTCTGTCGTTTCCTGTAATCCCTGAAAGACCCAGGCTTAGGTGTGCATGGTGGTGGCATCTGGGAGATCTAACCTCCTGGTTAGAGGATGCCATCAAGCCAATTTGGGACCTGACTTAAGATTCAAATGCAAGGGACTTCCCTGGTGGTCCAGTGGTTAAGAATCCGCCTTCCGGGGCTTCCCTGGTGGTGCAGTGGTTAAGAATCCACCTGCCAATGCAGGGGACACGGGTTCGAGCCCTGGTCTGGGAAGATCTCACATGCCGCGGAGCAACTAAGCCCGTGCGCCACAACGACTGAGCCTGCGCTCTCGAGCCCGTGAGCCACAACTACTGAAGCCCGCGCGCCTAGAGCCCGTGCTCCGCAACAAGAGAAGCCACCGTGCGAGCCGCAACAAAGGAGCCTGCCTGCCACAACTTAGACCAAGCGCAACCAAATAAGTAAATAAAAATATTTAAAAAAAAAAAAAAGAGAATCCACCGCAATGAGAAGCCCACACACCACAACGAAGAGTAGCCCCCGCTCACTGCAACTAGAGAAGAAAAGCCCGCACACAGCAACGAAGACCCAACACAGCCAAAATTAAATAAATAAAATAAATAAACTTTTTTTAAAAATTAAAAAAAAAAAGAATCCACCTTCCAATGCAGGGGACACGGGTTCGGTCGGTGAACTAAGATCACATGTGCTGCAGGGCAACTAAGCCCCTGCGCCACAACTACTGAGCCCACACGACACAACTAGAGAGAAGCCCGCATGCCACAACTAAGATCCAACACAGCCAAAAATAAAATAGATAAATAAATATTAAAAAAAAAAGATTCAAACACAAAGGAAAAAGGAAATGGACTCTGTGCACCATCACCTCCCCATAGCCAATGTCCATTAAGGCAATAGGCATCACATGCTACTGGGCTCTTTCCTAAACCTGCTATCCCTAGAGCAGCAGCCTTAGCCACTGCCTGACAGAAGATCTCAAAGAACCAACACGTATTTAATGACTGCCACTCGCCAGGCATAATGCCAGGCACTTTACACACACTATCTCATTTGAACCTCACAGCATCCTTGCAAGGTAGGTATCATTATCTCTACTTTACAAATGAGAAAACAGGGCTCAGAAAATTAAGTGTATGTTAGTTGTCACACAGCTAGTAGGCGGCGACCGCAGGATTCAACGGCAAATGTTGTTTTCTTTCTAGGGCCTGGGTGCCCAAAGTGAAGCAGGGAGGGAGGTAAGGGGAAGTTCCAGACTGAATAGAGGACAGACAGCTGCAAGGTGGGGGTGGGCGTGGGGTCTGCTGGATAAACAGGATCCTGAAAAACTCACATCCTTTTCCCCAGACCAACACCTAAATATAGCCTCAGGAAGAAAGTCGTGGCAGCCTGAGAGAAAACCCCAGCTCCAGGGCTTATGGCCTAGGGCGCCAACCTACTCCCACCCCTAGGCACACCCATCTGGGGACAGGATGGGGAAAAACCTGGTAGGGTGGAGTTGAGAGAGCCTTCCTTGTTCTAAGCAGCAGGGAACAAGAAGGAGGCTGTACCACCTAATTAGAAATTAAATGTACTTTTTTCTTTCTCCATGAAGGCCTCCCGCTCTGAGTTCTAGACACAAGACCTACAAGCTTACCCCTTGCAGCAGCGAGCTCTTGCCAAGCCCTGGAGAGGCCTTTCCTCTCTGTGTACCCCACTGCCACAACTAAGCAGGGCCTTCCAGGTCCCCCAATTCTACTGAGAAGGACCCCCAACCCAGGTACAATGCCTAGGAAGGCATCAAGGCCAGAAGCGCCCAAGGGCCCCGGGGTACTGGCTAACTGCTTTCCCCCTGCCCAGCACCCTGACCCATGTGGCCCCTGAGAGATCAGAGTATCCTTTCTAGAGCAGCGCTGTCCACAAGAAATATAATTCAAGTCATATATGGAATTGTAAATTTTCTAGCAGCCATATTAAAAAAGGTAAAAAGAAACGGTTAAAATTAACTTTAACAATATACTTTATTTAATGTAGATATCCAAAATATTGTCATCTCAACACGTAACCTATGTAAAAAATATTGAGATATTTTACATTCTCTTTTCCGTATTAAGTCTTCGAAATCCAGTGCACATTTAACACTTAGAGCACATCTCAATTCAGACAAAACACATTTCAAGTATTCAACAGCCCTGTGCTTGCGGCTATTGGATTGGGCGGTGCAGTTCTAGAGAACTCTTGAGTTATAGAGCATATCCAAAGAGGTGGGAGATCTGGCCCAGTCACTGGCTCCCTGTGGACCTAGCAGGCACCCCTCTCCCCCTCTGACCTCCGTTCCTACCTGGTAAAACAAAGTTCCCTCTGAACTTTTTAGTTCTTAATGTTCCAAGCACAGTACCTGGGAGCAGGAAGACAGGAAATCTAGGGCCCAAGAATTGCAAAGCCAGGGACAGCCTCGGCTAGCTGAGCCTGGACTGATTCAGGGTGAAGGAGTGCCCGGCAACAGGCATCCTCTCTTCAGGGCTCTACTTTAATATAGGGGGTCTCTCCCTCTCCTCCTGAACGCTGATGGGGGTACGGACAGACCTACCATATGCTAGGATGCAAGATCTTTGGTTGGTCACTGCTCACCTTACCTCTCACCCATCACTACCTGCACTCTCTTAAAAGGCTAGTTTAGAAGATGGCTCCAGGGGGACATGTGGGGGAAATGAAGAAAGAAACCCACCTTGGGGACTTGGAGGGAACAAACCAATATCTCAGCCTCAGCCCAACCACAGAGAACCAAACCGCCTACAATGCTATCCCACCAAGACACCTTTTATGGTCTCCAATTCTCACTCTGCAATCCTTACCCAGTGCTGGCTCTTTGCTGGGGACTAGACATCTGAGCAGTATCAACGGAAAACAGCCCCCAGAATTCTAGAATCTTTGGGCTGTCTCGGCAAAAGCTTGTCCCTCACTGTCATTGCATCAGGCAGAAACAACAGACAGTCACAGCAGCAGCACAGAGGGACAGTGCTGGCAGGAAATGTTAGAAGATCTGGTATCTAGGCCTGGATCTGCCAACAAATCGCTAGGGGACCTTGAGTCTGTCACTTTGCTCAAGGTTGGACTAAATGATCTAGGTCTCTTCTAGCTATAAAATTCCAAATATTTAAGTCTCTTGTGGACATAGGTTATTTATTAACTTTCTGCCAAAGTCACCCCTCTCATCCCAACCCTGGGGCCTTTGGAGACTAGGTCCATTTCAGCCTTTCCCTCATCAGCCCTGTCCTGCCACTGTTATCTACACAGCTCACAAGGTACCCCTTCCCCACTGTTGTCCCTACAATTGCCAGGCCTGGCTGTGGCCTGGGTTCTCTCCTGTGCCACATGTCTAGGGCTACCTGCAACCTCCCCCTCCAGGGTCAGACTTGCAGTATAGCTGCAGCTGCCCCTATGCATCTCAGAGCCCAATTTGCCAGAGACCTGGGCTCTGTCAACTTCCTGTGGACCTTGGACTTTCCCGCATCTCCTGTCCTTAGGTCCAAAGTCTCCAGCAGCAATCACTACCTCCCCACTCCCATTCCAGGCTGCAGTTTCTACCTGCCTCCCCTTCATCTCTTACCCCCCCACTGAAGGTAACCTTACAGTTTTTCTGACCTCCTTCTCTGCCTTTCACCCCTCACCCTACTCCAGGAGGCCTTTCCTAATTTTAAGTGGAGGGAAGGTCTGTGTGTAAATTAGGGTATGTACCTAAATCATCTTGACCCTACTATCCCCCAAATCAAAGCAAAGTACCACTGAATCAGTCAACTCAGCTGCTTTATTACTTTAAGACAGAAAGCATTTTGAGGGCAAGGACCTTTCAATTCAAGTATGCAACTATCAATTCATCAACAGGAGAAACAATTTACATATTCATATCATGGAATACTACTCAGCAATAAAAAGGAAACTACTACTGATACACACAATAGGGATGAATCTCAAAAACATCTGTTAAGTGACTGTAAAAGAAGACTTTGACATACTGGTATGGTACTTTTTATATGAATTTCTAGTATAGGCAAAAGTAACCCATGGTGAAAAAAAATCAACAGTGGTTACCTCTGGGAAGTGGGGGTGGAGTGGGAATGGGGATTACCTGAGAAAGGGCATGAGGGAACTTTCCGGGGTAATGTTCATGTTACATATCTTGATAAGGGTTTGGGTTGACAGATGTATACATTTTGTCAATTGTCATCAAATAGTGCACATAAGATTAGTGTATTTCATTGTATGAAATATTCACTCAAAAGAAGAAAAGAACGGTAAACAAATATCGAACTCTAGTTAATGATATGTATGCTAACGTACTGGGGGCAACGTATATTGGTGTCTGCAATTTACTCTGAGATGCATCAAAAATATAAGATGCCTTGAGGGTTGGATCAAGGGATAAAGATGTGATAAACAAGGACAGTAAAGTGTTCACTGTAGAGTCTAGGAGATGGGGTGTTCACTGTAAAACTCTTTAACTTTTCTAAATGTTTGCAGAGCCTTGTGATAAAATGTTGGGAAAAGTATGTATTTATCAAGCACCTACTAAATGCAGGGGATATAAAGATAAATAAAACCCATGAAAGAGTTTAGGCTTCAGATGTCAGGTAACAAAGCTGAAAACAAATTCGGGTTAACAGCGATGCAATCTTGGGCAAGTCACTTAAGGCCTCTGTGCCTCTATTTTCCCATTTTTTTAATGGAAATAATAGTACCTACCACATAAGGCATGGGAATTAAATGAAATATGTATATATGCCCTTCATATAATGCCTAGACCAGACTAAGTCCTCAAGAATGGTACCCAGTGGTAGCAAGGCACATTCATGCCATCTTAATGGGATGGTAGAGAGGATAATAAAGTACACAAATGACTATCAGCACACATATGACTAAAATAAGTCTAGACATACAATCTTAATGCTGGACAGAACCTTTATATATGGAAAGTAAAGCCCAAAGAAGTGAAGGCAATCCAGTTAGCACACGGCCAAGCTGGATCACACTGGCTCGAGTGCAGAGGCCCCATATAACTACTGCCAAGATAAGGACAGGCAATTCATAGATGCAGAAATACAAATGGCCGGGCTTCCCTGGTGGCGCAGTGGTTGAGAATCTGCCTGCCAATGCAGGAGACACGGGTTCGAGCCCTGGTCTGGGAAGATCCCACATGCCGCGGAGCAAATGGGCCCGTGAGCCACAATTACTGAGCCTGCGCGTCTGGAGCCTGTGCTCCGCAACAAGAGAGGCCGCGATAGTGAGAGGCCCGCGCACCGCGATGAAGAGTGGCCCCCGCTTGCCACAACTAGAGAAAGCCCTCGCACAGAAACGAAGATCCAACACAGCCATAAATAAATAAATAAATAAATAAATAAAAAAAATAAAAAGAAATACAAATGGCCAACAAACATGAACAGGTATTCAGCCTGAGTAACAGTCACAGCTGTGTGAAATAAAACAGAGGTATACTGCGTTCACTTAGCAGTTTAGTAAAAACTACCAAGCTAACATCAATCAATTAGAGGACGAGAAGCAGGGTGTCCCAAATGTGTTGCTGGGAATATAAGTTGATAAAAGGAGGGCAAGTGTGTGGTATCTATGAAAATATTTAAAGGTACATATTCTTTGACAGGGCCATTCCATTTATAGGACATCTACAGATATATTCACACAATAAACATAGCTAATCTTTGCAGCACAATAATCATGGCTAATCTTTGCTATTTCATAACAGCAAAATTCTGTCTCTATAAATGTCCATCACTAGGGGAGTGGCTAAATTATAGAACTTAGCAGTTATTTGAAAGAATGAGGTAGATTTGTGTATACTGACCTGGAAAGATTCTATACTATATTGTTAAGTGAAAAAAGAAAGTTGCCAGATAGTATACAATTTTCACTAAAATTTTTTAAACTATGTATATGTGTACATATATATACATGCACATTATGTATAATATTTGCATATGCATAGAAAAATGTATGCTCTGGGGAAGAGACAAGGATTTTGGAAGGGTCAAAGTAGACTTGTGTTTTGTCTACATTTTAAAATTTATTGACAGTGAGAATATTTAGCTGGTAGGGGTGTGTGTGTGTGTACACTTAAGCCTGGGGGCTTTAGATAGTGGGATTATGTATAATTTTTCTTCTACTTTTCTTCACGCCCTTTATTTCCCACAGAAAGAAAATTTATATAAAATTCTATTTATATAACATATAAGTATTAAACTATAAATACATAATACATAAAATATTCATAACAAGCTTTTAAAAAATAGTCTGGAAAGATCCATTACACAAATATATCAGTGATTTTTCTCTGTGGAATAGTGGCAAAGAGGGGTAACACTTCAACTTTCTACCTCGTAGACCTGCTACAGATAAAACCTTTTTTTAGCATGTTACTTTTGTGATTTTAAAGATCAAAGAAGAAAAAAGGAAGGTGTGACAAAGTAATAAGCAATCCATTTGGCATTAAAGCTGTAAACGGGTTTGCAACTGGCAAGTTCAAAGCTGGCCATCTCATGCTTTGAAAATGTTTCAGTGACTTGGGGGACTTGGTTAAAATAGATCTCACTAGTGTCTTGTGGCTTTAAGTGGGGACAGATTTAAATGGGTCACCCTGCAGCTGGCAAAGTAGAAACCCCAGGAAATGGAAACTATAACGTTAGAATCCCAAGACAAGGGCGCCCAGACTTGGCTGCTGTGGGTGTATACTTAAAACGGCCAGTCCTCCCACCCTCGACCACACTCATAAATAAATACAAAGGAAATACTTTCCCAAGAGAGCCGGCCTCTCTCCCTTGGCCTCTGACCTCCCTGAGCGGCCGTTTCCTACCGCCCCGAGGCCTTGATGGGGCGCTCGCCCGCCCGCCCGCCCGCCCGGACCGAGGAATTGCACGAGTGGCCCAGGGGGGCTCGCCCGGCCCGGGCAGCGCAGGGTGACGCCTGTCGCCGCCGCCGTGGAGCTTCTTGCCGGCGGTCCTGCTGAGCCCCGCCGCGGCCCATGACTCACTGCCAGGTCACATGGAGCTTCTCTGGCTCCAGGTGTGCTCACTCACTCCGTCTGCACGCTTCTCACATGACATCAGCCGGCCCGGCCGCCCGGCCGCCGGCTCCCTGCCCTGCCCGCCGCAGCGCCGGGAACCCTCGGCCCTGGGCACCTCCAGGCAGCCGGGCCGGCGCAGACGCAGCCCCGCGGCGCCTCCGCTGCGATACCGTCTCCCCTGGAACGCAACAATCCCGCAGGCCCCGGGAGAAACGAGAGCGGGAGACGTGCCAGCAGCCCGGCCAGGTCCCCGGTGGCTTTTCCAGATGCACCTCCTTGGCCCCCCGCGGGGCCTGCCACAGCCCGCTGGGCGCTAAGCTCAGCTAACACCCCAACACCCCACCTCCTGTGTGACCTTGAGCAAGTCCCGTCCTCTCTCTAGACCTCAGCTATTTCAACTCTAAAATCTCCATGGTCCTGAGACTTCAGACTTGGCCTTCGCTGAAGAGGTATTCTGCTCAACCACAAACTTGAGGTTCTAATCCCGCTCTCCCTCTGATTTGCTGTGTGACCTACAGCCCATTATCCAACATCTCTGAATACTAGAGAATAACAAAAATAATTCCTTGTAAGTGACTATAAAGTACCTGGCTGCGAGAAAGGGCCCTGGGCCCTGTAAAATCATCAGTCCACAATTTAAACTGCTGCCTGACTGTAAACTATTTGAAATGTCAAGGGAATGTGGATAATTTACAAGCCACACAATTCCTACCTCAAGAGAAAGGGCAGGAAAGTGAGGGGCGGAGGGTGAGGGTGTTTCCAAGTCTGCTCCCCACCCTTCCCAATCCAGTTCCCACTACTGCACCACCCCACCCTCTAATTCAGGCTGCCTCAGAAAATGGTGATGGGGGGTGAGGTGCAGTGAGAAGATCTTAAAGAACCCCGGGGCCTGACCCAAAGCAGAACTTAAAAGCTCCATCAAGCCCCCAACCCAAGTCCTGGGGAAACCTGTTAATCATAGCACAGGGTGGGCCCACCTCCCAACCCCTCAAACCTTTAAACTATATCAGGCCAGAGCCCCTCAGCTTTACCCACCATACCCAGGAGAGGCCTAGGACAAGGCCTGGGGCTCAGAGCCACCAACAGGACCCTGCTCACGTGGATGCTCGGACTCCAGTCTGTGGTATCCACTCCAGGTGAGGGAGGTCTGGCTGGGGACAGACCTCTGGTTGAGAAGGAGTAAGAACAGCCCTGCTGCCCTGGAGACCTGTGACACAGCAAGTCTGGATCAAGCCTTCCTGAGTTCCAACAACTCCCTGCTCCACCCAAGAGGGTGGATTCTCCCTTTCACACAAGCCCCACTTCTGCCCCTCCCAGTCCACCTTCAGGTACCTGCCACTGGGGGACCCTGGAGTTTTCAGGCCCAGCTTCTGAAGACACATGCACCCCTCAATGAGCAGCCTCAAGCTAGGCCAGTGAAGCGGGCTCCAGGCAACAGGCTGGCTGTCCAGACTGCCAGGCAGTGAGGTTGAGGGACCAGGCAGGAGTCAGGAAGGGCACAATCCACCTGAAGGTTTCTGAGGAGAGCCTGGATCATGAGAGGAAGCCCTCGGGCACACACCCTGGCACCTGAGCCAGGCCAGGAGACAGGAGTAAACAAACTAGATATTCAGAGCTGCCAGGCGCCAGGTCATCGACTGTTCAAAGCTCAAAGCTCCCACAGGAAGTGACCATCAGCATTCTACCCCTTCCTCACCCACCTTCCACTCCCACCTGTGACACTTCTCATTCCCCTAACCCCCCAACACAATAGCTTCCCCCATCATCTTCCTGGAATTGAGGCCCCAACTCCAATGTTCCCAACCCCAAATGTACAAGCACACCTCCACCCGAAGCTATATATAACCAGTCATGTCCAGCAACCAGGAGGATGTTTCCTGGAAAGTCCTCATCACAAAAGGACAGAGGGGAAGCTGAGGAGGTGGCAGGCCACTGACAAAGAGCCAGTGAGGTCTGTCCGGAAACCAGAGACCTCAAGAGAGCAACTTTCAATATCTCCAACCAGAAAGTAGCCCCTGAGTTAATAGGGTGGGGAACATGAGGCAAGGCCAACTCCATTGCCATGACAACAGGATACCAAACTGCCCAAGAAAAGGGCTCCAGACCTGGTAAGCACATGGAAAGGCAGCTTGAACCTCTAGGTTCAATGTCTTGCTAAGGTGTTCTTGCTCTTAATCACCTGGACAACCTTCCGTCCCTTCCAGCATGGCCGCAGTGCATACACACTCGGCACCGTTTGCTCTTCATAGGGGGATTTACTAGGCCTCCTCAGCCACAGACATGCTAGGCACTCCAAAAGACAAAACGAACCTACATAAATCATTGGCAAGGTGAAGAGGCGAGGGAATCCAATTCCATAATTTGGGGGGACCATCTGAGGGCAGGAAGGCCCTAGGCAGGAAAGCTCTTCCCAGGAAGCACCATCGCAGGCCTCCCTACACAAACACAAACCATAAGGACACTGCCAAACACATGCCCCATTGGCCAAGGGACCAGGCAAAAGGAATACCGCTTAAAAAACGAACTGGCAGCCTCCCCCATCCTCACCCTCCCCGTCAGCTCATTCTGGCCGGCAGCCTTTCCAACTAATCAGCAGGACACACGTGCCTTGCAACAGGGTGACACCCCCATCCCCCACTGCACCCCTACCCCCAAACAAAGCTCCAGTGTGCGGTGTGTCCCTGCAGGCCTTATCTCAGCCAGGAACAGGACCCACTCCTCACCAGGCTTGGTACCAGCGGCACCCCCAACAAGGGGGTGGGGGGCAGCGAACCTTACCATCTCCCCTTCCCATTGGCGAAGCAACTGGCATGACAGGTTCGCAGGGCGGGGCATGAGGGCAGTCTCTCCCAGAGGCCTGGGGCAGGCAGTCCAACCTTCCCACACGCACCCCACCCCTTGGCAGGGAGAGGTGAGGTGAGCAGCCATTCGCAGGGGACAGCTGGCACGCCCTAATCCCCAAAGCCTACCGTTCACCCACCCGCCCCCCGTCTTCTGTCCCAAGGGTAGGGGGCCCAGGGAAGCAGGGTCTCCATTGTTTTGCCAGCTGTCTGGCAGCTGCTCCTTTGAGAGGAGTCCGGTGTCGGCCTGGCAGTGAAAGGGTGAAGGCCGCTGGGAGGGATAAAGGGCTCGGTGGAGGTGCTCGCCTTCCCCGCTGCCTTCCTCAGAGCCTCGGTCCGTCAGTCTGTCTGGGGGGCCTGGGCCTGGCCTCGAGAAGCCCCCTTCCCACCGGGCTGCAGCCTCCACTCCGCAGCTCGGGGCCACCTGGGCTCCCCCGAGCCCCGAACCGCACCCCCCCCAAACTGGCCACCCTGTCCGGCCTCCCCGCGCCCCTCGAGATGGCAAAAGGGGCCGGAGCTCGCCCTCCCGCCCCCCTCCCGGTCGGCCCCGCGTCCCCGGCGCCGAGCTGCGCGGCATGGCCAGGGACCGGAGCCGGGAGTCCGGGCCGCCGCTTCCAGGGGACAGGGGAGGAGGAGGAGCCGGCGGGCCCCGCCGCCCGCCCGCCTTCCCGGCCCGAGCCCGCCCCGCCGCCCCCCCACCCCCACCCCGGGCCCGGCCCGCTACCGAGCGGCCACCCCCGCCGCCCCGCACTCACCGGCCGCCGGAGCCCGCCCGGCAGGCAGCAGGAGCGGAGACGCGGCATCCAGCGGCCCCGGCCCGGTCCGGGCAGGAGCGCAGCACGGCGCAGCGCAGCGCCGCCCCCCGCGGCCGCACGAGCCGAGCCGAAAGGGAGCTCCCTGCTGGCGGCTCCGGGGATAAACGGCCGGCCTTCCTGGCAGCGCCTGGGCGCGCCTCCAGAGCGGGCCAGGCCGGCACCGGGAGCTGCCCTGGAGGCCTTGGTCCGGGTCCGAGAGGCCCTGCCTGGAGGTCCTGTCTGCACTGGGCACTGGGGGCTGCTGAGCGTGCGCAGGGCAGGCCCCGGGGTCATGCTGAATGTATAGAACAGGCTCTGTCCGCGGCAGGCACTGGTGGACTCTGCTGGCTGTGTCCAGGAGGGTGCTGCCCAGGACAGTGCTGTCCAGAGAGGACAACTGAGCCTCGCGGGCCACATCGTCCCAGGGTGGTTCTGCAGAGACAGACATAGGGTGCTGCTGGAGGATGCCAGATGGCCTAGTCCAAAGCAGGCACTGCCAGCCATGCCCAAGGTGGCACTGGAAGAATGTACTCCCCAAGGTGGACACAGCCTCCTGGTGGCTTGGCCTGAGAGAGCCCTGCCTCAGGTGGAGCTGCCTAAGGGATGAGCCAAGGCCCAGGAGTCATACCCATAAGTGGCACTCACTCCCCAAAGGAGTCCAGCAATGCCAAGAATAACAGCTTTCAGAAGCTCTTTGGAATGAGGTCTGCCCCTGGGTCCTCATGTCCTATCAATATCGGGTGAGCTGCTCTACCCATTGAGAAGGAATTTTAGACTTTCTGGAAGAGGCCAGAGACATTTAGAGACCAGACCTCCAAGATAGGTGCTATGCCTTGAGCTGAGAGAGGTGGGCATTTCTACGGGCAGTGTCCATACTGAAGGGAGGTACCCCAGAACATGGAAGAAACTGAGTGGGGTGGTGCAGGAAAAAGGATGTAGCAGACAAGGGCAGCTGCCTCCATAAACAGCCCAACCAGGAACTTCTGGCAGGGGTGGCCCAACCTGACAGACCAGGGAAGGTTCAAGCAAGGGGGCTCAGGAGCTAAGAGCTGAGTAAGAACTGAGAGATCCTGAGGAATAGACCAAACCCAGAATGTGCATTTTGGATAAAGGAATAGCATGTAACCCAAACTCAATGCAACACACTTTTACTGAGATCCTGCTAAGTGCTAAGTGCAGCACACTCTGAGGGACATAGAGCTATCAGACCTGGAGCCTCTCTCCAGGGAACTCACATGGTGAGGGCGGGGGCTGGTAGTGAACTTTGACTGCAGTGGGATTCACCACACTGTCATCCCTTGGATGATGAGATGACGCTATAATGGATGGCTTATTTGGCTGGAGGAATGAAAGAAAGCTGCTCTGAGGACATGACATTTGAGCGGAACCTTGGAAGCTAAGTAGGACAATGACGATCACTATTGCTTTCTGAGCAGCTACTATGTGCTAGACACTATCTCTATTCCTCACAACAAACGTATGAGGGAGACATTTTTTTTAAAGATTTTTTTGATGTGGGCCATTTTTAAAGCCTATATTGAATTTGTTACAATATTGCTTCTGTTTTATATTTTTTGGTTTTTTGGCCACGAGGCATGTGAGATCTTAGCCCCCTGACCATGGATCAAACCCACACCCCTGCATTGGAAGGCGAAGTCTTAACCGTTGGACCACCACTGAAGTCCCCAAGGGAGACATAATTTTTATAGATAGGGATTGAGTGCATGGACTCGGGAGCCAGGTTGCCTGGGTTCAAATTCCAGCTCGGTCAAGTCTAGCTGTGTTACTCTGGGTGACTTAAAAACCTCTCTGTGCCTCAGTTTCTTTATCTGAAAAAGTGGGCTAATAATGCCTGCCTCAAAGTTTATTTTGAAAATCAAATGAGTTTAGTGTTTCAACAAATGTTGCTGGAACAGCTGGACATCCACAGGCAAAAAGAGAGAGTCTGGGCTTCCCTGGTGGCGCAGTGGTTGAGAATCTGCCTGCCAATGCAGGGGACACGGGTTCGAGCCCTGGTCTGGGAAGATCCCACATGCCGTGGAGCAGCTAGGCCCGTGAGCCACAACTACTGAGCCTGCGCGTCTGGAGCCTGTGCTCCGCAACAAGAGAGGCCGCGATAGTGAGAGGCCCGCGCACCACGATGAAGAGTGGCCCCCGCTTGCCACAACCAGAGAAAGCCCTCGCACAGAAACGAAGAGCCAACACAGCCAAAAATAAATAAATAAATTAAAAAAAAAAAAAAGTGGTCCAAAAATTAAAAAAAAAAGAGAGAGTCTAAACACAGACCTTACACCCTTCACAAAAATTAAAATGACTCATAGACCTAAATGTAAAAGACAAATACACAAAACTGCTAGACGATACCATAGGAGGAAACCTAGATGACCTTGGCTACAGCAATGATTTTTTGCATACAACACCAAGGACGTTTGTGAAAGAAAGAACTGGTAAGCTGGACTTCATTAAAATTAAAAACTTCTGCTCCATAAAAGACAATGTCAAGAGAACGAGACGACAGGCCACAGACTGGGAGAAAATATTTGCAAAAGACACGTCTAATAAAGAACTGTTATCCAAAATAAACAAAGAACTCTTAAAACGCATCAATAAGAAAACAAACAATCTGATTTAAAAATGGGCCAAAGACCTGAACAGTCACTTCACCAAAGAAGATATACAGATGGCAAATAAGCATTTGAAAAAATACTCTACATCACGTGTCATAGAGAATTGCAAATTAAAACAACGAGGTACTATTACACACCTAATAGAAAGGCCAAACTCCAGAACACTGACAACACCAAATGCTGGTGGGAATGTGGGGCAACAGGAACGCTCATTCGTTGCTGGTGGGAACGCACAATGGCACAGCCACTGTGGAAGACAGTTTGGCAGTTTTGGGTTTTTCTTTTAACTTTATTTATTTTTTATACAGCAGGTTCTTATTAGTTATCTGTGTTATACATATTAGTGTGTACATGTCAATCCCAATCTCCCAGTTCATCCCACCGCCACCCCCCCCACCCCCGCTTTCCCCCCTTGGTGTCCATACGTTTGTTCTCTACCTCTGTGTCTCACTCTCTGCCCTGCAAACCGGTTCATCTGTACCATTTTTCTAGATTCCACATACATGCATTAATATACGATATTTGTTTTTCTCTTTCTGACTTACTTCACTCTGTATGACAGTCGCTAGGTCCATCCACGTCTCTACAAATGACCCAATTTCGTTCCTTTTTAAGGCTGAGTAATATTCCATTGTATATATGTACCACAACTTCTTTATCCATCCGTCTGCCGATGGGCATTTAGGTTGCTTCCATGTCCTGGCTATTGTAAATAGTGCTGCAATGAACATTGGGGTGCATGTGTCTTTTTGAATTATGGTTTTCTCTGGGTATATGCCCAGTAGTGGGATTGCTGGGTCATATGGTAGTTCTATTTTTAGTTTTTTAAGGAACCTCCATACTGTTTTCCATAGTGGCTGTATCAATTTACATTCCCACCAACAGTGCAAGAAGGGTTCCCTTTTCTCCACACCCTCTCCAGCATTTGTTGTTTGTGGATTTTCTGATGATGCAGTTTGGCAGTTTCTTATACAACTAAAGACACTCTTCCCATATGACCCAGAAATTGTCCTCCTTGTTCTTTACCCAATGGAGTTGAAAACTTATATCCATACAAAAACCTGCACACGGATATAACAGCTTTATTTATAATTGCTAAAACTTATAAGCAACCAAGATGTCCTTCAGTAGCTGAATGGTTAAACTGTGGTACATCCAGACAATGGATTATTATTCAGAAACCAGCTATCAAGCCATGAAAAGACATGGAGGAAACAAATGCTTATTACTAAGTGAAAGAAATCAATCTGACAAGGCTATATGATTCCAACTCTGTGACATCCTGGAAAAGGTAAAACTATGGAGACAATAAAAAGATCAGCTGTTGTCAGGATTGGGGTAAGGGAGGGATGAATAGGCGGAGCACAGAGGATTTTTAGGGCAGTGAAACTACTCTATATGATACTACAATGATGGATGCATGTCGTTATACATTTATCCAAATCCACAGAATGTACAACACCAAGAGTGAACCCCAATGTAAACTGCAGACTTTGGGTGATGATGATGTGTCAATGTAGGTTCATCAGGTGTAACAAATACACCACCGTGGTGTGGGATGTTCATAGTGGGGAAGGCTGGTGGTGGGGAGGGTGAAGAGGGTATGTGGAAACTGTACTTTTAGCTCAATTTTGCTATGAACCTAATATTGCTTTAAAAAATAAAGTTTATTAACTTTTTAACAATTCACTGAGTTAATATGTAAAAAGAACAGTTCCCAGCATACAGTAAGCATTCTATAACTGTTAGCTTTGTTTTCATAACTTTCCCAACTCACAGCTATGGAAACACAGCCTGCAAGGGGCAGAGTGAGGATTCAAACTGAGGTCCCCAAGACTCAAAGCCCATGTTCTTTCCCCTGTACCATGGAAATGAATGAATAGACATATTAACATCTGTGTTATTTATGTGCGTCCACATCAGGGCACTCGGGGTAGCACACGGTGTTCCTAAGAGCTCCTCTAGCCTGAACCAGGAACCAATTTCAGAAACCCGGCAAGAAAGAAACACCAGAGCAACGTCCACAGTGACTCTGGCTCATGGTCACTTGTTTTTTAATCTTTTACTTCTCAAAGGTCAGAATAATCCCTGCCCTGGCTCTAAGTAAAAGTAAAAGTAAAGCCCCATCCACCCCTCAAAGAAAAACGTCACAGCAGCGTCCACATAAAATAGCCCAGATGACCACGGAAAGGCCAGTTTTTCCAGAAAATTCGTAAGCTCCTAAAGCCATCTGACTCAAGTCGAGAAGCCCCTAAGGGAGAAGGCTGGTAATAACAAATATCCCTTACAGCAATTGAGCCTTCACTATGGGTCAGCGTTAAGCTAACCCCTTGGCTGGCATTGTCCTATTTAGTCCTCATCCTCACCCTATTAGGGAGGTGATGTTCTTATCCCCATTTTGCAGATTAGAAACCAGGCTGAGGAAGATGAAATAATTTGCCCAAGGCCACACGGCTAACAAATAGAGCCCGGAATGCTTGCTCTGAGTCACTCTGCTGGGCTGTGTCCTGGGCAGAGTGGAAAGAGCATGGGCTTTGGGGCCACACGGCTTGAGAGGACACGTGGTCTAGCAGCTGCTGGCAAGTTCCTTAGCCTCTCTAAGCCTCAATTGCCTCATCTATAAAATGGGGATAATAATAGTGCCTACCTCATAAGAGTGTGAGAGGATAAAACAAGCAAATTCATTTAAAGCAATTAGCCTAGTACTTGACAGGTAGTAAGTGGTTAATAAATGTTAGCCCTTATTAATCTCTCTGACTCTCCTCATCTGTAAAATGGAGGCTGATAATAATGTGTAAGTCATAGAGTTATTGTGAGGCTTAGAAGTAATGGCACAGGTAAAGCTTGATGATACTCGTCACACAGTAAGCTACCACAATATGACACTCCAGAAAGGATCGCAAATAAGCAAGCCAGTTTTCTTTAAAGCCCACGGAATTGCATATCTGTGTGATAGCAAGTGATGTTCAGGTGACAAGAGCACATGTCGAATATTGTTCCTCAAAATGCATTAGCCGAAGATCCTTTATTTCTTTGCATAGACACTTGCAGTGTGGGTGCAAGTTTCCCTCTCTATGAAACTTGAAGCTAAATTCTTCGAAGAGAGTACCTGCCGAATATCAGCCCAAAAAAAAGGAGCATGTCTCTGAAATGACATAAAAAAGTTTAACTTGGGAAAGTTCAAACACAGACAAAATAAACGAAATAATATAACAAACCCCTGAGTACCCATCACACAGCTTCAATCAGCTCCGGGAAAACTTGTTTCAACTATACTCCCTCCTATAACTGTAACTTTAAAACAAATCCCAGATATCATATCACTTCATCTGAAAACATTTTGGTGTGTATGTCTAAAAGATAAGGATTATTTTTTAAACAACACCACATACCATTGTCACACCTGAAGTTTTTTAATAATAATTCCCTAATATCATCAAACCATCAATGTTCAAATTTCCAATTATCTCCATAAAGTTTTTTTTTTTTAATTGCTTGTTTGTTTGAATCAAGATTCACATGTTGCAGTTAGTTGACTTTTTTTTTTTTTTTTACAATTCATTTAATGGCAACTGGTAATCATCAAATTAGCAAGGGTTATCTTCAAAAGTTATTACAATAGTTGTGCTATAATTTCTCGAGGTTGATCAGATACCTAGAGTCACAGACATTTCCCACATAAGATGCATTATATAAATCAGGCTTGATTTATCACCAGCATTTATAAAACCAGACCTAGGGAAAGAACTAGGTCTGGGGACACATGCCTGGTCTTAGTGTAGCAAATTCTTAGCCTGCTCTGATTATTATAAAATCAGAATAGCAAGAATAGTTGCAGGATGTGACTTTTAAGTATCTTTTAACCTACAGGTTTCTCTTCTATCGCTTCCTTTTTTCCCTCACAACTCATTTGTGGGAGAAACTAGGTCATTTATCCTACAGATTTTCCACAATCTGGACTTTGTTGATTGCATCCCCATGGGGTAGTTTAATATGATACTCTGGCCTCTGTATTTCCTATAAATTGGTAAATAGATCTAGAGGCTTGAGCAAATTTGAGTTTTATTTTGGGGGGAAGGACACTTCATAGGTGGCATGGTCTTCTTTCTTCAGGAGGCATATAGTATCTTGTTGTCTCTAAAATGACACTTAAAAACATCAGAATTATATGATTATCTTTATTAGAAGTATAAGAATATGAAAAGAGCCCATCCAGCAACAGATGAATGAAAAAACAAAATGTAGCATTTATACAAAGGAATATTATTCAGCCATAAAAAGGAAGGAAACTCTGACACATGCTACAATATGATTGAACCTTGAGGACATTACGCTAAGTGAAAGAAGCCGGTTACAGAAGGACAAATGCTGTATGATTCCAGTTACATGAGGTACCTAGAATATGCAAACTCATAGAGGCAGAAAGTAGAATAGAGATTACCAGCATCTAGGGGGAGGAGGAAATGGGGAGTTATTCTTTAATGGGTACAGAGTTTCTGTTGGGGATGATGAAAAAGTAATGGAAATGGATAGCAGTGATGGTTGTACAACATTGTGAATGTACTTAATGCCACTGAAGTGTACACTTAATGGTTAAAATGGTAAAAATGGTAAATGTTATGTTATGCATATTTTACCACAATAAAAAAATATCTTTAAGAGCCCAGCTATTGGGAATTCCCTGGCAGTCCAGGGGTTAGGACTTGGTGCTTTCACTACTGGGGCCCAGGTTCAATCCCTGGTCAGGAAACTAAGATACTGCAAGTCACACAGTGCAGCCAAAAAATAAAAAGTGCCCAGCTATTGCATAGAATATGGCCCCTCTTACAAAATTTTGATGGCTTCAGTTTATATGTCGGCCTTTGTCTGAACCTGCAGCCTTACTCCTTCTGTATTGATCTGTACATAGTTGTGGGACTCCTTCCATGCTCGCAAGAACCTCACGGGCTCTGCCTGACTCTACAATGAGCCACAGTCCCACCAGCCTCGAGCCCAGCATCCTATAGACATACACAAGCAGAGCTGTGGAGGCAGCTGGAGCATGTGCTTCTGGAGATATAAGGCTTGAAGGTGAGCCTCTCTTTGCTACTTACTTGTCATGAGAGCTTAGTCAAATCACTTAACCTCTCAGTTTCCACTCTTATAAAATTAGGGCTATGAACTCCTACCTCACAGGGTTGTGTAAGGATGGAATGAGGTTGCATAACGGTCAAGGGCTATACAAAGAGAGGGCTTCATGTTGCTATTATGATTGGAGTGATTCAAAGAGGATCCAGCTAGGACATAGGTTTATCAGCTCATTGGGAAAATAATGTCTCTGGAAGTTAGTTACTTTGCAAGCTAAACTTTTCTTGACATCATTCTTGGTGAGGACAGCAGTAGAGTCACCACCTGTCAGTGCCAACACTGAGGGCATTCCCAGGATGTGGGATTTTCAGTGCTAAAACAGAAAGTTCCAAGCAAAATAGGACAAGTTGGTCACCCAAGCCATGACCTACCAATTGCTAATGCTAGGGACTGCCTCTCAGGCTTGCTGACTACTGCCTATTTGACCTGTCTTTTCTTCTCAGCTTGGCCCCTGGAACCTCTTCTTCTAAATCTCTTTGCTGGACCTATTTCCTCTGTTTGCCCTTCAGTGTTGGTGCTTCCTAGGATTTCTTCCTCCACCTTCTGCTCTTAGGATCCTACACCCCCTCCTTGGGAGATCTTGTAAAGCATCTGATAGTAAATATTTTAGGCTTTGCACGTGTCTCAACTACTCATTTCTACGACTGTAGCACAAAAGCAGCCGTAGACAATACACAAACGAATGAGCATGGCTGTGTTCCAATAAAAATTTATTTATAAAAACTGATGGTGGGGGCTTCCCTGGTGGCGCAGTAGTTAAGAATCCACCTGACAATGCAGGAGACACGGGTTCGAGCCCTGGTCTGGGAAGATCTCACATGCCGTGGAGCAACTAAGCCCATGCGCTACAACTACTGAGCCTGTGCTCTAGAGCCCACGAGCCACAACTACTGAGCCCATGCGCCGCAACTACTGAAGCCCATGCGCCTAGAGCCCGTGCTCTGCAACAAGAGAAGCCACCGCAATGAGAAGCCTGCGCACCGCAACGAAGAGTAACCCCAGCTCGCTGCAACTAGAGAAAGCCCGCGAGCAGCAACGAAGACCCAACACAGCCAAAAACAAATAAATAAAATAAATAAATTTATTAAAGAAAAAAATATATATGGTGGGCCAGATTTGGCCCAGAGACTACAGTTTGCTGAACTCTGGCCTAAGGAATAGAATCCAAGCTTATTAGCATAACCCAAAAGGCAATTGGTTCCCTGCTACTCAGGACCTAGACACCAATAGCCTGAGGCCCAAGGAGAATAGCTTCCACTGCAGCAAGCAGGACTCCAATTAGACGTTGGAAAGAACTTTCTTAGCTGTTAAAGGATTGTTAAAATTGCCCCAAGTTGTAGAAGGAGACAGGAATGTCCATCTCCTCTGGTTTGCTGACATGCCTCAGGCGAAGCCCTTTCTGGCCACTCCTAATTCTGGTCTGAAGATATCAACACTAAATGAAATCAGCATAGATGAGTCGAGCCCCTATTCCATGCAAAGCACTAAGTTAAGAGCAGGACTGTGTGTCCTCTTCCTGCAAAGCTCAGCATCTCTGCCCCGCCTGCGACTGAGGTGCAAAGACCAGTCAGAGACACGTGCAAAGTTACACAGCAGGATGGATGTAAATAACTGCTGAAGGTCACAGTCAAGGGGAGTCACAACATGCATGACTAATTATCGAGTGGAATCGTCCTGGAGGTTCAGAGGAGGAACAGATCAGAGGAGGGGTCAAGGAAGGCGTCACAGAAAGAGGCTAGGATTTGAGCCTATAATAGTCGAATTTAGACGGTAACAGCACTGCTGAGGAACACTGTGCACCTGGCACTTCACAACAACCCTGTGAAGTGGGTATTATTAGTCTCTTTTTATACAGAAGGAAACTGAGCCTCAAAACCCCAAGCAGTTTGGCCAAGGTCACACAGCCAGTGAGTGGCAGAACAGGATTTAAACCCAGTTAGTTTGGCCCTGAAGCCAACCAAGGCAGAGCTCCCCAGGAGGGACCGTAGCAAAGGGTGGGAAGAAGCTGGTGAAGGTCCGGGCATAGCTCCTACTGTGGCTGGAATGGGAAAGAGTGGATAGCGAGGTCTGGACTGGCTCGTGGAAGATGCTGGATGCCAGGCTGAGGAGCTTCAAGTGGTTAATTCAAGTGGAGAGCTGAGCGGGAGGCAGGTGCAGGTTAGAAGGGAGGGAGGGGACAGTGCAGGCAGGAAGGTGCTGGCAGGTTCGGCAGTAGCAGTGCAGGCAAGTCCGAGCCAGGGAGGTGATGTGGAGACTGGAAGGAGGGGACTGGGCAGGAGAGACTAAGACGGAGGATTTGTGTGGGGACTCTGCTACCAGCAGCCATAGGAGCAAGTGAGGGAGGAGCTGGCGATTGATTCCACAACTCTCCATGGGCCAGGCAGCAAGGCAAAAGCAACCCTCCAGATAGCTAAAGTTCATACAATGGCTATGGGATAGGGAGGGTGGGAGGGAGACGCAAGAGGGAGGGGATATGGGGATATATGTGTACGTATAGCTGATTCACTTTGTTATACAGCAGAAACTAACACACCGTTGTAAAGCAATTATACTCCAATAAAGACGTTAAAAAAAGAAAAAGAAATACACACACACACACAAATACAATGGCTTATGTTTATTGTGACCAGCTCCTATTGGTGAGTACTTTACATATATAAACTCATCTTATCCTCACAACATTCTTAGGAGGTAGGGTTTATTATTATTCCCATTTTTTTCAGGTAAAGGAACTGACGCACGGAGAGGTTAAGCAACTTGTCCAAGGCTATGCAGCTGGTAAATGGCAGAGCTGGGATTTGTTTTTAGTTTGTTTGTTTTTTTTTTAATATTTATTTATTTATTTATTTAGGCTGTGCCAGGTCTTAGTTGTGGCATGTGGGATCTGGTTCCCCGACCAGGGATCGAACCCGGGCCCCCTGCATTGGGACTGCAGAGTCTTACCCACTGAACCACCAGGGAAGTCCAGAGCTGGGATTTGAACCCAGACAGTCTGGTTCCAGAAGCCTTGCTCTTAATCACTTTGCTATCCTACATCTGTTGAGGTAATGCTTTCAAGAGGAAGCAGGATTCCCCAACCTCAAGGATAAAGCAGGAGAATGATGGTGATGGCAGGGTTTTTTGCCGGGTGGCATTGCCCAGTCAGACCTCAGGTCTCTGCTGCTACCTTGAGCCAGTTGCCTCTCACCATCAGGCAGGGAGCCTGAGGCGTGCTGTGCTGGGGCCTGCACTGACCCGGCCTATACCTCCAGGCAGAAGGGCACCTGGAGCCCAGGGCTGTCTCATCAGAATGGAGCAGGGGAGGATGGGCAGGCCACCCCATAAGTGGCAGCAGCTGGCACAGGCCACAGAGAGGGGCTGGCAGGGGAAGACCCTGCCCTAGTACTACAGCTCCACCAGGTTCAGCAGAAAGAATCCCACTCCCACCCCAAATATGAAATTCAGAAAGATCACCTTCTCTGCGGCCCTGGACACAAAGCAGTCAGTACTAGGGGGACAAGGATGGGAGTGGTAATGAAACAAGCATGGAACATCAAACCCAAACAGAGAGTATTGCCCCAGCAGGAAGGCCAACCCCATAAAGGCCCGCAGTGCCACGTGGGCAAGGTTGATGGCCAAGACTCTGTGTGACCTCAGGCTGGGGTGCTGGGCTGCAGCCTCAAGGCATTTGAGGAGAATCCTCTCTCCCGCCAGGAGCTGTCCCTCTAGGAAGTGAGAAGACCCCAGGAACCCCAGTCTGGGTACCTGTGGACACAGAAATCACAAGCTTTAAGGAAGGAGTTGAGGTGGGGGAAGGAATAGGGAGGGAAGGGTAGGGGGGAATAAATATAAAGCCCCAGCAGCCAGATATTTGCATAACTATTTCTGGCCCACAGCAAGAACTCCAGTTCCATCTGTGCCTGATACCCAGGCATGCCACTTGCTGCCTGACAAGGACAAGGAGAACAAACTGGCAGAGAAAAGGACATTGAGGAAGAAAGGATGGAAGCAGCAACTCTCCAAGTTTCTCCCCAGCACAACCCCAAATTAACCAAGACAGTCTGCACACTTACACTGCAACTAGGCTTCCGCAGAAATGTCCCTCACTAATGGGCTTTTGAACCTTCCAACCGTCCTGGGCATTTTTTTTTTTCAGACTTACATGGCACCAGGCATGTTTTTCTCAACATGCCACAGCAGACTATTCATAACTTAGATTGTTTCTCCTCCAGGTTCCGGGGTCACGTATAACTTTTTGTCACCATGCCAGGATTTGGAAGAGACAGGTCTTACAGCCCCCATTCTTGCCAGGTGGATCCTCTTTAAGGCCTCACATTGCAAAAATCTTATCTAACTTTACATTTCTGTAGCTTCTAATCCTAGGAATTACTGAAAACATTGCCAAGGCATAGTTTGTGGGGGGTATTGACACCCCTTATCACCATCAGCCCTCTCTTTCAGCCTCCCAAATGCGAGTACAATCTAAATAGAGCAGCAGCAGCATGCTTACTGTGCAAACTCAGGGGCAAGACAGGACCCCAGCCTTCACAGCTGACCTGATTGTCTTCCCTAGTCCCCTCCTAAACAGAATCCTGGAGCTGCCCCTGGAACCTCTCTCTATTCCCCTTAACTTTCAAAAAGACAAGTTGTCAACATGAGTGAATGAGGATTGAAGTTTCTGGTTGCCAGGGCCTTAATACAATGGATGAGAACACAGTCTCTCAGGAGAACTTTGAAAATAGGGCAGAGATCTATCTGTGCAGGCCCAGGTTTCTCAACCTCAGCTTCAACCTTAGCACATTGACATTTTGGACCTGATAATTCTCCATTATAGAGGACTGTTGTGTGCATTGAGGGAGGTTTAGCAACATCTCTGGCCTCTATTCACTAGATGCCAGTAGCAACCCCCCTTCCACCTCCAGTCATGACAATCAAAAATGTCTCCATTGCCAATGTGCCATGGGGAACAAAATTGAGAACCACTGGTCTAGGCTAAGCAAAGTGTTTTCCTGCTTGGAGGCAGGGGATGAAAAAGTTGACCTTTAGATTCTAAGATCCAAAAGGAAAAACTCCAAGAGGGGTAAACAAGATGCTGTGACCGGCTAGAAGTCAGGGAGTAGAGCAAAGTCCCCGTATCATAGGAAATTGTGATGCCCCAGACAGCCAGCCAAGGTCACGTAACAAGGACCCTGCAGAGTCAAGAGTAGTGAATCCCCAGGTTTTCAGCAGCTACAGGCCTTATCATGCAAATAAGTTCCACCTCCAGTGTGTCCAGCTCCTCCTCTGAGCTCAGATCTTCGGGGGTTGGGGGAGACTGCTGGGTAGACTTCTCTGGGTCTTCCTTGGAGCCACACAGATCATAGAGGCCTGCAAGAAGAACCAAGGCCTGGAAGGGTTTCCAGGTCCATATCTTAGAGTATCTCTGCCCGCCCCAAAGCCCTAGAACACAGGGCCAGAGAGGGGCACTGCTGGCAGGGTTCTTAAGCTCCTCTAGTTCCAAATCAGTAGTACAGATTCTTCCTTTTGCCTCAGGCCCCCATGTGGCCTGGCACAATACCGTTACTGATCTTTTCTGTATAGAAAACATTATTTTGTTCAACATGGATTTTTTTTTTTTGCATCAGTTTAAATTTTTGAAAATATTCCAGTAAAATATTCTTTATCTTGATTAGTGAGGTTTTTAGCATTCCTTAAATTTTGTGCCTGAGGCTACTGCCTCCCTCACCTCATTCTCACCCCAGCCCTGCTCACTGGGTCCCCAACAGGACAGCCCATGAGGCACATGTGAAGGCAGAGGTCACAAATGGAAGCCCACAGGCTGAATTCTGCACATAAATGTGTTTTGATTGGCTAGCACTGTGTTTTCAAAAATGTCTTGATTTGTAGCCAATTTTTTTTAAGTCAAGAGATTCACATAAAAATCCACATTTCTGGTTTCTTTTGAAACATTGGGTGATCTAGCAATACTACATACCATGGTCAATAGCTGGCGGGACCTGCTTAGTGGTTTTCTGTTTAGGGTAGGAGGTGCTGTCCAATTTCCCTCAGCCACACTCACCGGGCTTCTCCTACTTACAGGACCCATCTGATCTCCTATGCAGTGGTATGCTGGAGCTGGCTGGCACCCGCTCACAAGAGTTGATTGTCAAATTCCAGAGTCAATTCTAGAGTCAGTTGTTGAGCCATTATAAAAAAATTAAATTATATAAACTTACAATTAAGTACATTAAATTGGAAACAAAACTCAACTTCCTAATTACTATTTTTACTATTATGTTTACTATTTTACTATTATCTATGCTCTTGAGGTTATTTACATCTGTTGTGCCTATATGGTGGAAATATTATATACTGGTGTGTTACTACATCTCTTCCCAACACTGTGTTCAGTTTTGTCACATTGGAAGCATGAAACTGGCCACAATAGGAGTATTTACACCATGGAAATCGGCAAACACCACAAAACAGGGCTTGATTCATTGTGCTGCTGATTGTCTAGACTTAGGTTTTTTGTTTTTTTTTTTGGCCACGCCGCAAGGTATTGTGGGATCTTAGTTCTACAACCAGGGATCGAACCCAGGCCCCCGGCAGTGAAAGCTCCGAGTCCTAACCACTGGACCGCCAGGAAATTCCCTAGACTTAAGATATTGATGGAGAAAATATTAATAACAACTTAAGATATTGATGGAGAAAATATTAATAACATCAATAAACTTAGTGTGTCTCATCTGTAGCTGTTGCATTATGATTAGCACAAAAATTTGAGGAACTAGTCTTTCAGTATTTGAAAACTACCATGCAATTCAGCAAGGAAGTTGCTCAGTCATTGACTAACCAGTGAAGTTCAGACAAAAAAAAAACTTTATTGTTTCACTTTCATCTTATGCCTTAACTTCAACAAAAATATCAACCAACATTCACGTCAAAAGTACACCTGTTTATCAGTTGTAACCTAAGGCTGATTACTGATACAAGAGGCCCTCAAAAATCAATGAAAGCTAGGGAGGGTGGGAGGGAGGGAGATGCAAGAGGGAAGAGATATGGGAACATATGTATATGTATAACTGATTCACTTTGTTATAAAGCAGAAACTAACACACCATTGTAAAGCAATTATACTCCAATAAAGATGTTAAAAAAAAAAAATCAATGAAAGCATTTTGTGGGAATGAATTGGCTAAATGGAATTGACCATAAAGAGTATTGTATATTTTGTTATTATTTCTAAATTGTGTGCTACACATTCTTTATACAAATAAAACATTTTAATAACCTTATGTGTTTGTACACATCTTTCCAGGGAGCCAGTTTTTAAATGTTTACTAGCATACCCCTGTTGGCATCTGTTTGCCACTCTTACTGTAAAGTGTCTGGGCCAAGAAGGCAGTTACTTTCTCTTCTGTTTCTCCCCAATTCTTTGTGCCACATGGTCCCAGGGTGGGCACCCAGGAGTCCCCCAACAGAAAATCTCTCAGAATCCACCTTCCTTCCAGGAACTACCTGCTTCATGCCAGCCTCCTCACATGTGCTCGTATCAAAGTCCTCCAACAGCTAATTGAGATGAACGTGATTATCCCTATTTCGCAGATGAGAAAACTGAATGGCAGAGCCAGGATTTCAATCTAGGTCTGCTGCCTCCAAAGCCTGTGCTCTTTGTACCATGCAGCCTCCCAAAGGAGAGAGAAACATGAGTTAGAGCAAGTAGGGCACAGGAGAAATACCTGTGTATCTCTCTGATCCCAGATTTAAAAAAAATGCCATTGAACCTGTGCCATAGACAAGGGCTGCCCTGGAGCCTTCTCCTCCTTCTATCAGCAAGACATTCCTTCAGTCAATTCTAAATCCTTATTATGGCTCTGGATTCTGGAGACCCCTAGAGCCAGGCCCACAACTCTCTTACCTGGAAAGGAGTAGTTGTTGCTGAGAGGTGGAGGCTGAAAGAAATCTTCTGCCTGCTCCGGGATGCTGCAGACCAGGAAACATGCAGAACATGGGCGGTTTGTCCCCAAGCTGTGGGGGACTTACAGGAGGAAAACTCAGAAAAGGGTGCCACCAAAGCTGAGACCCACAGTGGGTGTTCTTCGTGTTCAGAATCCTACACACTTGGCACAACTGAAGCCACGAGTATCCCCCCACCCTCCAGCGTTCAGGACCAAGCTGTGGCCATGGCCTGCCGGGTTCAGGAAATTCCCTCCACAGGTATGGACACCCTGACGTAGTCACCCATGCAGAGGTGCAGGTGAGGCCCGGCTTGGAAACCACCTGGCTCCCAGGAGTGCTTGGCTGGCACTGACAGGAACGAATCAGGAGCTAGGGCTGTTCTGTTCCCAAGGTGGAAGTTCCTACCAGTGAAGCTCTTTTCTCCCAGCTTTGTGGAGGGGCCCGGGGAAGCTTGGGGATGATGTTTAGGAGTGCCTCCCCAGGAGAAAGCCCTCTTCCCCAGAAAGACTTCCCAGTTTGTCTGGCCTTCCTGATGTCTCTCGGCATCTGAGTCTGAAATCAGGGGCCCCAGGCTCTATCACTTCCTGTGTGACTTGGGGCAACTCACTCCACCTCTCTGGTCCTCATTTGTATAACAGAACCAACAAATATTGGATGGCCAGGGCCAGACTCAGGAACATCACATTCCTTACCTCATTCATATCTTTTCTCCGACCCTGTGAGGTTAAGATTAGGATCCCTACGTTGTAGCAGAGGAAACAGAAGACCAGAGACGTTAGGTAATTTAGCTGGGATCACTCAGCTAGAATTCAAACCCAGGTCTATGTGACTCCAACTCCACAGATTCCTGTCATAAACTATAAAGTACTTGACACAGCATAGCAGGAATGACTCTGTTCTCTACTGCAGGGTATAAGAAATAGATGTGAACTTTATATCTGTATTAAACCATAGAGTTTAGTTTAATCCCAGGCCATTTTAGGTTCCCCTCCCTCTGCACCAGGATTTTGTCAAGGTGTCCCAAGGCAAGTGTGCAAGCACTCAGCCCTCTGTGTCATCTGCCTCTATGTCAACTGATCGGTAGAACCGGGCCATTGGTTGTCCCACACTGGGTTACTGCTGAGATGCCCTTTATTTCTTGTCTGCTGGCTTTCTTTGTTATGTCCATGCCAGGCTTGAGGGTCCAGGGTTCTTGGCAGCCAAGTTCCCATCTGCCCCACCTCCCCAGACCGCCATTTCCTTTTTGCTGCCCCCGGCTCCAGCCCCAGTACACCACAGGATCCCTCTTGCTAGGACTCATGGCCACCTACAGAGTCATCCTTTCCCCTCTGTCTCTTCCCCCCTTAGCCTGGAGGAAGCTTCTCCAGTTTCTGAAAGGAGCAGACCTTTGCAACCTTGTTTTAAAAACACACCACCAGCCCTGCACCACTAGGTCTGGACTTGAAGTCAGAGAAAAAAGAAACTTCTATCTCATTTAAACCACTGTTATTTTGGCTCTCTCTCACGCACAGCTGAATCCAACCCCAACAAACACACATATATACACAGACATATTCACAACATGCACAAGACACGGAGGGTGGGGGTGTGGGCAGATACTGAAATCTCACAGGATTAGGAGTATTCATTTACTCACATTTAGTCATTCAACAAACCAAGCTCAGCAGCTGTCTTTCCCCAAAGCTCTTATCTCACTCCATACTTCCCCCGTCATAACACTTTCCATAACCCATTGTAATTACCCATTTATTTGTCCATATCATCCTTGCTCTGCTCATCTCTTGGACCACCTCTGTCTTGTTCATCATCATTCACTTATCACCAAGCACAGAACCACAGTAAATATTTTCACAGGTTCATATTTTACAAACAGACAGCAGGTGATGCTTCAGACTGCTGGGGTCTGGAGATCAAGTGGAGAGAAGTGACACTGGTTAGGAGTCTGCATGGTGCCTGGAAATGATGAGTTCCCGGACTGAAGCGTCAGCAGCTTCAGGGGGATGAAATGAAGAGAGAGCAGGAGGTGGGACTGCCAGGCCTTGGTGATGATGGGTGAGGGAGAAGCAGGAGTCAAGAGTGGCACCCATGGGAGTTCCCTGGTGGCCTAGTGGTTAGAATTCCAGGCTTTCACTGCTGAGGGCCGGGGTTCAATCCCTGGTGGGGGAACTGAGATCCTGTAAACTGTGGGGTGCAGCCAAAAAAAAAAAAAAGAGTGGCACCCAGGTTTCTAATCTGAGTAATAGAATAATAAACAGTGGCATTGTTTGCTGAAAGAGAAAACAGGAAAGGGAGGGAGACGACTCGGGGAAGGTAATGAACTCAGTTTGGGCTATCTGCATTTCAAATGCCTGGGGGCCATCCAGGCGGAGTCATGCAGGAGGCAGCTGGACACACAGAGTTGGACAAACCCGAAGACCAGTAAAGACATGAGCACACATTCAGAAACATTCCCACCTGTGTGCGTTCATTGTTCGTTTAAAAGTGTTGGAGGAAGCAGGGTCCAGAGCAAGGCCCTGGCATGGAAGTTGGTAGACTCACACGCCCGTCTCCACTACGACCTGATGTGTCATCTTGAGAAGGGGCTCTGCCTTCCTGGCTCATAGTTTTCTGCTTTGTTGTAAAAATGAGAGGATTGTTTCTGACTTCTCTTTCCTTCTAGCTCTCCTGGGCCATGATTCTTAGTGAAATATTGGAAATATTTGAAGGTCTACGACTTGCAGGCTATCACGCTAGACACTGACCCCAGTCCTGCTTCTCACAAAAAAAACACAAATCGACAGCAACAACGAAAAGAAGGTCACCTTCAGGAGGAGGGTGCTAGGTGAATTGCATTGTAAGCTCCCCGAGTCCTGCTGTTCTTCCTTTTAACCAATCCCTGCACCCAGTTCTCTGTCCACTCAGTACTCACACCTGAATCCCACCTTGGCCTCCAGGCTCCTCCAGCCATTCTTGGCCTAATCCTACCCCAACAGCTGTTTTCTTAAAGACCAACTAGGATTAAAAATTATCCTAGGGCTTCCCTGGTGGCGCAGTGGTTGAGAATCTGCCTGCTAATGCAGGGGACACGGGTTCAAGCTCTGATCTGGGATGATCCCACATGCCGCGGAGCAACTGGGCCTGTGAGCCACAACTGCTGAGCCTGCGTGTCTGGAGTCTGTGCCCCGCAACGGGAGGGGCCGCGATAGTGAGAGGCCCGCGCACCGCGATGAAGAGTGGCCCCCGCACCACGATGAAGAGTGGCCCCCGCTTGCCGCAACTAGAGAAAGCCCTCGCACGAAACAAAGACCCAACACGTCTATAAATAAATAAATAAATAAATAAATAAATAAATAGAGTAGCTATTAATAAAAAAAAAAAAACTATCCTAATTCCTCACATTTGTGTCACACTTTATATTCCTACTTTCTCAGTATAACTGATATTTATTGCACAGGAGCTATGTGGTAGGCAATGTGCCAGGCTCTGAGGCTCCAGGATGAAGAAGACATGGGCTCTGCCCTCCTCACAAAAAGCAGGGAAGAGAATGAGCAATGTAATCTGATGTGATACAATCACACAGGGGCTGTAGGAACCACACAGCGGCGGTATAGGTGGGGTGTGTGTGTGTGTGTGTGTGTTTACGAGGATCCTCAAACCCTGTGAAATTTTCACAAAACATCAGCACTGGAAGGGATCTCACAGACCAGTTAGTACCACTTTCTCATTTTATTTGTGCAGAAACTGAGGCCCAGGGAAGTTAAGTGACTTGCCCAAGGACACACAGCTGGTGAGAGCAGCAAAGCCTACACTGGAAGCATATATCCCAGACTTCTTCCAGGTCTCATCCACTGTGCTCTTGCCCCCTCACCGCACTCCCTCCTAATATCATTCAATAATAATGATATATTTTTTAATTAATTAATTAATTTTTGGCTTCGTTGGGTCTTTGTTGCTGCGCGCGGGCTTTCTTTCTTTTTTTTTTTAATTTATTTTATTTATTTTTGGCTGCATTGGGTCTTCGTTGCTGCACGGGCTTTCTCTAGTTGCAGTGAGCGGGGGCTACTCTTCGTTGCTGTGCGCAGGCTTCTCACTGCGGTGGCTTCTCTTGTTGCGGAGCACGGGCTCTAGGCGCGCGGGCTTCAGTAGTTGTGGCACGTGGGCTCGGGAGTTGTGGCTCGGGGGCTCTAGAGCGCAGGCTCAGTAGTTATGGCACACGGGCTTAGTTGCTCCGCGGCATGCGGGATCTTCCCGGACCAGGGCTCGAACCCGTGTCCTCTGCATTGGCAGGCGGATTCTTAACCACTGAGCCACCAGGGAAGCCCCAGTAATGATATTTTAAGCTTTATAAGTGCTAAGACACTGCCCGGCACCATGCTAAGCTCTCTACATGAATTGTCTCATTTATTACTCACAGCAACTCTAAGAGTTAAGTCTGTTTTTATGATCCCCTTTTATGATAATATTGAGTCTCAGGTTAATTGACTTGCTCAAAGTCACCCAGTTAACGTGTGAAAAAGTCAATATTTGAACACGGGTAGTCTGAACACAGAGCTATGTGCGTGAAAAAAAAAAATCACCTGGTGACCTTGCTTAAGGTACAATGCCTAAGTTCTACCCCTGGAAAGTCTAATTCTATGGGTCTAGGGTGAATAAGCTGGAGCCTGCATTTTAGCCATGCACTCTAGGTGATTATGATTTGGTGGTCCTTGGACCACACCCGGAAAAACCCAATTCTCTTGTATCTTTTTTCTAAATTCAGAGTTTTCTGACACACCCCTCTCTTCCCCACGGAACTGGCTTTGGGAGAATGAGGGTGCTCTAGGGACAGAAGTGTGCCCCCTGGTGGTCAAAGATTAGAGGCCAGGAGCTGTAGCCAAGAGGGCCCCCGGTCAGCATCACAAATGTGGATTTTTCTACAGTTCTGTTCAGCCAATGTTCCTGAGGTGCCACTATGTGCCAGCACTGAGCCAGTGTAACTCATGGTACACTTGACAGAAGCAAGATTTCTGGGAGCAGAATTCTTCATGGTGCGCTCACTTGTTTTCACCCGCCGATACAAAGGCATGGATTTCTAGCTGCAGTTGGGCAAATTTCATCTGCTCCAGGTAGTCCTATCTGACAGTATATGGCTCTATATTTTAGGTCTTCAGGGAGGTGCAAAAGAGGTTTTTGAAAAAAGCTGAGCCCACACTCCGGTAGGAGGATGCAGGAGCGTATTCGCCGTTCAGAGTGAAGAGGCCAGGCTTCGGAGTTAGGCTGCTGCAGCTCTGCTGCTTCAGGCTCTGGGGTCCTGGGACAGTTCTTTCATCTTCCTGAGTTGCAACTGCCTCACCTAAAACATGAAGCAATAATAATGCCTACCTCATAGGGCTGTGACAAGGAGGAAACGGCTTCCTGGAACAGTGTCTGGCACATGGTAGAAGCTTGACAAACTGTAGTGTTTTTGATATACTTTGTAGTTATATATCATAAAGTATAAAAGAGATAAACCAGGGCTTCTGATATCAATCTTGATTTATTCTCCTTGAAACGGAGCGGTAGTAATTCTCAATCCCGTGTAATTGAGGGAAAAGATCTACTCTAGTGCCGAATCCTCTAATATGTGCCCACAGATGTGAACCATACAGCAATGAGAATGAACAAACTAGGCATAAACACAATGACATGGGAGAGTCTCACAGACATGATGTTGAGAAAAAGAAGCCAGACACTGAAGAAGAGGTACTGTACGGTTCCACGTATATAAAGTACAAAATGGGGAATTCCCTGGTGGTCCAGTGGTTAGGATTCAGCACTTCCATAGCAGGGGGCACAGGTTTGATCCCTGGTTGGGGAACTAAGATCCCACAAGCCACACGGAGCAGCAAAAACAAACAAACAAACAAATAAATAATGTACAAGATGGTCAAAATGAATCTAATGCTGTTGGGAATTGGAATAGTAGTTACCTTTCAGAGCAGAGTGCTGTTGTGCCCGGATGGGGTGTGAGGAGGCTTCTGCAAGGCTGCCACTAGTTGATCTGTGTGGATGTTATACAAGTGTGTGCACTTTATAAAAACTCAGACTGTTCACTCATGATTTGTGCATTTTTCTATAAGTATGCTAGATTTCAATAAAAAGTTTATCTAATAAACTCTTGATAGGTCCCTCATGACCAGTCACAGAATATACTCAGACCTCACTTATCACAAGCTGAAGCCCAGAGTCCTAGAGGGTATCAGAATCAAGAATTTAATGCCCCTCTAAGAATGGGAGATGAGGCCTCAGGCCCCATGAGCTGGAACCAGGTTTCCTGCTCAGAGCCAAGACAAAAAGGCTTTCTTATAGATAAAACAGCTTCTAGAAAAACTGCACCACTGGGCCATGGAACACAGCAAGAGAGCTTGGTAACTGCCTGGAGTCTGTAAGTGGAAAAATCAGACTCTGACACGGTACCAATCACAAAACTAGCGCCTGGGCATATGCTAGATTTGCTGTTTGAGAGCCCCGGTTCCAAGAAATTAGCAAACATTGGTCTGGAAATAGTAAAACTCATAGAGTACTAGCATAGAGAAAGACAAACTAACTCCTACAGGAATCCTCCAAAACCTAGAGAATGAGAAAAGCGCTGATCCCTGAAGAAACAAATAAATACAGAAGAAAATATCATGTTAGAGAGATGGCAGATGTGATGATTGAGAAAATTTATACCCCTGGATTTACAGGTAAAAGAACAATCTGAAAAATGTTTCCATTCATGAAACATGAAAGCTAATTTAAAATAAATATCTCTAAAATGTCCAAATACATAAAGGGAGAAGTAAAATCCATATGATAAGTGAGATATTGTGGGGCAAAAGGTGGGTTTGAAAAAGACCAAATAGAAATTCTAGAAATAAGGGCTTCCCTGGTGGCGCAGTGGTTAAGAATCTGTCTGCCAACGCAGGGGACACGGGTTCGAGCCCTGGTCCGGGAAGATCCCACATGCCATGGAGCAACTAAGCCCGTGCACCACAACTACTGAGCCTGCGCTCTAGAGCCTGCAAGCCACAACTACTGAGCCTGCATGCCACAACTACTGAAGCCCGCACGCCTAGAGCCTGTGCTCCACAACAAGAGAAGCCACCGCAATGAGAAGCCCGCGCACCACAACAAAGAGTAGCCCCCCCCTCACCACAACCAGAGAAAAGCCTGCATGCAGCAACGAAGACCCAACGCAGCCAAAAATAAAATAAATTAAATAAAATAAATAAAATAAAATAAATTAATTAAAAAAAAGAAATTCTAGAAATAAAAAAACATGAGGACGTTTTGGTTTATTAAACAGAATTTAATAGAGAGATTAAACAGTTAACTAGATCCTGCTATAGAGTGAATTAGTGAATGGAAGACAGATATGAGGAAATCACTCAGGATGTGGTACAGAAAGATAAAGAGATAGAAAATAAGAAAGAGGGGACTTCCCTGGTGATACAGTGGTTAAGAATCCATCTTGCAACACAGGGGACACCGGTTCCACCCCTGGTCGGGGAACTAAGATCCCACATGCCGCGGGGCAACTAAGCCCACGCACCACAACTAGAGAGCCTGCATGCCGCAACTACGGAGCCCACGTGCTCCGGAGCCTGCGCGCCGCAACTAGACAGAAGCCCGTGAGCCGCAACAAAAGATCCCTTGTGCTGCAACTAAGACCGGCCACAGCCAAAAAATAAATAAATAAATAAATAAATATTTAAAAAAGAAAAGAAAGTAGGAAGGGAAGAAGGAAGTATACAGCCCTTCTTCAAAAAAAAAAAAAAGCAAAGAAGAAAGAGAGAATGCAAGACATGGTGTATAGGACGAGAAGCTCCAAATAGGAGTTCAGAGGGGGCAAAATAACAATAGTGGAAAAGAGAGGAAGTATACAAACAGGTAAGAGTGGAGACATTTCCTGAACTGAAGATGTGAGTTTGCCAACTGAAGAAGCACAACATATAATTTTTTTAAAAGTCCATATCTAACACCTCCTATGAAATTGCAGAGCATCAAAGATAAACAGAAAAATCTTAAATGCTACTAAAGAGAACAGATTACCTACATCAGAACAATAATCAAATGGATAGGGGATTTCCCATCATTGCTGAAGTTTCCAGAAGACAATGACATAATATTATTAAAGTGCTCGGGGGAAATAACTGTCAGTCAAGCATTTTATTCCCAGCTGTACTTACATACAAAGTAAGGGTGAAATAAGTTGTTTTCAGACATACAAAAATTAAGAAAGTTTATTACTTATAGAAATTTGCTGAAAGAACTATTAAATAATTACTTTAGTAACAAGGAAGAAAATGCAGAAGGAGTGAAACGCCAGAAGGAATGATAAAGAGTTAACTGGTAAATCTAAATAAGCGTTTATTACTAAAAAAAGTGAAATAAAGAACTAAATAGTAATATACAAGACGGGAATAGAAAGTTCAGAGTTAAGATTTTTATCTTATTCAGAAGGATAGAGAAACTGGACATATTTGAGATTGTGTAATTATTAAAATAAAAGAAACAGAATGTACACTTTTCAAACCAGTGGAGGAAAAATAGATAATTTAAAAACTCAGTCAGAAGGCAGGAGTGAAGGGGGAAATGCACAGAAATCATGATAAAAAAAGACACAAATTAAGATTGTAAATTGCAGTATATTCATAGTATGGAATATTATATAGTCCATAAAATGAGTGAACATGATCTACATGTATCAATATGGACAGATTTTAAAAATATAATGTTGAAGGAAGAAAGGGATTTTCAGAATTTATATGTGTTATGTACATTTATGTGTATACATTTTACATGTACATTATGTACTTTTTTTTACAAAACAAAAAATTACACATATATTTTTATAAGCATGTACTAAGTTCAGAATAGTGGTTGCTTCTGAGGTGGGATTGAGGGGAATAAGACTGAGGGAAGTACAAAGGAATCTTCAATTTTATCTGTAACATTTATTTTTTTAAAAAGACCTGAAGTAAATATGACAAAATGTTCACTCTTGTTAATTCTAGCCAGTAAGGCACAAGTTTTGGATATTGAAGTCTACTGGGAAAGTTCTTCCTTACTCTTTAGGACGTCACAGGAAGCCACTCTCTCTCTCCTGATGGATGGGAAAAATGAAACACATGGCCCCAATTGCTACTGGAAAACATCCAACAATCATGAAAGCAACCAGGCTTACGATGAAGCCAACACTGAAGTCAGTAGAATAAAGATGGAAAAAAAACCCAGGTCATGGGCTTCCCTGGTGGTGCAGTGGTTAAGAATCCACCTGCCAATGCAGGGGACATGGGTTTGAGCCCTGGTCTGGGAAGATCCCACGTGCCGCGGAGCAACTAAGCCCAGGCACCACAACTACTGAGCCTGCGAGCCACAATTACTGAGCCTGCGTGCCACAGCTACTGAAGCCCGTGCGCCTAGAGCCCGTGCTCCGCAACAAGAGAAGCCACCGCAATGAAAAGCCCAAGCACCGCAACAAAGAGTAGCCCCCGCTCGCCACAACTAGAGAAAGCCTGCGCACAGCAACGAAGACCCAACGCAGCCAAAAATAAATAAATAAATACATTAAAAAAAAAAACAAACCCAGGTCATTGAAACATCACTGGATCAACCAAGCCTGCAGCTTACCTTATTGCATTATTATTATTTTTAAAATTTTATTTATTTATTTATTTATATTTTTATTTTTGGCTGTGTTGGGTCTTCGCTGCTGTGAGCGGGCTTTCTCTAGTTGCGGTGAGCCGGGGCTACTCTTTGTTGCGGTGTGTGGGCTTCTCATTGCGGTGGCTTCTCTTGTTGAGGAGCACAGGCTTCAGTAGTTGTGGCACGCAGGCTCAGTAGTTGTGGCACATGAGCTTAGTTGCTCCGCGGCATGTGGGATCTTCCCAGACCAGGGCTCGAACCCGTGTCCCCTACACTGGCTGGCGGATTTTTAACCACTGAGCCACCAGAGAAGTCCCCTTACTGCATTACGGTCTGTTAAGTGAACTAAATAATTTTCTTAGTGTCTAAGCCAGTTTGCATTAGGTTTTCTGTTACTTGCAGCCAAACTTATAATAACTGATAAATGGGGTTGCAGAACTGGGGACATATAGAACTATTAAGGAGGTAGAATTAGCAAGATTCAGCCAAAGGTTGGATAGGATGGTGAGAAAGAGAGAGGAGTCAAGATTGATCCCAGTTTCTGGCTTGGATAACTAGGCGGATGGTGACACCATCTCTGAGACAACGAAAATCAGAGGAAGATCAGGTTGAGGGGTGGGAGTGACAGTGGAGATCATCTGAACAGCTTGGCTCTGTTGGGTTTGAGGAGTCTGTTGGAAGCCATCTAACTGCAGATGTCCAGGAGGAAGCTGAATACTCAACACTGGAGTTGAAGAGTGAACAGTGTCTCCCCAAAATTCATGTCCACCTAGAACCTCAGAATGTGACCTTATTTGGGAATACAGTCATTGCAGATGAAATTAGGTGAACTTAGATGTGGTCATACTGGATTAGAGTGGACACCAAATCCAATGATTGGTGTCATCAGAAATCCATGTGAAGACACAGAGAGACACATGGGGAGAACAGCATGTGAAGATGAAGGCAGAGACTGGAGTGATGCATCTACAAGACAAGGAAGGCTGAGAATTGCCGGCAACTACTGGAAGTTACGAGAGGCGTGGTGGGACAGTTTCTGCCGCACAGCCGCCAGAAGGAACCAACTCTGCTGACACCATGATTAAAACTTCTGGCCTCTGGAACTGTGAGACAATAAATTTCTGTTGTTTTAAGCCAAGTTTCTGGTTATTTGTACAGTAGCCCTAGGAAACGAATACACAGAGAGAGATCTGAATTTGAAATATAGCTCTGAGGGTTATCAGCATAAAGTGGTTGTTGAAGTCTTGGGAGTAGATGAGATTATCTAAGGAGAGTCTAGAATGAGAAGAAAAGGAGGCCAAGAACAGACTCAGGAAGACTGACCTAGAAGGAGCAGGAAGAGGAAAAGGAAGAGACTGAGAAGATTGGGAAGCAGCAGAGAGCGATCACTCAGACGGAGGTCAAGGGAAAAGAGTGTTTCTAAAGAAGGGCATGTTCAATGAGTCAAGTATTGCAGAGAGAGAGAAAAAAGGGCCCGTCGGATGTGGCAATATGGAAATCACTGGTCTCCCTTGCCAAAGCAGTTTTGGAAGAAAGGCAAGGACAGAAATAAGATTGCTGTTTTTGAAGACAGAGAGGGAGGTGAGGAAGTTGAAATAGTTACTTTTTTTTTAAGGCCTGTGGTTATGAAGGCAGAGAGAGAGTAGGTGACGTCCAGAAGGGGAAGCAGAGTGTTGGAGGGGGTAGGTTGGGGTTTTGTTTTCAGACGAGGGAGGCTTAAGCATGTTTATAGGCTGAGGAAAAAGAGTCAGTAGGAGGGAGGGTTAAAAATTACAGGAACATGACATGGAGACCAAAAAACAGAAACAAACTCCATCACTGATGAAACCAGCACACATATGTAACTTCCAATCAGATCTTTAAAACAAAAAGTGAACAGGAGCCTTGAAGGAGGTGGAGGGTAGCTCGCCAGTCCCTGTGTTTGGGCTGTGCACAACGACACAAAGAGTGCAGTATGACTTCCAGGAGGGCAAATGGAACCAACCCAAGCAAAACACCTACAGTGACTGATTTTTAATAATTCCCAACCAAAAAAGCTGGCTGAGCACCTTTTGTCATATAATGAAATCTACAGTTGACAGTGTTCACCCAGCCATCCAGACTTTCCAATCAGTTTTTCCCAGTGCACTTTTTCTTCAATAAGAAAGGACATCCACAGATCATGACACATGTAGGAAAAGTCTCCAACATAAGATAATAGTAGTAATAAACAAACAGAAGTAAAGGAACCTGAATAGAGATAATGTAGGGAGATGAAGAAACTTCAAAGAAGCAAAAATATCCACAGGGAGATAAAAGAAAATACTGCATCTATGAAACAAGAATGGGATGCTTTAAAAATGAAACAATCAGAAAACAAAACTGGACTCTTGGACATTAACAATGTGATAGTTAAAATAACAAGTTTGGTAAAAAGTTTGTGGTAGACAGAAAAATGGCCCTCCAAAGATACGTCCACATCCTAATCTCCACAGCTTGTGAAAATGATCTTACATGGCAAAGGGACTTTGCAGATATGATTAAGGAACTTGAGATGGGGGAGATTATGCTGGATTATCTGGGTATATAATCACAAGGGTCCTTTTGAGGGAGGCAGGCAGGAAGACCAGTGTCACACAGAGAGAGATTCAAAGATGCCATGCTGTTGGCTTGAAGGAAGGGGCCATCAGCCAAGAAATGCAGGCAACCAGCCTCTAGAAGCTGGAAAAGGCAAAGAAAGAGATTCTCCCTGAAAGCCTCCAGAAGGAGTGCAGTTCTGCCTCCAGAACTGTAGGATCATATGTTTGTGTTGTTTAAGTCACTATGTTTGGGCTAGTAATTTGCTATAGCAGCAGTAGGACACTAATATAGGATTAAAAGCTAAGATCAAGGAAATCTCTTAGATGTCAGAACAAAAAGACAAAGAGACATAAAAATAGAATAGGAATATATAAAAAACTAGAGTATCAGTTCATGAGGTCCAACGTCCAACGAATAATAGCTGCAGAAAAAGAAATACATTAAACAGAGGTGAGAAAATGATCAAGGAAGTAATACAGGAACATTTCAGAGAATTGAAGGACCTATCTTTTCTGAAAGTTGAAAGAGTCTACTAAATGCCCACAGAAATAAAGGGAAAAAAAGATTTTACCAAGGAACAGCCTCAGGAAATTCAGATCACTGGGAATTAAAAAAAAAAAAAACTTCTAGAAAGAATGAAAAAATGTCTCATACAAAGGATGAGGAATCAAAATGGCATTATACGTCTCAATAGCAACATTGCACGTAGAAGACAAAGGGGAACCGCCTTCCCAATTTGTAGGGTACTAGCGCTCTACACCCAGCCAAACCTTCAATCAAATGTGACCATACAAAAATACATTTTTAGATATTTTGACCTTAAAAATTTTATGTTCATGTGCCATTTCTCAGGACACTGTTAGAGAATGTGTTTTACTAACACAAGAGGGTAAACTATGAAAGAGGACACGGATTCAACCCTGGAGCACTGACTAGGGAGCTCCCAGGATGTCAGCCAAGAGAGGTCTCTGGGCAATACCTATGCAGTAGCATAGACAGAAACTTCTTCAGTCTGGAGCAGGAGAACAGAGGCTTCTAGATGGAAGTCTCCAAGGGGAAAAGATGCAGCCAATAGGAGGTTCTGATAGGTTGAGCATGTAGGACATTGTATTAAGAGGTATTTCATGAAGATGCAAGAAAACTGAACCTATGACAAAACTAGGGAATGTTTAACTCCAGGGAAAACAAAACACGGTTCAAGAAAAGAAACGTTATCATGCATTACTTGGTCCAGTAGTAAATGATATTTCCAAAGTCATAGAAACTAATTCACTGAATACGGATTTAAGCAAAATTTGTAATGGATCTATAGGACGGTGGGGAGGGGAAGAGAGCTAAAATCCTGTCTGCCAAGATAAGAAATCAGTATATAATGTCTAAAAATCAATGAATACCAAAGGAAAAGCTAAAAGAGTTGAAATGGTAACCTTTGAAAAGCAGGGCTCCTGGGTTTGTAAAAAATATTTATTGTACAGTTAATATATGACTTCTTCAGTTACATATACTTTTGTAATAAAATATAGACATTATTTTTTAAAATACTAGACAAGAGAGGGCTAATCGATTAAATAAAATTCCTAAGAAGACAGAATGGTATGTTTTCCAGGACAGGAAGTGGTGAACATCTGGGACTGGAGGTGAAGAGGTCAGGGTGGGTGTGGAAATAGATAGTGCTGCAGGTACTGTAGGTTCCAGGGGCAGGAAGTTGGGGAAATCCATGCCTGATGAAACAGGATGTAAGTTCTCCTGCTGGGGGTAAAGGGAGCACAGGTGGGTGAGCAGCATGAAGTGAGCAGTGAAGTAACACACCCATGTTACAGGATGTGAACATGGACGTTTTGGCCAAGACATTAGATGTTAGAAACCAAAGTGAGGGGACTTCCCTGGCAGTCTAGCGGTTAGGACTTCACCTTCCAATGCAGGGGGTGCGGGTTCGATCCCTGGTTGGGGGGAGATAAGATCCCATATGCCTCACAGCCAAAAACCCAAAACATAAAACAGAAGCAATATTGTAACAAAATTCAATAAAGACTTTAAAAATGGTCCACCTTAAAAAAAAAATCTTAAAAGAAACCAAAGTGTGTTATGTGACAGAACACTATGCAGAAATTTCAAAGGAGGTGTTTGAGAACTGATTTGATGGCTCTTAACACTTCCTTCTGACACCGAGGTTGTACAGTTGGAGAGACTAGAGACAGACTATGGAGAGAGTTTTTTGAGAAGCTGTGCTGTGAACCCCATCATCCTTCAGGGAAGGAGTGAAAGAGCTTCACCTTAAGTGAAGGCTCCAGGGTCTCCACTTAGAAAGCCTGTTATGTGTCCCTGCAGTTAGAAATCTAAAGGTCAGAAGTTGAGCTGGGCAGTTGCTGAGGGATGAGGCAAAGCAGAGGAGGCTAAGTAAGAATCAGCCTACATTCTAGAATTTGCTGTGGTAAAGTACATGTAGTGTTTCCTGAGGCATGGCGTGGGTCATGCCTCAGAAGCAACTGGGATGGGGCTGGAGCAGATTTAGTCCAGCAGAACTCCTGGAGGATTGATGGGTCCTCAGCAGAGTAAAGCTAGACGTAGACCACCAGGGGCCTAGGGGCTGTAGAAGGAACAATAGCCAGAGTGGAGATGCACAGACCTGGGTCAAGGTTACTGCAGGTGGTGGTGGCGGCAGGGAGGAGGTGGGCGTCTCCCAAGAACCAGTAAGTGCCCACAAGACGGGCAGTTTTGAAGATTTGCTGGGCACAGAGTGTGAAGCCATCTTATCACAGGACCATCAAGTAAGGAATGTTCTGCTCTCCTTCTTCTCCTATTCCCTCCAATCCTAGAAGGATCAGAAACCAGTGAGTAAGCAGGAGAAAGAAAAAAGAGTGCCCTTAACCTGGGCTCAGGCTTTCTGCCTAACGCAGGTCCTATCTGGGGTAGCAAGGAGAAGACATCTTTGAATGGAGATTGACGTTTTGGTTACTATAGTGGATTGAACATTCTCACTTTAAATTGAGACTGTCTTTTATGATTTAAAGTACATCCAACTTTTGATTATCTAAAAATGGCCACAAAAAGTCTTGGGACTGCCCAAGTTTACATCCAGGGCAAGGGAAAGAAATTAGCCCCAATGGAAAAACATAATGAGGCAGAGGAGATGAAAATAAATGTGCTTTTATGGCTACTCTCTATGAGTCATGCTGTTCAAACAAATGAAGGGTAAGAGATTCCTATAAACAACATGGTAAAGAATATAGATTTTGGAACCAAAGAGAATCGAGTTTGAAATCTGATTCTGCCACTTCCCAGCATTGTGACCTTGGGCAAGTAACATAAGCTCTTTGAGTCTGATTTTTCTACTGTAAAATGGGGTTAACTAAGCATATCTTTCAGGGTTACTTGGGAGGATTAAATAAGATAACATTTGGGAAAACACTTAAAAACATAGATTCTCTCCCGTTCTCCACTCTATCAAAGGATGTTGCAGGGTGGCTGGTGGGACGGGGTATGTCAGGGAAGTGATCATGAGGATGGTGACTTTTTTACACTGTCTTCTCCAAAGGACAACAGAGAAGCAGATTGGCAGAGGGGTATCACCTCTGGATCCAGACAAAGGTGGACGGAGACCGGTGCCGGTAGATCAAAAGCAGGACACCCCGTTCAGTTTGAATTTCAGATAAACAACAAATAATTTTTTAGGATAAAAAATGTTTAGGACCTATTTATACTTCAAAATATTAATTTGTTATCTGGAATTCGAATTTACCTGGGTGTCCTATATTTTTATCTGCTAAATCTGGCCGCCCTAAATGAGACACAGAGTTGAACTACTTGGCTGTAGTTGAGAGAATGGGCTGAGTGCCACCCAATAGGATAAGTCCCATCTTCGTTCCTATTTTTCTAATAGTTTCATGCAGTTCCAGTTGAGAGGAAATGACAACCTGCAGTATTGAGAAATTCAGTAAGACTGAAAGGAATTGAGATGCCCTCCAGCTAGTTACACACAGAAGAAGCAGGCTAGGAGGCTGGGCCCTTAGGACAACAGCACTCCCCAGCAGGCAAGCGGGCATCCGTTTATTCCTGGAAGCAAAGGGACAGATGAACACAGAAAGAGCTCAGAAAGAACCAGAGGCTTGAGATGCCTCCCAAGTTCTCTCCTAGTGCTTGCGCCTTCTCAGGCCCAGCCAGGCCCTGGCTCTCCTACTTGTTTAAAGGTGTAGCAAGGACTAGGGCAAAAAAGATTCCCCTGAAGCAGCCCCTCATGGGGGAGGTAAGTGCTGGCTGAACGCTGACTGGGCCCTTTGCTTTGTACTCATCCTGCTTATTCCCAAACAACAGAAGTGCTGCTCAGCCGCCTGGTCAGCCTCATTATGCTCTTGCCAAAAAGTGCTGAGTCCAGGGGCTGCCCTGGCCCCATGACCTCACCCCTCTCACCCTGGGCCTCACCCTGTGAGGCTCCCTGAGCCCAGAGACAAGGCCAGGTTGTCCAAGCCATCCATAAAGTTCTTCTGAGCATCTACCATGATTGGCATGTAGCCTTAGTGCTGGGGAACCCAAGGTTCAAATCGACCACATTACATTTGGGGATTGTCTCATTCTCCTCAACGTCTGTCATCACCTCCACATCTAAAAGCCCATCCCACTGGGTAGACAGTTGCCCCACCTGTTCATGTGATGAGTGTGTGGACTGAGAACAGACTTCACAATCCCTGTCTCCCATAGATCAATGCCCTGCAGAAGATCAGACTGACAGAATGCGCTGTTAAAATGGAATAGAGAAAACTATTGGGAAAAAAAAAAAACAAACGGAATGAATGTGGTCTTTTTGAAATTCAAAGACAATATTTCTTATCTGATAAATGTTTCTAAAACTTTGTTGCTTGTTCCCACTCATCTCTGTGAGAATCTGGCACAAGATAGTATATGACTTGGAACAAGCTATAATATAGTTACCATTTATTGATGGTACTGGGTCCCAAAGGCTGCCCTAAACACCTTCATTTCCCTTCATCTGACAGCCGTGGGTCAGGTAGGTATTATCATCTGACTTGACGCCAGAGAGGCAGGGTTGCCAGGAGGAAAAACTCTGTGCTTTCGAATCAGAGAGACGTGCATTCAAGTCCCTGTTGGGTTCCCTGGCCCAGAACTTGGCCCTTCAGATGTTCAGTTAAGTCATTGGTAAAATGGGTATCATAATGATCTACTTCATGGGGTTGTTTTGAGAATAAAGGAGGTAGTGTCTGGTTCACAGTAAATGCTGTGTACACTGTAGTTATTGTTATTAAGGATGAAGAGGAGAGACCCAAACCCAGCTTGGGAGAAGGGAATACAAGCTGGTTGCTCTCTTGGTTCCCACTCCTGGAGTGGCTCTGCCCTGACTTTCCTGGAAAGAGACAGCAGAGGGAGTTGGAGCTCTGAGGCCATAACCATCATGGGGCAGGTGAAGCAGTAGTTCCAAACAATGTCAGGGGGGGAATCCTGTAGAACTTGGTTAAAAACCATATTGAGGGGACTTCCCTGGTGGTCCAGTGGCTAAGACACCACGCTCCCAATGCAAGGGGCCCAGGTTCGATCCCTGGTCGGGGAACTAGATCCCACATGCATGCCGCAACTAAGATGATCCCAGGGCTTCCCTGGTGGCGCAGTGGTTAAGAATCCGCCTGCCAATGCAGGGGACGCAGGTTGGAGCCCTGGTCCGGGAAGATCCCACATGCCACGGAGCAACTAAGCCCGCGTGCCACAACTACTGAAGCCCAGGCGCCTAGAGCCCCTGCTCCGCAACAAGAGAAGCCACTGCAAGGAGAAGCCCAAGCACCACAACGAAGAGTAGCCCCCGCTCGCCACAACTAGAGAAAGCCCGCGTGCAGCAACGCAGACCCAATGCAGCCAAAACTAAATAAATAAAAATAAATAAATTTATTAAAAAAAAAAGATCCCGCATGCCGCAACTAAAGGAGCCCACACGCGGCAACGATCCCATGTGCCGCAACTAAGACCCAGCACAGCCAAATAAATAAATAAATATTTTTAAAAAAACATATTGAGGTGCTATTTGGAAAGCATGATGGTAGCACTGGAGATTTGGTACTCCTTCTCCAGCTTCCTCGGACTTACGGTAATTGAGGAAAGAGGATAGAGGACAGGCTGGGGATGTTTATGACCCCAGGAAAATTGGATGGATATTTGTAAATTGTTTGCACAGTGACCTTGATCTTCCACCTTACAGTGGTTTTGTTCATGGGTTTGGGCTTTTCAATCAAACGTAAAAGCCTCACTTTTCTGCAAAAATTAAAAATTGGCTCAATCAGCCTGCATGGTTCTAACACTTCAGTAGTGTGTAAAGCTCCCAAATTGAGATGTTGAGCGTGTATGAAGCACAAACACAACACAAGCAGGTCGGTTGTGGCTAGGGTGGCGAGGACTACGTCAGTTTCACCTCTGCCCCCAGAGTCACAAAACCCCATCATTGGATGTCGTTCATTCATTCAAAACATATTTACTGAGCTAAGAGTTTTGCCCAGAGCCAAAGATATAACAATGAACAAAACTGAGCCCCGGCCATCATAGAGGATGGCGTCTAGCAGAAGAAGCAGATAATTAAGCAATCAGTTTCTTTATCTTCAAAAATAACTTTGTTTTGATAGAAATACGTCCACATTGTTCAAAACTCAAAAAGTACAGAAAAACATACTACGAAAAGTTTTGTCCTATACCCGAACCCCAAGTGCCCAGTTTCCCTCCTTGGAGCCCAATATTTCTAGTTTCTAAAGCAATTTGTAAGTGTGATCCATGCAATCATCAGTAAGTACAGGGTGCCATGAGAGCACTTGGTGGGGGTACCTAAGCCAGTCCAGGGGTTAAGGAATGAATGAATGAACAAATGAACAAATAAGTGTTTTCCCAAGACCCCAGTTCTGAGGAGAAAGAAAAGGAAAGTTGAGGAAGAATCACCAGCATGGACATCTGGTGCCTTAAGCCCTTGCACAGCCACCAGCCGGCCACAATCCCCAAGGCGACTCTGTTCTCGCCAGCCATCGATCCAGACGCCATCAGTTAATCAAGCGGCAGAAACGTCCTAGGGTGGCACATCATGCTTATCATCAGACCAGTAGATTTGGAATGTTCTGCCTGACCTGCAAACACTTGCGTGTATACCAGAACTAGCCCCTGGATTTTTGGTTCTGAGAAAAGGGTGCTCAGACAAACCTGAGTTACAAGCCAGAGAGATTGGCAGAGGGATTGGGAGAACTTTACTAGGAAAAGTTTCTTCCTCTCTCCAAGCTGCTATGAGATTTTCTACAGGATCTGTCACCAGAAAGAGAGTAGGATAATATGTAATAATAAACCTACGATATGTCAGGCAGATAGTGTCTCCTTTTTTGGGGTAGAGAGAAGCTGAATAACTTGCCCAGTCACCCACCCAGGGGGAGTTGGGATCTGAACTCACATCCGCCAGGCTCACAGCCTCCCCACCCATGGCACCCTCCTCCTTCTCACAGTAGCTATGATGCTTGAACAACACATCCTCCCCTTCAGGGCTCCTGGGGAGGCCCCAAATTACCACACACTATTCTCACCAAGAGCCCTGAAATTCCAGGGAGAAATCATTTTACCTGTTAGGGTACCTTGGGCCTGTGAGACTGCTAAGGGCCTAAAACAATATATTTTTTAAAAACCTCAAAAGGTTTATTGGCTCCAAATTTGAAAAAGAAAGCTGCAAAATTAAAATGAATATTTAATAACATAGCTACAGAGAGTCATGTCTACTAGCTGACCATAACTGAATTCAACTCTAACATAGTTATACATATAAATATGGTATAATAAAGATTTCCAAGCACACATTGAACCATTTGTAAAAAAATAGAGTTCAGAATTGTAATAATCCTTTGCATTTTTAAACAACAACCACCAAAATGTATATCCTATATGAGAAGGGAGGTGCGTTTTGATGTGTTTGTTACGACATGGGGTCTTAGAAGGTCCTGGGGTGGCGAGAGGAAAGGAATCTGGAGAAGAGCAGGGGACAAGGACGCACGCAGAGACCTGTCCTCACCTCCCAGCTGCTCTGAGAGCAAGTCCACAGCAGCCAAGGCCTGCACAGCCAGCCTCGCCCACAGCAGCAGGGCCTCTCTGGATTTCTGTATCCCAGGTTTAAACAAAGCCCTGAGGGATGCCCGCCCAGCAGGCTGAGCCACCAAAGCTCTGGGATCAGGGGGAACAAAAGCAGAGGGAAAGCAGAGTGCTGACAGGGCCGGAGGGCATCAGCCGCAGGGCTATAAAGAGCAGGGCCATAGAGGAAGTGGCACCAGATGGAGACCCAGACCGTGCAGCAGGAGCTGGGTGAGTAAGGCCCTGAGGGGCGCTCTGGTCCTTCCTTTCCTTCCCCTGCAGAGACATGCCCAGAAGGGGGACCCCGTCTTCCTGCCTTGTGGTCAGAGCCTCTGAAGATGGCTGGAGAAGATTAGGGAACTCTGGGGGAGGTAGTCTTCTCTTGCCACCCCAAGAGGAGTCACTTACATGACAATAACCACTACCCTAGCAACCATGGCTGGGAGGGGGCATAGGGCCCCAAGATATGACAGGCTCCTGGGGCATAGGGAGAAGGTAGGGGGGCAAGAGCTAGGAAATGCTTGTTCAGAGGTTCAGAATGGAAAGTTACGCCACAGAGTTTATATGCATCAGTCCCTGGGCCAATACCAGCCAGAGGGAAAAGCCATGAATGGCTGTTCTGAGTTAAGAAAACTGATGTACACCTGCCTGTCTTCTTTCTTCCCTCCCTCCTTGCCCTCTCCCCCCTGTCCTTCCCTCCTTTACTCTTCCTATCATCTTTTCTATCTACCTCACCTCTATGAGCCTCCTCATCTGTAAAATGGGGATAATGATAGTGCTTCCCTCATAGGCTCATTGTGAAGATTAAATGTATTAATGCATGTAAAGCATATAGGACAGGGCCTGGCATAGGGTGGGCCATTGTTAAGTGTTAGCTATTTTTTTTTTAAATAAATTTATTTATTTAATTTATTTATTTCTGGCTGTGTTGGGTCCTCGTTGCTGCGCGTGGGCCCCCTCTAGTCGTGATGAGCGGGGGCCACTCTCCGCCGCAGTGCGCGGGCCTCTCACTGCAGTGGCCCCCCCTGCTGCACAGCACGGGCTCCAGGCGCGTGGGCTTCAGCAGTTGCAGCACGCGGGCTCAGCAGTTGTGACTCACGGGCTCCAGAGCACAGGCCCAGCAGCTGTGGTGCACGGGCCCAGCCGCTCCGCGGCATGTGGGATCCTCCCGGACCAGGGCTCAAACCCGTGTCCCCCGCATTGGCAGGCAGACTCTCAACCACTGCGCCACCAGGGAAGCCCAAGTGTTAGCTATTATTATCATCCTCTTTTCTTCCTCACTTCCCTTCGATAAGTCTTTCAATGCCGCCTGTCCCCCTCCTCAAACACTCACCACCCCAACATGGGCTCAGCATGGTGCTACATCAGTCACTCTGGAGACCCAGGCCCTGCCATGGAGATGTTCACCCAGGACATATTCAATAGGAACACAGATCAGTACTGTGATGAGTGCTGGAAATGAGGAAAGAAAGCAAGTCACCATAGGCTGGGGAAAGCAGCAAAGTCTCAGGAGGCAAGACCAAGGCTGGGTAGGTCTAGAAGGCAGAGAAGTAGGGAGGGAACGGTGCATGGCCGTGCACAGCTGGTCAGTTTGAGGGCTGTGAGGAGCCAGGTGACAGTGAGACCACACACTGGTAATATGAAGGGTCTGGACTTGATGGTTGCCAAGGGGTTTATATTGGGGTATGTAAGACTGAGGCGATGCTGCCACTGGCAGCGGGTGCCTGGAGGCAGGCAAGAGGACGAGAGCCACGTTTATCAAGTGGTCATGGCATCTGTTCAGTGCTCTACCTGCGTTATTGCTTCTAATCCTTACAATAACTCTGCGCATAGAAGTTTTACCGATGGAAAACAACTGAGGCTCAGCCAGTGAGAGGCAGAGCCAGCATCCCAACCAAAGTCTGTTTATTGGACTTCAAGCTTCTTTTACTTTCGCCTGTGCTCTTCCCTCACCCCAGAGGCCATGTCATTGGTGTGTGTTCTGTCTTCCAGAATCCCTTCCAACCACCAAGATGGCTCACACTAACCCCATGCCGGGGTCTGTGGGGCCATGGAAGGTAAGCCCATCCCCATCACATGGAAAATTGAGGACTCCATCAGGGCAGGGGGTATAATATCACCTCAGAGCAGGCCCCAGAGCTGTGCTTTTCCATGGGACAGTGACCGACCAATAAAACACCAGCTTGTAGGGGAAGGGTTCACCCAAAATCCAGATGCTGTCTCAGGAAGGTTCTCTCAGGGTGCCCCATTTGGACAGAAGAAGGATGACCCCGGAAGCCCATGATGGGTGGGAAATGATACCTAGTTTTCTAGGTCAATTTTCCTCCACACTGCTAAAATCATCTTAAAATAGAGCAGCCTGAGTGGATTATGACATGGAAAAACTGAGGGCCCAGAAATGAGGACAGATTTGCCACCAGATCCCAAATAAATGATTGGACTATGGTCTCCTGACTCCCAACGTGAGGTTGGTTGTAACCACTGCCTGAAGTGGCTGATCCTCAGCCAGTTTCCCTCAACACCCTTACCTTCCTCACTGGGTCAACTCTTGAGTCCTGTTCACAGCTTTGGGAGTTGTCCTCTAGCCAGGTTCAAGAGCCAAGTTCTAGTTCAAGGTATGAAAGGGGTTTATCACAACTCTCCCTTTACTCTTTAGGTTTCTATAGCAGGTGTGTCTGGAGAAGCTAAGAAATAATTCACAGGGAGCCCTTGGGTCTCCCAGATTCCTGGCTTCTGGGCCACACTTATGCAGGAAGCATGGTGGAGTAAGAGTCCACAAATCATTGGTATGTCCACTAGGCCAGCTATCATCCCTGGAGGACAATTCCTATCAGAAACCAATCCCCACGCCTCATCCCGACTGGGCATGTGAACACCGCCAACCAGTGCTATTAGCTCAAACCCCTTCTTAACCCAGTCTACACTAGAAGAGACCTCATCAGGCCTCCTGGGCTGCAGCTAGTGATGGAAAACATAGGGCCAGACACAGGTTAAGATGTTGGCCTGGGCCTCTGTTCTTCCTGATGTACCACTTTCTCCCTCTGTTTTCCCATTTTAATCCCATTTCAGATAACCATCTATGACCAGGAGAACTTCCAGGGCAAGAGAATGGAGTTCACCAGCTCCTGCCCAAATGTCTCTGAGCGCAGTTTTGACAATGTCCGGTCTCTCAAGGTGGAATGTGGCGCGTGAGTATAGACCTCAGCAGAACATCAGGCCCCTTATTTCTGGTCCCTTCAGACATGTGACTATAAAGGTGGAGATCAGGGAAGAAAGATGTTCCCCCAAACTCTAATCATTTCTGGGAGAGAAGCCTCCATACTTAAGTAATCTCAAAAAAAAAAAAGTCACTACATGCGTAATTTAGTAACTCAAAGCTGGAAGGAACATGAGGTTCTTAGTGGCTTGGTATTAGATTTGGGGGGGATTAAAGAAATATATACCATGGGGTGGGGCAGTGATGGTAATCAGTTCTGTGCTTCTGGAGCCCATAGGCTTCTGCCTGGGATTCCCTCAGAATAGCCACAAGCCCCTTGAGTTTTTCTTTCCTACAGAAAACAGAGAGGAAACTATCAAGCTACAGCTTCACAGCTAACTCCCCTCCTTCATGTCCCAGAGCAGACACCGTTAGCTAATTTCTCTATGTAAAAAGGAACTCAACTCCAGAGAGTCATATTAGTTCCTAGCTAGTCTTCCAGGAGTTTCTTGGTGGTGGTTAATCTCCTTGGCAAGGAAGACCCTCTCTTGTTTTGTCTTCTTACTCTTGGCAGGTTAGTTGAGGCCTTGATCATCAGCCTGAAAACACAAAGGCAAGGACTCTACTTTGGCCTAGGCAGAACTGGCCGTGCATGTAGATAGGCTTCCACAAGTTGCTCACCCCCAAAATTGAGCTCTTCAACCCTTAAAGTAAAATTCTTTAAGGTGTCATCAGTAACCAAGACCTGGTTGTGAAAAATCAATCTGAGGTGTTTTAATAAATAAGGTATAGGTATATATAGGTATGCAGAAGAACCCACAAAGTGACAAGGAAACAAGAGACTAGTCATTCATCAGCTGCCTGTTCATCCCTTTGCTTCCTTAGAAAGAAGTCAATAGGTTTGGCTGGAGCCAAAGCAATAGTCAGTCACTAGATCCTGAACCTGGAGCTCCAAGTAGAGAATAGGTAACTTCGAAAGGAAATATAATTTTAGACTGACTTTGCTAATACTCATTACTCAGGCCAGTGAAGTACACCTCTTCAGTGGATAATCCCAAAACAAATATATTTACAAACCCACATAGTGCAGCTGCCAGCTCATTCTCCACCTCTCATGATAAAAGTATTACTTTGTATGGCTTTAATTGGATATTTTACCCCACTGTTAACATCTAAAACAAAAGATGCCTTCTCCATGAGGCCATGTAAGCCCTGAACACCATGAACAAACACCATTACTTGTCTTTGGCAGCTGGATTGGTTATGAGCATACCAGCTTCTGCGGGCAACAGTTTGTCCTGGAGAGAGGAGAGTACCCTCGCTGGGATGCCTGGAGCGGGAGTAATGCCTACCACATTGAGCGCCTCATGTCCTTCCGCCCCATCTGTTCAGCTGTGAGTCCCTGAAATTTTCATTTCTGTGCATGTGGGGGATGGATAAGAGAGGGTGCATATGGACTGACACTTAGGTTATTTCCCATCAGTTATGCTGAAATGTGGCAGGAAGGATAAAAGTATAAAGAGAAAAGAAAAACACTGCTCCCTTAGTTTCTAAGTTTACCATTTGTTTTTCTCTCCTAGATGGTATTTTTATTAACCTAAAAGTAAGGGCTTCTTATAGGTGGCAGGAAGTGGATACTCAGGAGCCCAGATCTTCAAAAGTGCAATAGGATAATGAGTGAGAGCACTTACCATGTAATAAAAGTAAATCCTGGGCCAGTTAAATTTCAATCTGTGTAGCATTTTACCTAGAAACAGGGAAATGCTGAAGTAACCCTTTAGTACAGTGGGATGACTGAAGAAGTAGGCAAGAGCTCCAGCACCTCTTATCTTTGATTCCTAACTTTCTTGTTTCTAACACTAAGCATTATTCAATCATGCATCAGAATGGGATGCTTTTAGTCTTTTGGAGAATTCAAGCAGAAGCAGGATGACCTTGAGGGGTGTGTTGAAAAATTATCCCTACATTGGGAGTAAGGCTAGGCTAAAACCTTTTCAAATGTTCATCTATATCATGTGATTTTCTCATGATTTTAGCTGTTAATGATCTAATCTTAGTTTAAAGTCCTACCAAAATTCAAGTAGTGGAAATGGTAAACTAAACAGCTCTAGAACTAAAAGGTATTTCCCTATCTGGATGTGTTTTCATCTCACTTTAACTCCGATTTTTTTCCTCTAATGTATTGATATAATTTACACATAGTAAAATGCACAAATCCTAAGTGTATATTCTTATGAGTTTTGAAAAACATGTATACCCACATAACCAACACCCTAATCAGATAGAGAACAATTCCATTGCCCCATAAAATTACCTTGTGCCCCTTTCCAATCAATTGCTCCTTTCCACTTGCTATCACTAAGGCTAGTTTTGCCTGCTTTTGAACTTCATAAAGGTTAGTCTCTGCCTTCTTAATGCTTGTGTAGTCTTCATATCCCCTACTGGACATTTACATTGTTTCCAATGCCATGCACACCCACAAACACGTAGGCACACATGGACTTAAATTTCCTATCAATTTGTGGTATCTTTTCCACATTGCAATTAATCCTTTGGTTGGCTATGTGTTTCAAATATTTTTCCTGCTGTCATAATTTTCTTTCATTGGTCTTTTGTTGTTCCAAAGTATATCAGTTATTTGTACATTTTAAATGTTATGGTATTGGGACTTCCCTGGTGGCGCAGTGGTTAAGAATCCGCCTGCCAATGCAGGGGACATGGGTTCGAGCCCTGGTCCGGGAAGATCCCACATGCGGCGGAGCAACTAAGCCCGTGTGCCACAACTACTGAGCCTGCGTTCTAGAGCCCGCAAGCCACAACTACTGAGCCCACGTGCCACACTACTGAAGCCTGCGTGCCTAGAGCCTGTGCTCCGCAACAAGAGAAGCCACCGCAATGAGAAGCCCGCGCACTGCAACGAAGGGTAGCCCCCACTCGCCGCAACTAGAGAAAGCCCGCGTGCAGCAACGAAGAACCAACGCAGCCAAAAATAAATAAATAAAAAGACCTTAAAAAAAAAAACTTAAATGTTATGGTATTAAATTGGATTAAACAGGATTACCCAATTTTTAAAATCTCTGTATTGCCTGAAATATTTTTACAATTAACGATCATGTACTTCCTCCTGTAAACCAGGAGAGTTTTGAGTTTGATAAATGTGGTAAAGAATTACAATGACAGCCTTAACACTGGTACTAAACTTTAAAAAATTTCTTTTCTGCATTACAGAATCATAAGGAGTCTAAGATTACCATCTTTGAGAAGGAAAACTTTATTGGACGCCAATGGGAAATCTGTGATGACTACCCCTCCTTGCAAGCCATGGGTTGGCTCAACAAGGAAGTTGGTTCCATGAAGATACAATGTGGAGCGTAAGTGCATCTCAGTTTTTCCTCCCCCAGACATTCCTCTATGGAAGGATTTAGGTTGACTACTCTCATACCTTTTTTCATAATCAAGGTTAATTTTCAGCTGGCTGTAGGTATCTGCTCACAAATGGTGCCTGGCGTATTTAGGATGGCTCTTGTTTTCTAAGCCAAAAGCCTTCCATATCATTGTGTTGAGGAAAGAGGCTCAGGTTTGGGGGTCTTGACCAGGTTCCTAACTAGTTTTAATAATCCAATCTGCTTTGGCTTTTCTAGCTGGGTTTGCTACCAGTATCCTGGATACCGTGGCTATCAGTATATCCTGGAATGTGACCATCATGGAGGAGACTATAAACACTGGAGAGAGTGGGGTTCTCATGCCCAGACTTCCCAGATTCAATCAATTCGCCGTATCCAACAGTAGTGGATTAAAAGCTCCAAGTAACAATTTCCCAAGCATGAGACCTTGCTAAGCAATCTAGAATGAATTTTATGTTCTGCTCAGATATTGCTTCCAAATGTTAGCTGCTGAAATCCACAATAAATGTCATTAAAAAAAACCCAACAACTTTGTAGACTGAATTAACTACCATGCTTTACAGAAATCACATTTACATGGCTGAGAATCTTAAAAGACAAGCTTCAATAAAACCCCAAGTTCCCTTTTGTGTCCTTGCAAGTCACTAACCTGGCCAAGGACAATGATTCCCTATTTCAAAGAACATGAAAGCATATAACCCAAATGTATCAGTCTATATAGTGACAGACACACTTTTGGTAAATGTTTTTTCATCTTTTCTAACCCCGACTCTAATGTTGATGTTAGCACTGCTTTTTTTCACTTGTGACAAATCAATGCTAAACAAACTTAGGAAGTTTCTCAAATATGCATTGCCATATTGCTTAATTGCTTAGCTCAATTTCGGTTTCTTATTTCAACTGGAAGAACATAAGGCTCAATGTCATGAAAAAAGGCAGGATAGCTGCTCTCACAACCGATTTTTCCATACACACGCCAATTCTTAAGTACCTTAATAACCTGTATGATTAGAAAAAAAACCATGACCTATGACCATGCTATATTTAAGACTTAAATTATTTGTACATTTGACACTTTGAAAAAAATATTATCAATGTCACGATCTTAACTTAGTTTTCAGTAGTTTTTTTGAATTAAAGCACACAAAAGATGATAACACAAACACCTCAGAAACTTTAAAATTTTTTATTCAACAATGTACACTTATTGTCTCTTAATTTGATCTACAAATTTCTCAAGTTTTTTTCCTGATAAAATAAGTAAATCTGGGTATGGATGTAGAGTGTTTGTAATTTGTATTTTTAAAACACTGAACATGAAGTAAGACACCAATAAAGGAAGATCATCACGTAACTGACACTTCCTCAGAATCCATGACATCAGAAACAGCTATGGCAAATACCTAAGCATTTAGCAAAAGGGTAAATTTCTGGCCACTGTTCTTGTATCTAGAAAAGGCCTATCATTCTGACTGGGCAAAACAAACACTGAAAAAACATTTTTTAAATTGGGAGATGGAAGGAAAAAAATCCTCTAACCTAATTGTAGCCCATTAATTGTCCTTTCCCCCAGATTAAGAGGTAACTCAGCTCCTAAGTGCTGATGCACACAAGACACAGAAATTACTTTGCTCCTCCAATAACATTCTAAGACTGAACATGTGAACTACTGACAGATGCTGAGGAGTAGCCATAGCCATCAAAGGTGATGCTATACTCCTGCATTCATGCCTTTTAAGGCCATGCATTATGGGCCACCTTTCACATCTTGACTAGTAGACTTAGATTTTAACTGTCACTTTCAGTGAAGGTACAGAAGGGTTTTGCTGTGTTTTCAAAGACAACAACATACATTAAGAGCACACTTGATGATAGAGAAGTAATATTCTTCTATACACAGGAAAAAGCTACAAAACAGAAATATTTCTTTTATATCTAGGAGCAAGGGGAAAATACCATTAGTATTATCTCTACTTAAACATATTAGCCTCTTCTACAAAGGTCCGGAAGAGAATATAAAAACAATCTTTTAGAAGATGATTTGACAAAACCTGGCCAGTACATCTACACAACCTTGAAGTACACATACATGTGAAGTAAAGCTATTTAGTACATGCAGACTGCAGCAATTAAACCAAATCAGCTCAGTTTCTAACTTGTTCTAATCAGCTTGGGCAGTTTTAAAAAGATACACATCATCTTTAACCTGTGCTTTGATCTTTAAACAACTGAATGATTCTTATCTCAAGTCAGTCATTCATTCAGTAAACCAAATTTATGCTAAAGCAAAGGTAAAAAGGCTATCCTACCTTTAAACCAGGTTTAGAGGTTTAACATAGAATTGTCACAGAACTCCACGTGGCAAAGGTCCTTCCTTCACTTCAGTTTCAATTACTTTCCATTTCTATTTGATCAAATAAACGAAAATTTCATTGAAGAGTATCCAACAGTTTGTAAAGTTGATAAAACTGCCCTGTTTCAAAAAAAAGCCCTTTAGTAGACATGAGTCAAGCTCTCATTTTAAACCTATGTTATTAAAATAGGTGCCAATTTTCCTCTCTTCTAGTTCCACTGATGAGCTAGCCCAGAACTCTGACTTTGAGCCATGTTTCTAAACATGGTAAAGCTAAGAGCAGCAAAGTAATAAGGATAGGTCACTTTTGGTAATGACACACAAATTAAACTTTCAAAACATGTGCATAGCTTTATTCATCTACTTAGATCTAACCTTTTCATGGAGCTTCGGCAAAATTCGAGTGTGCAAAATGCATTTCTAAAACGTAATGCAAGCAAAGCTTTTCACATTTACACTGGCAGGAAATACAGAGAAACTAACAAGTCACAGTAGGGAGAGTTCAGATCTTTTTTTTTTTTTTTTTTTTTAAATGACAGAATTGCACAGTTCATTATTTTGAGACAATTGTTGCAGACATAAATATTTAAAATTTTCTAAGCAAGGTGCTTTAACAATAAAAAATTTTAAAGTTGGAAAGAGCCAATAACTTGGATCATAGCTCACATAGAATTCCAAACGAAAGTGGACTCCATTATCTCCCTAGATTTTGCAAACAATGCTTTTTATAACACTAAAGGAAACAGCAAGCTGAAACTTCTTTCAAAGCACACAAGAAATGGTGTCATCACATTACTTGAAGAAGGTGCTGAGCGGGGAGGGAAAGGAAGTGAAGAATCCTTTTACTATTTCCCACTACAGAACAGCCACTAACAGACTAAGGAAAAAAAGAAAAAAGAAAAAGAAACAACCAAAAAAGTAAATCAAATCACTTCCCAGTTTATAAAATAGTTCCAGTTTGTGACGAGATCTGTAACTTTAAACAGAGAGCACCAGTTGGGCAATAGAATGAGCATTTCATACTGCATAAAACTTAGTGAGGTGGTAAGAACCATCAACTATCTCAGGCATTGTAACATGGCCTTTCCAATTTTTTTTTTTAATATACATGCAAGGCACATTGATATAAAAATAGATCTCTGGCCAACAAATATATTAAATAAGCAAATTAAAATTTTGGCTTTGCAATATTGGCAACATCAAAATATAATCAGATAGCTTTGGACCACATCTCTCTCTCATATTCTTCCACCCCATTTGGTGTTTTTCCTCCATCATATTGGGTTCAATCTCCTTCAAGTTTGAGTATGTGCTTGAGAAATGATTTTTCCTCTTGTCAAGTAGCAAAAGTTTATCTTTCCTAAGTAAAAATACGCTAGAAGAGCAGAATAGTTGGTTTTGATTGATTTGATTAAACTAAATCGGATTGGCTTGGGGCAACATTATTTCTCCTCTGTATACAAACAAAAATAAGCTCCCAGTATATATAGTAGACAATTGTTTTCTTTCTAAAAGATCAGCAACAAACCAATGATACTACTTCCTTTAAGCCATTCTTCCCAACTCCTCTTTTTGAGGCAGAGGGAATAACAGAAGCAAAATTAAGATTTAAAAGATTTTCAGTAGTAGAAGACATTTTAAGGCCAAAATGTGTAATACTAACAGAATTTGTATTTTCCTAAGTTAACGTCCTTCACAGGCCAATACCATAAATAATTTGCACTGATTCCCTCCCAAAGAGAATTTTTAAATTCATTCACTTTTGTTAGTGGCTGTGCTACAGGAAAGGTATCAAAGCAACCTATAAAGGTATGGTATATAGTAATGTAAAAAGTGCATCACATTCTTGATTTTTCAGTTTCTCATAGCAGCAGCAGGATTAATCCAAGACAGAAAATAGTTGTATTCTCATCCTAAAAATGCAACAATACCTAATGAAATGTATTCAATATCATGAAAGGATCCTCCTCCACGGAGGATAAAGGAAACAGACAAACAGGGGCAAACTAAAGGCATTCATTCATATTTACATATTAAACCACTTTTGTTAACACCAAATCTTTACACCTAGCAAAAGAAATATTTAAGAATAAAGCAGACATTACTAAAGCAGTATCCATTTTTGGAGCCTTTGTTTAGCACCTGAGGAGAAAAGGATTTATGGAAAGCTCTGCAATTTACCTCAAGTTGGTTTTGTTGGTCTACAGAGTAAAATTTTGACATGCAATCAAAGTGAAACTGAACCGGAAAATAAATGTCTGTAGCTATTTTAATAAGGCTGTAGAAAAGGGATACTGCAGTACTATAAAATGGCTTTAGAACTCTGGAATAAACAAAATCTTATGGATAAATAGGGAAGTCTGAATCAGCAAACCCACATGTGAGGATGGCTGTTCCATAGGTTTCTAGCCCATAACTGCTATTTTGACGCTCCCAGTAATGCAAAAGCAACATACCATTCATGCTTCACTGGGTGTTTTTATTGTGTAGACAACTTAAAACTCTATTTATTCGTAAGACCCTTCTTGAGTAGCAAAATGGTGTGAAATTTAATTTAAAACTCGGTAAATTTTGAGTGAAGTGAAATTTTGCTTTTGAGTGAAGCCAATGATTCATCATTCTTTAAACCAACCCAGGGTGGTCCTGGTTCTCACACATCTGAACAGATTGATGTATATTTAAAAAGAAACATTTTAAGATACTTAAAGCAGAAGCCCATCTTTCTCACTATAAAAGAATCCTGGTGCTCTGTCAATTAATTACATTAATGAAAATAACATCAATATTAAGAACTAATGATAACCTAATGCATCTCTGCAAACAAAGCAGCTATTATTCTTCTAGTCTTATCCTCTGCCCCTCCCCTTTAAACAAATATCACCATTTTTTGGGGAAAAAAGCTGAGCAAATTCTACCCTTTCTTTTAAAAATTCAACAGTAAAATTATGGGTAGGACTATTAAAAGACACTGCCTGATCAGAATCTACAACTGGTGCAGCATTAACAGACCTGATCATAATATGTATTTGTCCCACTACAGTGTCTGTTTTACACAGTTAGCACAGGTATACAAGAGGGATCATGTGTTATTTGAGGATATGGCTCAGTGGCATAACTATTCTCATAATCCTTGGAAAGTGTGGACTTTTAATCTATCTCTAAAACTTGAGGAAGAAAGCCTTGAAAGAATGACTTCCTCCTTATTTAGAGGAATTTAAAATCAAAGTCCTCTTCTAAATTTCCTTGACTGTGGCCATTTGGTACATGACATACAATTTCACTAAAAAAGTTTACAGCAAAAAATAAACCATTAGATGCCTCCAACTGGGTTAGCAAAAAGCCGAACAACCAAGCACGCAACTACCACTGCTATGTAACGTTTTGTGAAAGAAACACATTTTGTACTGTGGACAACACTCATTGAGGTTTGTCATATTTTCCCTAGAAACTGTTATTTGAAAAAACAATGCAGCACTTTTTTTCCTTTATAAAGTTTTTGCAGATTCTGTGATGATTAGGGTAAGCAGATGATTAAGGAAAACAGCAAAATTCTAAACCTCGCCAGCCATTTACTTCAAGGAAAAACAAACTGCCATTAACAAATTCCTAGTTATTGTCTATCCCCTCCTAGAAAGTAGAGGAGGAGGAAGGGCTAACTACAGATGCTGTAAATACACTGTATGTGAAAGCTCATTATTACTGAAGTCAGAGGAAAGGCTATGGAATTAACTTCAGTTCAGCAAAGTGGGGTGAATGAAGAGAAAGATAAATACACCCTGTCTTTTGTGGGGAAGGGGAATTATTCAAGACATCTACAAGAGAGTGGTATGTGACACAGACACCTACAATCAAGACAGATTTAAAAAGAAATCTTCACCCTTAATTAGTATCTTCATAGCTATTAAAAAAATAGGTCATGATTTCATTCTTAGTGCCATTTTTCAAATACTACCCTTTTAAGGATTAAAACCACCTGACTTTATTCTGTGTAATGAAAACAAATGGCACAAAATAAATACAAGTTCATTCTCTGAATACTAATATAATGTCTTACACACATTCATTTACTAATTTTTAATATCTCCTTCTCTCTCACACACACAAGCACTCAACAAACACACACACAGACACACACCTTTTCAGTCTTTATAATGGAGGGATGTTAAAAATCCCCTCTAGACTGTATTTGGTTTATGCTACAGTACTAATACTCTGAGTTGAAGAAAAATTCTTTATACCGAACAATAACACATCAATGTTATTTAAATGTGCTAAATTAATCACAGCTGAAGCTTACACAAAATAATCAGAAAACATCAACTCTTAAGATTTTTTTTTTTTTTAATAAGTGCTCTGTAAGGAATTGTGTGAGGACCTAAGAAAGATTGCGACAAGTAGAGTTAAGTGTTACCAAACAGCACAAAGGAGACATGTCTCAAAGTCCTGCTTGTACCTAGGCAAGTAAGTCCATTAACCCAATGCCCCCAAAATACTGACAGTTAATATGATGGGGCACTAGGGTTCCAGAAAGTTAAGAGACATCCCTAACTCTATACCTCTAACCATATAATCAAGGAAATTTCAGTGGAGAAATCAAAGTGAAATGTTGCATTGTTTCATTTAGAAGTGAGACTCAAAAACCTTTGGACAAACACAGAGATGGGGTACATTCTCTTTTTGGCTTCTCTAAACATGGAGGCCTGAGGGATATGGAAGGGAAGTAGGAAAGCAATGACAACTTTCAAAAGATATTTTCAAGTAAGTGTTGCTTCTAAATTAAAAATTCAGATGCGGGCTGTTTTTTTGTTTCCTTTTAAAATATATATTCATTCAACCTCTGTATATCACAAACCCAGAAAGTTTCTTGTGAGTTGTGACACAGAAGAGCTTTCAAATTCCAGGTAAGCAAAATGGATGTTTAAAAAAAGGAGGGTGACAAGGGGAGAGGGAGAGAATCTGGCCCTAAGGCGACAAGTGGTTACACAAGGCAATTGAACACACAGCAGAACTTTAAAACCTGTAAAACAAACTGGAGCCTTTTTTTTTCCTTTAATCAACCTTGTATCTTTTTTTTTTTTAACCTTTTGAAAATTTTTATTAAAAAAAAAAAACACAAAAACACAGACTTCTTTCACTTCAGTATGTGGTATGATGCATTTTCCAGTTTGTTCAATGCTTTAAAGCTCAAGGATGCCTCTACTTTCAATTGTACATGGGCCTGAAGCATCCTAGCTTTTGGCAAGCAGGCAGGAGACTCAACAAAAATCAAAATAGAACAAGGCAGACTAAATGCAGGGCACATCTGTAAACATATTATACATTTGAAAATTACAATATCTGTAAAAGTGATACAGTTTACAGGTGAAATGAAACTATCTGGAACTGGCCTACCACAAGTTTCTGAACCTGGACTGATACAATAAGTTATTATATATATATATTATGTATAAAAGTTTTGTTTACATCAAGTGGAATTGGCAATCCATGCTTATACTTTTAAAATCTAAGCAGGGCAGAAATCCAGACTATAAAGGTATTTTCTCTACTCTATGCTGAGTCCAACAGCTTCTTTCACAAACTACTCGTTAAAAGCCTCAAATAATCAACAAAACAAGAAAACTCATCCATACTACGGTCGCTCAAAACTGGACATTTCTTAAGCAAAAGGGTTGAGCAAAAGTAGTTACTTTCTCCCCAAATACCCCTGGGGATCCAGTCTACTTTTATTAGAAGACTACATCTCTCTATATAAATGCCCTGCTATTTTAACCTGTATTTGACATACATGGATATACTAATTTCTGTGTGTGTGTGACGCAATGCTATGTCAGGCCAGAGAACTTGTTTTTATGCCACTAACACCACTCAATCTTAAATTGGACCCTTAGTTTCTGCACACACAAAAAAATTTATTTTAGCATGCTATATACAAGCTGCAGTGCAACAGGATGGTAATGTGATGATAAGACAGGGCTAATGCTCTTCTCTGCCCAAAAGAAAATTTCCAGAATTTCACATTATTTTCTTTAAAAAACCCATTTGCTCTAGTATTAAAATATATTTATTAAGATATAATTAGAAGCTAATAAGCTCAGAAGTATAGTGTGAATGGAAACACACCTTCTATAGGCAGGGTTTATTACCTCCTCACTGGCTAAAAACATGAAGTTTCATAGTTTTCATGGACTTTTTTCTTCCCCCTTGAGAAATTAAAAGAGAATTTACAGAAAGGTACAGAAGTTTCTCTTCAGATGTTTGATGAAAAACAAGAAAAACAGCACATTTAGTGTTAGTGACAGAGAGCAAGTCTGGAGCACCTACAGTTGAAAAGCAGAATATATTTTTGCTCCCACTTACACAATTACATTAAAATATGGGCACAGGAGTATTTTTCCATATTAAATATCTAAAGCCAATTGTTTGTTCTGTAACTTTTCTTTAAATGACACTCATGGATTCTTTACTTATTAAAGTCCAATATGTAACCAAAGCCAAGTGAACTATGTACCACCAACTATTCCAGAACTGTAGAACTTCAATGCCCTCCCCTATCCCCACCCCACAAAAAAATAAAAGGAAAGAAAGAAAATATTTCCCCAACAACCCACAGAGGCTGCTTAACTCCTGGCAAGACATGCAAATCATATTCGCTAAAAAAATACACCCCTGCAAACTTCAAGGCATTTTATCCAGCATTCTCGCAGGGCTCATAGTATAACCAAAAGATCAAGGGAGGAGTGGGGGAAAATGTTGAATCATTCTGGGTTCCCCGTGATTAGTGTATCACTTTAGTCACAGAACAAGATACAGAGATCTTTTAAGTGGATTTGCCTTTCCAGTGGGTCATTTGTTGCCCAAGTTGATGACAGCAGGAACTTTAGAACCACGCTTGTTAATAAGTCCATATTCATTAATCACTTGCATTCACACTTAAAAACAAAAACTAACAAAAGAAAAAAGAAAAAAAACTATTCAGTACCAGAGATTAAATAACCATGTGTAGTCTCTTGAAATAAATTTGATTCCTTAAGAAGTCTAATTACTTTCAGGTGCCTTTTTTTAAATAACTATATATATATATGTATATATATATATATATTTGTATATATTATCCTGCGATTCTACTTATGGTTCCTCTGCTGCGTTGAAGATCTAGGAGCATAAAAGCCTTGTGTCCCCCATGAACGGTGGCTCTAATGCTGCAGAAAGGTTACAAATAGGCAGTCTGGTCCTTCATTGATCTGGACTATCCATGGCTTCATTGTAAGTGATTATCCTTTTGGGATCTGGAGGGAAGTTTAAAAAATAAACACATAAATAAAAACAAGGTCTGAAATCCCCAAATGCCCATGTCCAAAAAACAAATCCCAAATAACCATCATCATGTAAACTCCTCTTATGAAAACACAATTTAAAGACCATTTCCTCTTTGTATCAACACATGTGTGATCCACTTTTTCTCACCCAAATAAATCCACCTCAATGGATTCCCAGCATAAAGGTCCTCGAGCCAGTGAGGGCCTCAACGCCTACAGGTTAAGAGGGTTGAGTTCAGTTAACCAGGACAATGTGCTTCTCCTGATTATAAACGTAGCACATTTGAAAAAAGCAGACAAAGGTTAAGTCATCAATAATCCAATACTAAAGTAAACACTTAGATTTATTTTCTTTTGTTCTTCTCAGCAAAATGAAGTCAAAATTTATTTAAGCAATGTGGATTGTCTATTAAGGAACTGTTCAAGAAACACCTAACACCAAAAACTTCAGGCTAAATTAAAGCAAAACTACCAGTTCAGTCCTAATTATGACTTATTTCTTCCTTCTAATTTCCCATAGCACCACCAGACTTTATTCTCAGCAACAGCAAAAACCTGTGGATATCCTAGGTTCAAGTATAAAACAGTCAGAATGTGCCTGGGCAAGGACTCCAGTGTTATTTTAAATTCCCATTATTTATCTGTATGCCCCCCTCTTCTGGAGAGCAATGTTTTTATTACATACTACATCTATCTACCCTAAGAACTTCTTGAAGTACACATGCTTTAATAAAAATAAAACTTGTCAACCTAATAGAAAAGTATAAAGGCCTGAAAATAATATCGAAGAATTCAAGCTCACCTGAGGCTAAGAATCAATCTAACTTAGTCCCGAAACAATATCCTTTCTAGAACTCCAAGGGACATCCATTAGCAGCTTGCCAGGAAGGCAATGCTCAATTCTTAATAGTTAATAACCATTTTAGAGTAAAAAACAGGTAGGTCTACTTCTGCAGGGTATATTTTTCTAGTCTATGTTTTAAATTTGTGTTTGAATAAGAAGGTACACAGAAAGCAATTCAAAATAATTTAAGAGCTTGCTAGTTATTTTCAGGTCATGGCTGTGTTAGACAAAAAAGACCTGGCCTAAGTATAAGAGAGAGGATGGAAGAAGAAGCAATGCTGGAAAATCAGGGAATCTTACTTTCTAGTCCGGACACTTTCTAGTTTATATAGTAACCTCTCTGTGCCTCAGTTTCCTAATTTGTAGTAAGAAAACAGAATTTCTCATGCCTTCAAGTTCTGAAATTCTAGGACTTTCACATTCATCTGAAATTCACTTATTTTAACTAGCAAGGTGGATGGCAAGTGGGATTCAGCCCTGTAAGTGGGCTTTACAGGGCTCTGAAAGCCAAAATCTATTAGTGACTGACTCTCCAAACCAATACTCACTTTATTTCAGGTGTCCCACAACTAACATATTTTATTGTATTTGGAAAGAAAGCACTCAATAATTAAGATAAGCAATTTTCAGTTTTTTGAAAATTCCAAATTATCCAGATGTGGATTATCCAGTCCCTCTGCCCTCCTGCTACTCACATCTTGTTTACGGGAGTGAAGGAAGCTAATCTGCTATTCTGTAGATTTCTAACCTTCTTTTCAGAGAATATACAGCCCAAATAAGATTTTTAAAACAGCTAATATTTTTCTGAACTATGAATTTCAGTTCTTAGGCTACCCTTTGTCTATCACACAAATACAGATAAAGACTGGCCATAAGGACATTTTAGGTAACCTAACCATTCTTACCTTGCTTCTGCAAATTCCAAACAGATTCCATTTCTGCAAAGAAGAAAAAAAAGGATTACTTTTATACACCAAGTTTTGTAGAGCAAAGTTTAAAGCTATGCTTTTCACTTTAAACCTAAAAAACCTAGACGGATTATTGCTGGGCTGGGTTCTATGAAACCCAGACAAAATACTCATATTTTCCTTTAATTCTTCAGAGTGTCATTGAGATGGCCTCAAATGTTGATTACAGAAAATCAATTATTACCTGAAATCAAACTGCCAAGAGAACAATTCTGTCTGCACAAATAGTAAAGATATGCACATGCATGCTATAGATAAAATGATTTTTTTTGTAATAGCTCATTGTTATTAAAAACACCAGGGCTTCCCTGGTGGTGCAGTGGTTGAGAATCTGCCTGCCAATGCAGGGGACACGGGTTCGAGCCCTGGTCTGGGAAGATCCCACATGCCGCGGAGCAACTAGGCCCGTGAGCCACAACTACTGAGCCTGCGCGTCTGGAGCCTGTGCTCCGCAACAAAAGAGGCCGCGATAGTGAAGAGGCCCACGCACCGCGATGAAGAGTGGCCCCCGCTTGCCGCAACTGGAGAAAGCCCTCTCACAGAAACGAAGACCCAACACAGCCAAAAATAAATAAATAAATAAATTAATTTAAAAAAAAAAAGAAAACAAAGTATTTTTTGGCAACCCATCATCCTTCAACAAGGTGTCGACGTCTTTTGAATGAAGCATTCATCAAATTTAATTAAGCTTGACACTTAAAATGCCTTATTAAAATTTTACTTAACTCTGTGTTATAGGTAAGTAGTTCCCTCCTACCAACCCAACCTACCCTTCTTAACCCATAAGGTCAAAATGTCAATCCATACCTATTTATTAATAACACACAACCCTTATCTGTTCCAATTCCATTCAAATGTGATTATTTACAATGTGCCTATTTTAGTATCTTAGAATAAGGGAAGTATGTACATGAACAAACTGTAGTGACATACAGAGAGAGGGCAAGAAAATCTCTACCTGCAAGCATAAGAAAAAGCTTCACAGAAGGGATATTTGAAGTCTTGAGCAATAAGACAGCAGACGAGTATTACACCACAAGAACCTAAGAACTGTTCCTTGAAAGGAGATTAATGTAAACAAAAACTACTTAGTAATAGGAATGACCTATAACTAACATCGAGAATAAGTGCTCTTCCACGGCCCTATAACCACCATTTTGAAAGGACAAAAAGGCGATTTTTATTCTGTATAACTGGACTGTCTGTAATTGTATTCTATAATTTATCAGCAACCAATTATAGTTAAGGAAAAATAAAACTGGAGCTCATTAAGATCAGATATATCTGAACATGGGTTACAGTTAAGGTACAACATAATAGCTCCCCAGGGCTAAAAGAAAGTTAAGTGTCTAGATCTAAAATTATTACTTTTTGTTTTATGTGAATGGATGGGGTCAGGGAATGGTAGAATCACATTCTCCCTGCCCCCACCCCATCAAACTCACTTCTAAAAAACCTGCTAAGATTTTTTGAAAATTTGTCAGAATTGGATGTTTGGAGTAATGGGTTAATTATTCAAAATGATTAAAGAATTATCCAGATAAAATCCCATTCAAGGTATCACAGCAATTCCCTGATTAAACAAAGACTGGGAATAATGCACTGGTTGCCACTTGGTCCAGGAGCTTAGATGGATGCTATGGCCTTTAAATTGCTGAGCAGACGCCCATCTAAAGATTGGCAGGAAAATTCCCATCTCCTAGGAGGTCTAAGGAGAGAGAATTGCAACCAGTCTAATCTGGGAAAAAAAAGAAGATATATCAGGAAAGGAATTCCAGTCATGGCACTCATGTATCTATCACTTCAATATAATTTCTAATCCCATTAGTTTCAAACAATTAGGAGTAGCTGCAATAGTCATTAGAGCTGTTATCTACAAACTTCTGGATCTCAGAATGGCTTACTTGAAGAATTCCAAAGATAAGCCTTTCCTTGGTTGACCTCACTACAGAAAAAATTAATCCGACCACCTTTCCCCCTTTTAAAGTACAGAAATCTCACATTTTGCAACAGATAAATTCCTGAGTTCTGTATACACAGATTACTTGATGCTCATTATTTAAAGTTTGCTTAATGCAAAGATAAATCTATATTTAGTTTTATGTTGAGAAAAGAAAAGAACAATAGAACTTTTCATTGTTATAGCCCGCCTATGCTATAACATTTTCCTTTTTCTTCCCGGCCGAAAACCTCAACCTGCCCCACCCTTTTTTTGGCGGGGGGAGGGCACTACATTCAAGAGTCACAGTAGCAGCACACTATTGTACTTTTAAAGCAGAGTAAACATACACATTTAGAATAAAGACAAAAATAACTATTTGCAAACATCCCATTTCTTTAGTGGATTGAAGACATTTCCTTAGCTTCAACTAGGACATTTAGCTTTACATTCTACTCTAATGATTTTAAATTATTTCTGGCAAGAAAATTTTATTACCCTCAAATACGGGCTCTGGAGTAGTGAATTTGACTATGACTTCTGAGGAGGGAAAAGGGATGCTGACCTAGCTAAAAAATTAGTCATGGGGCAGCCTAGCTTCCAGCCAGGAAATCAGCATTATCTGCAGTGTTGTACTGAGAAATGAATGCAATTCCCCTTCCTGCTATTTAATATCAATTACTTCTATAACTAGTAGCAACTTGATTTCCTTGATTAGAATTTAATGTTTCCATGAAACTCCAAGTTAAGATGAAAAAGAAGGGGAAATAAATCAAATATTGTTTGCAGGATTATATGCCATGCTTCAACCTCTCTAAAAAGACTAACAAGAAGCTAGTGACAGAGAATACATGGGAAAGAAGTGAATGACATTTTGCCCTCTTTTAGGTTACAAACGTTTGGATTCAGACGTTAAATATGAAATGAGTTTCTGTTTAACTTTATCACAAGAGAAGCTGAACAAGTATAAAGAAGCCTACAGAAGGCACCTTCAACTATACAGAATCATAACATAGCATAACATTAATCTTTTTACTTTTAACACTGCCCTCTTCTACACGCATGCACTCACACACACACACGTCTAACTTCCCAGTTCTTTTAAAACAGGAATCACATCATCCAATTATGCAAACAGTTATTGAGAAACGGCCACAGGGTCAAACTTGGTAGGCAATTTTGTCACGATTCTATCATTTAGACCACCACCACCCAAATTTGAAATTTTACTGTATCAAAATTTTAAAACTTCAAATATTTAGTAATGCCACTCAAATGAAGAAAATGTAACATTCAATTTTCTAAAGCAGACTACCTTCTATGTAGTTCCCTATCTCAAGGCTTCCTGTAGTAAATGTCCAATTACCTAAAAGTTCTTAATTCCAAGTGGATTAAAAAGCACTGCTTAGGGGATAGGGATATAGATGCAAAGACAGAGAGAAATGCTCTGCCTCTGTGAGCTTAGTAGAGTAGGTAGGTAGCTTTTCTAGGTAGAGGAAGCATCAGCACAAACAAAGCTTGATGGTATTAAACAAGGTGTACTAATTTAAAGCAGTCAGTCAACTGGGTTCTACATACCACTTGTTTTTGCAAATAAAGTTTTACTGGAACAGAGCCACGCCCACTGCTTTTGCGTACAAGGCTGAACCAAATAACAGAGACTCTGGCTCACAAAGCCTAAAATATTTACTATCTGGTCCTTTATAAAACAAGTTTCCTGACCCAGGCTTTAGCAGTCACAGGTAATTTAGTAAGTCACTAAGAGGAAAAGATTTAGACAAAGAACAACACTATTCACGGAACAAAGCTGAAAGTCACCAAGAAGGAAAGATTTAGACAAAGAAAAATGCCTTTTTGCTATTTTGGGGAAAGAGCACAAAGCATTCACAAAGAAAAGTTTATTATTTAATTACATCGGTGAAGGGAAGCTACTGAAGAAATATGAGGTTATTAACTAAATATTAGGAATGATTCCTCAAGGCAGCTGAAGAGAATGGATGAAATGACAATACAGAAAAAGAGCCCAGTAAATGTTACTGCAGAAGTAAAGAATTTAGGACAGTTGTATTAGAGATAGAAAAGAATGGAGATGTTAGAAAGGATCCATATAAACCTAACAATAAGGGTTGTACTGTATGTTAATTCACTGAGAGATAAGGCAAGAAAGAAAGAGTAGGTTTTGGGAAAAAAATGAATTCAGTTTTACAAACACAGAATTGGAGTGATGTTGAACTGAATATACGTGGTCTGAACTCAGCATAAAAGCAGCTGAAGAAGTCTTAAGCTTAATTCACAGCAATAGAATTAGATGAGATTACCCAGGAGTTCAAAAGCATGAAAAGGGGACTGAAGGAGCACCAACATTTGAGAAAAAGAGAATGATACCAGGAAGGTTATATCAAACATACAGGAAGTAGGAAGAGTGGGTAGAGTTAAGGAAATGGAAACTAGAGAATGCAGGGAGGGAGTGTTAAACTACTGCAACTCTTACCCAAAATTAAGACATTTGTAACTTTCTAGTTACCTAGCCCCTTTTCTCTAGCCCAGTGCCACTGCCCTGGTTCAAGCAGTGGTATCCTATGCATATTTCTGAAGTTGTCTTTTAACTGCTCTCTTATGCAGTTAACTGAGCCTCACTTTCTATTTTCTACACCATGGTTATTATAATTCTCTTCCTTTAAAAATATAAATCTGAAAGTGACCACACTGCTCAAAACATTTCAATGGATTCCCACTTGCCGACATGGAGATTGGTTCTGCGTATGTCTCATATAAAATTTATTTCTAGGGCTTCCTTGGTGACGCAGTGGTTAAGAATCTGCCTGCCAATGCAGGGGACGCAGGTTCAAGCCCTGGTCCGGGAAGATCCCACATGCCACGGAGCAACTAAGCCCATGTGCCACAACTACTAACCCTGTGTTGTAGAGCCCGCGAGCCACAACTACTGAAGCCCGCGCGCCTAGAGCCCGTGCTCTGCAGCGAGAAGCCACCGCAATGAGAAGCCCGCGCACCGCGACAATGAGAAGCCCCTGCTCTCTGCAACTAGAGAAAGCCCGCGCGCAGCAACAAAGACCCAACGCAGCCAAAAATAAAAAATAAAATGAAAAATAAATTTATTTCTAGCATTTGACACAGTGGCTGATACATTAATAAATAAATTCAATGACTAAGTTAAAGATTTAACTTGCATCATTCACCTTCCTTGAAACAAACTGAATAACTGGCAATCTTCAAACACTATTTCACTTCCACCTAAAATATTCTGACTCTCCTTCTACAATAAACAAGCCAACGTTCACTTCTTTTTTGAATCCTGACTACCCTCATCCCCTGACCCCACCCACCCACCTTAGCGGTACTCTATATTCTAAATGCATTTTTCTATAGAGTCATCACACTAGTAATAAATTTCTTTCCATATGTTTCCCCATCAGACTGAGTTCCTTAAATGACATGAACCCTCTCTTTTCATCTGCTTATCACCACACACAGTGCTTGACATAATAAATAAATAACTACTGATTTGAACAGAATACTACTCATAAATCAGTCAAGGAAGTAATAATATAGAAAAGTAGTTTTAGGTAGACCCATTTGAAACTGCTATTATTCAAGCTGTTTTGACCTACAAAAACAGCAATTTCATATGGTTCAACCAAATAGATTAATCTTCTAATTCTAAAATCCTTCAAAGAAAAAGACTGAAGAGGGTTAAAGCTAACTAAAAGCTTAACTGTTTGCCTTTAAAATTGAAAGATACTACTGTCCCAGTTTAATAGAACATTTAAAAAAAATCATTTAAAAACATTTAAACATTTTAAGAAGCACGTAATGGCTCCCCCTAAAAAGAAAATAAATCATATATAAGGCAAAGCAAGCTGATTTCCACAAATGAGAACCCCCAGATCAATTTATCAGTAATCATGCCTTCCAACCCCTTATTAAGACATTTTAGATCAAATTCTGTAAAATTCTGCAAGGGTGGTGGCATAAATTTAAATTCTGCTTTTTCTCTAGTTCAGATTTACCTGTCTTTTGATGATTTCTGGCTATCCCAACACTGTGTTTTGCTATCCTGACTTCCTCCTTCTCAACCAGTCACTGTACCTACGTTCCTATTATTTGTTTGCCTGTCAGAAATTTCTCCCCACCCTTTTCTTTTTCTTTTCATTTTGACTATACCCATAAAGAAATACTGTACATTTTCAAGTACAGTTGATTAAGGTAGTTAAGTCACCACCTTTTCAGTAGATGTTTAATGAACTCTTCAGTGTATCAATCTCAATCCTACATTCCCAAATTGGAGCGACACCAACAGACAACAGAATTGTCTGGACAACCTCTAAATACACACAATAGAAACTTGGAGCACTTATTCTATTCTGGATTACTTTTAAAGGTAAAATATCAAATTCAAGTTGCTTAGAATGAAACTGCTACTACTATGACAGTAATAAACAATTTCTGCTTTTATAGCATGGGTGATTACTTCCCTCTCCCTCAGGACTTCAGCTAATGAAATCTAGGGGTTAAATTTTAGCTTCTATTAAATTCCTTACAAGTTACCTTCCAGATTAGTAGCAAAGTAATTACTGTACTCATAAAGCAGAATTAATGAGAAATCAAGTACCCAGTATGGCTGTAAAAATGGAAAGTCACTGGGAAAAAAGGATCTTACGCAATTATTAAGAATTACTTGTCACATATATTCCTATATGTCCCATATTACAGAGAGGGGAAAAAAGGACTCTTCCCAAATATAGGATATTCAGCTAGGACTGAAACCAAACTCAAATCTGCAGGTACCTGTTAGTAAGATTATTAGAAAGATAGCTTTGATGGCACAATTATGGAGCAAATGCAATACAGTGAACAGGCTTATTAAGCACTGTGTTAACAGGAGAAAATTTAATATTCAGATCTTTTTGTGAACAAATGTATAAACTGTATGTATAGTTCCCATCAGTTTTATGGATCAATTTAATTAACCATAACTTGCCTCCTCAATATCCTGTTTCCCTTGGGAGATTGGGATTGACACATATACACTAATATGTATAAAATAATAAGAACCTGCTGTATAAAAAAATACATAAAATTAAAAAAAAATCCTGTTTCCCATATCCTGCAGATGTAGAAATATTTATCAGTTCCCTCTTGCCCTTACCCAATCTAAAAACTTTTAAAAAAATAAATGTTTGTTCATTTTTGGATAAATAATACATTCACATGACTGCAAATACAAAGGGGAAATCTTTGTTATTTCTCTGCCGGGACTATTCCAAGAGTCTGACTGATCTTTTACTTCTAGTCACCAGAAAAATGGCTTCTAATCTACCCTACAAATTGGTGCCACATTAATCTACCTGAACACAGATCTACAAGTCAATTGTTTAATACCAACCCAGTTTTTATAGCAGTTGAGTACAATCTGGTTAACACAAAACAAAGGCTGATACACTTATTTTATAAAATTAGAAAACCCAGGCTTAAAAATGATAAATGATTTGCCCAAGTACACAGGAATTAGGAATAGCATTAAAACCCCTGTCTTTTGTCAGTTTAAGTTACTTCCATTCTACCAGCCTATCTCCCTGATATTCAGTGGCTCCCCCTGCCTCCAGATGGAAATTAAAAACCTCCATGATCTGGTAGCAATTTACCTTCCTTCTCTTTTATATCCCCTCACCACATCCAAAGTGGATATCTTCCTACTTTACTTGTTTTCCAACTTTTCTGTTCTTTATCTTTCTGTTCTCTGTATTTCCATTAAGTCAAAAATCTTACCCCCATCCATCAAAATCCAGTTTAAATGCCACTGCCTCCAGGAAAACATACCCTGCATTTACTCTTCCTACCTTTACTCCATTAAGAAACTCTCTCTCCCCCAACTAAAATCTCTTATTTTTATCCTTCTTATGACATTTAAAATCCTTGCCTTAAAACTTGTGTATTGTTTTCTCCTCTACTGAAGTTCTTTAAAGGAGAAGACTCACCCTGTGAAAGCAAGTCTTCCACAACTAGGTCTATGGTAGGTACAACATTAAGAGGAAAACAAACGAATTATTGCACAACTCCTTAGTAGTACAGAAAACTGTGACAGAAAAGAAAAAAAAAGAATTAAGCTGAGGAAAGTTCTCTATAGACCTAGAGTCCCAATCCTAGTCGGCAATTAGAACCACCCAGTGAGTTAAAATTTTTTTTCAATCCAGGACCCAACTCAAGTGGATCAAACCACTTATGCCAATAACCTGCCACCTGTGGAGGTAATACAGAAACAAATTTTTTAAATTTCATGCAATAGCCTAGAGCTGCCTCAGGAATATTTTATACTAGACAGCTTTCATTTTGACTCACCCCAATCATCAAAAATTAAATCTTACACTATTTATCTCCCCTGCATCTCTATGTGCTGGGTAAATTTTATCAAATCAAATTATTTAATGAATACTCCAAAACGTCAGCATTTTGAATGCTTAATATCCTTTAGTGCAGTATTAGCCAGGCAAGATAAATTAACTGGTTTAAATTAACACATTAACCACACAACTCACACCAATCAATGTTACTTCTTGGCTTCAAATGACTTTAGACCATTTCAAAACTAAAGATATCACCTCAGAAAGTTAGGATCCAGTATTCTAAGCCTTTGACAACAAATCAAAGAGTGCCACTAACTAAGCATTCTGAGTAATTACTTTGAAGGTGGCAATGGTTATATGTCTTGGGTATGTGCATTAAAAGCAATCACTCTAACGTACTCAAAGTATCAACGAGTAAAATGCTGATACCTGGAATTTGCTTTTAAAAACTCCTAAGAGTGTGAAGGTGGGTAGATGAAATAAGAATGACAATGTTTTCTAAATGTTCAAGCTGGATGATGGGCACATTGGGGTTCACTGTATTATTTGGCTCCATTTTAAAATATACATAAATATATTTATATACTTATATATACTTAAATTTTTCATAATCAATTAAAAAATTATCACTTTAAAGTTTTAATTCAAGTGTCACTTGAGATAAATAGGAAAAGAGGACCTACCTCTTAACTTAAATACTGGTACTGCTATGTCATGGTACAATATTCCCCCCAAAACCACAAAGATTAACAGTCTTATTTCTTAAGAAAAGTTAGTAGCATATTTATATCAAAAGCTATAAGAAAAATCCCAAGAACAAGAATTCCCATCAATTCCTTTTTTATGCCTCACTGTATCTTCATTTCACACCCCTCAACTAAACATTCAGATTTTTAAAATCTGCAGTAACTAATGTTTAAGACCACAGGTAATTAATATTTAATCTAAAAAACGTGCCATTCCTGCTGAACTGACATAACGCACCCTCCTACCATTTCCAAATAAAGTTGCTGAAGGGCTTATTTTTGAAGTTAGGAAGTATGCACAGAACTTCCAATTCTAAGTCTAACTTCATTCAACTTACTTAGTAATAGGTTACTTTTGAACATTTAAAGATCATATTAAAGGATCAAGAAAATAATACAAGTGCTCTTTTAAAGGATAGTCCAATAAGCCCCACTGATAATTGCCTCTTTTAGAATTTTAGAAAACTTGAAAAAAGGGCAAGTCTTCGTTTAAGAAAAAGATCTTCATATCTTCAAAAGGTTGTGACCAAAACAAATTCAAATAAAGAAAAATTAGTGACCTAATGGATTTGGTAGGAATTCAAAGAACCTGCCACTTTGGGACCTAATTGAACTGAATATTACCTGTTTGTTCTAGGGAGAAAAAAAAAAATCAATACCAATTTCATCTCAATAATGTCCAATTACAAAACTCAAACTGATGCACTTTACTAAAGCAAATCTTTCAGTTACATCAGCAAAAGTAAGTACAACTGCATCCATGTAGGGGTATTTAGCTTATCTAAATACCATGGATTTCATATTTAGTTAGCCCATCTATAGGACAAGTGCATACACAGAATACCTAAGAATAAACAGGAGTTAATACTCCCATTTAAAAAGGCCTGCATTTCTCCATAATAAACATCATACATAATACCAACAGCCAAGCTCCCAATGGAACAACTTGTCCCAGAATTTTTCCAGGTTGTGGGAGAACATAACATAACCAGATATCTTCTCAGGCTCACACAACCACCACCAGTATAAAATACTTTGGTAAAGATTTTCCAAGTACAGTGGTCTCTGGAGGGCAGATGGCACAGAAAATATCAAAAACACCCAACTCCCCTACCAGAATTTAACTTATAATTAACCAATGTCTTAAGAAACTAAGTATTTCTTTTTTACCCTAACTTTCCTAAAAACATCCAGCTCTTGGTTAACGCATATTTACTTCCGAAGAGCAGTGCTGGAGAAAAGTGAAAACAGGTAATTTTATCTGCCAGGATTTCTACTCCTAAACTCCCAGAAGGCAATTCTACTATTTACTCCTATTTTTTAAAGGAAGAAAAATTTAAAAGGATATCTGTTTATTTTACTAAATGTCTTACAATCTGCAGCTAAAGAAAAGTATGGAGACTAGGTAATTTGCTTAGAAGTCACATAAATAGCTTTGCTATTCATCTATGAGGCAGTGATTCTTCCAGGGAGAATATGGTAATTACCTTATCCCTATTATCTGATATGCTATCTCTTCCCTGCAGTTGCAAATCATTGCCTAAATGAGCTACTGTTAAAAATGGGACTGTGCAGTATATATTAGGTGTGTGCATGCATGCATGGGGTATGGATTTCTGTTAGGGGAGGTGGGGGAGGTAGAGAAGGAAAACTGAAAACCGCTGTTCTCCAAAGCACAGAGGTACTTGTAACATCATTTGTAAACATCATTCATGAAACAAAAAACATTGTTTTAAGTGGGAGTTTGGGATTAGCATATGCAAACTGGTATATATAGAATAGATAAACAACAAGGTCCTACTGTATAGCACAGGGAACTATACTCAATATCCTGTGATAAGCCACAATGGAAAATAATATGAAAAAGAATGTATATATGTATAACTGAGTCACTTTGCTGTACAGCAGTAATTAACACAACACTGTAATTCAACTATACTTCAATAAAAAATAAATTTAAAAAAAGGGCTACAAAAATACTGCAGAAACAAACAAACCAAAAAAACATTGTTTTAAGGATTTAAATTAGTTATGCCAAATAGCAAATTTTTCCTTAAGACACAAATAAGCCATATCCTAAGAAAGTTATTAACATGGAGCTTGAAAGATATCTGGTTCTTTTTTAACATGGGCTTTGGGGCTGTGACAGGTGCAGACTCCCAAGAGCCTGGTCCCTACAATGATGATTGTACCTGCCATTGTAGTTTGATTATTTTCTAGTTACCTTTTAGCACCTATTATTCCTTCTTATAAGAGAAAAAATTAGTTGACACTCCACTTTTTTGGACTCCTCCTCCAAAACACTGCTCCTACTCATTTTAAGCAAATTAGAACAAACAAGTGAGCTCACTAATAAAGAAGCATATGACATAAAAAGCAAAGGAGAGGCAACACCTGTTCAAAGAAAAAATTTAATATTCCTTGAACAAAAGGCAGGAGGTCAACTATCCTTGTCTATATAAAAAGAAACGCTTTTAAGTTGGAAAAGTGAACATTCCTTCTAAACTTTAACCATACTGTTTTCAAAGACCCTGAATTACGAGTTTGATATCAACTGCTTATCAACATTGTTATTCTCAACTAAGCTCTGGAATTCTTAAAGAATCTCATAGTAGCTTCCAAATTTCACTCTTAATACAACAGCCAATAAATGTATATTAAAATGACCAGTAAGAACCTTCATATAGGAAACAAATAAGTTACCTTTAGTGTGATATACAATAGCAGCCCTCAGGTCAAAAGAACCCCAGCTATCATTCCTTTCTAGGCCTCTCTGGTATCTCTGTTCTTTGGCGGAGCCTAACAAAGTGTTCGTAGGAGACGCCAGAGGATTTTGATTTTCTATCTCATAGTCCTTTGAGAGAAACACTAAAGCACCTTGACTACTGGTGTCTGCTTTTTGCAGGTCACCTATATGACTGGGTTCCAAGGATAAGGCTCCACTCTCACTAGTAGTCCCAGATTTTAGAATGCTACCCAGAACTTGAGGACTAGTCCGTTTTTCCAGCTCATAAGCCTTGGGAAACACAGGATGCTCACTTCCTGAGGGGATTATTTCAGCACCCTGTGAAACCAAAGTGGCAGGATATTCCCCTTGAAATGTCACCTCCATCACTTTATGATCTGATGATTTCCCAATAACAGTCTCAGGGCCAGCACTGGGCTCATTGATAAATGATAAACCCCACTGATTCTGGAAGATATCCCCCAGGTTTTGCTGATCTGTCTGAGAGGGTAGATCCACTTGTGCTGTGCTCAACAGCACAGTTTGCATATTTGAAGGGTAGATAAAAAGGCTGGACTTAATTTGTTCAACAGCTGCTGAAGTCAGACTCATGTCTTGGAGAACTGAATCAGTCCCAGAAGAGATGGGTGTTAGAGTATTAGCAGCAGTAGTTAGCAGTGGCTGACCCCCAGGAGAATACACACTTGCATCAGTCCCTGCTAAAACTGGCCCATTAGAGAAGCTGGCCGAAGTAACAGATTTCAGCGCTGACATAGGGACCTGGGATAATCGACTTGAAGATTGGGTCTGAGTTTCCCCAGTAGATGACGAAGAGGATGAAGATGAAGATGGTGACACGGAAGAGTTCTGTACAGTTTTGTTGAGGTTTTCCTTAACTTTGCTTGCATAACTTATTTTAGGAACTATTTTAGCACTGCTATTGTCCACTGGAAAAACTGGGGGTGGTTTAAATAGGGTCCACGAGTCCTCTTTGGAGGCAACAGCAGAAGTATGCTTTCCTTTGGGCCGATCATCAAACTTTTTGCTGCTCACACCAGGCTTAATATCAGAGCTTTTCCTCAGCATATCACCCACAGCAGGTTTTCCTCGACTTGTTCCTCCAGGCCCAGTTTCATACTTCCAGATGGGCTTTGAACCATCTACTCGATTTCCCTTTTGTTCACTGTAGTCAGGCTTGAAAGTTTCAAGTCCCTGTTTTAAGGTTGGGACATTGGTCTCTTGTTGCATTATTTTGTCCTGCACTAAATTAAGGTTTTCACAACCCTTGGCACTATTGCGCCTAGCTTTCCTTTTTTTAGGAGTGGTATATCCGCTCTCAGATCCACTACCATCATTATCTGCTCCTTTGCCCATATAACCATTAGCAATATAGCCAGAATTATTTGTTACAACACCATTTGGAATTGCTACAGTATCAGTCTTGTCTACAGATTGGTTCTCTCCAGATTTATTTTCATAAGACTTCCCATTCTTTTTGTCCATACTGTTTTTCTGAATGAAATTCCTGGTTTTAATTCCTGCTTTCCCAAAGGTGATGGACTTTACAGTCTGCTTCAGATTAGTGTCTACAACTTGTTGGTTGCCATTGAGGACCCTGGAAATAGGGTTGGTGGCTTCATCAGAACCCAGGTTCTTTAAAGATATTTCTCTTTCTCCAGCATTACCATTTAGTTCACCATAGCCTAGGGAAAAAAAGGTTAAAAAATTACAATATGTACGTAACACTTAACAACTATTCATTTACAACATACTAGACACTATACTATGACTTCAGCTTTATGTTATTATTTCATAACTCTATGAGAAAACACTTGTTAGTCCCATTTCACAGATTAGGAAGTTTACTAAGCAAGAGACAGAACTGACCTGGTATCAAACCAGAGTCCAAGGTCAGAAAGAAGATGACTTCTTAAGCATAATATCTCTCACCTAACAGGATCAACCTTCCCATCATTCTCACAAGGCTGTTATAAAATTTCCTTTATAGGGACTTCCCTGGTGGTCCAGGGGTTAAGACTCCATGCTCCCAATGCAAGGGGTCCAGGTTCAATCCCTGGTGGGGGACCTAAGATCCCACATACCATAACTAAACCCTGAGCGCTGCAATGAAGACCCAGCGCAGCCTAAATAAATAAATAATTTAAATATAAACAAATGAGTAAATAAAATTTTTTTACAATTAAGAACAGAGCTACCTTCTGGGCGAAATCAAGTTATACTGATACAGTAAATCTAAGTATTACAACAAAATTAAAGATTCCACTTCCATGAAACCATAAATGGCTGGTGGTCACCATAAGCAGTTCCTATTGCATTCTGTCAAACAAAAATCTAACACTTGTGAACTTTTTCAAAAGTGGTCTTAAATTCATTGACACTTCCCAGACATTAAATCATACTGCTATTGTATGAAACCCAAACACCTATGTACTAACTCTTATAAGATATATTTTCTTCATTTTATATTTGGGTAAACAGACTCTCAGAGAAATTAAGTGACTTGCCCAAGTCACAAAGTGGAAGAACTGGAAAGCTGAACTCCAGTCTGTCTGGAACATGGTTTCCTATCACTATGTCATACTGCCTAACCAAACGATTCAGTAAGAAGACACTAACAAAACTACAATGAAAGGTATCTAATTTAAAAAGTGTTATGGTATTCAAGTTTAATTTAAGAACTTCAGTCACCATAATCAGTTTATTACTATAGGTGATTCAGCCGGTCAACAACTTTTCTCACTTCCTTACTAGTAAAATAGCGTTACTAGTTATCTACCTTACTGTGAAATGTTCCCTAAAGCATCTTGAGGTCAAGTCATTAGAAACAGATACATGATAAAAGAGAAGGATGGGTACACACACACACTCACACTCATTTAAGGCAGCTTTTCAGGGGGTGGGGGGAAATCCAATAGTATTTAGTATTCCAACAGGAATAAATAATAAATAATTTGTCACTCTCATTCGTTCTCTTGGGCCTTTAGCCTGTCAAGGCTAAAAGGCACATGAGCTTGTATATTCTTGTTTTGAATTTTGTTTTAATTTCCAATATGGTAAATATCAATAGACATAATCCACATCAAAAGCTCTTTGTATACTTCAAGAGTATAAGGGACACTAAAATTTTTTCTAAGGCCTGAGAACCACTGTTTTAAAAGAACTTGATGTGGAACAGCACACACTGAGAAGATTCACAACACGGTTTACTATAATTTTAAGTCACTCCACATCAGAGAAATGAGCAAATTATATTAACTTTCAGGAAATAACTTAAGAAAACATACTTAAGGCATAATCATTCTTGAGATACAGTGGCACAGAACGTCTTCCATGAGAGAATATATTTTGTAAAAGTTCTTAACTTCTGTAGAGGTACATTTTATTTTTTGGTTGGCTAAAAAAGCTATGATAGCCAATCAAATCAAACTTTTGGTGGAAAAATTCTATGAAACAGCAGAGATCACTGCTTAGGATGTTTTCTAAAAGGTTCTTATTTTTCTCCAGAAAAGCAGAAATTTCGACAGAGACTCTCAACATTTTTAACAGGTACAAGTTTACCGGTGCACAACTCTAGACCAATGAGAACTATATATACCATTTAACATACTAACAGGCTAAAACAAAGGCTTGTACCCTTGGGCCAATTAGTCATAACCTTTCAGATCTCAAACATAAGCAGTCTTAAACACAAAAATAAATAAATAATCCAAAGTCCAAACTAAGTTGGACCAAAGCCAAGACTTTAAAATTAACTAGAATAATTTGTCCTATTTAGTGGCTCTGACATCAGAAATCACCAATTTAAAAACCACCCAGAAGCCACTATACTTCCGCCCCGCAAGTTTTAACGACAAAAAATATTTCTCATTTAACCATATAAAAATTTTCCCATGGCAACTTCGTTGGTTGCAAAAAGTCTGCCAGAGAGACATTTTCTTTTAAAAATTTAGGTATTGAAACAAAATGTAAACACTATAGAATTACTGAGAGAAATCAAAAGTCTCCAAGTGCTTTTATTATTTAGGGTTGCCATGCTAAAGCATCTAACCCTACTTCAAAAGGACTCAGCAGAACTGGAGTCCTGATAAATCTAGCTTTTGGATTAGTATCTGAAATTACCAAATGAATTTGCATTTGTCCCTCTCTTGCGCCCTCTTCTGGATAAAGAAAAACTGTTACTCTTTACAGGTTTATGGGTAATGGGCCATAAAAGCCCACCTCGACACATTACAGACACATTGCAAAAATCCTCACAAGTTTTCTTAATAAATTAGCACTATGAATGCTGAAGCAACAGTGGCATGACCGGGCCACACAAGAAAAGCTGCTCACCCCAAACTGTTTACATTCTCTCAGAACTGCTAAACCCAGTTTCCCCTATATATTCCCTTTCAGGATAAGACAAACTATTATAATTTGAAGGATGCCACCTTGAATGGTTCAGGGGCTGCCCCCATAAGTAGAGAGGAGTCCTGCAGGAGTACATTAATATCTGACAGACAAAACTGAATTTTCCACTCTGAACTGTAATACTGCCTTATAGTCCAAGTAACCATAGTAAGATTTTTTCACCTGAAGTTGAAAAAATCCTAACGTTAAAAAGATCTAGTGTTACATAGTTTCTAACAGTTTTTAAACTGTTCCAAATCTTTAGGATTAAACACTCAACAAATTTAATGTTCATTTCTACTGCACACCATCAGTCCCTACCACCCCCCAAAATGGAACATCTGACATTCCAATTTCAGTCTTCAAGTACTATTAAATCTGCAATTGAAAAGCAGTTTTTCTCCAGCTCTCAGTAACTGCTTATATCAAATTTGACACGCAGGATTTAACATTCATTCTCCTACCGTTTCAATTTATAAAGAACCATTATTTTTTTTAATCTGCGTGGTTATAAACTTTTAACTTCATTTCTTTTCAAATGTTTTCTAAAATGATTTTTGCTCTCAATTTAACATTTGTTAAAAAGAAGAGTTTGGGGATCCATATCGGTTTTAAAATCGGACCTTTCCTTTTTAACATGGAAAAAAAGTCTCCTCCTAGGCAAGATGGTAGTGCACCAACCTCATGGATGAGCCACCTCGGTTCACCCTTAAGGGCAAGAAAAAGGGGTCAAAAAAACGTCGCCCTCTCCACCATTCAATCAAACATTTTTCTAATCTCTCTCCTCAAAACCACTGCCCAAGCCCAGAAAATAAATGTTGGGGTGGTTGGAGAGAGATAGAACAAGCTTTTTTTTTTTGTAAAAATGAGCTGCTAGAAGGAAAGGGCCCAAGTGAAAGCCTGAGAGGCGGAGTCGTGAGCGAACCTGGCAGGAGACGAGGTTCCTGTGGCAGAGAAACTCGTGACCGGGGAGCCTGGTTCCCGCTGGGTACCCCACCCGGTCTTCAGGCACCGCCTCTACCCAAAATGTATCCCTCCCGCCCCCCCCACAAGCCCTCCTGCCCCAGGAGCGCTCGCGGCCGCCGCCCGCGGCCTCCTTCTCCCTCGGCTCCGCTTCGAGGCCGGCTCCCCACCCCGACCGCCCGCGCCTCCCGCCGCACCCGGGAGCGGGAAACGGGGCCGCCAGCACGCGGGGCCCGGCGCAGGCCGCTCCCCTCGTGGCCGCTTCCCTCCCCCACCCCAACCGCCCCCGCCCCTCACCCCAGGGACCCGCCCGGGGCCGCGCGGCCGCCACCGGGTTACACAACCCGGCCGGCGACGGGGGGAGGGGCGGCCGCGGGCCGGGGGCGGCGGCGCCCCCGCAGTGCGGGAAACGAGGTGACGCCGGGGGGGATCCCCAGCCACCCGGCTCGGCAGCGCCGTGCGCCCCTCGACACTCTTCCCCCTCCGCTCTTCAGTGGGCCGGAGTCGGTGACAGGAATCGGCTTCCAACATGGCGGACAGGAAGCGGCCCCGCGAGGAGGAGAGAACATTCCAGCCGCGCCGGCTCTGGGGGGAGCGGGCCCGGGGCGCCGGCCTCGGGAGGAGCCGCGGGGACAGACTGCGAGGTGCGGTGCCCGGAAGGGGCGTCTAGGGGTGGAAATGACCCGAGAGACAAGGGGTCCCAACCGCCCCCCCAAGACGGGGAACCCCAAGGCCACAGGTGGGCTTGGGGTGGCGGGTGAGGGAGGACACTTCCTCAACTCTGCCCCCCTACCCTCTCATCGCCGTATGCAAAAGGGTCTCGCGACGCCACCCGAGTCGGAATTCGCTAGGCCTTCCTGAGTTACACCCGAAGGACTTTCCTGGGGGGGCGAGGTTCACCCCCAACTCAGGGTCCCCAAATTAGGGTCCCTCCGGGGCCGCAAGAAGGTAAACGAGAAAGGAATATAAGGCTAGACTTCCAAGGCCGACCCTCCGGGTCTCCCTCCAGTCCGGGCCGGGAAGGTCACACTGGCCTGGTTGGGCCTCTCCCATGCTGAGGAGAAGAGGGCGCTGCAAACCCCGGGACCCAGCCCGAGCTTTCGGAGAATGAAAGGGGGCTTCCCCATACCCGCAGGACAGGGACACACACGCACACACACCCTGACCCCGTCCGCGCTTCCCCGATCCAGCCCCACCCCCATCTCCCCTACCCCCCACCTCCATCCCCCTTCCCCCACTCGTCCTCCCTCCCGTACCTGTTTTCTTCTTCGGCGTTTCCTGGTGCTGCTGGAGGGCGTGTTTCTGCTCATGTTTCAACGGCTTTGGCTGGGCCTTGGGGCTGCCCTCGGCTCCATGCTGCAGGTATTGGTGAGGCTGCTGGTGATGGTGGTGGTGATGGTGGTTGTGGCTGTGGTTGTAGAAATAATAATGGTGGTGGTGGTGCGGCTGCTGCTGCTGTTGCTGCTGGGGGTGATGGTGCGGATGGTGGTGGTTGTGATGGTGCTGAGACTGTGGCTGGCTGGGCTTCTCCTCCATTGAAAGCGGCTGAGACTCTCTGGCTGAGGCTGCGGGCTGCTGCACCGTCAGGATCTGAGACTGCTTCTCAGGGCTCACTCAGTATATCTGAGCGCGTCTCGCAAGCGCACTGGTTAACCGAGCGATTCTGCGAGATTGGCAGCCGCACCCCAGCAATCAGGAGCCACGCTGCGCCTCTGGCCCCGCCCCTAGCCCAAATCCTCTTTCCTTCCCCTTAGCCACTGCCTGCTGGCCAACGCCACTTACCCTATGCAACCTCACAGGGCCGGGCCTTCAACGTCAGCACTATGGCTCTCTCTTCTGTCGCTTTCTCTCCTTCACCGCGCAGTCTGCGAACAGCACTTTCTACACTTTTCGCCCGCAAGCTAGCTCATGTTGAGGGCAGCAGATTCCACTGGCGATTCCACTGGCTCTGGGAGCCATCTGTTGGTTTTGCATCTCCTAGAATCTATTGGCTTTTTTTTTTTTTTTTTTCTAAATCCTTTTCCGGGTAACCAGAGGGGAAGCTCAATTCCCTTAACCCTGAGACCACTAAAGGGGCAATACAAAAAGAGGAAATAAATACATTTTTAAAAATACAAGAGCTTCGCAATCCAGTAGATCATTTTGTATTCTGGATTCATTTTGCTTTGTATTCATATGCTAATCTCTTCCTTTCCACGAAGGGATTATAGGATTCCACAATGGGGTATCTGTGTAATTTTCTAAAAGGGCACAAAGGGTTTAAATCATTGTTTCTTTGTAGTTGGAGGCAAGGGAGAGTGGGAGGAATGAAAATCTAAAATCTACACTGAAGTAGGTTTTTTTGTTTTGTTTTGTTTTAACTCTGCAGGTGAGGTCAACTGTGGAACTAAGAAGGGTTTTAGAATGTGACGAGTTTCAAGAGAGAAAGAGGGTGAAAGAGCACTTTAAAAGTTAAGTTTAAAAAATTTTTTTGCATATATGGAAAATATTGGAATTTAAAGAAATACTGTTGCATTTTGTAACATTGATTTAACTTATCCTGCACTATCACATCACTGCCTGATTTTTAAATGTTTAGTCAGGACAGTGGTTACTCAGGAAGGAAGAAAACGGTTGTGATGGGAGCACAGGGGTGCACTCTGATAATATTTTATTTCTTGACCTAGTTGGTGATTACACATATATTTGCTGTGTAATTATTTCTTAAACTGAATATGTATGTATGTGTAATACATTTTTCTCAATGTATGTTATACACTGGATTTTTGAAAATTTACCATAAAATACATAAGATTTACTATTTTACTCCTTTTTAAGTATGCAGTCCAGTGTCAGTAAGCACACTCACACTGTTATGCAACCATCACCACTGTCCATCTCCAGAACTTTTCATCATCAGAAACTGAAACTCTGCACCCATTAAACAATAGCTCCCTGTTCCTTCCTCCCCCCATGCCCTGGTAACCGTTATTTTATTTTCTATCTCTATGATACCTCATATAAGTGGAATCATACAATATTTGTCCTTTTGTGTCTGGCTTATTTCACTTAGCGTAATGTCTTCAAGGTTCATCCATGCTGTGGTATGTATCAATATCAGAATTTCCTTCCTTTTTAAGGCTGAATAATATTCCATTGTATGCATATGCCACATTTTGTTTTTCCATTCATTCAGCAATGGACATGTGGATTACTTCCTCAGTGTATATTTTACAATTTTTAAATGTGGCTTGAATTCCTACAGCAGGACAATGTTAAAGGAACAAGAAGCTTAAAAGAAAAAGTTTGTACTTTGAAATCAATGAATATCAGCACAAAAGCGTAATTAAAAGATAAAAGTCTTTTTCCAAGAGCAAATGTCACTGAATTCAGACAACCATGTCCAGACTTGACTTGTTCTTTATAGTGAGGATTTGCGTTGCCTTGCGGAATTTTAAAGAAAGACCCCTTTGGGTGGTGGGGGAGTAAATTTACCCCATTTTGAGAGCTAAAACCCTAATAATAACATGTTGTGACAAATAAGTCCTTGCTGTTGAATAGTATTGCACCACTTTCCCATCTATTAAAGAAATAAAAGTGTTTATGGAATTTAGGATTATGTTGATAGGGCTTTATATTCTTTTGCTGACTTGGACGTTTGGTTGAAAATCAAGAATCCCTGAGTCATAACTTCTCTTTCTACATTTTCCACATTATAGTTGCAGGCAAACCAAAAGCACTCACCCTGAGTTTCTGACTTTTCACACCTTGGCCTGCCTTAGTTACTTCACACACAGTCATATGAAGTTTAGGAAACTAAGCCTTGCTCTCAGATGCTCTAGTTACTATGAATGTCGCTGTAGTAGTATGTAGTAGTATGGAGAAAGACTTGTGATATAATGTAGGAAAAAAATGCAGACTATCAAATTCTATGTACAGTAAGATCATAACCTTATAAAAACATGAATCTTTATTTACTTATATATTTATTTTGGCCGCACCGCGCGGCTTGTGGGAATAGCTATGGAAAGACAACAGTAGAATGTGTACCTTTTCTTCCTCCTGATTTTTCTCAAATAGTTTTATGTAAAACATATTTTGAGATTTGCCATGTATTTGAAAATAATAATGCCATAATACCAACCCCCCTTGAAAAGAGAATAATTGGGGGACTTCCCTGGTGGTCCAGTGGCTAAGACTCTGTGCTCTCAATGCAGGGGCCCTGGGGTCGATCCCTGGTCAGGGAACTAGATTCCACATGCCACAACTAAGAGTTTGCGTGCCACAACTAAAGATCCCACGTGCCGCAACTAAGACCCAGCGCAGCCAAATAAATAATTAAATTTTAAAAAAAGAGAATAATTGGGTCTACTTATTTCAAGCGTTTTTATATTTTAAATGAAGCCTGCATTAAGGAAAAAAACACAACAAGAAAATATAGCATAAGTGTGGAGAAATTATGGGTGCTATTTTTTTTCTTTTCTCTATTTTCCAAATGTTCTGTTATGTAGTTACTACTTTTCATAATAACATTATTTTTAAAAATTAAAATAATAAAAAATTGAATCTGCACAATCCTTAAAACTCATTTTACACCATATTTTACCTACAGTCAATGTACGAAGTTGTATGTAATGGAGAGACAGGAGGTTCCCATATAAGGTAGGCTAATGTTTTAACTATCACTGTAATCATAATACCTAATCTTTATGGAGCATTTATGATGTGTCAGGAACTGTACCAACTATTTTTTTTTTAATAAATTTATTGATTTATTTATATTTATTTTTGGCTGTGTTGGGTCTTCGTTTCTGTGCGAGGGCTTTCTCCAGTTGCGGTGAGCGGGGGCCACTCTTCATCGCGGTGCGCGGGCCTCTCACTGTCACGGCCTCTCCCGTTGCGGAGCACAGGCTCCAGACGCGCAGGCTCAGTAGTTGTGGCTCACGGGCTTAGTTGCTCCGAGGCATGTGGGATCTTCCCAGACAAGGGCTCGAACCCATGTCCCCTGCATTGGCAGGCAGATTCTTAACCACTGCACCACCAGGGAAGCCCTGTACTAACTATTTTATCTTTGTTTTCATTTGCAATTCTTTGAGACAGATATTAAGCCCATTCTACAGATGAGGAATTTGAGACCTGAAGAAGTTAAGAGACTTGCTTATAATTTAAAAGCCACCAAGTTTATGGTGGGGCCTGAAGTAGATTCCAGGTCAGCTGGATAGAAAGAATTTCTAACACTGTCAAAGTATGATGTACATTTCGAAAATTTTAGTAAACCTCGAAAAAACATTCAAGCTGTATCATAACCACCATGAAGGTGGTATCTGGTTACCAACAGAGGCATACGTACTATGAAGCTAATGAAGATTCAGGGCCACTCAATGCACAGGCCCCTCCAAGCCCTGGAGGCCCTAGAAATGGTCTCTTGAAAGAGATAGATATTTTTTCATTGTTTTGTAAAAATTTTTTTAAAGTAACATATTTTTGTATTTTTTCCTTAATGAGGGCCTCCCTGCAAAACCTGGATTCACCCCTGTTAATAGTCATTTTTAACAGTTATTTGGGAATCTGACTCAGAAGTGTTGTAACTTCAATAGGTACTTTAAAAGGTTCTGGTCATTTTATAACATGGAAAAATGTTATGCTATAACTCAAGGGCAAAAAGCAAAATAATAAACTATATGTATACATTATGATTGCATATTAAATATGAATTCAGGGATTGTGAGGGAACTTGAAAATGAAAGCAATAAAATCTTTTTATTCATGTGTTCATTCGCAAATATTTATTAGGTACTTTTTATGTACCAGGTCTTATGCTTTTTGTTATTTGGGGTTTTTTAAAAATCTGTTTCTCTTATTGATAGAGTTTTAGAACTTGGGTGGATACATTTGCAACACTGTCTTAATTATCAGATGAAAGTCACTTTTCACATACCTGTACTCTTACACTTTGTCTACTATGACAGCTTAAGAGATACAGAGATATTTAATTCTCTGGACCTCAGTTTTCTCCTCTCTGAAATATGGAGAATGGGCAAAGAAGCCTCCAAATTTCTTCCTACTCTGACATTCCTTAATCACTATCACTGCTCTTTCTTTCCATATTACTCCTTTATTTCATTATAATAGACTCTACAGCAGCAAAAGTGTAGCTGATAAAAATCTAGCTTTTCAACTGTAACAGTTGACTATAACTTTACAGAAATTATAATCAGAAACAGAATTATGTAGTTTTATATAAATGGAAATTGGCTCTCTGATGATAGTTCCAGTTTCAAACGAGGCAAATCACTGGTAACATCCACTGTTTTATTTTGGCAGGGAAAGAATTTTATTCATGTATATTTCCTTTAGATCTTAATATTTTTGTCTTGAGACACTATCTTCAAAAAACTTTCAAAGGAATTGAACGGAGGTATGGGTAAATTAGGTTAGTCTTTTAATAACGAATATGACGTCTTTTCTAAATATGAAAGTTTTTTAAATGACATTTTTCTTTTATGAAAAGTATTATGGGAACAAGTTTGAGGGAGAAACTACAGCAGAGTGGTATGAGTATAAATTTTGTAGTCAGACAGAACTGGGATGGAATCTCTATTCTGAAACTGCTTAGCTTTGTGACCCTGTGTGAGCAAATTATTTAACCTCTCTAAGCCTTAGTTTACTTATCTGAAAAATAGAAGTAATATTAGTGCCTAACTCACAAGGTATAGTGAAAGTCAAATTAGATAATGTAAATAAAGTTGTTGGGTATAGTGTTTATAACATTAGTAAGTGGTACTAGATATTAAATATTAGTGATACTAAATTATTAAATATTAATATATAAAGTTAAAATTTCAGATATGATATTTCATTAAGGAAACTGAGTTTCAGAAAATTCAATTAGCAAGTTAACCAAGAATTGAATATTTTCCCAATTTTTAAAAAAAGAAGCAAATAGCCCTTTTGGCCCTCTGAGCAGCACCATGGCAGTGGGCAAGAACAAGTGCTTACGAAAAGTGGCAAAAAGGTTGCCAAGAAGAAAGCGGTTAATCCATTCTCTATGAAAGATTGGTATGATGTGAAAGTACCAGCTATGTTCAGTATATGAAACATTGGAAAAACACTAGTCAGGAAAACTCAAGGAATCAAAATTGCATCTGATGGCCTCAAGGGCCGTGTTTTTAAAGTGAGCCTTGCTGATCTGCAGAATAATGAAGTTGCATTTAGAAAATCCAAGCGAATTACTGAGGATGTTCAGGGCAAAAACTGCCTGACCAACTTCCATGGCATGGATCGCACCTGTGATAAACTGTGCTGCAGAATGGTCAAAAAATGGCAGGCCATGATCCAATCTCATGCTGATGTCAAGACTACCAATGGTTATTTGCTTCATCTAATTCTGTGTTGATTTTACTAAAAAACACAATAGTCAGAAATCCAGAAGAAGATGATAGGAATCATGACCCGAGAGGTGCAGACAAATAACTTGAAAAAAGTGGTCAATAAATTGATTCCAGACAGCACTGGGAAAGACATAGAAAAGGCTTTGCCAATCTTTTTATCCTCTCTCTGATGTCTTTGTTAGAAGAGTAAAAATCCTAAGAAGCAAAAATTTGAATTGGGTAAACTAATGGAGCTTCATGGTGAAGGTAGTAGTTTTGGAAAAGCTGCTGGGGATGAGTTGAATGCTAAAGTTGAATGAGCTTATGGATATGAGTCACCAGTCCAAGAATCTGTTTAAAATTCAGACATTTAATGGTGACAATAAAAAGTCTTATTTGTGATGTTTAAAAAAAATAGAATAGGCAACTGCTGTCAACTAAAATCAATAGTGCATTCAGTAGCAGTCCTCTCTGAGTAGCAGGTTCAAAGTTGACTTTCACTTTCTTCTTTTTTGCTTCTCTATTTTTTCGTTGTTGTACATTTAACATTTATTCCTTTTGTTTAAAAAAACTATTTTAAAAAAATGAATGAATTCAACATCTAACTCTCCTGTGAACATTAATCCAAAAAAAAAAAAAAAATGACCAACAGAATCAGTATGCCATTTTGGATTCCTTTCTGAGTCTCCAGTAGACAAAATGAATTTATGTATGAATGAATCAATAAATATTTAGTTGTCAGTGTGTATAATACTCAGTGTGTTGGAGTCCATAGTTAGATGCATCTAGATGTTAGATAAAATGTCACTCCCTGGGAATAAAACTGGTAAGACTCAACATAAACTGGATGAAATTAACCACTACTAGGGAATCTAGTCAGTGTGATTAGAATGCCTAAGAAGCTATTAAAATAAATAGTGTAACCATGGAAACTACTGTTGTAGTTTTTATTCAATTTTATTTCCCTCCTTATTGTCTTTTTTTTTTTAATGAGAATTTTTTTTTAAAATTAATTAATTAATTTATTTATTTTTGACTGTGTTGGGTCTTCGTTTCTGTGCGAGGGCTTTCTCTAGTTGCGGCGAGCGGGGGGCCACTCTTCATCGCGGTGCGCGGGCCTCTCACTATCGCGGCCTCTCTTGTTGCAGAGCACAGGCTCCAGACGCGCAGGCTCAGTAATTGTGGCTCACGGGCCTAGTTGCTCCGAGGCATGTGGGATCTTCCCAGACCAGGGCTCGAACCCGTGTCCCCTGCATTAGCAGGCAGACTCAAGCACTGCGCCACCAGGGAAGCCCCTTATTGTCTTTTAGTGTTTTTAAATTAGTATTTCAAAAGTTATATGATTGCTGTTGTGTTAGTTATTATTGCTGTGTAACAATTTACCCCAAACCTTACTGCTTAAAACAACAAACATTTACTATCTCACAGCCTCTGAGGGTTAGGAATCCAGGTGCTGCATACCTGGGTGCCTCTGGCGAGCATCTGCTTCCAAGATCACTCATGTGGTTGATGGTGGGACTCAGTTGCTGGTGAGATGTTGGAGTGAAGACCTCAGTTCCTCATTGGTCATTAGCCAGGGGCCTCTCTATAGGGCAGCCCACAACATAGCAATTGTCTTTCCTCAGAGTGAGCAATAGAACAAGAGGGAGCTCTCAAGATGAAGCCACATCTTTTTGTAACCTGATCTCAGAAGTGAAATCCATCGTTTCTGCTACATTCTATTTGTTAAAAGTGAATACACACCTACACACAAGGGGAGGGGATCACAGGAGGGTATGAATACTATACTTTCATCAAAGGGATCATTGAAGGTTATCTCAGAGCCTGCCTACTGCAGGTATAAAACCATTTATTAAACTTCTTCTACTTGCTCATATGTCATCACCTAGCTACATTCTGAATATAATCTCACATTATATATGACTTGTTTATAAGGAGAGTACACTAATCAACACACATAAGTTCCTCATCATTTATTAAATTAATAAGTATTTTTAAACACTTGAATTTTGTCACTTGCCAGCCTTGTGAGTTTGGCTAGTGTGATTCAGTCTTCCTAATGCTGATAAGTATATGAACCTAAGCTTGTGACCAGGCCCAGGATTGTAGTCCTGCTTTGAGAGGGCCCACCTGAACTACCACAAGGCCTCCTTATGCAATAGGAATGGCAATATAAAACACCTACGTGGCTAGTCAGGTTAACTTAACTTGGGTTAAGTTACTTGGCTGTAAGCAAACTTGGATGTAAGAAACATTTCTCCCAACACAGCATCAAATTCTACAGTGATAGCTCTATTAAAACATATACCTATTTACCTCAAGAACTGGGTAACTTAACGTCTCAGTCTAATATCTACTTTCAGCTTACAGAAAGATAATCTGATACACACTCTCAAAATCCTTAGTTACATCTTTTCACATAAGTTAATATTTACTCTTTTACTGTATAAGGTAATAGTCACAGGTTCCAGTGATTGGGATATGGACATATCTTTTTGAGGGCCGTCATTCAGCCCACGACAGGGCTGTTGTCTGCAAAGAATTTTTAAATAATAGTAAAATTGGCTAAATGTCAGTCCACTTTTTATTATCACCCTATGCAGGCAATTTTAAACGAAGGCAATGATAAAATACTCCCCATGGGGACAGACCACTTCCAACACCTTCCTCTGCTCTCAGTGTGCCCATACTGAATATTCCAATATGAGCTATTCAGCCTGGCTTAACTTTTCACAGTCAGATTCTGCAAAAAACAATTTGGTGTTTCATCAATAGCCAGCCACATCCCCTAATCTTGGTATGACTGACCCCTCATCCTTCAGGAATCAACTTAAATAAATGTCACTTACCCAAGGAAAATTTCCCTAAAGACCCTTTCTAGACCCAAAGTGCCATACCACCCCTCCCACTTATTTCCTGTATCTGTTTGTTTCTTTCATAGCACTTGCCACACTTTGCAGTTATTTTATTTGTAGGTTAATTTTTTCCCATCTCCTTTACTTGTTTGTAAGGTGCAAGTCTTGTCTACCTTGTTCTCTGAGTTATCCCCAGAACCTAGCACAGGGCCTGGCACATGGTAGATGTTCAAAATACGTGTATTTTCATTGCATTCTCAGCTTGTGTGCTACCAGTAAAGCACATTGGCTCAACATTGAACAAACTTGTCTTTCTTCATCTCATGTCCATTACCCAAAGAGAAATAGCCACTTGTTGTTTAGGACTGGTGACATAGAGAACCATTTATCTCCATAATTCAGAAACAGCTGCAGTGTCATGGATCTTAGTAGAATTGTTTCTCCTGATCCAAACTCCAACTCGGACATGACCATGAATGTTTTATCCTGAAAATTCACAGAGATATCGTAAGACCTCATCACAAAATAAAATATAAGTATGGCATTAACATTGTGAAGGGGGACCTATACATTTTGCCAGGCATCACACTAGAAATGACACGAGTCTAGTCTGTACCTTAAACTTAGCAAGTTCCAAAGATAAATCATCAATTTCCTCTCCTAACCATATGCTCCTCTTAATTTCCTTCAGCATTTCTTTTAGTGGTACAACTATTCACCTGGCTAGTTCTCCATGCTCAGTCTTCAGCTCTCCTTTCTTCTCCCTTTACTCTGTCTTCCTAGGAGATCTCACCCATCTCCAAGTCTAAAATATTTTCCCAGGACTTCCCTGGTGGCGCAGTGGTTGAGAATCCGCCTGCCAATGCAGGGGACATGGGTTCGATCCCTGGTCCGGCGAGATCCCACATGCCGCGGAGCAACTAAGCCCATGTGCCACAACCGCTGAGCCTGCATGCCTAGAGCCCATGCTCCGCAACGGGAGAGGCCCCTGCTCACTGCAGCTGGAGAAGGCCGGCACACAGCAACAAAGACCCAATACAGCCAAAAATAAATAATTAGTAAATAAATAAATTTATAAAATAATAAATTAAATAAAATATTATCCCTACAGTGTTATTTCTAATATATGTCCCCAGTCCTCTCCTCTGAGCTCCAGACTCTCAGTTGCCTACTTGTTCTATCTTAGATACATCACAGGCATTTCAGATTTATCATACCCAAAAGCAAAACTGGTTTTTCTTCTAACCTCTTTCTCTCTGATCTTCTCAGTCTGCAACGACACTACTATTCACCAGTGGCTTAATCCAGAAACCTGGGAGTCTTCTTGGACCCCTCTCTTTCTCTCATCCCCCACAATTATTTCATTCACAAGTCCTATCAGCTATACCCACAAATATATGCAAATTGTGATGACTTCTTTACATCTCCACTACCTCCTAGTCTAAGCTATTTGTCTCTCTACTTTCATGGCATTCCTCTCCAAACTCATTTCATGTCACCCTCTCCTCAACCATTGTGTTACAACCATTCACAGTATCTTTCAGTTCTCTGTACAAGTCGAGCCTTAGCACATTCTGTTTCTTCTGCTGTAATGCTTCTCTCCGGCTCTTTCCAAAGCGGGTTGCTTCTCATTTTAAAACTTAATGTGTCACTTCAAAGACTCTTTTCCTCCCTGCCCTATGTAGTAAGTAGATCTCTCCACTTCTACTCTTTTTTTTAAAGATAGAAGTATAGTTAATTTACAATGTTAGTTTCTGGTGTACAGAAAAAGTGATTCTTTTTCATATTCTTTTCCATTATGGTTTATTACAAGATATTGAATATAGTTCCCTGTGCTATACAATAGGGCCTTGTTGTTGATTTTGTATATAGTAGTTTGTATCTGCTAATCCTGAAGTCCTAATTTATCCCTTCCCCCCCTTTCCTCTTTGGTAACCATAAGTTTGTTTTCTAAGTCTGTGAGTCTGTTTCTGTTTTGTAAATAAGTTCATTTGTGTCATATTTTAGATTCCACATATAAGTGATGTCATAGGATATTTGTCTTTCTCTGTCTGACTCACTTCACTTAGTATGATAATCTCTAGGTCCATCCATGTTGCTGCAAATGACATTATTTCATTCTTTTTTATGACTAATATTCCATTGTATATATATGCCACTTCTTCTTTATCCATTCATCTGTCGATGGACATTTAGGTTGCTTCTGTGTCTTGGCTATTGTAAATAGTGCTGCTATGAACACTGGGGTGCATGTATCTTGTTGAATTAGAGTTTTCTCCAGATATATGCCTAGGAGTAGGATTGCAGGATCATATGGCAACTCTATTTTTAGTTTTTAAGGAAACTCCATACTGTTTTCCGTAGTGGCTGCACCAATTTACATTCCATTTAGCAGTGTAGGAGGGTTCCCTTTTCTCCACACCCTCTCCAGCATTTATTTGTAGACTTCTTAACGATGGCCATTATGACTGGTATGAAGTGGTACCTCATTGTAGGTTTGATTTGCATTTCTCTAATAATTAGTGATGTTGAGCATCTTTCCATGTGACTATTGCCCATCTGTAGGTCTTCTTTGGAGAAATGTCTATTTAAGTCTTCTGCCCATTTTTTGATTGGGTTGTTTGTTTGTTTTTGTTTTTTTATTGAGTCACATGAGCTGTTTATATATTTTGGAAGTTAAGCCCTTGTCGGTCACATCATTTGCAAATATTTTCTTCCAGTCCATAGGTTGTCTTTTCATTTTGTTTATGGTTTCCTTTGCTGTGCAAAAGCTTATAAGTTTGATTAGGTCCCATTTGTTTATTTTAACTTTTATTTCTATTGCCTTGGGAGACTGACCTAAGAAAACATTGGTACAATTAATGTCAGAGAATGGTTTGCCTATGTTCTCTTCTAGGAGTTTTTTGTTTGTTTGTTTGTTTGTGTTTTTTTTAAATAAATTTATTTATTTTTTATTTATTTATTTTTGGCTGCATTGGGTCTTCATTGCTGCGCACGGGCTTTCTCTAGTTGCAGCGAGTGGGGGCTACTCTTCGTTGAGGTGTGGGGGGGTTCTCATTGCGGTGGCTTCTCTTGTTGCGGAGCTCAGGCTCTAGGCGCACAGGCTTCAGTAGTTGTAGCACGTGGGCTCAGTAGTTGTGGCTCGTGGGCTCTGGAGCGCAGGCTCAGTAGTTGTGGCACACGGGCTTAGTTGCTCCGCGACATGTGGGATCTTCCTGGACCAGGGCTTGAACCCGTGTCCCCTGCATTGTCAGGCGGATTCTTAACCACTGCGCCACCAGGGAAGCCCTCTTCTAGGAGTTTTATGGTGTCCTGTCTTATATTTAAGTCTTTAAGCCATTTTGAATTTATCTCTGTGTGTCGTGTGAGGATGTGTTCTAATTTCATTGTTTTACATGCAGCTGTCCAGTTTTCCCAACACCACTTGCTGAAGAGACTGTCTTTTCTCCATTGTATATTCTTGTCTCCTTTGTCGAAGGTTAATTGACTGTAGGTGTTTGGGTTTATTTCTGGGCTCTCTATTCTGTTCCATTGATCCATATGTCTGTTTTGTGCCAATACCACTCTGCTTTGATTACTGTAGCTTTGTAGTATTGTCTGAAGTCTGGGAGAGTTATGCCTCCAGCTTTGTTCTTTTTCCTCAGGATTGCTTTGGCAATTGTGGGCCTTTTATGGTTCCATATAAATTTTAGGATTATTTATTCTAGTTCTGTAAAAAATGTCATGGGTAGTTTGATAGGGATGCATTAAATTTATAGATTGCTTTGGGTAGTATGGCCATTTTAACATATTAATTCTTCCAATCCAAGAGCATAAAATGTCTTTCCATTCTTTGAATCATCTTCAGTCTTCTTTATCAATGTTTTATAGTTCTCAGCATATAAGCCTTTCACCTCTTTGGTCAGGTTTATTCCTAAGTTTTTTTTGTGTGTTTTTTTTTAATGCGATTTTAAAAGAGATTTTTTTTTTTCTGATATTTCCTTCTTAGTATAAAGAAATGCAGCCAATTTCTGTATGTTAATCTTGTATCCTCCTACCTTGATGTATTTGTTTTCCAGTTCTAGGAGTTTTTGTGTGGAGTCTCCAGGGTTTTCTATATATAGTATCATGTCATCTGCATTAATGACAATTTTACCTCTTCTCTTTCAATTTGGATACATTTTATTTCTTTTTCTTGTCTGATTGCTGTGGCTAGGACTTCTAATACTATGTTGAATAGAAAAGGTGAGAGTGGGCATCCCTGTTCCAGATGTTAGTGGGAAAGCTTTCACCGTTCTGCTGTTGAGTATTATGTTGGCTGTGGGTTTGTCACAACATAGCTTTTATTATGTTGAGATATGTGCCCTCTATACCCACTTTGGTAAGAGTTTTTATCATGAATGGATGTTGAATTTTATCAAATGCTTTTTCTGCATCTGTTGAGATGATCATGTGGTTTTTGTCTTTTCTTTTGTTGATGTGTATCACATTGATTGATTTGCGTATGTTGAACCATCCTTGTGATCCTGGGATGAATCCAACTTGATCGTGGTGTATGATCTTTTTTATGTGTTGTTGGATTCGGTTTGCTAATATTTTTTAAACTTATTTTTTATTGAAGTATAGTTGATTTACGTTATGTTAATTTCTGCTGTACAGCAAACTGACTCAGTTATACACATATATACATTCTTTTCCATTGTGATTTATCCCAGGATATTGAATATAGTTCCCTGTGCTATACAGTAGGACCTTGTTGTTTTTCCATTCTATATGTAATAGTTTGCATCTACTAACTCCTAACTTCCAGTCCATCCCTCCCCAAAACCCCCTTTACCTTGGCGGTTTGCTAATATTTTGTTGAGAATTTTTGCATCTATATTCATCAAAGATATTGGCCTGTAATTTTCTTTTTTGATAATTTCTTTGTCTGATTTTGGTATCAGGGTGATGGTGGCTTCATAGAATGACTTTGGGAGGGTACTCTCCTCTTCAATCTTTTGGAAGAGTTTAATAAGAATTGGTATAAGTTCTTTGTATGTTTGGCAGAATTCCCCAGTGAAGCCATCTGGTCTTGGACTTTTGTTTGCAGGGAGTTTTTAAATTACAGATTCTATTTCACTTCTAGTGACTGGTCTGTTCAAATTATCTATTTCTTCTTGATTCAGAAGAAATCTTGGTGGGCTGCAAGTTTCTAGAAACTTGTCCATTTCTTCTAGGTTGTCCAATTTGTTTTCATATAATTGATCATCTCCTCTCCTACTCTTATTTGCATTTATTGTATCCTACACATTTCCTTCATAGCACCTTATCCCAATTAATATATTTGATTAGTCTTCTCCACTAGATTTGAGGCTACATGAGGGCAGGAACTGTGTCTTGTTCACTAACGTATATCTAGCCCCTAGTGCAGTGTGTTGCCCATAAACACAGCAGGTGATTAATCAGTTGTTGACTAAATTAAGGTACCCTAATCTGTTTTGGTCTATGTGTTATAAGTATGATGCATTAGCACTACGTTGCTCAAAAGAGAAAAATTCTTATTCCTCCATTTCATGTCCATTACTGAAAAAAAAGTCACTTGTCTGAGACCAGTGATATAGAGAGCTATTTATCCCCACAGTGCTGAAACAGCTGCAGTGTCATGGATCTTAATATAGACAATATTTTTTCCCACGATTAGGGAAATTTAATATTGAATCTTTTAGGAATTTCAAAAAGAAATTGAATCATAAAATACAGGAAAGATTAATAGTAGGAAGGGATAGAACCTGGAAAATTTGGCCCTGAGGCAGTAAGATATTTTCTTTAAGCTTCCGAAATAACCATACAGATGTTTCTTTTTTGCACACTTCCAAGTCATCTCACAAAGATAGACAACATCTGCTGCCTATGCTGGCCAGAAGTACAAAAGTTGTTTATTAAGGCATGATTCACCCACCCAGAGGCCTTCATTTCCATGAAGAGGAGAAGCAAACTAATTTCAGATAAGCCGGGCATAGTAATTTGACCTAACAGGAAAATGGGTCCACAGTTAACACTCTCTTGCATCTTACACCACACGACATGTCCAAAGCAGTGTCGCTTCTTGGCTACACTTCAGAACTGCTTTGCATACCTGGGCTTCCCAACAACCAGACCTCATTTGTTATGCCTCAAGCAGACACTCTTTAGGCTAGCTTGAAAGTGCTCAGAGCTATAATAGCATTCAAACAACAACAAAAAGTCCTCAGATTTCCTTAGTTTCTATCTTTGAACAGTTCAAAGAGGTTCCACATTTATTTTTTTCTGGTTCTTTCCCTGTCATGGTATGACGTAAGAAGATCTGAGATTAGAGAACCTGAAGTTCAAATAGTTTGTTCAAAGCCACAATGAAATTACATATCACAGTCAGACTCCATTCTCGCAACTCTCTCTAGACCATGTAGTTTCCCAAGGGGTTTGAGACCCTTTATGAAAAATTTCAAAACTACATATAATTATGAGTCTTGAGCATTTTTTCTAACCTTCTTAACATAGAGAAAAAAATATTACTTTGCCATTTTTAAATAAAAATGGCTTTGTGAGGACAGGCTTCTAAATTGCCTCATTCTAAATTCACATAGAAAAGATCAAAGGAATAAAAATAGAGGAAAAACCTTCCATATGCCAGAAACTTGGAGGGATGTCTTCTAGTTAAAATGTAAAAGGGCTCAATTAGGAGGAAGGGTCAGTTCAATATTCCGCTTCTGTAAAATATATTATCACCCCAATAGAATTCCATGAGCATCCCCTTACTCAAGGTCGAAGGCTAGATGAAGGCAGACGGGGAGCTAGTCAGGGCACACACTCAGACCCACTTCAATCTCTGACAGAACCCTCTGCCATTCCTACTTAAATATTAACCAAAGCTGGACACATATAGACCTCTCTATGTTAAGATGAGCAAACGGAAAAAACCCATAGGACTATGAAAATATGCTGCAGCTCAAAGGATGAGGTTTCCTTTAAAAATCAGAACAAAGGTGGGTGGTATAGAGAGCAGAGTCAGAAGATCCAATCAACAAAAACATAAGCATTTATGTTCCCTAATGATGTATCCCCAGTACCTAAATTAGTGCCTAGCATAGAATAGTTGTTGAATAAATTGACTGAATACATTAGGAATCTCAGAAGGTGGAAACAGAATAGGAATAGAAACAATAATTAAATAATTTTCCTAATACTTAAGCCTGCTGGCAAAATGAATGAAAAGAAATCAACACCTAGACTAGCCAGGTGACATTTTTTAATATTTCTGGGATAAAGCAAAAAGCCTTCAAGAATCCAGGCAGGGGAGTGGGAGGGAACAGATTATCTCCAAAGGAACTAAACTCAAACTGGCCTCAGAATTCAGCACTCTAAGACGCAAGTCAGTAAAGTATATCCTGCAGAATTCTGAGAGTAAATGTTTATAATTTAAGAATTCTACACTCAGCAAAGTTGTCATGAAGTTGGGAAGGCCTCATAAATAAGTACTGAGATACAAAGGGCTCAAAAATGACACTACCCAAATTATCTGCCCTGAAAGAAAAAACTTCTCAAACATGTACTGCTGAATGAGAAGTCAAGAATAGGGAAGAAGGGACTTCCCTGGCGGTCCAGTGGTTGAGACTCCATGCTTCCATTGTAGGGGGAGAGGGTTCGATTCCCTGGTCGGAGAACTAGGATCTTATATGCCGTGTGGTACAGCCAAAAAAAAAGAGTGAGGAAGCAGAAAGTCAGACCATAAAAAATTTATGCATAAAAGAACTTAACTGTCTAAAATAACTCTCGTAAGAGAAAATACATAATGTAGAAAAAGAAATTTATCTTTCCAAGAGGGATAAACAAGGTAGAAAAGGCCAAATTGCATGAACAAAAACCAAGCTGAGAGGATGTGGGGTGTGGGAGGTAAAGAATGAGGAGAAATAGTATGCTACAGCAAAGGAAACCATAAACAAGATGAAGACAACCCTCGAAATGGGACAAAATGTTTGCAAACGAATCAATGGACAAAGGATTAATCTCCAAAATATACAAACAGCTCATGCAGCTCAACATCAAAAAAACAAACAACCCAATCAGAAAATGGGTGGAAGACCTAAATAGACATTTCTCCAAAGAAGACATTCAGATGGCCAAGAGGCACATGAAAAGATGCTCAACATCACAATTATTAGAGAAATGCAAATCAAAACTACAGTGAGGTATCACCTCACACCAGTTAGAATGGGCATCATCAAAAAAATCTACAAACAGTAAATGCTGGAGAGGGTGTGGAGAAAAGGGAACCCTCTTGCACTGTTGGTGGGAATGTAAATTGATACAGCCACTATGGAGAACACTATGGAGGTTCCTTAAAAAACTAAAAATAGAATTACCATATGACCCAGCAATCCCACTACTGGGCATATACCCAGAGAAAACCATAATTCAAAAAGACACATGCACCCCAATATTCATTGCAGCACTATTTACAATAGCCAGGTCATGGAAGCAACCTAAATGCCCATCGACAGATGAATGGATAAAGAAGATGTGGTACATATATACAATGGAATATTACTCAGCCATAAAAAGGAACAAAATTGGGTCATTTGCAGAGATGTGGATGGACCTAGAGACTGTCATACAGAATGAAGTAAGCCACAAAGAGAGAAAAACAAATATTGTATATTAACACATATATGTGGAATCTAGAAAAATGGTACAGATGAACCGGTTTGCAAGGCAGAAACAGAGACACAGATGTAGAGAACAAACAAATGGATACCAAGGGGGGAAGGGGAGGTGGGATGAATTGGGAGATTGGGATTGACATAATATGTATAAAATAGATAACTAATGAGAACCTGCTGTGTAGCACAGGGAACTCTACTTCACTTCGCTGTACAGTAGAAACTAACACAACATTGTAAAACAGCTATACCCCAATTAAAAAAAAAAAAAAAAGAAATAGTGTGCTAAACACACCATCTTGCACAAGACAAATGAAGAGATATTATTTCATTGTGATATTGAAAATAAGGTGTTTTTCTTTAATCTAAAGGTGAACATTTTTAGAATAAAAACAGGATGTATACCTTCCAAAGCATGACACAGGATTTGAAAAGCAAAGAATACATAGTTCATATAGTAAGAGACGAGAAAAAGAGAAAATCATTTCAGAATATGAAAAGAATTAAGAAAATAAGATGACAGAAAGAGTCTGAAACATCAGAGCATCTAAGCAATCCATTCTTTACCAAAGCAGTGTGTGAGAAACAATATTTCATTCATTCATCGATTATTTCAATAATCTTATGGAATATCATAAAGCCATTAAAATTAGGTTAGTAGAGGATAGTGAAATGTTATACAGAAAATATAATAAAAAGTAAAAAAGCAGAATCAGAATTATTTTTATAGTAATTCCAATTTGATTTAAGACATGGAAATGTACCGGCAGTCATAATGGTTGAGATGATAGACTTTAGAATTGGATCTAGATTTGTATCTCAGATCTACCATTTACTAACTAATGACCTCAGGCAAACAAATGAATACTCTCAGCCTCAATTTGCTCATTTGTAAAGTGAGAATGATAGTATCTTCTTATAGAACTATCGAAAGGATTATAAGAGAAAAACTATATAAAAAGGAAATCAAGATATCTGGCATACCCAGTAAATGATAACTATTATATATGTGTGTATATTATTTATATATAATATATATGTGTATATACACATAGAATATATATTATACATACATATTACATATACATATTATATACGCAAATATACATATGTAACATGTGTATATATGCATTGTGTATAATATATACAATATAGATGTGTGCCTACGCACACATACACATAGAAATAGGGCCAAGAAAAACAGAAGTTTTAACAATGGTTATCTCTAAAACTAACACAACTTTGTAAATCAACTATACTTCAATTAAAAACAACTATGGTGGGACTTCCCTGGTGGCGCAGTGGTTAAGAATCCGCCTGCCAATGCAGGGGACACGGGTTCGAGCTCCGGTCTGGGAAGATCCCACATGCCTCGGAGCAACTAAGCCCTTGCGCCACAACTACTGAGCCTGCGCTATGGAGCACGCGAGCCACGACTACTGAGCCCACGTGCCACAACTACTGAAGTCCACGTGCCTAGAGCCCATGCCCTGCAACAAGAGAAGCCACTGCAATGAGAAGCCCACGCATCGCAACGAAGAGTAGACCCCACTCGCCGCAACTAGAGAAAGCCCGCGCGCAGCAATGAAGACCCAATGCAGCCAAAAATAAATAAATAAATAAATTAATTAATTAAAAAAAAACAACTATGGTTATCTCTAGGTGGTGGAATTTTGAGTGATTTTGTTTGTTTGTTTCTTTATACTTTTTGTTTCTCCCTCATGCTTTTCTGCATTTTCCAAAATTTCTACAAAGAATATGCTTGCTTTTACAATTATTAAAAAGATTAATTAAAATTAAAATACATAGTAAAATTTTGTAGGATAGCAATACAGATAGAAAAATATAACAGTCCAAAAGCCATATCCATTCTTAGATACCTAAAAGGCACAAAATTATCTATAAATACAACAGTGTCTTTCATATAGCTTGGGTTCAGTTTTAGCAAAACAAAACAAATGTCTTTTCCTCTGAGTGGTGAATGCCTTGGAGTTACTCCAGAATAATATTGAATTATTCACATTGAATGGTGAATGCCTGGAGTTACTCCAAAATAATATGAAATCAAACCTTATTTCAGTAATAACTTTTAAGCCTAAAATCCTACAAATTGAATCAGTCCTAGTACATATATCTGTTCCAGAAACCAGTCTCCAAATTTAGAGAGTCTAGGTCTGGCACTAGGAGATTGGATGTTTTAGACAAATGCTTCTTGATGCTGAAGGTAGAGGTTGTGGGGAGTACAGGATGATGAAACCAAACACCAATCTTTTAAGTATTGTTAGTAACATCCATTTCCACCTCAGCTATCTTTTACCAGAGTAGTATGTGATAAACAACGCTTCATTCATTCATTTATTCTTTCAGTTAATATTTATTTAGGAGCCTATTATGCATGCAGCACTGTGCTAGGCACTGGGTTTACAGTGGAGAACAAAACAGGTGAGGTTTCTGCTTGCATAGGGCTGAGAGCCTAGTGGAGAAGATAGACAAATACATACACTAATAGACATGCAGTTGCAAATTGTGATGAGTGCTATGGAGGAAAGTTCAGAATTTTTTTTTTTTTTTAATAAATTTATTTATTTATTTATTTTTGGCTGTGTTGGGTCTTCGTTTCTGTGCGAGGGCTTTCTCTAGTTGCGGCAAGCGGGGGCCACTCTTCCTCGCGGTGCGCGGGCCTTTCACTATCGCGGCCCCTCCCGTTGCAGGGCACAGGCTCCAGACGCGCAGGCTCAGTAGTTGTGGCTCACGGGCCCAGTTGCTCCACGGCATGTGGGATCCTCCCAGACCAGAGCTCGAACCCGTGTCCCCTGCACTGGCAGGCAGACTCTCAACCACTGCGCCACCAGGGAAGCCTGATAAGTTCAATTCTAATATAACATTAGAGGGCCTTTCTAGTTTTCTCCCCTTCCATATTTGTAATTCCCATAGTAAAATATCCTCAATATTTACTCATTGAGTCAATTCCCCCCATATTCTCCAAAGTGACTAATTGCCCAAATCCATGATGCCCCCTCCTCAGGCAAACATTCTCTTCTTCCCACCCATACATCAACAACCTGCACCCAGTTGCCACTGCTCTTCATCCCCCTTCCTTGTGGACACCTATCTTGCTTGCCCCCCCCCATAATGGCTTTTGGATTGAATATTCAGAAGGAGAGGATGTCAGAAGGGCAGGAAGGCAGGCAAGAAGGCAGTTGGGAAAGCAGGCAAGCCATATATTTACCTTTTAAGAGACAGTACTCTAACCCAAAGGAGAACTATAAGAGTGAGAAATGTTGGATGTTGGGTCAGGCCAGTGGAGATTATATTTTGGAGGAAGCAGACCTTCACTACGATCTTTAAATAATAGGGTAAATATCAATACTTAGAGTTTAATGTGAATTAGGATTTTTCCTTCTAAATATTTATGTTCATAATTTTTAAATTAAAATAAATCACATCTCTTAAGTTAGAACCTTGATACTCAAAGTATGATCCACAACCAGCTGCATCAGCATCTTCTGGGATCCTGTCAGAAATACAGAATCTCAGTCCCCACCGTAGATGTTCTGAATCAGAATCTGCATTTAACAAGATCCCCCAGGTGATTCATCTGTTCAATAAAGTTTAAAAAGCACCGAGTTTGAACATTCACCATTTGTTGGCAAAATCCATCCTGGTCTCACCTACAAAATGTAAGTAGTAAAAATCCTTCTTAACTAACTCCAGAAGTTAAAGATAAAAGTAAATATTTCATCTCTCTCACCTCACATGCTATTATTTATTATTTTTATTCCCTCACTTCCTTCTTCCCTTCCTATCTGCCTGTCTGCCTCCCTCCTCTTCTCCCTTCCTTCTCCTCTTTTTAAATGTCTAGTTCCCTTAAATAGGGTGTAAACACCTTTAGAATAGAAAACATTTGCCCTATAAGTCTACAGTTTAGTAGTCAAATACCGAAAAGTCTGGCTATCGATTTACAAACTAACTTCTAAGGGAAATATATTCAAAGAGTACAATGAAATAAAACCCAGTTAGATTGCTCTGCTTTCAGAATTAGCTTCAAATCAGAGAACTAAATTATTTTTCCATTATTTTTCTTACTGCAAAAGTCAACATTTTAATTCTGGAATCAGGCAAACCTGGATTCAGATATCAGTCTGTGATTTGCTGGCTGCGTAACATTGAGCAAGTCTCTTAAACTCTCTGAACTTTTATTTCTATTTTTGGAGTGCTCAAACTCATGAGCTTTGGAATAAGAAAACCAAGCTTTGAATCTTGCTTCTTTCTCTTCTTTGATATGTAGACTTAGGCAAGCTATTTAACATTCTTTATCCTCAGTAAAATAGAGACCCACTTCAGAGTTTTGTCCTGGGAAAATGCATTTCAAGGGCTTAGCACAGTGCCTTGGCACATAGTAAGATGACCACTGAACAACGTGGGGATTAGGGGGACTGACCCTTCATGTAGTGGAAAATCCATGTATAATCTACAGTTGGTACTCCCTATCCACAGTTCTGCATCCGGGGATTCAGTCAACTGCGGATCATATCGTGTAGTACGGTATTATTTACTATTGAAAAAAATCCATGTATATGTGGACCTACACAGTTCAAACATGTGTTGTTCAAGGGTCAACTGTATGTTCAGTAATTGTTAAATCTATGTTCTTTTCTCAATTTTGAAATAAGGATAATTATCTGCAACAAAGGTTGTAGTGAGAGCTTAGATGTGAAGAGTCTGTGGTACAAAGTAAGAACTCAGTAAATATTAGCTATGATTGGCTCATAGTGTTGCTGTGAGGATCCAGTGGGATAAGATAGTGTGATACTCATAATCATTATTGTTGCCTCCCAATAGGGAGTAATTCTGACTTTGAGTTTTAGAGAATTTTGACTATGTTGTCTGTAACCTGCAAGCTGTTTTAGGGTTGTTTTTTTTTTAAACCATTTTACTTAATCCCTATACTTATCACTTATGTATATGCTGAAATGCTACAGAAAGAAACAGCTGGGCATTTCCACTAGGATCTGGCTTGGTTATGCTCCTCCGATCCTAAGATCCTGCTCCTGAAATGGCCAGCACCATCCGGTTCTTCCCAGATGAGTGGCTGGATTTTGACTGCAAAAAAAAAAGGAAAAGGAAAAGCAGGTGGAAAGAAATGTTCCAAAATCTTCTTTAAGATAAACGGCAAGGACTACATCTGCCTAGGAAATGACTTCTTTAAAGGCCATGCAAAGGATAAAAGGAGGAACAGAGGAAAGAGCAGCATCCAATTGCTATGGCAACTGGAATTTTGCAAATAAATACTTCAGCATAGCTTGTTTCTCAAACAAACTGACCTATTCTTTCCGTTATTTGGTTCCCCTCCTGTTTCCTTATTCTCCCTTCATTAGTGTACACTCATTCCTATCATACCTTGGAATGAAAAGGTTAAGTATTCCTTTTTGAGACTTTTTACTCCCCCCCACCAAATAAAATCTGGTAACACCTTGTTTGTTCATACACTGAGATGGGAAGTGTCCATATTATACAGAAACTCTGTCCCTCCATGAGTGTCATCATGGAGGTATGGTAAGCCAGAAACTTCCCCCAAATCCTGACAGTCGAAACAATGAAGGTCTACTAATGACTTGTGAGTCACCAGATTTCTCTAAGCTTCCCTTTCCCAGTGTGCATGGGGGAAATGCTGCCCCAAATTATAGGAAATGTGGGCAAGATTTGGGTCATTTGTATTCATATTCAACTGACCCAGTTTGGACCCAGTCTCCCTTTCCAGCTTAAGCTGTCACTGGTCTCCCGTGCTTTAGCCAAACACATCTACATGTTCCTGGCACACACACTTCTGTGCCTTGGCTCTTCCCATCTCTCTGCCTGGAATGCCCTTTCCCCTTCTCTCAATTTCCTCCTTCTATTTTATCAAACTCACGTCTCTCTTCCTATATGTCTCAAATCAAATAACACCTCTTCCACAAAGCCTTCTCTGATTTCCATAGCTAGTACATTTCTTGCTTTTCTTATTTGTGTTCCTTTCTGGTATTTGTAGTTGTTTGTGTACGTCTTTCATCCACCTCACCTTCCCCCCAGAAGAGACTAAGCCCCTTGAGAGCAGAGAACATATATTCTCTTTGATTCCCTATAGCATCCCGAACTATAAATGGCCTTTTTACTTACATGTATCCCTCCCCAACAAACCCTTGACTTATAAGCTTTTTAAGACCAAGGGCCATGTCTCGTTCCCTATTACTTACCCAGTACCTAGCTCATTGCTTGGCACATAGCTGGTGCTCAAAAAAATAATGGTTGAAGTAATGAATAAAAGTAGACGCTTTTGGAAATGAATTAGATTAATTTGTAAAATAAAACTTTAAATAGTGGGGAAAGTATATTGAGTAGTTACATGTGCATGAAATTCATTCATTCAGTCAGCAGTGAATAAGGCAAATGAGGATCTTGACTTAATGAAGCTTATGTTTTAATGGGACATGCAGAGAATTAACACACAAGCAAACAAAAAGATAAATTCAGGGACTTCCCTGGCGGTCCAGTGGTTAGACTCCGCACTTCCACTGCAGGGGGCATGGGTTCGATCCCTGGTTGAGGAACTAAGATCCTGCATGCCGCATGGCACAGCCAAAAAAAAGGTAAATTCAGGTTATGATAAGTGCTGTGAAGGAAATAAACAGGGCAATGAAATAGAGTCACTTTAAATAGGGTGTTATTTAAAGTGCTGTTTGTAGGGTTTCTCAACCTCTGCACTATTGTCATTTTGGAATGGATAATTCTTTCTTGCAGGGGGCTGTCCTGTGTATACTAGGTTGTTTAGTAGCATTTCTGGCCTCTATCCACTAGATGCCAGTAACAAACCCCTCCAGTGGTGATAATCAAAAATGTCTCTAAACATTGCCAAATCTCTGGGGGGCAAAATCACCCCCAGTTGACAACCACTGTATTAAAGTACTACCTCTTTGAACTTGTGACATGAGCTGAAACCTGAAAGACAAGACATAAATAAACCTTCAAAACTAGTGAAGTGTATTCCAGGTAGGAAAGTAGATTACAGAACACACACGCACACACACACACACACACAAATAGACTATAGATATGAAGATTATTCATGTGGAGGGGAGTGATATATGATGTGATTGGAGAGGGAGGCAAGGGCCCAATCATATAGTTGCTTGAAGTCATATAAGGAAGCTCATTTTTCATTTTAAAGCAATAGAGGCCATTAAGGATTTTAAGCTGAGATGTAGCATGATCTAATTTGTTTCTAAAGCTTGCTGTAAAGTGGCAAATGGATTGGGCAAGAGTTGAAGCAAGGAGACTAATGAGCAGACTATTGGAACAATCCAGGTGAAAGATGATGAGGATTTAGTCTGGGGTAATAACAACGGTAATGAAGATACTGAACAGGTTTATGATATCAAAGAAGTATAAGACAAATGCTATCACTTAAAACTAAATACTACCAGCTAGAACAAGACAACCTATGGAGTGGTAATCTGGGCTCCTTGCTCCACCTCTCATAGTAATGGTTGGTCTATTGTCTCCATTTTCTCTGCAGATGAGTTTCTGTGCATCCACCAAACTTTAGCCCTCACATGGTTTTGATCTACTGTGGCCTAGCCTCTACAGTACCTTTTCATTCAAGCACCCACCACCTGCTAATTGCCTTGGTTTCTCAGCTTCTCAATTCCAAATTCCTGAGAGAGGGAACCTGATTGGTCTAGTTTGCTTCAGGTTACCCTCTCTTCTAGGGGACATGGGAAGAACAAGTTCACTAAAGATGGGATTCAAGTGAGAAGACAATGATTGACACATCTACTGAAGATGGCAGGTTTGTTTTTTTTAACTCTGTGCTAATTTAAAAAAATGTTGTGTGTGTGCAGGTAAAATATACACAACACAAAATCTGCCATTTTAAGCATTTTATGTACAAAATTCAGTGGAATTAAGCACACTCACAATGTTGTAGAACCATCACCAATATCCATTTCCAGAACTTTTTCATCATCCCAAACTGAAACTCTGTACACCTTAAACAATAACTCCTTTCTCTGCTCCCCCTAGCATCTAGGAACCTCTGTTATACTTTCTGTCTCTGTGAATTTGCCTACCTTCGTTACCTCATGTAAGTGGAATCATACAGATTTGTCCTTTTGTGACTGGCTTATTTCATTTAGCATAAGGTCTTCAAGTTCATCTATGTTGCAGCATGTATCAGAATTTCATCCTTTTTTAAGGCTGAATAATATTCCACAGTATGTATATACCACATTTTGTTTATCCATTCATCTGTTAATGGAAATTTGGGTTGTTTCCACTATTTGGCTATTGTGAATAATGCTGCTATGAACATGGGTGTACAAATATCTGTTAGAGTCTTTGCTTTCAATACTTTTGGGTATACACCTAAAAGAGGAATTTTTTTCTTCTTGCTGGATCATATGATAATTAAGCTTAACTTTTTGAGGAACTGCCAAACTGTTTTCCACAGTGGCTACACCATTTTTAGTTCTCACCATCATTCAGCACTTCAGACCACTACAAATTCCAGGAGTCAACTCAGTCTATCAGATCACCAATGCAACAACCCAAAATAAATAAATATTTTTAAAAGTAAATAAATAAGTAAAATAAAAAGTGAGATACAGATAAGTCTTAAATAAGCATCGTTCAGCTGGGTAGTATAACATAATGTGTCATTAAAGAGGTATATGCAGGGACTTCCCTGGTGGTTAAGACTTTGCCTTCCAATGCAGGGGGTGCAGGTTTGATCCCTGGTCAGGGAGCTAAGATCCCACATGCCTTGTGGCCAAAAAACCAAAACATAAAACAGAAACAATATTGTAACAAATTCAATAAAAACTTTAAAAATGGTCCACACCAAAAAAAAAAAAGAAAATCTTAAAAAAAAAAAAGGTATATGCAAAGTGCTTTTGGAAGCACAGAGGATAGAGTAATGCTGGCAGAGCCAGAGAGGAAGTGACATTTGAGCTGTGTTAAAAGATGAAATGGAATTTTCCAGGCAAAGAAGAAAAAAACCAGTTATACCATGCATAAGTAAAGACATGGCATTTTCAGAATCTGTTATACAGTTAAACTTTCTCCTGTAGGTCTTAGAAGCAAACAGCAGAAAATTACCTTTTATTATTTGGGTCCATGGTTGATACCTGTGATGGTAACGTGGAAGATGGTTTGGAAGAGGGAGATTCTTAAATCCTGGAGATCTGCAATGATATTGTGGTTGCCTAGGCAAGAGGCACAAAGAATCTGTTGAGGTATGGAAGAAAACAAAGAGCTATGGGAGAAGTTGCCTATCGACTGCAGCAGTGAAAGAGGGGGAGTACTTGAAGATAACTTTCAAGTTTCTGGCTTCGGCAGCTGGGTGGATGGTCCTGCCATTCTCCAAGCTAAAGAATGTAAGAGAAGCAAGTCTGTGAGCATGAAGAGAATACACCCATTTCTTTTTTTGTTAATAACCATTTATTTTATTTTTCTGCCTACATCTCTGGAAAAGAGGATTTCCCTGCAAGTATTACAGATAGTTTAAAAAACTGACTTTTATCTGTAACATAAAATTTTAATTTTGCTCCTCTTTTAAAAAATTTTAAACTGTTGCATGATATTCCACTGTATGGATGTAATAATTTCATGACTTATTTCAAGTTTGTTATTTATGGTTATCATACTATTGTTTATAGATAATTTTGAATTTTAAAAATTTATTGCTTTCCACATTTTCAGGAATAGGCAGGTACCATTAATACAGTTTTTAAAAAGTTAAAGAAAAAGCAATGATATTGGAGTTTTGAGCAAGGGTACTAGAATCATGTCGTCATTGAACGGAAAAAGGGAAGTCAGAAGGATGAACTTTTTCTTGGGACAGACTTGGGGGTGCTAAATGAGGAGCCAGTGTTTCTAGTCTGGAACAGGTTAAGACATAAGACTAGAATTCAGGAGAGAAATGAAATACGAAGATTTGGGGTCATTCACAGAGGGAGGGTTGAAACTGCACAAAGAAGAGGGTAGAGGGAAAGAAGAGAGGGTGAAGGAAAAGGAACTGAGAACACACACACACACACATACACACAAACACACCACACAGAAAACATGAGGGTTTGTTGCTAGATTGAGTTCATATTCTAGTTCCATAAATTACTGTCTGTTCCAAAAATTACTAGCTAAGAGTCTTCTGGACAAATCACTTAATGTTTTTGAACCTCGATTCTCTCTTTAGTAAAATGGGTGTAAATAATACCACTTACCTAGAGTGCTGTAAAAATAGAGAAAAAAATGTAGGAAAAGTATTTTATTAATTATTTTTGTTGTACAACAAATTATCCCAAAATTTAATTGTTGAAAACAACAGTAATTTGTTATTTCACAGTTTCTAGGGGTCAGAAATATGGAAGTGAGTTGCTTAGCTGGCTCAGGGTCTCTTATGAAGTTGAGATCATGATGTCAGTGAGGGCTGTGGTCCTCTGAAGGCTGTAGGATCTGCTTCCAAGAGGGCTCATTCGTATGGCTGATAGCAGAGGGCCTCAGTTCCCAGACACGTGAACTTCTCCACGGGGCTGTTGTGAGTGTGTGCCAGTTCACAACGTGGCAACTGCTTCTCCAGAATGAGTGATCAGAGAAAGCTGTGATGCCTTTTATGACCTATCTCCAAAGTCAAACACCATCACTTCTGTTGTAGTCCATTCATTAGAAGTGAGTCACTAAGTCCAGTCCACACTCAAGGAGAATGGGATTAAGCTCAATCTATTGAAGAGAGGAGTGTCAAAGATTTTGTGGATATATTTTAAAACCACAACAAATACCTAGCACACTGTTACTTCTTTTTTTTAAAATAAATTTTGTTTATTTATTTATTTTTGGCTGTGTTGGGTCTTCGTTGCTTTGAGTGGGCTTTCTCTAGTTGCGGCGAGTGGGGGCTACTCTTCCTTGTGGTGCGCGGGTTTCTCATTGTCGTGGCTTCTCTTGTTGTAGAGCACAGGCTCTAGGCACACGGGATTCAGTAGCTGTGGTGTGCGGGCTTCAGTACTTGTGGCTCACGGGCTCTAGAGCACAGGCTCAGTAGTTGTGGCTCACGGGCTTAGTTGCTCCGCTGCATGTGGGATCTTCCTAGGCCAGGGATCGAATCCGTGTCCCCTGCATTGGCAGGCAGATTCTTAACCACTGCGCCACCAGGGAAGCCCGCTGTTACTTCTTGAGATTTGATCCTGAACCCTCTTTTCCTCTCTGTCAGTCTTGATTTTCTTACAAAACCCATCTTCCCTTAGCTTTCCCCTTCTTCATAAGTGACACTACCATTCACTCAGTTACTAAAAGCCTGAGTCATTCTTTTTTTTTTCTTTATTATTATTTTTATTATTTTTTGGCTGCGTCGGGTCTTAGTTGCAGCACTCGGGGTCTTCGTTGTGGTGCGCAGGCTTCTCTGTAGTTGTGGCGTGCGGGTTTTCTCTCTCTGGTTGTGGCGCGCGGGCTCCAGGGCTCTCAAGCCCAGTAGTTGGGGCATGCGGGCTTAGTTGCCCCACTGCATGTGGGATCTTAGTTCGCTGACCAGAGCTCGAACCCACGTCCCCTGCATTGGAAGGCAGATTCTTTACCACTGGAACACCAGTGAAGTCCCCTGAGTCATTATTTTTTTTTTTTTTTTTTTTTTGGCTGTGTTGGGTCTTCGTTTCTGTGCGAGGGCTTTCTCTAGTTGCAGCGAGCGGGGGCCACTCTTCATCGCGGTGCGCATGCCTCTCACTGTCGTGGCCTCTCTTGTTGCGGAGCACAGGCTCCAGACGCGCAGGCTCAGTAGTTGTGGCTCACGGCCCTAGTTGCTCCACGGCATGTGGGATCTTCCCAGACCACGGCTCGAACCCGTGTCTCCTGCATTGGCAGGCAGATTCTCAACCACTGTGCCACCAGGGAAGCCCCCCCTGAGTCATTCTTGATTCTTTTCTTTCTCTGACCTTGTATCTCCCAAGAAATCTATCTGCAGGTATTGTTGGTTCTACTTCTAAGATAATGAATATGTCAAAGTTGGGGAATTGAGGTGGTAGGGACCCACTGGAGAGATGGGGAAGCAGAGGTTTGGTATGGTTCTCCTGCCTTCCTAAGGCAGCTTTTCAAGTGTACAGGTCTAAGTGTAAGTATGGAGGGTTGGTGAGATTGCTTCCTAGCATTCATAGCAGCCACCCCTTTTTTCCAGGTTTATTGAGATGTAACTGACATAAACATTGTGTAAGTTGATACATTGTGATGATTTGATACAGGTATGTTTTGCAAGATGTTTACCACAATAGGGTTAGTTAACACATCCTTCACTTCACGTAATTACCATTTTGTTGTTGTTGTTACAGTGAGAACATGTAAGATTTACTCTCTCAGCCACATTCAAGTATACAATACAGTATTGTTAGACAGTACATGCTGTACATTAGATCCCCAGAAATTATTCCTCTTATAACTGGAAGTTTGTACCCTTTGACCACCTTCACTCATTTCCCCCACCACCCAGCCCCTGGCAGCCACCAATCTACTCTCTATTTCTATGAGCTCAGCTTTTTTAGATTTCACATGTAAGTGAGATCATACAGTATTTGTCTCTCTGTCTGAACTTTTCACTTAGCATAATGCCCTCAAGGTCCATCTATGTTGTTGCAAATTGCAGCATTTTCTTCTCTTTCTATAGCTGAATAATATTCCATTTTGTGTGTGTGTGTGTGTGTATATATAAATATAATATATATTTATATATATATATATAATATATATCACATTTTCTTTATCCATTCTTCCATCAGTGGATATTTAGGTTGTTTCCATGTCTTGGCTGTTGTGAATAATGCTGCAATGAACATGCGAGTACAGATACAAGATAGTGATTTCGTTTCCTTTGGATGAATACCCAGAAGTGGGATTGCTGGATCATATGGTAGTTCTATTTTTAAGTTTTTGAAGAACCTCCATACCATTTTCTATAGTGGCTGTACCAATTTACATTTCCACCAGTACTGCACTTGGGTTCCCTTTTCACCATATCTTTGCCAATACTTGTTATTTCTTTTCTTTTTGATAGTAGTCATTGTAAGAGGTGTGAGGTGACATCTCATTGTGGTTTTGATTTGCATTTTTCAGATATTAGTGATGGTGAGCATTTTTTCCTGTATTTGTTAGCCATTTGTATGTCTTCTTTGGTAAAATATCTATTCATGTTCTCTGCCCATTTTTAAATTGGATCTTTTGGGTCTTTGCTACTGAGTTTTACATGTTCCTTATGTATTTTAAGTATTCAGTATTAACCCCTTATTTGATATATGGTTTGCAAATATTTTCTCCCGTTCTGTAAGTTGCCTCTTCATTTTGTTGATTGTTTCTTTGGCTGTGCAGAAGCTTTTTGTTTGATGTAGTCCCTCTACAAATATAGTGTCACTTGTTTATTTTTGCTTTTGTTGCTTGTGCTTTTGATGTCATATCCAAAAAATTATTACCAAGACCACCGTCAAGGAGATTTTTCCCCATGTTTTCTTCTTGGAGTTTTAAGGTTTCAGGTCTTACATTTTAGTCTTTATTCCATGTCGAGTTAATTTTTGTGACTGGTGTGAGATAGGAATCCAAATTCATTCTTTTGCATGTGAATATCCAGTTTTCTCAACACCATTTACTGAAGTGACTATCCTTTCCTCACTGAGTGTTTTTGGGTTCTTGTCAAATATTAGTTGACTGTACATGACAGCCACCTTTTATTAAACATTTACTTTGTACCTTGCACTACACTAAGTAATTTTCATGCATTATCTCATTTAATCATCACACCTCTCTAAGGAGTAGCTGTTACTATTGCTCACCTAACACGCTTACTTAAAAACTTACTTTTACTATTATCAAGATAATGCATGTTCACACATATATTTTTTTATTCTTCTGTTAAATTATTTTCTTAGGATAATTTTCAGAAGTGGAATTACTCGGTCAAAGAATATAAAACTTTTAAAGCCATCAATAACTTTTTTCTAGGCTCACTTGGAGGACTTGTTTGCTCCCTTTCTTCATAGTCAACTTTTCTATTAAAAAATAAAAGTGGGCTCCTTCCCTTCCTGATGACCTGCCCAGCCTAGAGCCTGACAGACAGTAGATCCTTAATAAATATTTACTTTATGACTACCAAATATATTTAGAGTATCTTATCTAAAAGCCCATCTAAGAAAAATGAGTAGGGACTTCCCTGATGGTCCAGTGGCTAAGACTCCGCACTCCCAATGCAGAAGGCCAGGGGTCGATCCCTGGTCAGGGAACTAGATCCCACAAGCTGCAACTAAAGATCCCGCATGCCACAACTAAAGATCCTGCATGCCACAACAAAGATCCCGTAGGCGGCAACGAAGATCCCGCATGCCACAGCTAAGACCCGACACAGCCAAACAAATAAATAAATATTTTTTAAAAAAAGAAAGAAAGAAAAATGACTAGGTCTGTCTTTAATGAAGGTTCAAGGATGGGGCTTCAAGGAATTGCCTGATTTTAATTGAACTCATTTGTTCATTCATTCATTCATCTATAGTTTTTCTTCTTGCAAACAAGACCTTGGACTTCCCTGGTGGTCCAGTGGTTAGGACTCAGTACTTTCACTGCCATGACCCCAGGTTCAATCCCTGGTCGGGGAACTAAGATCCCGCAAGTTGCACAATATGGCAAAACAACAACAACAACAACAAAACCTTAAGGTGGCTTAGTAAGTTGCAAAAACAAATAGCAAGACAAAATATATTCCATATAAGAAAGGTAAAGCAAAGGGACTATAAGGGTAGGAAAATGGAGCCAAGAGTGAGGAAATCTCAAAAAGTGCATACCATGAAGTTTTATATACACTTGCTAATAAGGGCAAAAAACAATTTTGATTTTAAGCTCCCTGGGAACCTGAAAAAAAGATGAGAATGTGATCAGTTGCAACAATATTTGCAGTGTTCATAGGCAAAAACAGTCTGGTTACTTAGGGAAATCACCACCTTTCCTGGAGATAAAACTTGACATAGCCCATTGACAGACAAATGGATAAAGAAGTTGTGGTACATATATACAATGGAATATTACTCAGCCATAAAAATGAACAAAATTGGGTTATCTGTTGAGACGTGGATGGATCTAGAGACTGTCATACAGAGTGAAGTAAGTCAGAAAGAGAAAAACAAATATCGTATATTAATGCATGTATGTGGAACCTAGAAAAATGATACAGATGAACCAGTTTGCAGGGCAGAAGTTGAGACACAGATGTAGAGAACAAACATATGGACACCAAGGGGGGAAAACCGTGCGGGAGTGGGGATGGTGGTGTGATGAATTGGGCGATTGGGATTGACATGTATACACTGATGTGTATAAAATTGATGACTAATAAGAACCTGCTGTATAAAAAAATAAATAAAATAAAATTCAAAAATTCAAAAAAAAAAAAACTTGGCATAAATTTCTGCTGTGCTTTCTCTGACTGCAAATCTTGTGAACAATGTCACCTCCAACAGCATCCTCCTTATAGTAAGCATGGAGATAAATTTTGAAGGGCTGTTTCTTATAATGCCTATAATAAAGGCTGAGAACATTACAGCCATGTACAGTTCAGTAAAGGCAAAGGATGATGATGATGATGATGATACCCAGAAGATAAGCAACTCTCCTGGTTTTATTGAATCTATCCTTCTTTTATTTAAGGGATCTTGTGTGAAAGTTCTTAATCTAAGGTTCATGGACAACATTTAGAGTATTTAAATTCTCTGAAATTGTATGCAAAAATATTGTGTCACTTTGAGGGATTATGACATGTCAAGGTAGATTCGGCAGTTGCAACAAATGTACCACTATGATGGGGAATGTTGACAATGGGGGAGGCTATGCATGTGTGGGGCATGGAGTATACGGGAAATCTCTGTATCTTACTCTCAATTTTGCTGTGAACCTAAAACTGCTCTTAAAAGGTAAAGTCTTAAGAAAAAAAATTATGTCCAGGAGTAAATGCATTTTCCTGGGAAAAAGTTTAGAGCAGTAGTTCTTAAGCTTAACTGCACATTAGAGTCACCTAGGGAGCTTTAAAACTAATGGCGGGAACTTTGGATATCCTGATTTGATTGATCTTGAGGAGCCTGCACATGGCTATGTTTTAAAAGCTCACCAGGTGATTCTAATGTGCAAGGTTGCTGTGAATACAAAACACCTAACGATTTTGTGAAAATGCAGATACTGATTCAGTATATCCGGGGTTAGGTCTGAACTTCTGCATTTCTTTTTTTTTTAAACTCATTTTATTGAATTATAGTTGATTTACAATGATTCTGCATTTCTAAAAAACTTCTACTGCTGCTGATCTTCAGAACATACTTTCGGTAGTAAGGCTCTAGAGCAGTAATATTCAAAGTGTGATCTGGGGATGCTTAAGGTGGAGAGAATGGCTTATTTGCATAACAAAACCAAGATATTATTTGCCTTTCTCACTACGTTGGCATTTGCACTAACGGTGCCAAAACAGTGGTGAGTAAAGCTGCTGGTGCCTTAGCACAAATCAAGGTGGGTAGCACCAACCGTACTAGTACTCATTGTATTCTTTACTTCCATCTGCTTGCAATTTTTTTAAAAAGTGCAGTTTTACTTAAGAAAAAATGACGATGCAGTAAAAATTATGAATTTTATTAAATCTTGACCCCTTGGTACATGTGTCTTTATTTTGTATGACAAAGTGGGAAGTGTGCATGAAGCACTTTTGTGCTGCATGTGTAAGAAGGATCGATGGCTGTCTTGAGGAAAAACATTTATGTGATTCATTGAGTTGTGATCTGAGCTGGCTGCTTTCCTCATTGACTACCATTTTTCCTTGGAAGAATGACTAACAGACAAACTCTGGCTATTCAGACTTGTGAATTTGGCTGAAATTTTCTGAAAAATGAACAAAGTGAGCCTGCGTGTCAAGGAAAATAACTGACGGGATTCCTTGCCATTGATAAAATTTGAGTTTTCAAACAAAAATTAGGATTTTGGGAAACTTGTTTTTACCACCATGAGCTCAACAGCTTCCCAGTACTTTAAAGACTTTTCTGATGATGATAAATGTGTTTTTTAAAATATTGTACAATAAAATGTGTCAACAGTTGGAAGATCTGCATAGCTCAGTGAACCAATATTTTCAAATGACCAGTGCATATTAAGTCATGCATGGTTAAAAGATCCATTCAATGAGCAAGAAAGACCAATGGATTTTAATGAAACAGAGAACAAAAAGTTCATTGATATGGTTTCAGATTCTACACTGCAAGTAACCTTTAAGAAATGACTACTTGGGGGCTTCCCTGGTGGCGCAGTGGTTGAGAATCTGCCTGCCAGTGCAGGGGACACGGGTTCGAGCCCTGGTCTGGGAAGATCCCACATGCCGTGGAGCAACTGGGCCCATGAGCCACAACTACTGAGCTTGCGCGTCTGGAGCCTGTGCTCCGCAACAAGAGAGACCGTGACAGTGAGAGGCCCGCGCACCGCGATGAAGAGTGGCCCCCGCTCGCTGCAACTAGAGAAAGCCCTCGTACAGAAACGAAGACCCAACACAGCCAAAAATAAAATAAATTAAAAAAAAAAAATCTAAAAAAAAAAAAAAAAAAAAAAAGAAATGACTACTTGGGCTTCCCTGGTGGCGCAGTGGTTGAGAATCTGCCTGCCAATGCAGGGGACACGGGTTCGAGCCCTGGTCTGGGAGGATCCCACATGCCACGGAGCACCTGGGCCCGTGAGCCACAATTACTGAGCCTGCGCGTCTGGAGCCTGTGCTCCGCAACAAGAGAGGCCACGACAGTGAGAGGCCCGCACACCGCGATGAAGAGTGGCCCCCGCTTGCCACAACTAGAGAAAGCCCTTGCACAGAAACGAAGACCCAACACAGCCATAAAAATAAAAAATAAAAAAAAAAAAGAAATGACTACTTGTTGAATTTCCATACAATATCAAAAAATAACCACAATTATCTGAAAAGGCTATTAAAGTATGTCTCCTTTTTCCAGCTACATAGCTGTGTGAGGTCCAATATTCTTCATATACTTCACCTAAAACAATATATTGTAACAGACAATGTGCATGTATATATGGGAATCTAGCTAGAGAAGACATTAATGAAATTTGTAAAAATGTAAAACATTGACAGTCTTCTTATTACATTTTTTGGAAAATATAGCTACTTGTCATAAAAATATATTATTTATGTTAACATTTACTAATAAGTTTACATCTATTTTAAAATGAAATAATTATTTCTTTAATTTCTAATACAGTAATTATTGATAGATATAACCAACATAAACAAAAGCTAATTAATTTTTAGGACTTTTTGGTCTGAGAACTGCTGCTCTAGAACTTTCATTAAACTACAAAGAGGTCCAAGACCTCAAAATGGTTAAGAACTTCAGACTTTTAGAAAGGAATGGATGAACTGATTGCATATTCTCCACAAAGATTATTTTTCTCAGTTAAGATTTTTTTAAATAAATTTATTTATTATTGCATATTTTTGGTTGCATTGGATCTTCATTGCTGCGCACGGGCTTTCTCTAGTTGCAGTGAGTGGGGGCTACTCTTCGTTGTGGTGCGCGGGCTTCTCATTGCGGTGGCTTCTCTTGTTGCAGAGCACGGGCTCTAGGCACGCGGTCTTCAGTAGTTGTGGCACACAGGCTCAGTAGTTGTGGCGCACTAGCTTAGTTGCTCCGCGGCATGTGGGATCTTCCCAGACCAGGGCTCGAACCTGTGTCTCCTGCATTGGCAGGTGGATTCTTAACCACTGCGCCACCAGGGAAGTTCCTCAGTTAAGCTATTGAAAAGTATGGAATGGCAGTGAGTTCTAGAATATTTTTCTGATAAGAAATTGGAGTACAACAGTTCTGAGCTGCCAGTTATCTACAGTCTCAATATTAACAGTTTGAAAACAACTCTTGAAGCTCAAATCCAATTCCATTTCCTAATATGATATACAAAAATCTTTATGAACTATGCTTTACAAGAATTAACCAATTTAATTCATGACAACCCTGGTAGGTACTCTTCTTTTTTTTTTTTTCCCCCAATAAATTTATTTATTTATTTCTGGCTGCATTGGGTCTTCGTTGCTGGGTGCGGGTTTCTCATTGTGGTGGCTTCTCTTGTTGCGGAGCATGGGCTCTAGGGACGTGGGCTTCAGTAGTTGTGGCTCGCTGGCTTCAGTAGTTGTGCCTCACGGGCTCTAGAGCACAGGCTCAGTAGTTGTGGCGCATGGGCTTAGTTGCTCTGCGGCATGTGGGATCTTCCCGGACCAGGGATTGAACCCGTGTCCCCTGCATTGGCAGGCGGATTCTTAACCACTGCACCACCAGGGAAGCCTGGGAGGTACTCTTATTATGTCTGATTTGTACATTTTGTTGAATGAATGAATGAGTGACTACATGAGTAAATAAACTTAAATTTTTTACCTGTACGCAAGTCTAATTTATTATAGTAAAGGGGTCTCAATAATGCTCTACTCATCCAATTAGTGATCACTTCTTATCTTTTTTTCCCTCTTTATTTGCCTATCTTCAGTTTTCATCTGTGTTTTTATTACCATCTGCTTCTTTGTTTTATCTCCTGAAAAGCCCCAGAGTTAATTCTTTTCCTTCTTGGGACTTGAGATTTCTTCCCTCTAAATCTCCATGCACCTTTTGAAAATAAATACAAATAACTCAGTCTCCATCATCTAGTCCCACCTGACTTACTGCACCCCAGTGCTCATGCTCCCTGTATGGGCCATGTGCTCATCCTATCAGGCAGATCTCCTCACCATCTTCTGATAACACTAATAATAACAAGAACTAACATTCACTGGGTAATTACTATGTGCTATGTGCTTTACTGAATGACCTTACTTAGTCTTCATTGGGTAGCTACAGTACTATTTTTATCATCCCTATTTTACAGATGAAAAAAATAGAAGTTTGCGGAGCTAAAATAACTTGTCCAAGTCTCATAGCTAGATAGTAATAGAGCCAGGATTTGATTTAAACCTTCCACCACCACCCCACACAGGTCTACTGAGGTATAATTTACATATCATAAAATTAACCTATTTTAAATATACAATTCTATGATTTTTAGTAAATTTATAGAGTTGTATGACCATTGCCACAATCTGGTTTTGGAATATCTCCCTAACCCCAGAAAGCTCCCTTGCGGTCATTTGCAGTCAATTCCTGCTCCTACTCCTAGCTCCAGACAACTACTCATCAGCTGTCTCTATAGAGTTGCCCTTTGTGGAACACATGTAAATGGAATCCTACATTGCATTTAAGTGGAACTTTTTGTGTCTGGCTTTTTTCACTTAGCATGATGTTTTTGAAGTTCATCCATGTTGCATAGTGTGTCAGTAGTTCATTCCTTCTTATTGCTGAACAATATCTGTTGGATGGATGGTTTATGATGGTTATCATAAACCATCACCAGCTGATGTACATTTAGGTGATTTCCACCTTGGGGCTATTATGAATAATGCCGTTATGACATTTACGTACAAATTTCTGAGTGGACACGTATATGGTCATTTCTTTCGGGTAGTTCTTCAGAGTGAAATTTCTGACTCAGAGTAAGTTTATGTTGAACATTTTAAGAAACTCTCAATATCTTCCAAAGTGGCTGTGTCATTTTATATTCCCACCAATGATGTATGAAGGTTCCAATTTCTCCATATCCTCATCAACACTTGGCATTGTCAGTCTTTTGGATTATAACCATCCTAGTGGATGTGAAGTGGCATCTCATTGTGGTTTTAATTGGCATTTCCTTAATGACTAATAATGTTGAGTATCTTTTCCTGCACTTGTTAGCCATTCATATATCTTCTTTGGTGAGAACCCATGACTACAAAGTTAATGCCTCCCAAATATGCCATACTCATTCTTGCCTCTCTGCTTTTGATAGTCTTCCTATAACCTAAAGCGCCCCGTTATTTTATGATCCCAAATTTACAATTTTAAAAAATCTAGTTCTAGATTTGCATCCCCTATAGGACTAATCCTGGCCCAACCTTTTATACATCCTATCTTCCATCCATTTTTTTTTTTTTTTTTTTAATTTAGGCTGTGCTGGGTCTTAGTTGCAGCACTCAGGATCTTCGTTGCAGCATGCGAGATCTTTAGTTGCAGCATGCGAACTCTTAGTTGCGGCAGGAGAACTCAGTTGTGGCATGTATGCGGAATCTAGTTCCCTGACCAGGGATCGAACCCAGGCTCCCTGCTTTGGGAGCGTGGAGTCTTACCCACTGGACCACCAGGGAAGTCCCTCCCATCATATTTTGCATACAGCAAAAATCCAAAAAATGTTTATTAAGTTTATGCATGGACTTTGCCCCAGTTAAAACATGTGAATTCTACTCAATTTCTGAGCAGAACAGATCCTCAACATATATTTCTTGAAAACTGATATGGAAGATACCAAGTCGAATAGAGCAAAATAAAGTTCATCATCTAGTTAATCATCTGGTACAAGGCACAGATACAGACCCAAATAATGCAAAAGTACATCTTCTGCAGTTGTGTCATCACTTCAGGCTTAAATGACACCCAAAAGCCTACTATCTATTTATGCATCGGTTTGTTTAACTATCATTTATTGAGCACCTCCAATGTATCAGCAACTGTGTAATTGCCATTGTTAGACAGATACTAGAGATAAGTAAGATCCTTCTATTTGTTCATAGCAAGATGAAGGAAAGTGATAGGTAATCAAATAATTCTAATACAATGTTAAGTGTTATAATAAAGGTAGTTCCAATGTGGGACCACAGAGGAAAATGTGATCATGCTGTCACAAAAGAGAGGACTTTGATTTGGTTCTTTAAGAAAGAATATTAGCCAAGTGAAATGTGGGGCTTCCTGGTAGGAATCTGGCCCATCTCTGGGTTTTTCTCTCACCTCAAGGAAGTCAGACTGTCAAAAAACCATATCCAATTTTGGACTCAGTTAAATAATCAGGGCACAAAATTGTCCTGGATTGACCTGAGTTCCTAGGGATATTGGAATAATGTCAACAACAGCACTTCTCTTCACCTTTTCCCACTCTGGACTCATTTCTGGGCATTATCCTCTGAGTTTTTAGGAAATGAACAGTCGTAGAAATTAACAAGGGTACAAGGGCATGAGTACTAGATAACAAATGAACCTCTAGAAGAAGGCCATCTTTAGCAATCTGATCTCTTCAGTCCTGGAGGATAGCCTAAGAGCTGGAGGCTCTGAATTGTAAATAAAGTTAATTGTTCCAAAGTGAAACCATTAGGTTTTTAGGTCCAAAAATTCTGCCCACTTGTGTTTGGTTTTAGCCCATACTGACTGTTATTTAAGCCTTTCTTGGAGGACTTAATCTGGAAAACAGAAGTGGATGATGGGACTTCCCTGGTGGCGCAGTGGTTAAGAATCCACCTGCCAATGCAGGGGACGCGGCTTCTAGCTCTGGTCTGGGAAGATCCCACAGGCCGCGGAGCAACTAAGCCCATGTGCCGCAACTACTGAGCCTGCACTCTAGAGCCCCAAAGCCACAACTACTGAAGCCCGCATGCCTAGCCTGTGCTCCGCAACAAGAGAAACCAGTGTTATGAGAAGCCCACGCACTGCAATGAAGGGTAACCCCTGCTCTCCGCAACTAGAGAAAGCCCGCGCGCAACGAAGACCCAACGCAGCCAAAAATAAATAATAAATAAATAAATTTATTTTTAAAAAAGTGGATGATGGCCAAGGAAACAAAGTAAACATAAATATTGAACAGTAATATTCGTCTTGGGAATTGTTATTCTGAGTAACTCTAAACAGGAAGCTGTTTCTCCAGCCATTAACCTGGTGTAAAGACATGATTTCAGTCCTGACTCTGAAACCTTGGTCAAACCACTTAAATCTCCTAAATCTTAATCTCTTTATCAGAAAAATAATCTGCCTTTCATTCTTTATTGAAAGTTAAAGGAAGTAAAGTATGTAACAACCCCTGGCTATCTGCTTGATGATGGTGATGATGTTGCTAATACTAATAGCAAACATTTATTGAGCATTTTCTATGTGCCAGGCAGTGTTCCAAAGTGCTTTTTATGATAATGATTGTGATTTTTTTTTTAAATTTTATTTATTTTTGGCTGTGTTGGGTGTTGGTTGCTGCATGCGGGCTTTCTCTAGTTGCAGCGAGTGGGGGCTATTCTTTGTTGTGGTGCACGGGTTTCTCATTGTGGTGGCTTCTCTTGTTGCAGAGCATGAGCTCTAGGTGTCCAGGCTTCAGTAGTTGCAGCACGTGGGCCCTAGAGTGCGCCAGCTTCAGTAGTTGAGGCGCATGGCCTCAGTAGTTGCCGTGCGTAGGCTCAGTAGATGTGGCACAAGGGCTTAGTTGCTCCACGGCATGTGGGGTCTTCCCAGACCAGGGATCTAACCCGTGTGCCCTGCATTGGCAGGAGGATTCTTAACCACTGCGCCACCAGGGAAGTCCTGTGATTATTTGTTGAATCACTGCTCAGCAGTACATCTATATGAAAGACCAGTGGATTATCAATTTTCTTAGCCAGCTTGGACTGTTATAACAAAGTATGTATACTGGGTGGCTTAAACAACAGACATTGATTTCTCATAGTACTGGAGGCTGGGAAGTCCAAGATCAGGCTGTCAGCATGGTCACATTTGCAGTGAGGACTCTCTTCCTGGCTTGCAGATTACCGCCTTCTTGCTGTATTCTTACATGGAGGTTAAGGGAAAAACTCTGGTCTCTTCTTCTTCTTATAAAGACACTAATCCCACCATGGGGGCCCCACCCTCACGACTTTATCTAAACCTAATTACCTCCTAAAGGTCCCACTTCCAAATATCATCACATTGGAAGTTAGGGCTTCAACATATGAATTTTGAGGGGGATACAAACATTCAGTCCATAACACCATTCTAGGAATTGGTTCTCCATCTTGACTGCACATTAATCATCTAGGGAGCTTTTAAAAAATATCATTGCCTATATGCTAGACCAATTAAGTCAGAATATCTGGAGGTAGGCCCAGTTCTTCATTATAGAATAAAGGAGAGTTAGAAAGAGGTAGCATTCACATTTTTCCTAAGTAATGAGTACCCAAATTCATAAAGCCCAAGGAGCCCTGATTCACCCAATTTTCACTTCATTCCTGGATTTCTTTGTTTTTCCATATAGGAAGAAAATCCAAAGAGATACTTCTTTGATTATTTCTGTGGCTTCTGAAGAAAACATGTATCTGAAGCATGGTTAACACAGCACTTACTTTTTCACAGAGTCCTATCAGGTCTCTTATTACTAGTTTCTGGGGCAAGCTTTGAATTTCTTGTAGAGATGTTCTGTTCCAGATTGATTGATTGATTGATTTACCGTGCAGCAGGCAGGCTTAGTTCCCCGACCAGAGATCAAACCCACACCCCCTGAAATGGAAGCACGGAATCTTAACCACTGGACAGCCAGGGAAGTCCCTGGATTTATTAATTTGATTACTATATATTGACTGTATACCCAGAGCTGTGCTGGGTGGTGGGGATTAAAGAAGAAAACAAATACTATATTCCTAAAGAATTCACCCTCCAGGGTAAGAGACCCACACAAATAACACAGATAAAAAGTGGAAACTTTTTTATGTAAAAATATTGTGAAAGGTTTGAGAATGCTCGTAAGGGAGCAGTTAATTATAGGCTATTAGGGAAAACTGGAGAGGGAGTATGCCATTAGCACTGGGCTTTAAGGACAAATGATAACAAAGGATGGGAGTGGGTAGAGAGGGTATTTCTGGCAGATAAATAATGTGAACAATGGGCTGAAATGTGATGGAATGTTGAGTGGTCCAGTGTCACTCAAATGTAGGGCATTTAAGGAAATTATAGAAATGAGAATAGGATGGTAATTTCTGGTTAGATTTTAGAGGAGATAGAGATTAGAAGATGTAGTTTAAAGAGAGTAGTAAAGCTTTGAAACAGCCATTTTACAGAATGAGAAAGGGAGTTCACTAGGAATGAAGGTAGCAGTTACCATTTCTGAGCACTTACTATGTGCCAGGCAATCTGCTAAATGCAGGATATGCATTGATGAACTAGGTGGACATGGTCCCTGCCCTCATGGAGCCTCCAATCTAGGAGGGGAGGCAGAGAACCTATAGGTGTATTCTAAAAATATGTAACATTATTGTTGAGATAAACCTTATGAAGAAACAAATGGTATCATGTAAAGGAATGGTTAGGGATGAAGGCCAGGTTGGAGAAGGGGAATAGCCTCGGACCAAGACTCAAAGGATAAGAAATAGAACATGACAAGAGCAGAGGGAAGAGAGCTTTTGCCAAAGCTTGTGTCAAGAGAGAGTTTTGCCTGTTCTAGGAATTGAAAGAAGGCCAGTGTGGCTGGAGCACAGCAGGAGAGAGTGGCATGAAGTTAGAATAGATAGCTGGGTAGAGGCCAAATCATTCAGGGTTTCTTCTAGGCCCTGGTAAGGAATTTGAATTGTATTCTTAGAGCAATAGGAATTTGTAGACTAGTTTTAAGCAGGGGAATAACATGACTGGATTTGTGTTTCAACATTAGTTACTAAAAGGGGAGTGGATTGTGTCAGAGCAATCAGGAGGCCTCGAGAAATTTTTGGAGGACTAATGCTTCTGTCAAATGAAATCCTGAAGGAAATTAAGAGCACAGAGTGGTTTGGTGAAAAAGTTGATGATGTAGGTTTAGGTTTTGTTGACTTTGGGGCGATATATATTAGTTATTTCTAGCATAGCTCCAAGTGGAACTGCGATAAGGAGATTTGTAGAGTCAGTATAGCGAATTCCACAGACTGTGGACAGCTAATGTAAGGATAAGAAGGGTCAGAGAGGTAATGCCTAGACTGGAGTACAGAGAAGCCAAGGTATTTTTTTGCCCAGACCTACTTTTACAGGGCTGTCAAATACCTCACATTATCCTGTTGAAGATGTTCCACAAACTGGACTAGACCAGTAAGATCCAGGTTGTAGCACATCATGTAACCAAGCAGGACCCTATGGGACAGGGTCCTTCCCGGGACAGGCCTCTCCCCCATATCCTCTGCTTTAGCTCCTCTCTGAAGTACCTAGATAATAGTATCTGAGGTACATTTCCTGAGTTGTTTTACAGGTGTGAAAAACCCCCACCAAATGGAAGATGTTAACTATTTGATGACCATGAGCACATAGGCCCAGGCCTCCTGGAGCCTAAGGACTGATAATGTTAACACCTGTGACACTGCCCTGTTACCTCACCATCAGCCAATCAGAGAATTGTGCATGAGCTGATCACATACCCTGTGACCTCCCTCCCTCACCTGTTTTTTAAAATTGCTTTGCTGAGGGACTTCCCTGGTGGTCCAGTGGCTGGGACTCCACATGCCCAGTGCAGGGGGCCTGGGTTCGATCCCTGATCAGGGAACTAGATCCCACATGCTGCAGCTAAAAGCCCCCCGTGCTGCAACTAACACACGGCGCAGCTAAATAAATAAATTAGTATTTAAAAAAAAAATGCTTTGCCGAAACCCTTCTGGCAGCTCAGGGCTTTTTAGGGCATGAGCCACCCGTCTCCTTGCATGGCCCTGCAATAAACCTTTCTCTGCTTCAAACTCCGACGTTTCAGTTTGTTTGGCCTCACTGTGTGTCAGGCGCACAAACTTACGCTAACAATAGCAAGCAGTTAATTAATATTTATTGAATGAATAGGATTGATGTGGTAATTCTCTATCTAGCAAGGGTAGTTGAAGGTATAGGAGTGGATGAAACCACTGAGGGAGAAAAGAGAGAGAAGGAAAAGGGAACAGCCAAGAACAACTAAGTTCTGCTTGGAATTGATCTGACATAAACTGAATGGTGTGACCACAAGAGAAATTTGAGTTAGACTCTGGAAGATCTTAAAGTTGATAATTTTAGTAAGAATGGGAGAATATCTGTTAAAGAAAGATGTTTAACTTCTATCTCTTACGCCCAAAGAGATTTTTAAGAATAGACAGACTACTAGATAAGCAGGATCTCAAGCATTTGGGGACACGATTTCAATTAGGTTGGTGTTTTTTACATAGGTCTTGCCAGGACCAACTAGGAGTTTTTAAAACAATAGAATATTGAATAAAATGGCATTCAGTCATTGGGAAATTGTCTCTTGTACAAAATGGCTAAGTAGGGTCTCTATAAAGAACTGTAATTAAAGGGGAGTGAAAGCAAGTTCTTTGCTTACAGTTTCAGTGGGTTTAATTAAAATATATTTATGTGGATGAGCCAGCCCATTCCACATGTAATATGTATCTAAAGTATCTGGATTTAGAGTTCTAGGAAACAAACTCAAAGACACTAGAATAGACCAGTTGATTTTCTACTTTTCTATAGGAGAGTTACTATAACCTAATTATTAAAATTGAGGGCATTAACATTAGACAGACCTGGTTTTGATTCTTACTCGGCCACTTCCTAGCCCTGTGACTTTATGCAAGTTACTCAACCTCTCTAGGCCTAGTTTTCTCATCAGTGCTATATAGAAAATGAAAGAACCTACTTCAAAGCGTTATTGTGAAAATTAAATGAAAAAATTAAAGCATTTAACCCAGTGCCTTAAAGGCAATCCCTGACACGTTCCATTACAGAAAAACATAATAGAAACAATATAATATCCAACACTTAATATATGCCAGCTACTGTGCTTAGGTACTTTAAATACCTTATCTCATTTAATCCTTTGAGATAGGTACTATTTCTTATCTGAATTTCACTCATGAAGAAACTGAGGTTTGAGGAATTCCAGGAATCATAGAGCTATACGAATACCTAGTTAGCTCAGTCACCCACAGGTGTGCACATGTAATTTAATGCAAACATATGCAAGGATATTTACATGCTCATTGTTGCCAGTCCCACATTTCCTGGCACTTCTGTCTGAAACTGGTGGTGCTGGAACAGCACAGTGGCATTAGTGGAAATGAGTGGAGGAGCACCTACTCAACCAGCATGAGTGTTTTCAGGAAAAAGGTGATGTAGTATTGCAAAGAGCACAACTCTGTCTCTTACTTGCCTTAGGACCCTAAATAAGTCATTGAACTGACTCTATGGGCCTAAATTTCCTCATCTGTAAAATAAGGGAGCTGGCTCAGTTCTAGAATCCTCCGAAGCTAAGCAGCCCTCAAGCCTACCACCTTGTGTAGGCAGTTCTATACAAACACTCTCGCCCCCATGGCAACGGCCACTCAGCTCTCAGCAGCACTGGTATGCGACTCTACTCTAGCCAGCAGTACTATTTCCATCTCAAATTCCTGGGTGAATAGAGGGCCTGAATAGGGGAGGGATCTGTTGGTCAGAAATCTTAAAGCCTCTGGCTTTAAAAGAAATTCTGGAATAAATTGCCTGTGGGTGGTGTGTATGTGCTAAATCAGAAAAACAGCATCAGTGTTTAATTCACAAAATCACCCTTTTAGCAGGTAGAGGAGCTGTCTTAGCTGAGATGAGACTTAAAGGGTCACATTGCCACTAAGTGCTGAGTCAATGAGTGGAGGAGACTGGCCCAAGTTCATTAGCGTTGGTGAGGATGCCAAAGGAACGTTGCCAGAGGGCATTTAAATCAATCCGGAGTTTTGAGAAGCGATTCCAGTATTTATTTCCAAGATCCATACACTTGGATGTGACTTTTTCATTATGATGGGCATTATCAGAACTCCATTTTAGAAGCGTGGGGACTCTGGGACAAAAGGACAAGGATTAAGGTTTGAGAGAAAGACAACAACTCTTTTCAAGGAAAGCAGGAGATATCTTTGACGAGGCTACCCTATATCTGCCCTACTCTCTGTTTTCAAGCCTTTGATAAGTTGTTTTCCAAGTCTGTTACTGGTAATGGTGATGATGACGATGCTGAATTCATGGAAGGGAGGAGCTCCTGCTTTTTCCTCCTCCACATTGCTTCCTTAAGTTTGAGTCCTAGAGTAGAAGGGGGCACTGTTGTTTTATAACTCGGATGCAAATGAAACGGAGGCTCAATAAGATACCAAGTTTAAAGAATTGACTTTCTGAGAAGGAGTGGTTCCAGGAAAAATGCAATGCGCACTTCCCTAGGTCTCCACTTGAGGGCAGCAGTGCTAGCTTTTGCAGCCTCCTTAGGGCTGCCCACTGCCAGATCTGCATTGCAAGGGCACTGAAGAGAGGAAGAGTGTGGAGGTGGGGATGGGAGGTTGGGAACCAGGCTGGTGAGAGTTCTCAGAAGAGGGCTTTCTAAAACGGGAGACAGAGCTGTGTCCAGGGAACTGGGGGAATCCTGGAATAAATGGATGGTCTTTGCTGAAGACGGAGCAACAGAACTTGCTCAGAGATACAGGAGCTGTGACATTCAGGGCAAATCAAAGCTGGCTGCTCCTTATAAACCTGTGGAGCTAGAACTTGCTAATTTTCCTCTTGCCACTAGAGGACAGAATATGAAAAGAAGATTTGAGCTTCATCACCCTTTCAAACTGGCTATACAGCCCTGGAGGAATTATAAGTTTCAAAAAGGATAAATCTTGGTCTTGCTAACATGTATATCTGGTCAAACCATTTCCCTGATGACACGTTTTCAATGGCTCCCTAAAGTCTCCAGAGTAAAGTCTGAGCTGATGAGAATGGCATACAAAACTCTTTCCTAATTATCCTTGGTCTTCCTTCCTAACTTTATTGGTTAACTCGCTGTTCCCCACCTGAACATACACAACCTTAGAGGGAGTAGTGAGGTGGAAAGGGTGAGGGTGCTGGAGCCAATCACAAGCCAGTAAATCATCCCAGACCCGCTCTTTTCCATCACTCTCACATCCAACTCCACTAATTCCTGTCTATTCTATCCCAGATAAACTCTGTGAGGCAGGACCCCATCTGCCTTGTTCATCTTTATATCCTTGGTGCCTAGCACTCATAGTAGGAGCTTATTAAATATGTATTGATCAGAGTAATAAATGAATGAATACATCCACGTCACTGTTACCGTCTTGTCCAACTTACTACTATCTCTCACCTGGTCTGCAATAGGAACTCAAAGGGTCTCCCTGTGTCCCCCCTTTATTCCCTGTAACCCGTTTTATACTCTGCAACCAGAGCAATCTTTCTGAAATGCAAATTTGCTTAAGATCCCTCCATGGCTTCCCCACTGCTCTTAAAATAAAGACAATAATCCTTAATATGGCCCATAAAGTAAGTATAATTTAGCAGTTTGGGCACTTGCTAGTTAAGTGATCATAAGAAAATTATTAAATCTCACTGAATCCTGGTTTCCTCATCTAAAAAATGTGAACAATAATTATTCTTACCTCATAGGGTTATTGGGAGGATTAAATAAGCCAATTCATATATATAAAATGCTTAGCATAGTGTTCAGTTCTGTGTTCAATAAATGGTAATTACAATTATTAGGTCCTGAGTGATGTAGTCCCTGCCTGTCTCTTATTATTCCCTCTCATTTCTGGCAGCCTCATTAAGCTACTTTCAGATCCTGGAATGTGCTATGCTCCTTTTTATTCCTATTCCTCTTTCTTCTTTTTTATTATTTTTAAAATATTTATTTATTTATTTATTTTGGCTGCGCTGGGTCTTAGTTGCCACACGAATGCGGGATCTAGTTCCCCGACCAGGGATCAAACCTGGGCCCCCTGCATTGGGAGCGTGGAGTCTTAACCACTGGACCACCAGGGAAGTGCCCCTATTCCTCTTTCTGGTCCCAGTGTAGAGTTTACTTCCTCTAAGAAGGCTTTCTTGACACTCCCTGTCTGGTTCAGGTGACCCTGCAATGGGTTCCCATAGCGCCCTATATACCATTTATCACGGCATTTGTTATCCACTCCTGGCACAGTGACTGACGTTTAGCAATGCCTCAGTAAATAAATGTCTTGAACCAACTCTACACCCACTGCACTTCTCTTTCCCATGCTCTTTGTTATGTTATTTCTTCTTTCTGTTCTAAACAGAACTTCATGACCGCTACATCCATATTTCCTTTCCAAGGGAAAATTCCCCACCTACAGCCACTGTTGAAGAGGCAGCCCTACGTAGCCAAAGTTCATGTACAGTTCATGGAGGTACTTTTGCCTTAGCTGACTAGACCAGAATTGGCACCTGATGCAATGGTGGACAATCCAGAACCTGGCCAGCAACTTACAACATACCTGGCACCAAAAAAGGACTAGGTCTATCAGATTCTCTCTTACTCTCTAAAAATGGGTTAGAGAAAGGAGAGAATGTGGTTATTTTTAAAAATAAATAAATAAATAAATAAATTTATTTATTTATTTTTGGCTGTGTGCGGGCTTTCTCTAGTTGCAGTGAGCGGGGCTACTCTTTGTTTCAGTGTGCGGGCTTCTCATTACGGTGGCTTCTCTTGTTGAGGAGCATGGGCTCTAGGCGCGTGGGCTTCAGTAGTTGTGGCACACGGGCTTCAATAGTTGTGGCACGCGGGCTTCAGGAGTTGTGGCTCGCGGGCTCTGGAGCGCAGGCTCGGTAGTTGCGGCGCACGGGCTTAGTTGCTCCGCGGCATGTGGGATCTTCCCGGACCAGGGCTCGAACCCACGTCCCCTGCGTTGGCAGGCAGATACTTAACCACTGTGCCACCAGGGAAGCCCGAGAATGTGGCTATTAATGACAGGAACAAGAGCTAAAATGACATATAAAGAAAAGTCATGAGGGCTTCCCTGGTGGCGCAGTGGTTAAGATCTGCCTGCCAACGCAGGGGACGAGGGTTCGAGCCCTGGTCCGGGAAGATCCCACATGCCGCGGAGCAACTAAGCCCGTGCGCCGCAACTACCGAGCCTGCGCTCCAGAGCCCGCGAGCCACAACTCCTGAAGCCCAACGCCTAGAGCCCGTGCTCTGCAACAAGAGAAGCCACGGCAATGAGAAGCCCTCGCACCACAACGAAGAGTAGCCCCCGCTCACTGCAACTAGAGAAAGCCCGCGCACAGCAACAAATACCCAACACAGCCAAAAATAAATAAAATAAATAATAATAAAATTTTTTTAAAATTTATATAAAAAAAAGAAAAGTCATGAGATAAACTCAGAGTCATGAGGGGTCAAGGCAAGCTAGAGCTGTGAGGATATAGAAACTATAAATTAGAGAACATAAATACAAAGCGAAGAATAAGGAACCAGTTGGAAAAGAGGTCCTGCCTGGAGGATAGCTAAGTCGTGCTAATAGTCATTAGCATCCTTAGCATCAGGATGAAAATTCCTAAGATGCTGTCTCTTGCTCTTCTGGGCTGTTAGTTTTCCTGGGTTTCTTGTGACATATATCTTTAAAATAACATTATTGAGCTAAATGGGGTGAGTTGTCCTTTGCAACCCAGAGTGCCTAACTAATAAGCCATTTCTGTTTTAGTAAAACCCAGACATCCTTCAAGGCTGAATTTCTGGCCCTCTTGTCTCTTCTGTCTCTCCATTCAGAGAAGTACTTGTCACATTACCTGTAATTATTGGTTTTTCTATCTGTATCATATGGATATCAGCCTTTGAACTCTTTGAGGTCAGGGTAATTTGTCTGTGTTTCTCAGCAACATACTCTGTCCAGAGGCATACTTGATATATAAAACCAGGTACTGATCAAAGTACTTTACATATTTTAATTTATTTAATCCTCATGGAAGCCCTCTGAACAGGGTACTATTTTTTCTATAAATAATATTGAGGATTTATTTTTTATTTATTTATTTTTGGCTATGGTGTGTGGCATGCGGGATCTTAGCTCCTGACCAGGGATCAAACCTGTGCCCCCTGCAGTGGAAGCGTGGAGTCCTAACCACTGGACCACCAGGGAATTCCCAAGGATTTATTTTTTAAAACCACACTCTCAATCCTTTGCTTTAGCAAACCGTAGCCAGAACTTTTAGCATATATTGGTAATTTTAGTTTCTCCTACTTTTTCTGACTGTCATTTGATAGAAGTTCTTTTTTAAAATAATCTTTATTGGAGTATAGTTGATTTACAATGTTGTGTTAGTTTCAGGTGTACAGCAAAGTGAATCAGTTATACATATACATATATCCACTCTTTTTTAGATTCTTTTCCCGTATAGGCCATTACAGAGTATTGAGTAGAGTTCCCCGTGCTATACAGTAGGTCCTTATCGTTATCTATTTTATATATAGTAGTGTGTATATTGAACAGGGTACTATTATCTTCCCCATTTCACAGATGGGGAAAGTGAAGCACAGAGAAAGCCTTGCCAAAAGTGCAAAGTAAACAGTAGAGAAGGAATTCATACCAGCAATTTTGGCACCAGAGTCCTATGCAATATAGCTTTGAACTAAAGGGGAATGTGGGCATGGAAGAGTAGTTAAAAATGAATATTTGAACACTCTTCTACAGGGTACAAAGAACTTTCACATGTATTATATGAGGACATCAGAAGTCCCCTCACCTTTTGTGGGAAACTAGCCAGCAGTCCTAGCCCTGAAATACCAAATGCCCAGATTCTTCCTACAGGCACAGAAAAAAATGAAGTATAAGTAAAGGGCACATATGGATGTATTTTGTAAACTCCATGGACCTTTAGAGATGTTAATACTTGGTAGGTTGGTCAGATTTCTAGGCTAGTGTCTAAAGAAAGAATTGTATTAGAATATGGAAACCTTTCATTTGGGGCAAAACAGCCATTTTCTCAGCTATTCCAAGAACTGAGTCTGTCTATAAAACCTACAATTGAGAGTGTGTATTTGGTGTTGTGAGGAGGGTGGATAGAGTGGTGATTCCACATTATGCTATTGTTTTTAAAGGAGTCTGAGTTTAGGGACTCTCTTGCATATTGGCAGCTTCAACCATTTCTTTTGAGTTACTATGACAACAGGAAGCCGAACTTCAGGGGCTATATATTGATGAGTAGTAAGGAGCCAATTGAAAGGAAAATTCTTTGAGGAGGCCTGGTGTTGTTTGGGGTGGTAGTGGAGTAGGGTGTGTATGTATTGGTATAGGGTAAATCCAGATGCCTCCTGGCGAGATACACAAGTAACTTCCTCCTAAATGCCTATATCTCAGAGATCTGAGTGAGTTACCAGGGGAGAGGTCTGACAGTAGCAACTGTTCAGCATGAGCATGTTCTTAAATAGTAATGGTGCTGTGTAAGAACAGGAAGAGTCTTTAGGTTCCCCAGAAAGTGAGGGAACGGCAGGAGATGCCTATACCTGAGTAAAATTTCCCCAGGAAGTGAGTGCGATTTGTGTTTGGGCTGAATTCCTGGTGACACAGCCATATGGCTTTTGCTGACTGCCATCCTCCAGAGAGTATATTCCTTTTGCAGAGCAGCTAAAATGTATAGAGAACTGTGCTTCCCTCACCGTCACCTTTACTCCCTCCCCCATCATCAGCAGGTACTCTTAAATGAAGATGCCCCTACCTATCCTTCCAGCCTGAATTCCTACTCAAGATGCAGGATCTGGATCTTTTCCCCAAGCCACTTTCCCACATCTCTGATTTTCTCCCAAGAGTAGGAGGCTCCAGGGGACCACAGCTGACTCTGCCAGGCACAGAGGGTTGAGTCATTCTGCAGGCGTCAGAGCTGTTAGCAACAGCTCTGCTGATCTGTATGCAGCTCCAACTCCCTCTCCAGTTCAGAGTTTTGGAGCTGTCTTGTTCAAAAGTAAAGAACAGAACACAGATGGCTGGTAACAGGATCCCACAGGGGCCTCCTTTCCCACTGAGCCCATCCTGCTAATCCTTTTATAGGAGAAGAGGAAATAAATGGTGAATGAAGCAAAAAAGGAGTATCAGCTTTTGCTTGGTTCCTTGGGTCTTAGGATCTTGGATCTGAGAACAACCTTAACCTCCTGCTACCCATTACATTTCCCAGGCATTTTCCCTTCCTGGTCCTTCTTTCTTCTCATCTACTTCTTTTCCCTCCCAGTTCTCTATTCTCTGTAGCATCTTTGAATCTGATGGAGTATTTTGTTGAATGTCTTCTATTTAATCAGGCAATTGTAATCCATACATGTATAAGAAAATCAAATGCACTAGAAATGCATTTATCAGTTTTATCTCTTGGGAATCCCTTTAGTTTCTTCTACTGAGGCAGCATAATGCATTACAAAGAGAACAGGCTTTGGAGCCAGAAAGTGGGTTCTAAGCACTGTCCTAGGAAATAAATAAATACATTTAAAAAATCTGCTCTGTCATTTACTAGCTGCGTCATCTTGGGCAATTTACCTAACCTCTCTGAGCTGCAGATATGGCATCTGAAGATGTGTATAATAGTATCTACTTTGCCAGTTGATTTATAGATTAAATTAGACAGAGGTAAAACATAGTATCTGGGACATAATAGATGTGCCCAGTAAATGTTAACTCTTTCCTCCGGTCTCCTGTTGCAATAAATACGAGGTCCCTGATTTTCAAGAATCTGAAGAAAATTTTTCCCATTGAGAAAGTTAGCATCCATGCTCAGGTGCTGCAATTGAAGAAAGAAAGGCGAGTGGGAAGTGTGTGTGAGTGTTTTTGCAAGCCTAGAGGACCAAGACTTTGTAAAAACTAGCATGTGAATACGCTAATGTTGCTTTCCCCCAATTTAAAGATTCTTGGTAAAGATTGCTGGTTTCCTCATGTTGCTGCTGCAGTGTGGTTGATGTTAATTTATTTTCCTTGGAAGATAAGATGCTGGGTTGCTGATTAGGTAAGTTTTTATCCCTCTCTAAGCTTCACCAGAACAAAGGATCACTGCTCCTCTTCAGTTCAGGAAAGGAGGAGGATTGGTTGAAGTTTGTGTAAATTCCAGGGGAAAAGTTAAGTATGGTTTGGTATTATCCTTGGCACTGAGAATACCAGAAGTGTTTGTACAATCAGGTCAAATGCCACTGTTCAATTTATGTGATTACCAAAGACTCAGCTGATACAGGGCTGTGGTTTGACATGGTCCCTTTGTTCCCGATAATAAACATGTGTAAAGTCAATTATACTAATGTGCTTTGCTCTATTTGAAACAAGGAGGCTGATGACGAGGCCAGGACACCGTACCTCATTCTCTCTGACGAGGCGCTCTCTGACAACACGTTTTTCCTGTCTCTCTTTGTAACCGGTAATTAGGTTCTCAGAAGAGCTGTCAGGAATCTTGACAGGTTTCACAGGCAGTCACCATCTGACAGTTTACACCTGTGGGCTTTTCGCAGCTGGCATGTTCCCTCCCTGGAAAGCAAAGTTTCTCAAATCCTAAGCTCCTCCTATCATTCAAAGAGTCTGATGTGAGTGGAAGGCTAGCTCTCTCAGTGCATTATCCAATTCCAAAGCAGACTCTTGGGTCCCGTGGTGGTGATGGGGGAAACCTCTGTATTCATGTATATCCTCAGCAGTAAGGGCATATGATTGGGCAATAGAGTGGGAGTGGTCCAAGTCAGAGGCGGCATGGGAGTTTGGGAATTTGACATAGTCTATCAAAAAGAGAGGGAAAAAATTAGTTAATAAAGTTGCTTTTTCTTTTTTTCTTAAAAAGCTCAACCCCTGAAAAAAAAAAAAAAAGCTCAACCCCTGTACACCCAAACAATTGAAAGCAGGGACTCAGATATTTGTACACCATGTTCATAGCAGCATTATTCCCAATAGCCAAAAGGTGGAAACAACCCAAATGTCCATTGACAGATGAATGCCTAAACAAAATGTGATACATACATACATGGAATATTATTCAGCCTTAAAAAGGAATGAAATTCTGACACATGCTACAACATGAATGAAACTTGAAGACATTATGCTAAGTAAAATAAGACAGTCACAAAAAGACAAACACTATGTGATTCCACTTATATGAGGTACCTGGGGTCGTCAGATTCAGTGATAGAAAGTAGACTAGAGATTACCGGTGGTAGGAGCGGGGAACAGGATGGTGGAGGTTGTTGTTTAATAGGTATAGAGTACAGAATTTCAGTTTTTAAAAAAATTTTTTTCACTATTTTATATTGGAGTATAGCCGATCAGAGTTGCAGTTTTGGAAGATGAAAAAAATTCTGGAGATGGATAGTGGCGATGGTTGTACAACAACGTGAATGTACTTAGTGCCACTGAACTGTATATTTTCAAATGGTTAAAGTGGTAAATTTTGTTATGTATGTTTTACCACAGTCCCTTTCGGATTAGGGGACCTAGGTAGTCGATTAAAAGAAATCAGTTCTTCCCAGAAGCTCCTCAGATGGGCTCGCATTATTTACCTTGATCACAGCACTGGCCAGACTGTACCATCAAGCCTACTGTGCTGCTCATCTCTTGTTTTTGCTGCCTAGCATCCACCTCAATTGCTGGGAACAAGCCTGTCCTCTAGTCATAGTCTATGTGGTTCTTATGACGTTGCATTCCAGAGATGGAGCACGTTTATCAGGCCTAAGCCCCCAGTGTGTGCAGTGTATGACATTCCCCAGTGTCTGGCTCAGGGATGGGCACATGATCCAGATAGAGCCAATGAGAGGCAACAAAACTTTCTCTGGCATTTTGGGGAAAGAAATTCTCTTATTTTTTTCCTGAAATTTGATGACAATAATGATAACAAAAATAATGAAATAGTTAACACTTATTAAGTGCTTATCCCGTGCCAGGGAGAGTTCTGAACACAATTTATTTTCTTAGCCCTCACAATAACTATACGGGGTAAGTACAGTTATTATTCCACTTTTTCAAATGGTGGAACTGAGGCACAGAGTGTTTCGATTAACTTGTTGAAGTTCTCATAGCCGGTATGTGGTGAGGCCAGGTGTCAAACCAGCTCTCACTCTGAACCACTACAGTCTGTTGCCTTGAAAGGATGTAAGGACTGGAATTGCTGATGTTTCTTGCTGTGAAGCCCCCAGACCAAAGATAACATGGTGGAAGTCCTAGAGATGAAACCAGAGCATTTAAGCCCTAAACTAACTCTGCCTGAAGCCAGCCCGAACTGTGGACTTTTTAGCTTGTATGAGCCAAAATATTCCCATTTTTTTCTTAAAGTACTTTGGGTCTATGTCACTTACAGCCAAAGAGTCCTAAATGACTTAGGACTGTTTATTTGTTGGCCTTTTCCATCAGGCTGTGATCTCAAGAATAGGAATTGTATCTTATTCATCTCTATATCCATAGAGCCTAGCATAATGCACATAACTGACATTCAATAATGCTTGCTATCTTTCAATTCATTATTCCATAAACACTTATTGTGGGTTGTCTATGTGTCAGAAATTGGGTTAGATGTGGGAGATGGAAGTAAAATGAGTGAATGAAGGCTGTTATCCTGGAGTATGTGGAAGGATAGCAACTATAAATGTTAATGTGATAGAGAAATCTAAGAAAAGATGCATATGTGTGCTAGAGTTCCCAGGAAGTTGCAGTCACCTTGGCACTATGTACCTGGATGCTGGGCATTTTCTGGGTTCCTGCACATGCCAGATACTTTCAGAATTGTCTAACGTTCTAAGAATGTCTGGGAAGGCACCTGCCTCCCAAACTGACGTACATACCAGATACATACATACCAGATACCTGGCCTTGTCATGTGAACCATGTGTTTTCCACTGTGCTTCTCTGTGTTGCTTGACTCTCAAAAGTGCATTCTGTAAAATAAGTGTGCCCTGCCCATTTCTCAGAGTTATGGTGAAGATCAAAAGAGGTCATAGATATGAAAGTTCTATTGTGTCCAGGCGATAGTTGCTTTCTTTTACCTGGCCACAGCAAGTGCCAATATATTGTACTCTAGCTAGCATCCCCACAAAACCATATCATTTGGCCTCGCCAGCAGTTCTATTCTTCTTGTAGTGAACATCTGTTGTTTTTGTCTGTCCAGAATTTCTCCCTCATCTTCTGGCAGAACGTACCCTACATTCCTTTAAGGAATTTCCTCTCCATCACTCTGTGTAGTTTTGTGGAGCTGTTACTCGGAGCCTCTTGCCACAGAGTGGACACACAATCCTAGCTAGGGCAATCAAAATGTCTCACCCCTTGGTGAAATGACTAGCCCAGGGAAGGGGATATAACACAGGGTCCAATTTGGGCCACTCAAAGATGTTCCTTTGGATATTATATACTGTTAGGTGAGAGTGAGAAGCTTTCCTTTGCCTTTAGGGTCACTAAACTGGGATGAACTGTAAATCTGGACTTCTGTGGCCATTCCTCCCATTCCACTCTGCCCCCTGCCTCAGTCCAGCATCCATGCCTCTGCTACATGAATAAATTACTAAGATGGAAGTTCATCTAATATGATCTATGTGAAGCCTGTTTGCACCTCTTATGGAAACACTGTCTCTGGTCCATATGCCCCAAATTCTGATCTGCTCGTCCTCACAAAGTCCCAAATGACTTCAATGTCTACATTTACAATATTGTTATATTTTCATGTTGAGAACATTTGTGAAGAGGAGAAATAAAGGATGAGTTTCATGATAACCATTTATATGGTACCATTTGATCACTAGACTAGACCTCTGTCCCCTGTTCGAGGGTTTTGGGCAACAGGTGAGAGAGAGCAGGTTATGCAGGAAAGGCCACATAGCAGGCAAGATTAAGTGGTTGTATAAACCTAAATTTTGGGACAGGGCTCCTGTCACTAGTGATCATAATATAGTGTCATATCAGCAAAGGAAGCATCTGGTTAAAACCAATATTGGAAATGCCCTTGATTCGTTTCCTGTGTATGGACAGTATCAGTGGCAGCATTCAGTGTTGGGGTATATTAAACTAGATGACAGCAGTGGGAAGCACCCGGACCCTCAGTTGCATTCCCCCCTCCAATAAAAACACAGACAACCTTATAACAAAATCCAATCTATGGAGAAAAATAGCCAAGCAATTGGGAGCTGGGTATGGTGTGTGGAGAGACTGAAAACGGGAAACAAAAAGAGGCAAACACCTGACAAAATTCTTTTAATTCCTGAAGCACTGGACTTTTCAGTCACAGGGTTTAATAAACTTCCTTTTTTTTTTTCCCCTGTAAGGTGATTTCAATTGTCACTTTCAACCAAAGACTTCTCACCAGTATCATATTACTACCTAGCAAAGAGAAGGCTAAAGAGGAGGCCCAAAGACAATCCTAGGCCAATAAAATAACAACTTATTTTAAGTTTTGATTGCCAGCTGTTTGTTTCATATCCTACGTATCAGAACTCTGGTAGGAATTTGTGTTTTCAATTGTGGCAGATGTCAGCCAAAGACAAGGGCATGACAAAATCACCAATTGGTCCAGAAGATACATTCCAAAAACCTCTCAGTCCACAGACATGCTGCCCAACCCTTGCCACATTCACAGATGTCCCAGACAGTCGTGATGCACTGATCATGGGTGCCTGCCAGAGGGTAGTGTCAGAGAAGTGCGATGAATATTTACCTCCTGACACATACACAATAACAGCTAACACTTTAAAACATTTCCCATGGGTTAGGCACTTTACATGGTATCTTATTTAAATCCTCACACAACCCTGTAAGGAAGGTAATGTTAACCCCATTTTACAGATAAGGAAAGCAACACCCAGCCTGGTTATGAAACTGGCACAAAGTAACATACTCACTGACAGGAGTAAGAGATGGAGGTGGGACTCCACAGTCAATGTTTTTAACTACGGCTGTACTACCTTCACATCCACTGCCTGATATCTTCAGGGCTGGCTTTCTTTTAGACTCTGGTGCAGCTGCTTTAATTTATTCATGGCTTGCTGCAGATGCTTATCTGATAGATACCTGAGACCGAAAGGGTTCTAGGACAGGACTTTCTTGAACTGAATTGTATTCTACCATCCTTAGGGGACCTTGGCCCAGCATTTGTCTATTTCTGTGCGTTAAAACAGAATAATCTGCTGCCTCCACATGCAGGGCATTTTTAAATGTGGCATTTGTAAAAGGTTCACAAAATGAACCCGATTAATACGGGAATGCAGAGCTCAAGAACCAACTCTGTATATGATGAGTGTTACTTTGCAGCCTGTGAAACCATGCTTCTATCAGGCAGCCTTTTGTAGACACGTCTGAATGAGGTATGACCACCAGACTTCAAGCTGTCAACAAATTCAACAAGTATTTGTTAAACTGAGTTGAACATGACTTGGTCTTTTAATGAGTGACAATACTGAACAGATAGTTTCATTAGCTAGATATCATATCAGTCAGTGTACCCACCACACATTGACAAGCTATCTTTTCACACACAGATACATGTGCAACAACAAATACACTGACATTACACGGTCAGGCATCTCTTACACACTAGAAATGTGTACATGGCATCAAGCTGTCCTCGGCTGGTGGTACCAAGAGTATAATATGGTGGAAAGAGAGTATGCTTCATTCATTCACAACTGGGTTCAAATTCTAGCTCACCACTTACTTATTATTTTGATTTTGGGCAAGTAACATAAGCTCTCTAAACCCTGGTGTCCTTACCTATAAAATGGAGGTAATAATAATAGTACATCACAAGTTTTTTGTGAGGATTAAATGAGACAATGTTTGGAAAGAGCTTATTCTTGGTTTTGTCACTGCTTGGGTAACTTTTCTGTCAAGGTCAAATCATGGTTGGTACCCATTCATCTCCCACAGCTTTTTGACCCCAATTTATAGGCTCAAAAGAATACCTAGTTGAGATATGAGACGGCCTCTCAGGGAGGTGACACTTGAAGCATATTAGCAGTTAGCAGAAGAGTGAATAATATCAGGATGGTAGGAATATCCTAAGGCTAGAGAGGTATGCAGGGGTTTTGTTTGGATTTAATTTGGAAGCCTTTGGGGAGTCATGCAAGAGTTTTAAGCAGAGAAATGAAACACTCAGCTTTTAGAAATTGTATTTTAGGAAGAATAAAACCATTTAGCTCAGGACAGAGAACGGGGCATCCTGAGGGGTGGCAAGGAGAGTAGTTGGAAGGCAGTTACAGTACCTCAGGTGAGAAACTGAGGTATGAACCACCACAGCAGAGGCAATGGGGATGAAGAACGAGACCAATCCAAGAAGTGTTCAGGAGTTAAATCCACAGAAAGCGCAATATCTGCAACCATTCTAAGCATTGACTTATTTTCCTACCATCGATGAGTGTAATTTTCTTTTTTTTGATAAATTCTAAAAATAAATAACTGATATGTTTTGCAGTATCTACTAACAGTACTTTCCTGTTGAACAAATTTGACATTAGGATAAGCCCATGTGTAGGTGTGTGTGTGTGAAATTTGAAGAATTTGAGGAGGGAGGCCTATTTGCATCAGATCATAGGCACAGATCTGGAATAATAATAATAATAATGAGACAGCCAGAATCTCTTAAGATGCCCCATGTGCTGAGGAAATGGGGCGGGGGGAACTACAATTTGTGGTAGAGGTGGAGGTAAGTGTGAGAACGAGGTAGTGGCAGATACAAAATACTATAAAAACACCACACATACAACATCAAATCTTTAGATTTAACTACCAGTTTATAATAAATAAAATAATTGAAGCAAATGTGAAATGACATCATGAGGAGGCAACTGGCCAAGTCCAGAATGTGGAAAATTCTTCGGATATATAATCTGATTTCTTCAACAAATAAACTACATACAAAAAAGAAAGGAAAAAAGCAAGGAAGGAAGAAAAAAGGAAGGGGAACGTGAAAAGAGACTTAAGAGACATGTCTATCAATCAAATGCAAAGTGGAGAATTTGTTCAGACCCTGATTCAGATAAATGTGCTATGAAAAGATATTTTGGAAACTATTGGGAAAAACTGAACATGGATTGGGTATTAAATAATATTAAGGAAGTATTGTAAAGGTGTGATAATGAAATCACAGTTATGTTACAACAAAAGTATTTGTTAGAGATACGTATTAAAGTGCATATTTACAGGCGAAATGTTATGATGGTTTATTAGAGATTTACTTAAAATACATGGGGTGAGGGGAAAGGTTGTGCGAGAATAGGTGAAACAAGATTGATAAAGTGTGATAACAGCTGAAGCTGGATGATAGACCCATGGTTTACTATTCTATCTGACTCCTTTTTTTGTATGTGTGAAATTTTCTATAAAAAAATTAAGAACAAATACTATGGTAAAGCATGAATCTCTTTCCATTCCCAAATGTATGAAGTAACTAGAACATTCTTGCTGTAACACTTTCAAAAGATGGGATCAGGACTGGAGGGGCATCATTTAAGGAGTGGGTGGAGGAAGAGGGGCTTCAGGGACAGGAAGGTACAAGATAAACTGGTTTTGAGTGGTGCTGAAAAGCCAAAGAGGAACACAAGTTTCAAGATGGAAGGAGTATCAACTGTGTCAAGTATTGTAGATGTCAAGAAGGAAGGGATTAAAATGAATACTCCACTAGACATAACTAGGAGGACACTCTTGACCTTGGCGAGATCAAATTCTTAATTTTCTGTGGAGGTGGGATGATAGACAACTTTTCCAAGACTTTGTCTGTGAAGGACAGGAGCGGTGAAGATCATAATTTTTCTTTTCCCCTCAGAGAAGGAGAAACTAGGGCTTGTTTTTTTAATTTTGTTTTTTTGTTGTTGTTGTTTTTAATGCTGAGGGGAAGTTGCCATTTGAGAATGGTTGACGATATAGGTGAAAAGAGTAATGACTGACTGACTTGCAAAGCAAGGACCCTTACTAGGAGAGGGAACATTTAGAACAAATTACATGTACATCTGGCTGAAGCAGAGAACTTGTTTTTTCTGATCACAGCCAATGTACTCTCCTAGTTTATTGTAACTTCCAACAACTGTTCTGGTGTACATTTTCACTCACAAGTCCCACACAACAGATTTATTCATCTCAGTTTTATTGATTGAAGAACCAAGACTTTTTATGACTGCACCTTAGGCATACCTTTTGGTTCTTGAATAAAATTTCTCTCTTTGTGGCCCACTGAAGGGGTTTTCCCCTAAAAAAAACGTTTTTCATTAAAAAAAATGAGAAGCACTACCTCTTCCCTTAGAACTCTTTAGTTTGTTTACGGCTCTTGTTACTTAACCTACTCAGTCCACAAAAACTTTTCAAGAATTTGTCCCTTTCCTACCATCGCTAACTATAGGATGGTTTAGCTCGGTATTTCCAACTCTTGTTACCGTTCCAAAAATTATTATAAACGTTTAGAATCTGAAAAACTCAATTATATACTGATTACGCTGACCAGCTTACCTCTGAGTTCCATGGAGGGGTTGAAGTAAGGTGTGTAAGAAGGGGGCTATTCAACATGTCAGGGCAAGCTTCTCATTCGCAGGGTTATGGGGGGGGGTTACGGATATTTTGGGAGTGGGAAAAGCAAAGGAGGAGGAGAGCAGATAAGCTCTTCTTTCTTAGATTTCAGGGTGAAATGAATGCACCTGACGCTTCTTTCTTAGATTTCAGGGTGAAATGAATGTACCTGACGCCCACGTAGCAGAAGGGCTCCGCCAGGTGAGCGAGCCCGGGCGGGACAGAGAGGGTGGAACTCTGGGCCACTCTGGAGACTCCGCCCAGTGCAAGCGCTCGCGCGCTCCCGTGAGGGCGTGCACGCGTACGCAGTCTTGTCTCGCGCAGGGTCGAGCCTGTCAGGCGGGAAATCTCGCGAGATTGGAGACTGGGATGACTGTCGGGAGGAGGGGAGTGGTGTCTGGGAAGGGGGGGGAATCTGGGCAGCGGCCGGGCTCTGTGGCTTCAGGGCTCGGAGAGAGAGAGGGAGGGTGGCAAAGAGAGTGAGTCGGTGCCGCCGCCTGCCTAAGGAGAGAGGAGGGGTCCTGCTTGCCTGCGCCCTTCGCGGGCCGAGAGCGCGAGGCACCCGCGAACCTCTGAGGCCTCCAGCCCCTGGGGACCCCGCCCCGCCGGCCGGCCGGCCCGGGGCCTCTCTTCCCTTTGTGAGCGCCCCCTTCCCAGGGGTGGTGGTGGCTGAGGGCTGTGCGTGGGCCCGCCCGCCGAGGGGCGGCGGCGGGGGACCGAGAGGGCCTCGGCTGTGTGAGGACGGGAGGCGGCCGAGGCCCGGGCCGGTTCCCCGAGGCGGCGGCGGCTCCCGGCACTTCCCCGCGCCATCTTAGCTGAGTCCAAGCGCTGAGGGCGCCTCCTCGACCCCGGTTGTCCCTTCGCCCCCCCCCCCCCCACCGCCCCTTGTCGCAGAGCTTGGGCTGGGCGGCTTGCTGGGGCTCCGGGGGGGGGGGCGGCGGTCTGTCGCCTGGCCCCCTCCTCCTCCTCACTCCTCGCCCTCCAGTGTAGCGGCTACTCAAGCGCTGCAGGGGGCTGCAGCTGCCTACTCCGCCCCAGACCTGTCGGCGAAAGGGTAAGGGCACCTCTGCCTTGGGAAAGGGAGACATGGAGGGGGCGGGGAAATTCGGCCCACTTTGGCCGCTGCGCGGAAGAAGGGATGTGGGGGTGGGGTGGGGGAGGGAGACAAGGAGGGTCTGTGATTCTGTGGGTGGGGTGAAGAAGCTGGTGAGCTGGGCACCCTCCCGTTTTGAGGGGCGAGAGCAATTACATTCCTCTTTCCTGAGGGTTACCGGAAGGGGTGGTAGAAGAGGATGTCTCGAGGAAGGTGTGGCCCTCCTAGGGAGACTGGGTTGATGTGCACCCCGATTTAAAGGCGCGAGGTCCCTTTCCCTTCTGATTCCTCTGCTCCTCCCTCTCCTCCTTTGTAGTGTCTGTGAATTCTTGGGAAGGGAGACTGCTCTGGGTAGTCTACTGGGTGGATTCCCACCCTCCCTCCCCGCTCGGGAAATCTATACCCCTCTTCTCTAGGGGTGATGGAAGCGTTTCTCTCCCCCTACCCTTCCCCATCCTTTAGTCTACTGCAGTGCTGCAGAAGTCCAAGGCAGTTTCTTCATACACAGGCCTGTGTATACACTGAAGGGAGGGGGAGCAAGAGAGGGAAGTAATGGCGCTTCCCTTAGAAAGGTTACCCCTTTTCCTTTGGTTTTAAATCGATAACTGTACTGGTTTAATACTCTTCCCCTGAGATCTGTCCCTGGGAAGTATGTCTGTTACTGTTGGTGGGATACGGCCTCTCAAGAGAGACCCTGCCATGTTAGAACAGTTTTGATGTCTCTTTTAAAAATAGTGGGTTGACTTTTTTTGTGTGTGAGCATATTGGGTTTTCATTAGGATTAAAATAAAATAATTTTGTACTCCCTCATTTCCCTCTTTTTTTTTTTCTTCCTATGATTTTTGTAGTTCTTGAAGAATTATTAAAGATTATTGTATACAGACAGGCTGTCTGATGGACATTCCTTCTCCCTGAGCTGTGAATTTTTAGGGTTAATACTATTTTGTATACATGGAAATCGGAATTTTCCGAAAATGATTAGGTTACAAATCTTTCTGTTGCAAATGCCTTGTTTCTTAATGTAATAAAAATTAATAAAGGTTAATTTGCCTAATGATATTGTGATAGGATCTATATTCTGTAGTCAGTAAGTCGTTTTTCCACTTCTTTTGCTTCATGTCATATTTGTTTAAAACAAATTATCTTATCTGGTTTACAGTAGTACTTGTTGGTTTTGTTTAGTAGAGTAGAAATAAATTAAAAAAAAATTAACATTCTGGAAGTGTGTTGCCAAGTTCTTGTGACCAAAGAGTAGTCTTGAAATCTACAGTTGATACTTCTTTCTTTTAAGTGTTTAGAGTTACTGATGAAGTGATTTCAAAATGTTCCATACATGAATATTCATATAATTAAATAACTTTTATACACAGTGATGAAGATGACTAAACTAACTACAGAGATCATGTCTTGACATTTTACTAGCAAGTTGTATTTGGTGTTTAAGCTTTACTTAGTGGGTGACTTGTTTTTAAATACTTCCAAATGCCATCTGCATATTACATTGTCCATCAGAGCTTTTTTGGTGTGTTTGTTGCATTTTGAAACCTGTTTTTAAGACGGGTATTTAAAGATGTTAGTAGTAGTAGTGTTAAGCATTAATTTAGTTTCTGTCATCTTATTTCATGATTTTGATATAGGGAGACACATTAATGGTATGTTAAATCAGTTTTTATTATTTTTCCTCAGCAAATGGAATTCTCCTTATTTTCTTTATTCTCTTTTGATTTTTATCTGAACTCATTTTAACTTAAACAGCACTTCTCATTTGAATCTTTATTTCATGGCACAAAGCTGCATGTTGTGGTGTGTGGTTTTCCCCTCTTTGGCAAATTGTGAGGTAAAGTCTAATTCCTGTGTTATGGCTTGTTGATAATTAATTCATATATACTAGCATGTATAAACCCAAACATACTGCTCAGTAAAAAGTGACTGTTTTTGTCTTGGAAAGGTGCAGGCAGAGGGGATTTATCAATAAGGGCTACAAAAATTAAGGATGTACACTGGATATAGGTAAACTACTTGCTATATATCAGCATGCTAGAACTAAGAGGTACTCTTTAGAACAACTATGAAGAAACCCTTTTCAATAGTTGGTAGGAATTCTGTTAAAGGTGGTAAAACTATGTTCATGACCAATTAGATAAATTCATTATTAAGGAAAAACTGTCTGCAGGTTATTGCAGGTGAGTTCTGATGCCACTGTCAGAAAGAGAAACTAAGAGCTGTTAGTCTGAGTTAATTGATTCCAGATTATATGGTACCTCTTGGGTTTCTAAATAGTTATCTACAAAATGGCAGTGTACATCACTTCCTGTTCTTTCACAACTGATTCTCTGAATTCCCTCTTAGTGACTTAATTTTTGGCATTCTGATATCTGATTTGTTAATTTGGTTATAATTCTCATGTTTTATAGATGGAAGAATTTCTAAGAATCAATTGGGTTTAAAGGCTTTGTATAGTCTAGGATTATCTTGACAGTAACTAAATTTCCTTCCAAATTAAAGGATAGTTTCTCAAACAGATTTAAACTGAGAGGTTTTAAAGAAATACAGCAATATACAGGACCAAAAGTATGAGTGAACTGAATAGAAAATAATTATTGTATTTTCTGTAATATATATTTTGGGAGAACTGTAGATGTGGCAGTTAACTGACCATGTTAATATAAAACAAGTTTTCTTTATATCAAGGTATATACATGATATTTGGTCCCATGCTATGATGCCATCCCACTAGTAAGAAAGAAACTGATTACCTACAGAATACTAGGACTGAATACTCTTTAACTAACCATAAAAAGTGTAATTTATTTTAAGAATTTGCTGGTACTTAGTAGATATGAATACTTAGTAAATCCAGAAGTTATCTAGGGGGCCAACTGTTGGCACTGAGATTAGATTTGCGATTAATCTGTTATTTGAATTACCTGGAAATAAATTCTGTGTTTTTCATTTGACCGCTCTGTATATTAAAATCATTTTATTTCTCCTCTGTGTATCTTTTTGGTTATCAGTAGTCTGTTGTAATAGTTGTACTCATACTGATTTAACCTTTTAGAAATTAGGAGCTTTTTTGTATGTATAAGTTAAGGGCTGCTGTTCAGTTCAGGATCATATATGAATGCATCTCTTCTAAAAAGTGTCAATTCTGTAGTTAAGTCTTGCATAAAATTGAGATTGTTCCATTAAACGTATGTTTAAACGTGTGTTCGTCTGCCTTTAGGTTTCTGTACTTGTTCATGGCTGGATTATTTTTTTATATTCTTCAAGATTTCAGATTCTAAAAATGTAAGTGTAAAAGATACAAACCTCTATTCATTCCATTATATTGGATTAAAATATTTTAATTTTAATGATAAAAATTGATATTTAATATCATTGAAGTGTTTCATACCTTCTTAAAAAATCTACATGAATTTAAATGTTGTGTGGAGGGGCTAGAAACAATTACTTTCAATTGGGATGTTCTTTCAACATTTGGTAACAATTATTTCTATATCAGTTTCTTCTGTTTGTGCTAGAAGCAGACTTTTGTTCTGAAATACAGTTTAAGGCTGCATTTTCCTACCTAGTGACAAAATTAAGCGGCCCATAAAAGGTGGAAAGGTTTTTCACAGTATAAAAAATTTACGTGGCATGTAAATAAAGTTAATAAAAGTACAGGTTACTAGGTACTTTGCATAATTAATATATAGCCTGTTAAAAATGCCAGTAGCAGTGACCTTGTTATATAAGCATAACTACATTTAATTGGCCTCTAACTTATCTTTAAAGCTGAGAAGGGGCTGATTTTTCTTTTTGATAAAATTATTCAATAGGATAGTGTTGTGCAGATTCAGAAGTAGATGAACTGCTTCATTTAGAAAGACACGCAAAGTTTAGTTTCTGAGAAAAACATCAACAAATACTGGAATGGAACAAAATATTCGGATCTGCAGCCACCAATAATACAACTGTCACTTAATATATCTTAATTTTACCATTTATTAGCTGTGTAACTTCTTTATGTAACATTTTTAAGCCTCACTTTCCCTGTCTATAAAATGAAAATAATGCCTACTTTATAAGGTTGCTAGGTTTAAATGGGATAATCCTTGTTAAGTACTTAACGTATTGCTTGATACATAGTAAGCACCCAGTAAGTTGTTGGCTGTCACATATTAGCCACTTAATAAATGTTTACAAATGAAGATAGTGAGTCTCATATTTAAGAATGAATTACATTCCATAATTTTGATTTGAAGTTGGATTTATACATTTGGAGCTCAACGTATATTTTTTAAAGAAATGGTTCGAATTTCTAACCAAGGGTAGCTTACAAACTTTTTTGTACCTGCAATGGACTACTATGTAGTTCTATAAGAGATTTTCTTTTTCCTTTGCTGGATGTAAAACCTGTCCTAAAGAACAAAATTTCCTTCCCCTTTGGTACTTCGTTTGTTTATTTAAGTCTTTTGGTATCATACTTCTACTTCCTGGAACTCTTTTCACCATCCCTGGCTTTGAGGGAATCCAAAGTACTCATGTTCTCCTAAGCCTTTTTTTTAGGTATGTTTTGTAGGTATGTCTCATCTTGAAAGTGCTTTATATTCCACAATATATTAATTCAGCAAACATTGTGATGATTATGTGCCAATAAGGTTTGGTCCCTGCCCTGGAGGAATTCTGTCTTCTCACTTTTTCCACTTCCTAAATAGTTTTCTCAAACTGGATATTCAGAGGAAAGGAAGGATCTTCCTGTGGTTGTCAGTTCCTCTAAGCCAGTGCTTTTCAAACTTTAGGTTGTGACCCATTAGTGACTTGTCAATTCAATTTACTGGGTCACAACACCAATTTTTTTAAATAAAAAATAATGGGGAATACTAGAGTGTGTTGTGTAAATAAGGGTGAACATTGTAATGGGAAACTTTTTTGGGCTTTATGTGTTCTGGGTACACAGATAAATTTTTTTGACGTTTCTTTTTGAACTCATGCTTTTTACTTTTAACTGCATATTTCTGAAGTATGAATATGCTTGTTTTTTCTTTTTCTTTCAACAATTCTCCTTTCAGTCTCTCCTGATTCTAGTCTCTAGTCTATTTGTTAGTTATGTTGCACATATTTACCTTTCCTAGGTCTCAAAGCTTGTGGGGTACTGATAGGTCCTGGGCAGGATACCAGCAGTTTTGGGTATGATGATGATAACTTCTGAGGTTTTTATATTGGGGAGCATGTTATCACATGCTCTAATCCCACGTCTTATGTATGTGAGGGCAATTTCTCATGAATTGCAGAATTTATTTTAAAAAAAGAAAACTTTATTTGGAACATAATAAGAAAATATCTTTTATTTTTATTTGAGTCATATGTAGATTTAATTTTAAACGATTAATTGCAATATATATTTTAATAAGGTTTATTATGTGGCTTTTTAAATGTATTAAATAAGTATATTAAGTATATTTTTAAAATTTCAGTGTGCTTCAGTGCATTACATCTAATGATATCCTTATATTTTGGTTGTTTTTTTTTTTTTTTTTTTAAGAACAGAGTGAGGGAATGAGTCTCAGATGGTCTCTCTCAACTTATCAGGACCCATGCAGGCTTTTTTTTTTTTTTTAGTGAGGGAGTATTATTATTATTTTTAAATTAATTAATTAATTTATTTTTGGCTGTGTTGGGTCATCGTTTCTGTGCGAGGGCTTTCTCTAGTTGTGGCAAGCGGGGGCCACTCCTCATCGTGGTGCGCTGGCCTCTCACTATCGTGGCCTCTCTTGTTGCGGAGCACAGGCTCCAGACGCGCAGGCTCAGTAGTTGTGGCACACAGGCTTAGTTGCTCCGCAGCATGTGGGATCTTCCCAGACCAGGGCTCGAACCCGTGTTCCCTGCATTGGCAGGCAGATTCTCAACCACTGCGCCACCAGGGAAGCCCCATTGGTTGATGTTTTTAGTTCACTTATGGTGGTAGTTACGAGTCTCTAGTTTGTATTTTGGATTGATTTTTTCCAGTTTATTTCCACTGAAGCTGAGAAAGGTTTTAGAAAAAGTTGATGAACAGCATTACTAAACAAGGTCAAGGTTTTTCCTTTTTTACACTTGGGAATTTATTGTCACTCAAAATTGGAAAAGCTTGTCTCTTTGCCAAAGGCATCCATATGTTTGATTGTAAAGACTAAAATTACTTATTAACCTATAATGGTACTTGCTAAGGAAACTTTACTCTTCACTGTTGCACTCTGTATAGTATGTGTTACAGTATTTATATACTGCGCTTAAGTAAGCTCATGCTGTGTAAATGGTAGGTGATGATTGTGATGTCTTTTATAGGGAACATCACATTATAGGAGTACAGTATTTCACTTGGTTTTGTTTCTTACAATTCAAGGTTTCTGAGTCCTGGGGGCGCAGTATGATGTGCTCACTTTCAGATCCTTTACTTTGACATATGTGCTTGTTAGTGATGATAATTTTTCCATTACCCAGAAAAGCACAAGTAATTTGAAAATACCGTAATGAAAAGATCCTTTTATCTTTAGATACAAAATATTTTTGTGTATTACGTGTGAAAGTTCAGTTCTATGAAATAATGCCATAAAACTTAAATCAAGAGTAAAAAGATTTTAAGGAAAAGATGTGAAAGTTTTCTATTTAGGAAAGAAATGTTCTGTAGTAGAGAAACTTGAATGCTAGCAACAGAAAGTATAGAATTTGGATATTTCTTTGTTTATGTGACATTTTGATTGAACTGATTATGCACATGCATACAAATGTATGGTAAACTGGTTGGAGAGGTCCACTATTCAAGAATAGCATGGTTTTAGGGGAAAACAAAAATATTGATAAACGAATTTTGTTTTTGTAATATGTATTAGATAATTTGATAAATTAGAAGAATAAGTTTCACAAGAGAGTTTATTCCTGTAGTAGATGATGTTATACCAAAATCCTAAATAATGCATTGTTACCAAATGAATTTTTTTCTTTCTCTGGTTGAATACATATGAAATAGGTGTTGTTTATTATTTAATAATCAAATAAATGATAAGGGTGGTGGGCTTTTTAAAATTTGTTTTTTGTTTTCTTTTTGCATTTAGTAGTTTCAGTATCAGAAGTGAATTAGATTTTGTGTCTTTAAGGAAGACCAAATGTGATTTTTTTGCAATTGTTTTTTTCAGTCAACAAGAATGAACCTATGTTGGAAGTTAAATGTTTTGAGAACCTTAAATAGGAATCAAATAAAAAACTTTCATTTTTATTTATCAGATTTGAAATGTAGATGTATTAATAATATATCATTCTCTCAAAAATTTAAGTTGGAGACTTAGTCTCCTAACATTTTACAGTCTGTCTACTCTAAACAACTAAGTTTAACAAGGCATCTGGTTAATTTAAGAGCCTTGTAAATACACATTTTCTTTCAACCTTCCTGGAGATGGCATGAAATATATTAGGGGAGGAATGGTGAAATAGATACAGTAAGCAAACATCGAAAATGCGTTTTATGATTATCTTTGAGGTGGTAAATCCAGTCATTAACAATATAATGGTTCTGCTTTTGAGGTACGAAATGTTTATTAAATAATACAAAAACTGTCTAATTGTTTTTGACAATTAATATATTAAGATACACCACCGTTCTGTTTTTTTTCACATGAATTATATTGGATTAATATTAGGTGAAATGGTATCCCAAATTTTAGTATCTATTATTCTACTTTATCTCATTCAGGTGGCATTGTGATATGAGATTAAAACTTTTTTTTTTGAAAAAGTGTTCTTTGTTAAATCCTTTTGAAGCATAGTCATTAAGCTATTTGGTTTACTCATATTTGGTTTAAGCTTACTATAGAAATCAATTTCAGTTTAACACTTTGAGATACATAGGTTATAATTTATGACCTGTTGGTATGTACTATGAAAACACCAAATCAAAATAGTGATTGATGGAATTTGAATTTAAAGACTACCAGTTTAACCAGTATGCTATATAGCTTTAGTATCAAAATAAGATTCAGTAATAACACATGTACTTATCATGTATCTTTTGAGTGCTGCATTCTAGGCACTGTGCTTATCAAAATAGGTTCAGTGATGACACATCTATTTATTATACATTTTTGACTGCTATTTCCTAGATACTGTGCTGGGATACAGAAATGAGTACGATTTAATCTCTCCTGTTTTTTCAGTTTAGCAGGGATATGGACTTGCAAATAAATACATCATACAATAATGCAAAGCAAAGTTTCTCAAACATGGCAGTACTGACATTTTAGGTAGGATAATTCATTGTTGTGCGGATTTGTGCTGTGTATTATAAGGTATTTTGAAGCATCCCTGGCCTTTACCCATTAGATGCCAGAAGCACTCCCTCTCCCCAGTTGTGACAATTAAAAATGTCTCCAGACATTGCCAAAAGTCCCCTGGGGAGTAAAATCACCGCTTATTGAGACTCACTGGTGTAGTGAATACTAAGGTACAAAGAGCTGTCATCAGACAAGTGAAGTAAAGTCAAGGGATGTTTAGGTGGAATGACCCCTAAGGGAGTGCAGTTTTATATGGGCCTTGAAGAAAAGTAGGAATGGAAAGGGAATTATATACCTGAGAGCATGAAAGATCAGTGTCTAAGAATGTAATAAGTAATAGTTTGTGGCTATAGGCTATGTGGTTTGGGATGGAAATTCAGTAAAATGAAGCTGAAAAACTACTTTGGGGCCATATCTTTTTTTTTTTAATTTAATTTAATTTATTTTTTTATACAGCAGATCCTTATTAGTCATCAGTTTTATACACATCAGTGTGTACATGTCAATCCCAATCGCCCAATTCATCACCCCCCCACCCCCCCACCGCTTTCCCCCCTTCGTGTCCATACATTCGATCTGTGTCTCAATTTCTGCCCTGCAAACCGGTTCATCTGTACCATTTTTCTAGGTTCCACATATATGCGTTAATATACGATATTTTTCTCTTTCTGACTTATTTCACTCTGTATGACAGTCTCTAGATCCATCCACGTCTCTACAAATGACCCAATTTGGTTCTTCTTTATGGCTGAGTAATATTCCATTGCATATATGTACCACATCTTCTTTATCCATTCATCTGTCGATGGGCATTTAGGTTGCTTCCATGACCTGGCAATTGTAAATAGTGCTGCAATGAACATTGGGGTGCATGTGTCTTTTTGAATTATGCTTTTATCTGGCTATATGCCCAAGAGTGGGATTGCTGGATCATATGGTAATTCAATTTTCAGTTTTTTAAGGAACCTCCATACTGTTCTCCATAGTGACTGTATCAATTTACATTCCCACCAAAAGTGCTGCGAGCGGGTTCCCTTTTCTCCACACCCTCTCCAGCATTTGTTGTTTGTAGATTTTCTAATGATGCCCATTCTAACTGGTGTGAGGTGATACCTCATTGTAGTTTTGATTTGCATTTCTCTAATAATTAGTGATGTTGAGCAGCTTTTCATGTGCTTCTCGGCCATCCGTATGTCGTCTTTGGAGAAATGTCTGTTTAGGTCTTCTGCCCATTTTTGGATTGGGTTGTTTGTCTCTTTAATATTGAGCTGCATGAGCCGTTCATATATTTTGGAGATTAATCCTTTGTCCGTTGATTCGTTTGCAAATATTTTCTCCCATTCTGAGGGTTGTCTTTTCATCTTGTTTATGGTTTCCTTTGCTGTGCAAAAGCTTTTAAGTTTCATTAGGTCCCATTTGTTTACTTTTGTTTTTACTTCCATTACTCTAGGAGGTGGATCAAAAAAGATCTTGCTGTGATTTATGTCAAAGAGTGTTCTTCCTATGTTTTCCTCTAAGAGTTTTATAGTGTCCGGTCTTACATTTAGGTTTCTAATCCACTTTGAGTTTATTTTTGTGTATGGTGTTAGGGAGTGTTCTAATTTCATTCTTTTACATGTAGCTGTCCAGTTTTCCCAGCACCACTTATTGAAGAGGCTGTCTTTTCTCCATTGTATATCCTTGCCTCCTTTGTTATAGATTAGTTGACCATAGATGTGTGGGTTTATCTCTGGGCTTTCTGTCTTGTTCCATTGATCTATGTTTCTGTTTTTGTGCCAGTACCGTATTGTCTGGATTACTGTAGCTTTGTAGTATAGTCTGAAGTTAGGGAGTCTGATTCCTCCAGCTCTGTTTTTTTCCCTCAAGACTGCTTTGGCTATTTGGGGTTTTTGTGTCTCCATACAAATTTTAAGATTTTTTGTTCTACTTCTGTAAAAAATGCCATTCGTAATTTGATAGGGATTGCATTGAATCTATAGGTTGCTTTGGGTAGTATAGTCATTTTCACAATATTGATTCTTCCAAACCAAGAACATGGTATATCTCTCCATCTGTTGGTATCATCTTTAATTACTTTCATCAGTGTCTTATAGTTTTCTGCATACAGGTCTTTTGTCTCCCTAGGTAGGTTTATTCCTAGGTATTTTATTCTTTTTGTTGCAATGGTAAATGGGAGTGTTTCCTTAATTTCTCTTTCAGATTTTTCATCATTAGTGTATAGGAATGCAAGAGGTTTCTGTGCATTAATTTTGTATCCTGCAACTTTACCAAATTCATTGATTAGCTCTAGTAGTTTTCTGGTGGCATCTTTAGGATTCTCTATGTATAGTATCATGTCATCTGCAAACAGTGACAGTTTTACGCCTTCTTTTCCAATTTGTAATCCTTTTATTTCTTTTTCTTCTCTGATTGCCGTGGCTAGGACTTCCAAAACTATGTTGAATAATAGTGGTGAGAGTGGACATCCTTGTCTTGTTCCTGATCTTAGAGGAAATGCTTTCAGTTTTTCACCATTGAGAATGATGTTGGCTGTGGGTTTGTCATATATGGCCTTTATTATGTTGAGGCAGGTTCCCTCTATGCCCACTTTCTGGGGAGTTTTTATCATAAATGGGTGTTGAATTTTGTCAAAAGCTTTTTCTGCATCTATTGAGATGATCATATGGTTTTTCTTCTTCAATTTGTTAATATGGTGTATCACATTGATTGATTTGCATATATTGAAGAATCCTTGCATCCTTGGGATAAATCCCACTTGATCATGGTGTATGATCCTTTTAATGTGTTGTTGGATTCTGTTTGCTAGTATTTTGCTGAGAATTTTTGCATCTATATTCATCAGTGATATTGGTCTGTAATTTTCTTTTTTGGAGTATCTTTGTCTGGTTTTGGTATCAGGGTGATGTGGCCTCATAGAATGAGTTTGGTAGTGTTCCTCCCTCTGCAGTTTTTTGGAAGAGTTTGGGAAGGATGGGTGTTAGCTCTTCTCTAAATGTTTGATAGAATTCACCTGTGAAGCCATCTGGTCCTGGACTTTGGTTTGTTGGAAGATTTTTTTTTAATTAATTAATTAATTATTTATTTATTTTTGGCTGTGTTGGGTCCTCGTTTCTGTGCGAGGGCTTTCTCCAGTTGCGGCAAGCGGGGGCCACTCCTCATCGCGGTGCGCGGGCCTCTCACTATCGTGGCCTCCCCTGTTGTGGAGCACAGGCTCCAGACGCGCAGGCTCAGCAGTTGTGGCTCACGGGCCCAGCCGCTCCATGGCATGTGGGATCTTCCCAGACCAGGGCTCGAACCCGTGTCCCCTGCATCGGCAGGCAGACTCTCATCCAGTGCGCCACCAGGGAAGCCCCTGTTGGAAGATTTTTAATCACAGTTTCAATTTCATTACTTGTGATTTGTCCATGTTTTCTATTTCTTCCTGGTTCAGTCTTGGAAGGTTATACCTTTCTAAGAATTTGTCCATTTCTTCCAGGTTGTCCATTTTATTGGCGTAGAGTTGCTTGTAGTAGTCTCCTAGGATGCTGTGTATTTCTGTGGTGTCTGTTGTAACTTCTCCTTTTTCATTTCTAATTTTATTGATTTGAGTCTTCTCCCTCTTTTTCTTGATGAGTCTTGCTAATGGTTTATCAGTTTTGTTTATCTTCTCAGAGAACCAGCTTTTAGTGTTATTGATCATTGCTATTGTTTTCTTTGTTTCTATTTCATTTATTTCTGCTCTGATCTTTATGATTTCTTTCCTTCTACTAACTTTGGGTTTTGTTTGTTCTTCTTTGTCTAGTTCCTTTAGGTATAAGGTTAGATTGCTTATTTGAGATTTTTCTTGTTTCTTTAGGTAGGCTTGTATAGCTATAAACTTCCCTCTTAGAACTGCTTTTGCTGCATCCCTTAGGTTTTGGGTCGTCGTGTTTTCATTGTCATTTGTCTCTAGGTATTTTTTGATTTCCTCTTTCATTTCTTCAGTGATCTCTTGGTTATTTAGTAACGTATTGTTTAGCCTCCATGTGTTTGTGTTTTTTACATTTTTTCCCCTGTAATTCATTTCTAATCTCCTAGCGTTGTGGTCAGAAAAGATGCTTGATATGATTTCAATTTTCTTAAATTTATTGTGGCTTGATTTGTGACCCAAGATGTGATCTATCCTGGAGAATGTTCCATGCGCACTTGAGAAGAAAGTGTAATCTGCTGTTTCTGGATGGAATGTCCTATAAATATCAATTAAATCTGTCTGGTCTGTTGTGTCATTTAAAGCTTCTGTTTCCTTATTTATTTTCATTTTGGATGATCTTTCCATTGGTGTAAATGAGGTGTTAAAGTCCCCCACTATTGTTGTGTTACTGTCGATTTCCTCTTTTATAGCTGTTAGCAGTTGCCTTATGTATTGAGGTGCTCCTATGTTGGGTGCATATATATTTATAATTGTTATATCTTCTTCTTGGATTGATCCCTTGATCATTATGTAGTGTCCTTCCTTGTCTCTTGTAACAGTCTTTATTTTAAAGTCTATTTTATCTGATATGAGTATTGCTACTCCAGCTTTCTTTTGATTTCCATTTGCATGGAATATCTTTTTCCGTCCCCTCACTTTCAGTCTGTATGTGTCCCTAGGTCTGAAGTGGGTCTCTTGTAGACAGCATATAGATGGGTCTTGTTTTTTATCCATTCAGTGAGCCTGTGTCTTTTGGTTGGAGCCTTTAATCCATTCACGTTTAAGGTAATTATCGATATGTATGTTTCTATGACGGTTTTCTTAATTGTTTTGGGTTTGTTTTTGTAGGTCCTTTTCTTCTCTTGTGTTCCCCCTTAGAAAAGTTCCTTTAGCATTTGTTGTAGAGCTGGTTTGGCGGTGCTGAATTCTCTTAGCTTTTGCTTGTCTGTAAAGCTTTTGATTTCTCCATCGAATCTAAATGAGATCCTTGCCGGGTAGAGTAACCTTGGCTGTAGGTTCTTTCCTTTCATCACTTTAAGTATATCATGCCACTCCCTTCTGGCTTGTAGAGTTTCTGCTGAGAAATCAGCTGTTAACCTTATGGGAGTTCCCTTGTATGTTATTTGTCGTTCTTCCCTTGCTGCTTTCAATAATTTTTCTTTGTCTTTAATTTTTGCCAGTTTGATTACTATGTGTCTCGGCGTGTTTCTCCTTGGGTTTATCCTGTATGGGACTCTCTGCGCTTCCTGGACTTGGGTGGCTATTTCCTTTCCCATGATAGGGAAGTTTTCGACTATAATATCTTCAAATATTTTCTCGGGTCCTTTCTCTCTCTCTTCTCCTTCTGGGACCCCTATAATGCGAATGTTGTTGCGTTTAATGTTGTCCCAGAGGTCTCTTAGGCTGTCTTCATTTCTTTTCATTCTTTTTTCTTTATTCTGTTCCGCAGCAGTGAATTCCACCGTTCTGTCTTCCAGGTCACTTATCTGTTCCTCTGCCTCAGTTATTCTGCTATTGATTCCTTCTAGTGTAGTTTTCATTTCAGTTATTGTATTGTTCATCTCTGTTTGTTTGTTCTTTAATTCTTCTAGGTCTTTATTAAACATTTCTTGCATCTTCTCGATCTTTGCCTCCATTCTTTTTCTGAGGTCCTGGATCATCTTCACTATCATTATTCTGAATTCTTTTTCTAGAAGGTTGCCTATCTCCACTTCATTTAGTTGTTTTTCTGGGGTTTTATCTTGTTCCTTCGTCTGGTACATAGCCCTCTGCCTTTTCATCTTGTCTGTCTTTCTGTGAATGTGGTTTTTGTTCCACAGGCTGCAGGATTGTAGTTCTTCTTGCTTCTGCTGTCTGCCCTCTAGGGGCCATGTCTTTTGAACTGTTTAATTGAGGCATAATTAATGCAGCAAAGTGTATAAATATTAAGTGTAAGCTTGTTGAATTTTTGCAGATGTATATACTCATGTAGCCACTGTGCACAACAACATATGGAACGTTTCTAGCGTCTCTTACATTTCTTGAAGGGCCACTTTTGCTGTGCTCCTATTTGATGTGAAAATCATATAAAAGCAGGGGTGTGGTATGATCAGATTTGTGTTTTAAAAAGATTACTCTGGAGTTGTGGAGAATAGATGGGCAAAAATTACACATAGGGAGTTTGGTTATAAGGTTACTAGAGAAGTCTAAATAAGGAATAGAGCTGACATGATGGATTTTAGAGAGACTAAGGTGGAAATATTGGTGGAGTCAGGGGTTTACTAGAGGTAGGGGACAGGATATGTTGAGAATGACTATTTTTCAAGAGAACAAGGAAAAGAATGATTTTGGCTTTGGTTGTGTATCAGTCAGGAGAGACCAGGTTATCTAGTGGTAACAAGCAGTTCAAAGATTTCAGTGGCTTTTAACAGGACAGACATTTTTTGCTTGACATGATAGATGTATAGTGTGGGTTTGTGGGGGATTCTGTGTGTTCTCACTATGTAAGGTCCCAGACTGATGGAGGCTCCATCACATGGTTCCATGATCTCCGTGGCATTGGGAAGGAGACGGTTGCTAATAACTCATTGGCTCTTAAAGTGTCTACCTAGAAGAGGGTCATGTCGTTTTGGCTTATCGTTCATTGGCCAAAGCAAGTCATATGGTCTTAAGAGATTTCACAGAGAGGGTAAGAAAGTGCAGTATGTCCTGAAGGGGAGAACTGAAATATTTCAGCTATGGTAAATATATGTCGTTTTGATTTACAGCTTATTCAGTCATTTAATAAGTGAATAATGTTGAAATTTATGGTAAGAATTTTGGTAGTAACAAGAGCCACCATTTATTGAGCATTTACTGTGTGCCAGATACTATTCAAGATATGTATTTTAAGATATATTTTTTATTTCAATTTTTTACAACATCCCTGGAAGGTAGATGGCAGTTGCATTTTATAGAGGGGAAACTGATGCTCATGAGGTTAAATAACTTAAGATCACATAGCCGGTAAGTGGTGGGACCAGGAGTGTATGTAAAGCCTGAGCTAGTTGTACTCTATTTGGTTGAGTAGAACCTTCTTGGCAGTAGGGTAGTGGGAGGGGAAAAAACCCAAAATCTCTTTGATTGAATAATCAATCAAATATTGTTAGTTCGACTTATTGTTAATTAGGCTTAAATGAATTAACAGTGGTATTGTTCTTGTAAATAACATTTTTTCCTCCAAGATTTTTCTGAAATTTCACAAGTGTAGACTATTTAATTGCATTTTAAAGTTTCGCAGATTAGAAGCTGCTGTTTGTTATTCATTTATTCTGTTTTTTACCGCCTTCTGTCTGATTTCTACCTATATCGCTCTACTTAACCTGTTCTCTAATTTTTTGAGTGTGAGAAACTTTCGTCAGTTCTTTGTACATGAAATTCTAGTGTATGTGATTTATCTCTCTATTACTCCCCTTTCTTAGTGAGAATTTCCTTTCAGGTATGTGAATTGCTGCTAGTCATGGGGATGTTGGTAATTAGAATAAGAGGGAGTCTCGCTGTTGGGAATAGAAAAGTCAAGTAGAAGGCTGAGTCAGGAGTAGGGATTTTTGTAAGAAAACCTTAGGAAAGATTAAAGGAAACAAGTAAATCTCATCTGTAAAACTGTCTTCTTACCTCCATCGGAAGGAAAGGGCTTATTTTTGAGAGGCTGACAGTACTTCGACGTGAAGTTAATGGGCAGAGCTAAAGCTCTCTGTAGTGGGCAAGGTCTGTGAAAAATAAGTTAGTCAAAACATTTCCATCATCCAAGCTGTCCTTGCATCCTGGGACCATGGTTGGCCTTTGGAAAATCAACTTTTGCCTTAAAAATCAAGAAGTCCTCAAATAATGGAAAAAAGTTAAATTATTTAGAATAAGTTACAACAGTACATGATGTAAAATTCAGAAGGTACAAAAAGATGGGACTTTCCTCGCTGTCCAGTGGTTAAGATTCTGAGGTTCCACTGCAGGGGGCGTGGGTTCCATCCCTGCTCGGGGAACTAAGATCCCACGTGCCACGAGTCGTGGCCAAAAAAAAAAAGAGAAAAAAGAAAAATACATAGTTAGCAAATTAACTGTATGGTGTGCATAGCTAATATATGATATATAAATGTTATTAGTATTCTCTTAGTCATTTAAGTGTGTCCAAAAACATATGAAAAAAAGTTTCTAAGAGCATAAATCTACTTGTGACATCAGTCCTCCTGACCCTGTTTTCTTTTTTAATATCTCAAGTGCCTAAAACATCAATTTGTTTATTAGGTCGATTTTCAGGGAGCAGGACTTTGACTCTCAGAGAGGGAGACTCTCTCTCTGTTTGCTAAACACTGTGTTAAGTGTTAGAAAAAAAAATGTTCATAAAAGACAGGTTTAGAATTCACCAGAATAAATTCATGTGTGGTCCTTTATGCCCTCTGCTTCTTTGTAATACTTAACACTATTTATCATCTCCTTCCTTCTTAAAAATTTTATTTTACTGGTTCTGCTTTCTGACTGCCCCTAACTGTAGATGTCTCAGCACTTGATACTTTTCTTTCTCTCTCTGGTCCTCTTTCTCTCTCTCCTCTTTCCAGTGCCTCTCCCATCCCCATCCTGTATACCCAACTGCCTATCTGAGATGTCTTGTACTTCTTGGATACCTATAGGCACATCAGATTCAACACATCTAAAATGAACTCATCTTTTTCATCCCCTTTCGCAAAAGGTTCCCCTTGTTTACCCACCTGTTTCAATGCTAATAACACTTTTTTTTAAAGTCAGCTTACTTTACCAAGGTATAATTTACTTGCAGTAAAATTCACACAGTTTTAGCGTAGAGATCAATGGCTGTAACCATCAACCTAGTGAAGACGTAGAACATTTTTATTTCATCTGAAAATTCCCTAGCAATCAGTCTCACTCCACTCTTATTCTTAGGCAGCCAGTGATGTGATTTCTGTTACTGTGAATTAGATTTGTCTTTCCTAGAGTTTCGTAGAAATGGAATCACACAATATGTGTTTTTGTGCTCGGCTTCTTTCTCTTGGCATAATGTCTGTGATATTTATCCATTTTGTTGCATGTATCAGCAGTTCATTTCTTCTGTTCCTTAGTAATATTCCTGAGTTTGGATATACCATAATTTATTTATTAATTCACTTGTTGATTGATATTTGAATCTTTTCCAGTTTTTGACTTTTATGAGTAAAACTGCTATGAATATTTGTGTACAAGTCTTTTATGGACATTTATTTTTATTTCTGTTAATAACCTTTCTAAAGTCTTGCAGCTAGAAACTGGGATTGTTTTGATTCTTTTAATCTCTTTCCTCACCTATATTCATCCAACAGATTGTGAAGTCATGGGGTTTCTTCCTTTGAAATATGTTTAACCCTTTGTTCTCTTTTCCAGCGATCTTTAACAGTGTTGTGAGAAGCTTCTTTTTTTTTTTGAAGCCTTATTTTAGGAGTAAGGGATAGAAGGGTGATTATGCAAATGGAGTCCTTGCTGAGTGAGGTTTATAGTCAGGTGGAAATGCTGACTGAAATTGGTGAGAGGATGGTACTGACATTGAAGTTACAGGATGGGGAAAAGGGATGTTGCTGCTGAATGCTCTCCATCCCTGGTAAAGCACTGTTTTAGTCCCTGTTTTTGTTGGCAGGTTGAGATTGCCATTTTTTAGTTTGTTTTGATTTTTTTGTTGTTGTATATTCATGGGTATATATGTAGTGTGAGTGGTGAAAAAGAAAGGTTTTTTTCACGGATATTCTCATTATGTGACTACTTAACCCGGGCCGTGGCTTCATCATCGGTAAAATGGGGATAATAATAATACCTGTCACATAGCGTTGTTAAGAAGATTAGATGCATTATTATATGTAAAGCTCTTAGAACAGTACCTGGCCTGTTGTATTCTATAAGTGTTAGCTAGTATGATTACCTTAATTCTAAGTTACTTAAAAGGCTGTCTTTTTCTCTCCCATTTCAGTTCCTCTTACATATTACTGTAAGATTTATCTCCTAACACACCACTCTTTGCCTACCTGTTCAAAGCTATAAAGCTGCTGTATTATTTGGCAACTATTTGTGTGTCCTTTCTTTCAATTGTGGTAAAATATACAAACAGTAAAGTGCACAAATTAAATTTTACAAATGTATCTACCACTCAGACTAAGCTATAAAATTTCTAACATTACAGAAGCTTCCCTCTTGTCTCTTTCCCTTCAGTAATCACTCCTCCCACATCTGTTTTGACTTCTTTACTATAGATTATTTTTGCAAATATGTCCTTTTTAATTTTTTTTATTTTTCATTTATTTTTAAAAATGTTTATTTGGCTGCGTCGGGTCTTAGTTGTGGCAGGCGGGATCTTTTGTCATGGCGAGCAGGCTCTCTAGTTGTGGTGCGCGGACTCAGTAGTTGTGGTACGTGGGCTTAGTTGCCCCGTAGCATGTGGGATCTTAGTTCCCTGACCAGGGATCGAACTCGCATCCCCTGCATTGGAAGGCAGATTCTTAACAACTGGACCACCAGGGAAGTCTCTGTCCTTTTTTAAATTGAGGTATAATTGACGTACTAGTATCAGGTGTACAACATGATTTGATAGCTGTATGTATTGTGAAATCATCACTGCAATAATTCTAGTTAACAGTTGTCACCATACATAGTTACAGATCGTTTTTCTTGTAATGAAAACTTTTAGCATCTACTCTCTTAGCAACTTTCAAGTATGCAGTACAGTATTATTAACTACAGTCACCCTGCTGTACATTACATACCTGTGATATTTGTTTTATAACTGGAAGTTTGTACCTTTTGACCCACTTCACCCATTTTATCCACCCGCAGCCCCTGCCTCTCGCAACTGCCAATCTGTTATCTGTATCTAGAGCTCCCCCCTCCCACCCCGATTCCACATATAAGTGAGATCACATGGTATTTGTCTTTCTCTGTCTGACTTATTTCACTTAGGGTCCATCCCTGTTGTTGCAAATGGCAGGATTTTCTTCTCTTTTTAGGGCTGAATAATACTCCATTTTATATATGTGTGTATGTATGTATTGCACATTTTCTTTATCCATTCATTCATTGGTGGACACTTAGGTTGTTTCCGTTACCTTGGCTATTGTAAATAATGTTGCAGTGAACATGGAGATGCATATATCCTTTAGTATTTTCATTTTCTTCAGATAAATACCCAGAAGTGGAATTGCTGGATCATATGGTAGTTCTATTTTTAATTTTTTAGAACCTCTGTACTGTTTTCCATAGGCTGCCTCAATTTACATTCCTACTAACAGTGTGCAAGGGTTCCCTTTTCTCCACATCCTTGCCAACACATTTCTTTTCATTTGGGTAATAGCCATTTTAACAGATGTGAGGTGATATTTCATTGTGGTTTTGATTTCCATTTCCCTGATGATTAGTGATGTTGAGCAGCTTTTAACCTGTTGGTTAAAGCAACTAACCAACAGGTTAAAAGCTGTTGCAACAGGTTAATTGAGCAATTAACCTGTTGGCCATCTGTATGTCTTCTTTGGAAATATGTCTATTCATATCCTCTGCCCATGTTTAAATTGGATTGTATGTTGTTGTTTTTTTTTCAGTTCACTCAGTCCCATGTAATTAATTTTTTTTTCATCTTGATCTTTTGTTAGCACTTTTATGAGTTCATCAGTTTTTCATTAGAGTTCTGAAAATGCTTATTCATTCAGTTCAGCAGTACAGTTACCAGAAACCTGTACTTGTCAGAGTCTTTTCTATGAATTCCTTGAAGATGTACCCCTTTTGCTCTTGAGTTATATGAGTTTTTAAAAATATATTTTGGATATTAACCCCGTATCAGATATATGATTTGCAAAATTTTTTAATATAAATTTATTTATTTTATTTATTTATTTTTGGCTACTTTGGTTCTTTGTTGCTGTACACGGCTTTCTCTAGTTGCGGCGAGCCGGGGCTACTCTTCGTTGCGGTACATGGGCTTCTCATTGCGGTGGCTTCTCTTGTCGCGGAGCACGGGCTCCAGGCGCACGGGCTCAGTAGTTGTGGCTCGCGGGCTCTAGAGCACAGGTTCAGTAGTTGTGGCGCACAGGCCCAGTTGCCCTGCGGCATGTGGGATCCTCCCGGACCAGGGTTCTAACCCGTGTCCCCTGCACTGGCAGGCGGATACTTAACCACTGCACCACCAGGGAAGCCTGCAAATATTTTTTTCTTGTTCTGTAGGTTGTCTTTATTTTCTTGTTGGTGCAAATAATTGTTTAATTTTAAGCTTATCTGTGATTGCCCCATCCATATCTTTGCAGTCTTATTTCCCATTACTGCTCGGCACACAGATTTTATTACACCTGCTCTGCCTGTGTTCATGATGTCCCTTGAGTGCCCTTCTGATCACATCTGCCCTTTTCTCCCTGTCCATTCAAGTGTTCTTCCATGAAGTTGTCCCCAACTGTTCCAGCTTATACTGTCCTTGTTCTTTTTTTTTTTTTTGTCCCCACCACACAGCATGTGGGATCTTAGTTCCTGGGTCAGGGATCGAACCTGTGGCCCCTGTGGTGGAAGCGCAGAATCCTAACCACTGGACTGCCAGGGAATTTTCCCTGTCCTTGTTTTTTTTTTTTTCTTTTTAAGTTTTGCTGATTATATCTTTTTTTAAAAAATTATTTATTTATTTATTGGCTGTGTTGGGTCTTTGTTTCTATGCGAGGGCTTTCTCTAGTTGTGGCGAGTGGGAGCCACTCTTCATCGCGGTGCGCGGGCCTCTCACTGTCGCGGCCTCTCTTGTTGTGGAGCACAAGCTCCGGACGCGCAGGCTCAGTAGTTGTGGCTCACGGGCCCAGTTGCTCCGCGGCATGTGGGATCTTCCCAGACCAGGGCTCGAACCCGTGTCCCCTGCATTGGCAGGCAGATTCTCAACCACTGTGCCACCAGGGGAGCCCTGTCCTTGTTCTTATCTAAGTACCTTTTGGCTCATTATCAGTATCCCAGTTTAGTACTTAATGAGATATTCTCCTTTTTTGTAATTACTTAATTGTCTTAACTTTAGTGAGACAGTGGTTATTTTCTATTCCTCCCTTATGATGCCTAACATAGTATACATAGGACTAATTGTTGATGAGAATCTAATTGAATTTTTAAAGTTTAAGTTCTCCTAAGTGTTGCATAGCAACTAGCAGTCGTAGTAGACAGCTTGACAGTGAACTAGGACAACTATTTATAAAACTACGCAAAGTAAAAAGCACATCTTCATGAACCTATGTAGATCTTGAGGCTATTCCAGTGTATTAGACTGCAGTAGAATGTGAAATTTAGAACTGAAAGGATCATAGAGATAATCTAATTAGGTTATCCTTACCCCCTCCTTAATGCCGAACCCATGGGAATTGCCTTTGTGAGTTCAGTAGGTCTGTGAACTTCCTGAGATTGTATGTAATTTGCCATGTATATATGTGCACACGTGCATTTTTTTATGGTGATAATCTGTAGCTTAATTGGATTTTCACAGGTATCTGTGGCTCTAAAACTGTTAAATATCCTGTGATCTAGCCAAACTATGACATTTCACAGATGAGACAACTGAGGCTCAGAGATAATTAAGACGTAAGAGGGGTGACGCTTACTCATATAGTCATTGTTATTCACAGTGATGATCCTGAGTCAACAGGAAAATATTAACTATGTTTAGTGTGCTTTTCTTTAAAAGAAGGGAAACAAGACTGTATGGAAGAATCTAATACAGTTAGGAAATGTTTCTGTCCCAGATGGTTAAAACAGACTTTTAAAAAATTGAGATGAAATTCACATAACATTAAATTAATAATTTTAAAGCGAGCAATTAAGTGGCATTTAGTACACTCACAGTATTGTGCAGCTACCACCTCTTTCTGAGTTCCAGAGTATTTTACTTACCCCAGAAGCAAACCATTTACACATTAAGTAGTTGCTCCCTCTTCTCCCCTTTTCCTGCTCCTGATAACCACCAGTCTGTGTTCTGTCTCTGTAGATTTACCTATTCTCGGTATTTCATATAAATTGAATCATAGAACGTATGTATCTGACTTCTTTCACTAACATAATGTTTTGGAGGTTCATCCACATTTAGTACTTCATTCCTTTTTATGGGTGAGTAATATTCTGTTGTATACAGAATTGTATACACAATTTATCCTTTCATCTATTAATGGACATTTGGGCTGTTTTTACGTTTTGGCTGTTGTGAATAGTGCTGCTGTGAACATGTGTATACGTGTACTTCTTTAAGTACCTGTTTTCAGTTCTCATGGGTATATACCTAGGAGTGAAATTGCTGGGTCATACAGTAATTCTCTGTTTAACTTTGAGGAACTGCAAACTGTTTTCCACAGTGGCTGAATGCACAGGGGTTCCACTTTCTCCACATCCATTCCAATAGTTGTTATTTTTCATTAAAATTTTTTTAATGATAAGCCATCCTCATGGGTATGAAATGCTACCTCTTTTGCTTTTGATTTCCATTTCCCTAGTGGCTAATGATGTTGAACATCTTTTCATTTGCTTATTGGCCTTTTGCATATTTTCTTTGGACAAATATAAACTTTTGATTCTCAAAGAAGAATATTTTAGTTACCAAGAAAAATCTTTGAAGATGTAAAATATTTGGTGTTACTATATAATTAAGTGCCAAACTGGTACAAATACAACATACTGTGGGTAATTAAAAGGAGATGTGGTGAGACTAGTTTAAACTTTGAGTTTAAAACCCCTTCTAACATTATGTACAATTATAAATTTTAATGCAGATAAAGTAATTTGGGGGCTTTTCTCACTTCAAATATTTGAATATTGTCCTCTGACTTGGCATTGAAAGATGTTCGCTTGATTTTGTGCATGAAAAAAAGCACGACATTTGAAGTTATGCATATCAAATTACTTGATTTCACGTGACTAACGTAAAAACATATAATGCATTGAATAGACAATAAAAATAAGCAGGTGAAAATAAAGGTAGGATGCTAAGATAAGTGCTGTAGTAAAATACACTGAAAGTATCCATGATATTCACTATTTTTTTAGCTTTATTGAGGTGTAATTGATATATAAATAATTTCACATATTTAGTGTATACATTTTGATGAATTTGGACAAGCATACACCTGTGATACCGTCACCACAATCAGAGTATCCATCACCTCCAAAAATTTCCTTGTGTTCTTTTGTCGTGTTTTTTGTATGTTTAGTCAACTAAACTTCAGTTTAAAAAAAAAGCTGAAAAAAAACTATGTTGAATAAAATTTTAAAAAATGAATCGAGATTTTATTCTCCCTCTTTGGAATTAAATTCAGTACCTTGTTTGGTACTTTAGAGAGGCAGATTTGAACTCATTGATTTTCTAAAAGGGACACGCTTCTTCAAAGCAGGGTGATCTTTTACTTGTCTTCTATTATTTAATAAATATTTGTTAAGTGAAATTTCAGTTGTTCGTATATTTGCCTTCCCACTTAATCATTTCTGAATTCCCACATCTAGGACAGGGCCTGGGACTTGGTAGCGGCCTAGTAAATATTGAATGAATTTGGTTTACTGGTTGGTTTTTTTAAAAAATTAAGTTATTTATTTATTTATTTTTGGCTGTGTTGGCTCTTTGTTGCTGCGTGTGGGGTTTCTCTAGTTGCAGCGAGTGGGGGCTACTCTTCGTTGGGGTGTGCGGGCTTCTCATTGTGGTGGCTTCTCTTGTTGCGGAGCACGGGCTCTAGGTGTGCGGGCTTCAGTAGTTGTGGCATGCGGGCTCAGTAGTTGTGGCTCGTGGGCTCTAGAGCTCAGGCTTCAGTAGTTGTGGCTTGCGGGCTCAGTAGTTGTGGCACATGGGCTTAGTTGCTCCGCGGCGTGTGGGATCTTCCCGGACCAGGGCTTGAACCCGTGTCCCCTGCATTGGCAGGAGGATTCTTAAGCACTGCACCACCAGGGAAGCCCTACTGGTTGGTTTTGATATTGTCTAGTTATGTCAAATGAAACCAAGTTGGTTCAAGCTTGATAAATAAGAATGCTTTATCTACGTGAAGTTCCTCTTCCCACATGAATTATTGTATATATTTGGATATTGGTACTTGGAGCATTATTATACCTTACTGTTAATGATTTGCTAAGATAATTATATCTTTTAATGTATGGTCAAAACTGACATTTCTCCCCCTAAAGTTTTACATATTTTAAAGGATATTTTGCCCCTCTTTTTTGGTAATCGTCCTTTTACTTAAAGAAGTATTACAATAATTGCTTAGAATAAAATGCATCTCTCAATTTGCTAATATTCTGGCATACCATAAAAATTCATTAACTGCAAAGGAATAAGTATTGTGAAAATTTAATATTTCTTCCATAGGATTAATTATAAAAATCAAAGTAAATGCTGGAATATCATTTTAATACATAGCTATTGGGTAAGGGCTTGTAAGTTTGGCGATTTTACTAAAGAGTCCGGAATTCTTTTTTTTTTTTAAATTTTTATTGGAATATAGTTGATTTACAATGTTGTGTTAGTTTCAGGTGTACAGCAGAGTGAATCAGTTATACATATACATATATCCACTCTTTTTTAGATTCTTTTCCCATTTAGGGCATTACAGGGTATTGAGTAGAGTTCCCTTTGCTATGCAATAGGTCCTTATTAGTTATCTATTTTATATGTAGTAGTGTGTATATGTCAATCCCAATCTCCCAGTTTATTCCCTCCCCCTTCCCCCCCTGGTAACCATAAGTTTGTTTTCTACATCTGTGACTCTGTTTCTGTTTTGTAAATAAGTTCATTTGTACCATTTTTAGATTCCACATATAAGCGATATCATATGATATTTGTCTTTCTCTATCTGACTTATACTTCACTCGGTATGACAGTCTCTGGGTCCACCCATGTTGCTGCAAATGGCATTATTTTGTTCTTTGTTACAGCTGAGTAATATTCTGTTGTATATATGTACCACATCTTCTTTATCCACTCCTCTGTCGATGGACATTTAGGTTGCTTCCATGTCTTGGCTATTGTAAATAGTGCTGCAGTGAACATTGGAGTGCAAGTATCTTTTCAAATTATGGTTTTCTCTGGATATATGCCCAGGAGTGGGATTGCTGGATCATATGGTAGTTTTGTATTTAGTTTTTTAAGGAACCTCCATACTGTTCTCCCTAATGGTTGTACCAATTTACATTCCCACCAACGGTGTAGGAGGGTTCCCTTTTCTCCACACCCTCTCCAGCATTTATTGTTTGTAGATGTTTTGGTGATGGCCAGGAATTTTTTATAATTTTTTTCTCAGTTTTATTGAGATATAATTGACATGTAATGTACTTTTAAAATTTTTGTAATAATTTTTGGCTTACGGAAAAGTTACAAAGTTAGTAGAGTGTTCAGGTATGCCCTTCATCTAGCTTCCCCTAATCTTTCATAACTATAAAATAATTACCAAGACAAGGAAATCAACATTGTTATAATCCTGTGATCTTAACCTCAGTCCTCCTTTGAATTTTACATTTTTTCACTAATAACCCTTTTCTGTTCCAGGACTTCACTCTACAGTTTGTTGTAAGTCCTTGTTCTCCTCCAGTCTGTTGGTGGAACCTCAGTCTTTCCTTGTCATTCATGACCTTGACACCTTTTTTTTAACCTTGCCATGTTTAATGAGTACTGGTCAGTTACTTTTAAAATGCCTCTCAATTTGGGCTTCTTTGGGGACTTCTCTGGTGGTCCTGTGGTTAAGACTCCGTGCTTCCATTGCAGGGGGCACGGGTTTGATCCCTGGTCAGGGAACTAAGATCCCACATGCTGCATGGCACGGCCAAAAAATTTAAAAAATAAAATAAAATACACACATTGAATTAAAATACGTTACAACACTAACAAAAATTTGGGGCTTCTTTGGTGTTTTCTCATGATTAGACTGAGGATATGTTTTTGCTAAGAATATTGCAGAGTGTACTGTGGCCTTCTCAGTGCATCATATCAGGGATATGATACATGATGTTGGTATGTTCTACTGTTGATGTTAACGTGGTTTTTTTGCTTAAGGTGGTATCTGTTGCATTTCTCTACTGTGATTTTCCCCTTTATAATTAATGAATATCCTGAGACTGTGTGTTTAATAGTACTTTTGTCAAAACTAAGAAAACTGACATGAAACAACAAGGTCTTACTGTATAGCGCAGGGAACTATATTCAATATCCTGTAATAAACCATAATGGGAAAGAATATGTATATATATGTATAACTGAATCACTTTGGTGTACACCGTGAAGTAACACAACATTGTAAATCAACTATACCTCAATTAAAAAAAAGAAAGAAAGAAAGAAACTGACATGAGTATATTACTTATTAACTCACAGACTTTATTTGGATTTCACCAGTTTTTCCATTAATGTTCTCTTCTGTCAGTCTCCTCTGGAATATGATAGTTTCTCAGTCCTTTATGTCCTTCTTGTTTGGAAGAATGTCCGCCAGTCTAGGTTTGTCTGATGTTTTTCTCATGATTAGCCTGAAATTATGGGTTTTGGGGAAGAATACTGTAGAGGTGTAGCGCTTTTTTTTTTTTTTTTTTTGGCCTTGCGCGGCATGTGGGATCTTATCGAACCACACCCCGTGTAGTAGAAGCACGGAGTCTTAACCACTAGACCGCCAGGGATGTCCCTGTAGTGCCTTTCTTATCACGTCATATCAGGAGGTACAAGATAGCCACATGACAACACTGATGATGTTAGCCTTCCTCCCTTGGTTAATGTAGTGTTTGCCAGGTTTCACCACTGTAAAGTTACTAATTTTCCCTTTCCCTACTCTATTCTTGGGAAGTGAGTCACTAAGTCTAGCCCATCCCTTAAATGGGGAGGAGATTCGTGTGATTTTGGTTTGCATTTCCTTGATGTCTCTTCATGTGCTTACTTGCCATCTATACTTTTCTTCAGCTAAGTGTCTGTTCAAATTATTTGCCCATCTCCATTTTAAAATTGGGCTGTTTGTTCTTATTTAGTTATTATTGTTTATTATTTAGTTATGAATTCTTTATTTATTTGTATATAAGCCTTTTATTAGGTAGATACATGTTTTGCCAGTATCATCTCTCAGTCTGTGGCTTGGTTTTTTGTTTTCTTAACAGTATCTTTTAAAGAGCAGAAGTTTTCAATTTTGATGAAGTCTACTTTATCAATTTCTTTTATGGGTTGTGCTTTTGGTTTTATATCTAAGAAATTTTTCCATAAACGAAGGTCACAAAATTTTTTTTTTTAATGTATTTATTTTTGGCTGAGTTGGGTCTTTGTTGCTGCTCACAGGCTTTCTCTAGTTGCAGAGAGTAGGGGCTACTCTTCTCTTCGTTGCAGTGCGCAGGCTTCTCATTGCGTTGGCTTCTCTGTTCTCTTCTTGAGCACGGGCTTTAGTCGCGCGGGCTTCAGTAGTTGTGGCGCACGGGCTTCAGTAGTTGTGGCGCACGGGCTTAGTTGCTCCACGGCATGTGGGATCTTCCCAGACCAGGGATCGAACTCGTGTCCCCTGCATTGGCAGGTGGATTCTTAACCACTGCACCACCAGGGAAGTCCCACAAAAAATTTTTGTCCTATACTTTCTTTTGGAAGTTTTAAAATTTTAGGTTTTACATTTAGGTCTATTATTTGTTTTGAGTGAGTTTTTGTTTAAGGGTGAGATAAGTGTGTTAAAACATATATATTTCATAATATTTACTGTCCTTTCCTCATTGAATTATCTTTGCACCTTTGTCGAAAAACAGTTGACCATATATGTATGGGTCTACTTCTGGTCTCTTTCTGTTTCATTAATTTGTTTCTATTCTTACACCAGTATCACACTGTCTTGATCACACTATCTTGATTACTGTAGTTTTATAGTACGTTTTGAGTGCTATAGTATAGTTCAGTCGGAGTGAGATTTCCAACTTTATTTTATTCAGAATTGTTTTGTTTATCCTAGGTGCTTTGCTTTTTAATGTAAGTTTTAGAATCAGTTTCTACAAAAAAGACTACTGGTCTTTTGAGATTGTGTTGAATCGTTTGCTCATTTTGGGAGCATTGACATGTTAACAATATTGGGTTTCGCAATCTGTAAATAGGGTATATCTCTCCATTTGTTTGGGTCATCTTTGATTTCTGTCAGTGTTTTGTAGTTACCAGCCTACAATCTTGCATGTATTTGTTAGATTTATCCCTAAGTATTTAATGATTTTTGATGTTATTGTAAATGTTACTTTTTCCCCCCAAATTTTAATTTCATTACTAATATGTAAAAATACAACTGAGTTTTGCATATTGACTTTGTATTCTGCAACTTCAGTAAATTCACTTAATCTAGAAGTTGTTTTGTAGATTATTTGGTATTTTCTATGTAGACAATCATGTTTATGAATAAAGACAATTTTTTTTCTTCCTTTTCAGTCTTAATGCCTTTTATTTCTTTTCCTTTTTTTGGCCTTATTGCCCTGGCTAGGTCTTTCAGTACAGTTGAATAGGTCTGGTGAGAGTGGATATCCTTGCCTTGTTCTCCATCTTATGGGGAAAATATTTAGTTTTTCATCATTACATATGATATTAATTGTAGGGTTCTTACAGGTATTCTTTATCAGGTTAAGGAAGTTCCTTCTGTTTTCAGTTTATTGAAAGTTTTTGTCACGAATGAATTGAACCTTGTCAGTTTTTTGTTTTTTGCTTCTACTGAGATCATATGGTTATGCTTTTTTAGTCTAATATAGTGAATTACATTGATTGATTTTCACTCCTGGAATGAATTCCACTTGGTCATGATTTATTATTTTCATAAATTGCAGGGTTCTAGTTACTAATATTTTTTTCAGAATTTTTGCATTTATATCCATATAGGATATTGGTCTGTAGTTTTCTTGTTCATATCTGGTTTTGGTATCATGGTATTGTTGACTTCATAAGATAAGTTAGTAAGTGCTTAAATGCTGGAAGAACTTATGTAGAACTGGTGTTATTTCTTAAGTATTTGGTAGAATTTGCCAGTGAAACCATCTAGGCCTGGTATGTTCTTGTTGTAAAGCTTTTAACTGTGAAGTCAGTTTATTTAATAGAAATGGAGCTATTTAGATTATCTGTTTATTCTTGGGTTAACTTTGATAGTTCGTGGTTTTTAAGGACTTCTAATAGACTTTGTCTATTTCACCTAAGTTATCAAATTAACTGGTAAAAATTATTCATAATATTCCCTTATTCTTTTAACATCTTTAGGGTCTGTAGTGATATCCTCTCTTCAGTTGCTGATACTGGTAATTTGTATCATTTCTCTCTTTTTTTCTGTATCCGTCAGGCTAGAGAGATTTCTCTGTTTTACCTTTTCAAAGAACTAGAAGTTGATTTTTCTCTTTTGGTTTCTTCAGTTTTTAATTTTATTGGTTTTTACTGTTATTACCTTTTTTTTAAAATAAATTTATTTATTTTTGGCTGCGTTGGGTCTTCATTGCTGCTTGGGCTTTCTGTAGTTGCAGCGAGTGGGAGCCACTCTTCGTTGTGGTGTGCAGGCTTCTCATTGCGGTGGCTTCTCTTGTTGCAGAGCACGGGCTCTAGGGCTCATGGGCTTCAGTAGTTGTGGCACATGGGCTCAGTAGTTGTGACGCATGGGCTTAGTTGCTCCACGGCATGTGGGCTCTTCCCAGACCAGGGCTTGAACCCGTATCTCCTGCATTGGCAGGTGGATTCTTAACCACTGCACCACCAGGGAAACTCCTGTTATTACCTTCTTTATGCTTGTGTTTAATTTGCTCTTTTCTTGTTTGTTTCTTAAGTTGGAAGCTTACGTTACTGATTTCAAATCTTTCTTTTTTCCTTTTTTTTTCCTTTTATATTTTGGCTGTACTGCACAGCACGTGGGATCTTAGTTCCCTGACCAGGGATCAAACCCACGTCCTCTGCATTGGCAGTGAGGGGTCTTAACCACTGGACTGCCAGGGAAGTCCCCTCTTGTTTTCTAATATAAGGATTTAATGCTATAAAATTTCCCTTTAAGTACTTCTTTGGCTGTGAACCACAGAGTTTGATATATCATGTTTTCACTTTTATTCAGTTCAGAATATTTTCTAATTTCCCTTGTGTCCTGCTCTTTGATCAATCTTGTCATTTAGAAATATGTTGTTTAATATACAAATATGCAGCAATGTTCCTAATTTAATTTTTAATTTAATTCTGTGTGGTCAGAGAACACACTTTGTATGAATTTAATTCTTTTATATTTACTGAAACTTGTTTTATGGCCCAGTGTATAGTCTAGATTGGTTAATGGTCCATAAAGCTTAAGAAGAATATGTATTCTGCATTTATTGATGGTGTGGTTTTTAAATGTGAATTAGGTCAAATTATTTTGAGTGTTAAGTTTCTGTACACCTGTTGCTTTTCTGTACTTGTTCTCTCAATTATAGAGAGGAATGTTGAAATGCCAACTATAATTATTCATTTCTCTATTTTTCTTTTCAGTTTTGCTTCATGTATTTTGAACCTTTGTTATTAGGTGCATACCCATTTAGGATTGTTGTATATTCTTGATGAATTGTCCTTTTCTCATTGTGAAATATCCCTTTTTTTCTTTGGTAACTTTCCTTTTCTGGAAGGTCCTTTGGTAATATGGCTACTCCAGCAGTCTTTAAACATTTTTTGAAAATTGTGTTAACATATGCATAACACAAAATGTACCATTTTAACCATTTTTAAGTGTACAATTCAGTAGCATTAAGTACACTCACAATGTTGTGCAACCATAGCCACTATTCGTATCCAGAACTTTATCATCCCAAACAGAAGCTATGCATCCATTAAAAAATAACTCCCATTCCCCCCCCCCAGCCTCTGGTAATCTCTATTCTACTTTTTGTCTCTATGAATTTGCGTATTCTAGGTACCTCGTATAAATTGAATCATACAGTATTTGTCCTTTTGTGTTTGGCTTATTTCACTTAGCATAATGTTTTCATGGCTGATTCATGTTGTTGTATGTCTCAGAATTTCATTCCTTTTTAAAAGCCTGAATTATATTTCATTGTATGTATATATCACATGTTTATCCGTTCATCTGTTGATAGACATTTGGGTTGTTTCCACCTTTTGGCTATTGTGAATAATGTTGTTTCGAACATTGGTATGTGTATCTTTGAGCCCCTGCTTTCATTTCTTTTGGGTGTATACCTAAGGCTACCCTGGTACTCTTAACAGTGTTTGCATGGTATGTCTTTTTTTTTTTTTTTTAATTATTTATTTTTGGTTGCATGTGGGCTTTGTTGCTGTGCGCAGGCTTTCTCTAGTTGCGGCAAGCAGGGGCTCCTCTTCATTGCGGTGCACGGGCTTCTCATTGTTGTGACTTTTCTTGTTGCAGAGCATGGGCTCTAGGTGCACAGGCTTCAGTAGTTGTGGCACGTGGGCTGTAGAGCTCAGGCCCAGTAGTTGTGGCACACGGGCTTAGTTGCTCTGCGGCATGTGGGGTCTTCCCGGACCAGGGCTCGAACCTGTGTCCCCTGCCTTGGCAGGCGGATTCTTAACCACGGCACCACCAGGGAAGCCCTATGAGAGACACTTGTAGGTATGTAAGATTCAAAGATAAATGAGGTAGCTTCTTCCTTTAAGGAACTCACCTAGTGGTTAGGTGAGATAGATATGTAAACAAATAATTCAGTACAGTGAGATGATGTAAGTGCTAATTGAGTATAAGCAAATTTAATGGAAGTATCACACACAGAGAAAACCAATTAATTTTGCTTGGAAGAAGAACTGGGTTGGGAAAAGTTTCCCAGTGGAGATGACAACCAGAAATTGAAATGGAGAGGAGTTTGGCATGAAGTGTACTTAATAATTTTGAGCACTGTGTTTTCTGCACATATTTCATTTAACCCTCACAAAACCCCCATGACATAGGTATTATCATTTCCCCTATTTTAGAGATGGGAAAGCTGAGGTCAAAGAGATTAAGTTACTTGCCCAACAAGTTAGCTGCCGACAGTAAGTATGTTGGCAGATCCAGTTTTGGGACTTAAATAATGATTTCAGAACCTGTGTTTTTAGTCACTGTGTTCAGAGCTCTGTAGAAAGAGGAGCATAGTGATAAACTGAGAGGCTCATGTCGTCAGAGCACAGGAAGGAGATGAGGCTAAAGAGATAGGTAGTGTCAGACCATTCAGTTTCTTGAATGTCATGGTAAGGATTTTTGTTTGAACCAAAGTTAAGTGTAAAGGCATCGAGCACTTAAAGAGAGGGAATGGCATAATCAGATTTGCGTTCTGAAAGGTCATTCTGGTTGTAATAGACGAAATGAATTGGAGGGGGGCCGAGAGTGGATGCAGTGGCACCCTTTAGGAGTTTGTTATAATAAGTAGCCCGGGTAAGGTAAAGTAATAGCCTGGAGAGAATAAGTAGGTGATTGTGGAGATGGAGGAAAGTGGACCGATTTAAGAAAGATATAAAAGGACAAAACTACAAGACATGGTGATGGATTGGGTTATGAGTGAAGGAAAGGGAAGTGTCAAAAAATAACTCTTAGGTTTCTGAATTGCCCAATTGGGTACATTAGATTGGTTCATTTTATTTTATGTATGACACACAGAAAGAAGATTGGTTTGAGAGATTAGATTATGTTGAGTTAGAAGTGCCTTTGAGATATTCAAGTGGAGATGTCAAACACATGGTGTTAATAGTACCTTTGAACTTTCTATGTAGTAAATAAATAAGCTTGCCCATTCTTTTGTTCCTAATAACATAACTTTTTCAGGGCTTCATCACACTTGTAATCTCTTGAGTTACTGGTAATAAAAAAGAAAGTAAATGGAGTTTGACTCTTAATCATTAGAGCTAATAAAAGAATGTGAAAAGATTCTGCAGTCTAGAAGGTCACAAGGCAAGTATATTAGGACAGTTCTCCTTTGGAGAATGACAGAACCAAGAATAAATCCTGGAGAAAGACTAGTGAAAAGAAGTCACAAAGGGCTAATCTAAGTCTAAAATAACAATTTAAAAGTAATCTGTTTTGAATATTGAAGTTAAATATTTCCTTCCTTTTGGTAACAAAGGAACTATTCCTGGCTTATCTAAACTACGATTACCCAGATTACTGTAGATCTGCAATGGGAATAGCTATACCGGAAGGGAAGTGTTTTTTCTTTATTTCCCCATCACATTTGATGATGAGCTGATAAATCACCAGAGTTTCGCTTTATACATTTGGGCATATTGGGTATTTTAATTATTTTAAAATTTTCTTGAAAAACAGAAGAGGTCTGATTAATAGTTCTTAAATAAGTTAAAAACTATTCTCAAAAAAAAAAAAAACTATTCTCAAGTTGTTAGCTTTTATTGTTGAGCTTAGATCAGTGGTTCCTCTTTATCAGAAAATATATTGCCACTTTTGAAAGTACTGTGATACTGAACTAACAAGACTAAGCTTTTGTTGCAGATTTTTAAACTTCTAGGTATTGTAATATTGGCATTTGTGTTACTGATATTTTAAAGTTCTCTGGGAAAAAAGTAGTTTTAAAAGTAATTCATGTATAGGGACTTCCCTGGTGGCGCAGTGGTTAAGAATCCGCCTGCCAATGCAGGGGACATGGGTTTGAGCCCTGGGCTGGGAAGATCCCACATGCTGTGGAGCGACTAAGCCCGTGTGCCACACCTACTGAGCCTGCGCTCTAGAGCCAGCGAGCCACAACTACTGAAGCCCGCGCGCCTAGAGCCCATGCTCCTCAACAAGAGAAGCCACTGCAATGAGAAGCCGGCACATCGCAATGAAGAGTAGCCCCCGCTCGTCACAACTAGAGAAAGCCTGTGCACAGTAACAAAGACCCAACGCAGCCAAAAATAAATAAATAAATATATTTTTTAAAAAAGTAATTCATGTATAGATGTAGACCATTTGGAAGATAAAAACCTGATTTTTTACCACCTAGAAATATCACTGTGTATTTTTCCTTTACTATTGCTTCTCTGTATCTTTAATGTGTAGGCAGTATATAGGGTAGTAGTTAAGAATGGGGATTCTAGAAGTAAACCTCCTGAGTTCAGATTTCTGTTCTACCACTTATTAGCTGTGTGATTTTAGCAAATCACTTAATTTCTCTGAATCTTGAGTTTCACATCTTTAATGTGGGGATAATAAAAGTAAACATTATTCTTTGCTTTGTGCCAGGTACTTTGCTAAGTATATTATATGTAAAATCTTAATTTTCATAACATCTCTACCTAGGAGCTACTTAGTGCCTTTAAGAGGATAAATTAAATAATGGATGTAATATACTTAGTATAGTGCTTAAGGCACAGTAATAAACATTACTTATTTTTTTTCAAAATTGCATTTATACAATATAGTCAGCCTGTTATTAAAGCTTTTATTGTGGCAACATCCCCATGCCATTAATATTCTTGGAAAATGAAAATTTTTAAATGGCTTTGAAGAAGTTCATCAAATGGATGCATTTAGTCACCTCTCTAGTGATAGACCTTTAGATCATTAAATGGTGTTATGAACATATTTGTTACGATTATTTCTTTAATTCCCAGAGGTAGAATTGAGTCAAAGGGCAGGAATATTTTTAAGGTTCTTTTTGTGTGTGTGTGTGCTGTGTTGGGTCTTCGTTGCAGGTTCTTGATACCTTTTCCTGCATTGCTTTCCAGAAATGTGAATCAGTATACATTCTTATTTCTCATACATTCTTTTTTAAAATATTTATTTATTTATTTGGCTGTGCCAGGTCTTAGTTGTGGCACGCGGGATCTTTATTGCAGCATGCAGGCTCTTTAGTTGTGGCATGCGGGATCTGGTTCCCTGACAAGGGATCAAACCTGGGCCCCCTGTATCGGGAGCGCGGAGTCTTAACCACTGGAGCACCAGGGAAGTCCCTATTATTATTATTGTCTGAGTAATTTTACTTCTTGTCTTTGTTTCCTCAGCTAAGAGTATAGGCTTTACTTCCATGGTTTCTTTCAGTTCCAAATTCTATTTCTGTAACCTTGGAGTAGGGTTAAGTTTTAAATTATTGTAGGTTGATTAATTTTTGTATCTTTGATGACATTTTAGCAGTCTTTGACATCTAATTAATTTCAATAGTTTATCAGATTAATTATATGGAAAAGTAAAGAATGTTTATTTAGTTCATCTTAAAATGAAAAGAGATTGACCAACAAACTCCAAGTGTTGGTGAGGATGTTAACAACATATATTGCTGGTGGGAAAGCAAAATGCTGTGGCCAGTTTGTACTTAGAAAGTTAAATGTATGTTTACCAGCAATCCCTATCCTAGGAATTTACCTAAGATAAATGCAAACACATGTGCTAACAAAAGACATGTACAAATAATATTCACAACAGCTTTATTCATATTAGCCAAAAAATGGAAAAACTCAAGTGAACATCAACTGATGAATGGGTAAACAAATTGTATTATATCCATACACTTGAATGCTACTCAGCAATAACGTCGATGAATCTGAAAGGCATTATACTAAATGAAAAAAGCCAGCCACCAAAGGCTGTATGATTCCATTTATAAGAAGTTCTAGAAAAGACAAAACTATAGTGACAAAAATTGGATCAAGGGTATTGGGAACTTTTTGGGGGTGATGGAAATATTCTTGATTGTGGTGGTGATATCAAGACTGTATATACATGTATCAGAACTGTACCTTTAAAATGGGTGGATCTTACTGAACATAAATTATATGTCAGTGAACCCTATTAGAAGGTATTTAGAACAGTTATTTGGGTTAAGTAGCAAATTAATATTTAGTGATATATCCCAGAGAACTGTATAATTGGTATCTTATGATTAAGGAATTTGCAATATTATTACAAAGAAAATACAGTTTACAGAGTCATTATATCTCTTAGAAAATAATACTGAACCTCAGATACAGGTATGGTCAGTTCTGCTATAACACAACATGTGTGTTCCTAAAAAATCACCATGTTATGCTAAATTATGTAGTGAAAACTACAGGGCTTATTGGAAAAATGGGGCTAGGAGCACAACACTCAAAAACTTTAGTGTCACATAAAAAAAGATAGGAACCTAATAAAAACAGCATAGTTTTACACATATTAAATGATTAATAAATACATAAATATTACAATAAATACAGAACTTACTGAAAGAGACCTTAAGTTTGTTGTGGAAGTTGATTTAGTGGGAGTTATTGTGAAGTGACCAAAGACGGGTTATCTAAAATCGGATAGAAAATTTTAACACCAGATGTGGTTGGGTATGCATAACACATGCAGTGAACTGAGGTAGCTAATATATGTTTAAGGTGTGTGTATATGTTTTGTGTATTCTTATATGGCTTGGTGTTTTAAAATGTAGGTTTTACTATTTTTCAGGTATGATGAGACCAACAGTTCACAAGATGACTGCATTGAAAAGATAGTTTGTTTCAGTTCCCAAGAGGAGGTGGGACACCAAGCCATCTAGGGCCACACAGGGAAGCACCAGGTTGGTCAGGAGGCAGAGGGAGCAGGAGGAAAATAAGGCAAGAACCTTTATTGTGGTTTCTGTAGGAGGAAATGGGCGAGGCAGGTTAAGCAGTTTTAGGATTGGCTACTTTTAATAATTCAGTGGTCTCTGAGCTATAGGGGCTGTCCTAAGGGTCTGGTACCTGGCTCTGGAGTGATTAGGGCAGGGGAATATTGGCCTGGAGTGTAAGAGCTAGGTAAAGGAGGTAGTTGGAAGTATGGATTTTGGATTGATTGGTTTACATATGAAAGATATGATCTCAGGTTAGTTGTTTGCTGTCTCTAAGAATTGACTGGCCCTGAGAGGACCAGAACATTGGAAATACAGAAAATAAGAAAACACAGTTAATAGACTTGGTTCAGCTGGGTGCAGTTTGCTGCACTCATCTCGTGTTTCTCAGGGATGAAATTGCACATAAGTAAATGCATAATTCACATTGTACTACAGTTGTTTTCAAAATAAATGTTATAGCAGAACTGACTGTACAAAGTAGGATACAGTATTTGAGTCACTATTCCCTCCTTTGCAAAATGAATTATGCAAATTCTATTATATAGATTTTACATTAGTGTAATTCCTTGAGACATGACTGTATTTGTAAGCAAAACAATTTAATGGTAGATTTGATCTTGGGAAAGTAATCACGGATTTAAATTTAAATTTTAACTTAGAGAAAAATTTTGTCTTAGAGTACATGCTTCGTGTAATTCAAGCAATTAAGCTGGGTAATATGTAGGGGTGAGAGACAAGATGGTGGAGTAGAAGGACCTTGAGCTCACATCCTCTCACGAGCACACCAAAATCACAACTAACTGCTGAACAAACCATCAATAAAAAAGACCGGAACCTACCAAAAAGGTATTCTACATCCAAAGACATTAAGAAGAAACCACAATGAGACAGCTGGTAGGAGGGGTGCACTTGCGATATAATCAAATCCCATACCACCTGATTGGGCGACCCACAAAATGGAGAATAATTATATTGCAGAAGTTCTCCCATAGGAGCGAGAGCTCTAAGCCTCACATCAGGCTCTCAATCCTAGGCATCCAGCATCGGGAGGAGGAGCCCCCAGAGCGTTTGGCTTTGAAGGCCAGCAGGGCTTGATTACAGGAGCTCAGTAGGACTGGAGGAAACACAGACTCCACTCTTGGAGGGTGCACACAAGGTCTCGTGCACAACAGGACCCAGGGCAAAAGTAATGACTTCCTAGGAGCCAGACCTACCAGCTGGTCTTGGAGGGTCTCCTGGGGAGGTAGGGGGTGGCTGTGGCTCACCCTGGGACATGGACGCTGGTGGCAGAGATATCAGGTAGTGTTCATCTGTGAACTCTTGCTTGAGGCAGACATCTTGCTTGGGTCATTAGCACCAAGACCTGGCCCCACCCAGCAGCATGTAGGGTCCAGTGCCGGGATGCCTCAGGCCAAACAACCAACAGGGTGGAAACACAACCCCACCCTTCAGCAGACAGGCTGCCTGAAGACTTCCTGAGCCCACAGCCACCTCTAGACACGGGCCTTGACATGGCCCTGCCCACCAGAGGGCCTAGACCCAGCTCCACCCACCAATAGGCAGACACTGGCCCCTCCCACCAAGAAGTCTGCACAAGCTTCTAGACCAGCCTCACCCAATAGGGGGCAGACACCAGAAGCAAGATGGGTAATATGTAGGAAGCAGATAGATTTGAAGTTATTTTGAAATCTACATGGAAATAACCTATATGCTTAATAAAATTATTTTTATTTGTAAAAAAAATGAATTATCTGCTTTTATAATTGGAACGAGTTTAAAAATAATCTATCCTTACCTAAACTTGCATAGAGTCTTAGAAATAAATGAAATGATAGGGTATTTAAATAGTCATTCAACAAACTGTTTTTTTTTTTTTGATTGGCTGTGTAAAACTGTTAGGCTCTACGTATGCAGGAGCTCCAGAACCTTATGATACTGCCTGGGAATATAAGGCATGTAAACAACGACATTAAAAATATGTATTAAAATAGAGATACAAAATGAAAATTTATATAGTAAAGAGAAAGGCATCACTAATTTCAAATTGAAGTTCTGAAGCTGTATTTGAAATAGTAGGATAGGTTGGTTAAGAATGTAGACAGTATTTCAGGTGTCATGGAGGCTTTTGCTGGACATTGCTATGATTAAGGGATAGATACACTAAGAGAAAAGACTGGAAAGGAAGGATTCGGCCAGATTGTGGATTTCTTGAATGCTTTATATACCGTTTGAACTTTATTCTGTAAGTGTTATGGTATTATTTGAATTTAATAAAAAAGTGAGCAATAATTTTGTGACTTTTCTTAAGAATTTCCTGGGAATCCCCTGGTGGTCCAGTGGTTAGGAATCTGCACTTCCACTGCAAGGGGGCACGGGTTTGATCCCTGGTCAGGCAGCTAAGATCCCACATGCTGCCCAGCATGGCCAAAAAAAAGAATTTCCTGCCTTAGTTTGTGCTTATATATATTAATGAAAAAATTAGAGAAACAATAAGAAAGATGAATTGGAGAGAATGAAACTACAAACAGTCCAGATAGGAGGTATTGCATTAGTCTAGGTGAGATATGATTAAGGCCTGAACTAGGCCACCCACAGTGAATAGAGGAGATTCAAGTCTGTTGGGTTTACCAGTTTATTAGCTTGATGTTAGAGGAGAGAAAGAGGAAGGGAAAAAAATTAAAAGGTCACATCTAGTTTTTTGGGTTTTTTTTAAAACATCTTTATTGGAGTGTGATTGCTTTACAATGGTGCGCCAGTTTCTGCCTTACAACAAAGTGAATCAGCTGTACACATACACACATCCCCATATGTCCTCCCTCCTGCGTCTCCCTCCCACCCTCCCCATCCCACCCCTCTAGGTGGTCACAAAGCACCAAGCTGATCTCCCTGTGCCATGCGGCTGCCTCCCAGCAGCCATCCATTCTACACCTGGCAGTATGCACAAGTCCATGCCACTCCTTCACTTTGTCCCAGCCCACCCCTCCCCCTCCCCATGTCCTCAAATCCACTCTCCACATCTGCATCTCTATTCCTGTCCTGCCCCTAGGTTCTTCATAACCATTTTTTTTTTTTTAGATTTCATATATATGTGTCAGCATATGGTATCCGTCCTTCTCCCACTGACCCACTTCACTCCGTATGACAGACTCTAGGTCCATCCACCTCACTACAAACAACTCAATTTCGTTTCTTTTTAGGTCACATCTAGTTTTCTGACCTCGGAGACACAAGGAATAGCCATGCCATTATCCTGGGTGGGAAATGCAGGATGGATTTGCTGAGTGGAATTGTGGGGTCATATGGTAATTCTGTGTTTGGCTTTTTGAACTGCCAAACTTTTCCATAGTGGCTGTACCATTTAGCATTCCTACCAGCAATGTGTGAAGGTTCCAATTTCTTCACATCCTCCACAACACCTGTTATTTTCTGCCTCTTTGATTATAGCCATTCTAGTGGGCGTGGTATGGTATCTCATTGTAGTTTTGATTTGTAATTAATAATGGTGTTGAGAATTTTTTTTTTTAATGAATTTATTTATTTATTATTTTTAGCTGTGTTGGGTCTTCGTTTCTGTGCAAGGGCTTTCTCTAGTTGCGGCGAGCAGGGGCCACTCTTCATTGTGGTGCACGGGCCTCTCACTATCGCGGCCTCTCTTGTGGCGGAGCACAGGCTCCAGACGCGCAGGCTCAGTAGTTGTGGCTCACGGGCCCAGTTGCTCTGTGGCATGTGGGATCTTCCCAGACCAGGGCTCGAACCCGTGTCCCCTGCATTGGCAGGCAGATTCTCAGCCACTGCGCCACCAGGGAAGCCCCGAGAATTTTTTCATGTGCTTATTGACCATTTGTGTATCTTCTTTGGAGAAATGTCTGTTCAAATCCTTTGCCCATTTTTAATTGGGTTATTTAATTGGATTAACCCAGTTAACAGTTCTTTTTAAAAATATTTATTTATTTATTTGGTTTCGCTGGGTCTTAGTTGTGGCATGTGGGTTCCTTAGTTGAGGCACACAGCCTCCTTAGTTGTGGCATGCAAACTCTTAGTTGCGACATGCACGTGGGATCTAGTTCCCTGACCAGGGATTGAACCCGGGCCCCTTGCATTGGGAGCGCGGAATCTTAACCACTGCACCACCAGCGAAGTCCCAAGAGTTCTTTATATGTTCTGGATACTAGACCCTTATCAAATATATTGCTTGCAAATATTTTCCCCCATTCTGTGGGTTGTCTTTTTACCATCTTGATTGGTGTCCATTGATGCACAAAAGTTTTTAAATTTTGATGAAGTCCATTTTATCTATTTTTTCTTTGTGTGTGCATTTGGAATCATATCTGAAAAACTGTTGCCTAATCCAGGGTCTTGCAGGTTGTCACCCATGTTTCCTTCTAAAGGTTTTATCGTTTTAGCTTTTGCCTTTTTGGTCCATTTGGATTTAAATTTTATATATGGTGTGAAGAAGAGGTCCATATTTATACTTTTTTGCATGTGGATATCCAGTTGTCTCACCAACTTTTGTTGAAAAGACTTCTTTTCCCACTGAATGGTCTTGACACCTTTGCTGAAAGTCATTTGACCATATATGTATGGGTTTATTGTCCCATACATTTGACTGTAAATATGGACTCTCAGTTCTTTTCTGTTGGTATATATGCCTATCCTTATGCCAGTTCCACACTGTCTTGATTACTGTAGCTTTGTAGTATGCTTTGAAATTGGGCAGGGTGAGTCTTCCAATTTTGTTCTAAATTTTTAAAGATTGTTTTGGTTACTCTGTGTTACTTGCAGTTACACATGAATATTAGAAAGGACTTGTTCATTTCTGCAAAATGACAGCTTGGAAACTGTTAGGGATTACTTTGAATCTATATATTATTTTAGGTGGTATTACCATTTTATGTGTTCCAATCCATGAACACATGATGTTCTATTTATTTAGGTCTTTAATTTCTTTCAACAATGTTTTGTCATTTTCTAAGTCTTGCACTTTGGTTAAATTTATTCCTAAGTACTTTTGAAATATATTATTATTAATATTTGTTTTATTTTAGTGACATTATAAATGGAATTGTTAAGTTCATTTTCAGAATATTCATTGCTAGTGTATAGAAGTACAACTGATATTTGTGTATTGATATATCCTGAAACTTTGCTGAACTCATTTATTCTAATAGTTTTTTGTGGATTCTTTAGGATTTTCTATGTATAAGATTATGTCATTTGTGAAAAGAGATAATTTTACTTCTTTTTCAGTCTAGATGCCATTTATTTCTTTTTCTTGTCAAGCCCTGACTTGAACTTCCCATACAATGTTGAATAGAAGTATTGAGAGCCACATCCTTGTCTTGTTCCTGATTTTAGGGGGAAAGTTGTCAGTCTTTTACCATTAACTATCATGATACCTGTGGGTTGAGGAAATTCCATTCTTTTCCTAGTTTGTTGAGTGTTTTTATCATGAAATGGTGTTGGATTTTGTCAAATGCTTTTTCTGCTTCTGTTCAGATGATTGTTTTTTCTTTCATCTTATTAATATGGTATGTTACACTGATTTATTTTCATATGTTATACTACCCTGGCATTCCTAGAATAAGTCTCATTTGCTCATGGTATATCTTGTTGAAAATTTTTGTATCTGTACTTATAAGGGATATTGGTCTGTAATTTTCTTTTATTGTGATGTCTTTTTTTAAAAAAATATTTATTTATTTATTTGGCTCTGCCAGGTCTTAGTTGCGAGTGGGATCTTTAGTTGCAGCATGTGGGATCTTTTTTTTTTTTTTTTTTTTTTTCATTTTAACAGTTTTTTAATGAAAGTTGTATATAAGATTACTTCATTCCTGCATCTTCTCAATTGTTTCTTCCTTATAGTTGCCCTTTTCTTTTCCTACTTGGCGAGATTTGGCTTTACGTTCGAGGATCTTTTTGCGGTCTTTGTCCAGTTTTAGTCTGGTGATAACCACCTTGCTGGGGTGAATGCCCACATGGACAGTTGTGCCATTAGCCTTCTCCCGCTGCACTCGTTCAATGTAGATGACATACTTCTTCCTGTAAACCTGGACTACTTTGCCAATTTGCTGCCCTTTGTAGTGCCCTCGTACAACCTGAACTTCATCATCCTTCCGGATGGGCATGGATCGGACATTGTACTTCTGTCTCAGCTCTTTAGAAAGAGGGGAAGACATAATATTCCTGCGAATGTGGGAAGGCGCATTGAAATGCCTTTTCCGGTTCTTGCTTCGGTCAGAGGTCACAAAGGGATTGAACTTCATTTCGGCCGCTAGCGATCCAGCGATGGCCACAAAAGGCATGTGGGATCTTTAGTTGAGGCATGTGGGATCTAGTTCCCTGACCAGGGATCAAACCTGGGCCCCCTGCATTGGGAGCACAGAGTCTTAGCTACTGGACCACCAGGGAAGTCCCTCCCTAATCCTAATTATAAAGATTTTAAGTGCTTATTACATGTAAGATATGAAAGGTGCACAAAAGTTTCACATGGTTAGTCTAATTGGAGTAACTAATAAGGTTGTGTAAGTAAGGACTTTTTTTTTAAATAAATTTTTAAAATTTGTTTATTTTATTTATTTTTGGCTGCATCGGGTCTTAGTTGCCGCACGTGGGTTTTTTTTTTTTTTTTTTGAGGCATTTGGGATATTTTGTTGCGGCACGCACGCTCCTCTCTAGTTGTGGCATGGGTTTTTTTTTCTCTTCTCTAGTTGTTTTTTCTTTTCTCTTCTCTGTCGCAGGCTCCAGGGCGTGTGGGCTCTAGTTGGGGCGTGTGGGCTCCAGAGCACGTGGGCTCTGTAGTTTGCAGCATATGGGCTCTGGTTGAGGTGCGCAAGCTCAGTAGTTGTGGCGCTCAGGCTTAGTTGCCCATAGCATGTGGAATCTTAGTTCCCTGACCAGGGATCGAACCCGCGTCCCCTGCATTGCAAGGCGGATTCTTTACCACTGGACCACCGGGGAAGTCCCCGTTAAGGGCTTTCTTGAAAAGAATATTACCTGTATCTCTCTTTAAAATTAAAAGAAAAATAATACATGCATTTGGGGAATAAAAACCTGAAAGGTAGAAAGGATTCATAGGAAAAAAAAGTCTCCTAAACACCCCTATTTCTGATGAATCCCTCCATAGATTACCTGTGTGTATACAGATATATTTTCTTATTTTTATACAAATGGTCACATATTACTTATACACCTATATCTTGTTGTGTAAAAAAAAAATTGAATCTTCATATCTTTATCAATGCTTAAAATTAAACAATATTCATAGTATTGCCCCATGCATTCTCTCCTACCCAACAACCCAGTGACTTCTTTAACAATATTGTTTTTGCTTTTCACCTTTCTCTTCATTTCAGTTTGAAGTAGTAACAGTGGTTCAGGTAATTGATTCTGTATTTCCCACCACTAATTTGCCCTGTGATTTTGAGAAAAGGCATGTGACCTTTTGAAACCAAATACTCTCTTTATTTCTTCCAACCCTAAACTTTTGTAATTATAATGTATAATACTTATAAGTAGGTTGAAGCACCAGGCAACAAATCAGTTCTGTGTCGATTAAGACTGACGTGAGTTCCTGTAATGTCAAATTTATCTTACTGATGACATTTTTCAGTTATTGGTAAAGTGATTTGTGTATATGTATGTTTTTTTTGAGGGAAGACATAGTAGACAGTGTAATCTGTCTCTGCAGATTCTGTGTAAAGAGACAATTTTTCTTTCTCTAAAGTAATCGAACGTTTGACTAAGTTGGCTGGTTTCTAAGCCTGAACCCTCTGAGTAACATGTAGGGAAAAGGGCGTTATGGTATTGAAGCAGTTGCTTAAGACCAACAATGTCCTTTTTGTGAAAATCTGAAGATTCTTAAAAGATGGAATACTATGACATCATCACCATTCCTCCAAGGAGCATTCCTCAAGTAGTACTGAATATGCTGTGATTATCGGCACCCTTCCCCCATCTTCTTTCTGTGGCTTGACTGATGTTATTGTCAATTATTTGACTGTGGTTTGCAAATGTGGAGCTGTTCCTTAATTCTGAAAATCCTATTTGGGTCTGAGATTTTAAAGTATATTGGGTTTTTATTCTAGTTTCATCAGCTTTCTTAGCGATCTTTGTTTTAGGATTGAATAAAATGGTATCACCTACAAAAATTGTGTATCTTTTACATTCAGCCCTCAGTAGCCTAATAAATGATATGCTTCTCTGGTCTGTTTTTGTGGAACCAGAAACAAATTAGATCTCATTTGCTGTTTATAGGATTGTTAATGTCTTTTACTGTTCTCTTTTAGTAGGAAGGATATGGTGAGTTACAATAATGATATTTTCCCCGAAGGACAGATTAGGTATCTTTAAAATGTAACCTAATAGCCTGTTTTTTGGTTTTTTTTGAAGAAGATTGTATATGCAGTCTCATAGTACCTTTAAGAACTTTTTACAAATATTTATATCTTTTAAGCCTGATCTGTAGTTTATCAAGCTGTATTAGTCCTGTATTTTGGGTATTCATGTACCTAATATTCATGTTCAGCAGAAATTATGGAGTTTATGATTAGGGTTGCTGTGAAAGTTCCTCTGTGCCGTTTTCTTTTCCTAGTTTTTCATGACAGCTTTTAAAAATGGACAAGATTCAAATCAAGTACCTTTGTCAGTTTTACATTGATGACTCTATTGTAGCAATGTTCTGCATGGGTACAGGGCAACCAGGATGGTGCTGATTTTTATAATAAAGTACTTTACTTTTGGAAATTTGAGGATGTATAGAAAAGAAGCAGTTATGCAATGGATACTATTAACTCTAGCTTAACAGTGTAATGATATATTTCAGGGATTTCTAACTTTATTGGCGTTCTCACTTTTTATACATTTTATGTTCATCTCTTCTGTCTTCTAACAATCCAAAGAACATGCACAAATGTTGTTGGGTTTTTTAATCTTTTTTCCTGGTTGTAGAAATCAAACATATGATTATTGTTCAAAATTTGGAATGTAAGAAAGCTATAGACTTGTGAATGTTTTTCAAAATACCAGCCATAATTACCTAAAAATAATCCATATGATTTTGTTGTATCGCCCTCTTTGCAAAAACTACAGTTGAGTCTCAAACAACATGGACTTGAACTGCACGGGTCCGCTTCTATGCAGATTTTTTTCAGTAAATACATGTATGTACTGTCAATGTATTTTCTCTTCCTCATGATTTTCTTAATAACATTTCCTTTTCTCTCTTCATTGTAAGAATATAGTGTATAATATATACAACATACAAAGTATGTGTTAATTGACTTTATGTTATCAGTAAGGCTTCTGTTCAACAGTAGGCTATCAGTAGCTAAGTTTTGGGGGAGTAAAATCAAACACAGATATAGAAAATTCACAAAACAAATGAATTTGTTTAATGAACTATTGTAAATGAAATCCCGTATCTAAGGCAAGAAATAGAACTTTGCCAGCCATTCCAGAAGTTCCTCCATGTGTCTCTTCCCAATCACAACTCCCCCTTTTCCCTAAAGTAACCACTATCATGACTTCTATAGTGACAACATCTGGGGGTTTCTTTATAGTTTTATCATTCAAGTATGCATCTCTGTACTCCATTATTGAGTTTTGAGAGTTCTTTATATATTTATAGATTTTATCTGTTTTGAGATATGTGACTTGAAATAATGTTTCCCAGTCTTTGGCTTGACTTCATTCTTTTCTTTTAAAAGTGTCCTTTGCGAGAGTAAAAGTTTTTGATTTTGATGAAGTCCAAATGATCAGTTTTGACTTTTATAGATTATACTTTTGGTGTCAAATCTAAGAACTCTTTAACTAACCTAAGGTTACAAAGATTTTCTCCTGTGATTTCTTCTAAACGTTTTGTAGCGTTAACTTTTTAACATTGAGATAAATGAACCATGTTTGGACTTAATTTTTCTGTAAGGTGTGAGGTATGAGTCAGAGTTCATTTTTACACATATGGATGTCCAGTTGCTGTGACACCGGTTTTCAAAAAAGGTAATCTTTTTTTTCTGTTGTACCTTTGTCAAAAATCAGTTGACCAGGGACTTTCCTGGTGGCGCAGTGGCTAAGCATCCGCCTGCCAGTGCAGGGGACGCGGGTTTGATCCCTGGTCTGGGAAGATCCCACATGCCACAGAGCAACTAAGCCCGTGCGCCACAACTATTGAGCTTGCGCGCTAGAGCCCGAGAGCCACAACTACTGAGCCCACACGCCGCAACTACTGAAGTCCGCACACCTAGAGCCCATGCTCCGCAACAAGAGAAGCCACCGCAGTGAGAAGCCCGTGCACCGCAGCAAAGAGTAGCCCCCGCTCGCCACAACTAGAGAGAAGCCCACATGCAGCAACGAAGACCCAACCCAGCCAAAAATAAATAAATAAATACATTAAAAAAAAATTGTCTTGGCTGATTTGGATTCTTTGCCTTTTTTTTGCTCAGTGTTGTGTTTTAAATTTTATTTATTTATTTATGGCTGTGTTGGGTCTTCGTTTCTGTGCGAGGGCTTTCTCTAGTTGTGGCAAGCAGGGGCCACTCTTCATCGCGGTGCGCGGGCCTCTCACTATCGCGGCCTCTCTTGTTGCGGAGCACAGGCTCCAGACGTGCAGGCTCAGTAGTTGTGGCTCACGGGCCCAGTTGCTCTGCGGCATGTGGGATCTTCCCAGACCAGGGCTCGAACCCGTGTCCCCTGCATTGGCAGGCAGATTCTCAACCACTGCGCCACCAGGGAAGCCCCAGCTTTTGGTTTTATTGATTTTTCTCTATTGGCTTTTTGTTTTCTAATTTCATTGATTTCTACTCTCTTCTTTAGTGTTACTTCCTTACATTTATTTTTGGTTTTATTTACTTTTCTCTTTCTAGATCCTTAAGATGGAGGCTTAGATTATTGGTTTGAGATCTGTCTTGTTTTTCCAATACAGAATCAGTGTTTCTATGTAAACACTGCATTAGCTGTATCCTACAAGTTTTATGTTGTATTTTTATTTTCACTCAACTCATTCTTTTCTAATTTTCCTTGAAACTTCTTTATTGAACCATGGGTTACTTGGGAAACAAAAAAGTCTTTATGTGATAATTCCAACATGAGTCATCTCAAAATAAATTTTTTTTTAAGTTATCTTTCTGTTACTGATTTTAAGCTTAATTACACTATGCTTAGATTACTTATTTTATATGAATTGAAAATTTTCACACTTAAGATACGTTGTATGGCTCAGAATATGATCTCTCTGTGGGACTATCATATATGCACTTGAAAAGAATGTATATTCTGTCAGGTGTAGTATTCTGGAAATGTCATTAGGTCAGGTTGATTGATAGTGGTGTTCTACAGTGTTGTGCTGTGTGTTTTCAGACTACTTTTTCTTTAAATTTCTGAGAGGAGTGTTGGAGTCTCCCAGTATAATTATAGACTTGTCTTATTTCTGTTTTCAGTTGTATCAATTTTGCTTCATTTTATTTGAAGCTCTTTTGTCAGTCAGGTGAATACAGATTTAGGATTTGATAGTGGAATCCTATATTATGTAATGTCCTTCCTTATCCCTTGTGATTTTCCTAGTTCTGAAGTCTGTTTTGTCTGATATTAATATAGCCACTCTAGATTTCTTTTATTTAATATTTTGCATTTCTTTTAGAGCAGATCTGCTGGGAACGGATTCTCTTCGTTTTCCCTTAGGTAAGAATCTCAATCTCTCTCTCTCTCTTTTTTGGCTTTCATTCCTAAAGAAGATAGATAAAGGATTCTGTTCTGGGTTGGCTTCTGTTCTGGGTTGGCAGTTCTTTCCTTTTATCACCTTTAAAAGCTATTATTCTACTTTCTGTGGACTTCATTGTTTTTTATGAAAATCTGTGGTCATTCAAATTTTTGTTTATTTTTGTTTTTTAGCATTTTGATTATGATGTGTCTAGGCCTGATTTTCTTTGAATTTTTCCTGTTTGGGGTTTACTGAGCTTCTTGAATCTCTAAATTTATATCTTTTGTCAAATTTGGGAAGTTTTCTGCCATTACCAAGAAAGTTTTTTTTCTCTGCCAATTTATTTTTCCTCTCCTTATATGAATGCCAGTGATGTGAAACTTAGACAATTTGATATAGTCCTATGAGTCACTAAGGCTCCATTCATTTCATTCAATCATTTTTTCTTTTCCTCAATTTAGATAATTTCATTTGCTCTCTCTCCAAGTTTACTGACTCTTTCCCCTATCATCTATGTTCTGTGGTTGACCCCATGCAATGTTTTTTTTTTTAATTTCTGATACTGTATTTTTCAGTTCTGAATTTCCCATGAGTTTCTTTTTTTTATAGTTTCTCTTTCTCTGCTGAGAATTTGTCTTTTCAGTTGTTTCAAGAGTGTTAACCATCACCTCATTTCTTATGATTATAATAGCCGCTTTAACGTTTTTAATGTGGGGATTTCCCTGGTGGCGCAGTGGTTAAGAATCCGCCTGCCAATGCAGGGGATGTGGGTTCGAGCCCATGTCCGGGAAGATCCCACATGCTGCAGAGCAGCTAAGCCCGTGCGCCACAACTACTGAGCCTGCGCTCTAGAGCCCGCCAGCCACAACTACTGAGCCCGCACACAACTACTGAAGCCCGCGCTCCCTAAAGGCCATGCACCACAACTACTGAGCCCACATGCTACAACTACTGAAGCCCATGCACCCAGAGCCTGGGCTCCACAACAAGAGAAGCCACCAGAATGAGAAGCCCACGCACCGCAACAAATAGTAACCCCCACTCGCTGCAACTAGAGAAAGCGCGAGCACAGCAACGAAGACCCAACGCAGCCAAAAAAAACGTCTTTATGTGATAATTCCAACATGCATCATCTCAGAATAAGCATCTGTTGGTCCTCTTTTCCCTTGATAATTTGTCACATTTTCCAGTTGTGTGTGTGTTTTGTGTGTTTATTTGTTTTTGCATGTAGAGTAATTTTGGATTTTATCTTGGACATTTTGAGTATTGTCATTTCTGATCCTGTTACTAACTTCTGGAGAGTGTTGATTTGTCTGTTTTAGCAGACACCTACCAGTTTAGATGGCAAGTTGTCTCACTTTCTGTGGGTGGTGGCTCTAATATCAGTTCTGTTTACAAAGCCTTTGTTGTGCTCTTTGGATTTGCCCTGCATTGTGCCTCTCAGTGATAGTCTGGGACTTGGGCAGTGGTTTATATCATAGATTAGTTCTCTTTAGCGTAGCCTTTGCTGCACCTCTTTGAGTCTGTTTTACACAAACGTAAATCATTATTTGTATTGGTTTATACACAGAATTAGGGGATCTCTTTTCCAGCTCTCTCCTCTCCATGATTTCCCCCATACTCTTCAGTTTCCAGTGGCCTTTTTCCCAGTTCCAGAAAGACAGGTTTCTCTCAGAGCTTTTAGACCTCTGCATTGTACAGTTCCCCATAACTGGGGCTGCCCTTAAGTGAAGTGGGGAAAGAAGAGAGAGGAGGAAAAAAAATAATGGGAATTCTCCTAATACTTTTTGGATGACAGAGAGCCTGTTTTCCCAGTTTTTCTGGCCAGAGAGATTGGTTTTCTCATCGGGTTTTTCTATTGCTGGGGCAGTGCAATTCTATGGCTGAGGAGAGAAAAAAGAAAAGACCAAAAGAAGGCATTTCCCCCCACCATCTCCAGATCACAGGGTTCCCTTTTCCTGGTCCTTTGGACAGGGGGAGAATTTCTTTGTTTTCTCGTCAGCACCCTGAACATAGTTTTGTAACTGAGGCCACACTCTTCTGTCAGAGACGGGAGATACAGGAGGAAAATGGAATCAGAAAACTCATGGCCATACCCATTATTCTTCAAGTTTTGACTTCTCTCCCCAGTCATTTGTATTGCCTGTTTATGGCATGTTGATATATATCCTTTGGCCATTTATATTTTGGTGGATTAGGTATTTGCTCAGTGATTTGGATGATATCTCTATCTTTAAGGAATAATAATAACGCTTAATTTTGTGTGCTCCGGATGTTTCAGTTTTTGCGTTCAACTCAATTTTTTGATATACAGATTTCTTTAATGCATTAGCCTTTTGTAAGTTAAAGTACTAATAGCGTTTTGGATGTTCTCTCTAGTTGGAGTATGTATTCTTCTAGTTTAAAAAATATTCTATTTCATTTTTCTCAAATTTAAAATTTTTTTAAATTTTGAAAGTGGTTGCTATAAAAATTCAGGTAATATAGATGTCTAGGTTAACAAGTAATGCTCTTCACAGCCCTACTTTATCAGAGAAAATAATAACATTTTAATACACATCCTTCCATACCTTGTTTATAAATTTGCTATATATATATATATCTTTTATATATATATAAATATGTATATATATACATATATTTATATATTTTTTATATACACATATATATACACATATATATATATATCTTTAAAATTAGTTAATTAATTTTTGGCTGTGCTGGGTCTTCGTTGCGGCACGTGGGCTTCTCTACTTGCGGTATGTGGGATTTTAGTTCCTGACCAAGGATCGAACCCGGGCCCCCGGCCTTGCGAGCGTGGAGTGTTAACTACTGGACCACCAGGGAAGTCCCTACATATATTTATCTTAGATTTTAAGACATTTATTTAATTTTTTAAAGTTATTACTTTAATTGAGGTATAATATACATAAAGCCATCTATTTTAATATAGTTGGAGTTTTGACAAGAGTAATCCACTACTGCAGTCTAATAGAAGATTCTGTTACCCCAGAAAGTCCTTGTGAGCCCTTTTGTGGTCAGTTCCCGTTTTCTTCCCCCAACTGGCCCCAAACAACCGTGACTCTGTCGCAATACTAGTTTTGCCTATTTGAGAATTTTTCAGGGGAATCATACAGTTTTTACTGTTTGGTTTCTGGCTTTTTTTGCTGGAGCATAATGCTTTTGAAATTCATCTGGGTTGCTGCATGGATCAGTAGTTTTATTCCTTTTTATTGCTGTGAAAAGAATTTCATTGTGTGAATATATCACAATTTTATTATACATATATTTGTTGATAGACGTATTATATGCAGTTTTGGGCTATTATGAATAAAGCTGCTGTGTACAAGTCTTTTTGTGTGCCTTTGTTTTCATTACTTTTGAGTAAGTGATAACTAGTTAAGGAACTGTTCCATCACATAATAAATGTTTATTTAACTTGATAAGCATCTGTTAAACAGTTTTCCAGAATGGTTGTATCATTTCAAATTCCCATCAACAATGTAATGAGTTCCAGTTCTTCACTTTTTTTTTTTGGTCTTTTTATTTTTTTGGACATCTGCATGGCTTATGGGATCTTAGTTCCCTGACCAGAGATTAAACCCGGGCCCCCTGCAGTTGGAAGCGAGGAGTCCTAAGCACTAGACTGCCAGGGGATTGATTCCCCTAGTTTCTCACTTTGTACATTTATCATTTCTTATATTTTGTATAAGTATTTTTGATGTGGATTCCTTAAGTGGGATTTTTGTGTGAAATGGTAAGTGCATATTTGATTTTGCTAGATTTTTCTCCACAGGTTTTGTACTGTTTTTGCATTACCACTGCTACTGTATGAGAGTGCATATTTCTCTTCCACCCCACCATCAGTGTGTGGTGAATTTTTGCCATTCTCATAGGTACAAAATGAAATCTTAGGATAGTTTTAATTTGTATTTCTTATACTTTGAGTGATGTTGAACGTATTTTCATAGATTTCATGGTGGTTTCTTTTCTTTCTTTCTTTCTTTTTTTTTTTTTTTTCTGTGAACTATCCATATCTCCTCCAGGTTGGTGGTGGTGGTGGTGGTGTTTTCTTGGGGGTGTGTGTATGTGTGCTGTTTTTAGAAACTACGTATTAAGAATGTAAGAATGTCAGGTTATTGTCTTTTTTTGTTTGTTTTTTTGACATTCTTTACATATTAGGAATACTAACCCTTTGTAAACGTAAGTTTCAAACATTTTTTTTTCCAAGTTTATCATTTGTCCTTTTTGTCTGGAGTGTCTTTTTCCATGGCCCCTCCTCCCAAGTTTTATTTTTTTATCCTGTTAAATATATCAGTCTTTTTCCTGATTGTTTTGGATTTGGATCATAGTTAGGAAAGTTTCTTCATTCCCTGATTACAGAGGAACTTACATTTCCTACTAGTACTTATGTAGTTTCATTTTTCTAATTTTTGCATTTCTGACCCATATGTAATTCTGATATTTAGTTTGAGGAACAGGTGTTATTTTATTTTTTTCCAAATAGCTATTGGGGTCTCCCAACAACACTTACTTTTATCAAATACTTTTTTTCCTCATTGATTTGAGAGGTTTGTTTAAGCCATTTAGCAGTAATGGTTATATAAGGTATGTGATAGGGATATCATTATATAATTTTTATAATTTTTTCCGAATGGGTTCTTAGTTTTCTTAACAAAATTTATTTCTTCTCCTTTAATTGTATGCTAAATTCCGAGATACACATACATGGGTTTGTTTCTGGACTCTTTTAGATTAATGATTTACTTGTCTTATTTTAACATTCTACTGATAGCAATAGATTTGTATTATCTTTTGGTATTTGGTACAGCAGATTTTCCAGTTCCTTCATTTCTTTTTTCTCTGATTTTCTGGAGGGTGCTGTCCTTATGAATTTACTCTGTTTCTCTACTATTAACTTTAATATTTCGTATATCATACTCTCATGTATGCTATTTGGTAAATATTTGTGGAAGCGAAATCATTTTAAGGGGCGTTAAAGAAGAATTAAGTGTATTCTTTTAGTTCAACAAATATTTATGTAATATTAACTGTCGGAGGTATGGTGTAGGATGTAGACAGGTAATATAAAGATGAATGAGACACATTGTGCCTACCTGTCTAGTTAAAATTTTAAACATTACATTTAATCTAAATCTTGAAAGATTTTGAGTGGGAATTCGTTAGGCAGATAGGAATATGCAAATGCTGGAACTGGTTAGAGAATTTTAATGTAAAATAATTCTTGTAATAAAGGTACTATAACTTGATCATTCAGAGTTCTTAAATAAGTCTTAAGTAACACTGCAGGTTTTTTAAAAACAGGTGGATTAATTGAATAATAATACTTTTTATGGAATTTAGTTCAATCTTCTATGATCACATATTCTTAGAACTATAATTGAAACACTTTGCAGGGAACTTGCAGAGCAGGAAAATTGGTAAATGTATATGGGGCAGCCTAGAAAGTGTGTTAGAAATTAAATACAAATTAATAATTTAAATGTTTTTATTGCAGTGGAGTGTTAATTTAAGGAGGTACAAAAGACATGTAAATGTGTTTTATGTAGTTACAAGGAAGTTTTCTACCAAGAATTAAAATTGATTCAGCTGATTTCACTAAAAATGAGACCAGTAGTTACCTGCTTAAAAGTTGTGTGAAGTGGGGGAGAATTGACTAGAGTCTAATGAAATCAATTATGAGGCAAATGAAATACATTTTGGAGAGTTTTCTTTTTTTTTGATTGGTGAATTTATTTAGGTTAAAATAGCTGACATTTAATGTAGTGCTTACTATGCCTGAGTACTAGTCTATGCTTGTATTTATTAACTCATTTAACCTTCAGAACCACTGTATTAGGTAGGATATTATTTTCGCTTTACAGATTAGGAACATAAGGCTACTGAAGTTCGCAGCTTATAAATAGTGTTGCCAGGATTCATATCCAGGTAGTAACATTCCAGAACCTAGGTTCTGAAGTTTCTCAGTAATGACAGCCATTTTTTAAATTGGGTATCTGATATAGAGGAACTGATAGCAGAACCACCAGGGAATTTATTGGTTATCTGTAATGTCTACTTATCTAATGAAGCAGATTTGATAAAGGCCATATTTTAATGTGAGTCAGATTTACAGGGGAAGCAGTTGTCTTCAGTAAATTCATTACTTTCGGGCTTCCCTGGTGGCGCAGGGGTAAAGAATCTGCCTGCCAATGCAGGGGATACGGGTTCAAGCCCTGGTCCGGGAAGATCCCACATGCCATGGAGCAACTAAGCCCGTGTGCCACAACTACTGAGCCTGCACTCCAGAGCCCGCGAGCCACAACTACGGAATCCCGCGCGGCTGGAGCCCATGCTCCACAACAAGAGAAGCCACCGCAATGAGAAGCCTGCACACCGCAACGAAGAGTAGCCCCCGCTCGCCGCAACTAGAGAAAGCCCGTGTGCAGCAATGAAGACACAGTGCAGCCAAAAATAGACAAATAAATAAATAAAATATTAAAAAAAAAATTCATTACTTTCTCCCACTGCATTTTTCTTTGGAATGTTTGTGTTAGAGTTGATTGAACACTGGCATACGGTATCTGAAAGGAAAAGAAAGACAGCTAACTGAGTTAAATCCTTTGTGTATTTTCTTATATTTGAAAATCATTAATAGATGGGAATCTTCCTGTTGTTAGAAACCTATTACGGGTACATCTTAAGTTGTCATGCATGTTTTTTTAATGGTCTGTGTGTTCTATTATCTCTTCTGCCAATGGGCTCACTACCTCAGAATTAGATAAGGATTAGATAAGCCTTCCAAGATATAAAGATTTATTTAATTTTTAAAAGTGTATGTACGGTAAAACTTACCCTGTGTATAGTAGGACTCATTTTTTTAAGCACCACAGGTGATTGTGATGATGAGCCAGATTTAGGAAATACTGCACTAGTAGATCACACTTCCTTCTCAGTGAAATTCTAGGCCTGAGAGAATTTTATGTATGCTATCAGAAAATGATCTTATACTAATTATTCTTAGCACCTTTTGGTTTTCCTGACTTTTTTCTTTTCTTATTTCTCTACAATAGTTTATGCCAGCGTGGCTTCATTCATACAGATGAACCAAGGATTGCGATAGCAATATAAAATTAGAATCAGACAGCTGATTGCCCAGCAGGATGCCATCAACTAACCGTGCGGGCAGCCTGAAGGACCCTGAAATTGCAGAGCTCTTCTTCAAAGAAGACCCAGAGAAGCTCTTCACAGATCTCAGAGAAATTGGCCATGGAAGCTTTGGAGCAGTGTATTTTGTAAGTGTTAAAGGCTTAATGTCAGTGACCAGGATTTACTTAAAATCCAGTCCTGGCAAAATGAAAAACAATAATATAAAGAGACAGACAGAGGCCATAGTCCATTTTATAGTCACTTGCATAGGTGTGTGTGTGTATAATATGAAAATAGGTTTATTTATTGAGTTTCTTGGATTATTGAAAAAATGGAAACGAATATTATTTTGCTTTGACTTAGTGTTTAGAATTTTTAGCACACTGTTTTCAGGAGTCACATGACTTGCATTGCTATAGAATTAAATATTGCAGAACACTGACTTCTGTAAAGTTCCATACAGAGTCAGTTTTAGTTTTGTGGAAATCTAGGATTATTATTTGGCAGAAGGATATGTACCAAAGTTTTTTTTTCTTGTGTGCGTATGTGTGTATTTTGTACTTAAAAAAACCCAAAGAACACCAGATTTGCCATTTTAACCATTTTTAAGTGTACAATTTGTGGCATTAATTATACTCACAATGTTTACAACCATTATTACCACTATCTATTTTCAAAACTTTTTCATCACCCCAAACAGAAGCTCTGTATCTATTAGCAATAACTCATTTCCCCCTCTACCCAGCTGGTGGTAACCTCTAATCTACCTTTTGTCTCTATGAATTTGCCTAGTCTAGATATTTCATATAAGTGGAATCATACAATATTTGTACTTTCATGTATAGCTAATTTCACTTAGCATAATGTGTAGCATAATCACTTGGTGGGTCTTTGATGTTGTAGCATGTATCAGTACTTCATTCCTTTTTATAGCTGAATAATATTCCATTGTTTGTATATACCATGGTTTGTTTATCCATTCATCTGTTGATGGGCACTCGATTGTGTCTACCTTTTGCCTGTTGTGAATAAATGCTACAGTGAACATTGGTGTACAAGTATCTGTTTGAGTCCCTGTTTTCAAATTTTGGTGTGTACCTAGAAGTGAAAATACTGAATTACATAGTAATTCTATGTTTAACTTTTTGAGGAACTGCCAAACTGCACCAGAGTGGCTGCTTCATTTCCATTCCCATCAGCAGTGTACCAGTGTTCCAATTACTCCATGTTCTTGCAAATGCCTATTATTGCCTGTTATTTTGATTTTAGCCATCCTACTAGGTCTGCAGTAGTATCTTGTAGTTTTGATTTGCATTTCCCTAATGACATATGTCGAGCATTTTTTCATGTGCCTATTGGCCATTTGTGTATCTTCTTTGGAGAAATGTCTGTTCAAGTCTTTTGCCCGTTTTAAAAGTTGGGTTTTTTGTCTCTTTGTTGTTGAGTCGTAAGGGTTCTTCATGTATTTTGAATATTAAGTTATTGAATACATGATTTGAAAATATTTTCTCGCATTCTGTAGTTTATCTTTTCTCTTTCTTGATAATGTCATTTGATATACAGAAGTTTGAACTTTGAATGAAATCCAGTTTATCTATTTTTTCTTTCGTTGCTCATGCTTTTGCTATCATGTCTAAGAATTCATAGCCAAATCCAAGGTCATAAAGATTTACCCCTGTGTTTTCTTCTAAGAGTTTTATGGTCTTAACTCTTCTATTTAGGTAATTGATCCATTTTGAGTTAATTTTTGTATATGTTGTGAGGTGGAGGTCCAACTTCATTTTTTGCATATGGAAATCCAGTTGTCCCAGTACTATCTGTTGAAGAGACTGTTGTTCCCCACTGAATTGTCTTGACATCCTTGTCAAATCACTTGGCCATATTGTATACATTTATTTCTGAACTCGCTGTTCTATTCCATTTGTCTTTATGCTAGTACCATACTAGCATACTAGCATGTTTTGATTACTGTAGCTTTGTAGTGAGTTTGAGATCAGGAATAACTTTATTATTCTCTTTAAGGACAGTTTTGGCTATTTGGGACCCCTCCCAATTCCATATGAATTTAAAGACTAGCTTTTCCATTTCTGTGAAAAAGCCTGTTGGAATTTTGATAGGGATTGTTTAAATCTGTAGATCATGTTTGGTAATATTGGCATCTTAACAATATTAAGTCTTACAATCCATGAACGCTGCATGTCTTTCTAAACGTCTATTTAGGTCTTATTTAATTTTGTTTAGCAATGTTTTGTACTGTTCAATGAACTATGTTCTGATGAACCTACATTGACGTAGCATACTCACCATAGTTTATATCAGGGTTCATTCTTAGTGTTGTACATTCTTTGGGTTTGGACAAATGTATAATGACAAGTATCATTATAGTATCATATAGAGTATTTTCACTGCCCTGAAAAAAGCTCTGTGTACAGGTTTTTGTGTAGACGTAAGTTTTCAATTCCTTTAAGCAAATACCAAGTGCTATTGCTGGATAAGTAAGAGTATGTTTAATTTTGTAAGAAACTGCCAAACTATGTTCTGAAATGGCTGTACCATTTTGCATTCCTACCAGCAGTGAATGAGAGTTCCTGTTGTTCCACATCCTCACCAACCTTTGGTGCTATCAATGTTCCAGATTTTGGCCGTTCTAATTAGTGTGTAGCATTATCTCATTGTTATTTCCATTTCCCTGATAATACATGATGTGGACCATCTTTACAAATGCTTATTTGCCACCTGTATATATTCTTTGATATATACAGATATATACCTGATATATAGACCTCTGTTAAGGTCTTCGGCTCATTTTTTTAATCAGGTTGTTTTCTCATTTAAGGGCTTTTCTTTTTTGGGAAATTTTTGATGACTTATTCAATCTCTTTACTAGTTATAGTAAGTAATAATAATAAGTAATACTATTCAGGTTTTCTATTTTTTCATCCTTTAGTCTTGGTAGGTTTTGTTTTTCGGAATTTGCCCATTTTGTCTAATTTGTTGGCATAGTACTCTTATAATCCTTTTTATTTCTGTAGAATCAGTAGTAATGTTCCCACTTCCATTTCTAATTGTAGTAATTTGGGTCTTCTCTTTTTTCTTAGTCTGTGTAGGTAAAGGTTTATCAATTTTGTTGATCTTTTTGAAGAACCAACTTTTGATTTCAATGATTTTCTCTATTTTTTGATTCTTTCACTTATCTCTGCTTTAATCTTTATTATTTCCTTCCTTCTGCTAGCTTTGAGTTTAGTTTGTTTTTCTTTTTTTGGCTTTTAAGTTGTAAAGTTAGGTTGTTAATTTGAGATCTTTCTTGTTTTTTAATGTGTTTATAGCTATAAATTTCCTCCTGAGCACTTCTTTCACTTGGTTCCATAAGTTTTGATATGTTGTATTTTTGTATTAATTCAGCTCTCAGTATTTCTAATATGCCTTGTGACTTCTTCTTTGATACATTTGTTGTTTAAAAGTGTGCTGTTTAATTTTTACAATTTTGTGAATTTTCTATTTTTCCATTTTCGTTATTGATTTCTGACTTTATCCCATTGAGGTCAGAGAAGATACTTTGTATGATATCTATCTTTTAAAATCTACTGAGACTTGATTTTTGGCATAACATATGGTCTGTCCTGAAAAATGTCCCATGTGCACTTGAGAAGAATGTGTATTCTATTGTTGTGTATAGAATGCATATTCTGTTAGATCTAGTTGGTTTATTGTGTTAAGTCCTCTATTTCCCTGCTTATCTTCTGTCTGGTTGTCCTCTCCTTTATTATGAGTGGGTTATTGAAGTCTCCAACTATTATTGTGGAACTGTATATACTTACTGATCTGTCCATAGGTGTGTAAATGTTTATAATTGTTATACCTTCTTGCTGTATTGAACCTTTATTAATAAATAATGTCCTTCTTTGTTTTTTATAACCTTTTTTGATTTAAAGTCTTTTGATTTACAAGTCTTTTTGTGGACCCAATTTTTCATTTCTTTTAAGTAAATACCTAAGATTTGTTGGAGTTGTTGGATCATAGGGCAGGTGTATGTTTAGTTCTATGCCAATTGCCAGACTTTTTCACTAAGTAGAAAGTTTACATTCCCATCTACAGTGTATGAGAATTCTTTTTGCTCCATATCCTTGCCAGCATTAGATATTGACAGTCATTTTAATTTGAGTTATTCTGATGGGTGTGTAATTGTATTTCAGTTAGGTTTTAATGTACATTTCCCTGCTGATTGATGATGTTGAGCTCTTTTTCATAGACTTAATGATCATTCACATATCTTTGGAAGTATCTGTTCAAATATTTTGCCCATTTTTTGAAAATTGGGCTTTCTTTTTAAATTGAGTTTGTAGAATTTCCAGGATACTTGGATCAATCAATATATGTTTTGTGAATATTTTCTTCTAGTATGTGCACTGGAAAATTATATATATTCTGCAGTTTATTGGGTGTGATTATCTATGTATGTCAAGTAGGTAACATTTGTTGGTTATATTCTTCAGATCTTTTGGGTCCTTTCTGATTTTACTAGTTTGTTTTTGGTCTGTGTGTTCTATCAGTATTTAAAAATCTCCACTGATAGTGGATTTATCTATTTTGCTTTTTAGCTGTATCTTGTTTTACTTTATACATTTCTGATCTATGTTACTGGGAATGTACAAATTTAAGATTATTGTATCTTGTTGAATTGTCCCATTATCATTAAAATTCCACTCTTTACCTTTCTTAGTATTTCTTGCTTTAAAATCTACTTTGATATTAATGATAGCTTTCTTTGGCTAATGCTTATGTAGTGTATTTCTTTTTCCTTTTCATTTATTATTTCTGGAACTTTATTCTAAAGTATTTCTCATCTTTGTTGTTTTTTCCTCCACGAATTTTTTTCCACTTTTATTGTGATATAATTGACATATAACATTGTGTAAGTTTAAGGTGTACAGCGTGTTGATTTGATACATTTATATATTGCAAAATGATTACTACTATATCATTAGCTAACACCTCCATCCCGTCACATAATTACCATTTCCTTTTTGTAGTGAGAACATTTATGATCTACTCTTTTAGCAGCTTTCATGTATATAATAAAGTATTATTAGTTGTAATCCCCATGTTGTACATTAGAGTCCCAGAATTTGTTAATCTTATAACTTGTACCCTTTGACCATTATCTTCCCTACCCCCAACCCCTGGTAACCATCACTCTATTCTCTGTTTCTCTGAGTTCAGCTTTTTTAGATTCCACATATAAGTGATAATAAACAGTATTTGTCTTTCTCTGTCTTACTTATTTCACATAGCATGATGCCCTCACGTTTCATCCAGGTTGTTGCGAACAGCAGAATTTTCTTCTTTTTCATGGCTGAATAATATTCTGTTGTTTGTATGGGCACACACTGCATCTTCTTAATCCATTCCTCCTTTGATGGACACTTCAAGATATGGTTGTTTCCATGTCTTGACTATTGTGAATAATGCTGTAATGAACATGGAGGTGCAGATATCTCTTCAAATTGCAATTCCCATTCATTTGGGTATATATCCAGAAGTAGGATTACTGGATCATATGGTAGTTCTATTTTTAATTTTTTGAGGAGCCTCCATACTGTTTTCCATAGTGGCCATACCAGCTTATGGCCACTGCACACTCTTGCCAACACTTGTTATCACTTGTCTTTTTCATAATAGCCATTCTGACAGGTGTAAGGTGACATATCATTGTGGTTTTGATTTGCATTTCCCTAATGATTAGTGATATTTTCATGTACCTGTTGACATACGTCTTCTTTGAAAAAATGTCTATTCAGGTCCTCTGCCTATATTTTAATTAGGTTGGTTTTTTTTGTTTGTTTTTTGCTATTGAGTTTTATGAGTTATGTATATATTTTGGATATTAACCCCTTATCAGATACATGATTTGCAGATATTTTCTCCCATTCCATAGATTACCTTTCCATTTTGTTGATTGTTTCTTTTGCTGTGCAGAAGCTTTTTAATTTGATGCAGTCCCACTTATTTAATTTTGCTTTTGTTGTTTGTGCTTTGGGTGTCATATCCAGAAAATTGCTGCCAAGACCAATGTCAAGGAGCTTTTTCTCTGTCTCATCTTTGTTTTAATTGGAGTGTTTTGCCCATCTATATTTGATGCTATTACTAACGTAGTTGGGCATAAGTCTGTTTTCCTATTTGATTTTTGTTTGTCCTATCTGTTCTTTATTTATTCCTCATTCTTGCTATCTTTTGAATTAATCAAGTGTTTATTGTTTTTTTGTTTTAAAATATAGGTTTTAATTGAGGTATGGAAAGACCAAAGATCAGGTAACAACTGCCATTGAAAAGATAGTTTAGGGATTTCCCTGATGGTCCAGTGGTAAAGAATCCCCCTTTCAATGCAGGGGACACGGGTTCGATCCCTAGTCAGGGAACTAAGATCCCACATGCCATGGGGCAACTAAGCCTGCGCACCACAACTAGAGGGAAGCCTGAGTGCTGCACAACTAAGACCCGATGTAGCCAAAAATAAATAAAATAATAAGTCTTTAAAAAAAAAAGAAAAGATAGTTTATTATACTCACAGATTCCAAGAGAAGAGGGCATGCCATGCCAGAGAGGGCCACTTGGGGAAGCACTGGTATAAGTGAGAAAGCAAGGGAAAAAGCATGGGCAAGAGCCTTTATTGTGGTTTCTGTGGGAATAAACAAGTGAAGCAGGGTAAGCAAGTTTTGGATTAACTAGTTTAATTTCAGCAGGCCGTGGGTAGAGGGGCTGTCCCTAGTTGTCTGGTTCTCGGCCCTGTGGTGATTAGACTATGGTGTAGGGGCCCATAGTGTGAAGTCATTGGAGATACAGGCTCTGGATTTGTGGTTTGTATATGAAAGAAGTGCTTGTTTTTTCTCTCTAGGAATTAGCTAGCTCTGGGAGTGTAGTCTCTTCCTGTTAGCAAGGCCCTAGCTGTCAAAGCATCAGATTACAGCAACTTAGAAGATATGATTAATATATTTTTTCTCACAATCTTTTGGTTATACAGTCCTTTATTATTATTTTAATTGTTACCCTAGAGATTATACTATATATTCTTGACTTACTATAGTTAACTTAAATGAGCACTTTTACCACTTCTCAAACAATGTAAAAACTGTACAGTATTTCAACTCTTTCTCCTGTGTTTTGTGAAGTTTTTCTCATATATTTTGCTTCTAAAATGTCCATTTGATTCCCTTTTTTTTAAAAAAATATTTTATTTATTTATTTATTTATTTGGCTGCTCTGGGTCTTAGTTGCAGTGTGTGGGATCTTCATTGAGGCATGAGGGATCTTTATTTATTTATTTTTTTAGTTGCAGCATGCGAGATCTTTTAGTTGTGGTGTGCAGGATCTTTTAGTTGTGGCATGCGGAATCTTTAGTTGCGGCATGCGGGATCTTTAGTTGTGGCATGCAAATTCTTAGTTGCAGCCTGTGGGATCTAGTTCCCTGACCAGGGATCAAACCTAGGCCCCCTGTATTGGGAGCTTGGAGCCTTAGCCACTGGACCAACAGGGAAGTACCCCCCCCCCTTTTTTTTTCAAGACTGTCAGTAACTCCAGTATTTGAGTCCCCATTGGGCCTATTTATATTTCCAGTTTTTGCTTTTCAGTATTTGGTCCACTTTTTAGCATGCCTTACAATTGGTGATTGATTACTCTTCTTTTTAGAGGAGAATTTGTAGATGTTTTGGATGGTTCTATTTTTCTTCAAAGACAGTTGTGGTTTCTTTTGGTAAGCTGATAGTATAGTGTTGAATCACCTTGAGGCTTGGTTTTAGGCTTTATTAGGGCTAGTTGATGTCAGTTTTGCCCTTATTACTAGGCCTTTGCCCTTACTCTTAAACCATGGCTCTTCTAGAATCCCAACTGACTGTCTAGGGTGTTTATCAAAGCTCAAGCAGGGCTTCCCTGGTGGCGCAGTGGTTAAGAATCCGCCTGCCAATGCAGGGGACATGGGTTCGAGCCCTGGGCTGGGAAGAGCCCACATGCCGCAGAGCAACTAAGCCGGTGCACCACAACTACTGAGCCTGTGTTCTAGAGCCCGCGAGCCACAATTACTGAAGCCCACACGCCTAGAGCCCGTGCTCCACAAGAGAAGCCACTGCAATGAGAAGCCTGCACTCTGCAACGAAGAGTAGCCCCCACTCGCTGCAGCTTCTCTCCAGCACTTTTTGTCTTCTGAAAGCTCTGCTTATCTCTTTAGTCTTCCAACTGCTGTTTTCTTTTGGGTTTCTGGGAGTCTTAGGCAGTATATACTTAGTAGTTGACTGTTTACTTGAGGAGAATTCGCAGATTTTCGAGCTGCTTCTTTTCAGCTCCCTCTTCTGTGATTATGCCTTTTTTTCCAATATATTAACCTTTAAAAAAACTGAAATATTGTTAATTTACAATATTATGTTAGTTTCAGGTGTATAGCAGAGTGATTCAGTTATATATATTTCAGATTATTTTTCATTACAAGTTATTGTAAGATATTGAATATAGTTCCCTGTGCTATACAGTAAATCCCAAAAGCCCAAACAAGAATCAAAGCAGTCAGTGTATGTAAAACAACTGTATCTATTTTAGGTATAGTAGTTGGTATGTATTAATCCCACACTCCTAATTTATCCCTTCCCCCCTCGCTTTCCCTTTTGGTAACCAGAAGTTTGTTTTCTATGTCTGTGAGTTTGTTTCTGTTTTGTATGTAGATTTATTTGTATTATTTTTTAGATTGCACATATAAGTGATATCATATAATATTTATCTTTTTCTGTCTGACTTGACTTTGTATGCTATTTTCTACATCATTCATGCTGCTGCAAATGGCAATATTTCACTCTTTTTTGTGGCTGAGTAGTATTCCATCATGTATATACCACATCTTCTTAAACCACGATTGTGCTTTTTAAGTTCCAGGTGCTTTGGAAGCTCCTATCTCTGGCCTCTCTCCTCAGCCTGGCTTCCTCCTTGGACTCTTGTTTTCCTGTTATACCACAAGTTCAGGGATGAAGCTGGAGTAAATTTATTGCTCACATTGGATACTGTTCTCCTCTCAAGGCTTCTAGTCTCTAAAGCTTTGCCTACGTTTGTTGCTCTCCAGTAGTTTCATACAATTGTTTTACATACACTGACTGCTTTGATTCTTGTTTGGGCTTTTGGGACAGTCTAACAGAAACATGGCAAAAATTAGTGGTGAAATTTCCCTTGATTTATGTTTGATATTATTTGTACTTGCGTAGACTTTTCATATATCCTACTCTAAAGATATGTGTTTTTGGTTTTTTAATTTTTATTTATTTATTTATTTACTTATTTATTTATTTTTGGCTGCATTGGGTCTTCGTTGCTGCGCACGGGCTTTCTCTAGTTGTGGTGAGCGGGAGCTACTCTTCGTTGCGATGCGTGGGCTTCTCATTGCAGTGGCTTCTCTTGTTGTGGAGCACAGGCTCTAGGTGTGCGGGCTTCCGTAGTTGTGACGTGTGGGCTCAGTAGTTGTGGCTTGTGGTCTCTAGAGTGCAGGCTCAGTAGTTGTGGTGCATGGGCTTAGTTGCTCCACGGCATGTGGGATCTTCCCAGACCAGGGCTCAAACCCATGTCCCCTGCATTGGCAGGAGGATTCTTAACCACTGTGCCACCAGGGAAGCCCAAGATATGTGTTTTTGGAGCAATTGGTCTTTCATTGATACTGAAAAGTAGAGAATTTCAGTAGGTTTTCTGTCTTCTTCAGACCTGCCCATATGATCTATCCAGTGAGGAATGTTATTGTCCTTTTCCTTTCGTTAAAGGGACTGAATTAAATCACATATTAGCAAATTATCAATGATTTTAAAATTTTAAATAAAACTATAAAATTGCATTATCCAAAATCCAGAACTGAAGTGGGTGTGTTTTGAATTAAGGTTGTAATGAGAACTAAGGATGGGATCAGAGAAAGGTAAAAAGGAAAGACAAGCAAGGGCTCCTGAAGGGAGCCTCCTCCACTAAATACTAAAAAATGTAGGCTTTATTCTGAAGTCTTGAGGGAACACTGAAGTGCAACAGAAATATTTCCATTTATGACATAGAAAGTTTATTTTTGTAGCAGTGTAGAAGAGAGATTGGCAAGTGTCAAAGATCAGATAAGGGAGGCTGATTATGAAGATTTTATAATTGGAAAGAAATGCTGAGAGCTCAAACTAGATAGTGGCAGTGAATTTAAAGCTTAAATTGATGGAATCAAAAGAACTTGTTTTCTGACAAGATAAGAGGGTGGACACTGTGGTGCCTCACTCACGGAAGAGAATTATTTACTGGGGATGGGGTAGTGGTGGGCAGGGAGAGATTCTCTAGTGCTTGGACCTCCTTGTGCAGTATTTCTGGGTTTGTCCTACCCAGGCTGGATTATTTCAGAGAGCTGTGGTTGGGAGAGAAAGTCTCATAGTCCCAGAGTTAAGTATAGGAGGGGCAACAAAAGCTAATTGGTCTAAGCTAGATATCAGGAGCTGGCTTAGGAGAGACCTGGTGGTTAAACACAATGGGTGATCCTGGATTGGGAAAAAATTCCTATAAAGGACATTGAGATAATTGGTGAAATTTGAATATGGACTATATATGCACTGTATAATAGTATTATATCAATGCTAAATTTCCTAAATTTGATCTGTTGTTTTTCAAGAGAATGTTCTTGTTCTCAGGAGATACATGAAGTTCTTTGGAACCAAGGGTAGGAATTTATCTCAAGTCCTATTCAATAATAAAAGAATGATAACGTAATGATAACAGTATATATTTTTAGATAAAGAGTTTCAAAGCAAATGTGGCAAAATGTTAACCAAGGATTTATCTATAGTAGGTGCCATGCTATAGCTCATGGTCCAGCCTGTGAACTATTTTCATTTAGCTTTCAAACTAAGAATGATTTTTACATTTGGAAAAACAAAAGGAAGAGTATGCAACAGAAAAAGAAGAAATGTATTTGGCCCACAAGGCCTAAAATGTTTAATATCTTGATCTCCACGCTCCCAACGCAGGGGGCCCGGGTTTGATCCCTGGTCGGGGAACTAGATCCCACATGCGTGCTGCAGCTAAGAAGTGTGCATGCCGCAACTAAAAGATCCCACATGCTGCAACTAAGACATGGCGCAGCCCCCCCAAAAAATGTATATATATATGTATATAAAGAAAAGAAACCTAGGTTCTGGTTAGGACCACTTGAGGAACCATTGCATGGAAGCTTAGAGGAGTCAGGGGCAACTGCTCAGAGCAGGTGTTTTCTGTTAATTGTCTTGATGTCTGGGAAACATGTACCATATAGAGGAGCATAGTTTGACTGTAGCTCACAATTGACTAATTTTGCTGTCATTCTATTTCTAGGTCACTAACCTTCATATTTTGTAGTATTAGATAAACCCATGTGGCAGTGTGTGTATGTGTGTGTTGCATATGTGAGTGTGCACGCTTAAAAGTGTGCTTCTGATTTTATGTGCTCTCTCACCCCAGCCTCATGACAGGGCTAAATGTGCAGTGTCTTTCTATAGAGTATATACAGGAAGGACCGTCTCATCAAATTTTTTTAGGTAACTAAAAATAGTTCTTAAAATATAGGTCTGAATTTTCATTAATTGACAGTAGGGGTCACCTTAAATTTAAGAATACTTCAATTGAGCCAGGTATTCTGGCTGTCTTCAGACAAGCTAATCAAGGACTGGCATCATAATAAGGGTTTGAAACCAAACCAAAGAGTCAGATATCCATAAGGACCACTATCTCTAGATTGCCAGGAAGATAAACGTTCTCTTTTAGTTTCCAGTACCTTACATAGAACCAACATGATGTCTGTAGATGGGCCATAGAACACTGGCTTTGGAACCAAGCTTCCAAACAAATGTGGCAGACCATGTATGATCCCAGTGAAGTCATTTATTTACTTTGTAAAAGTTTTTTTCTTTATTTTAAAAACTGAGATGTAATATTTACCTCTTATTTCCTAGTGTAAGATTTTATTAATCTGTATTCTTTTAGGGGCTTGGCAAGTTTTATATTTTCAGTGGTACAGCAAATTGTTTAATGTTTTAAGAAAAAAGATATAAATATAAAAAAGAAGGGCTTCCTTGGTGGCGCAGTGGTTAAGAATCTGCCTGCCAATGCAGGAGACACGGGTTCGAGACCTGGTCCGGGACGATCCCACATGCCGTGGAGCAACTAAGCCCGTGCGCCACAACTACTGAGCCTGTGCTCTAGAACCCGTGAGCCACAACTACTGAAGCCCGTGCGCCTAGAGCCTGTGCTCCACAACAAGGGAAGCCACAGCAATAAGCCTGTGCACCACAACGAAGAGTAACCCCTGCTTGCCACAACTAGAGAAAAGCCCGCGTGCAGCAACGAAGACCCAGTGCAGCCAAAAATAAATAAATAAATTTATTTTTAAAAAAAGAATTATAGAAAGACAGTTTACATATAATTAATTGATATGGTGGTTTCAGAACATTCTTATTAATTCATTAAAATAGCTCCCAAATGGATATTCACAGTTTCCTGGTCTGTAACAAAATGATTGGTTGTATATATTGTCTTTTTTTGCTCTTTACAGCGTGAAGTTTGTCCTTAGGCCTGTAGCCAATTTTACCTTTATTTTTTTACTTTCAGATGGTGAGAAGAGATAACATGTAGTATTGTGCTCTTATTTAATTACTCATAGCTCATTTAATTCTGTTCTAAATAGTATTTTAATTTTTTTATTTTTTGAATTATAATGGACCTACAGTACTATGTTAGTTCCAAGTGCACAACATAGTGATTTGATATTTCTGTATGTTACAAAATGGTTACCATGATAAATCTAGTTACCATCTGTCACCATACAAAGTTATTACAGTATCATTGCCTGTATTCCTCATGCTGTACATTTCATCCCTATGACTCACTTAGTTTCTAACTGAAAGTTTGTACCTCTTAATCTCCCTCACCTGTTTCACTCATCCCCTCACCCCCATCCCCTCTGGCAAACCACCTGTACCTTCCCTGTATCTATGAGTCTGTTTCCATTTTGTTTGTTTGTTTTGTTTTTAGATTCCACATGTAAGTGAAATCATATATTTGTCTTTCTCTGTCTGATTTATTTTACTTAGCATAATATCCCCTGGGTCCATCCATGGTTTCACAAATGGCAAGATTTCACTCCTTTTTAATGGCTTAGTAATACTCCATTTTATTTATATACACACACACAGACACACACCATTATATATATGTGTGTATGTATATATGCAGCATGTCTTCTTTATCCATTGGACACTTAGGTTGCTTCCATATCTTGGCTATTGTAAATAAAGCTGCAGTGAGCATGGGGGTGCGTATAATCTTTTCAAATTAGTGTTTTTGTTTTCTGCGGAAAAATACACAGAAGTGGAATTGCTGTATTGTCTAGTAGTTCTATTTTTAATTTTTGAGGAAGCTCCATACTGTTTTCCATAGTGGCTGCACCAGTGTACATCCCCAGCAATAGTGCACGAGGGTTCCCTTTTCTCTACATCCTCATCAACACTTGTTATTTGTTGTCTGTTTAATAGCCATTCTGACAGGTGTGAGGTGATATCTTACTGTGCTTTTGATTTGCATTTCCCTGATGTATCTGTTGGCCACCTTTATGACTTCTTTGGGAAAATTTCTATTCAGGCCCTCTACCCATTTTTTAATTGGGTTGTTTGTTTTGATGTTGAGTTGTATGATTTCTTTGTATAATTTGAATATTAACCCCTTATCACATATATTATCTGCAAATATCTTCTCCCATTCAGTAGGCTGCCTTTTCATTTTGTTGACAGTTTCCTTCCCTGTGCAAAGCTTTTTAGTTTCATGTAGTCCCATTTGTTTATTTTTTGCTTTGTTTCCCTTGCCTGAGAAGACATATCTGAAAAAATATTCCTAAGACTGATTTCAAAGAGTGTACTACCTATGTTTTCTTCTAGGAGTTTTAATCCATTTTGAGTTTATTTTTGTAAATGGTGTGAGAGAGTAGTCCAATTTGATTCTTCTGCATGTAGCTTTCTAGTTTTCCCAACACCATTTATTGAAGAGGCTGTCTTTTCCCCATTGTGTGTTCTTGCTTCCTTTGTCATGGATTAATTAACCATATAAATGTGGGTTAGTTCTGGGCTCTCTGTTCTCTCTCATTGATCTATGTGTCTGTCTTGTGCCAGTATCATAGTGTTTTGGTAACTGTAGCATTGTGGTATAGTTTGAAATCAGGGAGCATGATACCATCAGCTTTGTTCTTCTTTCTTAGTATTGTTTTAGCTATTTGGGGTTTTATGTTTCCTTACAAATTTTAGAATAATTTGTTCTAGTTCTGTGAAAAATGCCATTGGTATTTTGATAGGGATTGCATTGAATCTGTAGGTTGCCCTGAGACTATGGGCATTTTAACAATATGAATTTCTCCAATCCATGAGTAAATACATCCTTCCATTTGTTTGTGTAATCTTCAATTTCTTTTATCAGTGTCTTATAGTTTTCAGAGAACAAGTCTTTTACCTCCTTGGTTAGAATTATTCCTAGGTATTTGTTTTTGGATGTAATTGTAAATGGGATTGTTTTCTTAATTTCTTTCCTTTTTTGATAGTTGTTATTTGTATAGAAACTCAAGAGACTTCTGTACATTAATTTTGTATCCTGCAACTTTACTGAATTCACTGTTGAGTTCTAATAGCTTTTTGGTGGCATCCTTAGGATTTTTTTATATATAGTATCAGGCCATCTGCAAAAAGTGATAATTTTGCTTCCTCCTTTCCAATTTGGATGCCTTTTATTTCCTTTTCCTTCCTAATTGCTCTAGCTAGGACTTTCAGTACTATGTTGAATAAAAGTTACAAGAGTAGTCATCCTTGTCTTGTTCCTGATCTTAGAAGAAAGGCTTTCAGCTTTTCACCATTGTGTATAATGTTGGCTTCAGGTTTGTCATATATGCCCTTTAATATGTTAAGGTATATTCCCTCTATACCCACTTTGTTGAGAGTTTTTATCATAAATGGATGTTGATTTTTGTAAATCTTGCTGGCCTTGTAGAATAAGTTCAGAAGCATTTCTTCCTCTTCAGCTTTTTGGAATAGTTTGAGAAGGATAGGTGTTAACTCTTCTTTAAATGTTTGGTTGAATTCACCTGTGAAGCCATCTGGTCCTGGACTTTGTTTCTTGGGAGTTTTTTGATTACTGATACAGTTCATTACTGGTAATTGGTCTCTTCCTATTTTCTATTTCTTCCTGATTCATTCTTGGGAGATTGTATGTTTCTAGGAATTTATTTATTTCTTCTAGGTTGTCCATTTTATTGGTGTGTAATTGTTCATAGTAATCTCATTTGTAATACATTTGTAGTCTGTGATGTCAGTTGTAACTTCTCTTTCATTTCTGATTTTATTTATTTGGGCCCTCTCTTTTTTTCTTAATGAATCTGGCTAAAAGTTTATCAATTTTGTTTATCTTTTTGAAGAACCACCTCTTATTTTCATTGATCTTTTATGTTGTATTTTTAGCCTTTATTTATTTCTGCTCTGATCTTTATAATTTTTTCTTTCTACTAACTTTGAATTTTGTTTGTTCTTCTTTTTCTAGTTCCTTTACATTTAAGGATAGGTTGTTTATTTGAGATTTTTCCTGTTTCTCGAGGTGGGCTTGTATTGCTATAAACTTCCCTCTTAGAACTGCTTTTGTTATGTCCCATAGCTTTTGGTTCATTGTATTTCCATTTTCATTCGTCTCCAGGTATTTTTTTATTTTTTCAGTAACCCACTGATTACTTAGTGTTTACTATCATATAGTTTAGCTTCCATGTGTTTGTGTTTTTGCAGTTTTTTTCCTGTAATTGATTTCTAGTCTGATACTGTTGTGGTTGGGAAAGATGCTTGATAATAATATAATAATAATATTTATATATGAATGATTATTTTATCTTATTTATTATTATTATTTTTTGGCTGCGTTGCATCTTCATTGCTGCATGCGGGCTTTCTCTCTAGTTTCAGCGAGCGGGGACTACTCTTCATTGTGGTGCGTGGGCTTCTCATTGCGGTGGCTTCTCTTGTTGCAGAGCACGGGCTCTAGGCGTGCGGGCTTCAGTAGTTGCAGCACGTGGGCTCAGTAGTTGCAGTGCGCAGGCTGTACGGCATGTGGGCTTAGCAGTTGGGGCGCACAGGCTTAGTTGCTCTGTGGCATGTGGGATCTTCCTGAACCAGGGATCGAACCCATGTCCCCTGCATTGGCAGGTAGATTCTTGACCACTGCACCACCAGGGAAGTCCCCTGAATGATTATTTTAAATTGATGATCTCTTAAGTTTGAATGCATTCTAACAACCCTGCATTTGTATTCCCCTCCTCCCCACACTCAGTGTTTTTGATACCATATTTTATATCCTTTTCTTTTTTGTATCCCTTAATTACTTATTGAGGATATAGATGATTTTACTACCTTTGTTTTTTAACCTTCCTACTAGCTTTTATAAGTAACTGATCTAGCTTTACTGTATGTTTGCCTTTACCAATGAGATTTTTACATTCATAATTTTTCTATTTATAGTTGTGGCCTTTTCCACTTAGAAAAGTCCCCATAACATTTCTTGTAAAGCCAGTTTAATGGTGCTCAACTCTTAGGTTTTGCTTGTCTCTAAAACGCTTTGTCTCTCTTTCAAATCTGAATTATATTCTTGCTGGATAGAGTATTCTTATTTGTAGGTTCTTTCCTTTTATTACTTTAAATATATGGTGCCACTCCGTTCTGCCCTGCAAAATTTCTGCTGAAAAGTCAGCTGACAGTCTGGTAGGAGTTTGCTTGTACGGAGTTTGCTTATACATAGCTAGTTGCTTTTCCCTTGCTGCTTTTAAGATTCTCTGTTTACCTTTAATTTTTACCATTTTAATTAGAATGTGTCTTGGTGTGGACCGCTTTGTGTTTATTTTCTTTGGGACACTCTCTGCTTCCTGGACCTGCGTCTGTTCTCCAGGTTAGGGAGGTTTTCAGCTATTATGTCTTCATATATGTTCTCTGTCCCTTTCTCTCTCTCTTTTCCTTCTGGGACCCCTATAATACAAATGTTAGTAAGCTTGCTGTTACCCCAGAGGTCTCTTAAACTGTCCCCACGCCTTTTTTTAAATTCTTTTTTTCTGTTTAGCTTTGGTGATTTCCACTACTCTGTATTCCAGTTTGCTGATCCATTCCTCTGTATCATCTAATCTACTGTTGATTCCTTTTAGTCTATTTTTTATTTCAGTTATTGTATTCTTCAGCTAGGTTCTTCTTTATGTTTTCTAACTCTTTGTTAAACTTTTCACTGTGTTCATCCATTTTTCTCCCAAGTGCTGAGCATCTTTAAGATCATTACCTTGAACTCTTTATTGGGTAAATTGCCTACTTCCATTTCACTTAGTTCTTCTAGGGTTTTATCTTGTTGCTTCATGTGGACCATATTCCTTTGTTGCCTCATTTTGCCTAATTCACTGTGTTTATTTGTATGTATTAGGTAGGTTGGTTATGTTTCCCAATCTTGGAGGAGTGCTTTATGTAGAAGATATCCTATTGGGCTCAGCAGTACACTCCCCTCTGGTCACCAGAGCTATATGATCTAGGGGTGCCCCCTATTTTGGCTGAGCAGACTCTTCTGTAGTGCTGGGGCCAACTACTATAGGTGCAGTGGTAGGCGGGGCTGATTTCCAGCCCAGTTGGTTGCCAGTCCTTGCCTTGTGTGGAAGCTGCCTGATGCTTGTGGGCCGGAGCTGGATCTTGGTACAGCTGGCTGTGCAGCCCAGGGAGTCCCGGGACTGGTGCTGGCTTGCTTGTTGGAGGTGTCCCAGGGCTGGTGCTGGTCTGTTGGTGGGCTGGCGGTGGGGGAACCAGGAGTAGAGCTGCCTGGCTGGTGTGTGGATAAGCCCTAGGCACTAATAAGCTGGAGGGAAGACTCCCAAAAGGTGCTTGTCAGCCCCAGTGTCTTTGTGGTAGACCGAGTTCCCAAAAATGGATGTTGAACCATTCTTGTGACCGTGGGATGAATCCAACTTGATCATAGTGTGTGGTCTTTTTTATGTGTTGTCGAATTTGGTTTGCTAAAATTTTGTTGAGAATGTTTGCATCTATATTCATCAAAGATGTTGGCCTGTAATTTTCTTTTTTGGTAGTGTCTTTGGTTTTGGTATCAGGTTGATGGTGGCTTCACAGAATGACTATTAGAGTGTTCCCTCCTAATCAGTCTTTTGGAAGAGTTTGAGAAGGATTGGTATAACTTCTGCTTTGTATGTTTGGTAGAATTCCCCAGTGAAGACATCTGGTCCATGACTTCTGTTTGCAGGGAGTTTTTTTTTTTATGTTACAGATTCTATTTCACTTCTAGTGAGCAGTCTATTCAAATTATCTATTTCTTCTCGATTCAGTTTTGGTGTGCTGTATGTTTCTAGAAACTTGTCCATTTCTTCCATGTTGTCCAATTTGTTGGCATATAATTGCTCATAATATTCTCTCTTTTTTTTTTGTTGTTGTATTTCTGTGGTATCTGTTGTTATTTCTCCTCTCTCATTTCTTATTTTGTTTATTTGGGTCCTCTCACTTTTCTTCTTGGTGAACCTGGCCAGAAGTTTGTCGATTTTGATTACCCTTTTTTAAAAAAACAGCTTTTGGTTTTATTGATTTTTTTTTTCCTAGACTTTAAAATCTCTATTTTATTTATTTTCTCTCTGATCTTTATTATTTCCTTCCTTCTTTAGGTGTTGTTTGTTCTTCTTTTTCTAATTCTTTTAGGTGGTAGATTAGGTTGTTTATTTGAGACTTTTCTTGTTTTTTGAGGAAGGCCAGTATCGCCTTGAACTTCTCTTAGGACTGCTTTTGCTGCATCCCATAGATTTTGTATGGTTGTGTTTTCATTGTCATTTGTCTCAAGTTATTTTTTAATTTCCTCTTTGATTTCATCATTGACCCTTTGTTTTTTAGTAGCATGTTGCTTAGTCTCCATGTAATCGTTTTCTTCACATTTCTCTTTCTGTGGCTGATTTCGAGTTTCATTCTGTTGTGGTCAGAATAGATGCTTGAAATAATTTCTGTCCTCTTAAATTTGTTGAGGCTTGTTTTGTGTCCTTGTGTGTAGTCTATCCTAGAAAATGTTCCATGTGAACTTGAAAAGAATATGTATTCTGAGGTTTTTTGGATGTAATGTCCTGAAAATATCTATTAATTCTGTTTGTTCTATTGTGTCATCCAGGATCTCTGTTGCCTTATTGATTCTGTCTGGGAGATCTGTCCATTGATGTCAGTGGGGTGTTAAAGTCTCCTGCTATTATTGTATTCCAGTCAGTTTCTCCCTTTATGTCTGTATTTGTTTTATGTATTTAGGTGCTCCTATATTGGGTGCATATATGTTAAAAGGTGTAATATACTCTCCCTGTATTGATATTTTTATCATTATATAGTGTCCTTCTTTATCTTTATGGCCTTTGTTTAAAGTCTGTTTTGTCTGATATGAGTATTGCTATCCGTGCTTTCTTATCATTTCCATTTGCATGAAATATCTTTTTCCATCCCCTCACTTTCTATTTTTTTTTCTTTTAAAGTTAGCCTTTATTTCTTAAGCTGGTGGTGGATACACTGGTATTCATTCTGTTGTTGTTATTTTGTTGTTTTTTTTGGCCACACAGCATGCTGGATCTTAGTTCCCCGACCAGGTTTCGAACCCATGCCCCCTGCAGAGGAAGCTCAGAGTCTTAACCACGGGACTGCCAGGGAAGTCCCCATCCCCTCATGTTCAATCTGTGTGTGTTCTTTGCTCTAAAGTAGGTCTCTTGTAGGCAGCATATTGTAGGCTCTTGTTTTATTATCCAATCTGCCCTATGTCTTTTGATTGGAGCATTTAATCCATTGATATTTAAGGTAATTATTGATAGATAGACATATTAATTGTCATTTTAAACCTTGTTTTCCAGTTGATTTTGTATTTCTTCTTTGTTTCTTTTTCTCTTTGTTTTTCCTTTTGTGGTTTGATGGTGTTCTTTTCTACCATGCTTGAGTTCTCTTCTTTTTGGTGTTTGTGAATCTACTGTTTGTTTTTTATTTGTGCTTACCCTGTTTTTCAAGTATGTTAAGCCAATACTATATCTACTTGCTTTAGGTGGTAGCCATATAGGCTAAAACACATTCTTAAAAAAAAAAATCTGCATTTTCTTCCTCCCCTCCCCCACATTTAATGATTTTGATGTCCTCTTTTACACCGTTTTTATCCTTTTGCTGTTCATTGTAGTTATCATCACTTTTACAAAACGGTTTTATTTTTTGTTTTTTAATCTATGTTTTGGTTTATTCAAATGAAATACTTTCCAATTATGATTTTCTCTTTCCTATAGATTCTTCTTTTCTATTTAGAGAAGACCTTTCAATTTTTCTTTTAGGATAGGTTTAGTATTGCTGTATTCTTTTAGTTTTTGCTTGTCTGAGAAATTATTGATTTCTCCTTCTATTCTAAATTATAATCTTGGTGGGTAGAGTATCCTAGTTTGCAGGTTTTTCCCTTTCAGGGCTTTGAGTATTTCTTGCCTGTAGCATTTCTGTAGAGACATTAGCTGATAGATATGGGGGTTCCCTTGTAACTAACTCTTTGTTTTTCTTTTGCTGCCTTTAGAATCCTTTCTTTAAATTTTGCCATTTTAATTATAATATGTCTTGGTGTAGGTCTTTTTGGGTTCATCTTGTTTTGGATCCTCTGTGCTTCCCGTACCTGGATATCTGTTTCTTACTTTAGGTTTGGGATGTTTTCAGTCACAATTTCTTCAAGTACATTTTCGATCCCCATTTCTCTTTCTTCTCCTTCTGGGATCCCTATTATGTGTAGATTGGCTCACATTGTATTATCCCATAGGTCTCATATATTGCTTTCTTTTTTTTTTCATTTGTCTTCTGTCTGCTGTTGTGATTGGATGATTTCCATTATTCTGTCTTCTAGATCACTTATTCATTCTTTTGATTGCTGTTCTTTGCCTTTAGCTCAGCTTTTGTCTCAGCAAATGAGTTTTCTAATTTTAATTGGCTCCTCTTTATAGTTTCTAATTCCTTGTTACAGTGGTTGGCATTTGTATCAATAGCTTTCTTAATTCCTTCAGTATTTTTATTACTTCCTTTTTGAACTCAGGATCTCATAGACTGGAGAGGTCTGTTTCTTTTTTCTTTTTTTAATTTAATTACTTTATTTATTTACTTACTTATTTGGCTGTGTTGGGTCTTCTTTGCCGTGCGCGGGCTTTCTCTAGTTGTGGCGAGTGGGGGCTACTCTTCGTTGCAGTGCGCGGGCTTCTCATTGCGGTGCCTTCTCGTTGTGGAGCACGGGCTCTAGACGCGCGGGCTTCAGTAGTTGTGGCACACAGGCTCAGTAGTTGTGGCTTGAGGGCTCTAGAGCACAGGCTCAGTAGTTGTGGTGCACGGGCTTAGTTGCTCTGTGACATGTGGGATCTTCCTGGACCAGGGCTCGAACCCATGTCCCCTGCATTGGCAGGCGGATTCTTAACCATTGTGCCACCAGGGAAGTCCTGAGAGGTCTGTTTTATTGCTTGTTCTTTCAGGAGATTTTTCTTGTTCTTTTAATTGGGAGTGGTTCCTCTGCTTCTTTATTTTACTTATATTTCTCTGACTCTGTGCATTTAGGAGAAACCCTTATCTACTGTGGTCTTGAAGGGCTGTTTTTATGTGGGAACATCCTTGTGTAGCCTGTGTGAGTCTGATATTTTTGGTGCAAGGACTGTTTTAATATGGATGCCTGCCACGTCTTTCTTCAGTGTGTGGTGGCTTTTTTCCTCTTGATAGGAGGTGTGATTGGTGTTGTGGTGAGCAGATATCCTGCACTGGATGTTGAGTGGGGCCTCTTATTTGCTCTATAATTGTCACAGCCCTTTCGGGGGTAAGGTCTGCTCCCCAGTTGTTGTAGTAGAAGCCTCCAGATCGGTTTCTGAGCTGTGATGTGAGGTAGGTGGTACTGGAGCACCTCCGCTGGGAGAGGAGCCACTGAGTATTCCTCTACAGGAGCTGTCCACCAGGAAGTGCACTCTGTGGTGTTGCCTGTCACATTATGTGCACTCACAAAGTACGCTGTTGTTGGCACTACCTTCGGCCCTGCCTCAGTCAAGGGAATGCAGGCAGTCAGCCTGGATATCCCTCAGGCTCTGTGCTCACAAAGCCAGTAGGGCAGATCTACTGAAGTCAGGCACCTGGACATTCCACGGGGGCTACAGAATCAGCCCAGGTCCTGGCCCTGCCTCTGCATGCCTGTGCCCGCAAAGCCTGTAGCTGCTAACGCCGGACCACCCCAGCCTTGGAAGCAACAGTAATCCACTGCGATGTCCCGCAGGCACAGAGCTTACAAAGCTGCCAGTAGCCATGTAAATCCACCAGTCTCACAGCCCCTGAGGGTAGGCTCAGATTTCAGCCCCACTTCCGCATGTGGACAGCCCACCAGCACAGAGGTGGTAGAGGTGGAGCCACATTGACTGTGAGCTCAGGTGAGCTCGTGGAGAATGAGGCTGCTATGATGGGGCCCCGCCCCTCCCTTTACATGTGTGTTTAACTATGTGGCTTCTGTTGTGGCCCCAGGCTCTATCCTGCGCACACCCCCGGTTGCAGCCCAGAGCACCCTCCAGCTCCTTCCGGCTGTCTCCACACAGCCAACCCCAGCCCTTTCCCCAGGTCTGTCCACTGAAGCCCAAGTTGCAGCACTCAGCCCCTGCACGCACTAGCAGATGTGCATCTCGGGCTGGGAAGTGCAGCGAGGTGGCCAGGACCATCTGTGCTGGTTTCTCTCTGTTCTGCCTCCCACAGTCTGGTTGCTGCACTCTCCTCTGAGCCTGTGAAGCTCCTTATCTGTCCCAGCTGATCTCCCAACCAGTGAAAGGGGTTCCCAGACTGAGGGAACCTTCCTCTTTCATAGCTCCCTCACAGGGGCACAGGTCCCATCCTGATTCCTTTTTTTTTTTTTTTTTCCTTCATTCTACTCTGTTACGTGGTGCTCTTTCTTGCAGCTTTAGTTGTATTAGATCTTCTGCCAGTGTTCAGTAGGTATTCTGTGAGAATTCTTCCACATGTAGATGTATTTCTGATGTATTTGTGGCAGGAGGTGTGCTCCATGTCCTTCTCTTCTGCCGTCTTTATCTCGAGAAGCAGCTTTCTTAATGTCCAAGAAAGAAGTTAGGAGTAAGGAAATGAGGAAGGCTAGAAATAACCCTGTTGTGTGTTGGATTGGAATTGGAGGTATCAGTAGGAACTCCTCACTCACTCTCTCTCTCTCTCTCTCTCTCATGCACACACACACACACAGATATACACGTATTTATAAAGATTAAAAATTCCTTTTATTAAATGTAGAAGGACTAAGGGAAATAATTGTTGCAGCCAAGATCCATTAGTAGATGCTAAAATTAGTAGGTTAAAGTTTGAGATGAAACAGGATATATGCATAATCTCAAGTATAGCCCCAAAGATATTTATTAATTAAAATGGAAAAATCAAGGCATATACCTGGCAGAGACTGTCTTAACCAAGTGATCAAGGTTAGTATCACCAGAAACGTCGACATCATTTATCTCCTTTCTGACATGACACTAAGAAGGACACATCATTCCTGTGGCATTCTCATTTAAAAATCCATAAACAATATAATTATGAGGAAATATCAGGTAAACTCAAATTAAGGAACATTATACAAAATAACCTGTACTCTTCAAAAGTGTCAAAGACATGAAATACAAGGAAAGATTTAAGAACTTTTGCAAATTTGGAGGAAAGAAAGGCAACATGATAACCAAATATTTTTGCAATGTAGGATCCCAGAATAGAGAAAGGTTATTAGTGGACTTCCCTGGTGACGCAGTGGTTAAGAATCTGCCTGCCAGTGCAGGGTACACGGGTTCAATCCCTGGTCCGGGAAGATTCCACATGCCGTGGAGCAACTAAGCCCATGCACCACAACTACTGAGCCTGCACGCCCTAGAGCCCGTGTGCCGCAACGACTGAGCCCACGTGCCGCAACTGCTGAAGCCCGTGCTCCGCAACAAGAGAAGCCACCACAATGAGAAGCCCGCGCACCGCAATGAAGAGTAGCCCCCACTCGCCGCAACTAGAGAAAGCCCGTGCACAGCAATGAAGACCCAATGCAGAGAAAGAAAAACAAAGGTTATTAGTGAAAAAATTGGTGAAATTCAAATAAAGCCTATAGTTTAGTTAGTAGTTAATAATTTTACCAGTGTTAATTTCTTAGTTTTGATAATTTTATTATGCAAGATATTAACATTAGACAAAAGCTGGGTGAAAGGTATATGGTAACTCTCTGTACTATATTTGCAACGTTTCCCTAAATCTAAAATAATTTCAAAGAAAAAAAATTTTTTTAACTCACTAGTAACCCGAAAGGGACTTTTTCCCAAAAAGTGGGGAGGATGTAAGTTTCTGTTGACTCTTTTTTTTTTTTTTACTTCAGAAAAATAATATACACTTTAGAAATTAAAATTTCCAGGAAATAAAATTGGTAAAGGAATATGTTGTATTATTTTAAAAACTGTAACTTTAAGATTGAGCCAGTGATATACTATTCTGAAGTCATAAAACATCTCTAAGTATTCCTTTCTTAATCTATAGGGGAAAATGCCACTCATTTATTTCTTCTTTGTATAAAAATTGTTCTTTTTCCCCTCAAACAGCAAGTGTTATACAGATGTTTAATATTTTGGCAGTATTATGGATTTATTCTTTTTTTATGGGCACCTTAGGAATGAAACTACAATTTATTCATAAATTAATAAATTTAGTAATTTATTAATAATACAATATTATTTCTCTTGAGAAAATATGGTTCAAATTCTTAACAATTTGAGCTTTTGGTTTATACCCCAATTATAAATTGGAGACAAAAATAATAAAAACTCCATCTATAATTTCACTACCCACGTACAGCTACTGTTAACATTTAGGTATATAACTTGTAGAATTTTGTGTACACATGTGTATGTGTGTGTTTCATGTTGCTCACGTTTGTTTAATTTCTGGATTGGACACAAAATAGAGAAGAGGGACCCAGGATATAGATATTTTAGAAACAACCCTTTTTCTATTTTACAGTTTTGTCTGAGTTTATGCTTATACCTTTCCTCTCCAAATACACTAATATAGAGAAATATAGAAAAAGGAAAAATATACATAGAATCTTAGAAATGGGCTCAATAAAAGAACCCCATTGAGAAAATCCCTGAAAAATAGCCATTCAATATGCTGGTAGGATTTTTTTAAATTGATTTTATTTAGTTTAATTCATATATAATAAATATACAGATATTAAATATATAGTTTGATGAAATTAGATAAATTATACAACCAACAGTTCAACATATAAAATGGTGATAGTTGTAGGAATGGACATGAAGAGATAGAGGATGGAATGATTCTTGTTTGAATATACCTCTTTGGATAATAAATACTTGATATACTTAAAAATTAAAATTAATATGTATGGGGGGAGGGTTGTCACTGACATCAAAGGCAAACAGGAACAATGAACCCAACTGTATTTCAGACATAACTACATTGAGGGGAAAAATAGAACTAATATGAGTAACTTTTGTACATAGTATTTTAACTGTATACTCTCAGTCTGGTTGGGAGAGGGAAACTGTAGGCAAATCTTGAACACTTCTTAATAGACTTGTTTCATATTTGTATGGGTATGACGGATCTGAAACTATATGTTAAAGGATTGAGCAGGAATTCCTTGGTGGTCCAGTGGTTAGGACTGGGTGTTTTCACTGCCGTGGCTGGGGCTCAATCCCTGGTCGGGGAACTAAAATCCTGCAAGCCACGTGGTGTGGCCAAAAAAAATAAAGAAGAAGGACTGAGTAATGAATAATGTTGATGTTGTTTGGGGTCAGGATCCTAACTGTGAAAATATAGAAAGAAATATGGAAGTGGGAAAGGTAAGGAAGAACCCTGTGGGATTGATTGGATAGGAATTAACAGTGTTAATATGAAATAATTATATCTCATATATGTGTGTGTGCATCTCCTAGCTCCATCTGCTGCAAGATTCTATTTGTAATGACACCCAGTAGTAATGAGCACACTTAGCACTCAGATCTTGAATTTAATTCCTAACTAAAAGGAACAAGAACTTATTGGAGGAATGTCTCATTTTGTTGCGGGGGCAGGGAACATAAATGATAAGCCTTAGAAGACCTTGTGCCAGAAAGTTAAAAAGTGCTTTAAAGAAAGAAAAAAAGAAATGGAGCCTGTCAAAAAGACATTGGAGCCAGCTTGGAGGGGCTCCCACTGGCCAAATCTGGAACAATTTGAACATCAGTATAAAGATAGTAATGGATTATAACCCATTTAATAAAATAGGACTTCATAATTTCCATGATAGATGATGGATGGATGGATGAAAAGGGGGGTCTTTTCCTTATAATAGAATGCCTGACTGATAAATGTGAAGGGAATGGTAGAGGTGGGGGGAGGAAATGAGCATTCTGTAATCATCATAGTGAAGATTGTTTTGGGCTATTATCTTCAATGTTTGCTAAATCTAAGGGAAAATTTTGATGAGCAGGATGTTTACATGGTTTTAAAGTATCTCTCCGCAGATTGCTTGTTAGATACAAGGTAGGAAACAGTAACTTTAACTATACACATTGGAAAAACACAGACAACACCTTTAGTGGGTGATGAAAATTGGTAACACCAATGAGGAGTGGACACATTGTATACCTCCAGATATGATACCCTGGGAAGGACACAATATCACTCTTATAGTATTCTTGCCAGGTGTGTATAATCAGAATCTAATCTTGAAGAAATGTCAGACAAGCACAAATTTAGTTACATTCTCTAAAATACCACTGTGTATTCTTCAAAAATGTCAGTATCATGAAAGACAAAAGAGGGGTTATGGAATTGTTCTAGATTAGAGGCGACTAAGTAAGCACAATATGTGTTCCTGAAGGGAGGGAAAAACATGTTTGTGAACATTAAATATTTTTACTTTTTGCTTTTTAAAAACATGAATAAGCAAAAGTCGTATTTCCTTTTAACTTGGTCATTTAATTTTAATCATCATTACTAGTACATTTGGATTTTAATAGTCACGTTTTAGTTTAATTTAGTATTTTAAAATAATAGATTTGCAGATTTCACAGTTAGTACAGTGTTTTCCCCTATATTCTTCATCTAGTTCCCCTAATGTTAATATGTTACATAATCATGGTACATTTATCAAAACTAAGAAATCAACATTGATAGGAGACTAGTAACTAAACTATGTACTATATTCTGTGTACTAAATTTTGCCAGTTTTTCCACTGTTTCTTCTCTGTTCTAGAATCTAATCCAGGATACTTCATTGCATTTAGTGTACCCACTTTTAAATTAAGCTTTGTCTTAGGCCAATTAAAAGTGTAGCTGTTTAATGGAAAACAGTGAAATTAGGTCCTTACCTCATACTATAGAAGAATTAACTCAAAATGGATCAAAACCTCAATGTCACAGTTAAAACTATAAAACTCTTAGAAGAAAACATAGGGGTAAATCTGCATGTCTTTAGTTTTGGCAGAGCATTCTCAGATGTGACACCAAAAGCATGAGCAATAAAAGAAAAAAATAAATTGACCTTAATCAAAAATAAAAACTTCTGTGCTTCAAAGTAGTGAAAAGACAACCTACAGAATAGGAGAAAAAATTTTGTAAATCATATATCTGATAAGGGACTTGTGCCTAGAATATGTAAAGAACTCTTATAACTCAATCAAAAGACAACCCAATTTAAAAATGGGCAAAGGATCTGAATTGACATTTCTCAAAGAAAGATGTACAAATGGCTAAGGAGCACATGAAAAGATTAAATCATTAGTCATGAATCTTGAAAAAAGCCAGTCACAAAAGACCACATATTACATAGTTCCATTTATATGAAATGTCCAGTATGGTCAAGTCTCTAGAGACACGGAAAAGTAGATTAGTTGTTGCTTAGGGCCGAATGGGTTTTTTTTTTTAATGAAGAAAAGAATTTTATTGTAAAATACACATAAAATTTACTGTTTGACCATTTCTAAGTGAACAATTTGGAGTTTCTTTTTGAGGTGATGAAAGTCCTAAAATTGACTGTAATGATGGTTGCATATATCTGTGAATGTTCTAAATGCCACTGAATTGTACACATTAAAATGGGTGAATTGTATGGCATGTAAATCATATCTCAGCTCTTATAAAAGAACGCAGTATATCTGTTTAGACATGATTAAAATAAAGAGGTTCATAGATAGATAAGCAGAGAAAATTTTGGAAAAATAAATTTATATTCAAGCAGGACGTCTGTGGACAGATCCGCTTCACCCATTACAATAAGTGGTGCCAGTTTCCTAACCAGTACACCGGTAATTGAAATTGGAATGTGATTAAGTTTCCCAGGGCCCACTTAACTGTCTTTTTTTTTTTTTCCCCAAGCCACTCTATTGAGATAAAATTTACATATGTGCTGTCTTTTTTAACAAGTTTTAAAGTATAAATTACATACCATAAGTTCACCAATTTTATGCCTACATTTCAATGGTTGTCAGTAAATATAGAGTTTTGCAGCCATCACCATAATCTAATTTAGAACATTTTATCTTTGGGAACTCATTAAAAATCTGAATTGAAGATGAGTTCTTCCAACAGATGATTTGAGGTGGTTCTGACACTTTTAGTGAACCCATTTAAAATATTTTGCAGCTAGTCTCATGTGCCTTCTTAATATATAATCATTTTTTTAACACATGGAAGTTTGGCTTTTCTAGTTAACTGTCGTGTTTCTGTTACATTTTTATTACCTTTTTTCAGAATTACCTCAACAGTGTTAAGTAATAATTGTGATAGCATTTTAGCAGTCTTAAGCCTGATTAGCAGTAGTTTACAGTAGAGGTGATTTATCATGTTAAGGAATTACCTTTTTAATTTGTGTTTCCTAAGAGTTTGGCCTTCTTTGCAATTGAATACATTTAGAGTTGGGCACTTCTGCATTTTCAGGATTTATTGAGCATTTATAAGTATATATATATGTGTGTGTGTGTGTGTGTGTGTATATTTATTTATTTGTTTGTTTGTTCCCCCTTTAACTTTTAAAAATTATGGTAAATTATGAGATTTTTTTTCTAGTATTAGAATATTTTGCATTTCTGTAATTTTATCCAAATGAAAGATTACATATATTAGTGTATTTTATCCAAATTAAAAATTATTTTAATGCTCTATAATATTTTAAAATTTTTATTTAGAGTTTTCTTGTCTATATTTACAAGTGAAATTGATACCTAACTTGCTATTTTGTGCTGTTTGTGAGGTTTTAGTTATTGGGTTATACTGCCTTCTTCAAATTAATGGGCTAGCTTTCCTTTTTTTCCCCCCTTATATCCTGGAAAGTTCACCTGGTAAAACTATTTTCCACTGAAGAGTATTTTATATTTGTTTATTTGTTTGTTTAATATTTGTTTATTGGGCTGCATTGGGTCTTCGTGTGGCAAGTGAGATCTTTGTTGCTGTGTGTGGGATCTTTGTTGCAGCATGTGGGATCTTTAGTTGTGGCATGCAAGATCTTTAGTTGCGGCATGTGAACTCTTAGTTGCGGCATGTGGGATCTAGTTCCCTGACCAAGGATCAAACCCAGGCCCCCTGCACTGGGAGCTCGGAGCCACTGGAGCGCTGGGGAAGTCCCTATGTTTTGTTTTGTTTTTTTGCGGCTTGCGGAATCTTAGTTCCCTGACCAGGGATTGAACCCGTGCCCTCGGCAGTGAAAGCCGGGGTCCTCACCACTGGACTGCCAGGGAATTCCCCACTCAAGAGTATTTTAAAGACAATTCATTGGTGTTCTTTTCAGTCTGCCACCATTGTTTGTTTTACTTACATTTTCTTCTTTAGATCAGTTTTAGTAATTTATTCCTTCCAGAAAATTGTCCATTTCATTGAGATTTCAAAATTGATTAGCATAGGCTTGTATATACTAGTCTTGTTTTGTTTCTCTGTTACAGTGCTATTCAAATTTCTGTTTTTTCCTCTTAACTAGATCTCTCAAAGATAAACCCTGCTTTAGATTTCTTTCCAAAGTACCAGTTCCTGGATGGTTTGATAAGTTTCACTATATGGTTATTGGGTTTTTTTTGTTTTTAATGTTCTTTAAAGGCAGTTTTGATGTTCCTTTTGACATGGTAGCTCATAAATGCTTTTATTCTCAAAGAAATTATTGCCCAGATTTAATCTGTTAATTTTTACAATAGTTCTTTCTTTGTTTTTTTAGGCACGAGATGTGCGCACCAATGAAGTGGTGGCTATCAAGAAAATGTCTTATAGTGGAAAGCAGTCCACTGAGGTAGGTGAAATATTTATATTCTTCTTGACATGTTAGAAAAACACATACTGTTTTTAATTGAGGGTAGCTGGGAATTTTTTCAAAAAAGTGTAGCATACCTAAAAGTATACGAATATTAAGAATATATCTCAGTGTATTTTCTTTCACAAACTGAGTGTACCCGTTTAACTTGTACCTAGAGCCATAAACAGCATATTACTGGCATTCCAAAAGCCCACCTGTCCCCCTGCTTTTAATTTTTTAACTGTGGTGTAATATATTACTTTATCTTTATCATAGAAGGCTCATCAGTTTCTAAAAGAGTAAACTAGAATAAGATGCATTTAACAGTAAATTATATTGGATGTAATTTTTTTAATGATTCCGACATTAAGGGCTGATTTAAACAAACTTTAATCAGCAGACAATATATATCTAGTCTGAAAAATTTTTAAAAATACAATTATTGATACTACACTGAGTATACTTTAGTTCACTAATATTGTGAGTAGTTTTTTTTAGTATATTTATTTTGTTTAATTGCATAAATTTATTTTATGAAATATAGTCTACTTTTAAAAACTAGGATCTGTCAGTCTTTAATTTTTCAATGTAATTATTTTTAATTGTGGTAAAATACACATAACAAATTTACCATCATAACCATTTTCAAGTATGTACTTCAGTGGCTTTAAGGACATTCACATTGTTTTGCATCCATCACCACCATTCATGTCCAGAACTCTTTTCATCTTGAAAAACTGCAATTCTTTACCCATTAAACAATTACTCCCCACTCCCTCCTCCCCTCAGCCCCTGGATATCACTCTTCTATTTTCTGTCTCTATGAATTTGACTACTTTAACTATCTCATGTAAGTGAAATCATGCAGTATTTGTCCTTTTGTGACTGCCTTATTTCACTTTACATAATGTCCTCAGAGTTCATCCATGTTGTGGTATGTGTCAAAATTTCCATCCTTTTTAAGGCTAATATTCCTCTGTGTGTGTGTGTGTGTGTGTGTGTGTAAAACACTACATTTTATTTATCCATCCATTCATCTGTCAGTGGATGCTTAGGTTCCTACTGTCTCTTGGTTATTGTGAATAATGCTGCTATAAACATGGGTTACACAAATATTTTTTTGAGTCCTTAGTCTCAGTACTTTAGGTATATGCCCAGAGTTGGAATTGCTGGATCAGTCTTTAATTTTTAAAGATTTTGGTTGTCTACTTTTTTGGAATCTCTTTATTTTATGATAAATCTTGTTTTTGTAATGATCATACTATGAATATGATAACACTATTATGATTATATCACTGTTCCATCATTTTGATACCTAAAAAACTCAGTTTCTTACAGGATTACTCTCATTTATATTCTATTCTGTAGCACAACTTCAGAACTAGCTTTCATAGGCAAACTTGTACTGTGTTGGAGTCTGTTCGATTAGTCACACCTAGAACAAAAAGTTTCATTTAGGGCATTATCTTTTCACAGCTAATATTAACGTCTTTCATGAAATTTTTTTACATTGAAAAATGCAGGGTTTTGTTTTGTTTTGAAAGTTTCAGATATCATTCAAAATTGAAATTTAAAGGCCATGAAACATTTTCTGAGTTTAGCATCTTATATCTTACACATTTTATATAAAACACTGTGAACATATTTTGCTGTATTTTGTTGAGGGCTTGTGAAATAACATCGGTGATATATGGATCTTACATTCTAGTACAAAACATTTTTTAAAGTTTCCTATTATGCCAGTTTCCCTGCTTTTAGAAATATGGCCCAAGTCAGTGGTAAAGGTTGAAAAAACTAAAACAAGAACAAAAAATAGATTCCTCATTCTCACCCCACAGCTGCTAAGCCTCTAGAGTCTCTGGGTGTAGACACGGTAACCAGTATTTTTAGAGTTCGCTGGTTGCTTCTTAAGAGTAACTATGTTTAGGACATGGCCTAAGTGTCTAAGGTTGTCATGGAGTAGCTTATGGCTGAAGGTTTATCTGTATTTCCTGGTAGGTGTCATTGAGGAATGCTCTTAGTAAAATATGTAGGGAAATGTTTTCATACTGTTTTTTTTTTTCTGTGAACTTTCCCATATAATAACTAATTGTTCTCTAGCATTTTATTTTAGGAAGTGTGCACTTACGGGTTTAAATCTTCGTTTGAATTTAAAAAGCAAACAAAACCTTAACGTTTGGTAGAACACATAAGCCAAAAACACAATAGATGAACTTTATGGTATGTAAATTATACATCAAAAAGCTGCAAATAAGAAGGGAAGATGAACTTTTGAAGAAAAATCACTAAATATGGTATATAGTTTTCATCGGCATGTTTGGTGTGTGGTTGTAAAATTTTAATAAGACTCATTGATGATAAGTTTTACCAAACTAAAATTTGTCCTACCGTGAATGAAATAATTTTATAAATTATGTAATTGAGTTATAAACTATATGAACATAACTTTTTAATTTATTATTTTGATATTTACATATTACAAATGAAGTTTAATGTTCTGAATAACCCTTCTTAATCTGATAACTTTTTTCTTATATAACTTTCTCAGGAAAAGCAGCTGTTCATAATTTTTTCCTTCATTCGTTTTTTTTCTCCCCATAGAAATGGCAGGATATTATTAAGGAAGTCAAGTTTCTACAAAGAATAAAACATCCCAACAGTATAGAATACAAAGGCTGCTATTTACGTGAGCACACAGCATGGGTAGGTATATGCTTCCCCCTTGCTGTAATTTTAGTTGGTTTCTGTTTAGAGTTAATTATTTCAAGAATGTCTCAAAATGGTTGTGTAAGGCCATGCAGAAACACCTTGAAATGTTAGTTCATTCTGAGAGGGAGAGCAGCTTTTCCTAGAACTCCTAGGCAGGAGAGGGAATGTATGTTTTACGAGTTTACTGCAGAGATTTAGCTGACATTTATGTATATTTTTTGTACTCATTTTTTAAGGTAAATGGTGACTAGGGTTTGTTTTACTTCAAACACTCTTCTTGATCTCCTTGGTGAATTTATTTTATCTCAGGTAGAATCTTTTTAATAATATATTACATGGTACATGGTAAAATGTTCTCTGACATTTTTTAGTAGTATCATTCTTCAAATGGTTTATCAAACATCGTGAAAGCAATCCTGTTACTTGAGGATGAAATCTAGCCTATCTTTGACATAAACATATTATAATCTATTTAACCACAAAGATCTTGGTGAAGTCCTGATGAGTCCTGGTGAAATTTGAACTGATTATGATTCCTTGGCTGAATAATACTAACGCTAGAGAATTGAGACACTTTGTTATAAGAAGTGGTGATTAATTTTGCCCCGTTGTTACCGCTGAGGTGACACGGTAGTAATACCGTAGCATTGTGGGCATAACTGTATCTTTTAAGAGAGAGGCTAAATTTTCTTTAAATGGGAATGATCCCTTATTTTGAATAATTAATAAGTCACAGCTAATTATCATCTTAGTACCCTAAACCTAGATTTGTAATGTTTGGTGCATTTTTATCCAGTTTAATTTTGGTGGTGATGGCGGTACTCCTAAATACAAGGCTGTGGTTAAAGAAAAAACAGTGACATTGGGGAGATTACCTCTCTGTCTCTCATGTTTCTCCATTTGTAAAATAAGGATAGTAATAGGGCCTACCTCATAAGGTGGTTGTGAGGATTAAATTAGGTTTTTTTTTTTTAATATTTATTTATTTATTTGGTTGCACTGGGTCTTAGTTTTGGCAGGTGGGCTCCTTAGTTGTGGCTCACGGGCTCCTCAGTTGTGGCTGGCAGGCTCCTTAGTTGTGGCATGCAAACTCTTAGCTGCTGCATGCATGTGGGATCTAGTTCCCTGACCAGGGATCGAACCCGGGCCCCCTGCATTGGGAGCGCGGAGTCCCAACCACTGCGCCACCAGGGAAGTCCCTTAATTAGCTTTAATATATATATAGTATCTGGCACATAGAAGGTGCTCTGTGTTTGCTTTAACTGTAACCTAAGCTTTGTATATATAGTTCCAAAGGACAGTTTTTTGCTTCCTAGCAATTACTAAAGTATTGCTTTAGTACTATAGGTTAATAGTAACAGAATATGTATATTCCTTTATAATTTTAGTAGTAGTTATATATGAAATACACATCTTATACAAATGATTATATGTTGGTATTGTAAAAGATCAATGTATCATTAGCTTAACTTTACATATGCACTTAATAAATTACTAGATACATAAATACTCATTTTTTAAGGTAAATGGTGACTAGGGTTTGTTTTACTTCAAACTGTCTTCTTGATCTCCTTGGTGAATTTATTTTATCTCAAGTAGAATCTTTTTAATAATATATTTTAATGCTTATATAATTTTTCTTCCCATGTAGCTTGTAATGGAATATTGTTTAGGATCTGCTTCAGATTTACTAGAAGGTAGGTTTCCTTTAATCATTAAGAAAAAATAGTATTAGCAAAATAAAATGACTATTCAATAAGAGGTTTCTTAAATAATGTACAAATTTTCCAGAAAGAATAAAAATCTTAACCTTTCTATATTCTCTGCATAGTATGCACTCATTAAATGTTATGTAATAGCATAAAAAAGGTGATTTTTCTCTCATTCTGACTTAAGTTTTTTTGGATTCTTTGTCATTCAGCTTAATCTGTTCCTTCTGTTCAGAATGAAGATATTAGAATAAAGGGAGAACTTTTATTACTTTTGTTTTTGTAATCACCAAATAATTGCTTAATGTTGTTAGCTTAGAGGAAAATTGGCTGTGGACTATATACTTTAACAGCTAGGCACAACTGTATACTAGTTGTAAAGTTCAATAGCATTATTTTATTATCTTTGGAAGGAAATCCCGTCTTGCTAAATGTTAGTTTTTAAAAATTGCCCTATATATTAGGTATGTATTTTTAAACAAAAATGTTCTTTATAATAAATATTTTCAAATAACTTTTTTATTTTAAGTTCACAAAAAGCCGTTACAAGAAGTGGAAATAGCAGCAATTACGCATGGTGCTCTCCAGGGATTAGCCTACTTACATTCTCATACCATGATCCATAGGTAAGCACTTTGAAAATTATTATATATTAACAAGCAAATGACTTGTTACATTATTAACTTATTAACCCTGAAAGTTTTGTTGGTTATAGCCAAATAAAACCATTTCTTATAAACTCAGGTTTTTTAGATTGTCCATGTTGAAAAGTACATACTAGTACACTTGATCTCTTTGTTTAGGATAATTTTTATCTTTGTCTACACATGTTGCTGGATTTTCCGAAGTTCAGGCATACCTCATTTTGTTATGCTTTGCTTTATTGCACTTCACAGATACCTCGTTTTTTACAAATTTAAGGTTTGTGGCAACCCTGTGTCAAGCAGGACTCTAGGTGCCGTTTTTCCAACAGCATTTGCTCACTTTGTGTTTCTGTCACATTTTGGTAATTCTCACAGTATTTCAAACTTTTTCATCATTTTATTTGTTATGGTGATCTGTGATCATTGATCTTTGATGTTACCATTATGATTGTTTTGCCATTTATTAGCAGTAAAATATTTTAAAATTAAGGTATGTACATTGTTTTTTTAGAGATAATGCTACTGCACACTTAGTAGCCTACAGTATAGTGTAAACATAACTTTTATATGCACTGAGAAACCAAAAGATTCATATGACTTGCTTTATTGTGTATTGTTTGTTAGGGTAGTCTGGAATCAAACCTGTAGTATCTCTTAGGAATGCCTGTATGTGCACTTTATAGATTTGTGCACATTTAATTGAAATTAATTGTAGAATCATTTAATTTGGGGAATAGAAAAGACATTAGGGATTACATAGTCTTACTTTTTTCATTTTACCAGTGAAGAAACTGATGCCCCAATTTGTGACTAATTTCCCAAAGTTTACAAAGCCAGGTGCATTTAGACTAGAACTAAACCTAGATCTTCTGTCTTCCTGGTAACTGATAATGCCAGATTTATTCCACTGATTCCATGATATGGATAAATAAAAGATACTTAATACTTTTTATGCTCTGAGTATTAATCCTTGATGATCCTTGATAATGAATAGTAAGATTAAGCCATTCTATAATGCATTTTTAGCATTGGTATTGGTTTTACCTGTTTTAGAAGGAAATCAGCATTTTTTAATTATATATGTGAATCAGGCAATACATGTTAAACTATATAGTAGAGTCAATTGTGAGTTAATATGATTTTTTTTTTTTTAAGATGAGGGTTGTAAGGTCCAAGAGAAATTTACATACTAGTAAGTAAGTGAATAGAAGATTTAGGATTATAACCTAAGGTCTTCGCACTGCACAGCTTGTGGGATCTTAGTTCCCTGACCAGGGATTGAACCCAGGCCCAAGGCAGTAAAAGCGCTGCCAGGGAATTCCCTAAAGTGCCTCTTCATTTTTAAAAAACAAATGGAAGGAAAATAGATTAATTTAGTGTTATGTCCATTACAATAGTAAGAATTGACAAGTGCTTGGGAACTTAGTTTTTCTGTTTTTGAAAGGTTAAGTGTATGTTATGGTGCCCGTTGGACATACAGTCCCATTTTATAAATATCCATAATTTTCTGGGATCATGGATATTACATTATCCATATGTTTGTTTTCATTTCATATCCTAAGGGTGGAAATGATATGAATAATCCTTTTTTAAAAATTGGGGGCATGAAATTCTTTTTTTTTTTTTTTTTTTTTTACATTAAGTAGGTTACTCAGAAATCTTAAAATTGTGAAGGAGTGGTCCGCTATTTAAATTTAATTTTTAAAACCATTATTTGTACCAATAAACAGGACCTCCAATGTAGACTATACACTTTAATTACCTGATTTTCTGTCTTGTTTTTACTGCTATTTTGCCTTCTCTTTTACAAAGATGTTACTATATATGAATTCTGTATTTTTTGTATTCTAATTTGGATCTTAATTCTCATCCCAATTGAGAGATTATCCTAGGACTTAATTATTTTGATTTCTCCTTCTCTGTTTTACAAATTTTTATTTGATTTTTATCATTTTTTTACACACCCAGTGAAGGAAAGAGAAATAATTTTCTGTGTTCCTTAAACCCAGAGATATCAAAGCAGGAAATATCCTTCTGACAGAGCCAGGCCAGGTGAAACTTGCTGACTTTGGATCCGCTTCCATGGCATCTCCTGCCAATTCTTTTGTGGGAACGCCATATTGGTAAGAATAATCTTATCTGGATTTGATCTTCATAATTGATATTGTGTGTGGTTGTGTGTTTTTAAGATGTCTTTTTCCTGAAAATATAATGTTATTTTGGACATTTTAACTTTAAGCATTATAGTTAGTTTCAAATATAGATTGGGAGTGCTCCCCTTACACCCCCCATTTTTAAAATTTGTCCCCCCTACATTTTCCTTCCTATGATTATCTGCATCATATATTGAGTGTGGGAGTGGAAACATTCAATAAAAATTCAAGTGGGGAAAAGATAGAAATGCTAAGTGGAAATGTGTGTGTTTTCTTTAGATTTATATTTACTATATATCATTGATCTTCAGACTAGGAGTACCTAAAGACTGGTAGTGGACTTGGAGTTCTCTGGGGTTTTTTGTTTTTATTTGTTATTATGGAGAATTTCAAATATACATAACACTAGACAAAAGTATAATGAACCCTACGTATCATTCATTCAGCCCAGCAACTTTATCACCATGGCTAGTCCTGCCCTATGCACTCACCTCTCCCTTTCTTCCTCTCCCCTCAGTTATTTGAAACATTCTGGACATCATCTAATTTTATCCATAAATAATTCGTTATTCATGTCAGCAAGTTTGAAGGGAATAATTTTCCAGATCTTCAACTTTCAAATGTATCCTCTTTCTCTGTGTATGCTGAGAGCTGTGTCTTAGGCCCACTACATCATCTTTCTCACCTGCCTTTCAAATCTCCCTTCTCCTGCCTCATAAAAGAAAGGCTTCTAACCCACCCTGAATATTACAGTGATGCATTGCTCTGGGGTGTAAAAGCCTCAAAGCAACACCAGAGGAACAATTTGAGAAGATGTAGCATCTGTCAGATATATTGAAGAGGCAGGACAAAACTCTTGGCAAGTCCTTGTACCTTTCCAGTCATCTCCCTTCCATTCCTTTTACCCTTTGCTTTTTCTTTCTCCCCAATTATCTTCCTTCTCTTCTTTTTTTCTAGTGTAGAATTCATAACTGACATGGTTGTCGTGGGGACACATTAACATGTTATTTGCATTGAACTCAGACTTTTTTCTGGTAGAAGGTGATTCTGATTTGACTGATATGACCATGAAGACTGATTTTGCTAACTAGATTATAGGGCAGTGTTTTTAATAAATTGAATGAACTAATTCTGCAACTCCAAGTTTTTAATATCTTTAAAGCACATACACAATATACATACATACACTATGCATTATATCCTTTGCAACTATTAAATTTATAAAATTTACATATCAACTCAAAAGTGTGCAAGGGATACATAGTTTTTATAAATTCATTGAAGGTAAATAAATGAATAAAAAATTTGAAGACCACTGCTCTAGATGACCAAAAATTTCTATCTAAAACCCTAGTTTAGATAGAGTCCCCCCCATAAAAAAGGGTTCTGTGAGTGAATAATATTTTTCAGTGCTTCCCCTCTTTAGATATTAATGATGAATATTAGATATTAAAAAGGCCCTCGAAAGTTCTGCAATAAAAAAACAAATTACTTGTTTAACTTTTCTTAACTTGATAATTTCTCAGACTTCCTTCAGCATCTTAAAGAACACATTGACAATTGAAAGTTTACAATAAAGTAAACATATTGGTTAATTTGTATATAGTGTATTTGGAGCACAGGAACTGGGTTCATATTTATATGTCTTTACACAAACGCACATGTGCACACACACACACACACACAGGGATACCTGGTAATAATCTTATTGAAGCAGTCAGCAACTGTTCTAAGTACCTATCTGTGCTTAATACCAAATACATATGAAGTATAAGGTAAAGTATCATCAAGAACCACAGACTCTAGTTGAAGACATGAATTAGTGTTTCATTTTTTGTAGGCTTTTTTGGGGGTTTTTTGTTTTGTTTTTTGTGTTTTTTTGGCTGTGCTGAGTGGCATGTGGGATCTCCCCAACCAGGGATCGAACCTGCCACCCCCCCTGCAATGAATGGAAGCGTGGAGTCTTAACCACTGGACTGCCAGGGAAGTCCTGCGTTTCATTTTATCACCAAGACACCTGTCGTTGGTTGGTTATAAAGTTGATAATTTTGTGATTGTTTTAGTTGTGAGCTGCCCTAGCCACTTTTGTCATGGGACACTATTCTAATTTGAAAGAAAGACTGACAAGCTATGGTTATTCAACGTTGGATATTGTGATAGGTACTTTCTGAAATAAATGGAGTGAGTTTGTCATTTCAAGGGAAACAACTGATGGTATTCAATGCCAATGGTAAAATTCCATCTTTCAAGCAAAAATTAGATGGGATCCTGAGACCAAAATGTTTGAGAATCACTGGCCTAAAGGCTATACAATATTAGAATTTGCAGACTTGAACAGATGCAGAATACAGTCCTGCTCTAGGGAATCCTTCCTTTAGGATGCTGTTATATGATCATGACACATGGTGAGAATGAGTCACACTATATATGCAAAGGTAAATATTTACCTCACAACCTGTAATACATTTATTTCATATTATAAAAATTCTTAATGTCCAGATATATTGCCTGGAATTCACACCAGGTGTTCTCCATGTAGATAGTCATTACATTTTAAAAGAATAGCATACTTTTTTTTAACTTTAATTTAAATGACATTTTATTTTTTAGGATGGCCCCAGAAGTAATTTTAGCCATGGATGAAGGACAGTATGATGGAAAAGTAGATGTATGGTCTCTTGGTATAACGTGTATTGAACTAGGTAAGCATGTTCTTTATTACTATGTAGTAAATTTTGATCAAAGTTTTACCTCAATTTCTATACCAAATTATAGCTTTTTATTTTTTATGTTGGTTACTAAGGGGAGCAGTATGTTTATTACATAGTTTTCATTTTGGTTATCTGGTAATTTTTATATATATTAGCTTAGGTATGTTGTATTTGCTCTGTTAAATTAGGTCTAAAATAATTTCCACTATAGTATTAATTAAGTTTGAGGTATCTATGTCTTATTATTAATGAGTATTTGTTAAACACTTGGAATATATATGTGATTACTAGATTTACCATCTATAGATGGTCTCTAAAGCATTTATGAGTTACTTACCTTTGCCTAGGATACTTATTACTTTGAGTTAGATTTGAGAATTAGCTGTCAGGCTGCATACATAACTGTAGTAGTTTGATTTTATGCACACATTTTATTCTGTTGCCCATAAATGGAACTATGCTTAAAGCAGCGGACCACCATAACTTTACTAACATTCCCAATGTAAGTGAGCCAGGTGGGTAATTGAACTGTCACTGTAACTGAAGATGATGGCCATCTTCTTGCTCTTGATTCCCCAGGCTTCCCCCCACAAGCCCAATATCCTTTTCTTTTTTTCCTTCTTATAAGAACATTCCATTAAACTTTATTTAAAAATAAGAGTATTTAATTGAACCATTCTAGGAGTGACCAAGGATTGAAAACAACACATTAAAGTAAAAATCCATGTGTAATTTTGACAAATCATATTTATTTTAAAGTTTGATAACAGCAGTAAACAGAGATTTGGCGATTACCATAATGCCATTCTCCTCTGATCTCTTCATCTCAGTTTGAGGTTTGCAAAATGTTTCTTCCATTTGAAAGTATCCTTAAGTGTCTTAAATTCTTTTTCTCTTGATTCTTCTTCCTACTGGTAGATCCTAATTACTTTCTTAAGAAACCTGGGTATAAATGTAAAAAAGCTGGTTAATATATTCTGCCCATGGGTTATTTTTACACTCTTATGCTAGCTGATGCATATATGTGCCCCTTGGTGATAGCGAAATTGCATTAATGGTCCTGTTAGATATCATTGATATATTTTAATGTTTTTATCTGATTAGAAAGTATTCATTGGCTAATTGTACTGCTCAGAAAGAAATCTCTCTAAACTCTGCAGTTTCTGTGAAATGGTCTCTTTTTTCCAGACTTTTCTAGCTTCTTTTTATTATAGTTCATAAGATAGAATTACTTCACAGTGAGAGTTTTTATGCTTATAATAAAGCAACTTCAGAAGATGTGACTGCCTTTGGATAATTTCAAATGAGTGAGATGTCTTAAAGAAATTCTTAGAGTTTTAGGCATACATTAGGCATCTTCAACTTTTATAAATAGTCTTTCATAATCACTTTAAAAATTTTTACTTACAAATGTTTTGAATTATGAAGTTGTTCTAAGTTCAGGAACTATATTTTAAGCCTGCTTTGGGTTCCAAGGGAAAGGTCTAGAGGAGCACAAGCAAATAAAACTGTCTGCATTGGTAGAAATGTTCTGTGTCTGCATGCCTTTTGAGCACTTGAAATGTGGCTAATGTAACTGAGGAACTGAACTTAAAATTGTATTTTTCTTTTTTTTTCTTTTAATATTTATTTATTTGGTTGTGCCGGGTCTTAGTTGCGGCATGCAGGATCCTTGTTTCCGCGTGCGGGATCTTCGTGGCGGCACGCAGAATCTTTAGTTGTGGCATGCGGTATCTTTAGTTGTGGCATGCAGGATCTTTTAGTTCTGGCATGCGGAAACTAGTTCCCTGACCAGGGATCAAACCCTGGCCCCCTGCATTGGGAGCGCCGAGTCTTAACCACTGGACCACCAGGGAAGTCCCTTAAAATTGTATTTCATTTAAATAAGTTTATATATAAATAGTCACATGTGGCTAGGGGGTACCCTGTTAGACAGTACAGGTCTATAGGCATGCAAATTAGATTTGTAGTCTTGGGAACTAAATCTGTTACATGCTTTTACTTTAAAATAGTCGAAGATAGTGAATTAAAGCAAACTATTTTCTCATAGCTTGGTTATGTCTTATGACCAAGAAATCTTAAAGTGCAGGATTTTCCATAGGTGAGTTTATATGTTTGATTACAGTTAATCTGATGGAAAAGATCCCTAGTTTGTTGTTTTCAGGAATGATTGTACAATCGTGTTTATAAAAATAAATTTACCACTTTTTTCTGATTATAAAAGTATATATTGAGGATGTAAAATTTCAGAACTTTAAAAGGAGTAAAAGGAAAATAAATCAAAATAAATATAACTACAGTAATTTGTTAATGGATACACAGGATAGAAAGATGTAAACTGTGACATCAAAAACATAAATCAGTGGCGCACCTTGCAGCTATGGCGGCGGTGCGGTGGTGCTGTCCAGTCAGCCGCTGGTGGTGGTGGCGACTTCCTCTCAGGAAGTCCGGTCTCCACCTCCTGCTCCCACCACGCTTGCTCAGTGGCGGCAGAGGCAGCGGTTGTCCCTGCCTCTCTGCCTCCTCCACCTCGGCCTATCCACCAGCTGGCGTTGGCGGGGAGGGGGACGGTAGTTGTAGATGGCCACCCCTGCCTCAGAGAAGATACCACATTGAGTGAGAAAAGAATGAACTTTTTACAGATACCTTTTGTAAAAGGCTTGTAAGGAATAGTGCCATAATTTGAATCACAATGGATTTCACATTATGAGGTGAATGGGAGTGAAGTATTGGACAAAAATAGATTTTTTAATCTCTGCATCATGGTTTTTAGCTCCTCAGTTGTTGCACAGTCTCACTGTTTGGGGAAAGTTCATGCTAAAAAACTGAAGCAGTTAATGGGTGAATATGATCAAATTTCTCCACCAAGTTCTCAACCTGATAAGCAGAATCCCTTGTCAACCTAATGAAGGATTCAAAGAAGACATCTGACTCTTTTCAAGATGAACTTGAAGATTATATCAAAGTGCAGAAAGCCAGAGGCTTAGAGCCAAAAACTTGTTTCAGAAAGACGAGAGAGGATTATTTGGAAACCTGTGGATACAAAGAAGAGGTTGATTCTAGACCCAGGTGTAGAATGTTTGATCAAAGACTCCGTGAACCCGTCCAGACCTACCGAAGACCATGCAATATTTCACAAGCAGTGGAGAAGCGGTTACCTCAGTGACTACCAGCTCATGACAGTAGGCTGAGACTGGACTCCCTGAACTACTGTCAATTCACCAGGGACTGTTTCTCAGGAAAACCAGTATCCCTGAACTTTAGTCAACAAGAGTAAAACTGTAGCTCATACAGTGTAGAATCTGGAGTTTACAGACACCTCTCCTCAGAAAACAGTACCAGTGCCCATCAAGCTAGTTATAAACAGATACATCAGAAGAGAAAAAGACACCCAGAGGAAGGCCGGGAAAAACCAGAGGAGGAGTGGCCCAAGCATAAGAGGAAGAAAGCTTATGAGGAAATAGATTTAGACAAACACAAGAGCGTCCAAAAAAACAAAACAGAGGTGGAAACAGTCAGAGTCAGTACAGAAAAGCTTAAGAACGGAAAGGAGAAAAAAAGCTGAGGTGTAGCCTCTAAGAAAGAGGAACATAAGTGTAGAAAAGAGAAAAAGGAACAAGGGAAAGAAAGGACAGAAGAGGAGATGCTTTGGGACCAGTCTGTCCTTGGATTTTGAAGCTCTTGCATTGGTTCTCCTGAGGTTAAACTAAAAAAATAGTTAAGGAGCTTGGTTTTATGATGTCCATGTTCATATCGCTCTTTTCATGTGAACAGGTACAAAGGCTAAGTGAACAGAAAACATTTAGTGTGCTTGCTCTCCAAAATGGAAATTACTTTTCCTCTCTTCTAAAATCATTACTACATTTTTCTTATACATAATGTAATTTCCCTTAATGAGGGTGGCTCTGCTTTTATTCATCAAATTGCTGTGATGGTGGAAGTATTTTTCCCTTGGGAGATCATTTATTTTAAATTGGAGGATTAATAGGCTTTATAGAATCTATTTCTTGATTGGGTGTTAGTTTGGGGTGGGTGTTTTTATATTCATTAGTTTTCTCTGTGAAGCAGTTTAGATTGATTTTTTTTTTTCCTTCATTAGATCTAACTTGCAGTATATTTTCTAGATTGGAAAGTGGAAAATGACATACATTATAATAAACTTAAGTTACATACAGTTTTAAACGTTTCAAAAAGTCTTGATGTAAAATCAGTTTATATTCTGGAAATGTTTATAATAAAGTTCTAATTTCTACCAAAAAAACCCATAAATCAAAACCAACAAACAAAAGATAAAACATGGGGGTGGGGAGTAAAAATGTAGAGCTTTTTTTAAACTTAAGTTGTTATCAACTTAAAATAGACTATTATAAATATGTTGTTTTATATATTTTGTAAGCTTCATATCAATCGCAAAGCAAAACCTATAGTAGATACACAAAAGATATAGAGAAAGGAATCCAAACGTAACACTAAAGATAGTCATCAATTCACAAAGGAAGAGAGTGAGAGAAGAAGAAAGGAACAAAGGAATTACGAAACAGCCAGAAACTGATTAACAAAATGGCAGTGAGTACATATATTTATCAATAATTACTTTAATTGTAAGTGAACTAAATTCTCCAATCAAAAGAAATGGAATGACTAAATGGATTAAAAAACAAAACCCATCTGTATGTTGCCTACAAGAGAGTCACTTCAGATATAAGGACACATAGAGACTGAAAGTGAGGAATGGAAAAAGATAGTCCATATAAATGGAAACCAAAAGAAAGCTAGGGTAGCTATAGTTTTATCAGACAAAATAGACTTTAAAACAAAGACTGTAATAAAAGACAAAGAAGGGCATTACATAATGATTAAAGAAGTCAGTTCAGCAAGAGGATATACCTTTTGTAAATATTTATGCACCCAACATAAGATCACCTAAATATATAAAATAATATAAACAGACCTAAAGGGAGAAATCGACAGCAATACAATAATAGTAGGGGACTTTAATACCCCACGTTCATCAGTGACTAGATCACAGACGAAAAGTCAATATGCAACATTGGCCTTAAATGACACATTAAACCAAATGGACTTAACAGACACACACAGAACATTTCATCTCAAAGCAACAGAATACACATATTTCTTAAGTGCACAGGGAATGTTCTCCAGGATAGATCTTCTGTTAGGCCACAAAACAAGTCTTAATAAATTTAAGAAGATTAAAATCACATCAAACTTCTTTCCCAACCACAATCGTATGAAACTTGAAATCAGTTATAAGAAGAAAACTAGAACATTCACAGATATATGGAGATTAAACAAAACAGTACTGAACACTCAATGGGTCAAAGAAAAAATCGAAAAATATCTCAAGACAAATGAAAATACCTGGGACTTCCCTGGTGGTCCAGTGGTAAAGAATCCACTTTCCAATGCAGGGGACGTGGGTAAGATCCCTGGGCAGGAAGATCCCACATGCTGCGAAGCAACTAAGCCCATGCACCACAACTACTGAGCCTGTGTTCTAGAGCCCGTGAGCCACAACTACTGAGCCCACCTGCCACAACTGCTGAAGCCCGTGTGCCTAGAGCCTGTGCTCCGCAACAAGAGAAGCCACCGCAGTGAGAAGCCTGCACACCACAATGAAGAGTAGCCCCCGCTCGCCGCAACTAGAGAGAAAAGCCCATACGCAGCAATGAAGACCCAACGCAGCCAAAAAATTTAAAAAAAAAAATTTTTTTTTTAATTATTAAAATCACATCAAACTTCCTTTCCAACCACAGTCGTATGAAACTTGAAATCAATTATAAGGAGAAAACTGGAATATTCACAGATATATGGAGAGTAAACACGATGGTACTGAGCACTCAGTGGGTCAAAGAAGAAATCAAAAAACATCTCAAGACAAATGAAAATAGAAATACAACATACTAAAACATATGGGATGCAGCAGGGACTTCCCTGGTGGTCCAGTGGTGAAGAACCCTCCTTCCAGTTGCAGGGGATGCCAGTTTGATCCCTGGTCAGGGAACTAAGATCCCACATGCCTCAGGGCAACTAAGCCCTCACACCACAACTACTGAGCTCACGTGCCTCAATGAAAGAGCCCGTGTGCTGCAAACTACAGAGCCCACACGCTCTGGAGCCCACGCACCACAACTACAGAGCCTGCGTGCCCTGGAGCCCACGCACCACAACTAGAGAGAGAAAACCCGCACGCCACAACTAGAGAGAAGCCCGCACGCCGCCGCAACTAGAGAGATGCCCGTGCGCTGCAACGAAGATCCCACGTGCTGCAACTAAGACCCAATGCAGCCCCCCCAAAAAAAAACTAAGGGACAATGGAAAATCAAAGTAATAAATGGGATTTCAAAAAAAAAAAAATGGGATGCAGCAAAAGCAGTTCTAGTTAACTAATGAGAACCTGCTGTATAGCATAAGGGACTCTACTCAATACTCTGCAATGGCCTATATGGGAAAAGAATCTAAAAAAAATAAAACGAGAGAGAGTGGATATACGTATATGTATAACAAATTCACTTTGCTCTACACTTCAAACTAAGACAACATTGTAAATCAACTATACTCCAATAAAAAATTTTTTAAATGATTAAAAAAAAGGCAGTTCTAAGAGGGAAGCTCATAGTGATAAATGCCTACTTTAAGAAACAAGAACAATCTCAAATAAACAACCTAACTTTACACCTCAAGGAATTAGTAAAAGAAGAACAAGCTAAGCCCTAAGTTAGTAGAAAGAAGGAAATAAAGATTAGAGCAGAAATAAGTGAAATAGAGACTAAAAAGACAATAGAAAAGAACAGTGACACTAAGAGCTGTATTTTTTTAAAAAGATAAACAAAATAGACAAATCTTTAGATAGACTTTTCATAAAAGAAAGAGAACTCAAACAAAATAACAGATGAAGGAGACATTATATCTGATAACACAGAAATACTAAAGAATCACAAGAAACTACTATGAACAGTAGTTATACATCAACAAATTGAGCAACCTAACAGAAATGGATAAATTCCTGGAAATATACAATGTACCAAGACTGAATCATGAAGAAACAGAAAATCTAAACAGACTGATTACTAGTAAGGAGATTGAATCAGTAACCAAAAACCTCCCAACAAACAGAAGTCCAGGACCCAATGGCTTCACTGGTAAATTCTACCAAACATTTAAAGAAGAATTAATACCAGTCATTCTCAAACTCTTCCAAAAAACAGAAGAGGAGGAAACACTACCAAACTTATTTTACAAGGTCAGCATTACCCTGATACCAAAACCAGACAAGGACACTATAAGAAAAGAAAATTACAGGCCAATATCCCTGATGAACATAGATGCAAAAATCCTCAACAAAGTAGTAGCAAACAGTATTCAACAATACAGTAAAAGGATCATACACCATGATCAAGTGGTATTTATTCCAAGGATGCAAGGATGGTTCAAAATGCACAAATCAATCAGTGTGGTACATCACATTAACAAAATGAAGGATAAAAATCATATGATGATCTCAGTAGATGCAGAAAAAGCTTTTGACGGAATTCAGCATCCATTTATGATAAAAAATTCTCAACAAAGTGGGTATAGAGGGAACATACCTCAACATAATAAAGACCATATATGGCAAGCTCAAAGCTAGCATCATACTCAACAGTGAAAAGCTAAGATATTTTCCTCTGAGATCAGGAACAAGAAAAGGATGCCCACTCTTGCCACGTTTATTCAACATAGTATTGGAAGTCCAGATAGGCAAGAAGAAGAAATACAAGACATCCAAATCAGAAAGGAAGAAGTAAAACTGTCACTATTTGAAGATGACATGGTATTATATACAGAAAACCCTAAAGATTCCACCAGCAAACTGTTAGAACTAATAAACAAGTTCAGTCAGGTTGCAGGGTACAAAATCAGTATACAAAAATCAGTTGTATTTCTGTACACTAATAACAAACTATAAGAAAGAGAAATTAAGAGAACAATCCCATTTACAATCATATCAAAAAGAATAAAATACCTAAGAATAAATTTAACTGAGAAGGTTAAAGACCTGTAAACTGAAAACTATAAGACTTTGATGAGAGAAATTGAAAAGGACACAAATAAATGGGAAGATATTTCATGCTCATGGATTGGAAGAATGAATATTGTTAAAATGTCCATATTATCCAAAGCAATCTACAGATTCAGTGCCATCTCCATCAAAATTCCAATGACGTTTTTCACAGAAATAAAACGAACAATCCTAAGCTTTGTATGGAACCACAGAAGACACTGAATAGCAAAAGCAATCTTGGGAAAGAAGAAGAAAGCTGGAGGCATCATACTTCTGTTTTGAACTATATTAGAAAACTTTGGTAATCAAAACAGTATGATATTGGCATAAGACAAACACATAGATCAATGGAACAGGATAGAGAGCCCAGAAGTAAACCAATGCATATATGGTTAATTAATTTACAGCAACAAGTCAAGTATAGACTATGGGGAAAGGACAGTCTCTTCAGTAAATGGTGTTGGGAAAACTGGAAAACCACATGCAAAGAGTGAAAATGGACCAGTATCAGGAATTCCCTGGTGGTCCAGTGGTTAGGACTCGGCACTTTCACTGCCATGGCACGGGTTCAACTTCCTGGTCGGGGAAATAAGATCCTGCAAGCCGCATGGCATGGCCAAAAAAAGAAAAGAAAAGAAAATGGACCACTATCTTATATCATACAGAAAAATCAGCTGGTTACATACAGGGGAAATTTATCAAATAAGAAAATATATTAAAGATAATGAGAGTGAGGTTTTTCATTGTCAGAGAGGGGTATTACAAATCATGGAAAGAGGATAAGCTGGAATAAATACTATGGTATTGGATTGGATTTGTGATATTATGGTGAACTCAGTTTTCAATAAACAAATATAGATGTTTAATGTGCATGTATGTGTTCCCTAACTCTATCCACTGAGAGGATCTAAGAACAGTGACACCTCAGTAGCAGTGAGTACATCTATTGCCATAGTTCCTTGGAGTAGGGAAAGTACAAGATGCTCCTGGAACATCTTAGTGTGCCAGAAAGCAAGGAAGGATCAAGGAGTGATGGGGCCATGTGAAAAAAATAGAAGCCATCATAAAAAGGTTCTTACTGCTCAAATGTGAGGCAGTTTGAACATCAAAATAAATGATAATAGCAGGTTATAACTTATTAAATAAATAGAAATCTATAAGTCCATACAATAAATTAAAGAATAAAATGAAAGTTTTATGAAAAACAGGATATTTATATAAGTACCTTCTCACAAAATACTTATTAATTACAAAGACAAAAAGAGAAACTAATGTGAAGAAGCCTGGTAGACACCACCGTAAGTGATCAAAGTGAACACCATCAATAATGGAACCATTTGTAATCATACATCATCTCATAGAATAAATTAGAAAAATATAACATTTACTTCTGTGATATTCCTGCCAAAGTTGTATAACCCAAATTTAATTATTAGGACCAACCCAAATTGAGGGATATTCAAGAGTCTTTTATACTTCAAAATTATCAAGGTCATGACTTCAACTCACCTTAAGAGACTGGAAAAAGAAGAGGAAATTCAACCCAAAATAAGCAGAAGAAAGAGAATAAAATATCAAAGCAGAAATCAGTTAAATAGAAAGCAGAGAAGCAATAGAGAAAATCAGTGAAACCAAAAACTAGTTCTTTGAGAAAATTAATAAAATTGATAAACCGCTAGCCTAATTGATCAGGAAAAGAAGAGAGAAGACACAATATCAGGAATAAGAGGTGACATCACTACAGATTTTACAGGTATTAAAAAAATTACAGGGACTTCCCTGGTGGTCCAGTGGTAAAGAATCCGCCTTCCAGTGCAGGGGATGCGTGTTCGATGATCCCACATGCCGTGGGGGCAACTAAAACCCATGCGCGACAACTACTGAGCTCACACACCTCAATGAGAGAGGCCGCGTGCCACAAACTACAGAGCCCCCGCATGCCACAACTAGAGAGAAGCCTGCACACCACAACAAAGAGCCCGTGCCGCAATGAAAGATCCCTCACGCTTTAACGAAGACCCCCCCTGCCCCGTGACGCAACTAAGACCCAACACAGCCAAAAAATAAAGAAAGGAGGGAGGGAGGAAGGGAGGGAAGGAGGAAGGAAGGATGGAAGGAAGGAAGGAAGGAAGGAAGGAATTATAAGGAAATATTATGAACAACTTTGTTAATAAATTTAACAAGTTAGATAAAATAGTTTCCTTGAAGGATGCAAATGACCAAAGGACACTTTTGCTACAGAGGACATTATTGGGACACTTGATTGAAACTTGAATGGGGTTTGAGGATTTAGATGATAGTCATGTATCAGTATTAATGGTCAGTTTAATGGATGTGTTATGGTTTTTTAGTATTATGAGAATATGTTTCAGGAAATATACACTAAAGTATTTAGGAATGGTGGGGCATCATGCCAGCAATTCACTGTACATTGACTCACTTGAAAAAGTTCTTTGAACTCTACTTGAAAATTTTTTTGCTAAGTTTAAAATTATTTTTTAAAAAAACAAAACCAAAAAAACTTTAACAATACTTGTAAGTCCCTGTATAACAGGCACATATTTTAACAGGAAAGTTTTCTTTCTTTTACAGCGGAAAGGAAGCCTCCTTTATTTAATATGAATGCAATGAGTGCCTTATATCACATAGCCCAAAATGAATCCCCTACACTACAGTCTAATGAATGGTGAGTATTGCTAAGAGATATATTACTCGACATTGTATAAATTAAATGCTTTTTCATAATGTTATCAAAGTGATTTCATTTCAATTAGGTAAAATGTATTACCTGAAAGGATATTAAAATAGGTTCTATCATGTTTATCCTTATTATGTCTGCTTTCTTAGCATATATATAACTTAGTTCAGAAACAAAGGATAGATGATGCCACATGGAAACAAAAAGTATTTGCTTTTCACAAAAAAATTATATTTAGTTTTTTGAACTTTAGGAACATACATAACCCTGATTATATAATAAATAGCATGATTTAAACATAATATTTTATAACTAAAATATAGATTGCCACAACCTGTAGTGAAGTTCAGTTGGAGAATGGTTTATAATTTATATAGTATAAGACATAGGTAAAGTGGTTTGATTTATCAGAATTTCCAGATAATTCATAACTTTGGAATCATTCTAATTGTTATTATGACATTTGTTATTCAGACTGCTTAATGTTTTTTTTTCTTCTAGTGCTTCCTTGATGTGATAAAATTACATTCATTCATGTAAAAAAGTTTATGGAGAACTGATTGACAGTTTTAGAAAACCAGGATTTTTATCAGAGATAGAAAATTTTACTGGGAAATTAATTCCTCAGGTGTATCTAGCATTTGAAAAATTCCAGGGGTATATGTAGCATATTTAATAAATATTTTAAAAAAGGTAGATGCATAAGTTAGCAATACTTTATTTTTTAAGGATTAATTAACACACATTCTTAGTACTTTTATAGATATACATAGAAGGGATCTTTTGGCTCAGACTTTAGTATTATGGTACATATAAGTAATAAATATATTGAACACAGACTGTCTTCACACTGTGTTTGATATGTTGGGGATTCAAAAAAGAGTTCCTTTTTTGCTTATAAGGAACTTAAGGTCTTATTTGAATATTGAGACAAACATCGATGGAGAAATTATTACTGGCTTACTCATTGAACTCTCATCAGTAACACTATATAATAATAATGTGTTACAGACTTCTGATGTTTTTAAAAAATATCTCAATTGGTTTTCTGGATTTAATGGAAGTTTTATCCATTTGCTCTAGGACACCAAATACTTAGGTATACAAAATGCTCCCTTCAAAGCAAATGGAGTGATATTCTGAATCACGCTATACAGAAGATGATCCAAGGGGCAAAGAAGAAAGAAAGGTGGCTTATAGAAAGGAAAAAAAATATAAAGTTATCTTAGATTTGAATGCCAAAAGGAAAATATTGGCTTTTCTAATTTCCCCTCAATATAGAATGAGTTATGATATTTTAAATGTGGGAGCAGGATTTTAAAATAATCTGTGCAAATTTATCTTTGGAAAATGGTGAAGATTCATTGGTTGCTTTAGATAACTTTTCATAGATATATATGAAATGTATATAGTATCTCCTTTTTTTATCATTTCTTTTCCATCCCCCCTCCTACCAATAGGCACATGCCTTGTTTTGTGGATGTGTTTTTAAAGGAAATAGCAATATGTTCACTTGATACTTTCCTTTACAATAGGTCTGATTATTTTCGCAACTTTGTAGATTCTTGCCTCCAGAAAATCCCTCAAGATCGCCCTACATCAGAGGAACTTTTAAAGGTCAGTTCAATTATACTGTTTTCTACCCCTAAGAAATTATTTAAGAATGTGTTTTATTTTTCTTTGATTCTGAATCAGTATTAAGTATTCTCTACTAGTTTTTAATTAAAATGCTTATTTTGTATACTGTTCTCTCTTGAGACTCTTAGATCCTAAATTTTTTCATTTATTTTTTGAAAATTGATTAATTGCTTTTACTGTGTCTGGATAGTTATTTTGGATATAGTTAAGTATCCAAAATAGTACCAAATGGCTAAATTTTTATATGTGCAATAATATATTCATGAGTTATAATTACAAATTTTAATTCATGTGGAACAATATCATATTTCAAAGTTGGTAAAGCATAGTAGATCTAATTTTTATATCTACCATACTTTATGTATTTTTCTGTCCTGTATTAAAATAATATGAAAGAAAGAAATGACATGTAATATATTTACATAAATATTGTGGGAGAAAAGAGATTTTAAAAGAAACTGTTAAAATGGATATCATTTATCCTTTTTGGAAATACATTTTTCTAACTTAGCAATGAAAATATTTTTTAAATCATGTAAATTCTATTCAGTTTTCACTAACTTTCATTGCCTAATTTAAATAAATGATTGGTATATGCTTCCTGTTCTCAAAAATTTATTTATTTCATTTGGCAGTTGACTATCTTATTAGTAGCAGTAATAGTATTGTTGAACTTAATATAGTTCTTAAAACATCTACATAAAGCAATAGTAAGTAGATTTGATTCTCTTTGTGACCCTAAGAAATCTTGTTGATTTTTCACTCTAGAATTTAAGTAGCCTACTTTTATATGAATGTTTTAGAATTTCAAAGGGATTCAGTTTATTTTCACCAACGCACATCAATTAAAGATACAAAGAAATTGGAAGGATCTTATATATATTCGATAGTATTATTTGCAACTTCAGCATGTAGAAGAGCAGTATAAAGTTTCAGTAATGCTTGGGGAATTTTAGGCAGTAAGCTCACTCATACTGTCAGAAATGAAAGCTTGAATAAATTGGTACTCACAATAGCAACAAAAGGTTTAGTAAAGCTAGGAATTATGTTAGTGAAAAATAAGCAAGATCTATATGTAGAAAACTGTCAAACTTAGAAATATTTCTAAGATACATTATTTTTGGGTAAGAAGACTGAATATTGTAAATAGTGGTACATACCAAACTAAGGCTCAGGAAAAAGGAAGAATGTGATTTGCTTCTTACACTTGTCTAATATAGGTGAAAGAAGCTCTTTGGGTGTAACCCAACCCACCAGGCCTAGGTATTTGGTATTTGGTGATTAGGTCCCAAGTCTGTATATAGTATTCATTTACCTGGTCCATAGTGTGTATTGGCACAGCCTTATTGGAAACGATAGGAAATACCTATCAAGTGCTTCTTTCCCTTTGGCCTAATGACATTTCTTTCACAATCCATCATAAAGAAAAAAATTAATAGAAAAAGGGTTTTTTTATGTATGAAGCTATTTATCTCAGAATTAAAAGTTGGAAATAACTATCCAGAATTAGGGTAATGGTTAAATAATTTTGGCATAAAGATTTGATGAAATATTCTGTAGGCATCATGTTTATGAGTTTGAAATAACAATACTTATGATAGTGAAAGTAGAATCAAATATGATATAGTTAGGACTCTGCATAGAGAAGAAATAAATTTGGCTAACAAAGAACGTAAAAGTGTTACAAAAATTCAAGGGTCTCTCATGAACTCAAGGACAGAAGGTATCTTTCTGCAATCTATATACTAACTGTATCTACAAAACAAAAGTCTATACATAGAAAATTTCTGAAAAGAAGGGTATCAAAATGTAGCAGTGATATTCTAAAGTTGGAATTGTTCTAAGCTTTATTAAACATTAGTGGTAAAAATCACTAATAATATAATGGCTTTTAATCAACTGGTAGTGTTTTATGAAGAGTATTGTTTATGCAACATATAAAGAAACCCGTAATATCCAGGTTTATATTACGTAATTCACCATCAGTAAATGCATTTCTGTTGAAACCTAATAAAACTCAGAACTGACGTGCCTTTTCTGTGAAAGCAACAGTTATAAGAATATGTAAACCTTTAGCCTTTGTTTAGGGCTCTAATTGGACTTAACTTCTTAGTGTTTAATTAAACCCTTTTATCATTTCAACTCTGCATTTTCAGTTGACCAACAAAAGTATGATGTGCAAAGTTTTTATAAAATGTACAGGGGTAGTTCTGTAGGCAGAGAGTGAATATATGTAAATGACAATTTTGTAAGTACAAGATGTCAGAAATGTAATAGAATTAAATAGCTATAGATTTTATGCATTATCTATCATGATTATTCAGGATAGTATCTCTAGGATCTAAGAAGGGGTACATTTGTACTAATTGAAAAATATACAGATTTCAACTTGACTTTTACATTCTCTTATCCAGCACATGTTTGTTCTTCGGGAGCGCCCTGAAACAGTGTTAATAGATCTTATTCAGAGGACAAAGGATGCAGTAAGGGAGCTGGACAATCTGCAGTATCGAAAGATGAAGAAACTCCTTTTCCAGGAGGCACATAATGGACCAGCAGTAGAAGCACAGGAAGAAGAAGAGGTAATAATTTAGAAATGATGCAAATATTGAGCTCTCTTCATTGGCTTCTTTACTTATGCAACTTGTCTTTTACATCACGAATCTCTTACATCAGTGGTTCTCAGGTTGTGTTTTCTTAACACTGGTCCTGTAAGATCCCAGGTGGGAAAAAAGGGTTTTGTGTTCTTTAAATCCAGTCCCTTCATAGTGCACATTGGCATACATAGTAAAGCTCTGAGAAGTCTTGTATTAAAGAAACCGGTTCAACTTTGTTTAATCTAGTCCCTCTCAAATTTCTTGGCCACTGAACCCTTTTTTTTTGCCTGATTGTCCAGTTGTGTGGGACATGCTTTTGAAAGTATTTGAAACTATAGACTCTGGAAGTTGACAGTACTCACTCACAAGTCATTAGAAAGTTACCAAGCATTCTTCCAGGGACACTTCTTTTCAGTTCTGCATACTTTCATTCCATCTACGCAGTTCTAAAATACTCATTTTACAAATGAGTAAAAGCAAGGGTCAGTGGTTAACTCACTGTACGTAGAGCCATATGGGTTCAAATTCAAATAGCTGTCACTCTTAAGGTCAAGTTCTTTCCCTGTTGCCTTTTAAGGAGAATGGAAATATAAATTTGCAATGGATATGTTACAGAACTTTCTCACATGGAAATATACATATAAAGCTATCTTTTTTACTGTAAATATTTTCAGTTTTCTTCTTTGCTTCTGTCAGAATTCCAGAGCTTTGATTTTGTTTTTTCTGTTGTCCGGTGAGAGAGATCACTTCGCATTCTGAAACTAGGAGCAGCAGTTAGTTACTTTTCTTTTTAATAGTGCTACATAATTAATGAACTATAAAATGCAAGATTTTCTTAACCTACAGTTTTGGGTATTTTTGTTTTGTTTTTTAGTTCTTTTGATAGTCTTTCAAAAATTGTTTTGGGTTATTTTAGATCTATGAAATAAAGTTGTGGTAAAGTAAAGTTGTGAAATTAATAAGATTCTAATGTAGTTTAATCTATAACAGCATCTCTGTTAGGCTAGAGATATAAGAAAAGTTCCTCTATATATACCATGTGTCCATATTTATTAAATTCTGCATACCTTATAGAATTTTGGTATGGTAAGACTATTGTAATGTTGGTACCCAGATACCATGGCTTGCCTGGTTACTTCAGAAAAACATTCTTGTGATTGTGACTAAATATATATGTAATACATAATTTTTAATTTACAGAAAAATAGGAGTTAAATTAATAGGAGTTAAATTATTAAAATATATAGACTATATTTTAAGTAGAAAGAAAAATACACTTCAAAAGGCTTCAACAAAAAAATAACAACTAAAAGGAGTTGTTTCTAGGATTTTTTTTTTTAAAGGTTAGGGCTTGTTTTTTGTTTTTTGGAAGCACAGAGTCCTAACCACTGGACTGATATGGAATTCCCATGGTTAGGGCTTCTTTTAACCATGGGAATCATTGAGAAATGAGCAGAATCTCTCTATATACCCCATGAGATGTCTGGTAAAAATGGATTTCAAAAAGTGTCAAACAATTTAGAGAAAATGCTGTACTTTGGAAATAACCCAAAACTGATAAACTGCCTCTTTCACACAGTTGGTTTGCTTTTTGTTATTTACCTGTTGGTCATTTTTATTTGTTTATTTTTCTATTAGCAGTTGGTTAACTTCCTGGTCTCACCAAATAAAGGGAATGTCTCATGATAGGCCTCTGACTTTCTAAAGACTGTGTGCCAAGCAGTGTGCTTGGTGCTTATATTCAAGAAATCGAAAGAGATACAGATATTTGAACCTAATGCTCTTTTTCCTTAGGAACAAGATCATGGTGTTGGACGGACAGGAACAGTGAATAGTGTTGGAAGTAATCAGTCTATTCCCAGTATGTCCATCAGTGCCAGTAGCCAAAGCAGTAGTGTTAACAGTCTTCCAGATGCCTCGGATGACAAGAGTGAGCTAGACATGATGGAGGGAGACCACACAGTGATGTCTAATAGTTCTGTCATCCATTTAAAACCTGTGAGTATTTGGATTTCAGTGAAAAAAAATTTCAACTTTGGTAAATAATTTTCTTCATCTGATTAGTTTAAGAGGAGATTTTTTTTTTTTTGAATTTTTGAATTTTATTTTATTTTTTTTTTATACAGCAGATTCTTATTAGTCATCAGTTTTATACACATCAGTGTATACATGTCAATCCCAATCACCCAGTTCAGCACACCACCATCCCCACCCCCCCACGGCTTTCCCCCCTTGGTGTCCATACGTTTGTTCTCTACATCTGTGTCTCAACTTCTGCCTTGCAAACCGATTCATCTGTACCATTTTTCTAGGTTCCACATACATGCGTTAATATACGATATTTGTTTTTCTCTTTCTGACTTACTTCACTCTGTATGACAGTCTCTAGAGCCATCCACGTCTCAACAGATGACCCAATTTCGTTCCTTTTTATGGTTGAGTAATATTCCATTGTATATATGTACCACATCTTCTTTATCCATTCGTATGTTGATGTGCATTTAGGTTGCTTCCATGACCTGGCTATTGTAAATAGTGCTGCAATGAACATTGGGGTGCATGTATCTTTTTGAATTATGGTTTTCTCTGGGTATATGCCCAGTAGTGGGATTGCTGGATCATATGGTAATTCTATTTTTACTTTTTTAAGGAACCTGCATACTGTTCTCCATAGTGGCTGTATCAATTTACATTCCCACCAACAGTGCAAGAGGGTTCCTTATTCTACACACCCTCTCCAGCATTTGTTGTTTGTAGATTTTCTGATGATGCCCATTCTAACTGCTGTGAGGTGATACCTCATTGTAGTTTTGATTTGCATTTCTCTAATAATTAGTGATGTTGAGCAGCTTTTCATGTGCTTCTTGGCCATATCTGTATGTCTTCTTTGGAGAAATGTCTATTTAGATCTTCTGCCCATTTTTGGATTGGGTTGTTTGTTTCTTTAATATTGAGCTGCATGAGCTGTTTATATATTTTGGAGATTAATCCTTTGTCCATTGATTCGTTTGCAAATATTTTCTCCCATTCTGAGGGTTGTCTTTTCGTCTTGTTTATGGTTTCCTTTGCTGTGCAAAAGCTTTTAAGTTTCATTAGGTCCCATTTGTTTACTTTTGTTTTTACTTCCATTACTCTAGGAGGTGGATCAAAAAAGATCTTGCTGTGATTTATGTCAAAGAGTGTTCTTCCTATGTTTTCCTCTAAGAGTTTTATAGTGTCCGGTCTGACATTTAGGTCTCTAATCCATTTTGAGTTTATTTTTGTGTATGGTGTTAGGGAGTGTTCTAATTTCATTCTTTTACATGTAGCTGTCCAGTTTTCCCAGCACCACTTATTGAAGAGACTGTCTTTTCTCCATTGTACATCCTTGCCTCCTTTGTCATAGATTAGTTGACCATAAGTGCATGGGTTTATCTCTGGGCTTTCTATCTTGTTCCATTGATTTATGTTTCTGTTTTTGTGCCAGTACCATATTGTCTTGATTACTGTAGCTTTGTAGTATAGTCTGAAGTCAGGGAGTCTGATTCCTCCCGCTCCATTTTTTTCCCTCAAGACTGCTTTGGCTATTCGGGGTCTTTTGTGTCTCCGTACAAATTTTAAGAGTTTTGGTTCTAGTTCCATAAAAAATGCCATTGGTAATTTGATAGGGATTGCATTGAATCTGTAGATTGCTTTGGGTAGTATAGTCATGTTCACAATATTGATTCTTCCAATCCAAGAACATGGTATATCTCTCCATCTGTTGGTATCATCTTTAATTTCTTTCATCAGTGTCTTATAGTTTTCTGCATACAGGTCTTTTGTCTCCCTAGGTAGGTTTATTCCTAGGTATTTTATTCTTTTTGTTGCAATGGTAAAGGGAGTGTTTCCTTAATTTCTCTTTCAGATTTTTCATCATTAGTGTATAGGAATGCAAGAGATTTCTGTGCATTAATTTTGTATCCTGCAACTTTACCAAATTCATTGATTAGCTCTAGTAGTTTTCTGGTGGCATCTTTAGGATTCTCTATGTATAGTATCATGTCATCTGCAAACAGTGACAGTTTTACTTCTTCTTTTTCAATTTGTATTCCTTTTATTTCTTTTTCTTCTCTGATTGCCATGGCTAGGACTTCCAAAACTATGTTGAATGATAGTGATGAGTGTGGACATCCTTGTCTTGTTCCTGATCTTAGAGGAAATGCTTTCAGTTTTTCACCATTGAGAATGATGTTGGCTGTGGGTTTGTCGTATATGGCCTTTATTATGTTGAGGTAGGTTCCCTCTATGCCCACTTCCTGGAGAGTTTTTATCATAAATGGGTGTTGAATATCGTCAAAAGCTTTTTCTGCATCTATTGAGATGATCATATGGTTTTTCTTCTTCAATTTGTTAATATGGTGTATCACATTGATTGATTTGCGTATATTGAAGAATCCTTGCATCCCTGAGATAAATCCCACTTGATCATGGTATATGATCCTTTTAATGTGTTGTTGGATTCTGTTTGCTAGTATTTTGTTGAGGATTTTTGCATCTGTATTCATCAGTGATATTGGTCTGTAATTTTCTTTTTTTGTAGTATCTTTGTCTGGTTTTGGTATCAGGGTGATGGTGGCCTCATAGAATGAGTTTGGTAGTGTTCCTCCCTCCGCAGTTTTTTGGAAGAGTTTGAGAAGGATAGGTGTTAGCTCTTCTCTAAATGTTTGATAGAATTCACCTGTGAAGCCGTCTGGTCCTGGACTTTTGTTTGTTGGAAGATTTTTAATCACAGTTTCAATTTCATTACTTGTGATTGGTCTGTTAATATTTTCTGTTTCTTCCTGGTTCAGTCTTGGAAGGTTATACCTTTCTAAGAATTTGTCCATTTCTTCCAGTTGTCCATTTTATTGGCATAGAGTTGCTTGTAGTAGTCTCTTAGGATGCTTTGTATTTCTGTGGTGTCTGTTGTAACTTCTCCTCTTTCATTTCTAATTTTATTGATTTGAGTCCTCTCCCTCTTTTTCTTGATGATTCTGGCTAATGGTTTATCAATTTTGTTTATCTTCTCAAAGAACCAGCTTTTAGTTTTATTGATCCTTGTTATTGTTTTGTTTCTATTTCATTTATTTCTTTTCTGATCTTTATGATTTCTTTCCTTCTGCTAACTTTGGGTTTTGTTTGTTCTTCTTTGTCTAGTTCCTTTAGGTGTAAGTTTAGATTGTTTATTTGAGATTTTTCTTGTTTCTTGAGGTAGGCTTATATAGCTATAAACTTCCCTCTTAGAACTGCTTTTGCTGCATCCCATAGGTTTTGGATTGTCGTGTTTTCATTGTCATTTGTCTCTAAGTGTTTTTTGATTTCCTCTTTGATTTCTTCAGTGATCTCTTGGTTATTTAGTAACGTATTGTTTAGCGTCCATGTGTTTGTGTTTTTTACGTTTTTTTTCCCTGTAATTCATTTCTAATCTCCTAGCGTTGTGGTCAGAAAAGATGCTTGATATGATTTCAATTTTCTTAAATTTATTGTGGCTTGATTTGTGACCGAAGATGCGATCTATCCTGGAGAATGTTCCATGCGCACTTGAGAAGAATGTGTAATCTGCTGTTTCTGGATGGAATGTCCTATAAATACCAATTAAATCTATCTGGTCTATTGTGTCATTTAAAACTCTGTTTCCTTATTTATTTTCATTTTGGATGATCTGTCCATTGGTGTAAATGAGGTGTTAAAGTCCCCCACTATTGTTGTGTTACTGTCGATTTCCTCTTTTATAGCTGTTAGCAGTTGCTTTATGTTTTGAGGTGCTCCTATGTTGGGTGCATATATATTTATAATTGTTATATCTTCTTCTTGGATTGATCCCTTGATCATTATGTAGTGTCCTTCCTTGTCTCTTGTAACATTCTTTATTTTAAAGTCTATTTTATCTGATATGAGTATTGCTACTCCAGCTTTCTTTTGATTTCCATTTGCATGGAATATCTTTTTCCATCCCCTCACTTTCAGTCTGTATATGTCGCTAGGTCTGAAGTGGGTCTCTTGTAGACAGCATATAGATGGGTCTTGTTTTTGTATCCATTCAGCAAGCCTGTGTCTTTTGGTTGGAGCATTTAAGCCATTCACATTTAAGGTAATTATCGATATGTATGTTCCTTTGACCATTTTCTTAATTGTTTTAGGTTTGTTTTTGTAGGTCCTTTTCTTCTCTTGTGTTCCCCCTTAGAAAAGTTCCTTTAGCATTTGTTGTAGAGCTGGTTTGGCGATGAATTCTCTTAGCTTTTGCTTGTCTGTAAAGCTTTTGATTTCTCCATCGAATCTAAATGAGATCCTTGCCGGGTAGAGTAACCTTGGCTGTAGGTTCTTTCCTTTCATCACTTTAAGTATATCATGCCACTCCCTTCTGGCTTGTAGAGTTTCTGCTGAGAAATCAGCTGTTAACCTTATGGGAGTTCCCTTGTATGTTATTTGTCGTTCTTCCCTTGCTGCTTTCAATAATTTTTCTTTGTCTTTAATTTTTGCCAGTTTGATTACTATGTGTCTCGGCGTGTTTCTCCTTGGGTTTATCCTGTATGGGACTCTCTGCGCTTCCTGGACTTGGGTGGCTATTTCCTTTCCCATGTTAGGGAAGTTTTCGACTATAATATCTTCAAATATTTTCTCGGGTCCTTTCTCTCTCTCTTCTCCTTCTGGGACCCCTATAATGCGAATGTTGTTGCGTTTAATGTTGTCCCAGAGGTCTCTTAGGCTGTCTTCATTTCTTTTCATTCTTTTTTCTATATTCTGTTCCGCAGCAGTGAATTCCACTGTTCTGTCTTCCAGGTCACTTATCCGTTCTTCTGCCTCAGTTATTCTGCTATTGATTCCTTCTAGTGTAGTTTTCATTTCAGTTATTGTAATGTTCATCTCTGTTTGTTTGTTCTTTAATTCTTCTAGGTCTTTGTTAAACATTTCTTGCATCTTCTCGATCTTTGCCTCCATTCTTTTTCCGAGGTCCTGGATCATCTTCACTATCATTCTGAATTCTTTTTCTAGAAGGTTGCCTATCTCCACTTCATTTAGTTGTTTTTCTGGGGTTTTATCTTGTTCCTTCATCTGGTACATAGCCCTCTGCCTTTTCATCTTGTCTATCTTTCTGTGAATGTGGTTTTTGTTCCACAGGCTGCAGGATTGTAGTTCTTCTTGCTTCTGCTGTCTGCCCTCTGGTGGATGAGGCTATCTAAGAGGCTTGTGCAAGTTTCCTGATGGGAGGGACTGGTGGTGGGTAGAGCTGACTGTTGCTGTGGTGGGCAGAGCTCAGTAAAACTTTAATCCGCTTGACTGCTGATGGGTGGGGCTGGGTTCCCTCCCTGTTGGTTGTTTGGCCTGAGGCAACCCAACACTGGAGCCTACCTGGGCTCTTTGGTGGGGCTAATGGCGGACTCTGGGAGGGCTCATGCCAAGGAGTACTTCCCAGAACTTCTGCTGCCAGTGTCCTTGTCCCCACGGTGAAACAGCGCCACCCCCGGCCTGTGCAGGAGACCCGCCAACACTAGCAGGTAGGTCTGGTTCAGTCTCCCCTGGGGTCACTTCTCCTTCCCCTGGGTCCCGATGCGCACACTACTTTGTGTGTGCCCTCCAAGAGTAGAGTCTCTGTTTCCCCCAGTCCTGTCGAAGTCCTGCAGTCAAATCCCACTAGCCTTCAAAGTCTGATTCTCTAGGAATTCCTCCTCCCGTTGCCGGACCCCCAGGTTAGGAACCTGACGTGGGGCTCAGAACCTTCACTCCAGTGGGTGGACTTCTGTGGTGTAAGTGTTCTCCAGTCTGTGAGTCACCCACCCAGCAGTTATGGCATTTGATTTTACTGTGATTGCACCCCTCCTACCGTCTCATTGTGGCTTCTCCTTTGTCTTTGGATGTGGGGTATCTTTTTTTGGTGGGTTCCAGTGTCTTCCTGTCGATGATTGTCCAGCAGTTAGTTGTGATTCTGGTGTTCTCGCAAGAGGGAGGGAGAGCGCGTCCTTCTACTTCGCCATCTTGGTTCCTAACCCCATTCGAGATTTTTCTTTTTTCTTTGCTGTTTCAGAAGTTTGGAACAATTTTAGGTAACTTATTTTAGAATGGCAATAGGCTTGTTAATTCCCAATGTAATGTCTGCATTTGGGAAACTAATGTTTTGAGAATACAAAAAATATTTTTAAAAATCTTAGAAGAAAAAATACAGAAATACTATGTATAATGTAGTATTTGAAGTTACTTAGATGGAAAATAAAGTATTTAAAAATAGTAGATAAAAAAAATAGTAGGTTTACTCATGAAATTCATTATAATATAACGGTTACCTTTGAAGAGTGGGAGAATGGGTTAGGATGGGTGGTGACCAAAAGTGACTTTTGCATTATCCATAATGTTTACATCTTTAAGATAAAACTTAGTGTAATTATGGAAAAATATAAATTCTGGGTTTAGGAAATACCAGTGTTTAGTACATTAGTCTTCATACTTTCGAATGCAAGATTTTAAATTTTCTTGAAAATATTTGAAGATCAGATAACTCCTTTTAGCAGTTAATAGGAATGCTTCCTTTTAAACTTCACAGCTTGCAGTGTTACCTAGAAAGTTATTAGGAACAATAGCTAAAAGGTGGAACCAATACAAGTGTTCCTCAACAGATAAATGGATAAACAAAACCATGGTATATACATAATGATGAATATTTTTCAGCTGTAAAAAGGAATGAAATTCTGATACATGCTACGACATTAGTGAACCTTGAAAACATTATGCTAAGTGATATACGTCAGATGTAAAAGGACAAATAAGGTATAATTCCACTTATATGAACTATCTAGAATAGACAAATTCATAGAGACAGAAAGTGGATTAGAGGTTACCAGCGGCTGACTGGAGAATGAAATGGAGAATTTTTGCTAATGGATACAGAATTTCCATTTGGGGTGATGAAAAAGTTTGGGAAATAGTGGGGATGGTGGCACAGCATTGAAAATATAATTGACGCCACTGAGTTGTATACGTAAAAATGGTTAAAATGGAAAAATTTATATTACAAATGTTTTAACACACAGTTTTCAAGAATGATTTAGTTAAGTAGTAGTGTTATTTAGGGAAAAATCATGTTTAATTTTTATATTCTTAGGTAAGAAGATTATCTGTAAAAAGATTATTCCCACAATTAGTTGGTTGCTAGTTGACTTCCTCTTCAGTTAATGAACTAAGGTATATGTCAAGAAAGACATAAGTTCTCAAAATTTGTATAACTATTTTTTGTTTACTTGGACAAATGGCAGAAGTATTATAAAGATCTTTTTAAGCTATATTATTACTTCTAAAACCCAAGAGCCTTAGAGTAATTAATTTTATTACTGCTGTTTAAAATACTGGCTGCATGCTTTATTATCTTTGTTTTTAAGTTATGTTAAAGCTTTTTAATTTTGCATTTAATGAATATTAATAACTCTAGCCATATACATTTCCTTATCCTGAATCTGTGTGCTATTTCATACACTGAGGAAATAATGTCTCCTGATTCAAATTGTGTTGAAAATAAAATGTCAGCATTCCCATTTTTTGTTTTTGCTTTTTAAAATTATGTCTTTGAGATTTATTGATCAAGTTGTGTTTAAACTTTAACTTTCTTGAAAGTTCACGTAAACCGTGTTCGCCTCAGATAGTAACGTCTGTTTCTCTGCCTAGGAGGAAGAAAATTACAGAGAAGAGGGAGATCCTAGAACAAGGGCATCAGATCCACAATCTCCACCCCAAGTATCTCGTCATAAATCACACTACCGTAATCGAGAACACTTTGCTACTATACGGACGGCATCACTGGTATGTTCTACTGCAAATTAGAAATATATTTTTCATGTTGGACATTGGCACCTATACTCAAGTATAATTATCTCTCTGGTTTTTTTTTTATTCGGGGTTTATGTTGCAAAACATTTATTCAACATTTAACTACGTCTTATGAGAAAGATATTATACAAAGCACTCTGAGAGATGTGTACACAAATAAGTAATATATTAGAATATATTGAATTAGCTTAAGAGGGCTAAAAGGTACTAAATAGGAATTCAGATTACCTTTGAATCAGGGCATAAAGGGAGTATTTATAAAATAAATCATCTGAGCCTTTAATAATTAGTTGGTTTTAGGCACGGGGGAGAGGAAAAAAGTAATTTCCACCTAAGAATTGATCAAAATGAGGGGGGGGGCATGTTTGGGAAATAGCAAGTAATCCAATTTGATATACTCAAAATGTAGTTCTTCTGATTTCCCAAATACTAAAAATGGATTATTTGTTCATTACAAGGATGTTGTTGTACTGGGGTACTCATAACCCTCATCAGTCAGATATGTAGGACCAAAACATGATAAAGAATACTTCCTAGGGATAGAAAGAAAATATGTTAAGATATCAAAGGGAAAATAGGTTATTAGAAAATATGACAGAAAGAAAAAAATATATGGGAGTTATCTGAATTATCAACTACATAGCAGATCTTATAAATCCCATGCTGTGGCCCATGAATCTGAATGATGTCTAAGGTCAAGAACACCATCCCCTACCATAATTCAAGTCATTCCTACTATTCTACAACATGTAAATAATTCTTTGAACAGAGCAAGTAGCAAACAATGATTGCTTAATTTTTTCATGACTATTTTAATAAATACCTCGACAGGGGCCAGCTTGTGGGAAAACATCTTTGTGACTGGGCACATATTAAGTGTTTCCCAAGCAAGCCTTCTGTCCCAAATTTTGGCTCCCTCAAATTAATTAAGGACACTATTTATTTATTTAGTCAGTTAATTAGTTAGTTAGTTAGTTAGTTAGTTAGTTAGTTGTGCTGTGCTGCATGGCTTGCGGGATGTTAATTCTTCAACCAGGAGTCCTAACCACTGGACCGCCAGGGAGTTCCGTAAGGACAGTCTTAAAAAGTTATGGCTTTAGGGCTTCCCCGGTGGCGCAGTGGTTGAGAATCCGCCTGCCAATGCAGGGAACACGGGTTCGAGCCCTGGTCCGGGAAGATCCCACATGCCGAGGAGCAACTAAGCCCTTGCGCCACAACTACTGAGCCTGTGCTCTAGAGCTCGTGAGCCACAACTACTGAGCCTGCGTGCTGCAACTACTGAAGGCCGCGTGCTGCAACAACTGAAGCCTGGGTGCCTAGAGCCCATGCTCCGCAACAAGAGAAGCCACCACAATGAGAAGCCCTCATACCGCAACAAAGAGTAGCCCTGCTCACCACAACTAGAGAAAGCCTGTGCGCAGCAATGAAGACCCAACACAGCCAAAAATAAATTAAAAAAAAAAAAAGTTTTAGAAAACTTAAGATCCATATCCTTAAACCTAGTAAGTCTATTTATTTCAAGTAAGACATTCAGAGAGTAGGTATATTTGTGTACAAAGATATGAGTAGCTATATTATTCAATATGATTACCACGTACCATAACTCAGTCTGACTTATGCCTTGGATTTTTTTCATACAATAAAATGCGTAGATCTTAGGTATTCAATTTGAAGTATTTTTAGTGGTACACATTATGTTAACCATCGACTAAAAAAAAAAAATATTAAAATTTATTGTCATCCCAGAAAGTTTCCTCATACCCCTTTAGTCAACTCTCCACTGTCATGACCACCACTTTCTGTTTCTTCACTGTTGTTAGTTCTAACTGTTTTTGGATTTTATATAGGTGGAATCACACAGAATGTACTCTTTTGTGTCTGGCTTATTTTGCTCAGCTTAATGTTTTTGAGATTCATCTATATTGTGTTCATCAAAGTTCATTCTTTTTTATTACTGTAAATATATTTTCATTGTGTGAATATACCACAATTTTTTAATCCATTCTTCTATTGAGGAACACTTGGTTTGATTCCTGTTTGGGGCTATTACACATAAGATTGTTATAAACATTCTTATACAAGCCTTTATGTGAACATTATGTTTTAATTTCTTTTTGGTAAATACCTAAGAGTAGAATTGCTGAGTCATGGGGTATATATATGTTTAACTTCCTCTGTCAGTTTTCCAAAATGGTTGTACCATTTCACATGCCTATCAGCAATGTGTAAGAGTTCCAGTTGGTCTATATCCTCTCCAACATTTGGTGTTGTCACTTTTTTTAGCCATTGTAGTGGGTGTGAAATGGAATCTCATAGTGGATTTTTTTGTTTTTTGCATTTTCCTGTGACTAAAGATGTCACCATAATAAGCACCTTTTCATGTGCTTATTGTCTTTTCATATTTCTTCTTTAGTGAAGTGTCTCTTCAACTCTTTTGCCTGGTTTCTTATTCAGATGTTCACATTATAATATTGATTTGTACGAGTTCTTTATATAGTCTGGTTACAAGTATTATATCTCATATATATCTTGCAAATGTTTTTTCTTCATCTGTGGTTTACCTAGTCTTTTTCTTACTGTTGTCTTGATGAGAGGTTAAAATTTTTTAGTTTTAAATTCCAATTTAAACAACCAAATTAAAACATAGGTAAAGGACTTGAATAAACATTTCTGCAAAGAATATATACAAATGGCTAACAAGCACATGAAAAGTGCTCAACATCATTAGTCATTTGGGAAATGCAAATCAAAACCACAAAGAGGTACCACCTCACATCCACTAGGATGGCTATTTTTTAAAAACAGAGGGCCTTCCCTGGTGGCACAGTGGTTAAGAATCCGCCTGCAAATGCAGGGGACATGGGTTCGAGCCCTGGTCCGGGGAGATCCCACATGCCGCGGAGCAACTAAGCCCGTGCGCCACAACTACTGAGCCTGTGCTCCAGAGCCCGTGAGCCATAACTACTGAGCCTGCGTGCTGCAACTACTTAAGCCCGCGTGCCTAGAGCCCATGCTCCGCAACAAGAGAAGCCACTGCAGTGAGAAGCCTGTGCACTGCAAGAAAGAGTAGCTCCCACTTGCCGCAACTAGAGAAAGCCTGCGTGCAGCAACGAAGACCCAACGCAGCCAAAAATAAATAAATAAATAAATAAATTTAAAAAAATAATAATCTGCAGTGAACAGGAAGGTACAGATATCTTTTACAAAAAGGAAAAGAAAAGAAAAAACAAAATAACAAGTGTTGGAGGGAGTGCAGAGAAATTGGAACTCCTGTATATTGCTGGTAGGAATGTAAAGTGGTTCAGCTGCTGTGGAAAACAGTTGATGATGCCTCAAAAACTTAAACATAGATTTACCACATGACCCAGCTGTTCTACTACTAGGTATATACCCAAAAGAATTGAAAACAGTTACTCAAACAAGTACACTACACACATGTTCACAGCAGCACTATTCACAATACCCAAAAAGTGGAAACAACACAGATATTAATATTCACCAGTGGATGAATGTATAAACAAATTATGGTATATGCAAACAATGGAATATTATTTAGCTATAAAAAGGAATGAAATACTGATATGCTATACAACATGGATGAACCTTGAAAACATGCTAAATTAAAGAAGCCAGACACAAAAGGTCACATATTATATGACTCTATTTATATGAAATATCCAGAGTAGATAAATCCATAGAGACAGAAAACAGATTGGTGGTTACCAAAAGGGGAGAATGGGGAGCAGCTGCATAACAGGTACAGGGTTTTCTTCTGAGGTGGTAAAGCTGTCTTTTAAGTAGATAGAGGTGGTGGTTGCCTAACATTGTGAATATACTAAATGCTGCTGGGTTTATTCACTTTAAAATGATTAATTTTATATTATGTGAATTTCACCTCAATTAAAAAATTCAGTTTATACATTTTTGTCTTTATAGTCAGGGCTTTTTGTGTCCTGCCCAAGAAATATTTGCCTGCACTATGGTCATGAAGATATTTTGGTTTTTTTCCTACTTTATGATTCTGGATTTCGTGTTTATGTCAAATGATTCTCAAATTAATTTTTGTATATAGAGTGATACAGAAGTCAAGATTTTTGTTTTTGCTTTTATATACAGAGAACCAGTTGCGTGAGCAGAATTTGATGATAACACATTTTTTCCTCTTTGAATTGACTTTTTGGTGGAAAATCAATTGACTAAATATATTTGGGTCTATTTCTAGATTTTATTCTGTTCCTTTGATCTATTCAGCCTATTCTTCCACCAATTCCACATTGTTTGGATTACTGAAATGTGTGTCTTCCAACTTTTTTTCCCTCAAGATTGTTTTGGCTATTGTAGGTCCTTTACATTCCAATATAAACTTTAGAACCAGCGTGTCTATTTCTTTAGGAGACCACCTGGAAATTTAATTGGAAACTGCTCACTGGAATCTCTTCCAGTGATTGTCTACTTGGCTAAATAGTAGAGTGGTCTAAAATGCTTCTGAAATAAAAATGTTTTGCTTAATTTTATTCTTTTCTCTCCATTGTTTGTGTGTCTAGGTTACAAGGCAAATGCAAGAACATGAGCAGGACTCTGAGCTTAGAGAACAAATGTCTGGCTATAAGAGAATGAGGCGGCAACATCAAAAGCAGCTGATGACTCTGGAAAATAAGTTAAAGGCTGAGATGGATGAACATCGCCTCAGATTAGACAAAGATCTTGAAACACAACGTAACAATTTTGCTGCAGAAATGGAGAAACTTATCAAGAAACATCAGGCTGCCATGGAAAAAGAGGTGGCTGATTCAGTATTACTAATTTATTTACTCTAGATTGTAACCATCTCAGAATTAACCAAGATGGCATTTTGACGTTAGGATATATCTTCCCCAGAACCAAGCAAATCAGTTGGGGAAAGGAAGAAACATTTATGTAACTTGTATAATATCAGGTACTGAGTCTGGGAACTAACAGATGTGGGATTATTTCCTGACACTGATAGTTTTATAGTATCACAGTGGGTAAATCATGCAACCATTCTAGGCCCTAGGTACCCTGATTATCTGAGGAGTTTGTTAATCACCTATCAATAGGTGATTTAGGTCTCGAAAAATCATTCATGATTCTCTTCTCTGTGATTTTTGGAGACCTATCTTAAATTTATAGCAGCATTTTAATATCAGAGAATAATTGAAGATTACAGAGAATGTTAGAGATAATAAAAGAGGTTCAGATTAAGATTTAGCCCATTTGTGGGTTTGGTTTTTTTTTTAATATTTATTTATTTATTTTTGGCTGCATTGGGTCTTCATTGCTGCGCGCAGGCTTTCTCTAATTGCAGCGAGTGGGGGCTACTCTTTGTTGCAGTGCACGCATTTCTCATTGCGGTGGCTTCTCTTGTTGCAGAGCACGGGCTCTAGGCATGCGGGTTTCAGTAGTTGTGGCACACAGGCTCAGTAGTTGTGGCTCACAGGCTCTAGAGCTCAGGCTCAGTGGTTGTGGCACACAGGCTTCGTTGCTCTGCGGCATGTGGGATCTTCCCAGACCAGGGCTCGAACCCGTGTCCCCTGCATTTGGCAGGCGGATTCTTAACCACTGCACCACTAGGGAAGTCCCAGCCCATTTGTTTTTTGGTTTTTTTAATTCATTTTTGGCTATGTTGGGTCTTGGTTGCGGCATGTGGGATCTTCGTTGCAGCATGCGAGATCTTTCGTTGTGACGCCCGGGGTCTTCGTTGCGGCTCACAGGCTTCTCTCTAGTTGTGGCGCATGGGCTCCAGAGTGCGTGGGCTCTGTAGTTGTGGCACGTGGGCTCCAGAGCACATGGGCTCTGTAGTTTGCCATACGCAGGCTCTCTAGTGGAGGCGCGCGGGCTTAGTTGCCTTGCAGCATGTGGGATCTTAGTTCCCCAACCAGGGATTGAACCCGCATCCCCTGCATTGGAAGGCTGATTCTTTTTTTCTTTTTTTTTAATATATATATATATTTTTTTTTTTTTAATTAATTAATTAATTAATTTTTATTTTTGGCTGTGTTGGGTCTTCGTTTCTGTGCGAGGCCTTTCTCTAGTTGTGGCGAGCGGGGGCCACTCTTCATTGCTGTGCGCGGGCCTCTCACTGTCGTGGCCTCTCTTGTTGCGGAGCACAGGCTCCAGACACTCAGGCTCAGTAGTTGTGCCTCATGGGCCCAGTTGCTCCGCGGCATGTGGGATCATCCCAGACCAGGGCTCGAACCCATGTCCCCTGCATTGGCAGGCAGATTCTCAACCACTGTGCCACCAGGGAAGCCCGGAAGGCTGATTCTTAACCACTGGACAACCAGGGAAGTCCCAGCCCATTTGTTTTTTTACAAATAAGTGTCATTTTACTGTATGATTTAAGTATATTTTTTTAGGATTCTTGTTATGTGAGACCTTTTCTTCTAATGTTTTTTTTTTTTAATTAGTTTATTTATTTATATTTTTGGCTGTGTTGCGTCTTCGTTTCTGTGCGAGGGCTTTCTCTGGTTGCGGCAAGCGGGGGCCACTCTTCATCGCGGTGTGTGGGCCTCTCACTATCGCGGCCTCTCTTGTTGCGGAGCACAGGCTCCAGACGCGCAGGCTCAGTAGTTGTGGCTCACGGGCCTAGTTGCTCCGCGGCATGTGGGATCTTCCCATACCAGGGCTTGAACTCGTGTCCCCTGCATTGGCAGGCAGATTCTCAACCACTGCGCCACCAGGGAACCCCCTCTTCTAATGTTTTTGATGTCCCATCAGTTAAATTTTATTTTGATAGTCACATTTGTCAGGTAAAATGTAAGCTTCTTTGTAAATTCACACAATATCTAGAAGTGTGTCTGGCTTGTCCACATTGAGGCATTATTTATTATAGTTACCCTGTTCAGCCTTTCCCGCCAAAATAGAAGAACTACCCTCTCATAATAGAGAATTTGGCAAAATAATTTACAGAGTAAATAATTATTTGCTTTTGAAATAATTTGATGAAAGAATATATAGATATTTAGAATCCTGTTAGGCATTGGATAGTATTTTTAATAACTCGGGAAGAAGTAGATACTAACATATTTAGAAAAGCAAATCATGAAACAGGATGTGCAATATGATTACAGATTTATTTAAAATGTATGTATGCATAGAAGTAGATAGGAAGGGTGTGCACCAAAATGTTTATATTGGTTATCTCTGGGTGGTAAAATCATACAAGATTTTTTTGTGTTTTTCTGTATTTCCTAAATGATCTACAATGAATATGCATTGCTTATATAATCAGAAATAAAACAGTATGATATGTATCTAATATTTAACATTTTCATATTACTTAATATATAAGTTAAAGGTCAGGGTTTAATTTGAAGAGGAGTATATTACATTATTTAATATACAAATCAATCTAGATAAAAGGTCATGACTTAATTATATTTGTGGATAAATATATATTTGTTTTATTTTCTTGGGGGAGGACATATTGTTAAATTTTTAAAAAGGTGAAAACGTTTTGATTCTGTAAAAGATCAACATATTAAAGATGAGTTCCATTTTACTGGTTCTCTGAAATTCAAATAATAAGATGCTATGTAATTGGTATTGGGAATGCTTATACTGATTTTATGTTCTTAAGGGGAAAAATATCCTTAGTGGTATATATTAAACTGTTGCTTTGAATCTACTTAACTAATATGATCCATTTTTTAAATTTCCCATAGGCTAAAGTGATGGCCAATGAAGAGAAAAAATTTCAGCAACATATTCAGGCCCAACAGAAGAAAGAACTAAACAGCTTTTTGGAGTCCCAGAAAAGAGAATATAAACTTCGAAAAGAACAGCTTAAGGAGGTATCTATTTTATAAAAGTTTTCAAGCCAGTTGTCTACTTATTGATTTTATCTATTGATGTTGATCGATTCATAGAACCATTAGGATAAATTCTTCTTTTGTTGTTTGTGGCCACTAAATGTTTACCAGTTTGAATGAAGGCATTGATTTTAATCAGTTACTCTTCAACAGAGATCTTCAATTGAGTAGGATCTAAAAAGAATCATCTCCTAAAAATATAAATTATTTTATTTATGATAGCTTTCGTATGCACTTACTAAATAACTGACTCACTAAAAATAAAATACTTGAGCTGTGATCGACGTGGAAGCAACTTAAGGGCGGCTGGCCTGGGCTCAGGGCTAGAATCCCTGAGGACCCAGGAAAGGGCAAGGAGGCGGTGGCAGGCTCCCCAAGGATGGGTCCGAAATCATCAGGATCTAGACGGGTATTTGGCTTCAGGGCATTTATTTCATGTCCCTGCGTAGAGGCCCTGGGGCCAGGTGTGGGGGCAGGAGACCAGGCAGGGGTAGCAATAAATAACACTGACAGACAGAGCTCCCCTCGAGACAGATGAGATTAAAGGAGGTTACAGGGGAGCCACACAATGCGGAGGTGGGGCACTGGCAGGGTGGGGGCAGCTGGGAGGGAGGGGTAGGCCAGGCCCTCATTGTCACCTGCCGCATCCCTTTCCTGCCCCAGCCCCCACTACTTTGGGGAGGAAGGGAGCCCCCCCCCAAAAAAATACTTGAGCTGTGAAAGGAAGCCACACATTTCTTTTTTTAAAAGTAGACCATACCAGGCTTCCCTGGTGGCGCATAGTTAAGAATACGCCTGCCAGTGCAGGGGACACAGGTTCGAGCCTTACTCCGGGAAGATCCCACATGCCGTCAGCTAAGCCCGTGTGCCACAATTACTGAGCCTGCGCTTTAGAGTCCGCGAGCCACAACTACTGAGCCTGTGTGCCGCAACTACTGAAGCCCACGCGCCTAGAGCCCGTGCTCTGCAAGGAGAAGCCACCGCAATGAGAAACCCACGTACTGCAACAAAGAGTAGCCCCTGCTCGCCGCAACTAGAGAAAGCCTGCGCACAGCAACGAAGACCCAACGCAGCCAAAAATAAATAAATTAATTAATTAATTTATGTAAAAAAAAAAAGTAGACCATACCTTCTTACTTTTGGCTCAGAAGATTACAATAATTTGTTCATAGAGTAAGGATAAGAGGCATATTTGCTCATCACATTTTCTTTAATAGCAAAACATGCTGATTATTTATTTATGATTCCACGATTTCATATTTATTTGCTCTCCATGTGCTGCATTTTTGAACTTCTTTTAAAAGCAGATGTAGTCTGACTTTGAAGAACGCCTTGATTGTTCCAAGGCAGTTTCTGAAAGGGGTTAACTATTCAGGATAGTAGTCAGGAGAGAGAAATGATATGTCTCAATTTAGACCCCCTTTTACAGACTGATTGACTGAAATTTTTAGTCCATGTAATTAATTATTAGGGCACTGATAAATTAATTGGTCTTGATAAAATAATAGTAATCTCTTTGCTAGTAATGCTTTTGTTTGTGTAGGAATTTATAGTCACTTACTTAAATGTTATTATGGACATATTGTTGGCACAAAAACTTGCTGTATATTCCCTGCCAACTGAGCTTCATTGAAAAGATTTTTCTAACTCTAAAGGGTATATAACCTGTAATGTATTCCCGTGACTGTAATACAAAAGCCAAACTCTATATTGGCACATTGGGTTTGGAAAGACTGTAAATAGGTCCCCAACTGTAAATAAATATCCAACAAAAGGCAGTTTTACAGATCCGTTTCCCAGTGAAATGAGATTTTAGCTTTATGGGTGCATTGCTTTAGGTAATCCTTTAGGCATATAACAGGTAGTCCAGCTAATAAATTCGTTTTCTTTTAGAAGCCAAATTAGTGTGTATTTATGTATGTGAGTTCATTTAAAACAATGATTTTTAGCATAGAGGAAGGGATATACTAGAATCTTAGTGGAGAAGTTCCCTGGCAAAAGATTTTGAAAAATATACCCAGGTGATTATTTATGTGCCCTTTCTCTTCCCATAGTGTATGTACACATATACCCTTAAGTTTAGAACTACTAAATTTTTTTTAATGTGTTTGTATATCTTATGAACTAAAGTTATAAAGAATTGATCTCTTTCTTGAAAACCAGGGGAAGGACCATAAGGTTAGTAGTCTTTGAAAAATTATCTTATACCTAGGAAAGATGGCTTATTTATATACTGTGCAACATTGTTGCTTTTTAGGTTGAAGATATATTAGTATTAATTATCATCCTAGAGTTTGCCTCATTGAGTGCATTGTCAGTGTTCTCATCTGGTCCAATATAAATGCATTTTCATTTAGGTAGTTTGTAAGATAATATATATATGTATTTTTTGAAGTATAGTTGATTTACAATGTTGTGTTAATTTCTGCTGTACAGCAAAGTGACTCAGTTCTACATATGTATATTCTTTTTCATATTCTTTTCCATTATGGTTTATCATAGGATATTGAATATGGTTCCCTGTGGTATGCAGTAGGGCCTTGTTGTTTGTCCATCCTATATGTAATAGTTTGCATCTGCTAATCCCAAACTCCCAGTCATTCCCTCCCCACCGCCACCGGCAAGTCTGTTCTCTATACCTGTGAGTCTGTTTCTGTTCGTAGATATGTTCATTTGTGTCATATTTTAGATTCCATATATAAGTGATATCATATAGTATTTGTCTTTCTCTTTTTGACTTACTTTGCTTAGTATGATAATCTCTGGGTCCATCCATGTTGCTGCAAAAGGCATTATTTCATTCTTTTTTATGGATGAGTAGTATTCCATTGTATATATATACCACATGTAAGGTAATATTTTATTTTCACTTTTATTATTTTTTTATTGGAGTATAATTGCTTTACAATGTTGTGTTAGTTTCTGCTGTACAATGAAGTGAATCAGTTATATGTACACCTACATCCCCTCCCTCTTGGAACTCCCTCCCACCCCCGCCCCCCCATCTCCCCCATCTAGGTTTTCACAGAGCACCGAGCTGAGTTTCCTGTGCTTTATAGCATGTTCCCACTAGCTGTCTATTTTACGCATGGTAGTGTATATATGTCAATCCTAATATCCCAATTCTTCCTACTCCCCCCTTCCCCCCCCTCCTGTGTCCACAGGACCGTGGAAGGTAATATTTTAAATGCTATAGAAAAGCACTGATTTTGATTTGTTTAGTTAAATACCATTCATAAAAAGGGTTTCTATTCTCCCATGGTTTTGTTGATTTTCCATTTAATTTCTAATTCTTTTATACTGAGTCTATCCATAATTTTGGCAAAAATTTAATATTTAGAATGTCAGAAACCAAGAAGTGACACATTAGATGTATTTTTGCCCTAATATTAATTCATATAAATGATTTTTACCTGAAAGCACTGCCTTATGTCTCTTCTTGGGAAGCACTTAAAGAATGATGTGTTTTACTTCATTTACCACTATTGTGTGCTTTTAAAGCTAGGAACCATCATAAATGTAGCTGTGTAAAGCTAAAAGGTATGCATGTTTTCTAACATACATTTCTCTTTTCCTGTCCTACTTCACCAGTTAACTCAAGAAAAGGAAAATATTACCTTCCTCCTTAAGGTCATTGCCCTGCCTTGAACATTGGAAAGGACACAGATTAAGTACTTTTATTTAAATGTACCAAATACCAGATGATATATTCATGCAATTAATTTTTATGTATTTTGAACTGAGTTATTTTTTATGTTGCCAGGAGCTGAATGAAAATCAGAGCACCCCCAAAAAAGAAAAACAGGAGTGGCTTTCAAAGCAGAAGGAGAATATACAGCATTTCCAAGCAGAAGAAGAGGCTAACCTTCTACGGCGTCAGAGACAATACCTAGAGCTGGAATGCCGTCGCTTCAAGAGAAGAATGTTACTTGGGCGCCATAACTTAGAACAGGACCTTGTCAGGGAGGTACGTTTGAAACGAGAATATTTCCTGAAAGTATGTTTGTCACTTCCCAGACTCAGGGTCTTTGCACTTGTACCTCCCTCAGCCTGAATTCTTCTTCCCTAGATTATCTACATGGCTTGCTTCCTCCCTTCATGTCTCTCCTCAGATACCACCTGCTCAGAAATGCCTTCCCTAATGTCCAAATCCATCTTCTTCTTTAAATGTTCTTCTCTCACTTCTCTCTCTTACACGTACACACTTTTTGGGGGGAAGTTTCTCGTCCTGCCTAGAATGGAAATTTTACGAAGTCACTGGTTTTGTTCAGGTCTTTATATCCCCCTAGTATCTGGCCCATAGTAGGTATTCAATAAATATTTATTAAATACATATTAAATCTATGAATGAGAGGGGTGTTCATTTTTAAATACCATAAAATTATTGGATACTTTATACCTTTTGAACTGAAATGGGTGCCATGAAGTATGTGTTATCATTTAACACATTTTTTATAATCATGTAATTATTAATTGGGCAAATGTAGAAATTCTTATGCCAGTGAAAACAAATATTCTCTCTTATCAGTGATACCTGTGAGTACAGATTAATTTATTTCCAAGAGTGGCTTAAAATAAACTTTAAGTACAGCATAATTGTTCAAATTCACTAATAATTAAAGAAATTCAAATTAAAACAGTTGCATCAATTAAATAAGAACAGTTTAAAAGACTAGCAACATTGAATCCTAGTAGTGGCATTGGGAAATGTGCATTGTTGGTAAGAATATAAATTGATACTGATATATTGATAGATATGCTTTTATCTATCAAATCCACTTCTAGAACTCTATCCTAAAGAAATAATAACATGATTATATGATGCATCATGCATAAACATTTAATGAAAATTTCTTTATCAAGCAAAAAATGGAAAATTATGGTATTACAAAGCAGAAGCTTACTATGAAACTTGAAAAAAAAAAAGAATCTGTATATACTGATCTGATCTGGGTATATATCCATTATATTGTTAGGTGAAGAAAGCACATTACATGCCTATAATGTATGTTATTCAGTTTTTAAAACTGTATGTTTTTGTGTAATAGATGTTTCACGATAAGCATGGGGAAGGTTGGGAAGCATTTGCACCAAACTGTTGGCCTCTGGAGAAAGGGTTTGCAGGGGCAAAGGGGGTAGGTTTGACTTCTGTGTGTGTGTGTGTGTTTTACACTTGTTTTTAATCTGAAAAAAAAAAAGAATTAGAACATTTATTGAGCAGCATGTGCGAGGTATTGTTCTGAGAACTTTCCATTTAGGAACTCACTTCATCCTCACATTAAATCTGTGAAATAGCTATATTATTATCTTCATTTGAAAAGTGATGAAACTGAAGCACAGAGAGTTTAAACAATTAACCCAAGGACTTAGGGCTCATAGGTAGCAGAGCCAGATCCATGTTCTTATCCACTATACTGTGCTGGGTATACTGCCTATAATAGAATTGAATAGGATACTCTGAAGAAATTCAAAGAATGGCTTAGGAGTTCTCTTCAAATATAAAATTGGGAAACAATAAAGAAAGAAAAGAAAGAAGGACATTAAGCCTACTGAGATAGATTTGATATGTCTTAAGCTTTTTGCATAAAATAGTATTAATGAATAGTAAATGAATAGAATAAGGAAATTGGTGCTACTAATTGCCCATTTACTGCAGTAAAGGTCATAAAATCTAATATTTACTATGTAGTCAGTATTGAATCTGAGGATTACATCTACTTTCCTGGTTAATCTATTTCTTAGGAATTTTTTTCCTGGCATTGTACAGCAATAAATTATACCTTTGTCTTTTGTGTTATGGATTAGGAGTTAAATAAAAGACAGACTCAAAAGGACTTAGAGCACGCCATGCTGCTGCGACAGCATGAGTCCATGCAAGAACTGGAGTTCCGCCACCTCAACACAATTCAGAAGATGCGCTGTGAGTTGATCAGATTGCAGCATCAAACTGAGCTCACTAACCAGCTGGAATATAATAAACGAAGAGAACGAGAACTAAGGCGAAAGCATGTCATGGAGGTTCGACAACAGCCTAAGAGTCTGAAGGTACCTTTAGCCTAAGCTGCTTGACAAAGAGGAAGAGGGATAAAAGGCATCCATATAAGCAGTAAAAGTCTAAGACAGAAGTCTGTCGTAAAGAAATTGAATAAACTTTTTTCTTTTCATTTTAAGCATGTTCAATTAGTTTTAACATGGAGTGTCTGTAGCTACAGACTTTTGCTCATGTATTTCTCAGTAGAGTACCGAAAAAATTTTAACTGTGGGAAAGGCATAAATAAGAATCAAAATTTTTATTTTAATGTACCCAAATGTCCAATGCTGACATTACAGTCTACATGTCAACATGCTAACTAACCTGTTGGCTTCTCTTTATTGTTCCAAGTAATACAGTTTGGGAATCTTATTTGCTCTTAGTGTGATTTGTATCCAAAAAAGACAGTAAGTTCCTAGTCAGTACAGAAGCCAGTGAATGAAAAAAAATGCCTTTTACCCCCTCTCCCTTCATCGTCTGTGCTTATCTTAAGAGGAATAGTGGAATCACCACAGTGTTACTCCCATTCTGCTTATTTTCTTTATGTGTTTGGTAGTGTAGGTGAGACCATGGCGTGGTAGTTGGGGTATGTATTTTTTAATTAGCATGTCAGAGTGGAGCAAGTTGTTATATGCCCTCCCCCAACCAAATAAGGAAAGACAAGTGTTGGTGATATATATAATACCAAAGAACTTTAAATCTTATGTTTGCTTTGTATAGAGGAATTCATTCACATGGTATGAAATTCAAAAGACACCAAAGTATTATAAAGGTAAAGGTTTCCATCTCTCCTTGTCCCTCTGGCCACCTTGTCCAGCCCCTGCCACCAAATTTAACCAGAGTTAACAATTCAAAGAAAATTTTCAATTTTATAACTTGTAATAAATATTTGAAAGAGCGTAATCATATGTATCTTAATAAAAACAAAAACCACTCACGATACAGACTCTCATCAATAGTAGTACCTCAAATAATCTGTACATGATTTCGCATTTTAAACTTTTATTTACATCCAGTAAGGCCCAGGTCCCACAGTATTTTCTTTTAAAACCCTACCCCCTTATCTGAATAACTGTCCTGGAGTGAAGTGAAATTCATTCACAGGGGTAATCTGTGTCAAAATCTAGAAGCTGCACCACACCCAATGGTATCTCTTGATTCCCACTCAACTCCATTCAAACAAGCTGTCTTTAACAAAAGTATAGAAGCAAAGTTGTTTTTACCCTTTCCTTGTGAACCTGAGTAAAATTTCACTTTGTTTTCCGAACAGCTGATTAACATCATTTACAGAGTAGCTTATGTTGACTACTCACATAATCTTCATTAGTCATTGCTTAGAAAATTGGAATTCATAATGATTTTTCAAATTTATTTTGTCTCTGTAGGGGAGAGGTATATACTCTTTTGGCTATAGAATAGATAATTTCCCACCAAAAGATTAGTTAAATAACATGTCTATGAAATTAATGACTGTTTTAAAGTCAGCAGCACCCAGAGTAAACCAAACTGAAAGCTTTTTAGTTTTCTATCGTCATACCATAAATTTGATATGACTGCATTTCTGTAGGGCTTGGCATAGAGTTGTTTGATGTTTAACCATTCCTTTCTGTTTTTTGTTGTTGCCTTTTCAGTTTGAAAGCTTGTAAATACTAGTGTAATCTTCACAGATACTATACAAAAAGTGAGGCAAAAAATAATGTTTCACAATTATAGTCAGATGTAGAATAGAATGTCTCCTTCTGATGACAGATGAGCTCAAGATTTTCCATAAAAGAGATTGTTCTGTTCCTTTACTAGGGAAGAAAACCATCATGTTCCTCTTAGTTACGTATTTCTATCTACTTACTCAATTTGAACAAAACTGACTTGATTTTAATACCAAGTTATCCCATTTTTATTTACCTAAGTAATGGTTGCCTCTTCCAACTTTTTCCAGGACTTTAAAGGGAGGTAGGGGGACTTCAGTTTTAGCACTTAGTAATTTGACTAAGATTTGGGGTGAGGGGTTTGGGGTACTATGTCTATGGAATGGGTTGGATATACGCCTGCTCTGTTGTTTCTTCATCTGGCATCCAGATTATGTTTTGTCAGTGTTAAATGAGTAGAAACAACTGTAACTTACATTCATCTTGCTTTCACTTGAGTCAAACATTGAGGGATATAGTCTATTCTTGGTACGAGTATTACTCTTCTTATAGAAAAAAAATTTTTCAAGGAGCTTTTTTTTCCCTCATTAGGCTAGTGATGAGGAATGATTACAGTTTTCTTGGCACAATATTTTAAAAATAAAAACTTTTAAAAGAATAGAGGCTGTTATACAGAGGTAGAAGAGAATGTCTAAATGTCATTGTCCCATTCCTGGCTAACTTGGAAGAATTTTGTTAACCAAGGACAGTATTTAAGAGTGGTGCCACTGGGACTTCCATGGCTGTCCAGTGGTTAAGACTTTGCCTTCCAATGCAGGGGGTGCAGGTTCAGACCCTGGTCGGGAGCTAAGATCCCACGTGCCTCACGGCCAAAATACCAAAACATAAAACGGAAGCAATATTGTAACAAATTCAATAAAGACTTTAAAAATGGTCCACATCAAAAAAAATCTATAAAAAAAAAACTTACTTGTAACTAAATGTACTAGTAAAATAATGAGTATTACCTTAAGTCCTATGAAAAAAGTAAGGTTTTTGATATTGTAATGTTTTAAATTAGAGCCTTTGTTACAAAAATACATAGAACGTAATGGTTTGACCTAATAACCAAGTGGAAAAGTACTGTACCTGCAACCTTATGGTCTGACCTTTTTGTTTTTCATCTCCTTGTCTCCTAGTAGCCTTTATTTTCATATAAGCATAAGGTATAACAAATGTCATATGTTAAAAATTATGTACATCTTTTTTTTCCTTCCCAGTCTAAAGAACTCCAAATAAAAAAGCAGTTTCAGGACACCTGCAAAATCCAAACCAGACAGTACAAAGCATTAAGAAATCACCTACTGGAGACTACACCAAAGAGTGAGCACAAAGCTGTTCTGAAACGGCTCAAGGAGGAGCAGACCCGGAAGTTAGCCATCTTGGCTGAACAGTATGACCACAGCATTAATGAAATGCTGTCCACCCAAGCTGTGAGTTTGTTTTATTTAAGCAAAACAAATTCAGTGCCCCTTTCATCCCACCACCTGAATGAAATCCCAGCAATTAAAATACTGGTTGGAAGTGATAGCTCTCCCTACAGCCTGAGAAATAGTGGTGGTTATCTATATTTTTCCTGTTCTCTGCATTGCTTGGAGGTAGGCATGATTTATATAGAATTCTCATTGATACATTTAGTCATGAGGTTCTAAATAGGCGCTCTGCCAGTGCCTCTCAGGTGTTCAGCACATATCCCAACGGTATAGGAGGATTAGAGCAGCAGCTTTGTTAAGCAGTGAGCAAAAAGTAGTACTGTATTGGGAATCCAAATGGTCACATTTTAGTGAAGGCAAATACAAAATATTTTCTCTATAAGTTTTCCAGACTTTTTCTTAAAGGGCCAGATAGTAAATATTTTAGGTTTTGTAGTCCGTGGTACAAAATTGAGGATAATTATGTGGGTACTTATATAGCCATTTAAAATGTAAAAGCCATTCTTAACTAGTGGACTATCTAATTAATTAATTAAAACAGGCAGCTGTCCACATTTGGTCTAGAGGCTATAGTTTGCTGGTCCCTGTTCTGTAGTTATTTCCATTGCAGAGAAGAGATTTAGAGTCTTACATCACCTAGTCAGATTCTAGATTTTTCTTAAGAAAAATATGATTATTCAGGCATCCTCCTAATAGATTATGATAGCTTTTATCTTCATATTACCATCACTGGTTATTGTGTCTTCCTTTTTCAGAGATGTTTACTCCAAGATACAAGAGAGAACAATTGTGTATCCTACAAAAGAGTTGTCTGTCTTTTCTCACACCTCCTTTCCATAGGTCATGGATAAATAGCTCACAGTAGGATATATCTGGGTTTTTTCCTCTCTTTCAGCTGCGTTTGGATGAAGCACAGGAAGCAGAGTGCCAGGTTTTAAAGATGCAGCTGCAGCAGGAACTGGAGCTGTTAAATGCATATCAGAGCAAAATCAAGATGCAAGCTGAGGCACAACATGATCGAGAGCTTCGGGAACTTGAACAGAGGGTCTCCCTCCGCAGGGCGCTCTTAGAACAAAAGGTATAGATAATAGAAGGAAGTTAATTGTGCTAGTATTTGCCTTCATCAGAAACATTTTATAAATAACATTTTCATATTAACAGAGGTGGCGTTAGATTGTTTTCACCATACCATATTTCCTTAATTCTAGTTTTGGTAGTGTTTTTCTTTAAAATTATTATTTCAGTAATGAACCTTATAATTAATTCTAAACATCAGAGGAATATAGTTAAGTAGTAATTGCTAGAGGAAGGATATGGTGTTATGTGAAGACAGTTGAATTATGAGAGAGTAGCTCTGGCTCCATGTTCCTCACTTTTTTTGTGTACCTAGCTCTACCTAAAGAGATTGGAGAAAAACTTGGATAGTGAAGAAAAAGAACTTTAGTAATTGCCTGAGAGAGGCAGGGGCAAAAGATCTGGAATATATACTTTACTCTTCTATCCTGGGCCTGGAACTATACAGATTGGTGGAAGAGTACTAGGGGACAGAAGGTAAAGCCAGTTCTACACAAGCTGAAAATGTTACTTCTAGATGTATCTTTTTTTCTTTCTTTCTCTCTTTTTTTCACTTATTCTTTGTCAGATATATTAGAGAATAGAACTAAAATCCCCAGATTCATTTCCTTTCCATCCTTTAAGGTATTATAGCTGTGTGTGTGTGTGTGTGTGTGTGTGTGTATTTTGGGGAAAGACTGATGGACAGAAAATTTTTAGATTTTGAAAGATAAAGAGGAAAGTTTTGCCATGAGAAGTAGTAGGATATAATTGTATCTAGGATTCAGAGCTATGTTCCAGAATTCCTGAGCCATAAGTTCCCAACAGGTGATAGTCTTAGCTCCATTGATCCTTTGTATGTTAGTACTTGGCTAACTTAATAAAAGTTGTCATGCTTTCTAGACCATTGCTCCATAGATTTTCCTCTGTTTCCTGCAGTTCTTGTGATAAAAATAGAATGCCTTATTAAATTAAAAAATACATTCTTAAAAAACCCACCTAAATAAGATGTTACTCTTTTTCTGGCATAGCTCTCATTACTGGCTTCTTCAAGAGGTACTTGCCTCTAAAAATTATCTCACTTATGTTTCTCATTCAAGATGGGAAAGATATAAACACATATAAACTTTGAGAAAAATCTAGTTTGTCCCTTGTACAGATTTCATAAATCTGTCTGATTCCAACTTGCTTATTAAAATTCAACCTAAAGTCTCTTATGCTTCAAAAAATTATCACTAAAATGAAAACTCCCTATAGTGTTGTGAGAGAAATATTAGTACTATTTACAGTCAGCCCTCTCATACCTGTGGGTTCTGCATCCATGGATTCAACTAACCTCTGATTGAAAGTATTCGGGGGAAAGAAAATTCCAGAAAGTTCCAAAAAGCAAAACTGCCATTTGCCACACGCCCCCAGCAACTAGTTACAGAGCATTTACATTGTATAGAGTATTGTAAGTAATCTAGAGGTGATTTAAAGTATGAGAGTATCTGTGTGGCTTATATGCAAATACTACACTATTTTAGATAAGGGACTTGAGCATCCTCAGATTTTGGTATCTGAGGAACGGTCCTGGAACCCTTCCCCCAAGGATACTGGGATAGGACTGTGTATTTGTATTTTTAGCTCCACCTAGTGGTTCAGAGTTAGTGCTGATTAGTGTCTTAGGTACAATCTTATTTCACTATATGAACCAAGCCTGTATGTTCTACAGAGCCTAGTAAAATATGGGCATAAAACTGATACACATTGGTGAAGGTGCAGTGGCACTCTCATATATTGTTAATGCATTTTGCAAAGCAATTTGGAAGTGTATATATATATATTTAACATCTTTATTGGAGTATAATTGCTTTACAATGGTGTGTTAGTTTCTGCTTTATAACAAAGTTAATCAGTTATACATATACATGTGTCCCCATATCTCTTCCCTCTGGAAGTATATATTGTACTTTGGAAATGTTAAGTGTTTGAGAATTTATTCTAAGGAAATCCAAATATAGGAAAAACAAGATGCTAAATATGGTAATTAATAGCATAGTTTATAATGGTTTAAAATACATAACCATCTAAGATAGAGATATAATTAAGTAATTATGGCCAAGCCACTTAATACAATCTTATTCAACCATTTAAATGATGGCTACAAAGACAGTGTTAATATAGAAAAATGCTTATGATGTGTTGAATAAAATAAAAAAGACCAATCACACTTAAAGTGAATTGAAGTAATGCTAGTAGTGGCTATATTAACATGATAGAATGGTTTGTTTTTCTGTTTTACTTTTTGGGGGGGACTATACCACGCGGCATGCAGGATCTTAGTTCCCTGACCAGGGACGAACCTGTGCCCCCTGCAGTGGAAGCACAGAGTCCTAACCAGTGGACCGCCAGGGAATTCCCTCTGTTTTACTTTTTTAATGTGGTTTATATTACTTTGATAAGGGAAAATACATAAGATTATTTGGTATGACAAATAATAAAGGAACAGTAGGATGATGAATCTATAGTGCTTTGAGTTGCTACTAGGGCTAATATTTACATTTCAAGTGACGTGCATGTAAAACAGTTTGGGGTCAGTTGGCAGCTACCAAACCCCAGGTATCCTCTCTGCAGAAACTTTGAAAAATCTTAACTGCTGTATTTTCTGCACTTGGCACTTACTGGTTGTACAGATGAGAAACAGTAATCTGAGAATAAATAGAGGTGGAACCAGAGTGAATATTACTTATTTCATGATGAATAGTTCTCTTTGAAGTTTGCTTTAATCTCGAAATGAACCAAGAGTTGTTCCTGTAGGTTGAGGCACCAACAAAGTAAAAGTAAGCCTCACTTGACTCACATAAGGTCCTTTTATGACTTTTCTCATATTTCATTTACATTAAAATTTTCAGCAAAATGACAACATAACTATAAATGTTAAATTCCCTATGAATTTTTAAAATTTTTTATTTTTTATTGGCGCCTAGTTGATTCCCTGTGAATTTTATATGTGCATGAAAAGTGGCAGTATTTCCAAAAGTATAAATGTTTTCATTTTTTAGTTTTATCATTTCAATTAATTTTCTTTCAGTATTTCGCTTAGTATCAACAAACATGGTTGGTAGTTTTTAAGTGAGAATTGATGACTGGAACATCTTACAGGATGTTTCTTTGTGGAACTGAAAATATTCACACAAAAATATCATTTGATTTCAAAGAAGATAGGTCGGGAGAGCCTCTCAAAAGTCTTAAGTATGGTAACTTTTATCTACCCAGTGAAACCACCTTTTTAATTTGCAGTAATAAATAACATGTTTTAAAAGAAATGGGGATTAATGTAACCTATCACAAATCTTAGGTTTTATTTTTGTTTAATTGAAAAATGTTCTGAGTTTCTTGAATGGCAAAACTAATCAGCAAACAAAATTGAAGCAATACTTACCTGATAAAAGGTTCATAAGCATTAATGTGTTTAATATTTTTATCATGAGTTTCCTTCAGATTATATGCAAGGAATTCAGATCAGTTACATGCTAAGTGCTTTCCCATCATTTATTAGATCCTTCAAATTAAAATAAGTGCTTTTAAGTAAATGGATTTAAAATTTTTTTACATATAAAATACTTTAAAAATTTGAAGTTCTCTGAATCCTTAGAGATAAATAAGTTTAAGTCCAAAGAATTGGGTATTTTATATATAGAGATTAAAAGAGTGGGGAATTATTTTATAAATACACAATCATTTTTTTAAACCTGGCAAATATAGAGAAACAGAAATGTCCTTAATCCTTCCACTCAGAAATCACCACAGTTAACAATTTGATGTCTTTCCCTCACAGGAAGCATTCATGTTTAATCTAAGTTCTCCTTCAATCTTCAAATGAATGGCCCTCTCTAAATCTTTGTAACACTAGTATTTAGAACTTTCGATAATTTTCAAAGTCTTCTTACTGGAGTCCATCTGGCCGATCTGTAATTCTCCAAACACTTCTTATTTTGACCATTTGTCCATGTCTTTGCACATGTTCTCTCTGCTGAAAATATTTTCCCCTCCGCTTGTCTTCCTGGTAAACTTGTATTCTTCCTTCAGAATCCAGTCTCTGCCACCTCCTCTAAGAAGACTTCTTTGCCCTAGTCTCCTTCTCCTGTAGAGTGAATCACTCCTTCCCTTAGTATTTCTGCTATACTTTATAAATCTATTATTACATCTTATCATATTCTGTTGTAATTTTTATTTGCATGTGTTTCCCATGCTAAACTGTGGTTTTTTTAAGGGCACTTAAAAATGACACATAGAAAGGAAACATTTATTGAGCTAGATTTCTACAGATAGCAATATATATATATATATATATATATATATATGACTATTGGCTTAAGTTCTCAAATATCTTGAAACATGATTATTTAATGCTCCTTTACAAATTCTCTTTTTTCCTATCTTTTAAAAACTTTTTTTCATGGAAATTTTCAAACATATACAAAAGTAGGAAGAATTAGTACAATGAAATTCCAAGTACTCATCACCCAGCTTCAACAGTTATCAGTGTTTTGCTAATTTTTTCTTATCTATTCCCCCCGCTACATACACACACACACACACACACACACACACACACTTGGGGGGAAGAATGTCTGGGATATATTTTTTTTTTTAATTGGAATAATGTATTATTCTAACAAAAGTACAAAGTATGGAAAATTAGTGTATTTCAGTCATTTCAGAGAGTAGAGAAAGTTTCACACTTAGCAGATTTCGGCTTTTAGCACCTTTGAAAAGAAACATTTAAAGTTAAGACAAGTGTCAGGACAGGCTCCTGACTACCTTCAGTGATGATTCCTCTGACTTAGGGTGTGCAGGTCACAGAACAGTGTGGTTATTTGGTTTTTTTCTCTACATTTTGAGAGTGCCACAAAAACACACTTAAAGAGAGTGAGACAGGTGATCACTGACTAGACGGCTGGTGGTTAGAAGATGGCAGAGAAACGTTGGGACAAAAGGAGAAAATCACAGTCTGGACGAGGTGGTCAAATGGACAGTCCGAAGGCGCTGACAATGTAGTACATGGTCTTGTTCTCCCGTCGCACAGTGCAGCTCCCATCAGTAGAGCTGTCCCAGAAGCAGGAACTTGCCGTGTGTAATCCCGCTCTGTTCTTCTGCATGATTACACGGGTCACAATGTATTTAAATGGTTTCCCCAGCTTGGTGAGTTGGCTTAGGGTTTGCTCCACTACATTTGTGGTCCACTGATTCACTTCGCTGTGCTGATAGGCATTGCCACCGATGGCTCTTTCTATGGCCTCTTTTACAATGTTGCTCACTTCATCAACAACAAAAGCAGTCTCTTTGGTAGCCTGGTAGTCTTCCATCTTTCCTTCGGCGCCTTGCCTCCGCCTCCTGTCTGGGATATTTTAAAGCAAATTCTAGCATAGCATCATTTCACTCCTAAATATAGATAAGGACTTTTTTACTTTAATATAATCATAAGTCCATCATAATATTTAACAAAATTGATAATAAAATTTAAGTATTACCTCATACTCAGTCCATGCCTAAATTTCTCCTTTTATCTCAGAAATGTGTTCTTTAAGTTGGCTTATTTGGATTGGGGCCCAAACAAGGTCCAGACATTGCTTTGGTTAATTGTCTTTTAAGTTAGTTAGTCTATAATAGGCCCCTCTCCCCTACACTTTTTTTTCCCCCCCATTTGGATTGGATCATTTGTTCTGTAGGAATTCTCAAAATCTGGATCTGGCTGATTGCATCCTCATGGTGTCATTTAATGTATTCTCTTTTTTACTTCATATTTCCTATATAAACTGGTAATTAGATACAGAGGCATGATTATATTTAGATTCAGTTTTTAATTTTTGCAAGGAATTTTCATGAGGGTTACTGTGTACTTCCTTTTGCATCACGTCAAGAGATACATAATGTCTAGCTGTCCCCCTTTTAAGTGATATGAATATTGATCAGTGGGTTTAGGCAATTATCAATTTGATCAGTCATAAAAAAATTCTCCATCAACTTTTTTTTCATTGTCTCTTGACTTTATTATGAATTATTTTACATTTTAAAAAATATATGTATAGTCAACTACATTTATTTGTAATACCTTCCAGTTTTCCAGAACTGATTATGATGGCTACCCAACCACTAATTTCTAGGTATATAGAAACTAACTTTTTAATGAAAATTTTAGTTTTTGTTTGTTTGCTTTTCACTTAAGGCTTTGGTCTATCTGGAATGTGGTATAAGATGGGGTCCATTTTTATTTCCTTCCAGGTGGTTGGCCAGTTGTGCCTGTGTCATTTGTTTAAGAATCCATCTTTTCCCCCATTGAATTAATTAATTAATTAATTAATGCTTTTGTCCTGCTTTAAAAACCTACAAATTGAGATCTTTATTCTATTTCTATTTCACTAGTCTGTCCCTACACCAATACCACATTTATTTTATTTTTTAATCTTATTTATTTAATTATTTATTTAGTTTTGGCTGCGTTGGGTCTTCGTTGCTGTGTGCAGGCTTTCTCTTGTTGTGGCGAGCGGGGGCTACTCTTTGTTATGGTGCGTGGGCTTCTCATTACGGTGGCTTCTCTTGTTTCGGAGCACAGGCTCTAGGCGCGCAGGCTTCGGTAGTTGTGGCACGTGGGCTCAGTAGTTGTGGCTTTGGGGCTCTAGAGTGCAGGCTCAGCTGTTGTGGTGCACGGGCTTAGTTGCTCCGCGGCATGTGGGATCTTCCTGGACCAAGGATCAAACCCATGTTCCCCGCATTGGCAGGTGGATTCTTAACCACTGCACCACCAGGGAAGTCCCCCACATTTATTTTATTAGAGTGAGATTTTGGTGTGTCTGATGAAGCTAGTTTCCCTTCACCCACTTTTTTTTTTATTCAGTGTTTTACCTAATGATTTAGTAGCCATTGATGATAATTGCCTTGATTTATTATTTTAGTAGAGGTTATTGCCTTTGCTTTTAAGAACTTGATTTTACACATTTTAGAAATATAAATTATGGATTATTTCTACAGTACATCTCTTTGATTTTTGAATGTACATCCATAAAATAGCCAGAGGGAACTTTTTTATGATTCACTTCAAAGCTGAGTAATTATCACTTCCTTAGTTTGTAGATTTTAAAAAATAAATCAGCTTTCTTTTTGCTTCTCTCCTCCTAACCCCCATCAGATTGAAGAAGAAATGTTGGCTTTGCAGAATGAACGCACAGAACGAATACGAAGCCTGCTGGAGCGTCAAGCCAGAGAAATTGAAGCCTTTGACTCTGAAAGCATGAGACTAGGTTTTAGTAACATGGTCCTTTCTAATCTCTCCCCTGAGGCATTCAGCCACAGCTACCCGGGAGCTTCTGGTTGGTCTCACAATCCTACTGGGGGTCCAGGACCTCACTGGGGTCATCCCATGGGTGGCCCACCACAGGCTTGGGGCCATCCAATGCAAGGTGGACCCCAGCCGTGGGGTCACCCCTCAGGGCCAATGCAAGGGGTACCTCGAGGTAGCAGTATGGGAGTCCGCAATAGCCCTCAGGCTCTAAGGCGGACAGCTTCTGGGGGACGGACGGAGCAGGGCATGAGCAGAAGCACGAGTGTCACTTCACAAATATCCAATGGGTCACACATGTCTTATACATAACTTAATAATTGAGAGTGGCAATTCCGCTGGAGCTGTCTGCCAAAAGAAACTGCCTACAGACATCGTCACAGCAGCCTCCTCACTTGGGTACTACAGTGTGGAAGCTGAGTGCATATGGTATATTTTATTCATTTTTGTAAAGCGTTCTGTTTTGTGTTTACTAATTGAGATGTCATAGTATTTGGCTGCCGGGTTTTGTTTTTTTGTTTTTGTTTTTTAACTTTTGGAGAAATTTTGAAAAGGGGAATTGATATGTATGTGTGTATACATATACATACACACACACACACACACACACACACACACACATATATATATATATATATATATATATATATATATATATCTCAAGCATGTAGTTACAAGAAATTGGCTAGTTAGGGGGTATTTTCTGAACACTGCAAAAATAGAATGCAGCAATGTGTCTTGAGTCATCACTTTGGGGCAGTTATATCCTAAGAAGGTCGTGAAAAAATCTAAAGCCTTTCTCCATACCCCAAATTCTTATAAGCCACTCACAGCAGGCAGCATATGCTGAAACAAGTTATTATGGAAACACATCTGTGTCCCCTCACCAATGTATTTTCTTTATTAAATTGGTCTGACTTCTCAGCCTCATTTGGAGTGAAAAAGAACGTGGAAATCCATGAACACTAAAGGGTTCCATTGACTTTTTCAGAGAGTAGAAAACAATTTAGTTCTTTTTCTGAATGCTGCATAGGTTTGTCAGTGATTTTTTTTTTTTTTTTTTGGTCCATTCAATTGTGCCTTTTTTGTGGCATGGTGAGATGGAGGTGTAAGGAGATCACAAGTTGTGTGGGAATTGCATCAACGAACCTGTGAGCCTTTAAAGGGGAAGACCAGAAGGGTGAGAGAGGCCCCTGAAAGTTCATATGGTGTGTATGTTCAGCAGCATAGTGAGGAGATGAAGCCTCTATATCCTGACGTTTTGTTGCTTATACTGTGATATCTTACCCTAGCTAAGCTCTATAACTCCCAAGACCCCAAACAGTACTTTTACTTTGTACAAAAACAAAGACATATAGCCAATACAAATCAAATGCCAGAGGGTTTTGAATGATGCCATATTTGCAAACTGCCATCTATTGGAATTCTCACCACACTACATAGACATAATTTGATTACCCCTTTTGGCTTATGGGATTTCCTGTTTACAAGTAGAATAGCCAATTATTTAAATGCTTAGTTGCCATAGTGAACCAGGAGTCACTGAGCCAATGACTTTACCAGCTGCTGACTAATGCTCATCACCACTGTAGATTTTGCTGCATGTGCAGGTCCTCTTTTTTTTTTTTTTTTTTTTTTTTAATTGCTGTTTTTGTTGCTGCAATACTTTACAGACTTCTAGTTCCTTGAGACTTAGTGACCATTTGGCATCATGTTAACATCACAGAACAGGAAACACCACTTCCAGAAGTCTCTAGCCTCAGTGCTAAAGTACTACTGAAAAGGAACTAGCAAGTTTGGCAAATTAAAGAAAAAAAAAGTAAAGTAAGTTATAGTGGTCAGGGAATCTCTTGACAAACGCTAACTTTTTTTTTTCCCACAGAGGGGCGTGTTTTGTTTTGTTTTGTTCTGTTCTGTTTTGTTTTGCAATGAAGGATCAACCCAATGCTGAAAGTTAGATGTTACTTGGTATTCCACTGCTAGTGTGGAAATTGAGTTGAGGGTGGGTAGGAAGCTGTGAGTATGACTTGAAGGAAAAAAACTTTTCTTTTCAGTGATAAATCAGAGTTTCTTACAAGTTGTCTTGACCCCTCCCTTGTCTTGAAGAACCCTTGCTGCTGACTCTGGATCCTGATTTTCGTAATAGAGGACTCCAAGGTAGAATTATCTGAGTCCCTCTCAATGATACTCTTCACCTAGACCAGGCTAATGACCAAGCAGTAATCTATAATTGTTGAAATATTGGCTTTCTCAACAAAATTTAAGTCTTCCCCAGGTATGTCAGTCTAATCTCCATGAATCCTCCCCTTTAGGAGTTTCTGGCATTCATTTAAAGGTAACTAGAAGAAAAATTAATATTTTACTGTAAATCTTTTTAAAACCAAGATCACAGTAGAATTCACACACAGTTTTAGGCAGTGTTTCAGGTAGCACTCCGGTACATTGTCCTCTTGGCCATGCTTGAGATCACCAGTTTTTAGGTGAACGTGACATGTACTTCTTGTCTGTCTAATGAAAGGAGCTTTTAATTTTCTATCATTTTGCATTCACCTATTATACAGTATTTCAAACAAATTGAGATATTTACCTATTTGGAGGAAAATGATGAGGAGAGAGCTTTAGAATTAATGTCCAAAAATATAATGAATTTGATACCTTTAAAAAAAATTCTTATTAGATCTGGCCCCTCTGTACTACTGGAGGGGTGGAATAGGAGTGCAGCTCAGTTTTACATACAAAACTCTTTAAAATAAAAAATACTACCAATAATACATGTTAAAGTCCAGTTGTGGACTTAAATTAGTCAGATTGAGTTATTGAGTTCATGCAGATCATATGTACTTGTAAAATTGTGATTGAATACTGACTCCAAATGTCTATCCAGTAGGTCTTTGTATCTGATTTAATTGTGTGGCAACCAGTTTTACATGTAGGTCATGACTATACCTGGATTATTCCATTAAGTTCATTTTAATTAAAATATATATAGTTTGCAAAAATGGTTCAACTTAATTGATTTGTGTGTGTTTGCAAGATCTAACTTCTGAGGAATATCATACATGGTAGGAATTATCAAAGAGTAAAGCTTGTAGCAGGAAAATTTGAAAGGTTTTGAGAGATTCTGAAGAAAGAAGCAGGCACTTTCTGAATCAGTGTACAGACGTCAACATTTGATCAAATTACTACTACCTCTTCCCCATTGTTGGTGTTCACTTGATATATATGTGTTTAAGAAAATAAAAAGTATGCGATATTTGTCCAGCATATCAGAAAGTCGTAAATGCTATGTCTGGTATCCAGAGCTTGGCAGTAAAAGTTTCTTGTGTTCACTGTCTCTCCCTTTTTTAAGTTAGCATTAGAAAAATGCAAAACCTCATACCTTGAAATATATTGTTCCTAATGGGGTTCCCTTCCTTTTGCACATATTTTTCCCCTTATTAAAGTCAGCTCTAACCCCAAATTAAAGTATCTGAAAGTATTTTCATTATATAGATAAAGTTAGTTGGAAAATATGTTTTTATTAGTTTTATTGAGAGCTGCCATTCTTTTTAGTCATTTCTGTGCCTAGAGATGAGTAGTCCTGCATTTGAAGCCACACCCACAGATATAATATGCTTGGTACTCTAGGCCAAGGATTTATTATTGGTAAGTTGAACTTTTTAGCATAGTCATGATTTTCAGCTGCCAAGACATCAGGTAAACACCGTTCAGTACACTAAAGAAACTGTCCTTGACTCTCTCCCACTCCCACCTATTTTTCCCCCCTTTTCAAAAATTAAAAATGCTATGAGTGTCTTTTTCAGACCATAAGGCAGACTTTAGTAGCTTTCTACTTCTTTAACTAAATGTCTGGCATTTTAAACTTTTATAGAATACATTGTGTTGGACACTGGAATAATACTGTTTATTTTCACCTGTGAAAAATGACTTTATTGTACTTGAAACACCTCCTTTGCATTTCTCCATTTGTGCCATTCACTAGTGGAAATAAATTGTATTATACCATAATCTACTGGCTTTTAAAAACTGTGTTAAATATGCACATTTTTGGTATAGCTATTATCATTTGTATGTATATATTGTATATACATATGAGTGTCTGTATGTGTGTATAGATTGATGAATATAATTCATACTGTACATTTCCATCAGGGCACTTAAGGTTCTGTTATTTTGTTTCATTATTTTAGTCCTCAGTTAAGGCAAGAATGCATGTGTTTCTTAACAGTGAGTACTCTGGGTTGATATTTATGAGAAGGTGGTCATTAGATGCAATCTTTTCTATTTTAATCCCCTCTTAGCACTTGAGTGGGTGGAAAGAAAGTTAAGTAAAATGTGGAACCATAAGTTGCAATGCAGTAAAATAGTGCTGGGGAAGGAGCCAGTTAGTGTTTCTGTGAGTTTGTGTCGTGATGCAATGAAAGATAGGTGATGCAGAGAGAAGTGAACCATGGAAACTAAAAACACTGGTGGTGATTCCTCTGCAAAGATAAAAAGAACCAATAAGTCACATAATCTTCATGTGCACTCCATACATATTTCTTAGTAGTGGTGCCATTGATCCTCTTACCCTTTTTACTCCATTAATAATAATAATTATAAATTTTGCTAAGGACCAAAACATCCAAGAAAGGAATTACTGCTAAAGCATCTAAGGTTCTCCTAAACTATAAAATCAACAGGAAATGGCCACTGGGAGAGAAGGATTTGGTATTGGCAGGGGCTTTCTCCTTTTAGCTGCCTCTTCTTGCTTGCTAATAGTAAGTTCGTCATGCACCTTCTACCCCTTCGGAGGCACTACTTTTCAAGCACAGATTTGGCCCAACACTGCAACCCTTTCCTAAGAAGTTTATATGGCCCTGCGTTTTGTTCCATGCTCACAATGTGAAGTGTCTAGTGTATATTCCAGTCAGAAAATAATATATTTAAGGTGTATAAGTGTGAATCTCCTATAATGACGGAAGAGGAGGCTCTTATTTCTTGGAAAACTGCTTTCTCTAAGGAACAAATCTAAAACTTGACCTGTCATCTTGGAGCTGCTTACCAAAATACAGATCCTTATTAAAGAGAAACAAATTCTCTGTTTTCCCTCATCTATCATGATAGTGCCCCCCAACCAGGTTGTAGCATTGCCTATTAAAAGGCAGTCACTTACTCTTAGTTGTTAAGAACTGGAAATTTTCCATCCTCAGATTCCTTAAAGGATGAAGAGTGTGCTGTACACTTAGCAGACTTGCCTCTTGTATGCAAGGACTACTGATTGAAGTCTGTTTTGCTGTGTGTCTGGTTATGTTGTCTGCACTTTTATTAAATCACTACAGTAAGTCTACATTGGAAGTGACTTAATTTGTAAAGAAGTTTTATTAAACACTGTCTAGAAAAAGAAAGTGAAGCTGAGAACTCTTCCTTTATTGTGCATTTATATTTTCTACTGAATTCTGGTAGCCCCCTTTAAAGTCACATTAACTAATTCTTCCCTTGTTTATATTCAGATTTCCAAAATTTCACTCATGCAAGGGAAGAGAATCTATTTGGCCTAATGGTAGTCTTCAGGTCATAAGAAATATGTAAATTAGCATGCACCTTATCTGCCTGTTGTGGGTTTCTTAAACTTGCACTTCCCTCTCACCCACCCCAAAATAGATATCCTTTAAAGAAAATAAAGGCAGAGAATTAAAACTGGGGAGCCATTTACTATGTCACCATCACTGTTAACTGTTACCCAGCAATCAGAACTTTCTGAAGTTTCAGAGCTTGTGTGTGTGTGTGTGTGTGTGTGTGTGTGTGTGTGTATCTGTTTGATTGTGTTGGGTTTGTTTTGTTTTTAAATGTACAAGAGAGTCTTCTTTAAATAGAGAAAAAGGTTAATCCTCTCTGAAACAGGATGCCCATTGGATATACTAATCTGGACATCTGTAGGTAGTTTGCCATGAAAAAGTAGAAGATGAGACTTGTGAATGAATGAAAAGGGTATCTTGATACCCCAGAATTCCCCCTAAATTACGGGTAATTCAACCTGCACAGTTTCCTTTTCACTCATAGTTTTTAGCAATTGTGAGTGAAGAAATCATGTAATTATCTGTAAATATGTAGCTAACAAATTGACCTAGTTTCTGTATTTTTTTGTTTTTGTACTAAAGTTTATAAGTCTGTGCCAGCTAGAGAGGAGTTGCTGTCATTGCCAGTTGTGGTCCTAGCATCTAACCCTGAAACCATCCTAGGTGACATTTTTAGAGTTAATGCTTCAGTGTTGTTAAACAGGGAGAAATTAAGCTCAACCATTGGTCAGGTTTAAAATCTTTTGAAGCAAAGTCATTTTATTTAATACAATGATTACATGTCCTCAATCATGAATGAGGTAGGGAACCTCCCTCCCCCAGTGGCCATGTTTACAGAAGTGTGTTTTGTCTATAAAGTGCAAGGGTTTTAATGTTTATGTAAATTATGCAGGTGATAACATTATGGCTTGGAATTGTTTATTGGGCTCTCTTGCTGAATTTTCAAATGAACTATGCTTATTACTGGCACATTGATCCCATTTCTGGAGCATTTTCCTATTTCCAGAATTACGTGTATTCCTTTGTCATTATCCCTTGATATGCCTTGTAGCCTAAGGTATTAAAAGCTGGTAAACATAGATGAGGGAATTGCATTTTTTAAAATCCATGAACCTTCATTTGTATGCCTTCATTACTCATGTTTCTTTGGCAACTCTGAGGTCAGTGAAGTTTAGAAATGAGATACCAGTGTTAATGAAAAGTGTGTACTCTTTGCTTTTGCATGGCTTTGCTTAGCATCAAGGGTATATTTGGGCCACTTGAAAGCATGAAGACCAGTTGTATGGGAACAGGTTTCTCGCAGTGGCACATTTTGCTTTTTCTGAGCCCTCAAATACATTGCCTCAGCATGAACATTATTGTTTCTATAAATTACACATGGTCATGGAATGAATTATGTGATTTAAAAGGATGGAACTGCTTAATGTGTGCAGATTCCAGCTGGCCATGTGACTATTGGACACATATCAAACAAACCTGGGGGGAAATATTGGAACCCTTCTAACCCTTTTTTGGTCATAGACAAGTATATTTAGTTTATTAAGATGTTGGCTGCCCCTGGTATGTTGCCAGAAAGCTCTTTTTTGGTGCCCATTCCAAATGTGCTTTCTTGCATTTCATAATATCAAAGAAACCACCACCCCTTCTCCCCAACAGCATTTTATGTCAGACCTTTTATTCCACATTAAATGGGAGTTGTGCCTACTTAGAGTGCCCCTCCAATTAATTACATACACGTGTCCTAAAATAATCCAAGCAGGAGACACAGGTAGGAAAATTTTTTTTAGGAAGTCCACTCGAGGCCAGTAATCTATCTGACAAGGTATTTTACCACATTATCTTGCCACTTGATAAATGAGCCTATTAGGAATTGCAGGTGGTTTCATAGGACAAAATCCAAGTAGAGAGGGATATGTGGGGTTTCTATTAAGAGAGAATTTTGTTATTGTTTTACCTCTCCTTTTATGATCCTTCTCTGCCAGGTTAGAATGGGTTAATTCTCCAAATTTATTTTTTTTTTATCTTTTAGGGAAATTTTTACAAAAGTGATGGTCTGATGTAAATAACATTTTGAAGTATAGTGCACATAAGTTCCCGAGACTATTTCAACCTGATAATTTGTAAATGCTTTAGAGTTTTTTTCATTAACACTTGTGTTGCTAAATCCTATTTATGTAAGTCTGCTAAAAATTTTAACCCATTTAAAACTTAAACATTTAAATAATGGATGAGTTACTCTGAGCAATTTAGCTTTCAAAACCCCCTTGTTTTAGTATATGAAAAAGCCTAATGCGCATTAATGAGGTTGGAGAGACTATGAGAAATATGTATAGTGTATATTTTAAAACAGCTTTGCTTGTATTGTGAAGATTTAAAAACAAACTTGAGATTTTTAACGTAACTATTAACACAGTTTTAACATAAGTTATCCCACTGGGTTTAAGAGCATCTTGAATGTATAATCCTTTTTGTAACCCAGGTTGGTTTCTGCTTTTACCAGTCATCCAAACATATTATTTATGATTTTAGTTTTATATACTCATTTACTTTTGTTTTCCTCAACCAGCATGATTTTTTTGCACATGTATTGTAGAAATTTTTAAAAAGAAAAATCAGTACATCATTTTCTCTGGATTTTCTTCACTTCTCTCTTCCTTTCTACTAACCCATTACCTTAAAGGCTATATCGCTCCATTTGCATTATTTGTGCAAATGCCAGGGTTGGTTTTTATTTTTATTTTTGCTATTTACCTAAAAAAAGAAAAATGCTTCAGTCAACTGCTTTTTTATTTAAAAAAAGAAAAAAGAAAAGAAAAAAAGCTGTAACCTTATCATTTCTGAGTAGACCATTGAGAGATGAATGCACACCTGTAATAGCCCAGGACCAGCTTTGGTGGCTAAAGGGAATATTTTAACTAAGCAAGAGGTTCTTTTCTAAAAGTGGTATATATTATTCACAATCTCTTTCAGTTATTCCCACAAGTCAGGGGTCCAGATAAAATGAGGGTTATCAGCTAACTGATATGTTATCATTGAGGTTCATCAATGAATTTGTACATTTCTAGTTCCCTTTGGTGAAGGGAAAAAAAATGATTTTGCAAGACCTAGATTTTGGCTTGGTTTCTTGCCTCCTTTTTTGGCAGCCTTCATCTTCTCATCTCCTAAAGCCCTTGAGCCTGTAGGGTTTTCATGGTGGACAAAGGACCTGTGGTCTTTTAAAACTAGGACTGATTTTTTTGGCAAGAGATTATCATGTTGAAAGTGATGTTCTGCCACTTTACCGATGACTAATTTTAAATATACACAGTCCTCTTAATTTTCGGACCAAACAGACACCCACAGTGGAGGCTTATCAAGGGTTGCAATGGGGAAGAAGCCTCTCCCTCACTGTCAGCACCAGCTGGTAAAGGTGACTGTACAGATGTGCATTTTCCTTTTGGTAGAAATGGTCCGCAGCACTAATTGGTAAGGCTTATTGTACAGTATATTGTCAGTATTCTTCTGGTTCAACATACCTTATAGTTCATATATAACCTGTATTAATTGTATAGATTGTGCATTTAAAGCTGTTACCAAGTTGTCAGAACATAAGAGCGAAAACAAGGTCATATGTAATATTTTGTTTGTAAGTATCCTTTGTATCATAGCAAAGGAAATGTTTAAAAAAAACCAACTGTAATAAAGTAATTTTAGTACACAGAGTGTCTGCTCAGTTTTTTTAAGTAATTGTATTCCCATAAAGTATATTTCAGTTCAGTGACTATTTACTGGATAATTACTGAATCTCAGGCACTGTGCTGGATGTTGGGGGTTACAAAAATGAGTAAGATATGGGTAAGAATGAGCTCCCTAGTGTAGACTAAAACCCTCTAGACTAATTGCCTCGAATTCTGTGTGCCCAGTGAAGTGGCCTACTGTGCTGTGGATGTGCGATGATTCTACTTTAGGTTCTAATGGCTTGTTGCAGGTTCTTAAGTTTTATATAGACATATGTTGTGGTCTGTGTAACTACAGTTTCTCCCAGACACATGGACACATAGATGTATGCAGTTCTTGGACCTTGTACAAAGCTTCACAAGGTGGTTTCACCTGGGTTCGTCTTCCCAGATTTGAAAATCATCACATTTTAGCCCTGAATGGGGTAGAGTATCTAATCCAGTCCTGTTAAAATGACTTTGTCAGAAGGCTTAATTTGGAGGGAAGGAGTTTCTTGGGCTGGGGTTTATATGTTTTTTTCTATTAGAAAATAGTTTTAAGTGTGTCATTTTAAAAAGTATAGTTGAGATTACCTACTTTATTGAATAGAAGACTATCAGAAAAATGGCACTTTTAACTTTTTAACATAGCTTCTAAACTCCTAGAATGTTGATGCTGAGCTATTTTGAGATCAGTTAGCATTTATGTAGTGTTTCATTTGCCTGGGTCAAACAACTACGTGGCAGAGCCAAGATTTGATTCCAGGTGTTCTATCTCCAGCATTTCCCAACATCCCACCTTGAATTTGGTTGAGCTAAAAGGGGGTTTAAAAAACAAGATTTCTTTCTGCTTTATCCCCACAATTGAGCTGTTCAAACTGCAGTGGAAGGAGAGTTAGGTGCTTCTACCATGTCAGCAACCCAAAACAAATGCTGTCATTGACTAAACACATCAAAGATGCTCTGAGTTATGCTTAGGGTTTAAAGCCTATCCTACCTGACTATAAAGGAAATTTTTTTTTTATAGAAGAAATTTTAACAAAAATTAAAAAATCACCACAGTGGTTGGCTAGCTCCACAGCCCCAGGGTTATAAGTTAGTGCTATCAGTGATGCCAGCTGCCAAACCAGGGTTTTCCTATATATGTCCTAGGCAATTACTGACTTTAATTATACTTTCAGATACTTGTTCTTACGGATAAGAGGGAGACAAGGCTGCTGAGGGTGTCATTTATTGCAGGCTATGTAGTAAACAACTTTAGGGGTGCCGTTTATAGATTCATGTTGGCTCCGCCACAGGAGTTGTGCAGCAGCTCTGAAGACAAATTCTTTCTCCTTTTGTTAATGCCCTTTACATTATGGAGTTTAAAATGAGCATTATTTACTGTCATCTCAGCCAGTGATTGACTAGGAAAAGGCAAAGTATGGCATAAAGAGCAGTGGTTTGGGTTCTGGTCTTTAGCCCCGTCACTACTAACTGAGATCTTAAAAGTCACATCCTTTCTGACCATCACAAGAAATAGGAAAGCAGATGGTTTTTGGCAGGAACAAATGAACCAATGTATAACCTATTTTTTAGCCATAACATGGTTATCAGAGAGAGAGAGCATGTGTGTGTGTGTTTGGGAAGGGGGTGGGGAGAGTTTGTCCTCAATTGGGCAAGCCAGCACCCAGTTTGTAAGCCTCAAAGGTGCTGCTCTTCCAGGCCCTTCCCAACTTTGCAGTGGAATTAATAACTGGAAATCCTTGGCCTTACAAGAATTAGAATATAGACTCTGATCTGAAAGCAGATGCCACCTCATTATAGAGGTCTTTGAGCTCTGGTTGAGAAATTAAATGGGCTTGAAGAATGGGATCCATCTGCTTTTACTATTTCATTATAGCCTAACAGACCTTAATTAAGGCCTATTCACAGTCTCAGTCTTTTCATATGGAACGACTCATAACTTGCCCAAAGTCATATGAGTCACAAATGAAGTAGAAACTAGAACCCACACCTCCAAACTATTTCAGTGCTCTATCCAACACACAAATTACTAATTGCCCACTGGAAAATGTCTCTATGTAGGTACCACTGATGATCAGGGAATTTTGAGCCTACTGGGAAATTATTAGCCCAGAGCAGGAAGCCTGGTTGTTGATTAAACAGAGGTTCTGCTGGTTAGTGTTAGGGGACACAAGCCTAGATCTATAGAAGTGAAGCAACAACCAGCAAACGGAGAATGTGCAGTGAGGCTCCATTAACTCCACAGGTAGGTAAGCACAGCTCAGTACATAGAGGACTTAAGAAGACAAACAGCACATTTGTTTATGGAGATTTAAAAAAGAATGACATTCCATTGTTGCAGGGAGACTGCAATTTATTATTCAGAGGCAAACAAGCTGAGAGGATTTTTTCTTCAATCTCACTAGTGATAGACACTAGAGCAAGATACCTTATTACACAGGAAGGCTGGAGGAGCCAGAGACATTTGTTTTTTAAGTGTTAATATCTTTTATTGTTTGTTTTAATGAAATTCTACTTTTCCTCTAAACTTTTAGCTCTTCCTGGATACTTCAGAGCATAATTATTAGATGTCTTAAAACATCCTCTGGTCACTTCGGTAGGGTTATTTTCATTAAAATCTTTATGTCATATCCCAACTCCCAGAATTTGGATCAGGTCTGTGATCTGATCCTCAAGCCCATAAACCAACCAGAAGTCGTTACAACTGAGCTCATTAGCATTATTTCCAGTCACCAACTCTCGGATGAGAAGAGACCTTATATCTAATGTAGGCCACCCTTATTTCTCAGCACATGTCCCCTCCATGATACGTGCCTAGGAGCAGTCTAGCTTGTGTATACCACCAATGATGTGGGACCTTCTGCTTCCTAAGGCATTCATTCCATCCCTGGGCACTCCGACTCTGTGAAAACAGAGTGAAAGTGAAAACAGTTTCTGATGCCATCTTTTGTGGCTTGGCTGTAGGATCATTGGTATCATTGGTATCATTGGCAAGTTCTGCCAAAGTGGCCAAGTATATCTGCCTGTTTAAGCAGGGAGGGAACTTTATACTAAAGTTCATTTCTAAAGGAAGAAACCATGGCATTACTAAGGGTTACTGACTGACAAAGGATCCTGTGGTCTGGGTGGAAGATGAGTACAGAGGAACTTCTGACTCTGGGGTGGTTTTGAGGTTATATATAAAGCTAAGATGACACTTCCTGTGTCAAGACCTCTTTTCTAACAGTACTCAAGTCTTAGCAAGGATATCTTCACTCAAAACAGAGATGACATCTCAAAATGAGGATTTGGTGCTATGTTTTTTTATTATTGTCATCTCTGGACAAGCCACCTTGGAAACCTATGCATAAATACATAAAATACTAAATCTTTAAGAGAATTAAGTTATAGCTTAGCACAGTCTTTGGTATCAGAGGTGAGAACTTAGTAGGACTCAAGGAAACCTTGAGAAGCAGTTGTCTGCTTCCTGCATTCTGATCCAGTGGGTGGAGACAGATAACTCAGGTCTGAGATTATGCCTCCTTTATTATAATTGGGTTGTGTTTTCTTTTCCCCCTTTACCATTTGAAGGTGTTTATAAATAATGAAGAGACCAAAAGGGAGGCAAGCAAGTGAATGAGACCTGAGAGGATTGCCAAAGACTTGCTACCTGGAAAACTCCCAACTCAGTGGTACTTCTTTGGGTTTTGTTTGTTTTGTTGTTTGTTTCTTGCTTCCCCAAACTCATAATTTGTCACTTTTTTTTTTTTAATTTTATTTATTTATTTATTTATTTTTGGCTGTGTTGGGTCTTCGTTTCTGTGCGAGGGCTTTCTCTAGTTGCGGCGAGCGGGGGCCATTCTTCATCGCGGTGCGCGGGCCTCTCACTATCACGGCCTCTCTTGTTTCGGAGCACAGGCTCCAGACGCGCAGGCTCAGTAGTTGTGGCTCACAGGCCTAGTTGCTCCGCGGCACGTGGGATCTTCCCAGACCAGGGCTCGAACCCGTGTCCCCTGCATTAGCAGGCAGACTCCCAACCACTGCGCCACCAGGGAAGCCCTGTCACTTTGTTTTTAGGGCCATGCATTCTCTCAGAATGTGTGCCTGGGGTTCCTCCATCTGGTTTCGTATAATTAGCTATTAACCAAAGCAGAGCCAATTTGGGTGATTCCTTCGTCGTTAGACTGAAAGGACAGGGTCACCCAAACCTGCTTGAACAGGAACTACGCTTTCTTGGCAAAAATGGCTTGAAAAGCAGTGATGTCACCAAATGGTGATGAGAAGATGAGAGAGAGGTAGCTTCCTGAGAATGGCTATGAGTACCTCTGGCACAGGGGCATGGAGGAGAGATACTTTAGGGTTTAGGTCATTAGGGCTGTGGATCCAAGGGGATCCAAGGGACAAGGGCTGTTCTGCTGTTCACAGAGCTTTAAGACTATAACTGGAAAAAAAAAAAAAAAATATATATATATATATATATATATATATATATATATATATATATATATCCTCCCCCACCCCACCCCACAAGCCGGCTTTCCTGTAAAAAAGGAACCATGATTTCTCCAAAAGCTATGATCTTAACCAGAGTCCCGTGGTATCTGGCCTAGAGAAACAATCTGGATTTTAGCCCTTAGGGGCCCTTTAATCCTGAGGGGTGAGGGTGGGGGGGTGGTTAAAAACCACTGGACTGCTCCCCATTTTGCAGTGAGTTCTGAATGATTATAGGGTCCTGCATATGGGACTGCAAGACCTAATAAACTGAAATCCCCACTGTACCAGATGCTGGGGGAGGGGGCTGGCCAGATGTCAGTAATTCTTCTTTGCCAAGCCTTATACCAAGGCGTTAACCAGAAGTACAACAGCTTCTTTAGGGTTCACTTCCTTATTATCTCTCCTGCTCAGAAATGGTGAGAGAATGTTAGATGAGGAACACAGAGGAGGAGGAACAAGAAGTGGGGAAGGAGGGAGAGAATTTTTTCATGACAGGATAATGTGCCTTAGACAATTGAATGTTGTCTGCATTTCAGTTTAGATTCTTGGATAGTTCAGAGTTTCTTCTTATTTGATCCAGAGGAACAAGGATGGGCTAAAATTATCCAAACCTAAAATCATGGCCCCAGAAATTCTTCATACCAAGCCTTAGGATATGGCTTTTGGTAAACATCTCTCCTTCTTCAAATTGCTTTGCTATTTGTGAGGCCAGTATGGAGTTTCCTGTCAAAACAGGTGCCTTCTTTCTTGATGACCAATTAAAACTAAAGGGCAAAGCTTTTCTGGGAGGAACTGGATGTCCCATTGTATTGCTTAATGGCCTAATCCAAACCAAGGTGTGGGTCAATCTGTACAATGCCTTATTTTACTCTGATCTTAAGCATCAGTCCTCATAAAACCAAAAAGCCTATCAGTCACTGAGTGGTCAGATCCAGGAGGAAGCTTTTCCTGCATCTACATGGATGGCCTTTTGAATAACTGAGCAGAAAAAGCATGGTAATGTGAAATATTCATAAATCACTGAGTCAGCTCTAGCCAATCTCTTGGAAATTTTGTTTGCTTTCTCTGGTCCCAGATGTCCCTCCAGGGTCTGGAGAGGGAAAGGCTAGTAGTAGTGTCAGAAAAGAGGGCAACTAACCAAAAAAACACCTAAGATATGAGGTTTATACTTTTACCACTTAGAGAAAGCCCACATCTCAGGAGAAAAACACCTCTCGCTAGAACTCTCTGGAGTAATCCCCCGAAATGGTACTGGAGGGAGCAGCTAGAATGTCTGAGAGCCTGGCTCCTTGAGCCATGGCCAAGCAGACCCTGCGAGGATTTCCTCTTCCTAAAATCATCCTTGGGATCTCTCTAGTGAGTCTTGAGGTCCTAGGCTGAAGCCCCAGATCAGCCCCACTCCCAGTCAGGACTTGCAGAACTCAACCAAAAGACTGGCCCTTGGTGTTCCAGACGCAGGCGTTCACGCTCTCTAGCTGGTTGCCCTCCCCGACCCAGTCTCAGCACAGCACTTACTGCCTATGGGCCTATCTCACACTCAACGCAAGACGCGTTGGCTCTGTGAGCCGCTTCCACATCTGCCACCACGTGAAGTCAGTAGAGCGCCACAGCCGCAGGAAAAAACGAGGGAAGTGGCATCGAGACACAAACATCCTGTCCTCCCTACATCAAGTGGCTCCAGCTTGAGAACCAGTGTCGCAGAGCTGATTATTTATGTGGCACAGACCTGCCCAATGGCTCACAAAACTCATCTCCTCTGTATCTTTGCTGTGAGCGAGCATTTTCTCTTGAGTCCAGGGACATACATGGAGATATTCTTTGGCTTATGAAGTCGGTGACAGGGGACAGTGATGGGGAATGCCCAGCTGCTGAACCAGGATGAGTTGGCATGTGTAGAGCAGGGCCTGGGCAGGAGTTCTGCTCAGGGGCAAATGAACGCTAGCTTGCTGGAAGTTCCATCTCTTTCCACAGACCAGTTTAAGAGAGAAGGGGCTGAATCAGGGGCAAAGAGCTGAAGCTGCCTGCCCCATTCAGTCCTCACTGCCTTTTCAGGACTCAGCTGTGCCCAGCTCTGTTCTTCCTCGCAGGGCTGGCGGGTTCTTGGGTCAGGTCTCACCTTGTATACGATCTCTTCCAGCTAAAGATCTCTTCCAGGTTGGAAGAGGGAGAGACCTCCCGCTTTGGCAGGGTTCCCCAGCGACGCCGGCCCCCTAGGAATGAAGCTCGGCGCCTGCTCAGCCCTTTCATCCTCTCTTCCGTTCGGAAGAACTCAGTCAAGGCCCGGAAGTACTCCAAGATGACCTCGTGGCTCCAGGCTGGCAAGGGCTCCTGGCGCAGGAAGCCACAGTGGCCTCCGTGGCGGCTGAGCAGGAGGAAGAAGTAGGGGTTGCTGTGAAAGAGTTCAGTTGGCAGAAAGTGGTTTGGGGGCCCACACACAGGATCATCGGCACTACAGATGCATAGCACAGGTACGGCTGCCTCATCCACGTCCCGGAGCGGGTCGTTGTGGTCCCAGTAGGTGTCCCAGCTGATGGGGAAGCTCTTGGTGTGGCAGAAGAGGGTCTCTTCAAACTCTCGCAGGGAGCGGCTCCTGAACAGTTTTCCAGTGTCCACTGTGTCCTCCAGGGCTGTGGCATACCTGGCAGAAAGAAGTTGAATGGGGAAGGAAGGAAAGAGAGGAAAGAACTGGAAAATAAATTGACAGCAGAAGTTACAGAGTGGCAGCCCACAGGCCAGATTCTGACCACAGAGGCTTTCTTTGGCCATATAATATATTTAAAAACTTCCATGTCATTGCCATCATTTAAAATCAGGAGATTTCACATAAAATGCAGCTATCTGGCTTCTCAAGGGAAATGGGGAGATCTGGCGACATGGGCTGGCATGGCAACAATCAGGGTATTTCCTCCCTCCTTCCTGTGTTACAGTTTCTACCAGGACAGTCATTCATGGCATTACCTCCCCAGCCCCAGGGCAGCATTTGACTTTACAGCCGCTAAGTTATTGCAACAGCTCTCCTCCAGACCTCATCTTCTGACCCTCTGTAGGGAACCTGCTATGAACTGTCACCTCCTGAACCTCTCTTGAAAGAACTCAGTGGCTTAGACTATCCAAACCAGCAAGTGACATCCCCCAACATTAACATTTTACTTTAAGTTGTATTAGTTTGTTTGCTTTTTAAAAAGATAATATGCTATCCAGCTGATGACAGATGAGTGTGTCCTTGATCAGTGGGGCAGGTATTCCTAGAGAGGGCTGAGTGGCGGAGGAAGTGACTGGGAGTGTAATTAATTGGGTGAGGTCCCAAATGGGAGCCTGAGAGCAACTGCTCTGGGAAAGAGGGACATCTTTGCTGTTTCCACCTCCCTGGAGAGGGCCTGGCACCCTGACCAGGAGGCCAGGATGGGCAGCTCAGTCCTTTATTTGGGTTAGTTCAGCCTTAGCCAGCTGAATTTGGATAGGTGTTTCCTGCAAACATTCAAAGAGGCTTGCCCCAAGTTGGCAATCCCAAAATTCCATGGGCAGGGCAGTTCCTAAAGGCCCAGGTTTCCTCTCCACTTCCCTTACCTTATCCTCCAGCTGGTGCCCAGGGTCAGCACTGAGGGTGGTCATTTGGGGATGGAAACTGGCAGTTAAGCCATGTGAGAGTACCTTGCCCCTGGACTGTTCCAGCGGCTCTGGGTTGCCATGGTAGCACATGGGCTGTTGCTGAGCTCAGGGTTGACCTTCTTAGAACAGGAGGCAAAATAGGGCAAGGAAAGAAAGAGAAATCACAATTGTCACCATGTACTGGTGCCAGGCCCCTTACTTTCGTTATTTTATTTCATGCTTATAACCACCTTGGGAAGTGGTTATTATAAACTCCATTTAACTGAAGAGGGAAGTGAGGCTCAAAGGGGTTAGCTAACTTGCTGGAAATTCAGGATTTGAACCCAAGTGGGTCTGACCCCACATCCCAGGTCTTTCTGCCACACCACACTGCTGCCATCATGTCTTTGACCTCGTTCTTCCATCTCCTAGGAAAACAACAGTGTAAGCAGAGGCCTGGTTATTTGCTGTGGGAATGTCACTCAGGCCTTCTCAGTGGAAAATTCTCCCCTGTCACCCTGGTGGTAGATTCTTTTCTTTTTGGAGATTAAAAAAAATGTTTAAATACTCTTAAAATTTTTGCATTAAATATTGAGTATATACCTGGGAATATGCAAAACATCTGTCAGGTCTAAAGAATTTTAATAAATCAAATACCACCAAATTTCTGCTTCCTGTCACCTCCAGGCTCAGAGGAAACATTCTGGACAGATAACCAGTCACAATTGCTTCCAGAGCCCTCTTTGCTGATTTGACAAGTTATGGACTAAGCGATGTACGTGTCAGGTGCTGCCTCTTGCGGCGGGTGGGGCAGGTGCTCAGGTTGCTAGGACACGGTGGGGCTGAGGTGAGGCCAGGGGGCCCCAGGTCAGGAGTCCCTGCTCTAGCTAATGATGCTGAGTCCGTCTGTGGCTTTTAAACCTGCTTCCCTGATTCTGTCTAGACTAGAGGGTTTGGACGCTTCAGGAAGTATGAGGAGAACTTTGCCCAAATTGCTCTAAACCTGTTTGATTCAAAACCAGACAGAGCCGTTTCTCAGCCCCAAACCTCTATTCCCCCGTTGCTCGTCTGCAGCCTCCGTTACCCACCTGCTGAGGGCGATCTTCTGGTGGAGCAGAAAGCCCCGCTCGTAGGGCCAGGGCAGGCCGGCCTCAAACCACTCGCGGCAGCATAGCACCGGCGAGATGCAGGCTGCACCGGTCATGTAGCTGGAGGAGCCACACTCGCCCAGGTAGGACAGCAGCAGCGCCGAGCCCGAGCCCTCGCTCACCGCGAACAGCGGGGCTGCGGGGTGTCGGAAGCGGATGTAAGTGATGGCCTCTTTGAGATCAGACGGGTCCCCGAAAGGCTGCAGCCGGGGGCTGACCAGTGGGCAGCCGTGGTGGCCGCGACGGTGGAAGATGACCGGGTAGTAGCCGCGCTCCAGGGCCAGCAAGCAGAGGCCGAGCACGTTGCGGGTGAGGCGTCCCCAGGCATTGGGGATCACCAGCAGCACCGCCGGGAGGCCTCCGGCATTGGTGACCCGGCGGCCCCGGGCGCAAGGTCCCACGACCCAGTCCAGGGCCACCAGCCCGTCGTCCGCCAACTGCAGGTACTCCCGGGCCAGATCGGACCCCGGCCCCACCGGCAGCACGAAATGGCAGAGGGTCTGCAGGTGGGGCCCGGAGAGCCAGGAGCGCGGGCCCGGCTCCAGCGCTGTCGAGCGTCGCAAGGCGCGCAGCAGGCACTGGGCCAGCGCCGACGGCTTACAGATGAGCCTGCACCCGCCGGGCAGAGGCTCACGCTCGTCGCTGAACTGGTCCGCGGGGCCTGCGCCGTCCACCTCCTCCTCGTGGTCTTGGCCCTGCGCCCCCGGCAGGGTCCTCGCTCCGACGGCGCGCCTCCCGGGGCGCCGCAGCAGCGCGGCGAGCAGGCCAAGCAGGGCGAGCGCGGCCAGGAGCAGGGCGAGGGCGGCGCCCCACGGCGGCATGGCGAGGCCGGAGAGCCCCCGGCGGGCGGCAGCGGCGGGGACGTCCCCTTGGCGAGCTCCCCGCTCTGGCCGCGGCTCCGCCGGGCCGCGGCGGCTGCCCAGGGCCCTCCCGCGGGGAGGGAGGGGGTGCACTCCGGATTGGCCACGGCCCTGCAGAGGCAGCCAGTTCGGTCCAGGCTCCCCTCACCCGCCCCCCACTCCCGCCCACGGCCCTTTGTACAGTGATTGCGACAAGCAGGAGCACGAGGTGAAAGGAGCGGAGGCCACGGGGAGGGAGCGAGGACGCGCCGGCGAGGCGGAAGGGAGTGGGGAGGGCAGCAAGCCGAGGAGTGGGGTGTGGGGGCGGAGAAGTTGGGAGACTTGGAGACCGAGGCTTGGGGGACGGGGATGAGTCTCAGAATCCTCTGCCCCCGCCCCTCCGTCCCGCGTGGTGTGTAGGGTGTGCAGCTACCGGGGAGACCTGCGTCGCTGCGCCCTCAGGGGCCGCTGTTGAGAAGTAGCAAAAGGGAGAAGTGAATAAACCACAGCTCCTGGCGCGGGCTCCTGGGCTTCCGCGGGGCGGCTGCAGTGCAGCCGGAGCCACCACCCGCACCTCCGTCGCCGGGCTCGGCTGTGCTCTCTGACCTCGGTGTTTGTCTCGGCCCCGCGGGCACCCGCAACTGCGCAATAACCCGGCCGGGCGGGGGTCCGGCTCAGGGCCAGCGAGGGCCAGGGCCGGCGTCGTGTCCCGACCGCGGGTTAGCAGCGGGAGGCTGGAGTGCCGGGGAATGCTCGTTCCCTTGCCTGCATTAGTGCGCTGTGCCGATCCGCCCGGGAGCGTGGGGCTCCCCTGGAACCTGGCTTCAGGTAGAGGAAATCCTCAACTCCGCTCCCCAGGAAGGACTTCCCAAAAGAAACAGCCCCAAACCTCCGAGAATAAGCTGGAGGAAAAGACGCACTCAGGTGCCCTTGGAGGGGGATGCCTATCACCCCGCGACCCGGCCGTGGCAGGGGATAGTTGGCAGTCCCTTCATCAGCTCAATAACTGGCAATTACCGGGGAATGGGGGAAGGGTAAGAAATACCCCTTGCAAGTCACAGCTATGTGGGAGACGGTCTTGCTCTATTTCAAAGTTTTGGGCTGGGCATTTCAACTCTCACCCTCCACCCACTTTCCCGTCTTTCCTCAAAATCCTGAGCCGGGCCAAGGAGAAGGGCACCGGGGAGAGGGCGGCAGAGCGGGCACCCGCTGCAGGTGACGTCTGGCCAGCGCTCCCTGCTGGGGGCGAGGCCTGTGACTCCACCTCACGGTGACCAAAGTCTCCTTGGGCATCTGCTGGTCCCCGCTGGGCTAATTACGAAAGCGGAGGAGGACGTGGGCAAGAAAGCAGCCCCCAGCCCGCCTCCAGCTTCCTGGGACTTCTGGGTCTGGGGAACGTGGAGGCCTGAGACCCTCGGAGACTCCTCCGGGTTCGGGCGCTATTTGCGAGGGCAAGAGTGGGATGGGATGAAGGTGTAGCTCTAGAGTGGGGACCCTCTTCCTTCTGCAGCTCGGACTTCAGGCTTCTGTCCCTCTTCTAGATGCAGGTCACACTGATAAGTCTGAAGCGGGTTTGCCGAAGGAGCGGACCCGTCTCCCCTCCTGGGCCACCCAGTTCACAGTGGAATCCCAATTCCCGCCCTCCTCCCCGCTCCAAGATTCCACCCAGGAGCTGCAGCTGCGCCCGGCAGGCCGCGGAGACCCGCTGAGACGAGTGCCCAGGCGAAGGAGGTGGTCCCGCCTGCCTCGCAGCGCGGCGCGCAGGAGACCGACTTCCGAACTTTTCCGCCTTGGGGTTGAGGACGCTTGCGCGCACTGTCCCGGGCTGTGGGCGGGCACTGGGGCGGGGCGGGGCGGGGCGGGGCGGGGCGAGGCGAGGCGAGGCGAGGGGCGCGCGAGCCTGGGGAGTCGCGGCGCGCGGTCTGGGGTCGGAGCGGGACGGCGCGCGCGAGCCCGGGGTCTACGTGGGCACGCGGGCGTCGTGGATGCGCGGGGGCAGGGCCAGGCGGCGCGCGCTCCCTGGCTTGTTGGGCTGCGGGCAGTGCTGGGGCGGGCCGGGATGGCGCCTCCTCCGCCTCCGCCCCAACTGTTGCTCCTGGCGGCCCTGGCGGGGCTCCTGGGTCCCAGTGAGGTAAGGCGACCCGCTCCCGAGAAGCCTTCGGCCCGGGATCTCAAAGCGCTTTGCCAAAAGTTCGTGCTGGAAGGAGTGGCGCGCGGAGAGGGGACTAGGAGTTCTCCCCTTGGAGGGCTGGGCCTGGGAGGGAGAGGGCAGAGCCCGCGCCGAGGCCAAACGCCCCAGCTCTTCTGCGCCTTGAACCCACAGGTGGTGGCTGAGCCGGCTGAGGAGGCGGGAACCCGTTGTCCCGAGGGCCTGTGGCCTCTGCCCCCACAGGTGGGTGCCTGGAGGGCGGTGGGAGAGAGGAGTGTGAAGGGGCAGCCCAGTCCCGCCCTGGCCTCGCGGCACCCTTCACAGCCACCCTCTGAGCATCTCTGCCGGTTCCTCCTGCCCTCAAGTCACCAACGTCTCCATTCCAACGTAACGTCACGGGCCTGCTGTCCTCTCTCCACCCCCCCAACCCCCCCAGAGTCCCCCGGGGGCTCTAAGGTCTCTTCTCTCCCCCTGTATAGGTGTCGCCAAGAGTAACCTACACACGGGTGAGTCCACGGCAGGTAAGTACAAGCAGGAGGCATCCTCAGTGTCTGCACTGGAAACAGCGAGCTCCTCGCAGGCTTTCTCCACCTTTTCTGCTCACCAGCTCCATTCTTTATCACTCCCCCCAGTAAGAGGCAATGTTCTTAGTCCCAGGACAGTGAGCCACAGGCCTTGGTCCTCTGCAGTGCTTGTCAGGAATCCTGTTGAGTAGCTGGCTGTGTGGGCAGGAGGCTGCAAGGGAAACTCTGAGGGTAGTAGGAAAAAACAACCTGTGCTCCAGCTCTGCTGTGTGACTTTGGAAGTCTCCTGACTTCTCTGGGCCTCATTTTTCTGTAAGAGAGGTTATTAGTAACGTCCCTCCCCATGAGGAGTTAACAAATAGTGTGGGACAGCACTTTGGAAAATAGGAAGCTGTAAGGAGTATGTGTACCTCAGGTTACCAACCAAACTGTGGGTTCACCTTGTGTGGCTGCCTATTTTCATTGCCAGTGGTTGGATAGCTTCTCTGTCCCTTTGGTTTTCCTTCTGATATATCTTTTTTTTTGATCCTTGTAATAGCTCCAGGCTAAAAGAGCTCATGCCACCTACCTGATTCCTTTTCCCAAACAACCCTTTCATTCCACTGTTCAGAAACCAGTGGCTCCTTATTTCTCACCTTATCATGGCCATACTCCCCTGTCTAGTTTTTCAGGCTCTACCTCGTTAAGTAAACCTCGTCCAACCTCCCCACATCTTTGGTCCCTCTCGTCTTGTTGGTCTGCTCACCACACATATGAGTTCGAGGCTTATTCCCACCGCTGTACTTTTTCACCTGCTTATTCCCCTCAACACCTGGCGTATCCTGACTTGAAGGGGGCAGCTCCCTGCCCTCCTGCCATGCATCCCCATCCATCTTCAAAGCCCAGCATAGGAGTCAGCTCTCTCTTGAGACCTTGCCTGATCATATCAGCCCTTATTTATTCATCACCTTCTCCAAATTTGTGTAATGCTTATAATCTATCTCTTGTAATTTAACAACTGATCACTTTGAGTTTTATTACTTTGCTCTTTCATTTGCGTTAGTTCTGTTCCCCTGAGTTTCCTTTGCATTCCCTGCAAGCGGAGTCCAGGAGTTCTCTTTTGGCATCTCCTACAGCATCTGGCACAAGTGCTGAGCGTCAGGTCAGCTCAATCAAAGAATAATTAATAATTGATGAAGTGTTTCCATCCTGAGATTGTGCACCTGCTGCCTTTGTGCCCTGTATTTGGATGCGTTGGGGAGATGAGATTGAATATATAGATGGGTCAATACATAGAAGAGCTGGTCTCTATTTGGGGAGTGCTTACAGTCTAGACTGGGAACCTGTAGAGCCACCGTGGCAGGTCTAGAGAAATATAGCTAAAGAGTGTGGTCTGGGTCTGGCAGGGTTAACCACGCATGCTGTCACAGAAGTTGTGAGCTTTGAGGGGTGGCAGTGCAGGGAGAGGAGGGATGAAAGTAATGCTCAGAGGCAAGAGGGGGTGCAGCCAGTATCCAGGGCCCTTTGTCCTTTCCTGAGCCCTGAAGGTGGAAGGGTCATCTGGCCATCCTGGGAGTCCCTTTAAGTTGGCTCCCCAGGATGGGAGAACTTGGGATTCTTAGGGAGGGACTTGGCTTGATGTCTCCATGCCTTTCCTCCAGGCTGAGGATGTCAGCTTCCTCTACCATCCCTGTGCCCACCCCTGGCTGAAGCTCCAGCTTGCCTTCCTGGCCCACATTTGCGTGGCCCAGCCCTTACTGGTCCCTGACTCCAGCCTCACCCAGGATCGGGTAAGTGGTTGCCGAAAGGTGGTTGTCTGGCACTGGCAGAGGCTGCAGCCCCACGTGCAGGGCAAGGGGAATTCAGGGCCTCCTCTTGTTTGCTCCCCATCTTTGTCTTAGCTCTAACAGTTATCTCCTTTCATAGCCCCTGGTACTGGCAGCATGGGGGGTGGCACTGGAGATGGCATGGGTAGAGCCAGCCTGGGCTGCCCACTGGCTGAAGAGGAGGAGGCGGCGGAAGCAAAAGAAGGAGAAAGCATGGTTTCGCTCTGACAGTTTTTCTGGGCCCTATCCCTTGGTGCCAGCACCAGGCAGAGGGAGGCTGTGCCGGAGAGGGTGCGTGCAGGTGAGGGGTGCTGGCCAGGCTTGATGGTCATTGGGTTGGTGGCCCAGGGTGGTGGTGTCATTGGGTAATCTGGGCAGGGAAAGGGTGACTGCTGTCTCTTCTCCTCTTAGGCCCCGGCTTTGGCCTTTACGCTGCGGAGCTGGAGGCCCCCAGGCCTAGAGGTGGCATCTAGAGGGCCTAGGCAGCTCTTTCCTAGTGGTGCCAGGAGGCGTGGGCTGCGGGCTGCCCTTGGTCTCCAGCCCACCCCCTCAGCCCTGAGGTTCCACTCTGTTTCCCCACGGAGCATGGAGGCCAAGCAGCCTATGTTGGGACCCCAGGGTGCAAGGGATAATGCCCCATCTGTGCCCACCGGCCCACTGCTGCTTGGGGGGCCTGGAAGCAATGTCAGTTCCAGGCTAGAGGCTCAGGTGCCCAAAGGGCAAAGCAGCCCAGGGGTCTGTGCCTGTCCAAGTCAGGCTTCCCCGGCCGCGCGGGCAGCAGCGCCTCCGCGGGCAGCCCGGGGCCCCACCCCGCGCACGGAGGAGGCCGCCTGGGCTGCCATGGCCCTGACCTTTCTGTTGGTGCTGCTCACCCTGGCCACGCTCTGCACGCGGCTGCACCGAAACTTCAGGCGTGGGGAGAGCATCTACTGGGAGCCCACAGTGGACAGCCAGGACACAGTGGCTGGTGAGAAGTTCCCCTCCTCACCTGCCCCGCCCCGCTCCCCTCCGCATGGCTTCCCTGCCCTTGACTGCTCCCCACCCTGCCCATAGCGGTGCTGAAGCGGAGGCTGCTGATGCCCCCTCGCCGGGTCAAGCGCTCCCGCCGGAGACCCCTCCTCCCGCCCACGCCGGACAGCGGCCCGGATGGGGACAGCTCCGAGTGACCTGCCCCAGCCCTGCCACTGTGGCAGGTCCGGTTCCTCCTCCCGCCGGGAGGCTGCGACCTCTGCCACGTGGACCGCGCGCAGGGCCGCCCCCTGGTGGCCAGATGGCGCAGTCCTGCCTAAGCGCTGCAAAAGGGCTGGTCCTTAGTGTGTGGTTTGCTGGGAGGGATGGGGAGGGAGGGGGAGGGGGAGGGGGAGAGGGAGGAGAGAAAAAGGAGCTGTCTCAGCCTCCGTTGCAAAAACTCCGTTTTTCTTATTAAATTATTTTAGTAGAGCCTGGAGTTGAGCTTGTGCATCTGCCACACAGACTCCCACCCACGGCACTGTCCTAAGCCATTTAGGTCGCGTCTGAGGTAGGGGGTTTACAGTATCGAGTTGGGCACTCGCTGGCCTGTCTCCTCTTGCCCACCTGGCCTCAGACACTGGGGTTTAGTAGCGTGATAGATCCCTCCCACCACCAGGGGTGAGCAGGTGGTGGGGATGGTGGTGGTATTTACTGAAACATTGTTATTTCCAGGACTCCTCTAAGAGATGACAGGGGCTTCCCTTCCCTCAAGTACAGGGGCTGGAAGAGTCGTGGTCTTCACTTGCTTCCTACTTTTGCCAGGTTGGTCTTTCTCCGTTTCAGGTCTGCCACCTCCCCAATCCCTCCCACAGTTCCCTAAGCATCAGAAAGGGCACATGGTCACTTATTTATTTTTGATACAAATGTACATGACACACATCTTGACAGTCAGCCCACCACCACCACACAGGTAGAGCCTGGCCCCTGGGACAGAGGTGGGACGGGGAGAGGAGCTGGTGGGCGCTGCCATCTGCCTCTCAGCCTTCCCAGGCTGCAGCCCAGGCTCCAGGGACCCAGATACCGCAGGCACTGGCCTCTCAGAGGTTACAGGGAGGGGGCTCTCAGCTGAGTCAGGGACCCCGGGGAGCCAGCCCCAGGCTCAGGTGCTCAGTTCTCTGCCCCAGCCAGCACAATCCCCCTCCACAAGGGAGGGGAAGAGAGATGGAGCCAAGTGGTTTTCCTTTTACGTTCATAGAGAAAGGGTATGAGTGGGGGGAACAATGAGGGGAGGCAGAGGGCAGGACCCCAGCTGGTTACCCCGGCAGTCCCTGGCCCCAGGATGGGGGAGAGGGGCCAACGCCCAACACGGGTCCCACTGCTCTGGTCCCCTCACCCCTCACAAAACTCCTGATGGGCCAGGCCTCCGGAACGGCACTGCCGCCCCGCACACTCACACGCAGGCACGCAGGGACACTCAGTTACCACAACGTTAAAATTAAGGGGTGGGAGAGAGGAGAGAGAGAGAAAAAAGACTTTTCCAGTGTTTGCTGCTGGGGACCCCAGGAACACAGGTTGGGGCCTGTGCCCTAGGCTGGGGCCGTTTGGCATTGAAGGAGAGCAGCAGGGGGCTGGTGGCTACAGGGTGGGGACATCCACAGGTATTATGTACAAAGGGGGATGCCCCCGCTCAGCCCCCAATAGGGCTGGACTGGCTCATGGGGGTGGGGTGCATGTAAGGGAACCACCCCATTTGGAGTGTCCCCACCCGACCCTTTGCTGAGGGTGCCCCAGAGGGCAAGGGGCTGGGAGTGACGCCTTGCGGGCCCCGGCACACTAGAGGGGGAGGGGATGCTATGTACAGGGAGAGGTGCATGGAATGTAGGGGACAGAAGCTCCTGCCACCTCATCTCCCCATCCTTGGGGGCTCAAGGGGGACAGGCACCAGGGCACCTGGCTGCCAGGTGAGAGTGGCAGCACTAAGGGCACTTGTGCCAGCGGCTCTGTTGGGGTAGGGATTAGTGTCTGGAGTGGCCCAGCTCCCATAGCCAGTGAGGTCCCAGGGTGCGGGTGAGGGTGCAGGGAGAGTGGTCACTGCTTCTTCTCTCGGGTGGTGATGGTGACCAGCTGCTTGGCAGCCTTGGCGATGTCATAGGCGCACTGGATCACCTGCTGAGTCAGCAGCTGGAAGTCCACAGGGGCGCCAGGCTCCGGGGGCACTGTCTTCCGGCACTCGCTCTGCAGCCGGTAGGCGCTGGCGTTGAGCAACCGCAAGGAGCTGCGCACTGGCTCCAGGGCTGGCCTCTGGAGGGAGGGAGGGAGGGCGGAGGTAGTTAGTTGGGCCTTGGATTTCAAACCACGAGCTATGATATGGCCCAGTGTGTCCATGTCTCCACTCAGGCAGTCGTCAGATTCTCTACACCTGCCCCGCCCTGAGGCGCCGCCCAGTCCTGCTCCCCTCTCTGGCCCCTGTACCTTTGGGAAGAGAGAGGCCATCTCAGTCACAGCCAAATGGATCTTTTCTGAGCAGGGCACAAAGCTATGGGGAGAAGGGAGGGTAAATTAGGAGGAGGGCTCTCAGGGAAGGTTCCCAGGGACAGTGGAACACTGGTCCCTCTCTTGCCATCTGCAACACCCCAGAAGCCCATACGAGCCTCTGCCCACCTCCATACCTGTCATGCTTGAATTCCTGGGCAGCCCGCAATAATTCCTGAATGTTCTTGGTGACCTGCTCCGTCTTCAGGATGACATCCTCTGTGCTGGGAAGCCCAGGGTCGAGGTCTCCATCCAGGCTTTCCAACTCCGGGTGGAAGTCCTCTTCCTTGCCCAGCTCTAGAAACCTCTTCCCTTCCAGGCTGGGGTTAGGAGAGAGGGAGGCATTCCAACCGTGAGGCCGCGTGCCTACACCCTGACAGACACTCAGGGGCCACTCACCCCCCTCCCCCAGGGGCCTCACCCCAGCAGCGGGTCCCCACTTTGCGTGTTCTCATAGTCACTGTCTGCGCCGCTGCCATGGCGGGAAAGCTTGCTCTGGAGGGGTACAGGGAAGGGGTGGCAGGTAAGGTGCACGTTCACAGACACCGCGCCTCCCCCCCCCCCCCCCCCGCCCGCCCATCGCCTCCCAAGCACACATCTCATTCAGCCCATCCCTCGGGCCCTGGGGATGCACATTACCGTGTGGCGGCTTCCTTCCTGGGAGCACGACAGCAGTGGGGAGGAGGGAGTGAAGGGCACAGCTGAGGCCGACACCCCCTTCCGAACCTGAAACCCAGGCGGGGCTGGAGTCAGTCTCCTCCTCCTCACCACCCACCCTGCGGCTCCCCTGCAGTGAGGCTGGGACCGTGTATGTCTAGTCATCCCTGTGCCCAGCGTCCAGCATAGAGCCTGGCACCCGCTGGGGCTCACAACCTATTTGTGGGAACGGACCCACCTCCCCCAGGCCCTGCTTACCCGGTAAAGGCCAGCAGGGACGTGCACTGAATAGATGGCGTCATCCTCCAGCTCCTGGGGGTGGCACAGTGGGTGTCATGGAGGGCCCTGCAGTGGTCCCAACCCTGTCTCCACCCCCCCACCCCGAGGCCCGTAGGCAGCTCACGGTGCTGTGGAAAGGCTGGAGCCGGGTGGTGAGTTCATCCCCAGGTTGGCCTCCAAAGGGCTTCAGGGCAGAGCCCGGTTCATACATGGAGAAGGCCTGGCGGTCCCTGCGGTGGGTGCTCCCGCCAGGCCCCATGGGCGCGTGCTCCGCTCGTTCGCTGGGGAGTGGGGCTGTGGGCACTGGCCCCGGCGGCTGCCGGATCTGCAAGTTCTCGGCCTGCAGCTTGTGGATCTGAGAGTGAGAGTGGCGTCAAGACACTCCAGAGGGTCCAGGCAGCACCACCACCTCCAGGAGGGGGTAACTCCTCCCTGCACTGGGGCCCTGGCAGGCCCCCATCCTCACCTCCCGCTGCAGCCTCCGGAGCTCGTCACTCAAGCTGCTGTTGACTTTCATGAGCTGCTGCACTTTTGCCTCGGAGGCGGCCAGGGCCTTCTTGAGCTCCAGGTACTCCTGCAGTGTCACGGCCCCATCCGACAGGTCTGAGGAGTCCATGCTCTGCAGAAGGAGACATGAGACAGTCAGCCCCCTTGTCCCCGAGGCCCCGAGCTACGAGAGGATGGAGCAGGGCCTTGGTGGAGGCGTGGGGAGGGGCAGCGCTCAGACCCGAGCACGGTTGTTCCGGGTGGCACCGGCGCTGCGCAGGGGTTCCTGGTCTGTGTCCTCGTCCGAGGCCACGCTGTCGTAGTCGTGCTGGTCGTCCAGGTCACTCTGGCTCCGCACAGACAGCTCGAGGTTGTCTGAGGGCACAGGCCTGTCACTCAGGGCTCACACGGCCCATCTATCATGCCACCCCCAGAAGGGAGCCATGAGAGAGAATATCCTGGAACAGTGCCCACCACTGCGCCCCCATCCACACCCTTCCCACCTGTGGGGCTGCTCAGGCTCTTGCCCTGCTGTCTCCGCTTGGCCTCACTGAGAATGTCGATGATCAAGGTGGCAAACTCTCGGGCATTAAAGCGGGCCAACTTCTGTCGCCCCTGGGAGGCAGAAAGGGCCGGGCCGGCGTGAGGAGGCCCTTACGGCTGACACACGGGGATGGGGACAAAGCAGCCAGGCCGTCCCGACAGTTGACTTAACCACAGCTAAAACGTGCCAGCCCAGCTGGCCAGGCCAGGGCAGGGGGTGGGGAATGACACAGATTTGGGGTGCCTAGGGGAGCTCTCAGGAAGAGGTTGGAACCCCCCCAGGGGCTGCTCACTAAGTGGTCCAAAAAGCAGCCTCCTCCCCTCCCCAGATCCCAGAGCCAGTGGGGCCAGGAGTGGGGAAGGCTTGGCCCGGACAGCAGCCTGCCAGGAAGGGCAGGACCCACGGAGCTGGTGACCCCAGGAGGGGAGCTCATCGCCCCAGGCCCCCCACCCCCCGTCCAGCCCACTCACCTGATTCCGCGTGGCTGAGTATTCAGGGTTAACGGGCAGGAAGGGTACGGCACTGCGCTCTGTCACCAGGGTGCTGTGGTTTTGGGTCGCCAGCCACACTGGGGGGGAGGGGCAGGGAGCGGATGGTCCGCGGGGACCAGGCCCACGGGGTGGAGGTGGGAAAGCAAGGAGCACAGCCTTCCGAGCTCCTGCCCATGCCCACCGAGTGTTGGTGTTCAAGAAAGGGGTGGTCTTCGGACAGGGGAAGTAAGGCTGGGTCAGAGCGAGGCCGGGCGAGGCTGGTTGGGGACTGACAAACAGAACGAGGCGACTCCCTCCCGCCAGCCCCAACCGGGAGTTTGGGCTGGAATCTGGCTGTGGCCAGGAAGAAGGGATGTAGGGGGCGGAGTGGGGCTGGGGAGAGAGCCAAAGTGGGAGGCAGCCAGAGCAGAGGAGCCCCAGTCCAGGGGGCTGGGGGGAGGAGCAGGCTGGCGGCCTCCAGCTCAGCGTGCTCTGCCTGCCTGGCTGGGCTCACAGCTGGCCAGGGCTTACGTGCAGGCCTGCTGAGCAGACCAGCCCCCGGTACCTCTTCCTAGTCCCAGTAAAAGGACCCCAGAGCCACACCAGGTCCCAGCCCCTCCCCAGCAGGCAGGTGCTCTGTCCCCTCCGCCCAAGGCTTCGATCCCCTCCCGGCTCACCAGCGTCATTTTCTCTTCGATCCACCTCGTCATACACGTCCATGGCGAGTTCCTCAAAAAGCCGGTTGCTGAGCTGGAGGCGGAGACGGGGACCCAGGCTTTGTCAGATCAACTGGCCCCCCAGTGCCAACCAAGCCAGCTCACCGGGATCTTATAAGATCTCGAAAACGACTTGTGTGTCCCCTGTGCCGCCCAGCCCTCCCCCCAGTCTCAGAACTGGCAACTGGGGTAGGGGTCTGTCTGCCAAGCTCCGAGGTGGGAGAGGCAGAGGGAGAGGGAGACCAGAGCAGACTGGTTAGTGCCCAGGTAGCTAGATATGCGCCACGCGCCCTGGGAGCCTTAGGAGGGCAGAGCCAGGGTCAAAGGCGAGGGGTGTGGAGGTGGAGGACAGGTGACTGAGGAGACTAGAGTGAGGGGCAGGTCCAAGACTTGGAAAAGGGCACCAGGTCAGAGAAAGGGGGAGCCATCGCAGGGACGGGGGCGGGTCAGAGATGGAGGGCAGCTCCAAGCCTTAGGGGCCTGTCTGAGTAGACTCACCGCCTGCAGCTTCTTCTTGGCAGCTTTGGCCAACTCGGACAGGTCTAGGCTGTGGACGAAGGAGGGAGAGGGGAATGGGGAAGAGGGGAGAGGCCAGACATGAGCGGTGGCCAGGCCCCTGCCAGTGACCTCCCAAACATGCAGGGATCCCAGGGAGACGACACCCCAGGTGCTGCACACCAAGTGCCTCCCTGCCCCACCCAACCTCCAGAGCCTGTTCCCGAGCAGGCACCATATACCTCTGAGACATGCACTTTTGCCGCGATCTAAGTCCAGAGGAAGGCAGCAGAGGGAAGAACAGGACAGAGGCAGCAATTACCCAGGAGCAGGGCAGCAAACGCCTTCCCACGTCAAGCTCAGACCCATCTCCGTGCACATGCCAGACCCAGAGTGTACCAAACCCAACTCATCTTCCCCCCAGCCCGCTCCTCGGCCGGCTCGCTTCTCCTCTCAGTGACCCACTTGCCCCGCACCAGCGGCAGCTCCTGGGAGTCACCTGCAACCTCCCTCACCCTCAAGCCTTAGCCAGGCTTTCCCCAGGTTCTGCCATTCCATCCTCCTGCCTGGTCTTTTGCAACATTTCTTCATCCATCTTCCCGCTTCCAGTCTTGCCCCTGCAACCCTTTATTCACCCAGAAGCCAGAGTATTTTTGACACATCTGGCTGCGCTACCCCTGGCCTTAGGAACTTTTCAATAGTAACAGGTTATGTATGGCACACTTCAACAAAAAGCTCACTTAAAAATATGCTAGGGAATTCCCTGGCGGTCCAGTGGTTAGGACTCGGTGCTTTCACTGCCGGGGGCCCAGGTTGGGGAACTAAGATCCCGCAAGCCACGCGGTGCGGCCAAAAAAATAAATGAAATAAAAACGCTAAATGCTTTGCATGCACTCTTATCTAATCCTCTCAGAAGCCCAGAAAGATAGGTACAGTCACCCTTATTTCCAGGAGCAGTAACTAAGGCTCAGAGAGGTTAAGGAGCCTGCCTGAAGCCACACAGCCAGTAAGTGGCAGAGCAGACTCCACACATCTGTGTTGGAACCTCTCTGCTTTTGGGGTGGTCTCAGCTCTTGTCAGGGCTCAGGACCGGCCACTCTCTTGCCCCGTCTCTCTTCCAGTCTTGCTCCTGGGATTCCCTGCCTCTCACATGCTTCAGCTACACAGTCTGCCTGCAGTTCCTGGCACAGCATTTCTGACGTCTATGCCTTTGCCTCTCTTGCTGCACTCCCCACAATGGACTACAACTGACTAGGGTGCCTCCCCTCTTGGCTGTGACCTCCTTAAGGGTAGGGATCACGCCTGAGTTACCTCTGGGTCCAGTGCCAAGAACAGCTGGCACTGGGAAGGTGGTCGGTTAACATTTCATTGAGAACACGTTTACAATACACACGCAAGCAGGCAGACACACCAGGCAAAATCAGACCAGAAAAGTAGTGGGGAGTCTTGGGGTCTCAGAAGAGAGAAGATCTGGGCGTTCAGGGATCCGAGGTGCCCAGGTCTGACCATCCCCATCTGGCCACACTGGCTTCTAGAGAGGGAGGGAGCCTCCTCTCCAGATCCAGGCCAGCAGGCACAGCTTGGCCATCGCGGGCAGCCACCAGATGGCGCTAGCATCCATCTTGTGAGCTGGGTGAGCGTCCCCAACCCAGCCTGGGCTCCTGGGGCCTCTTGGATAAGAGGCAGAAACACCTCTACTGGCCTTGGGCCCGCAGCCCCTGCCCAATTTCTGAGCACACCACAGAGGCCTGGCAGAATCCCAAAGTTAGTCAAACTCCCGGGGCCCACCACCTTTTCACTGAAGAGCAAAAATTTGTCTAAAGATTTTACAGTTGGGGTCAGTGCCACTGGGAACAGAACTCAGTGATCCGCTGCTCCTAGGGGGGCCGTTTCTTGTACTCAAACCCCATGTGCTTGACAGCCATGGGGGTTAGGCTGTGCTGGCTGTGTGCTGAGTCAACATTTCTTACCTGCCTTGGGGCCCAGCATTAGGGAGTGAGGACTGGACTGCGATATGCTTGTGCCTTCAGCCCCCGAAGGGGAGTGGGGGTGGGGGGTCCCAGGCCCCTAAAGCTGAAGAGTTCGGGGGTGGGGGCGGCTCTGGGGGTCAGGCACCAACAGGGCATCCAGCCACCTCTGGGAAGGGGCGACAGGTGGGCACTTACCTGTCTGCCATCTGTGGGATGATGTAATGCCCATTCCTGTGATCTGAATAAAAATAAAAATGCCAAGTCACTGGTGCTGGGTGGCCTTAGCAGTTGGGAGCCCACCTCACTGCCATGAGCAGGGCTTGGCACCCAGAAATGACGGGAAGGGAGGAGGGCAGGCCACCCCCAAGAGCCCTGGGAACTGGCTGGAAGTTACGCCCACCCCTACTCCCTACCCCAACACGCTGCAGCCCAGAGCCTGCAGCAATTTCACAGGAGCCAGTTGCCTAGCAACGTTGTTCCTCAGCCGGCTTTGTCACCATGGCACCTGCTGCTGGGGTGTGTCTGGGTCCCACCTGCCTGGCCCAGCCAAGCCCGCCCCACACTCTGCTCACCCGGCTTGCGTCCACAGAGATAGAAGGCCAACCGGTCAGTGAGCTCATACTGGCACTCGACTAGCCTTTCCGCCAGCTCATGGTGCCCCGCCTGCCTGTGGGGAGGGGGCATGGCTCAGCCCTACAGCCGCAGCCCGCTCCCCACACCCACCCGAGCCTCACCCTTCAGCGGACCCTCACCTGGCATAGTCAATGGGTGTGCGGCCGTTAACATCAGGGGAGCCAGGGTCAGCCCCGTACACTACAAGAAGCTCGGCCTGCAGCGTCTGCCCTGCCTTGGCAGCCACATGCAGCGGTGTGGTGCCCTTCTCTGGGTGGAAGAAGTTGGCCTGGGCACCCAGGGACAGCAGGCGCAGACACGTCTCCAGGTTTCCCGTCCGCACGCTCGAGTGGAGTTGCTGTGAGGAGCAGAGTGTGCCACAAACGGGTGTGTGGGGGGGGCCCCCTCCCACCTCCAGCGGCACCTAGTCCAGGCCTGCCTGGGACTCCTACGAGCTCCAAGGGGCCCAGCTGAAGTTAGGTTGTCGGGGGGCGGGGGGCAGAGGGCTTCCCACTAGGAGTTCATGCCCATTAATCACAGCTGCAGTCAGTCACCACCTACCACGTGCAGCGCGCTCTGCTTATAACAGCTGTTAACTCTGTGGTAGATGCTATTTCTTTCCCATTTTACAGATGAGGAAACCGAGGCTCTGGGAGGCTCAGAAACTGCCCAGAGTTTTCTGCCTTTCAGGTGGCAGCTGAAGAATTTTAGCCTCGTATGTCCACTTGGGAGCGGAGGGGCCTTATTCACACGTGGCCTGACCACGCAATCTCGTCCCTCCACCGTGCCCACCATGCTTGCCTGACCTGGCTGCCTTGGGGGCCTAGGGCTCAGTGGTGATGGCACTGTGGGTGAGGAGAGGAGAGGCCCAGCCCTCCGCTGTGGGGCCCCACAAACCTTGCTGAGGTCCTTGGCGGTGACTCCGTCGTCGTCCCGGCAGGGCAGCTTGTGCACAAAAGCCAGCATCTGGTACTTGGCTCTGATGAACTCTGACTTGATGGGGCTACATGGAGCACACAGGAGGAAATGGGGAGCAGAGCGGGGGAGGCCAGTCGCCCAGCCACCTCCCAGGCTCCTGCCCCTGAGCGCACAACCTCAGCCACCAGCCCTCGAGCCCGACTCACTGGACTTTGTCTTGGGGGTTGGCTTTGCGCCGGCCGCTCTGCACCTGCGCGGGGTCCAGCAGGGAATGCTCCCAGATGGAGTTAGCCCCGTTGCTGGCGAGTGTGTGCACCATCTGTAAGGAAGAGGTGCCAGAGTGAGAATGCCCACTGCGCGCTGGGGAACACCTCCGAGCACCAGGCTGGACACGGTACTAACAGGCCTACTGTGTGCCCGGCACCGCTGCACCCCTAGCCAGTCAGGCCATCCCAGCCAAGGATGCGGGTCCTGCTGAGCACTTTGGGTGACATGGTGGGCACACCAAGGCTCTGAGATGTTAAGCTCAACACTATGTGGCCGAGCTACTAGGTGGCAGAGCTGGGGTGAGAGCCCAGGTCTGTGTGACTCCGGTCCTGGAAGCTTCCTCTCCGCGTGGGCCGGCGCCCAGGTGGAGAGGGTCAGGATTGGGTTCCGCCCTGGGTGGGTGCTGCCCCCAGAAGCTGCGGGATCCAGACAGCTGTGTATGTGGGTGCAGGGGGAAATGTGCTGGCGCTCAGCACACGCCGCGGGGAAGAACTGCCCGGCACAGCCCGTACCTGCAGCAGAGTGGGGGGCCAGGCGCTGTGGCGAAGGTGCTTGACGATGGAGATGTGGCGTCCCAGGCTCCGGTGCACGCTGCAGCACTCGTCACACACCAGCACACCCCTGCTGATGGAGGCCCAGCCGGGGTCTGCCGGGGTGGGGGAAGGGTCAGCCACAGCCAGACACCGGCGAGGCCTCCTGAACACGGCACTGGGCCCGCACTACGCTTAGAACTCCACGTACATTTGCTCACTCAGTCCCCCAAGGCTCTGGGAGCTGGACCAGCGATGAGGACGCTGAGCTCTGGAGGTGGGAGGGACTCCCATCAGAGCCAAGCCCTTTCCTACATGTCTTTGCCCCTCTGGGGAGGTGTGGTCCCCAGGACCTACTCAGTGGGCCCAGCTTCCTGTCCTGCAGCCACTGCGACCAGTTCCACAGCCTTTCCCCAGGGAACAAGGCTGCGACCCTAGCCCTGCCCCAGGGAGGCAGGAGTCCCCAAGGACTGCATGCCACACATCTCTAGGCACTCCTGTGTCTGGGTCAGTGCCACATTTCTCCTACAGTCAGGCTTCTTTTAGAACCACTGGCTCACCTGCCTGACCCATCACACCCCTCTGGGGGCTCCCGCCTCTGTCCTCATCCTGGCAGGTAAGAGCCCTTTTCATGACCGAGTCTCCTGACACCACCAGTGGTGGGGTGAGCTGGAGCCCCTCTTAAGGGGGATGGAGGGAGCAAAGGAACTAACACTGACTGAGTACCCACTGTGTACCAGTTGGGTGCCATAAGTATGGTACCTCTAATGACTGTCAGGCAAGGTGGGAAATGCTACCCCTGCTTTACCAATGAGGAAGCAGTGTCTCAGAGAGGTTAGGATGCTTACTCAAAGCCACACAGCTAATGAGTGGGATTGATGGGATGTGAACCCAGGCATTTAGACGCCGGAGACCATGCCATGTCCACACCAGCTGCTGTTGCAGCCCCAAGTGGGCGAGGGCCATGGGAGCCACTCTCCACTCCTTGGGGAGAAGTGAACTTTAGAAGCAAGAAGGGGGACCAGAGCAGGATGGGAACTCCTGGGGTCCTTCTCCAGGGCAGGGGAGATACCACCCATCCCAGGCCCCTTGGGAGAGGGGGAGGAGACAGCTGCATACAGCTCAGGCTGCGGAAAGGTCACGGGGGAGAAAGCAGCCATTGTGTGCCACTGGAGAGTGGGGGCAGGGAGCCTCTCTCGCAGGACACTGGGCTCTGCCCAGGCCCCCGGCCTGTCTCAGGAAGCCCTGTCCTGGCGGGGGGTGAGGGGGTGGGGACTGGCTCCCTGCCTCGCCCCTAGTGCTCACGTTGTCCAGAGTGGCCCCCACTAGGGGAGGGGAAAGGCTTGGGGTAATGAGAGCCTCTCCAACCAGAAGGCAATTCTCAGACCCTTCCCTGCAAGGACTTCTGCCAGTGTTCGCCAGAGAATTGTGAGGAAACCGAGTCAGGATACAGCCTGAGCTCTGCCGTGGTGAGTGTTCCCTCCATGGCATGGAAACAGGAAGTGAAAGGCGGAGGGCTCAGTTCTTTGGGTCTGGACTTCTTTAGGGATCCCCCCAAAACAGGGCAGAGGGATGCAGGAGGTACCCGCCATACACCTTCCTCGGAGGCTGAGGGGCCCATGAGGAAGGGACCTGCCATCTGTGCCAAGAGGGGGAGCCCTAGAGCAAACTTTAGTGTTGGCTTTACCCAAACGGTGAGGCCCCCCCCCCAGGCATGGAAAGCTCCTTCCCCCCCACTCCCAAACACCACTGGGTCAGGGGTCTGCCTGCCAGCCACCTCCGCCAGCCCAGGCAGGAAGCTGGAAATGACGCAGCCTAAATTCCTCTTGTTGAAATGGTGGGGTTTCCTGTCAGTAGGGAGCCGCCCAGGCCAGGATCATAAATGGGCAGCTCTAAGGCCTCCACCCCAAGCCCATGGCCCTACTGGAGAAGCCAGACCTGGGAAGGCTGGCCAGATATCCAGGGCCAGACCAGACACGGTGAGCCCCTGAATGAGGCAGTGACCAGGATCTGGGAAAAGGGGTCCAAGGCTCTGCTCGGCACTCTCCCAGCCTGGGGGAGGGGTTCTCCCTCTCTTCCATGGTGACCTGAAATAGGAAGGGTGGGCAGGGGACACTGTCCTGGTCTGGGGCACACTGGTGCCAGCTCAGTTCTGGATGACACAGATGGGTCACCTTACTACCTACTCCCCATGCCCAAGGGGCCTGGGCCTACCCAAACAGGAGCCCCCAAGGCCCACCTAGGCCAGTTCCTAAGCCAAAGGGCCAGGAAGGGTTTCTGAAAGTCAAATGGCTATTGTAATTTAAGGTTAAGGGACCCTTGCCCCCAAAAAGGCTTCCAGGACCAAACTCAGGGCAGAAGGGATAGGGGGCATAAGGGTTAGGGGATGTGGTCTCCTCCTCAGTATCCTGCCAACCTTCCCCCTGGGCTTCTGCCTCAGTCGTGGGGCGGGGGCGTCTGGTATGTGTGAGCAAGTGGCAGGAGGGGTCCTGGGATAATGTTAACCAGCACCAACCCCATGGAGACCTCTATCAAGGTGAATACATGTCACTAACCAAGGCCACTGGTGACCTCTAGGGCCCGGAGCCAGCCCCTTCTGATCTAGGGACCAGATCCTCACTAGACAAGAGGAAGAAGCCGACCATCTTGAAAGCAGGCAAGAGTAATCCATGGGGATAGAGGTCAGAATGGCGGTTGCCTTTGGGGGGCGTTGACACAAGAAAGCCCTATAGAGTGATAGGAATGCTCTACCTCTTGATCGGAGTTATGGTTACACAAGTATATACACAAGTAAAAACTTATCAGGCTGAACAATAAAAAAGAGGCACTTTGCTGTACATAAGTTATACCTCAGTAAAAGAAGAAGCCCATCACTCACCCTGCCCCACAATCTATATTATGAAGACAAATGAGCCTGCAGGTTCCCAAATGTCCCTAGCTGGTGGCCAGCCTTGCTCACTCAAGGTGCCTGTAGGATGGGCATCTTGAGGTCTTCACGCCTGTGCCTCGGGCTGCCAAAGCGGGAAGGCTGCCTGAAGGCCTGTGGCGTGAGGAGCAGGCCCTTGAGAGAGAAGCCAGGACTGTGTGGCAGGGTGAGTGGAGGGGCAGGAAACACATTCTCCAGGGTTCCCCGACCCCTGGCCCTCTCCTGGATTCCCAAGGCAGGCAGGGACACAGACGGTGCCTAATGAGGTGGCACCAGCTGCCAGAGCAGCCATGCTATGCCCAGCCGTCTCACAGCATACTCACACTTGTCCCGTGTGCCCAGGCCTGCGAGCAGAGGGAGGACAAGGCCCTTTGGGGTCAGGCTGCATCTTACCTTTCACCTCCATGACCCTGTAAATTAACCAACCACAAAAAGGCCACGACCCCACTCCTAGGGCTGGGACTGCAGGGCTCCTATCACAGTGAGAAGCCTACGACTTTGGGTAGGAAGCACACACCAAGGAGGTGGCTCTGGGCCTGGGCTCCAAACTGCTGGTTTCCCTCAAGCCTCTTACCTGGGCTGCTACAGGTCCCAGACTGAAAATGCCACTCCATGCATCATAGGGTCGGGGTGTGGGGTAGCCCCAAAGAGTCAGCTGGGGTCCTGAGAAGCATCCAGACACTTGAAGAATGCCTGCGATGTGCCAGACACCATGCTAGGTGCTGGGGTGGGGGGATGAGCAAGACTTCATCAGCACCCCGCACACCTCACCATCCTGACCTCACCACCTGCCTCTTCCTGATCTGTATTCTGGATCAGGGGAAAAGGAGATTCCAGGGGGGCACAAATGGCTCTGTGGGATGAGGATTGGGGGTAGGAGCTGGGCACCCCAACACAACAGATACACACCACTCCTGCCCATGCCTACTGGACATCCAGAGGCTTCCAGCCAAACAGTCAAATGCAGCAGAGAAAGGACAACTGCCTTGCTAATGCTGCCCAGCGTCCCCCTGGCCCAGGATCAGGACCACAAACTTGGAGATAGAACAGTCCTCAAAAACCATTTCTACTCCAACTTCTTTGCCTCAGAGTTGAGGAAACTGAGACCCAGAGTGAGGAAAGTCTTGCCATGAGTCACAGAGTAAGCTGGAAACAAAGACAACACCAAAATCCAGGCTTCCCTGATAAAGTGTCTGCTAAGCAACCCCCTCCCAGTCCTACTTGCCCTCCCCCCACTGCTATGTCTGCCCAGCAGAGGTGCAGAACAGCCTCGGACAGACATACAGAAGGCAAGCTCTCCTCCTAGCCCTTCCATCCCCAGACCTGCCTGCAGCTGGGGTAAGGAGAGAGTTTCTAACTAATCAGGGGTAGGGACACCCCTTCTCTCCTCCCCTCGCCCCCCCCCATAGTTTCTTCAAGGCCCTCTAGACCATGACATGCCCTGAGAGGAGGCCTCAGGGTCAAAACCACCCAGACCACCGTGCCTCTGCCAGGCACCCACAGTTCCCTGTTGGGGTCCTGGTCCTGTCCAAAGGGTGGCTGGAAGTTACGGGCCCACAAAACAGCACCCCACACTCTCACACTTATTTTGTGCCCAGAGGTTCACAGACAACCCCACCCTCCCCCGAGCCTGCCCAGAGGTCTCCCAGGGAGATGGCGCCTTTTCTAAAAAGAAGACGGTCAAGGGCCAGGGCTTTCCTTTCCCCAGGCCAGCTGCTGAGCCCCATCACTGGCAGTGTCCTCCCGCATCAGAAGGGAGCAGCCTCTCTGGGTCACTGATCCTCACTTCCTCAGTAGGTCAGGGGGGGTTCACATCAGCCTGGACCTGACTCTGCTGGGAAGGAGAAGGGAAACACCATGGTAAATACAGCCAGGAGGCAGGCCAGGAAGCCAGGTGGATCCCAGGAATCTAGGCACCCCTCGGCACTGCTCCCTACCCATTTCTGGCCAGACTGGGCTAGGGGATGGGGAGGGGTCTGTGCCCAGGCTGGGGTAACGCCAAGCCCACCTTCCAAGTAGGCCTTACTGGAACCCAGTAAAAGCTGTCTCGTTGCTCCCAGTCACCAGGCCTGGGGACGCCTCAAGGGAAGATGCCCAGGCTCGCGGTGGCCCTGAACACCAGGCCCTGCGAGGAGCCTTGGGAACCCGGGGCAGGGAGTCCTAGGAGTAGCCACCCCCTCATCTGATCCCGAGGAAACAGTATCCAGGCCCCCCTGGCCCATCTGCCCAGCTCCCTGCCCCTTGCCCTCCGCCACCCCAGCGGGCGCGCAGACCATGCGAGCAGCAGGTGCAAGACGCGGGGGTGGCACTGAGATGACACAAAACCACACTCGCCCCCACCTCCTAAACCCGGCCGGCCTCTGCCACAGCCCTCCTGCCACCCCAGGCTGGCGCTTCCGTTTGGATACTGAGATGGAAGCGGGGGCAGCCAGCTGCCCTCCTCCCTCATACTGAGGGGTGGGAGGCGGCGCTGGGAATGTCCTTCCTCGCCGGTCCACGGACGCGAGGAAACAGCGGCCCCCTAGGCGTCCCTCCCGCCAAGGACGCGGCTCCGCAGTGGCCCGGGCGGGGGCCGAGACCGGAGGCCGGAGGCCGCAGCCCCCGGCCCGGCCCCGCCCCGCCCTCCGGCCCCGCAAGGCGCTCCCGCCAGGCCCCGGCGCCCGCCCGGCGGCGCCTCGGTGAGCGGTCCCGCCCCCGGCCCGGACCCGCTTACCCGGGGCGCTGCAGTCCGCACACACCTCCGCTCGCGGCCCCTTCCGGGACATCCTCAGCGGCGACGCGGCCGCAGCCCTCTGGGCCAGCGTGGGGGGCGCGGGCGGCGGGCCCGGGCGGCGACGGCCCCTGCAGCCCGGCCCAGCTCCGGCAAGGCCTCGGCTAGGCTCCGCGAGCCCGGCCAACCGTCCGCCCCCGGGGCTGGCCCGGAACCCGCCGTGCCCGCCCGCCCGCTCGCCCTCGGGCGCCCTCCGCCCCGCACCGCCCCGCGCCGCCCCACCGCCGCTCGCCGCTCGCCGCTCGCTCTCTCCGCCCCCTGCGCGGCTCCCGGCCGCTCCTGCAGGAAGCGGCGCAGACCCGGCCCACCGGGGGAGGGGCAGATTGCACACCCGCCCCGCCGCCAGGCCCTGCCTGCCGTGCCTCCCGGAGAAAGGAAGCCGAGAGCGCGGGCGGGAAGGGGCGGGGGCGTTTAAAGGGGCCACGGCCGCCGCCAGGCCAGAGCCGGCAGTGCCTCCTACGGCCCAGGCCTCGGCTCCGGTGTACCCCTGTCCCCAGACGGTGTGAGTTTGCCTCACAGCCCCATCCCCTTCATTTCCGGGGACAGTGAACCCTGGGGATCAGAGAAGAGAGTAAGGAGCTGGAGGCCCGGGCTCCCCTTCCTCATCAAGGGGCTGTGGTTCAGGGTACCCGCTGTGGTTCAGGGTACCTGTCTCTGTTTGGGGTGAGTTGTGCATCCTGGTCCCCCATGAGTCCGCCTCTGTGTGTCCAGGTGTATGTGTGGTCACACTCTTGCTGACTGCGCACACCGCCAGCAATATGGGCGCCCAGGTGCCAGAGCTCATGCAGTGTATCCCCTGCCACCGGGCTAAAAAGACATCTATTCCTCCTCCATGCTTTCATCCAGAGAGGAAAGAATCTGGGCAATTTTTTTTGAAGACCTCCTGAGGAGTGACCACTGTGCCTGTGTGCAGTAATATCCACTTCGCATCGGTCTTGTATATGTCAACGGTGTTTCTAAGCCACCAGGGGTGTGTGTGTCCAGGGCGTGTGCATATAACATACAGGGACCTTTTTTGTGGTGGCCTTTCTTCCTGGACTTCACACTGAGACTCACTGGAGGTGGTGGGGGGGGGGTGGTGGACAGGGAGAGAAGGCGCAGGCCGCACGTGGGTGCACCCCTGGACTGAGCATGCTCCCCTATACACGTGTGCCCCACGTGCACCCAACCCCCATCCCTGCAGCAGCAAAAGGCCAGAACTCTGTGGGGAGAGGGCAGGGGTGCCCAGGCCCAGGCCGAAGGGCCAGGTCAGTGGTGACACGATTAAGGGACGGTTCCCCAGATTAGGGGAGGGTTTCCCAGCGGCATGTAGTCCTGCTGTGTAACAAGGGAGCAGGAGGGGAGTCCTTGGGCAGGGGTGCGGGAGTTGGTTGATTTTATCCCAGCGGTTCCAGAGCAGCAGTGACTTGTGGGTGGCAGGCTGCTTCCCTGGGGGTGATAAGTAATGTTCATGAGTCACACCACCCGAAATACATGCAAAGCTGCCTCCATCGCCTTTCGCTGCAGCCCAGATTGACAAGTTTGTTTGAGATTGCGATCCACGAGGTATATTTATAATCACACCTTAAAAAAAAATCTTCTTGCAGGCATCCCCTCCCCCCATAGCCAGCAGCTCATCTGGCAGGGTTTCTGCGAGCAAAGATACCTCGCGGGGGGGGGGGGGGGCGGGGGGAGGGAAGACACCACCTGCCGCCCTGTGCTGCACTCCACCGAGGAGCCCGTCCGTGAGCTTCGTGGCCCCATCCCTGGCGATGGGAGGAGCGGCCTGGCCGCTCTTACCGGGAGCACAGCCCACGAGCTGTGGCCGCCCGTTCACCCCCGATCGACCCCCAGCTATGGAATTTCATTTATTAGAAGTCGAGGCGGCTGCTGGCAGCCCCATTGCTTGGCTGTCTTTGTTTCTCTGCTGTGTGGGCGCGTCTCGAGCACGTGGCAGCTGGAGCGCGCAGGCCGGAGGAAAAGCGACCTGGGTTTAGAGTCCAGGGCCGCTTGGCAAAAAGAGAAACTCCGGCTGCCCAGAGGATAGGCCCACCCCCACCCCCACCCCCGCCAATCCAGGCTGAGCTCCCCGCCTCCTTAAGCGCCAAGCCTTTTCAGGGGAGGAAGGATAAGTCACCCCGTTCCCCCCACCCCGCTAGCCCCATCTCCTGGTTGGCCCTGGGACTACCTGGGAGTGGCCGAAGCACGGATCCACTCTCCAAACTTTGTTCCCGAAGCCCCCAGCCCCGCCACAGACGAGCTCCTGGGCCTGGGGCTAGGGATGAAAGGGTTTCAGAATTTCCCTTTGGAGACTTCGCCACCTCAGGAAGCAGGACAGTTAAAGAGGAATCACAAAAACACTCTAAAAACAATTTAATGAGGCAATGTACAGGCATTCTCCCGGCCACTCCTAGCCGTCCCTTCCCCGCTCCAGCCCCCTCCCCAACTCTGGCAGCAGCCATGACACTCTGCTGACCCCTCGTGGTGGAGGTGGGCAGCGGTCTCCGGCTGCGGGAGACGCCAGCTGGCTCCTCCCAGCCTGGAGAAAGGGGCGAGGCGGTCCACTCCTCCCTCATCCTTTCCCGCCGGGGCCTGGCACTGCAGGGTGTGGAGGAGGAAGGACAGAAGACCACACAAAGAAACCTGAGAGAGGCTCGGAGAGTTTGCAAGCTTTTGCTAGCACCTCCCACAAAAATGCTTCCTGGATTGTTCTAAGTAGGGCTGGTATGGAATCCCTTATTCCTGTCTTGTTATAAGGTGGGCTCAAGAAGGCACTGTGCCTGGTCCCGCCACCTGTCCCAGTCCGCCTGGTTGGGGAAGGGATGCGCCATTTCCAGGGCAGTCACTATCCTCAGCTCACCCGAGGAGGTAGTATTTAGTGTCACATTTTAGAGGTGAGTGGTCCGAGAAACCAGAAAATTTAAGCAATCTGCTTAAGGTCAGGCAGATAGTAAGGAGGAATTCAGACTCAGGTTCTCTCAGACACCCCAGTCCCTATCCACTCCAGGTCCTACCAGCCCTTGCAATAGGCTGCCCCAGAGGGCAATTCCACTTTTATCGCGGCATCTGCAGGCACCCTTCTGGAAAGACCTCTCTGCCCTGGGGTTATTCAGGAAGGAGTTAGTCTCTGGAATCAGTCACTTCCTCTCCAGAGGGGACCACATGGGGTGGAGGTGGGGAGCTGCCACCTGCTGCTGTCTCTGCCCAGCCTCACTCTGGTCCTTGCAGAGGACAGCGTATGGCGGGAGGAGTCTGTTCTCCCAGCCTTAATAGACATTCTCTTTCTAATGTCAAATGTGGAAGATGGAGTTTAATTTTAAAAGAAGGCAGGGAAGACTCCTACGCAGTATTTCAGGTGCCAGATTCCTGGCTGCTCCAGTGACCCTTGGCACTAACGCCCCGCACCTTTCTCAGGATTCCTCCCATCAGTCACTCTTCTTGGAATCTGGATCCTGCTCACGTTCCACTAGGACCCAAACTCAATCCTGAAGGCCGCACCTTCCCGCGACCCCTAAGGCTTGAGCAAGGCCTGTAACCCCCTCCTTCCCCAGCAAAAGGCAAAATGCCAGCGGGTGGCGGTGCGCCCCAGTCCAACTGGCGTCAGGACACTGCCTCCGTTCCAGCCAGGCCTGACTCCCTCCCCACTCTCTCAATGATTCAGGGGGCCACTGCGGGACCCTCTACGGCCACTCGCCACCCCCAGTTCCACGAGGCGGACTACAAGCCCCATGATGCCGCGGGGCCGAGTTATAACAAGCACTGCCCAGGGCACCCACGTCCCCCTCCTCTCTCCCCCGCATCCCTGCATCCCTAGCCGACCGCTCGGGCTGAGGGCCGGGCTATGCAGCTGCGGGCGCGCGTCCCTGCGGCGGCGGCGTCCCTGGGGCCCTCGCCCCGTGCGCCCCCGCGCCTGCTGCGGGCGCCTGCCCCCTCGGCCGAGCAGCGTCTTTGTACGCGGGGGTGTGGGAGGCGAGGCGCGAGTCCGCGCCGCGCCGCCGAGTGCCCGCGCCCTCTCCGGGCGGGTGGGGGCCTCTCTGCGCCGCCCGCCGCCTCGCGAGGACGCCCGCGGCCCGCGCCGCCCGCACCGTTCCGGGCGCGCCACCCCCGCCCGCCGGCGCCGCTAGCACATGCCCGAGCCGCAGCCCTGCGAGCAGGCAGCGCTGGCCCCCCGCCCCGCGGCTCCGGGCCCTGGCTCTGGCGCGGTCCCTCCTCCCGGGCCGGGCGCCGCGGCCCCGGCATGAGGAGCGGGCGATGATCCCCGCCAACGCCTCCGCCAGGAAGGGGCCCGAGGGCAAGTACCCGCTGCACTACCTCGTGTGGCACAACCGCCACCGCGAGCTGGAGAAGGAGGTCCGCGCCGGCCAGGTAAGAGCGCCGTCGGGGCGCCGCGAGGACCCCACGGCCGGGCACGCCCGCCCGGCTTGGGGAGGGGGCGCGGCGCGGGCTGTCCCGCCCCCCTGGCGAGTTTGCAGCGCTTCTTTGTTCGCAGCCGCCGCTTTTGTGCTGTTGACCCGGAGAGGGTGATGGGAGCGGCCCCCGCCCGCTTCCCTCCGGCCCGGACTGGCGGCCCACACGTGCTCCGGACCCTCCCAGATTGGGGTAGGGGACGCCGTGCCCCTCCTCCGCCGGGGCAGTGAGGGCTGCGGGGAGGGGCTGCCGGCTCCATCTGTGTTCCACGCGGTAGGAGAGTCCGCCCCACTCAGCTCGGCAGCAACACCTCCCGCGTGAGTGTGCGGAGGTGGGCAAGGCCTGCGTAGGGAGGGGGTCACGGGTCAAGGATCAAAGAGGCTGTGACACTCCCAGACATTCCAGCCCCACCCAGTGCCCTCTACCCTCACGATGAGCGCTTATCTGTTTGCTCAGACTGGGCAGAACCCCTGGATCCCTCAGACACGGCTCAGGAATGGGGAGTAAAGTGAGAGACCCTCTTGGGTTTAGCCCTGAAGGGCCTTGTCCAGGTGCTGAAAGGCGCTCTCCTGCCCTCTGGTGCTGGGGCCTGGCTTCTAGGCGCTGAGGAAGCGAGGGGCCCTTTGGCCCCTGGCAGGATTTGAGGTTTTGCACACAGAGCAGGCTACCAGGTTCCTCTAGTCATTGAGAATGGGTGGGTCAGCCAGCTTTGGCTGGGCGGTGGCCTCCAAGAAGATAAGGTAAGGGATGGGGTCTCCTGGCCGTTCTTTAGGACCAAGGCAGGCAGGCAGGCAGGCAGGCAGAGGTCACAGGTAGTTCCCAACTCTGCCCTTGGCCTTCAGGCACAGGTAGGCACTCGTGGCATGGACGACTAACCCTCCAGGGTGGGGAGGCAGGAGCGAGAGCTGGGCCCAGCCTGCCCTGGTTTGTCTCCAGTTGAGGCCTGCAGACTTGGCCTAGATCTGAGATCCTGGGGCCATGGGCTGGGAGTGGTTTGCTAAGGCGTTGCCTCTTTGGGAATATGCCTTTTGAGGGCCACTTCCTGAGTCACAGGAAGTTCAGTTTGAGGAGCTGTCTGCTTCCAAGGGAAGAGTGAGGTGGAGAGCAGGACATCCCCAGATGGTGAGCGAAGTGAGGGTCAGAGTGTGTCTCTGAATTCCACCACTGAGCCCTCGGACCAGTGCAGCACCCAGCTCTGCATAGCAGTCCCAGGAAGTGTTGGGGTGACCTGAGCCTCCATCTCTGGTCAGGGTGTCCACTTCCATTCTACCTCTGCTTCCACAAGGATGCTCCAGGTTGCTCCTCAGACCACGTCTCTGTTTATCCATCATAAAGGAAGTGGTTTGCAGCCACTGGTAAAGGAAGCAAGGTCAGAGTGGTGGACCCTGCGGGACAAAGATGAACAAACCAGGCACAGCCCATGCCCTCCAGGAAACCCCGTTCTGGTGAAGCAAGTGTGAACAGGGAAGTACAGTGTGATGTGCAGGGTGCTAAAACAGTCCAGCCTCTTCTGGCTCTTCTCTGCTTTCCTCCCCTTGAGGGCAAGAGAAGACAAGCCTCTGATAGAGGTTACAGCTGGAGGGATTTAAGTATGATCTTAGAGGAACTTCCCAATGGGATGGTTGATGGTTGGTTGAAGAATTGTTAGGCAGAAGGCTAGTGGTTGAATGTCCAGAACACCTCAATCACACTCCCTTGCCCAAGGGGTGGGTGGTCGTTTTCTTGCAGAGATTGGAGAGAGGCAGAATGCCTTAGAAGAAAAGGCTTTTTCACCCAGTCCTGTCTGATTGACAGTCCTCAGGTCAGCAGTCATCTTCCTGGGGTGAGGCTGGATGGGGAGCACTGGAACCCGCTGCAGGTAGGGGTGGTTTGGACCACTGAGTGTGTTCCTCTTTGCTCCCCTCAGGCTGCCACAGAAACCAGGGACCAGGTTCACCCCATCCCCACCCACTCATCCCCTCACCCTGGTGAGTTTTTGTCTTCCTGAAATGGATACTGCCTGCCCTGATCCAGGCCAGGGGGAATATAGGGCATTGGCTGAGATTAAACCCTTCTTCAACCATAAAGGAATCAGGGGTGCCAAGAAGGGGAATGCCAGTCAGTCTGGGTGGGAGAGGCCCCTGGCTGTATTTCGACTCCAGGACTGACCCAGAGTGATGCTTGCATCCAGATGTGCACTGCTCAGTCCCCAGGGCCTCAGACTCCCAGGGAGAACTGAGGATGCCCACCCCAGCCATTTCCTGCAGGTGATGGGTCTGGGGGCAGCCACTTAACATCATAATGAAACACTGTAGACCCCAGGCATCTCATCTGGGGGTCCCTGATCTCTGGTCCTTCTGGCACCCACTGTCACAGAAAACAGCTGGGTTTTCCTCAAACACACAGCAGCTGGGTTTCCCTGGTCTTCACTTGTCATAGCTGCCTCTTCTTCACTCCAAGAAAGCCCCGGAGAAGCCCTCCCGTGGGCAGGCAGGCTTGGCAATGCTGGCCAAGGAGGAGGGGGATGGCACGGCAGGCTTCTGAGCAGGTTCATGGGGTCTGGAAGCAGGGAGTGGTGGGGAGATGGGAGGTGCTCAGCGGGTGTTTTTTGGTGAAGGGAAGGGTCCATGATCACCCCTAGCCAATACCCAGCAATACAATGGTTGCTGGGTGCCCTGCTTCCTGCCACACACCTGCTCTACCAGGTTGGGAGGGGGCAGGGGGTTGTAGGGTAGGGGATGTGCCAGTTCCCCCTTGGCCGGCACGAGGCCTGAGGTCCAGCCAGCTGGGCATGGCCTTGGTTCTGGAGTCACGCGTCCCTGGTGTTCCCTGGGGGTGGGAGGTGGAGGTTAGACTGAATAGCTCCCTGTGGGAGGGCCAAGGAGAGCAGGATTCTTCCCAGGCAACAGGCACTCTGGAGGGGGCTGGACTGTGGTCCTAGAGAAACATTTTCTTTCTTCCGGCGGCTGCCTCCACCATGGTCCTCCTTCCTGCTTTCCCCGGTTCATCCTTCTGACCTAGAGGCAGGTGAGATGGGATCGTGGGGCCCCTGGATACTCAGACAGAGGCTGCCTCACCCAAAGTACCTGTTGTGTCCAGGAGCACCTGTGATCCCTTCTCCTCGCAAAGTAGGCAGTCCTGGGTATGGGCTGTCACCACAGCTGATGAGTTGGGAAGCTCAGGAGAGGGAGCCACAAACCCTGGAAACCAAAAATCAATGTGTCTGGGATGAGGGGGAGGGGCTGTGCGGGGCAGGATAGAGGGGGGTGGGTGGAGGGCGTGGGTGGAGGGGCGGGTGGCGGGGGTGGGTGGAGAGGTGGGCGGAGGGGGCAGGGTGGAGGGGGTGGGTGGAGGGGGAGTCAGCAGGTGCCACCCCCACTGGCCCAACTCCACTTGGGGAAGCATCTTGCCTCCCTCCCCCCGTTGAGTGAGCTCAGGCCTGCCTGGTGGGAGAGCAGAGGAGCAGTGGCCATACCAGACTCTGGCTGTCTTCCCTGGGGCTGGGGGATGGAGCGGGGCAAGGAAAGGAGACGCAGGCTGGGCAGGCAAGGGGCCCCAGGCTCTGGGCCCCTCACCTTACTTCTCCAGCACCTGTGTTTAGTCTATACATTTGGTATGTTCTTATAAGATTTCACCTAACAAAAGGACTCTGCTAATGCTAAACAACTTTGAAAAATACCCTGCTAGTGCATGTGGGTTCAAGGAGTGTGCATGTGCAAATGTGCTGGCAAATACGTGTGTTACATGAGTAGAGGCCTGCAGGCCAGAGGGCAGCTGGGCACACATGTGCTTGTACACTTAGGGGTGCACATGTACAATGAGTGTGGTGCAGGAGTAAGAGTGTGTGTCCTTATGGTACCTGTACGAGTGTGTGTGTGTGCATGTGTGTGTGTGTGTGTGTGTGTGTGTGCAGGCAGGTGCCTGAGTGGAAGCAGGGAGACTCTGCCCAGGGAGCCCCAGCTCCTAAGCTCGAAAGACCCCTGCTTTTGGCTCCAGCTGAGGCCAGCTGGGGTGCAGAGTTTCCGTTCTCTTGGTGGGGAGGGCTGGCTCTTGGGTTTCATGGGAAACCTTTCCATTCCAGCAATTAAATAGCAGCAGGCCTTTGCCAAGGAAATTAATGAATTCTCCCACCTGGGCCCCCGGCAAGGTGCCTCTTCCCCTGCAGGCCCAGCTTTGGACGGGTGAGGGGGAACTTCGTTGGGGCTCGGCTGACAGTATGCAGGGCTGATGTTGGCCCTGGAAGACAGCGGTGCCTTGGGGACCCTGGGGAGGGCTGTCGGGAGAGCTCCTGTGGAGTGGGGGTAGGGAGGGCACCCCTGCCTGGCAGGCAGTGCCAGCCTCTCTGTGGAGCCTGGAGCTGAGGCACCTGAGAGGGAAGGAGGCAGGCGGCATCTGGAGCCCTGGGACCGGGCCCTGCTGGCTCCCTGGGGCCTTGTTAGCAACAGCAGCATCTGGGGCGGGGCCGGTGGGAGGCATGGGTGGCTGGGCTGCGGCCCCATGGGAAGGCCGCCTCCTGACACCCCCCATGACACAGCCAGCTCAGGGTCTATGGATCCTGCATCACTCCCACCCCAGGACTCAGGACCCCACCCAGGTCGGACCCTACCCAGGTCGGACCCTGAGGGGCCCAGCTCAACCCGTAAGAGGCTCCCCTCCCCTCTGGGGAGCTCATGTAGAGGAGCAGCAGGGGGGCCGCTCACAGGGGCCAGGCACAGTTTTGGGTTTTTTTTGAGGCTCCCAGTATATTTAAAAATGAAGAAATGCCAACAAGGGTTATAAAAATTATATAAATAATCTGAATTATTTTAAATGTTTCATTTTTGACAAAGGAGTTCCCACTCATGTTTAAAATATTTAACTGTTGCTAGAAGGTAGCAGTCCTCACTACTTCCCCACTCCTCTCAGAGGCAACCACTTTGAACTCTTTAGGCTGTTCTGGTATTTGCCTCCAAAATTATAAGCAATATACCTCTACAAGTATTTATTGGTTAATCAATTTTACACTTCACTGCCTTGCCTTCCTTCCCCATGTCCCTTAAAAAGTCATCTATGCATTTGTTTAATAAATATTTATTAAGCACCAGTCATGTGCCAGATGCTGTCCAGAGACTGGGGATGTAGCACTGAACAAGACAGACGGTCCCTTTGTGGGGCTTACAGTCTAGGAGAGGGAGACAATGAAAAAATAAATAAGCAATTTAATGTTGGGAGAGAACTAGAGCAGGATAAGGGACAATAGATAGATAAATAGCAACTGACATTTGAGATGGGTTGTCAGGACCAGCCTTTCTAAGGAGGTGACATTTGAGCAGTTGCCTGAATGAAGTGAGAGAAGCAGCTTTGTGGCTACTGGTACCCAGGAGAAGATGGTTCCGGAGAAGGCTGATATGCAGGAGTGGAGCTTGGAGAGATGGGAGAGCATGTGAGTTCAAAGAGACGTCCAGGATTCTTTTCTCAACTGGATGGGAAGCCATGGAGAGATTTTGAGCTAAGGGGCGTCAGGACCTGAGGAATATTTCACAGGATGACAGCACCTATGATGGGCCCTGTGAAGAATAGACCTAAGGAACCAAGAGAAGAGTGGGCGGAATTAGGTGACAGATGGGGTGGCCACGACCAGGAGGGTAGCCTGAAGGTGGTGAAAACTAAGATGACTTTGGATCTATTTTGAAGGTAGAGCCTGTAAGGTCAAATTTTAGTGATGGATTAGATATGGAAGGTGAGAGAAAAAGAAGAGATAAAAACAGTCCCAATGTTTCTTACCTGGAAAGGGAGTGAACTGAGGTGCTGTTTACTGTGATGGGAGAACTGGGGCAGATGAAGCTGTCCAGGTATGGCTGGCATAAAGAAAGCAAGGGAAAGAAGTCACAGGTCAGAACGTCCCATTTTGTTTCATGAATTCACTTTCCTTTTCATATTTTTCTCAGGGTGTAAATTACTGTCCCCCCCGCCAAATTTTTTTTTCATCTGTTTCCTGCATTGACAGTTGTTTCCTCTGGGTTTTTAGCATCTATTTGCATGTTTTGGTATCTTTCATGTTGGCAGCTTTCCTCGTGTCCACTCACCCTCGGCTCTTGGGGCATATTTAAGGATGGGGGTGTGGAGCTTATTAACGAACGGGTGCTGCTCTAAGATGACTGGCCTGCTTATTGTTGGGATCCCCAAATTTCTGTACCCAGAGGTCTGTGGTGCCTCTAGTTTCTGCAAGAAAGAATTCTCCAGTCTCCTGCTAGGGGTAGTATGGGGCAGTGTTATGTGCAGTCTGGCTGCCAGTGGTTCAGGACTTGAGGCAGGGAAGGGACTGGGCTTTCACTGTTCACCAGTTTTCAGTCCCATGACCTCATCCTCAGACCAATGTCCGAGTTCAGTGCATCTGAAGCTCAATTTCTATAAAGAATAAACCCCTGGCATCCTGTGGAGAGGAAGGGGGACATCTCCCAGCTTTACAAGATTGGGGAGGGGGTTCTGAATTTTAACCAGACACCCCTGTATTCAGTCCTGAGCCTTTCTCCCACCTCTGCTGTTCCCACTGCCTGCATGTTCTGCACCTGTCAAGGGTGCTAAGGGGGGAATCCAGCTTGCTAATCACTGGGGTTTCCCTCTGTGAATGCTTGGGTTCTAGTACCTTCTGTTCCCTTAAGTCAATTGTGATGCCCCAGCCACTTTCTTGTGGGTTTTAAATATTTTATTGGCATTCTTATACTTATTCACACGTTTACTTTTCTTTATTTTTTTAATGTGGTTGTGCCGGGTCTTAGTTGTGGCAGGTGGCGGGTTCCTTAGTTGCAGCATGAGAACTCTTAGTTGCGGCATGCATGTGCGATCTAGCTCCCTGACCAGGGATCGAAGCTGGGCCCCCTGCATTGGGAGCACAGAGTCTTAACCACTGCGCCACGAGGGAAGTCCATCACACATTTACCTTTTGAGGGAATCTTCATTCCTTTGTATAGATCTAAGTTTCCATCTGGTATCATTTTCCTTCCACTTGAATAACTTCATTTAACATTTCTTGCATGTCTTCTGGTGATAAATTCTCTTAGCTCTTGTTTGTCCATAAAAGTCTTTATTCCCCCATTTCATTTTTGAAGTATATTTTTCACAGGATATAGAATTCTAGGTTGACAATTTTTTCCCCAGCACTTCAAAGATTTCATTCTGTTGTCTTCTAGCTTGCATGGTTACTGATGAAAAGTATGTAGTATTTCCTATATTTGTCCTTACATACATAGCGTGTCTCAATTCTCAAAATGCTTTCCACAACACTGTAAATCAACTATACTCCAATAAAAATTTTTTTAAAATGCTTTTAAGATTTTCTTTTTATCATTAGTTTTCAGCATTTGATTATGATGGGCCTTGGCGTAGGTTTTTTGGTGTTTTTCTTCCTTGGGATTCATTGAGTTCCTTGGTTCTGTGGATTTATCATTGTATTAGTTTCCGCAACAAATTACCACAGACTGGGTGGGTTAAAACAACAAAAATTTATTCTCTCATCATTTTAGAAGTCCAGGTTCAAGGTATCAGCTCCACTCCTTCCAAAGTCTCTAGGGGAGAATCCTTCCTTGTCTCTTCAAGCTTCTGGCGGCTCCAAGCATTCCTTGGCTTGTGGTTGCATAACTTCAGTCTCTGCCTGCATCTTCACATGGAACTTCTCTGTGTGTGTGTTTTATAAACTGGATTTAGGGCCTACCTGGATAATTCAGGCCGATCTCATTTTAAGATCCTTAACTTAATTATATCTGCAAAGACCCTTTTTCCAAATAAGGTCACATTCACAGGTTCTGGCAGTTAGGATGTAGACATATATTTTGTGGGGGCACCACCATTCAACTTACTACAGTAGTTTTTTTTAAACCAAATTTGGAAATTTTTTGGCTATTTCTTTAAATTTGTCTTATTCCTCTACTTCCTTATCCTATCCTGTGGGACTGCAATTATACATATGTTAGAATGCCTTATAGTGTCTCACAGATTGCTGAGGCTGTTTGAATGTTTTTCGATACTTTTTTTCTCCTCTGTGCTTCAGTTTGTACAGTTCTGTTGCTGTATCTTTAAATTCACTGATTTTCTTTTTATTCTGTAGTGTCTAGTCTACTGTTAATTCTATCCAGTGAAAATTTCATTTCAGATATTGTACTTTTTATCTCCCATTTCTTTCCCTGTGAATGTTGTGTTTTTCTTTAAACTTTTGAGCATATTGAGCCATTCACCTTTATTGTTTCTGAATATGTTTCTATTAAATGATTTTTCTCCTGATTATGGGTTTTATATTTTCCTACTTCTATGCATGTCTAGTCATTTTTAACTGGATGTTGGACATTGTAAATGTTGTGATGTTAAGCATCGGGATATTGTTGTCTTCCTTTAGAGAGTGTTAGACTTTGTTCTGGCAGCCTAAGTTAAGTTACTTGCAAATCAGTTTGATCCTTTTGAGCTTATTTTTAATCTTTATTAGATTAGGTCTAGGTGAGCCTTTTCTCTTGGGATAGGATTCCTACTCCTAAGGTATAACCCTTCTTGGGTCTCTTGAATACCCTGGGTAATCAACAAGGACTCTCTACTCTAGCAGGTTGGAGCTTGAATGTCTCCCTGCCATGGGTGAGCTCTGAGAATTTATCAGCCTATTGTTCCTTTTCTGCCTGGTTTTGTTGCGTTTCACTCTACACATGTGAAGTTTAGTATTCAGCAAAGACTCAAAGGGGACCATATGCAGATTTCTGGAGCTTTTTTTTTTACATAGCTCACTTCTTCCTGGAACTCTGCCCTGCAACTTCTAGCTACCTCAGCCTCCCTGAACTATCTCTGTCTCCTTAACTCCTCAGCAAGACTACCATGCTCTGCTGGGGATTCCCCTACCTGAATTGCTGTCTGGAATATTCCTCCAAGTAGAAACTTAGGCAATCATAGAGCCCACCTTGTTTGTTTCTCTTACTTCAGGGATCACAGTCCTGGACTAATTGTTGCCTAATGTCTGAAAACAATTATTTCATATATTTTGAAGCAATAGTTTTCTCTGTCTGGTGGGAGGGTAATTTCAGTTATCTCATCATATTGGAGTAGAAGCCTTTTCCTGGCATTTTAATCAAGTTTTGGGGAGGAGAAAAGGAGTTACATACATGTGGTCAGTTCACATATTTAAGCAGAAGTCCTAGTCTCCTGAAATATATCTAAATATTTATGTTTAACAAACATATGCTTTTATCACGCAACAAAAATCTCATGTCATATAATCGTGTTATTCACAAAACAATAAGAGTATTTATAAAAAATGTTAATATATAGTGTCCCATAGGCACAGGACATGGGTCTGAAGTTGTACCATGAACATATTCTTTCATTCTTATCAATGTATTACTGCAACTGTTTGCTAAACCTCTCAGGGATAATGTCAATGATCTAAATTGGTGGCCCTTCCTGAAGGTGTGGTCTTGGACCCCTAGGATAGGTCCTGTCTCAGGTGCCCTCCCTGGCCAAGAGTCTTTCTAGACCACACTTTGGCCCCAGGCTTACTCTTCACAGGCAGACCACTGGGCCTTGGAAGAGTGAACCCAGTCAGGGCACCTAGGTGCACAGGAAAGGAAGTCCTTCCCTTTCTCAGAGTTACTTCCTGCCCTCTCCTGCAAGCCCCTTTCCCCTCACCTGACCCCAGCTCATTGTGTCTGTTTTTTCCATTGCCTTCTGAGATGGGCAAGACAGGACAGCTAGGTGGTTGCTGCCTGCCTAGAGGCTGTCAGGCTTAGATGGGCTACCTCAGAAGTGACCAGGGCGACCTCTTCACCTCTTCCAGGTGGACATCGAGCAGCTGGATCCCCGCGGGCGGACTCCCCTGCACTTGGCCACCACCCTGGGGCACCTCGAGTGTGCCCGCGTGCTCCTGGCACACGGCGCAGATGTGGGCAGGGAGAATCGCAGCGGCTGGACAGGTGGGCACCCCTACTCACCCCTACCCCACAGCCTGGGTCTCCCGGCATCATATCCTCACCTCTGATTGGCTGAAGGGAGCCCTAGGCAGGATCCTGCCCTGTGACATTGCCTCTTGCCCACACCCCGCCCCCAGTGCTTCAGGAAGCTGTGAGTACCCGGGACCTGGAGCTGGTGCAGCTGGTGCTGCGGTACCGGGACTACCAGCGGGTGGTGAAGCGGCTGGCAGGCATCCCTGTGCTCCTGGAGAAGCTGCGCAAGGTGAGGGCCAGCCTCTCAGCCTCCCCACCACGGTCTTTGAACGCTATCTCTAGCGCAGGCTTTAGCCACTCTCCTCTTCATCCTCCAGGCCCAGGACTTCTATGTGGAGATGAAATGGGAGTTCACTAGCTGGGGTAAGAGGGGCTGACGGGGGCCTCTCTGGGCACTCTCCCACCTCAGGGCTTCTGCACTTGCTGCTTCCCTGCCTAGAGCACTCTTCCCATCGCTCTCCCATGGCTCCTTCTCACCTCTTAGCTCTCAGCTCATTGCTACCTCTTCCTGAGGCCTTTCCACAATGCCTCGATTGATTCCATTATTATTTCCTTCACTTTGTAATGACTGGCTCATTTGTTTGTTACCTGTCACCCCTTACTAGAAGGTGAGCTCCAAGAGGGCAGGGGTCCTGTCTTGTTCAATGTTGTATCCCAGTGCCTGGCACATAGTAGGTGTTTAATAAATATTTGTTGGAAGACTAGATGAAAGGTTGAGTGAGTGAATTAAATGGTGGATACTAGGGACTTGCTGGTGGCTGAGTCATGCCTGTCCCCAGCCTCAGGTTGTTCATTTCTGAGTGACTGTGGTCTACATTTGTGGGGGGGAAATGGGGCAGGGGCTGCTCTCCCACCGGTTCCCTTACCCTTTCCCAGCCACACTCCTGACCCCCATGCTCTGAGGTGGCTGAGGGTGGTGGGCCAGACAAACTGAAGCCACCTCTGACCTTCTCTTCAACCTAGTGCCCCTGGTGTCCAAGATCTGCCCCAGTGACACCTACAAAGTGTGGAAGAGTGGGCAGAACCTTCGGGTAGACACCACACTTCTGGGCTTTGACCACATGACGTGGCAGCGAGGGAACCGCAGCTTTGTCTTCAGGGGCCAAGGTCAGGCAGGCGGGAGATGGGGCAGGGTGGGGAGGCTGGGGACAGCCCCCTGAGACCCCTGACCCCCTGTGCTATTCTGCGGCTGGCAGACACGAGCGCCGTGGTCATGGAGATTGACCACGACCGCCGAGTGGTGTACACAGAGACCCTGGCTCTGGCCGGGCAGGACCGTGAGCTACTGCTGGCTGCTGCTCAGCCCACCGAGGAGCAGGTGCTGAGCCGGCTCACCGCACCCGTTGTCACCACGCAGCTCGACACCAAGAACATCTCCTTTGAGAGGTAAGTGGGCATGGCCTTGGAAGCCTGGAGCCAGCCTGGTGGACGCCCCCTCACCTAGACCACTCTGCTTCCCTAGGAACAAGACCGGCATCCTGGGCTGGCGCAGCGAGAAGACCGAGATGGTGAATGGGTATGAAGCCAAGGTGAGGTCATAGCTCCCGGGTGCCAGACCCACCACACTCTTGCCTACAGCGAGCTGGGCAGGGGTTTCCTGACCATGCTTTCTCAGCCTTGGAGGTGCAGAGGCAATGCAGCGTGGAGGGAAGGTCATGAGACTAAGAGGCAACTGATGAGAATGGCCAGCATTTATTGAGCACCTAATATTATGTTCATGCTCAAGGCTCTGTTCTGACATTTTAAATGTATGTAGTTGTATGTATGTATGTGTGTCTATGTACACATGCACACACGTCTATATATATATGTGTGTATGTCTCACACACACACACTCATTTAATCCTCACGACAACCCTTTCGGGTAGATGCTATTATTATTCCCATTTTACAGATGTTTATCGAGCCCTTTCCACAGTTTCCCATTTAATCTTCACAACAACTCTATGAAGTAGGGTACTGGCCCATTTTATGATGAGGAAGCAGGGGCTTGGAGTGACTAAGTGGCCAGTACAAGGTTGCCCAGAGCCAAGCTTCAGACCCAGCTGGCTGACTCCAAAGCCAGGCCTTTACCCCTAAGAAGACTGTTGTGGGGGACCCCCAGCAGTCACTCTGGGACCCCCATATCACCCATGTGGGGCCATGTGGTGAAGAGTCTAGCCAATGCAAGTTTCTGTGTCGTTGTTGTTTCCTCCTGGAAGCCTTCCCTGGTTCATAGGCTGGGTTATGGCCTCTGTTTTTTGTTCCCACAGTCCTGTGCTCTCCCCAATAGAGCATGTATCACACTGTGTTATTACTGTCCATTGTCTTCTTGATTGTGAGCCTCAAGAGGGCAAGGATCGTGTCTGGCCATGCTTGTTCACCACTGTATCCCTGATGGCTGCCTCAGTGCCTGGCTTATAAAGGCTCCTCACAAAAATGTTTGTTGAATGAATAAGAGAACTGAATGAATAACTTCATATAATTACTTGCCCAAAGGCCTGGAGATTGGAACTGACAGCACCCCCCTCCCCTGACCGTTCCTTGTAGGAAGTGTTCATAACGCCCTTAGGGGCAGGGTAGGGGTACCAAAGCTGTCTGTGAGTCCTTTCCTCATCTGTCCCCAGGTATATGGGGCATCCAATGTGGAGCTCATCACCCGGACACGGACAGAGCATCTTTCAGAACAGCACAAGGGCAAGGTCAAAGGTAATGAGGCAGAGGTGGATGGGGAGGGGGGGGAGGAACCAGCCCCACTCAAGTGCCTCCATCAGTATTTCCTCTGACATCCTAGCAAGAGCCAGGATAGTTTATTCAGGCAAATAGGTTTCAATTCAAGTGCCAAATCCTAGTGATTGGTAGTGGTTGCCTAGAGTGCTGTTAAGATTCTAAGGCAACATTTGGGCTTAACGGGAAGGAATGCTACAATTGATTACTAATATCTGCATTGGATTTGGGGGCAGGGGGGATTGTCATGTACGCTGTTTGTTGGCCATTCTAGTCTAGTGGGACATACCCTAGGCAGAAGGACAGGGGCCCTGCCACTGATTCTCTGTGCCCACTGATACTACAACTGACTCTCTGGGCACCAGTTAGTCTGTCTGAAGTGGATAGACATAATTCCCACCTCACAAGAGAACAAAATGAAGTTAATATGGAAGCACCTGAAGGAAAACATACACATGCATACCCCAAAACACTTTTGGAAGTTTCTCCTGAGCCCCAGGCCTACTTTTATTCCAGCTGTGCTAATGGTGGTCCTGCCCCTGCCCCTTGGAGTCCTCAATCACCTTCAGGTGAAGGTGCCTGGGTGTGTGGTGTGGGTGAGCAATCCTCCCTCCCCCCAGGGACCAGCCTCCTCCCTGGGTCTTGGGTGCTGTCACTTCTGAGGACTGCAGTGTCCTCTGAAATGCCATATTTCTTGCAGGCTGTAAGACACCTCTGCAGTCCTTCCTGGGAATTGCTGAGCAGCATGGGGGCCCCCAAAATGGGGTGAGTGTGTGCGAGGGGTACCCCTCTGTGGAAGGGTGTGGATGGGGATCAGGAGGAGGTCTGGGAGGCACCCTGTGGGGACTTCCTTTCTTTCCACAATGCCCAAGGCTCTGTCAGCTCCAATGGCGGGGGACAGATCCGGGGCTTGTAATACCAAGTGGCTGGCCTGGCCTCAGGGACTGAGAAGGGCTCATGAGCCCCTCCCTGTGTGGTACAGACCCTGATTACTCAGACTCTGAGCCAAGCCAACCCCACTGCCATCACCGCAGAAGAGTACTTCAATCCCAACTTTGAGCTTGGCAACCGTGACATGGGCCGACCCATGGAACTGACCACCAAGACACAGAAGTGAGGCCCCATGGTGGTGCTGGGGAAGGGTGGGCAGGGCTGGGAGGCCATGGCTTCTACAATGTCCCTCACCCCTTGGGATCTGGGGCGCAGGTTCAAGGCCAAGCTGTGGCTGTGTGAGGAGCATCCCCTGTCCCTGTGTGAGCAGGTGGCCCCCATCATTGACCTCATGGCTGTCAGCAATGCACTTTTCGCCAAGCTCCGGGATTTCATTACCCTGCGCCTGCCTCCGGGATTCCCTGTCAAGATTGGTGAGGCTCCACCCCCACTTCCCTTGAGCAGCTATTGGGAGGATGGGGCTTAGAGGAGGTAAAGAGTGGGTACCTAAGGTGTGAGGGAGTGGGTGGTGGCGCCTGATGGTTTCTGCATCCTCAGAAATCCCGATTTTCCACATCCTCAATGCCCGCATCACCTTCGGGAACCTCAATGGCTGCGATGAGCCGGTGCCGTTGGTGCGAGGCAGCCCCAGCAGCGAGACCCCTTCCCCAGGCAGTGACTCCTCCAGTGTCAGCAGCTCCAGTTCCACGAGTGAGACCCTGTCCCGCCCTGAGCCCGCCCTCACTTCCCCTCCCCACCGAGCACTTCCCCGGGAGTGGCCGGGAGGGGAGGTCTGGTCCACTCTGACCCACAGCCCGGCGCCCCCAGCCTCGTGCCGCGGCTGCGAGATCTCCCCCACGTTGTTCGAGGCCCCACGCGGCTACAGCGTGCTGGGTGGCCAGCGAGAGGCCACCACCCGCGACGACGATGACGACCTGCTGCAGTTCGCCATCCAGCAGAGCCTGCTTGAGGCGGGCAGTGAGTATGACCAGGTGCGTCCCCGCGGCCGCACGGGGCCACTGGACTGCGGTGCCGCCACAGCTAACTGGCTCACCCCCGCCTCCGCCCAGGTCACCATCTGGGAGGCGCTAACCAACAGCAAACCGGGCACTCACCCCATGTCCTACGAGGGTCGCCGACAGGACAGGTCAGTGCCCACCCGTCCTGAGAGGGTTTGGAGACGCCTATTCCCCCACCTCCCATACACGTGCACAGAGAACACCAGGGCCCTGTCACGGTGCGTATGGACACTGCCGCATGAGCAACCCCTCTTGGCCCAGAGGAACCGTGGTACCGTCATCAGGGACCCTACTGGTTTCAAGATGGCGTCTACCACCACCACCCGTTCCTGACTCAGGGGTGGGTGAGCAGTACTCCAAACGCGGCCTTAGAGCCTTCACAGACCCTCACCAGACAGAATGTCGGGGCTGGGGTTCCAGAAGACTGGGAGGATGGGCTTCGTAGGAGCTGGGATCAGCTCCTACCGGGTGGGAGGGAGCCAGGGAGGTGACGCGGGACTCATCGCCTCCACTGGAGGGTGTTGAGGCCTGCGCTGTCCCGGGGCCTCCACACCGTCTCCGCCCCGCACACGGGCAGATGCGCCCGGAGCCCTCGACGTATCTTACCTGCCTCCAGGAGCGCTCCGCCCACGCCGCAGCGCCAGTCCACAACCCCCGCGGGCCTGGCGTCGGTCCCCAGCCCTCGGCCCAGCCCGCGCCCAGGCCAAGGCGGCCACGTGTTCCGGAGCTACGATGAGCAGCTGCGGCTGGCCATGGAGCTGTCTGCGCAGGAGCAGGAGGAGCGGCGGCGGCGCGCACGCCAGGAGGAGGAGGAGCTGGAGCGCATCCTGCGGCTCTCTCTGACTGAACAGTAGCGCCCTCTGCCGGGCCCCTTGGCCACGCCCCGCGGGACCCGCCCCGGAGCGAGAGTCGCCCCTCCTGCGCGCTCTCCTAGCTGAGTCTGGAGACCCGAACCGCCGCCTCGGGGGCGTAGCGGCGCACCCGGCACCAGATGGGGAGGGGTTCGGCCCGGCCGTGGGGTACCTTCCTGGAGGCAGCTGGCACGGCTCGGCTCCCCTGCTTTGCTGTATCCTGACCCCACCCCACTCCCCTGGGCTCTGACCGGTCCAAGGGCGGAGCCAGGCCGTTTGAGGGGGAGACGGTCCTTAGAGGAGCACTGTCCCCATCCCTTGCTCCTTCTGGCCAGTCCTCCTTTCTGCTCACTGACCCCACTCCAGGACACTGCCCGTGAAGCCTTTGCATCTCCGCTCTTCACCCCTGGGGGGCAGCTGAGCTCCCCACGTGCTGTGTGGCTGCTTCGTCTTAGACACAAACCAGCACGTCAAGGGCCCAGCTCCTCCCCCACCCCGGCATTTCAGCGTCAAGTGCACTTAGCGGGGTGCCCGGCTCCCCCAGCCCCCACACCCCTCCCGGGTCTCAGGGTGGTCCCAGCTTCTCTTTGGGTGACCAGAGGTTGGAGTCCCCATCCCCAAGGCACGTTTTTGTGATCAGGGAGGGTGCCCAAGGTGGCCCCAGGTCTGGGCAAGGCCTGGCTCCCTCGTGGTGTCTTGGCGAATGGGGGGGGCACAGTGGGCGTGAGGCAAACACCAGACTGGACACAGGGGTCGCCCAGGGCCCTGGCACCACCATCCATCCCTTCCCACCAGCTGCTGCTAGCCCTCTGTGGTTGTGCATCCTACTTTCCCCCCACCCAGGGGCTGACTCCGAAACCCTTCATCCAATGGTGCTAACCCCCGGCTCTCCCCTGCCCCACCCCACCACCCAGAGAAGCACAGACCCCGCCAGGGGCAGGGGCCCACTGCACACCCTTGTCTGGGTTCTCTCGGACTGGCCATCCTGGCTCAGCCAGTGAGGCTCAGAAGGGACACGAAAGCGATGGAAGAAAACAACAAAGGGAAGCTGTTCCTCTCACCCTCTTCCCTGATGCCAGGGGCACCAGACTGATTCTGAGGCACAAATAAAAGAGGCTTCAAACCCAAGGCTTTTCCTACCTGCCTTTACTGGGGAAGAACGCCCATCTGCGGGTTGAGGGTTCCTTCTGAACCTGTGTGGGGAGGGCTCTGAAGTAAGAGGATGTCTGGTGGGTCCTGAGCCGAGCGTTGCATTTGTCAGGGCCCCCAGGAGTCTGGTGGTGGCACTTACAGAGGCTGGGGGTCTAGCATCCCCACCCATGCAGGAGGCACAGACTGAGCACTTGGTAAAATGTTTCATTCAGTACGTCTTGTTTTCCTCCTAGAGTCAAGGCCACAGCAGAGGGCTGGGGGCAGTGTGTGTGTGTGTGTGTGTCAGGGAGGGGGGAGGTGTGAACCTGCTTCCTCATGCCAGTTCTCTGGTTGGTTCTCCTGCGGGAGTGCCGCGAGGAAGCCGTCCTCTCCCCTGCAGATGGAGAGAAGGAAGAGAGCCCTCTGCCATAGACTGCTGGGTGTAGCCCGTGGGTCCGGCTGTACAGCCAACGTTTGTGTATGTCCATAGAACTGGGGTGACGCCCGTTCAGTTTACCACTCAGGGTGGTGGAGTCAAGTGAGCTGATTAGAGGGAGAAGCGTAATTTTCCCCAGCCAGTCTGGGGAGACCCGTCGAATCGCTACCCCTTTGAGGTGAAGCCCAAGCTCCCCAATATCCCCAAGCATTGCGCTAATACTAAGCACTTTCCCTGCCCTGGGCGGGAAGGGAAACAAAGGGGACACTGCCTGCCGTGCAGCACCACTGTTCAGGCCTCCGTCACCCTGGGACTTCCAAGGCCAGCTCCTGCTGAGTCCTGTACGAGGCACACAGCCCGGCAGGCGCCAGACGGACGCGAGTGTCCGCAACGCTTCATTTGTCCAGGACTCCCGCGAGGGGCGGAGTTCCCTCCCCAGTCCCGGCCCAGGCCCAGAGAGGCAGGGTCCGGAGGACCCAAAGCCGAGGCGGCGCGGGAGTGCTTGCGCTCCGCCCCACTTCGCCCTCCCGGCTTGGAGCTTCCCCGGCGCACTGCGCTAGTCCGTGCCGTCCACCAGCTCGCACAGCATGTTCTCCAAAGACGTGATGCGCTGCTCCTGGGCCTGCACCTGCTCGCGCAGGGCCTTGATCTCCTCCAGCAGCGTCTCCAGGGTGTGCTGCTGTTGGACGCAGAGGACGGAAGAGGCGGCGTTGGGCGGGGGGCGGCAGGAGGATGTGAAGATTGGGCTTGGGTGGAGCAGGGCGGGACCTTACCGACAAGGGGGCGTCGCTGGCTGACTGGCTGCGGCGGGGGCCGGGGGGCGGGCGCACGTCCAGGATGTTGCGCTTGGTGACCCGCAGCTCGCGGTGCTTGGGGGGCATGTAACCGTCCCTCAACGAGATGAGCACGGGTTCGGCGTCCTGGCCGGATAGCCATTCATCCGCTTCTAGGGCGGGTTCGGGGCCCGGCGTATCTGGGTAAAGGTCGTCTTGGAACAGGTCTGACTGCAGGGGTAGGGGGACACGAGAACGAGCAGGGTGCCAGGCCTGCTCCGCTCCTTTCCGCCTCGGAGCCCTGCCCAACCCCTCTCCCGGCCACTCACCTTGCGGGGCACAGTCATGATGATGGGTTCACACTTTCTTTCGTGCAACTTGTAGAACCTATAAGGGAGCGGGGATCGGCACCCGCTCAGGCTCCCACTCCCTTAACTTTTGCCCGGGACCAAGGGGTTAGAGGCCAACACTTGCTGAGCGCCTACCATGCATTGCACTTTAAACACCCTCTGATGGGGTGTTTATCATCATTAAGAGATGAAGAAACTTAAGTTCAGAGAATGTCAAGCCTGTAGCGTTGGGGCTGGCACTGGAAAGAAGCCCGTATGACACCCCCCACCCCCGAAAACCCACTCTTTTCCAGAGACTACACTATTGGGGAAGCCCCCGTGTCTTCCCGGATGGGACGTGGGAACAGAGGCAGGTGAGCGGGAAGGGCAAGGCTGCTGACCGTGCAATCTCGCACTTGCTGACATCCAGTCCCCGCTTGGGCATGAACCCCATGCCCCTCTGCGGCTCCTTGCTGCTGAACGTGTTCAGGTAATGCACGAAAGGTGGTTCCTCGGTAATCTCAAAGTACCGAATGCTGCTGTCGCCCTGCAAAACCAGTCAGTTCAGAGATATGCTGGGCGGGCCCCCAATATCTCGGTCCAGCCCCCTCTTCTCCCCTCCCGGCCGCGAGCACCTTGCCACACAGGTAGACGATGCTGGAGTCGGGATCGTAGAAGGGCAGTAGGACCCCGTTGCTTGTGTCCATCTCCTGCAGTGCCACTGGCTCCTCGAAGTTGTTCTGCCCGAGCACAGGAGGCGTGACCAGCCCTGTCCCGCCCGCCGTGCCACTCTGGATCCCCTGAAGCTCCTTTACGCTTCGTGCCCTCCCCAAAGCCCACACATTCCCAAGGCAACTCTGGTGAAGAGAGCTGCAGACCCCACCCCTGGACACCACTCTCGGTCCCCCGCACCTATACCCCCTGCGCCGCCGCATGCAGTCACCGCAAACCACCCCCAGGGACTCGGCATCACCAGGCGGGGGCGCCAGCGTGGGTTTCTTCAGGCGACGCAGCAAAACTGGGCAGAGGGGTGGGTGTGAGGATGGCAGGCGCTGCAAAGAGGGCAGCAGCCTCCAGCCCTGTCCAGGTGGGCATGCCCTGCGGGTGGGGGGCGCCTGGCCCCTCTCCCGTGATGCCAGTCCCCGGGGCACACACCCCCAAGCGTCCAGCTGCGTTACCGGGTCCCACAGGCCCAGCTCTCGCTGGCTCATGCGGGTGAAGCCCGTGGTGAAGATATGACCCTGGCGCGTGAAGATGGCCCGCATGGGCCTCATTCCCTCGTGGGCCGCAAACCTCTCCTGGGGGGAGGGGGAGACAGGGAGAGGCGTCACCCAGCTGCCTGCCCTGAGGAGCCTGGAGGGGCGGGCAACCAACTTGCTGACTTGAGTGTGGGGGGCGGAGACAAAAGGGGTCCTAAATATTCAGTTTCCTGGGGTCTCCTGGCTGGCCCCAGGCCTGGAGAGCGCGGGGCGCGTGCCTCTCTCTGCAGATTCTGAGCCCTTAAGCGCCCTCAGAGCAGGGGATGCCTGCGGGCTTCCCAGGGGAGCAGAGAGGCGCTTCCCAGACGGGAGCTCCCCGCTCCGCTTCAGCTATCTTGGGCGCGGGCCACGGTCTGGGAGAGCGCTCCCGGCTGACCCAGCGAAGGAGCGAGCGCGTGCGCCCGGCGCGGCCTGGCCTACCGGGTCCCAGAGCGCGAGTTGCCGCTCACTCATCCTGCTGAAGCCGGTGCTGAGTAGCTTCCCGTCTGCGGTGAAGACGGCCCGCAGCGGGCGGGCGCCCTCGTGAGGCCGGGCTCGCTCCTGCTCGCGGGGTTAGTGGGTTAGAGTGCCCGCCGCCCCGCCCCGCTCCGCTCCCGCCGCGCTCGCCGCGCGCACTCCGCGCAGACGTGCACGTGCCCCCGCGCATCCAGCGCCCCGCCTTAGGTTGAGGCTGGTGAGGCAGGTGCCGCCGCCCTCCCTGGGCACCCAGCTGGGACAAACAACGCGCGAGGGTTGCCTCCAGTCCCCCGCCCAGCGGGTCAGCTAGGTTGGAAAGGGGCCTGCCCGCGAGCCAGTGTCAGGCTCAGGCGCCGGAAGATGGCGCTGGGTGCCGGCTGGGAGGAGAGGGGTCCGGGGGCGCAGGTTCGGTTCATGCAGGTCTGGTGGGAGGGTAGAGTTTGCAGCTTCTCCCCTCCTCAGTCACAAATCGAGCAGCCCTCCTCTGAGCTTCTGAGATGCAGGGGAGGGGAGGGAACAGGAGCGGGGCTAAGAATTGCGGGCTGGGGGCTTACTTAGGGCAGGGGCTGTGGTTGCAGACACGGCGGGGCAGGGCTGGTGTCTGGGGTTGAGGTGGAGGAGGTGAGAGCTGGGATGAGGGGCTCAGGGGGTTGTGGGTACAGAGGCCTGACAGCTGCTTCCTGGGGTAGGGGTTGGGACGTGGCCAGGCTAGGCACTCACCGCCACCACCTGGCCCTTGCGGGGGTCGATGATGCGCAGGGTCTTGTCCTTGCAGGTGGTGGCTAGCAGCCTCCCGTTGCTGTTCCAGCACACGCTGTGGATGACGTCCGGGTGTATGTCGTCTAGACTCAGAAGCACCTCCCCAGTGCCCACGTTCCAGATGATGATCACATTGTCACCACCTGCCCAGAATGGCCAGGCACCGTCACCTGGCCCTGCCTTTGCCACTCCCCACACCCCCCAATCTATGGTAGGGACCCCTCCCTAGGCCCCCAGACCTGCACTGAGCAGGACGTTCCGGGCAGTGGGGTGCCAGGAGAGGATGCCCACACGTTTGGAGTGGCCCTCGAGTGTGAGGATGGGTTCTGTAATGTTGCGCATGGGGGTATAGTCTGGAATCTGCCACACCTAGATAGAAGGAAAAGGCATAGGGTAGGTGGGATGAGGAGCCCACTTTGTCATTCTGCTCTTCCCTTACTTCCCCCACCCCCCTTCCCCAGGGTCAAGTGCAGGACAAGATGTGATGGTGCCCACATGGGGCAGAAGCAGCTGGGAGCCAGGAGGTGGCACTGTCAGCTTTCCAGAGACCTCCCTATTCACACGAGCAGGGAGACTTCAGAGCACTGCCCCCCTGCCCATCAGGCCCCAAGGTAGCCATGGCTAAAATTAGTCCTAAGCAGTTCATCCTGGGAGGGGGTGGACATGTAGCTAAAAATAGCCTGGGAGCTGGACAGGGCAGGGCCCTGGAACTCAGCACCTCCCTCACCACCTTCCACAGCACAGGTGAGGCAGCCCTCCCTGCTTCCCCTGCCCAACAGCCCAGCAGCATCCACCTGGCTCCTACCATGATGGTGGTGTCGTCTGAGGCACTGGCGATGACGTTGTCATTGTGTGGGCACCAGTCGATGTCCAGCACAGGGGCAGTGTGCCCAGTGACCAGTGGGTAGTTCTTATCCACTCGGCCTGTCTGCAGGGGTCAGAGAGGGAGATGTGGGGCCACTGTCCTGTGTGTTTTCAGGGGGTGGGGAGTGGATCTGTTTACAGCTCAATTCTCTATTATCTGTTTTCTCTTTGCAGAACCCACCCCCTTTCTGCTCTTCCAACCCCATCCGGCCTACTTCCTCCACTTCACGGAAGACAGAGTTGAAGTCATTTCATATCAAGGAATCAGACACAGAGAGGTAAGATAACTTAACCAAGGACACACAGCAAGATACTGGTAGAGCCAAGACTTGACTTCTTAGTCCAGTGCTCTTCTAAAAACATCTACTTGGAGGAGACTGTTCTTGGGCCTGTTCCCCCAACTGAAATGTCTATGGGAAGCCCCTGGTGGAATAGGTCAAGGTACGGTAAGATGCAATGCAGTGCTTGACAGCCCTTTCCTAGCCACAGTTGGCAGATCTCCCCCTTGTCAATGGCTTTACCTTGGAACCATAAGCAGCAGGCATTCCTTGTGCCTGCCATCTCCCAACCTGAGCTGGGGCCCATCTATTTTTAATCTTTATGGTATGTTTGTGGGGGCTCTGAGGCCTTTGCAGGGGCTGGCATCAACCCAGACCAGGCGGTAGGGGAGAGGGTTGGCTGTGTGGCATTGGAATGGCACTTGTACTGGGGGAGGAGGTGGCTCCAGCTGAAATTTGAGCCCAGGGGATGATGTCCTTGGATGGTGTCTGCATTATCCTGGAGTGAGTCACTGGCTATTGCCAGGCCTCATCCTGACCTTGCCACCTGTGGGGCCTCCCCTAACAAGGTGTAGGAGCCGGAATCCAGGTCAAGGTCATGCCTTGGAGTGGCCATCCTGTGGGTAGAGATTGCTGAAGGGCTTGAGGCTACTCAGTAAAGGTGTTGGTCATTGCCTGGCCCCCATCCCTGGAGTAGAGGGGGCTCTGGCCTTATATGTCATGTCCCCCGGCCCTTTGCTCTCATTCTACCTCACTGCAAGAACCAGAATGGGGGAGGTGGCCAAGAACTCTTTGGATAGAGCCTGACCCTGTCTTCAGTGTGCTGCTCCGGGGTGTGTTTTAATCCAATGGTCACCCTGGGCTGCGTACAAAGATCCTGACACCAAAAACATAAGGGGTGTGGCATCAGGAGAGATAGGAACAGAATCTGGCCAGGTTCTGTCTCCACTGCTTCCCAACTATCCATCACCGCTCCTGGTCCCTGCTGGGAACAGGGTGCTGCATGGAGAAGGGATGGGCTGTGAGTAGGTGGGGGCCGATGTGATGCTGCTGTTCTAGGAGGGGTGACAGAGCCTCCCAATTGGTCCCTGAGTGATTGGGGAACAGGGAGCAGTCAGTCCACATAGACTGCCCTCCTGACTGAGGAATGGAACTAGGTGAGAACACAGGCTGCTATCAGGAGTCCCCAGGAGTCACAGACAGTGTCCTCTACCTGCTTCCTTCCCCTCATCCCTCACCTTGGCCAGAGGCAGCACGATGAAGGCACCTCCACCTCCAGCCTCCACAATAATGGCCAGGAATTTGGGGTTGACGGCACAGAAGGAGCTGTCCCATGTGACCTTGGACACACGGATGTCCTCGTAGGCCTGGTCAGCCTTTGCCGCCTGTCCAAACACATGGCGGAACTTGCTCTGCCGAACCACGCGCCGGCTCATAGCTGGGGGCAGAGATGGAGGATCTCGGTGCCCAAATTTTGGTCCTTAGTCCCGTAGCTGTGGGAGGGAGGGAGGAAGAGTTGGGGGAGTGGCAAGTGAGAAGGGTTATCTGACCAAGAGTCAGCTATAAATTAATATAGAGTCTGGTCCTAGAAGCAGGGAGTTTTCTTCAAGGTGATGTATGGGAAAGTTCTTTGCTTAGTTCGAGGGGCTAGGATTTGGGGCCTGACTTCTCCTTAGAGAGCCAGGCTGGGGGGACAGTGGAGCCTGACTGGGCCTGAAAGCTTCCTGGAAGTTGAAGTGGTTTTGGAAGGAGCCTCAATGCCAGGCTGCCCTCCCGCTGCCAGCCTTGGATGAGCATCTCTTCACGGAAGTGGTTTATCTCCCAGAGGCACCTCGTCCAGAATCAGAGGCTTTGGCTTAAGGCCATTTGTGGGGCTAGGACTGCAGCCCCTCAAGATCCTAAACTCAGCGTCTGTGGCATAGTTTAGGTGGATGGGGTTTTGCCTTTTTCTAAAAATTTGCCAAGGAGAAGTTCCTCCTGTTAGCTCACCTGAGTTCTTCCTGCTACTGTTTTCATCAGTTTCCTCCCATGCTGTTGGCGGGGGGTGGGGGTGGGTGGGTACGGGGGGACACAGTGTAAGGTGGATCTCTCCTCCTCCCACTTCTCTCTGCACTGGCTTCTCTAAGAGGCCCTCACCACTGTGTTCTGGCTTTTGCCGGCCATACTTCAGCCCCACTTCTCCTCTGGGTCCTCTCTCCTACTAAATTCTCTTGGGGGTGGGGTCCTCGACCCCTCTCCCCCCGGCTCAGAGCCAGATTATCAGGAGTGGAGTGGGGAGGGCGAGGTGCCTTTTCTCCCGCTTGGGGCTTGCGCTAAGCTCTTCCCCAGGGGACACACCGAGCTCTTCCAAAGCCCCAGCGACTGACTCCAGCCCCTCCCCAGCCCCGGGCATCCCTGTGCCCTTCAAGACGCTTCTGCGGCTCCCGGCCTGAGGCCCAGCCTCCCCGCACCCTTCTCCGGCCTCCTGCCCCGGCACTGCGTTCTTGCGAGACGAGGTGTCTGCGCCCTGCGGGCGGGCGGGCCGCTGTTCGGCCAAATATAGACACCAAGTCAGCCCCGCCCGGGACCGAATTTGGCGGCGGGTGGGGGGGAGGGGGAGCAGACTTCTGTCCCCTCCAGACACCCCGCCCGCTTCACTGGCTGCGGTGGCGGCGGTGGGGGGGGTGGGTACCTGGTCCTGAGCCGGCCGAGGGGCGCTCACGCTGCGACTTCTCTGCGGAGGGGGTTGGGGCTGCGCTGGGGACCAAGGGAGGCGTCAGGGCACCGGAACTGCCTCTCCGAGTGTCCGCGGCGTCTGGGGCCCGGGCGTTCGGCTGCGCGCTCCGGCCGCTGCCTGCGACTCTCGGGGCCGGGCGTCGCTGCAGTCCCAGCTGCCGCTGCCATCAACCTGCGGAGGCGGGCCTAGGGCAGGGGCGGGGTCACATAGGCCCCGCCCTCTCCAGCAGCGGGAAAGTCGAGCGCTGCAGACTCTACGCGGCCAGTCCGCGGGCCTTCGAGAAGCGTCAAAAGTAATGTTGCGTGTGTGCGCCGGCTGTGCGCGCTCCTCCGCGTTCCGCGCCTAGCGGGTGGGCTGAGGAGGCCCCGGTTCCCGGACCCAGAGCTGGGCGCTGAGAGAGGGAGCCTACGAGGGGGCGCTCTCCCCTCAGAGCCGGCGGCCGAGCAAGATCAGATGCCTTCACGCTGCATTCCTGCTGCAATCACACTCCCAATTTAGACCATACCGGCGGGCCGGGGCTGTGGGACTGCACGTCCAGACACCCCTGAGGACAGGTCCCGGAAGATGCTCTGGGGGACCTTGGATGAGGGCCTAGGCTGGCCCAGGGCAGCTGTGAGGGTACCCGACAGGGGCCTGTGAATGTTACTGTTATTAATAGCAATAGCGACCACTGTCACTGTACTAGGCACTTCACGCCGTTAGAGAGGATTCCACCGAACAGGGCACAAAGCAGCCTAAAAACCGGTGGTAGGGGTGTGGGAGAAAAAAAAGCGGCTGGCACGGGTCTTTTATTTTTTTTTAAATAAATTTATTATTTATTTTATTATTATTTTTGGCTACGTTGGGTCTTCGTTGGGTGGGCTTTCTCTAGTGGACGCGAGGCATGTGGGATCTTCCCGGACCGGGGCTCAAACCCATATCCCCTGCATTGGCAGGTGGATTCTTAACCACTGCGCCACCAGGGAAGCCCTGGCACAGGTCTTTTAGACACTCAGCCTGACTCCTAAAGTCTTGAGGGCCTTGTTTGAATTGGTGCCCAACTGTGTTCCAGGGAAGCCCCTGCCCCCTCCCACTCCCTTCAAGACCCGCGGATCTGAGTATTGACCAGGGTTAAGGAGGAGATAAAAAGAAACCTGATCAAAATGCAGCCAGTGAAGAACAACTAGTCCCTGTAGCTGCTGTCTTTCCAGTGCTCACCCACTGCCTGGATTTCTTCCTTTGGATCATAAGGCCCTGGAGAGAAGCAGGGGACCGGTTATTACTTCTCACTCTCCAGGACACACCTGGAAATCAATGGAACACAGCCTTCCAGAGGGTAGAGATTAGCATTGGGGGTAAAGGGAGGGAAGGTGGTGGGAACCTCAAAGGCCCTCACAAGGCTTGTTTCTCAGGAGGAGTCCAAGTATTCAGTGGCTTGTGGGGATCAGAACCAGAAACTGTTACAGGTGCCCCAGAAATAATTATGGCATTGGTGGGGGGGGGCATGAGGGTAGATGGGGAATCTCCCTTTTACCTGAAGATTCCAGGCACATGATTAGGAGGAAAAGACCTGAGTGACTCAGTAGCTCCTTAATAACAATAGCTAGACACTGTACTAAGGGCTTTACACATATTAATTACATTCTGATAATAGTCTTCTGAGATGGGTACTATTATTACCCCTATTTTACAGGTGAGAAAACTGAGGCACAAAGAGGTTAAATAGCTTTTGCATCACTCAACTGGTAGGTAGTACAGCTGAGATTCTTACACAAGAGGTCTGGTGTCTGTGTCCAGCTTTTCAGCACCATGCCTTTTTGTCTCTCCCTGAAGGCCACCTTATCTCACAAGTGCTGATATTGAGAGATACGCTTGTGGCACAGAGGAAAGGATGCCTATACTAATTACAAAACTGGAGTTTCAGCCGTTGCTCAGTCACCCTATTTTTTCAGCTCTTTGGGCTGTAAACTGAAAAGGGCTGGGTCAGGTGCTTTTCAACTCTGCACCACTTGTTGGCAGAGAAGGGATTTGACATGCTGTCTCCTACCCTGAAACGGCATTTTTTCTTCTCCCATCTCCTTTTCTCCTCTTTAAAGAGAGCCGGGTACTCCATTCTAGAGGTAAGGGTCTGGGACTAGGAAGCAGGAATCCTTTCTTTCCCTCCCTCCCTCCCTCCCTCCCTTCCTTCCTTCCTTCCTTCCGTCCATGTTTGGCTGTGTTGGGTCTTTGTTGCTGCACGCGTGTGGTGCGTGGGCTTCTCATTGCGGTGGCTTCTCTTGTTGCAGAACACGGGCTCTAGGCATGCGGGCTTCAATAGTTGTGGCTCGCGGGCTCTAGAGCGCAGGCTCAGTAGTTGTGGCGCATGGGCTTAGTTGTTCCGCGGTATGTGGGATCTTCCCGGACCAGGGCTCGAACCCGTGTCCCCTGCATTGGCAGGTGGTTTCTTAACCACTGCGCCACCAGAGAAGCCCAGAAGCAGAAATCCTTCAATCCATTCTGCCTTCAGTTCCATCACCTGGGTGTGTGTGGGGGGGTTGCTCTCCAGGTACAAGAGCAGGAACTTACAGGTGTTGTTTAGAGCTGGCATGGCTCAGCCCTGCCCTCTAGGCTTCTTCTGGCTGCCAAGGCCTGGCAGAGCTGGGGGTAGGTGGAGCCAAGGCACAAAGAACCAATCAGTGGAAGAAGCTACTTGGACTTGGTGCTTTCCCTTGCTGTTATCCATTTGAACTGTTAATCTGAATAGCAATCCATAAAAGAAAGGCATAGACTTCATCTTTCATAAAGCCATTTTCTGGAAGAGGTGGCCTGGCAACTTAGACATGATTTGGTCCATTTGCTTTGGCTAGAAAGCCGTGACTGATCAGGGTCAGGGACTCCAGGCACCCCTAGAATATTTTGTGAAATGACCTTGCCTTCACCATCGTGCACTCTGGCACTCCAGCCAGAGACCAGTGGTGTGCCCATCTCATTTGATATGGATGATTCAGACTGAAGCAGGCTGACTTAATTTTAGTTCAAGGCAGTGTTTTCTCTGGAAACTGAGCTTTCCCTAGATAGTAGGGCTGCTTTATATGTGATGAATGGCACCACTAAATATCTCATGATGGGTCTGTGGAGGGGTGGGAGAAGTGGAGACCCCTCCCCCCCAGCCTGTTTTTGTTTGTTTGTTTTTGGTTTTGGCCATGCCGCAGGGCTTGCGGGATCTTAGTTCCCTGACCAGGGATTGAACCCTCGCCCTCGGCAGTGAAAGCACGGAGTCCTAACCACTGGACCGCCAGGGAATCCGCACCGCCCCGCCGCGCCTGTTTTAGGGAACTGCTCTTTGGCCCCATCTCTTTTCCTCTACCACTGACATCAAGTGCTTCTCTTCTCTTCTAATGATGGGAGAGGGTTAAAGCTTTTACTTCTTTGGAAAGTCATGTCCTGTTTCTAGAAACCTTTCAGTGAGCTGAAGTGCCCTGCGCCGAAAGCTTGTGAACTCTATCTTGTTAATGTCCAGAGAAGTCACCTACCCAAGAAATCCAGTCTCTGCTGGGGCACGTCACGGCAGCTGTCCCAGAACACTTTGTACCACAGATGGCGGTGGAATTTTGGTCTCTTTGCTTATTCATTCTCCTAACATTCAGGTGGTGGCTTTGGCAAGAGCCTCTTTGACCAGGCAAGTTCCCAGCGTGGTCACTTGATTGGAGCCACACTGTCTGAAATAATCTTTAGTGATCTCATTTTCCATCCAGTCTTTATTTTGTGAGAGGTAGAAAGTTACATTTTTTCCCAGAGCTCAGCTCTCTCATAAGGGAGGGAGATCAATCAATGAGAATTGCATCATGTTTACCATCAGTGTTCTCTTCCAATCCCTCCACCTTCTCAGCAACCCCCTTTTGTTGCAGTTGATCAAGTACACGTTTCATCTTCAAAATAAAAATTTATTCAATCGGTAACAAGAACATTGAATCTGCACATTTGCACACAAGTTCACATTTAAAAACAGCGGAGCACATCAGTAATAAAAAAACCTATGATACAAGTGGAACATCCCAACCACCAGGAAGATTAAGGAAGGAGATGAGACCACTCTTTATATTCTGCTTCAAATGCCTCAAAAAGGTCCCAGAGATTCCAGGGAGCACCTGCTTTATTTAATAAAATGTGAGCATAAAAGTTTGGGGTGGCCTGGGGCAAAGGTAACAGTCAGTGGGAGAGTCTTTTGGACTTGTTTTCTACATTTAGAACAAGTCCTACAAAATTAAAGTAGAAAGAAAGAAAGAAAAGGCACCTTAAGCTATGCCAAGCAAACCAAATTCCAATAAAACATAAAAACCAAACAGTTCCCTGTGGATTTACTGATTGGGAAACATTTCAGGGCCAGTTACCCAGCTTCCAGACTGGGTCATCAGCTTGAGTTAAGCCCTGGGTATTAGCTCTCCATGTGTGCACAGGATGCTGCCACCAGTGTTGCTGTGAGGACACAGATGGCAGCACTAGTCATACACCCCTTGGGACATCTTCAAGCCGATGAGGGATGATTCCAGTTTAGAAATCCTGTCCCAGATCTCTGGGGCACTGAGAAAATGAGGCTGGTTCTCTTTTCATAGCAGGAACCAGGCGCAGGCACCCTCCACTTCCAGGCCAGAAAAGTACAGAAGCACCTTGCAATAGCTCTCCATGGCATCAAGGGACCCCAAGCCCTGGAGAAGGGTTAGGAGTGTGCAGCTTCCTGCTTTGGTGGCAGGAGGCTTTTTCCTGATATAGCCGTCGGATGAGTCGTGGCAGCAAATACATTTATGCCTAATACATACCTTAATCTTTTAGTTTGGAAGGGAAAACAAATCCAAGATGTTTTTAAGTTGGATTGGTGCTGAAATAGCTAAAATTTCATCTCATCTACCATCAAAAAGCAAAACAAAATTAGACAAAAACGACACTAGCCATTCACCATTACAACCATCACTATAAGACACACCATCACTGAGGAAATTATGAATATTTCCATACAGAGTGTTGGATGGGAGTGCAAGACACAGATGGAAGTCAGCTCCAGGTTTTCCCCACTTACCCATGAGGGCTGACCATAAGGCTGACCTTGCTCAGTGTGAGGACTCACAGGATGGCCAGGGCTGGGTGCCTGGAGAAGGAGGAATCTGAGTGGCCATCAAGATGATGCACGTTTTAATATTCACAATGTAAACAAAATATCCACAAACAGTTCAAAAAAGCCAAAGAATGGCTTTATTTAAAAAATCTTAAATGCCCTTGAAAGAGACCCTTTTTGCATAATGCTTTCTTAAAAAAAAAAAAAAAAGAGAGAGAGAGAGAGCAACAATTCCCACAAAAACATCTTTACCAAACATGGCTAGATCACTTCAGAACTGAAATCCTCAGATGGAACAAATGAAGATTTCTGTGAGCTGCTATGTCTCAGAAGCTTCAGGTCTATCCAAGAGCATCTGTCTGGGGCCCTTTAGCAGGAGGGGACCTCAGAGCCTGGGCTGTCATCCTCAGGCTGTCCTTGGGGCTCTTGGTAGTTCCCAAAATGAGAAAGAGGAAATACCAGTTGAGATAAAGGTGCAGAACCAGGAAAATGCTAGATAAAGAGCCTGAAGAGGCTGAGATGTTAGGAATGATCCTAAACATTCAGAATCTGAAAGGCAACCAAAATGAGGAGAGATGAGTATTACTACACTACGGTACTGTGTATCTGCTATAGTACAAACTACTCCTAAGTGTTTCTAAAATCAAAAAAGGGGTTTCTCTCCTTCCTACTGACCAGGTAACCATCCAGATTACAGCTCAAAATCTGTATGCTCCTGGGGCTTTTACCCCATGCACCACAGTGTTACTTTTTACACACACACACACACACACACACGTACACCCCTCTAGAATAATTTTGAGTCAGACTATGGTGGTTTTCAAAATAAAGAGAGGCACTGAGCGAGAGGTCCAAACTTTTCCTACTCATCTCTGTCAATCTACCAGACCTGCTGTTTCGGGTCTGGCTTTTCCATGAACAGGAAAGGGAAATAGGCCACCTGAGATTATCCGTTTGAAGAGAATAAAGTTTAGAAAGTTCTTGATAGGCCATCATGTACTTCCCCTGGACAGTGCTCAGCTATATAAATAGCACAAGAACACTCAGTTTTGGGAGTCTGAGGGCTGGCAAAACCCTATGGCATGGCTGAATTACAGACCTTGTATAGAGAATGTTTATTTAGGCAGGTAAATTAAATGATAAAAAGTATAATTATTAAAAAAAAAAAGGCAGAGCAAGACCTCCTCTACTCTTTAAAAAGAAAAAAAAGGTTTTGTTTTTCTTCACAGCCTTTAAGGTTACCCCACTCCCAATCTTTGTTGTCCTTTAATCCAGTGAGAGTGAGGATTAAACACAGTGGCCGGGAGAAGAGAGAACAGTGCAATACTGTCGACCCTGTGTGTACTTCTTAATATGAGGGATGTCACCATCTCAAGGGATTAACTGAGTGGACACTACTCTCTTAACCTCCATGCAAAGCCTCCTCTTCCCACCCCTGCCACAGTTTCCTGTCCTTTCGCCAACATATTGGTGATGGAACTGCCTCAACAAGAAAGGGCAGTTTAGATGGATGAGCCCTGGAAATTCATAACCCTGTCCTGCAAGCCTCCTCACACTGGAACATGCCACCTAGTAAAACATTTTACAACACATTAAATATCCTGGAGTCACAAAGCTGTGTGGATGACACATTTGAACATTTAAGGAAACTATTTAGGGACAGCACAGGTACATATCATTACTACACCATAAAAACACTTAGAACAGGAGGCTTCTGTCCAATCTGCCTCCTGGCAGTGATGTCAGACCCAACTACGGCCTCCACCCGGCAACTGGATTCACAGCTCCTCTTGAACACCTACGAGTGGCCTCAGTCCACCTTTGCTCTCTCCTTTGGGTCACCGTACCACCTGTCCTCATCGAACTCTGGCCTCTGACATCACCTTGACAGTCTGTGCATCTGTTTTTTCCTCTCAGTGCTGTGATGAACCCAAAACCTGAATCTTAGGTCTGTGCTCGGTCAACCTCTCAGCAATGTGGACAACCACCAAAGCAAACAGGAAGCAAATCTGCAAACCTCTTCAGTTTTGATGAGCTGCAGTGGGTGTTCCATTCCAAGCTAAATATGTTTTCTGTAAGAAACTGAAACAGCCTTGTTTACGGCAGGTGCTCCTGTGTCAAGGACCTCCACAATACCAGCAAAGCAACAGCATCCTAAACGCGGTCATTAAGGGTGCCTGCCCTTGGCCGAGGCCTCCCTGCAGCCCTTCAGCCTAATCCATTAGGAGCTTCCACCCTGGGCAGCAGTAACACTCACATATACTCCCTGGCTCTGGTTCAGCTAGTGGCGAACAACGTTCTGGGATTTCAGTATCAGAGAAATCAGCCTTCAGTCAAACTGTGATCTAATGGGAGCCTTTAGGGGTTTCTCTGAGGAGGAAGTTACTAACGCATAATTTGGCAGGAGCTGGTGGTTAGAAGTCTCCATTTAAAAAAAAACCACCATCAATATATACTCTGCAGATTCCTACCAACACCCATCAGTCTTATTTCTGTGGTGTCTGTATGTTTTCCAGTTGCAGCTTTACTATTTCTTAAAATGGATAAATCAAAAAGACCCTACAACATACAACATTAACAACAAAACAATGTAAGAAAGTGACAACATTATGTACATAAGTACTGTGTATAAACTAGAGAAATGACAAATCTTCCAGGAAAAGGAAAAAAAAAAAAACTTATGTCAAGTGTTAACAGTGATAATATTAAAAAGAAAACTTTGCATTCAATGGAGGTTATACATATGTAATGTAACAATTCAAATACCTACAAAATTAAAAAAAATAGGCAGCACTGGGAGAAACAGCATGAGGGAGGAAAATAAATTGGAAAAAATATGGCCATTAAACTTAGAAGGCCCACAGAATTATTCAAGTAACGAAAGGGTTAAAACCCTACATATGTATTCATTTTACAAGAACACACTGACTTTTAATTGCTGTTTTTCAAACTTGTCCCTATTGTGTTTTAGTTGGGAGAATGCTGCAGGGCACATTTCCAGGGCATGGGGGGGTGGGGTAGGATGACCACCTGTGTGGAGCCCATCCACCTGGAAGATACCGGGCAGTGGTGGCCTCTCCACCCCCAATTTCACCTCCTCTTCTGCTTTCCTCTAGAGAGGACCTCTTGGATTTCCTTTGGAGTTCATTTTAAATTTAATAAAATTATTTGCTTGGGGTAAAAAAGTATTTGCTTGATAAGTTTACAAAGCCAGCCATTATCATGCCTTTTTGTAATGATACACTCTGGAGACCAGGAGAAATGAATTCTGGAAGACCCTCTTTGAAAGCAAAGCAGAACCTGCCCATTTCGGGAACTCCAAGGGGCTGCGGCTGGGGCTGGGGACCAAGTCTGAGAGCATGCTGACGTTGGGCTGCCCCCTTCAGTGAATCCAATGCATCAGGTCTGGAGACCTAACCATCATCACACAGGCCTGGGGCAGCATTTCCAATTTCCAGCTTCAACCCCACCTTCCCCATCTGCTTCCTTCCTCAATCAAGGAAGCATGCCTTCCCTCAGGGGGCAAAATGAGGAGCAGGTGGCAGTAGATTGAAAAACAGCAATTTGCCTTTGATAAAGGTGTTCTTTGAAAATGAGTGTTTTTTGAGGTTTGCATTTTCCAAAAATAAAAAATGATTAAATGGTCTTGCCGTCCAAATCAAACTCTCTCTCTCTCTCACACACACAGAGGAAAAAAACCAAACCCTGCATGCGCCAGGAACAGTAAAATGACCAAAATATTATAAAATTAACCAATAAAGTGCATGTTCCTTACATATTACACCTGCCCCTTTTACAAACATTTCTTTCAGAAAGTCACATGTATAGGCTCAGAATCACATGGTATTATAGAAGGGGTTGGTTGTCCGTTTTTTATCATTTGCTTTTTTCAGTCTCCTTAGGGGGTGAGTTCTGCCGTGCTGCTGACGGGGCACTACAGCCAGCCCTGGAGCTGGGCCTGCACCCTGCAGTCCCTGGGTCTGTACCAAAGGAAGGCCTCCTTCAGAACTAGTCAATTCAGGTCCTGCCCTGGGGAGCAAACACTGCTGACTGGAACCAAATTCTTTGGCATACTGTACAAGGGGCCTCTCCACTGGCTTGCTCTGTGCGATACACTCTGTTGTTCTGAGTTGCTCTATGAAATACTTGGTGGGCTCTAGGTTCTGGGGAGCATCTAGGTCTTCTGGGGGCTCCTGGGCCTCCATTCCCGGGCCCGTTCTGATGAAGGGCTGAAGCAGTTTGAGATGAGGGGACTCAGAGCAGACAGGCCCCCTCTCTGGTAAACAGTCTTTACAGAGGTCCAAGTAACCTAACTTGGCGAGGGAAGCTGAACGCCTCATTTGCGATGGTTTGGGGAGCATTACCTGAGAAATCGCTCGGGACTCGATTTCTTTAGCGCGCTCCTTCACCCCACTGGGGCTGTGACTGAGACCCTTTATACCGTCACTACTAGAGCTGTGTGGGAGCTGACAGGCTACAGGTGATGGGTCCAGTTTTTCTTGTTGCTCCCCAACACTGTCACCGAGTTTGCTAATTAAACACAGGTCTTCGCTACTTAACTGGGAGCCCTGATATGGCACTTCACTGCCCCTGGAGAGGGGGCCCTCCTGACTTTCTTCCCAGCTGCCCTTCTCTGCAGAGGGCTCATTGTCTGTGGTGCTGCTTTGCCCTGTGAAGCCTTCCAGGTGAACCACCATCTGGGGATGCAGGTAAGCCAAGCTGGCACCAAGTACGTGGGTTGAGTGACTGACAAAAGGCGCTGCTGTCTCCAGGGCAGCTGCTGGGCTGTTGCCCCAGTCTTCAGAGCTGCTCAGGGTGGGGGCTGGGTGGGTGGGCCTGCTGTGCTCATGCTCGGGAGAGGAAGAATGAGGCAGAGGTAGCGCTCTGGGGTGCAGAGAAGCCTGGTCTGGGCTCAGTGTCCGGTTCAGATTTTCATCCAGTGCACAGAGGACAGTGATGGACTCCTCCACTTTCACTTTCCTCAGTCCCTGCTCCCCACCCTTTTCACTGGTGGCTGTTTCCCCCTCTGGCCCGTGATCGGGTGTCGTGACTGTGTGGGTGTATTCAATGATTTCTATCTTCTTGGGAAGAGGCAGAGGGACTGCTGGTGTCTCAGGTCCCTGGCATGAGACCGAAGTCCTCTGCTCCTTCAGGACTCCTTCCTGCTGTGTTCTGGGACCTGACCCTGGGCACTTCTGAGGAGCTGGCAATGGGTGAGACTCCAGCAGCTCGGGTGCTGGAACGATGGCATGCTGCTCAGAATTGGGTAGGGAGCCAGCCTCAGACCCACTGCATTTCCCTTTGCCCTTGCTCATCTCTGGTTCCTTGGGGACAAATGAATGTTCTAGGGTGGCTTCATCACTCTTCCCTTTTGGTGCTAGATCTGACACAGAAGAAGAATCATTCTTGGAATTCTTACGAGTGGACAACGAGGTACAAGCAGCGGCAGCACCGTGGTGCTCTTGCTCCTGCCGCAAGCGCTCCTCAAACTCCAAGGTGGCTCGCCTCACGGACCCGGGGTACCACTTGGCACCCGGGGGCATCCCTGGGCCCCAGAGCTCTTGTTCCCCCTCAGCTGGTTCCTCTTCTTCCAACTCTGTGGTGGATGAGTGTGCCACTGGGCACCCTTCTGGCTCCCACTTCCCTGAGTCTTTGGCTAGTTCAGGCTGGGCTGTGCAGGAACCTTCACTCTGCTCCAGATTTCCAGGTTTGTTCTCTGAGGCTTGGGCCCTCTCAAGGGGCAGCTCATGGACGATGTGCTTCTTTGGTGTATGGCATGGAATGGATAGGATGTCGCCTTTCACTTGAATCTGTCCAACTCCTTGACTGATGGATTCAATCTCAGTGACGATTTCTTTGACTGAAATTGCATTTTCTGAGTGAGACTGCATGAAGATGTCTGGGCTGACCAGTTCTGAGATTGCCTAAGAAGAGAAAACAGTGAGATGGTGATGGCAAACTGTAATCTAACTGAAAATGCCAGAGTTTTTGCTTACTAATCCTCTGATCCAGGAGAACCTTCTGGCTCTCTGAGGACACAAATCATGGAGTGCCTGGGACTGTCCTCTGCCTGGGGTTGTATTCTGTTTTTGTCGTACAAGAAAAAACCAGATTCATCAAAGGCAGAGATACAAAATTAGTCATAGGTTGTGTCACTGTCTACTAAACTTTTGTTCTGTTGACTCAAATGGGATTCTAATGCAGTATCTTGCTCCAAAAGTAAACAGCAAGTAGCCTTGGAGGCTCCTATAATCCTTATTTTCCTAAGACCATGAGCCTTCAGGATTTAGGCCATACTGGGGTAAATGAAACCTTTCCTCTCTAGCCTGTCCCCTTCCAGTTTGATCCTAACTTGGTTCAAGGGGAAGAGTTCCATTGAAGGGCTCAGTGGCCACCTTAAATATGCCCAGTGTTAGAGGAAGCTGGATGTCTGATTTGGAGACTCACTGCTCTCTTCTGTCCTTTGTCTTGACAGCTTTCATCCACATCCTCCCACTGCTCCTCCCAGCAGCCGCATCCCAGCACATGGGGGCACTCTATATCTGACTGCACAGTTCCTATGTTTCACATGGCTTCTTCCTTGGCTTATGCAGCCACGTGCCTGAGCAAACTTAGAAACTGCGAATCTGACATTTTAGTGTTCCACCAGTTACATATTCCCAGATGGATTTAGAACAAGGCCAAAGAAAACTGGCCAATGCAAAATCAAGTCCTACTGTAAAAAAATAAGAATTTCAAAATTTAGAAATGGTCCTTGGACATCTCTTAAAGCAACATCATTATGACCATCAATCTACTTTGTTAACATTTTTATAAACCTTCAAGGTACAGTATTTCCCTAGGAATTGTTCTTGTCTTTCTCCTTCAAAAAGAGTCAGAGCTAGTACAAACTAACAAGATCAGTTATGCCTTTGGGAGAAATCTGCTGGGACATCAGGCAGAGGCAAACTTGCCAAGGCTGGGAGAGAAGCCACAGCGGGCCCAGTGTGTGCATGGGCTTTGGAGAGAGTGCTCATATGACCAGAACTTTGCAGAAAAGCTATTTCTGTCAGAGCCACTACATCCATTAGTCCAAAGGAGAGCTCAGGCATTCTGATTTTCCCGGTAGAAACGAAATAGAGGCATAGCTTTTGGGGAGAGGAGAAGACAGAAGCAGAGGCAACAACTGCCCTGGGGTAGTTAAGAAGAGAGAGAACAGATGAGGAGTGAACGAGGTGGTAAATATAAGTAGACAGCAATCAGGAGATGTCAAGAATCTAGTCAGCTCCACTGAAATCGTGAAATGACTTCATTTATGTTAGAGTAAATCTGTCCCCACTTGCTTCCCAATTACTGTATTATACTGACATAAGATACCATTGTTTTTAAGAGGCAACCCAATTTCAAAAGTCAAAATGAGAATAAGTGTGAGTCTTAGAGTTGATGATATATAGTAATTCTTTCCCTGGTCTGAGATGGCTCATAAGAACTCATGCCACTGAGACGAATGTTGGGATTCTGTCTGCTCTCAAATCATTTCCCCAAACCATCCCTCAATTCTTGAATACCACAGCGTCTGCAATGAGGAACAATTCAGAGACATTATTAATAGCAAGAACTCAGCATGGGAATCAGTTGCTACTCCAACAACTATTAACACACGTCTAGTCTTTGAATTTTCTGAGGCAGAAAGAATTTCCCAAACAAATCCATCCTCTCAGAGAGACACACGTCTCACTCAGGTAACAGATAAGTCCCTGGCACCTCACTGTTGGTGAGATTTGATCTGAACTGCGGAGGTCCAGAGGGGACCCTCTCCTTGGTCAGGCAGGACATTTGTTTTGGCTAATCCCGTCTTCCCTCATCCCCTCTCAGAAGTGCTTCCAATGACACCAAAAGCCTGGAAAGATAAATTCCTTGAAAGGCAACTGATTTAGAAAAATATTTAAACCCTAAATTTTCACGCCAGACTGTCTCTCTCACATCGCCTTCCTAAATCTTTAGCAACATCAAAAACAGAGTGAACATAGCAGAGTCCCAAATATTTTGTCATTAAAGAGAACTTCATTAGGCATAGAACTATAAAGACAGTTTTTACCTTCGACTGTTCCTCATCTATTGAAGATTCTTCAGATGCATGGGGAGTATTACTCAGAGAGCTGCTTCTCTGGTCATCAGCTGTCGCTTCGGAAGGGGCTACTTCGACCACTGACAGTCGACAGCTCTCGCTCCTTCCTCCACCCACTTCCTCCATCCTTGAGTGAGAAAAAGATCGGGACCGGGTTTCTTGGGAAAGCTCTACAAACTTCTCTAGCGCACTAAAAAAGTCAATGCGATCTGTACTGAAATCTGAGACTTCAGCCTGGCAACTGGGTTGGGGGCTCGGTGAGTCAGCATCAGGGGACATGGGGAGATCTTTCAGGCGGGATGTCAATTCTTCCATGGGCAGTAAGTGGACGTTCATGTCTGCTTTCAGTGCGTCTGTCTCCAAATCTTCCACTGTTAAGTCTGGGAACTTGTTGGCCATTTCTGGGTCCTGTCCAGGTTGGATTAAGGCTTTAGATGCATGGCAGTTGTCAAGAGGGAATTTTGATTCATTGAGACAACACCCTGATGAGCATCCATTGATGTCATTTAGGTTTAATTCATCTTCAATCTGTCCGGCATGAAATTCCCTAGAAGTAAACTCCAAGCAGATCATTCTTTCTTTGGTACACAGGCCTTTCTGATTTTCATCCTGTGGGATGACATGTTCCACGAAGACGGGAGGTATGGGTGGGTGACTCTCCATGGTCTTCACCTCGGCAATCTGGTCTGCTGAGGTGGTGATCTCCTTCTTGTTGAGTTCTAGTCCTGCTTTGCAGATGGGTTCGTGGTGGTCCGAGAGGTCACTATCTGAATGAGATCGCCAGAGCTTGTTATGCCGCTGTTTGCTGTGGAGGACATATATAGGAAACGCCTTACTCTGGTTTGTGAAAACAATCAATACCCTCCCAGGAAACCGCTCCCAGATAAACTTAAATCTTAACCTGCAAGATGCTTTGTTAATGCCCAATGGAAGTAGGTAATCAACAGTTGAAAAGAGGCTCAATTTCACTAATAGCAAACAACAAAAACAAAGCAAAATAAAAAAAACAAATGAATATGAGATCTGATTTTTTACTATCAGACTTATAAGAGCTAAGATAGTTGTTAACAGCCAGTGTTGATGATGGTTTGGTCAAACTAGCCCTTTCATAACACACAGTTGATAGGAGTGTGAACTGTAGAATTTTAAAGAATGAAATCCGGCAATAGCTCTCAAAATCTAACCCTTTAAACAGCAACTCTCCCTTTAAAATTTTTACTTGGAGAAATACTACTACATAAGTGCACAAAGCTATACATATAAGGATGTTTACTGTAATACTGCAACACCAAAAAAAATTTATTTAAATTAGAGTCCATACACTTATATGAGGCTGTTAAAAACAGTCAAGGGGACTTCCCTGGTGATCCAGCGGGTAAGACTCCGCACTCCCAATGCAGGCAGCCCGGGTTCGATCCCTGGTCGGGGAATTAGATCCCACATGCCGCAACTAAGAGTGTCCTCATGCCGCAGCTAAAAGATCCCGTGTGCCACAACTAAGACCCAGTGCAGACAAAATAAATAAATAAATATTTTAAAAAAAGTTTAAAAAAAAAACCAGTCAAGTATGTTAGTGGAATGATGTTCAAGGTACACTATTAAGTGAAAAGCATGTTGAACACACTTGGAATAGTCAGTTCCCATACTAGAATAAGTATAGGAAAATATCTAGAGGAACATCACCAAACTGGTAACAGTGTTTCTTTCAAGGAAGGCAGGGCTTTTACTTTTGGGGAGGGCTTTACATTCTACACTCTGTAGTATGTCTATAATTTTTGAATTAAAAAAATGAGCCTGATTAATATTAATAACTGGGGGGAAAAAAAACAAAACAGCATCCAAGTAATACAAAGAGAAATAATCAATTGGAGCCCATTATAAGTTCTCATAATTGGGATAAAGAGCTGATATAGGATTAATCACTGATGTGGAAGTGTGAGGAGCGTGGTAATCTTTCTTGAATTAGAAAGCAAGGATGAGGGAGTTCCCTGGCATTCCAGTGGTTAGGGCTTAGTGCTTTCACTGCCATGGCCCCGGGTTTAATCCCTGGTTTGGGAACTAAGATCCTGCAAGACATGCAGCGCAGCCAAAAAAAAGAGAAAGCAAAGATGAGGCTAGTAAATCTGGAGAAAAAGGTTGGTAACAGAACGGAAGAGGATAAGCGTAAAGTACAGGCCCTTTCTTAAGGATCTGTGGATAAAAACCATCAAGCTAAAGTGACCCCTGGAAAATCAGGTGGGCCAAAAAGACTATATGCACACATCCATCCTTTGGTTGATTTTATGGAGAGAAGGTCTGATGAGATCTCATTTCAAACCACACTCTAACAAGGAAGCACAGTTCTCAAAGCTCCAATGAAAAAGAGAAAGGTGGCCCTGTGGCTGGGCAGGATCACCTGCCCAGGGAACAGGTCGCTAAATGTGGCATTTGGGGGTATGGTTTCCATGACTTACAAGCTGATGAAGAGCTACCTCGCCGCAGGGTGGAATGGAAACAGCCCAGAACAACTTACCCTGGGCTCAGGGCCATACCTGCCTTGGCTGCCTGTGAATCTCTGCCGAGTCACACGCCTGCACTAATGTGAACCCCTGTTTGTGCTCAACTCTGCACCTGCTCTCAGCTCCCCTGCCTGCCTGCTGCTTGGGTGGGGCTCTCTCTGACTCAGGCCTGCCCAGCAGAAGTGGGCTTTTCTGGGTAGGGCGCAGGTCAATTTGTTTATGAAGACAAGCTATAATCAAGTAGCTGGGTGTAAGGTGGGGTTTTCCCCCTTTCCAAGCTGCACGAGCTCCAGCCACCCCTAGGAGGAGACAACGTATCACACACCCCAAATGAGTGAGTGGCTGTGGGGAGGGGCAAGCTGACTGGTGGGATAGGTGGGCCCGAACTGTACTTTGTGACCAACGGGTGCCAATGTGCTCCCCTTAAAGCTTCTTCTTTTTTGTCTAGACACCCTGTTTCCTGACCTAAATAGGACTGTGTTCTCCAATTTCTATCCCTAACCTCTCATGAGGCGGTTCAAACCTGCACCAAGTCCTCTCAGCCACCACCCACCAAGGCAGGACAAGTCCTGTGATGCAAATCACTGGGAAGATATCTCAGGGAGTAGCTGTTCTCACCCTAATAGTAAAGAACAGCTTATCTCATCAGACAACAGGCAGACGGGAAATTTTCAGGATCCCGAGAACCCTCCAAAGTATGTTTTTAAAAAACTGCCTGTAAATCACTAATAAATTGAGAGGGAACGAGAGACTGATGTTATGCTAATAGGCACCAACAGTGCAAGTCTCAGAGAAAGTAGCTGACATCATAGCTGCTTTACCCAGCAGGGATTTCCTTCTCTTCTTGGGGAAGATATTCATCAGAAAATATTGGGTCAGGGCTCTGGAATTAAACTGACACCTCTTGTAAAGGAGAAAGAAAAATCCCAATCCAAAAATAAGTCTGATTCTGCTTCCTTTTTCATTTTTGCAGTAAAACCTGCAGGGAGAGTGGTAGGCGGCTCTCTGCCATAGTCGTGATACTCATTACCACAGCATGTGAAGCACTGCTATTCCATGTGGCCCTTCCTGATTCCCCCTTCTCCTCCCAATGCAGGTGTTAGTAACCAATCACCTGAATTTTGTGCTTATCATTCCCTCCCTTTTCCTTATTGTGTCATCGCATGTTTTGTTCTAACAATATATAGCTTAGTTTGCATGTTTTGAATTTTACATAAATGAAATCATACTGTATGTATTCTTCTACAACTTTTTATGCCTAACATGGTTTAAGACTCATCGATGTGTGTAGCTGTAATTTCATAGAGTGCAGTGAATATGCCACAATTTATCACTCATCCGCCCTGTTGATAAGCAGTTTTAGCTATTACGAACAACACTGCCATGGACATTCTTGTGCCTGGTGCACACTTTGGTTTCACAAAGGTGTTAAATATAGGAGGGGGAAAAAGGTGGGTCACAAGGCATATGTGCATCGTTAGTTTTACTTGGTAACACCAAACTGTCTCCCAATGAAGCCTTTTCTCAAGCCAGTTTATTCTAATGCTCCGTCACTGGTAGGAATAGGTGTAAGACATTAGATCATATTTGTTGTTTTAAACTGTTAATGTTTATATTCAGCTGACTCCCCCGACCTATTCCAGGTAGGCAGCAAGTGCCAAAAAGAACTTCAGAGTTGGTTTGTGGCCTGGATGATGCAACCAAGTCTCAGGTTCTTGTCCTCCTTGAGTGGCCTCTGACCTGAATTTGGATTCACATAAACACACTGACACACATGAGATGACTGGGCCATTCTGGGTAAGAATTTGGCCTTTTACTTAGTAAATGAGCAAGAAGGAAAGCTAAATGACAGGATGCATATGATGTCCCATTCTCTTGCCTCCACTTTCTTTCTTATTGTTGTATGTTTGGTAAAGTACCAACTCTGAGAAAATTACATAGAGGAAAATACTGCTAAAAATGGAGTATCAGTTGTAGTAAAATCAGACTATTTATGGTTACTTCTTAGGGCATTAGGCAGCCTGTAGAGAAGAGGAGAAGGAAGAGAAGAAGCATCAACAACTGAGCATTTTCTGCGCTGTGCATGGTCCTAAATACTTCAAGATTATTTCACTGAAAAGCTGTTAAGAAAATCCTTTAAACCTTACTTGTGATTGGCTGTCACCTGACCAGGAATCCATGTCCTCTCATTCTCGGGTTCCCTCCTGCTGCTGGCTGACCATTGTGTACCAGCTAACTAGACTTCAATGTCTTCACCAGCAAAGCCAGGGTGAAAGACAGCTCTGTCTCCTCTGGCCCTGGTGACAGGGACATTCAAAGAATCAAAACTAACATCTATGAGGACATGTGTCATGAACTCTCCCTGGCCACCACCCAGTTTTTCTTCCTTGCCCCTTATACACTGGAACCTAATATCTCAGACACATGGTCCTGCTCGCAGATGCACGAAATCTGAACTTGTCTAATGGAACATAAATCTGCCAGATATCTAAACGATCCAACTCCAGAATAACAAACAGGGTTGCTGGTAGTTTAATGGAGGGTTTCAACACACACACACACACACACACACACACACACACACACACACACACACCCCTCCTCCTGCCCTCACTCCCATCCCCCAGCTATAAAAACAGAAAAAATAAAATTAGATATGAACAGTATCAGTGCCTTTATGATACCCTCACTTTTAGGTCTAAAGGAGACTATTAAATATTAGCCTCCCTCAGGCTTAAAGACCTACTAAAAGATGCAAAAAGTCCCTTGTATTTCAGAGGGGCTGTCACTGTTTGGTCCACCCTCTTACATTCTGATTAAGAGACTGTAACCAATTCATAAATCACTACTGGGGCCTAGAATCACTTTGTTAAACTTCTCTTCTACCAAGAGGTCAAAGTACCAAGCTAATACCCTCAAACAGAGGGCTGCCACCTCAAGTTAAGCACCCAGTGCCACTCTGGACAACCAATGGTGCTTGACAATGCCAGGATCAGAGCTCTATCTCTTTGGGAAAACCACCATGTGCTTTCTGGGAGAAGATATGAAATACAAGGTATCTAAGCACCTGAAGAGGAAATGGAATTTCTTTGCAAATACAATGAGTGGGATTTTCCCAAGGACTTTCCTCTCTTGGTGACTTAAGCTGCAAGGCTTGACAGAGCTTCAGACCGTCACAGGAATCTGGGGCTTCTCATTCTTTGCTCTTCTAAGCAGACAGACCCTGGAGCAATACTCTAGGGCTGGCAAGAGTCTGCGAGGCCCAATCTACTCGGCAGTCAGTCTGGCAGGTAGCCTACAAGTGCTGTTTCTTGACAACACATCACAGATTGCAGACCCTAACAGCTATATACCCAAGAGGCACTCCCACTCTTTTTCCTTACTGGCAGAGGCCTGATTTGGTTTGACTGTTCACTGCCCCACAGTTTCAGGGAATGTGGCACTTCCCTAGCACCAGAGAGTGAATGTGAATTCGTTTTAACCAGTCCAGGAAATTCTATTTTCCTACCCAGTGATTAGTTTTAAGAATATGACCCAGTCCTGGTCAGTGGTCCTGTGGGGGTGGGGTGGGTGGGTGGCAGTCTATTGGGGAGCTTCTGGGAAAAGTCTTCTCCTCTAATTGAAATGCCCATTCTTTCAGCCAGACGCTGTGGAATTTACATGTAGATGCCTAGAAATGTGGCAGATATCTGGCAATCATGAGGCAAATTCAAGAACCAAGCTATTAACTAAGGAAGGGAGAACAGAAAGTAGAGCAGGAAGATGAGAGCACCAAAGTCCCTGATTACATCCCCGAGCCCATTACAGTCTACTTTGGTGCTTCTTGCTATAAAAGAAGGTAAATGGTCCAACTTTTTAACTACCTATAGCTGGGTGCTGGCTCCTGCAGATCCACTCTTCAGCCTTTCTGCCCCGCTCTCTGCCCTGGAGACTGACGTATGAACCACCTCCACTGGTCCCCTTGTCTTCAGACTTCCACAGGGTTTGGCTAATGGGGAGCCCCAGCAGGAGACTGGAGGGAGGACAGTGAAGGCAGGCCTCTAGTCCTGTAGCTCCTTCCCCACAGGGCCACTCTGGCTGGCTGTGTCCCCTGACTGAAGGCTACTGCTCCTCTCTGAAGGTGCCTTTTCTCCAGGAGTCTCCTTCCAGGTTGTAGTAACTGTGCCATCCCTCTCTGGGCCCAGGAGCTATTACCAAACAGCTCTGCTGATATAAGTTCCTTGATTCCACTACAGTCCTACACCTTTGTAAACAGTCCCTTTATAAAGTCTTCCCCATATAATCTGAGTGGGCTGCTTCTTGCTGAAATCCCAGTTGATGAAGATATTCTATTACTTGCAGCTGAAAGCAGCCTAAGTGACACCCCCAGCACTAGATTTTAGTTTTTAAAATTCAGGAAACATCACAATACAGAAAATTCCAGGACACTTCCCTTCCAGTTTCTAACACAGTTAGTGTGTCTGTTGGTGGCGGGAGGTAGTGGCTGGAGGAACAGAATGGCACATGCATGTGTGTTCTCTGGGTAGCCTTGCAGGAGGGGCTTGATGAGAACCATATCTGAATAACCCTTAAGAGTACATAATATACATTATACACACTTTTATTTACAATAACCCTGTGAGCTAGGTCTCCTGATTTTCATTTTATAGATGGGGTCAGGTGAGGATCAGAACTGTGAATTAACTTCTCAAAGTTGCAGCAAGGGGGTGAACCAGGAACGGAAACCACATCTACTGACTCAAATTCTGTGGTTTTCTCACTCTCCAGGGCTTGCCCCTCCCTCCGTGAATCAAGACCAGGAAGGCAGGATGGAACCAAAAGGGAAAGGGAAGAGGCAGGGTGACTTGTGGGTTTATGTTGCCCTTCTTATCCTCATCTAAGATTTTTCTGAAATACCTTTAACATCTAAGAAAAACTACATACACTAAAAGAAAAAACAAAAAAAACCACCCCAACCCAACAGCTTGCCTGGGATTCCAGAATAAATACTGAAATTGGCAGGACACACAGTATCCTTCCTCTCAACGGGTCACGTGAGGACACTGCCTAATATCCGTCATGTGTGCATCTGGGAATATACAGTATTTGTGTCTCATCCAACCCTCAGATGCCTCTTTCTTGTGCCAAAAAGAACTGCTCTGTCCTACCTTCTGATGTAATCTAAAAATGTCATCAAAATCTGGCCCCAAAGACCTATAAATTCTTTTTAAGTGGAGGAGACTTCAGTATCCTCCCAGCCTCCTAAGAGAATGGCTCAGATGAAATCATGCCAAGTACTGAGTAAATGGGAGGGGTTTTTTAGTGGAAACCGTAATGCTATGCTGTGTGGCCACATTTTCACAATACTTCGGCGGTGGGAGGGTGGTCCCTTTGCCTGGTTAGGCTGGAAGGCTATTTACCATTTTGTTCAGGGGAAACACAGCCCAGATTCAAGAGTCGAGACCAAGTCATGAGACTCACTGGAGTCAAACTCTGGCATCAGCCCCGACTGCTTCTAGGCAGCAGTGCCTTCACCCTAACAAAACCACCTAGAATGTGCCTACATGGAAAAACAAAGCAAAATATAGCACTCCACGGAACTACAGCATGTGGCATCTCAGGAAGTTGATCCTTGAATTCAGTTTACTAAGAGAGTAAACAATCTTTTTCCTGAGATCAGCTGAAGGTGGCTTTCACCACCAAAGGGGTAATAAAAATAATGTAGTGAAATTACTCATTTTATAACCAATTACCAAATTATTGTTGAAACAGCCAGTTCTTATTGATACAGGAAGACGTTCAAGACCTAGTACTGGGTAGACAGAGAAAGACAAATACTGTACGGTATCTCTTATACATGGAATCTAAAAATGCCAAACTCGGAGAAACAGAGTAGAGTGGTGGTTACCAGGGGGTGGGTGGGGTTGTTGAGGGAAATGGGGAGATGTTGGTCAAAGGGTACAAATTTCCAGTTATGAGATTATAAAGTTCTGGGGATTTAATGTACAGCATGGCAATTATAGCTAATAATACTGAATCATATACTTGAATGTTGCTAAGAGAGATCTTAAATAGTCTTACCACAAAAAAGAAACGGCAGTTATGTCAGGGGATGGAGGTGTTAGCTAATGCTACAGTGTTAATCGGTTTGCAATATGTAAATGTATGAAATCAATACATTGGACACCTTAAACTTATGCAATGTTGTGCATCAATTGTATCTCAATAAAGCTAGGGGAAAAAAAGGAACAGTGGCAGTTAAGTGCAGTGTAAGTGCTCAATAAACGCTGCTACAGTTAAAAAAAAAAAAAAAAAAAAAAGTCCTAATACTGGGTGAAGAAGTAAGGCTGAAGAACAGGTTTTGTGGAAAAAAAAAAAAAAATCCATCAATATATGTGATAAGAGTAAGACCTGGAGAAATAGGTAAGATAATGTCAACTGCTGTCTGTGGTTATTGAGTTTCTAAATGATTTCTCCCTTTGTAATTTTCTGCATTTCTGCAAAACATATATATATAAAATCAGATGAAGAGATCTTAAAAAAGAAAACAAGAGAGCTATTTCTGGGAAGCCCCTTCATACCTCAAATGGGTTATATATATCCCAATTCTACAGATTTGTCACATGACCAGAATTACTGTTGAAGGTTCAGTGAAACCAAGCACTGAAAAAAAAAAAAAATGGCCAAAGCAGCAGCAGGTACTTGTTTTAAGAGAATGGGCCAGGGACTTCCCTGGCAATCCAGTGGTTAAGACTCTGCACCTCCACTGCAGGGGGTGCGGGTTTGATCCCTGGTTGGGGAACTAAGATCCCACATGCCACGCGGCCAAAAAAAAATAATGGGCCAAAAAATTTCTAAGAATTTCAGCTAGCACTACCCTGGGAGCAATCAGTACCCATTTTGATAAGACAGCTGCATCTGGCCTTAGAAGATGTTGAGAAGTATTTATTAAAATCTGCACCTAATTGAGATCTGAAATAAGGGAACAGTATTTCCACCCTTTAGTTTAATGTCTTTAGTTTAGATTAAATGCCTAATCTTCCATACTAATCTTAAATACTGGTACTTAATTTTAAAAAACTAGATGGATAGAGGTTTCAATTTTCAAATCCTATCACACACTTAAATTAGGTGAGAACTAGCTGCAGAGAAGGACATTTCACTGTGCCCAGGGGAGCATAAAGGAGGGAAAATCTGAGAAAGTCAATTAAGGACTCACCTTGCCAGCAAGATCCCCTGGTACTCTTCCAGCTGTCTCATGAAGCTGGGGTTGGGCTTGGTCACTGTTCGTCTTTCCTTCACGTAGTCATAGGCTCGGTCCAGATTCCAGCCATACTCCTTCATCGCATAGGCAATCACAGTGGAGGCTGAGCGACTCACCCCCATTTTGCAGTGCACAAGGCATTTAGATCCGTGTTTCCTAGTTTGGGGGATTGAGGTAAGGAGGAAAACACAATAGTGAGTACACTTTAAAAGCTAGGTTCTGAATGTGTCCACGTCTCCTGTCTGGCCTTTCCATTTTCTTGCTTTGCAATTCACCCCACCTTAGTGCACTTTTGTGCACCTCTAATCAAATGTGTGGGGCAATTCTGGTGCACTCAAACGATATTCAGTGTTAATATTAAGCCTCTCTAGTTCATTCAGCAAACATTTATCAGGCATTTACCATGTTTAAGACAATGTGCAAGGTCTGGGATGCAAAAATAAGTAACAGTTTTTCCCTAAAGGGTAGGACTCATTGGGAGAAGTAGACAATTAAAATTCAAAATGGTAATTGCAATGACAGTTGGTCACAGAGCACAGAAGGAAAATTTTCTATTTAGAGACTGGACCCCATTTTGTGTGTGGCTGGAGGCCAGTCCTCTCAGCCCCAGGGGCATGTTGACGGCTGGCATGCTATTGAATTACAGGTGTGGCAGTGATTCATCTAATTTACCCAAATGTTGTGAGTTGCTTCCAGTTTCAGTTCCAGTAAGAGTTCTGTCCCGGGAGGAAAGCACAAACCAAATGAAACTAACTCTCCTCTTTACTCAGATGTAGCCCTGGATATTACTTTTTACAACACCACCACCCGTGTTCTGTCTAGGGACTGGCTATATAACCCGTGGAGCTGGATGGGACCATGTGATGCACCACATGGCTTTCTCAGCAAGGAGGGTGGAACGAATAACTAGCTGTTTTTGTGTTTTTTTATGGGGTGGAAGAAAGAGAAAACAAAGTCACCATAAAGTGACATTAACAAACAAACAAACAAAACTCCTCAGTCTTATGCCAGAGCTCATTACCTTGGATCTGAGCATTACTCAGCTATGCTAATTCTGCTAATAACACAGTGTCTGGCCCAGAGTAAGCCTTCAAATATTTGCTAAATGTATGAACAAACTTATGGATCTCCTGATTAGATCTGTCAGTTGTAAGTAGGAACAACATTTTAAAATTTGGAAAAAAGAACAGTTACTCTTATCACTAGTGTACGTGGGCTGGAATCCTTCCCAAGTGGTTATTCCAATAAATTAAAAAATGTACATGTCAGCCTAACAGGGGAAATCTATTCATCCACTCACTCACTGTATTACAGGAGACAAGCTTCCTTCCAGAAGCTTATAATCCTTCTGCTGGAGACAGACACACATGAATGAGTTAAGCACCAATGCAAGGAGGCATAAGGTTAAGTGCCAAAATGAGAGGGCCAGCCAGATAAGCTATGGGAATGGAGAGAATGGTCCGGAATAACTGAAACAGTCTCAAAAGAAAGGTAAAATTTTAGTGTCCTATGGTTGGTGCGCATATGTGTCTCTGTATGCTTAGGTGATCCCAAATGACTAGGACATGTTTGTTTTGCTTATGGCACCACAGAGTTTTCACTTAGACTACAGTTGGCAAGCCAAGTCACAGTGACTCAGATGGAAGTTCAGACATGTGCTCTATATTCTACCATCAAGCTCTGACAACTTTAATACATCGAATTTCAGGTCTATGCCTGCAGGCACGGAAGGTGCTCAAACTTGGACAATCTTAAGAAAAATACAATTATGAAATCCACTCCTATGAAAACATTTCTTCATTTTGAACTGGGCTTTTTCAGTGGATGGCTTCTAACTCAGGTAATGAAGGATCTGCAGTTAGTTCTCACCTAGCCCAATTTCACCTTTCAGGTTCAGTGCCCACCCCACCCCCTCACTTCAAGTGCTAGATTGTCCAGATTAAGCCCAGCATCATATTAGGAATCCTAAACTCACCCACGTGTAGGTAGAGTGGCCCTGAAAGTGTGGAGTCCTAACCACTGGACCGCCAGGGCCCTCATTAGGGTGAAACACATGAGATGCCCAGGGTGCCACTTAAGGAGAGGCACTCACTCTGAGACGCTGACCTATACTTGCAGGACATGGAGAGTGCGTGCCTCTCAGTAAATGTAATGTGGGCGCCTCACGTATCTCCCTCTAACCCCAGCCCTGCTGAAATCAAGTCTTTCTCTTCACTAGGACTGGGGCCTCGCCTTGATCTCTAGCCTCTTTGGCTGTAACCCTGACAACTTGCCTAGTCTTTTCCAGTCCCCTTTCCTTAAGGAACTAGACTATTCCCATATACTTGATGGACTGAAATGAGACATGATCTTAGGTTCAAGTCCTGTCTCAACCACTAGTTAGTTAATATCTCTGAACCTCATCTCTGCAGTCTGTCCTCTTCTGTACAGAAGGAAGACAGCATATGCCTCTCTGGGTTTTGGAACGTAGAGGAGAGAATATGTGTAAAGTACATGGCACACAGGAAGCATGCCATGAGTGGCAGAAGCTTCAACAGTATAAAACAGTCTCTCAGGTACTGGTTAGAGACTGAGAGAATGGGCTCAGAGCTGGAGTATGGGGATTCAGGACACCTAAGAGGAAGCATTTCCTGACCATGAAGGCCCTTAAGTGAGGTGTGGTATCATTCTTGAAGGAGGACTTTAAAAACAGAAGTGGGAATTCCCTGGCAGTCCAGTGGTTAGGACTCCACGCTTTCACTGCTGAGGGCCTGGGTCTTTTCTCTCTCATCTGCCAGGGAGGCTCTGAGTGTCACCCCACCTGCGGAGGGAATGTGGCCAACATGCTTACTGACGGTTTTTTCTATTGAAGGGATAAATAGGACTGGCAAAGAAATCCCCAGGGACTTAAAAAACCAGTGTTGATATATTAATACTAATACTAAACACTAAATTAATACTATGGAATTGTTTCACTAAAAGGACTAATTAATTTAAGGAAGACAACAACAGAAGGGCCAGAGAAAAATTTCACTATTTAGAGTATCATAAAAGTAAAGTAAAAGAATGGGAAAAGATTTCCAAAGCATACTGTTTCTCTCCTTGTCTCCAGAGAGCAGGATCAAGTGTTCCAAGTGTCTGGAATAATTTCTATTCTATAACTTCCAAGTGTCCCCATTGGTAACTTAAGAATTCTTCCTTCTCTCATTCAGAATTTCTTCTCTATTTCAGAATTTCTTCCTTCTCTCATTTCTATTTCTTTCACTGCAGCTTGAGTTTATTTTCTCTAATTTTGTGCTCAATGGAAATAGCCAACATGAGATCATCTTCCAGGGGCTTCATGTACTTAAAGCAAAAGTATTAAGTCACTAGTCATCTTTTTCCTAGTATTAAGAGATCTCAGTCTCCTTTTTTTTCTTAACTTCCTTTCCTCTGAGTATCATCAGTAAGTTATCTACAGCTTTCAGACCCCAACCATGTGTGGTGCACAAGGAAGAGGGGTCAGAACATGTGTGTGGGACCATTACTCACTTTGCTTTAGAGATGAATTTGTAAGTGTCATTCCAGTAAGCCAGGAGATCCGTTGCCTCTTCATCATATACCCGAATGTTGTGATACTCAAAGACTCCTGGGAAGAAGTTATCTATCTCTCGAGTGACATTCAAGATATATCGCACCCTGTGAGGAAACGAATGGAGAACGTGAGCCCTGCTACTCAGGCGAAATCCAATTCCCAGCGCTGTTTTTCTTATTTAAAACTTGCTTACTCCTGGGCTTCCCTGGTGGTGCAGTGGTTAAGAACCTGCCTGCCAATGCAGGGGACACGGGTTCGAGCCCTGGTCTGGGAAGATCTCGCATGCCGCGGAGCAAATAAGCCCATGCGCCACAACTACTGAGCCTGCGCTCTAGAGCCCACAAGCCACAACTACTGAGCCTGAGTGCCGCAACTACTGAAGCCCACGCGCCTAGAGCCCGTGCTCCACAACAAGAGAAGCCACCACAATGAGAAGCCCACGCACCGCAACCAAGAGTAGCCCCCGCTCACCGCAACTAGAGAAAGCCCATGCACAGCAACGAAGACCCAACGCAGCCAAAAATAAAAATAAATAAATAAAAAACAAATTTGTTTATTCCTGAGGCTGAAATTAAATACTAAAATATTTAAGAAAGCTAAAAAAAAAAAAAAAAAAAACCCTAAGAGGCTATCCTTATTTAATACAGAAATTGTATAACAGGGTCCTGGGCATACCTGGGTACCAGGGAGTTACTGAGAGAAAAGCTGTCTACCAAGTTCAACATCTATATTCCATTTTCAGTTTGTGTTTAGTTATACAATCTCATCTTTCAGAGTCTTTTGAAAATATGCCTTGCATTTTACTCCAAAGAATCAACTTGAGGCCCATGATCTGACAATTTCTCTGCAGTCACTAAAATTACCAGCAACAATATTTATTTTTTGGAAGTCATCTGTATTAAATCAGACTATTAACATGTACCTTAAGAAAAAAAAAAATAGAAGGAAACATTCCCTCCTATCTTTCTAAATGCCAGGTTGTCAGGTTTTGCTCTATTACTCTCCTTAAACTACATGAAGGCAAGTGAGGCCAGGCTGGGAGGGTCAGAGGAAAGTTGGACTTAAAGCTCTCTTAACTCTCTAGGCTGCATTCCTGGCTGCTATGGCAGCAGATGTGTCTGAGAGTTCTCCCAGGCTTGCAGAAAATGGTTTCTGTATCAAAAATTTCTTTTGCTATCTCTCTCACTGTGCAATCTCAATAAATGCTTCGGTTTAATCTGCCAAAGGATTATCTTTTCTCAGTGCTGTGTGGACTTAGACATCACTGTTGTCAACTCCAACGACACAGCACAGACTCACTCATTTCCCTCTGTAGAAGCTGCTTCCTTCTCAGAACCACACGTGGGGTTCTACAAACCCAATCACTGAAGTCAGAGAAATGACTACAAAAAGGGAGAGCCAAGCTAACCAATTCTGTGGTTAAGGTCAAGCAACCAAAATTTTTCTGGGACATGGTTTGAATCTGTTTTAACTTAGCATCAAAGTCCATTACTAGAAAGGATTTTTTCTTTTTAATTTAAAAAGCAAGCTGGGCTTCCCTGGTGGTCCAGTGGTTAAGACTCGGCGCTTCCACTGCAGGGGGCGAGGGTTCGATTCCCTGGTCGGGGAACTAGGATCCCACATGCCGTGCGGTACGGCCAAAAAAAAAAAAAATTAAGAAAAAGCAAGCAACATGCACCTGTGGAAAACACTCCAGCAGTTCCCCAAAAGGTTACCACCATATGACCCTGTAAGTCCTCTCCTAGGCATAAACTGAAGAGAAAATGACAACATATGTCCACCCAAAGATTCATACATGAATGGTCGTTAAGAGTATTCATAATAGCCAAAAAGTGGAAACAACCCAAAGGCCCATCAAATGATGAATGGGCAAATAAAATGTGATGTGTATATATATCTCCATATAATGGAATATTATTTGGCAATAAAAAAGGAATGAAGTACTAATACATGGTACAACATTGATAAACCTTGAAAATACAATGTTAAGTGAAATAAACCATGCTTAAAAGACTACATATTGTATAATTTCATATAAATGAAATGTCCAGAATAGGCAAATGTATAGAGACAGAAAGTAGGCTAGTAGTTTCTAGGAGCTGAAGGGAGGAAGGGAAATGGGGGTGACTGCCAAAGGGTACAGGCTTTCCTTTTGGGTTGGAAAAAAATGTTCTGAATTGATTGTTGCACAGCTCTGTGAATATACTAAAAAGCACTGAAGTACACATTTTAAAAGGGTGAACGATATATGTGAATTATATCTCAAAACTGTCAGAAAAAAAGGCAAGCACACTTCCTCTTATTTCATTTAAAATAAAAATGAACAACCTTCCCATCCCCAATCCCATACTTCAGTAATGGATTATAGCAGGACAGGGTTTCCCAATCTTTTTCATTACAGAAGTCTAGTCAGCCACTACCAATTGGAAATGGCACTCCCTGCAACTTGTCATTCTTACACTTCATTGTAAGCTATTCCTTACAATGCTTTGTAAGGAACAGCATTTTACTTGGAGTTCTAAAATCAGTGGATTGGGAGAAAATGGCCTTATTGTCAAAATTACACTTGAAAAATCCCTTAATCATCCACAGGGGGCAATATACATGTTTTGTGTACAGATCCCTGAACTATAATTCTTGATCCATTGAAGTTTTTTTTTTTAATAAATTTATTTAATTTTTATTTATTTATTTTTGGCTGTGTTGGGTCTTCGTTTCTGTGCACGGGCTTTCTCTAGTTGCGGGGAGTGGGGGATACTCTTCGTTGCGGTGCAAGGGCTTCTCATTGCAGTGGCCTCTCGTTGCGGAGCATGGGCTCTAGGCGCGAGGGTTTCAGTAGTTGTGGCACGTGGGTTCAGCAGTTGTGGCTTGTGGGCTCTAGAGCGCAGGCTCAGTAGTTGTGGTGCACGGGCTTAGTTTAGTTGCTCCACAGCAGGTGGGATCTTCCCGGACCAGGGCTCGAACCCGTGTCCCCTGCATTGGCAGGTGGATTCTTAACCACTGTGCCACCTGGGAAATCCTTCATCCATTAAAGTTTAAGCACCAGTGAATTTAAGAAATAAGATCTAAGTAGATGTCTGAGCATCTAACCATACTTGTCTTTTTTCTGTGTTCTATAATTTAGCATTGTAAGTAGTAAATGAGATAAATAGGTCTCATCTCCAGCTGGGGATATAAGTCAAAAGTCAAAGTGAATATATGCATGAAGTGATTCTAATGCATTTGGCAGGCAGTGCTCTATCAAATCTCAGATTTCATATTAAACACTGTATCAGGTGCTAGTTTCCTGCAGGTCACATTCTGTCAATTTTTCTATCATTCCTTCACATTTACCGGGCACCCTTTTGATATAAGGCTCTGAGCTAGGTATGTGTCACACAAAACTAAGATATGGTCTCTGCTTTCAAGAACTTCTGATTCAATCCTTATCAACTTAAATTTTCCAAGTTCTATTTATTTTCATACCTTAATATTAAGTAACCAGATTTCCATCCCCCCCCAAGAACTCTTTGTATAATCACTTGGCTTCCTTTCTTCTGAGGGAAAAGTAGGAAGTATGCATCTAATCACGTTAAAGATAACCAGAAGGCTGACTTGTAGCTGAGAAAACAGGCAGCCAGCAACCAGTCAGGGAGTCATCACTATCTCTTGAGTCTCAGTAGGTCTTATCTCTGTCCAAAATGAAGAGTTAGAATGGCCAATTTCCAGACATGATTTTCTCTTCTCTTACTGGAATGATCTGACCTCCTAAGGCCGAGTTCAGTGAAAGAGTTAGGCATTAGCTAAGAAGTGAAAAGGGAAGCATGGCAGCTTTTTGCTTGCTGAATGTTCACTGTGGTCTCAGTTGCTTCAATCAAACTCATAACCATGCCGCTTAGGAACACATTTCTTACTACAAGGTCAGTCTTCTTGTTCAATTTTACACTGTCTCTTTTATATTTATAACCTACTTAGTCTTCATGCACCTTACTATAAGAGGATAGGAACTGAGTCTTATTTTTCTTTGGATCCCTAGCATCTAGCACTGTGCTTGGCCTACAGAAGTTGCTCAATAAATGTTTAATAAAGACCTGTGAACCCAGCATATGCAGTTCTGTGTACTCTTACATAAAAATAGGAACCAAAGTCTAGAGAGACAGTAAAAAGATCAGTGGTTGCCAGGGGGTGGGGGTGGGGAATAAATGGACAGAGCACAGAGGATTTTTAGGGCACTGAAAATACTCTGTATGATGCCATCGTGATGGACACATGGTCATTATACATTTGTCCAAAGCCATAGAACGTACAGCACTAAGAGTGAACTGTAACATGAACTATGGACTTCAGATGATTACGAGGTGTCAATGTAGGTTCATCAGTTGTAAAAAATGTATCTCTCCGGTGGGGATGTTGAGAATGGGGAGACTATGCATGTGTGGGGCAGGGAGTATATGGGAACTCTCTGTACCTTCCCCTCAATTTTGCTGTGAACCTTAAACTGCTCTTAAAAAAAAAAAAAAAAAGGGAGTCAATAACTAGATTTGGTTTTAAACAGCATGAAAGGCTAGCACATTTGTTTTTGAAAGCCTTTCCACTGAAACAGTTGATCTTTCTTCGGAGGTGGGGGGATGAAACAGTGGGAGAATAGCCATTTTAATTTTTATTCAATTACACCCAGTAAGAATCAACTGGAAGCAACTCTTAAGCTTAAAGTTACTCACTGACACCTCTCTGATGGGAAAATGTAAAGATAAAACAGTGATTTCTGTGACATGGGGGTGTCAGCAATTGCTCTGTGTGCTTACCCTCGGTTCTGTAAATCCTCTAAGTTAGAGGCATTCCATTCCGAGCCCTGTGGAACCAAAAAGACAAGGTTGGAGAGTATTAGCCAATGAACCAAATACAATACTTGAAAAGGAGTCCTGTGAGGGAAGAAACAGAGTTTCTAAAAAGAAGGCCAATAACATCTACCAAGTTACCTCTCTATGTGCCAGGTACTTTATATGCTATCATATTCAGTTTCCACAAATGATAGAGTAAGAAAGTTACCTTCATTTTTTAGAGATATGAAAACCAACCCTTATAGAATTCAGATAATATTTGCTCAAGGTCACATTGCTGGAAAGGTTTCTTTGACCACTCTCCAATCTAAGTTAAATGTCGTCTGTCACTCTTGTTTATAGTAGTCTATTTTATCAGTAGCATGCATCACTATTTTTACTTGTATATTTATTTATGTGCTTATTTACTACCTTTCTCCTCCACTATAATACAAGCTTCTTGAGGGCAGCAACCAGGTCTCTTGTTCTCTATGGAAACTCCTGCACAGTGCCTGGCACCTGGCAGGTATTCTTAAATGAACAGAGTGGCATTATTATGAATTAAAACTGGATTTCATTTTAAAACCCACACTTTTTCTAGTGCATTATGTTGCATCTAAGAAGTTGGGATGGTACGGTGTGTGTGTATGTCTGTAGGGGGAGAGAGTGAAATAGTCAAACAAATGAGGGAAACATGATGTGCAAAATTTAAAGGAAAATGTTTCTATAGATTATCTGCAAGATACAGCAATTGTTAATATTTTGCCATATTTGCTTTCTTGCTCTCCTTCCCTTTCTTTCGATATACATCATACATTTTTTTTATCTGAACCATTTAAGTAACTTGAGCATCATGACACTTCAGTACTTGATCATGTATCATTTAAGAACAAGAATATTCTCCTATATAATTCCATTTTTGCAACCAAGAAAGATAACATTAATACAATAATAATCTAATACATCATCTATATGTAAATTTTAAAAATTGCCCTCAAAATGTCCTTTATATTCATTCAATCAAGAATCATACTGTGCATTTAGTTGCCATGTCTTTAATCTAGAACAGTCCACCCCTGTGCCTTTACTTATTTTGTCTTTCATGATATTGACATTTTTGTAGACTGCAGGTCTGTAATACTGGAGAGCTCCCCACAACCTGGATTTATCTGATTGTTTCCTGATGATTAGATTCAGGTCAAACATTCCTGGCAAGAATATGACAAGGGAGGGCTTTCCTGGCGGCACAGTGCTTAAGAATCCGCCTGCCAACGCAGGGGACACGGGTTCAAGCCCTGGTCTGAGAAGATCCCACATGCCGCGGAGCAACTAAGTCTCTGCGCCACAACTACTGAGCCTACGCTCTAGAGCCTGCGTGCCACGACTGCTGAAGCCCATGTGCCCTAGAGCCCGTGCTCTGTAACAAGAGAAGCCACCACAATGAGAAGCCCGTGCACCACAACGAAGAGTAGCCCCCGCTCACCGCAACTAGAAAAAGCCCGCGCACAGCAACGAAGACCCAACACAGCCAAAAATAAATAAATAAAATAAATAAATTTATATAAAAAAAGAATATTACAAGGGAGATATTGTGTACTTCGTACTGCATCAAATCATGAGGCACATAATGTCAGTTTGTCCCATTATTTGTCAGACTGAGTTTGAATTCTTGGTAGATACCTTTGTGTCTGCCACATCCCTCTATTGTAAAGGTTCCTTTGAAATTAATTAGTAGTCTATAGTAATCTTTGAAGCCGTGTGAAAGCCAAAGTAATCTTTTTGCCCTATGATTTCAGCATCAATTGCCGATCTTGCCCAAATGAATTATTCTACTGGAGGTTACAAAACGGTAATTTTCTAATTCCATCATTCCTTCTGCAAGTTAGCTGGCATTCTTCTGTAAAAGAGTCTCACCTAATCAATCATCACACCCTTTACTGAAGTGTCACTATGGACTCTTGAATTCTTTTTGTATTTAGAATGTTATAATCCATTACCATCTTTTTTTTTTTGGACATGCAGATTGTCCGGAATTTGGCCAGTGGGAATCTCTTCAAACAGGTTCCTTTTGATATGATTCCATTAGTCTTTGAGCACATCCATGCTTTGTGGTACAAAAAGTTGTTCCGGATTCACTTTGTGAGTACAATCAGCCAGTTCCCCAAGGAGCCCTGGTTCCTTTTAGTGAAGAATGATATTTTGTAACCAAGATCTGGGCATTAATTAGGTATGCTCCTAACTACTGGGTGTCATTGTTTCTAAAACTTTTCAGTGGTCAGATCTAGGAAATATTTCTAAAAAAATACTGAGTTTATATTGGTACCTTCAATTGAAATTAATTCAACACCACAAGGTTCTTCCTTTCTTTCTTGCCTCTCCCACACTGTTTATAGCTCCTTACTCCACGGTGAGGACTTTGGTTCCCAACAACTCATTTACTCTACTTACAAAATAGTTTTAACATTATTACACCAATACCAAAACCAATAACAAAAATATTAAGTTCAAATTTTCTTTGCATTTCTTTTTTTTTCCTTATTATATCCCACTAAGGGGTACAATTAGAGTATTATGCTTAAGTTATTTGAATTAATTTCTTTCTGTGAGGTTATCAATTTGGTATGTATTTGGGTTCATTTGCTCCTGTTTATATTCAATTTTAGGGTGTGTTTTTTCTTCCATGTTTTCCATATTTTTGAATATACAAGACTTTTATAATATTGAAAGTCAAAAGTTTATTAAAAAGTAAACTTGAAGTCTCACTCCCACCCCCATCTCCTCAATCCCCATGGGTAACCGTTTTTTATTAGTTTGTGGCTTATTCTACCTATGTTGTATTTTGAAAAAAATAAGCAAATATATACTTACCACTCTGACTTACACAAAAGTACTTTACTACATATGCTTTTTTTGTTCTTTGCTTTCTTCACTTTACAATATATCCTCAGACCCACTCCACATCACAGTGCCACTTTCCCCATAGCCTTGCCAACAAAATGTGTGGTTAAGCTTTTGAATCTTTTCCAAACTGATAGGCATGAAATGTTATCTCAGTGTAATTTTAATTTGCATTTCTGTTAAGCGTAAAAGTGAGCAACTCTTCAATGTTTCAGGTCCATTTTCTGTCTTTGAGCTATCTGTTCATGTCTTTTGAAAAGGCAAACATTTAAAAATAAGAATTTATCAATTTCAGAATAATGCATTAAGTGGAATTTAGCTTTAGAAGACTCAGGTTCAAGTCCCAACTCCCCCTCTGACTGGGGGACCTTGGGCAAACTGCTTAACCTCTCTGTCTTCACTTTCCTTATCTGTAAAATGAAACACTCCTCCCACCCTAGTCCTAGGAATCTAATGGATAGCTTCCCCTCAAACTACAAATATAAAGTTTCTCCCCATTCCTTTTGCCATGTAAGAATACAAAGAGAAGTCTGTGACCTGGAAGAGGGCCCTCACCGACCATGCAGGCACACTGGTCTCAAGACTTCCAGCCTCTCCAGAACTGTAATAAGTTTCTATTGTTTATAAGCCAACACCTCCCCCCCCACCCTCACATTTCTTTCATATTAAAATGGAAAACCCTCTCTCCATCCTAAATCCTCCTCTGGACACTGTCCTTTTCATTTTCCTTTCATGGCCAAGATTCATAGAAATACAATCTAATACTCACTTTCTAAAATTCCTCATTTCCCATGTATCTCAACCCACAGCACTGTGGTTTCTGCCCTCATCACTCTTGCTAATGACCTCTTCTAATTGTCTAATCCAGAGGTCACCTTTGTAACCTTATTCCACTGGCCTTCTATGAGTATTTATCTTGATATGGTCATCACTCCCTCCTTATGGAATTAGATCAGACTGCACAAATATCTAGCCTCATGCCAGGCACAACAAAGAGGATCAACAAATGCTTGTTGAATAAATCATCAAATGAGATAAGTAAATGAAGCACTCTGAAAATTGTCAAGTGTTATGTAAGCACTATCTTCGTATTACAAGTGATCTGTAATTTGGCCATCGAACTAGGAGATCTCAAGGATGCTGTGAACTACATTTAGGAAAACAGTCAGTAAGTGACGGATGACTGATCTTTTCTACAGACCAGGGCTCACCTGACTTGCTTTAAAAAAAATATAAGAGGTTCTGAAGACTCTGTGCTCAAACTTAGAAAACTGGCTCCCATACCAAAGAAAGAGGTAAGAATTATTTAAAAAAAAAAAAAAAAAAAAAGGACTTTCAAGGAGACAGAAGCCAAGCAATAAGGGTTGAGTGGCTAAATTGGAGCCAGGGAAATGTGACCACCTCACTCCTTAATTTAGAAATCTAAATCCTCTGCGGAATTCTGTACAGCTAGATGGAAATAACCCTGATGTGATGGTAAAAGTCCATGGTTTTCATTTACCTGTCCAGAGAAACTTCAAACTGACAATCTGAAATGACACATATCCAGAAACAAAATAAATTAAACGCATCAGCTACTGACTCAGTGAAGCCCATATAAAGTGACTTGGGCTCTGCTTAGGGCTGTTTCAGGTTCAACCTGAAAGAACTGGAATCAACATGGTGTAATTACTTTTCTGTCCTCAATACAAATGCCATGCATATTAGCCCCCGTGGGGTCCTCAACAGACTCAATCTCTCTTTTTTTTTTCCTCCATGCTTCTCAGGCAGTGACATAATTCCATGGGGGTTTTCGGTAAGTTCTATGTAATTATGCAAAGCATATTTTAATTGTATGGACGTATAAAATGAAATCTTGAAACTATACTGTAATACATTTTTTAAAAAATAAATTTATTTATTTTTGGCTGCGATGGGTCTTCGTTGCTGCGCGCGGGCTTTCTCTAGTTGCGGCGAGTGGGGGCTACTCTTCGTTGCAGTGTGCAGGCTTCTCATTGCAGTGGCTTCTCTTGTTGAGGAGCATGGGCTCTAGGCACGTGGGCTTCAGTAGTTGTGGCACGCAGGCTCAGTAGTTGTGGCACACCGGTTTAGTTGCTCCGCAGCATGTGGGATCTTCCCGGACCAGGGATCGAACCCATGTCCCCTGCATTGGCAGGCAGATTCCTAACCACTGCGCCACCAGGGAAGTCCTGCTCCTACAGTTTTTAAATAAGTTCACTTCCACCTTTCACTCTGGTTCACCTACACTGTACTCTGGCCCAAAGACTGAAGTGACTGATTTCTTTTAAAATATTATCCTTAGTACATGCACCCCAGTGTTCACTGCAGCACTGTTTACAATAGCCAAGACATGGAAGCAACCTAAATGTCCATTGACAGAGGAATGGATAAAGAAGATGTGGTTCATATATACAATGGAATATTATTCAGCCATTAAAAGGATGAAATAATGCCATTTGCAGCAATATGGATGGACCCAGAGATTGTCATACTGAGTGAAGTAAGTCAGAAAGAGAAAGAGAAATATATGATATCCCTTATATGCGGAATCTAAAAAGAAATGATACAAATGAACTCATTTACAAAACAGAAACAGACTCATAGACTTAGAGAACGAACTTATGGTTACCAGGGGGGAAGGGTGCGGGGAAAGGATAGTTAGGGAGTTTGGGATCAACATGTATGCACTGCTATATTTAAGATGGATACCCAACAAGGACCTACTGTATAGCACAGGGGCCTAACTCTGCTCAAAGTTATGTAGGAGTCTGGGGGAGAATGGATGTATATGTATGGCTGAGTTGCTTTGCTGTGCACCTGAAACTATCACAACATTGTTAATCGGCTATACTCCACCCCCACCTCCCCAAAAAAAGGGAAGAATTCTGTAAGTTCCAAATTGGGATGAAAACTAAAATTGCCTGAAGTTAAAAAAAAAAAAATGTTATCCTTAGGAAATAACCTTGTTGGGGTCCAAAAGTTCCAAGCAAAATAGAAGAGGAGAGCACATTTACGGCAAAGAAGGACGACTGTACTGGGGGTTCTGCAAAGATCATACAACTCGACATAATCTTCAAGGATTGGTATCCCTGTCCAAATCTTTATCATACCATACCTACAGCCTCAATGCTGTGAGTCACTTTACTGTGGCAGCCAGGCACAGGATCGATAACTTTTTCTTCTAAAAAGTTTATGCTACACATCTCCAGTTGAGGGGCAAAAATCATGAATATGAGACTTAATTTTTCTTTGAAACCAAAACTCTACTTTAAAAGGATTTGTAATGTCAAATCTTGAAAAAGATAACAATCAGCAGTAAAATTCTGACTTCTTTCTCATTCACAAACAACATTACTGGTTGCCTGTCCAATATTACTGTGTTTCCCTAGTTTAACTAAGAATGCTGCCTGCCTTTCTGCAAAGGCTCTCTGTTCACATCTAGCATTTTCTCAGCCAAACCGGACAGCCTCCAGGAGAGCTGCTGATACGAGATTTGGTTGGCAAAGGCTTCCAGCTCAGAGAAGTAGTACACTCGTAAGGGTGTGGAAGAACTGCTTTTTCTGGAAATACCCTGGCTTCCAACCAGTCAATCCTGGCTTCTCGCTGCAGATTTTCTTTAAACTACGCTCTATACTTTTCTTCTCCATATCAGCTGGACACCTTTCCAAATAAACATCTCTGTGCAGTGCACTACTAAGCCGCGCATTCTTCCAAAGGGAGGGGAGAAATCCTGCTGCACCCCTTCACACAATCTGCTTGCGCTCCAGGCATGGCAGCTACGCACAGATGAAATGACTTTGCAGAAAATTAACAACACCACTTACAGTTTGGATAAAACCTCTTTTTCTGTGTCAACTGCTGGGAAAGCCAGCAGAGCACAGACTCACTGGAGAAGAGATAGGGGTCTGGACACAGGATATGGTGGTATAAACAAAGGGAAGAAGCCATCACGGAAGAAATACAATAAGATGTTTAGACAACCTGTTCATGTACTTATTTGGTTGGATAAGAGTTAAATTTCAGGATTCTCCAGTTTGAAAGTTTTTTTCCCAAATGAGAAAAATATTCACAATGCAAAGAACATGTCCATTCTCGAGAAAACAGAATTATATCTGAAGCTGAATACATTTTCCTTTTTTCAAAAATATGTATATAGATACATATTAAAAAAGTTAAAAAGAACTAGAAGGCAATATTATATAATGAAAGATAATAGTGCTTATCTCTCTTGGTGTTGATTAAATGTCATTTATTGTCTTCTGAAGTTGTCTAAATTTTCTATAACGAACATGAATTATTTTTGTAATAAGAGAAAAACCCAAGACAGAAGACTACACCAATAATCATGAAATAATAGGATGAATTTAGTGATACAAATACTCAAATGCATTTCTAGTTGATTAGCGACTAATTTGGGGAGAACTGGATTGTTCTTTCTGCTCAGAGTACTGTTAAAATTTATATGTCCTAAAATAGTACCATTTGAGGAAGGGGTAAGGAGAAGGTAGTTCTTGAGCGGGTGGCATCAGAGACACAGGGAAGCATGTCTGAAATTAAACAGTTAGATAGTGACTGAATTTGATATTCGTCATGTCTACGTCCTTTGAGGTATTAAGATCTAAGCTCAATGGGAAAGCAACTTGCAAGTTTATAGCTTTGGTCACTTTCAAACGAGTTATTTTTGGCTACAGGCACTTGCCCTTCATAAAAATTAGTCCTGTTACATGGAGACAGTTGGGGGCAGGGTCCATTTGAATGAGTGACTCATAAGTTTTCTATGCACAACACAAAAATTATTTCCAAGGATACAAGAGCAGGGAATATGTGAACCCTCATGGAATTACACACAAAAGACAACAAAGCCAGGTGCTATACAAATGGAAAGGTCAATGACAGTTTTGCCGTATGATCTACATCGAGAAATGGCAACACACATTGGTCAAGTTAAAGTAAAGAAAAGAAGCTCCCCTCCCAGCTCACAGCTTTTCATGAGTAATTTCATAGCTAAACACCACCATGAATCACTTGACAAGCATACATACTCCAAAGTGTCAACAAGTTAATTCAGGGCACGAGCCTTCAATGGCATGAAGTCTGACTGCTTGGTGAAATAAACTCTTATATTCAGGGTGAGATGATGCAGTTTATTCAGTTCCTGTGCATATTTATTCCTCTTCTCTCCTGTTTCCCAGCTTCTAATCACTTCACAAATGTCCTTACCAGAGAAAGGAAGTGAAATTCAAACCAATCGATTTAGTTCCTTGTTAGCATTTTTAGTCAAAGTATGTGGGAATTGGAAATAAAAGTGAGGTTTTGGTGTTCCCCACTGACTTCAATTATCCTTGTTATCCTTGTTCCCACTACCATGTACAGATGAAAACTAGAACTCTTTAACATTTGGGAGATAAATAGGTCTTAGGATTTTAGAAGCTTTCCTAATCCATCTGTCAGAGAGATCTCCTTGGGCTAATTACAAGCCACTGAATGTTCAGGTACCATGAAGAACAATTTTAAGTCACTGAAGATTTGGTAATCAAAAAGTAATTGAGGGACTAAAAATGTAGCTACAAGGTCCCAAATGTTTTACAAGTCCAATAGTCTTTGTTATAAGTAGTTTTCTGCTCTGTTCAGATATATCAGATCTTAGACCCATTTGGCAGATTTAAAAGAGTGGCCTCAAAAAGGATCATTCTTTTTGGATACACTGTATAAAACTACTGTGGACTGGTCTGCTTTGTGGCTCTATTATGTAGGACAGATGAGATCTTTAACAACCCATGGGTAAGAAAGGCCTGATCTGTAGCATTTGCCAATTTCCTCGGTGTAAATTTTCCCACCATAGTCAATTGATGTCACTGAGGAATTGGGAAGAGATGAGCAGAAGCACACCATTATATAACATTTCCATCATACAACAGATGTAAATAACCTTAAGAGCACAGATAATAGTAAAATGTAGTAAACTATAGGAAGTGATGAGGTTTGAGTATTTATGACCTTTGTTTTTAATGTAAGTTACATTTTTTCTAAATATAATAAAATTTGATAATCGTCCCCGCCCCCATGAGTTGGTATGGACTAGCCCCAGCACACCCCTTTAAAGTGGCCCTAAGACTTACCAAGAACACGTGCTCAAATATCTGTGTAGGGCTATCCATCTGACCAAGGATCACTATCATTTCATTATCTATAAATTCCTTGAATTCTCGCAAGTTGCACACCATTTGCATTTCCAATTCAGTTCGTATCTGAAACAGAGATGACATTTTGTACTAATCTCTGAAAAGTCCCTCTGGACTTTCAATCACTCACCATTTCTAGCCCCACTCCTATTATTATTCTACCTCTAGCCTTGGAACAATGGGGACTCAAGGTCTCTTACCTCTTTGGATGTGATATTCTCCAAATCCTTCTGCATCATAATCTCCCTTAATTTGGTTTTAATTAGCCTTTCTGTTCGCTCACGTTCAGTTGGTCTGAGAAGAGAGAGATGGTGATTTTTCTTAGGAGGAATTTGACCAAGTTAATGAATGTGCCATCTGATTATGTTTCCAAACTGGCAGGCCTTCCCTTTGTTACCCTTAAATTTATATTCTGGAGGCATGGGAAAAAGAAAATTATACTTTAAAAAGTTTCTTTTCAGAATGTACAGAATATAAACATGTAGAAATTATTACTTGAAGAGATTGTACATGTCTAAAAGCCCATAAATATATTCACGTATACAGATCCAAGAAGGAGTAAAAGACAAATAAGCTATACTGAGTGTAATACTTTAATGGAGGACCATTTCCCATCAAGTACCCCTGAGTACCACTTGCTGAGCTAGAATACCAAGCTGGGAAGACCAGTGGTGTGACCTACTATGGAACTGGGTCTTCTGTAGCTTAAAAATGCCACCCAATGCTGACCATTTGTTGCTACGGTTCTAGAAAAATGCGAAAGAGAGAAGAGTGATTTCTGCCTTCTTCAATGAAGCAAATTCTCTTCCAAAATGGATTTTAAGGATTAGCTACCTGGAGTACTCCATCCAAAATGTTTTCGTTTTCACAAAAGCTCTCACCAATATCTCTGTGAAATTATTATCCCCATTTTACAGATAAAGGAAATAAACAGCTAAAAGGTTAAATGACATACCAACCATCACTTTCACTGGCAGGAGACCCAGAACTCTCCGTCCAGCCTAACACTCTACCTGCAAGATTATGTTGCTTCCCTTAGTCTTCTGACTCTCTTAAAAACAAAAATTTCCCTTGGAACTTTACTATGAAATCAAACTAGGAAGCTGATTCTCCAATTACTGGAAAGATACTGGTTCAACATAACTAGATGCTTCTCTCTAAAAGCATTATTTCATATTATGCAGAATTTGAGTGAGGCTAACAGAGAGCACTTTCTGTCTCATCTTTCCCTCCTACCTACTTGAGAAAGGTATCTGCCCTGTACACTTCCTTATTTGGAGATGGAAATGGACTAAGCCTTCAGGCATCCTGCCTGCCCTTGCTGCCTACGGCCTTATCACTGGCTGCAAAAATAGCTTCAGTGTAATCTCCAAAGATGGATGCTCTGACCCCACAACCTTGGGGCTCCCCACCACTTGGACTCTTAGTTTCTCACGAACCCTGCAGAGTATAGCTAACGCCTCTGCCAATTCCCTGTCAATCGGCCAAAGCATCCCTGTCTTGACTAGGATTAACATTCTTAACCATGCTCCCCACCATTTTTCCTAGACATAGCTAATGGTAGAAAGTTATACATTTCAGTCTTCTACTAAAAATAAATATTGGTAAAAAACAAATTTTAGCACCTGTGTGCATTGGTTCGATTCCCTAGTTTAGCAGACTTTCTCCCAATCCTTCACATTTGTTGGGCCAGAGTGGTTTGGGAGCAGACATACCTGGGTTTTAATCCCAGCCCTGCTACTTACTAGTGGTATGACCTTGAACAAATACCTTCCCTTTGCTGAACCTCTGTTTCCTTTTCTATAAAATGCGAACTGCCTTTTCTATAAAATGCGAACCTCTGCCTCACGAGGTTTTTATGAGAATTAAATGAGATACCATGTATGAAGCGCCTGGCATAACATCTGACGTACACTGGAGGCACCATACACCTATGTTCCCTGCTCTACCTTCCTTGGATTTCAAAATAGAAACTTTATTCACAGTAGAGCACTTAAGTCCATTTTGGCATACATTCTCTTCTGTATCCTCAGCATTATTTTTTAGGCTTTTCTAGTCAACTTAGGGAAGAAGAGGGAATGGAAAAGCATTACAACACAAACATACTTTCTCCCTTGATTTCACTAGAGAAAAATCTGGAAAATACATATACACACAAAGAAAATAAAAATCACTGAAAATCCCCCTGTCATTATTAATACTCTCACCTACAGCTCTCAGTCTCTTTTTCTATAGACAGATAGACATTTGTTTATTAAATATATCTTAAATTGTGGTTATATTGTACCTAGTAAGAATTAACATTTAATGAGCCTTTACCATGTGCCAGGGACTACATTTTACATAATTATTATTATTTTTTTTGCTCAGGGACAGAGAGAGATTATGGGCAATTTCATTTTCTTTCCTTTTTGTGCTGTAATTTCCAAATCTTCTCTAATAAAATCAGGAAAAATGAAAAGTCTGATTCAAAATGTCCATTTATGAACCAGATGAGACATCCATTTCTCCAATACCCATCAACCAGTCATAAAGCATGAAATCAATAACACTGCCCACGATTCTGAAAGCCATACATACTATCCTTATCTTTTTAGTTACTGTGGAATCTTATTTATTTGTTTGTTTATTTATTTATTTATGGCTGCGCTGGGTCTTCGTTGCTGCCCGCGGGCCTTTTCTAGTTGCGTGATTGGGGGCTACTCTTCGTTGCAGTGCGCGGGCTTCTCATTGCGATGGCTTTTCACGGGCTCTAGGCGCGCAGGCTGCAGTAGTTGTGGCTCGCGGGCTCTAGAGTGCAGGCTCAGTAGTTGTGGCGAATGGGCCTAGCTGCTTCATGGCATGTGGGATCTTCCCGGACCAGGGCTTGAACCCATGTCCCCTGCACTGGCAGGCATATTCCGAACCGCTGCGCCACCAGGGAAGCCCCAGTTACTGTGCAATCTTGAAAGGACTAGAGCTACTAGTACTAACTGGTCCTCGTACCAATAATACCCTATACAAAAAAGCTTTCACTGTTTTTTTTTGACTGTTCCATTCACACAATTCTTGGAAATTTCACCTTTTCTAGTAAAAAGCATTTATTATCTAAATTAAGCCTTTAAAAAAAGAATCATGAATTGTTTTGGTATCACTTTAGGAATCTGAAGGTAAAGGTTTGTAAGACCATTTAGCAAGTAGCTACTCTTCTTTCCCAGATGTAGAACACCTTGGAAGTGCAGAAAAATCAATTCAGAGCAAAATAAACATCCTGATTAATTTCCAAAGCAGGAACTAAGTGTGAAAAAATTTCCAAAATAGTCACATAAGTTTCAACACATAGACCTAAAAAGGAAATAAACATCAGCTCCACCTTAGGCTATCCAATTTGCAGTACAGCAGGGAGATTTAATAAAAATGTTACAGACCTAACAAGGCAAATGTGGGGCTGAGTAAGACAGAAATTACAATATATATTTTTAAAAATTTGAACAGAAATCAGTTAAAAATTAGCATAACAACGTATGTATTCTAAATTGACTGGAAACATCTTGTTTTCTTAAGTATTAGCAACATCCCTCTAAAAGCTTCTCTATGTCATTAATTTGCTTAGGAAATGCTTCTTTTAAGATAATGGAAAGTCAGACTTCAGCCTAACTCCTTTAAACTCAAATTTCAAATTAGTGGAATCTGAATTAATGGGATTTTATGGTATTGCAGTTCTTAACTATGGAGACTCCACTGTGCCCAGGAAACTCTTCAGGCCTTTGCACACAACAGAAAGGACAGGTTTCTTTGCGTGGCAGATGTGTAGTGCAGACAATGACTAATATCACTGGTAAGGTTAATTCCCTAAGAGGAGAGATTAGGGAGGAACATGCTGGTTCTGACCCCCGAGAACACAACAGAGAGGACTTCCATGATCCTCAGCAAGATGACTTACATGTCTGTGAAAAGAGCTGGAGAGTCAGGCCGGTGGGACTGCACATCCTGCATAGCATTCCATTCATTGACTGAGGATTGATCTGAGTTGATATGGCTCTCATAATAACTCACCCAGGTGAGAAACAGGCTGCCAGGGTAGTAGTTATGCATTCTGGCGACTTCACAAGCCTTGTGTAGACTCTGTAGTGCAGACCTGAAAGATATGCTGGGAAATGAGCACTGGAGAACTGTGGGGATACCAAAAGGCCAATAATCCATGTGCTCCCCAAACTCTTCCAATTTTTAAATCCTATAGAGTTGGGCCTCTGGAGAATCTATTCCTTGGAATTCAAGATTCTCTGATTCTGATCATACTACATTATCTCTTCATAGCAATCAACTAGACATTTCTTGCTGAAAGATATGATGCATTATTAAGGCAGCGGGTAGAGGGGAGGAGGAGAACTGACAAGCTACCAGTGAAAAACAGGTCTGAGTACCTATGGAGCTCACAATCCTGTAGTTGGAACCACGCTGTGGCTACTGTCACTAGAGAACTAAAGATCTACTTCATTTACTACACAAACATTTGTTTCTCTTGGCACAGAGTCACGTCAGACCATGTATTCCCTATGACTCTTAGAGGTTCCACAACAATCACATAGACAGATGTTCCTAAGCCTTGATGACAAGTCCTTTAATGTCCAGGATGTACTGATCTAATGACATCTGTCATTCTTGCTACCTTAGTCTCCTAGTCTTTTTAAACCATTTATTCATACACTTGAGCTACTTTCTAAGAACAGCTCTGGTTATACTGAGACTAATTAAATCTCTGACTCTGAACTCAGGAACTCAAGAAGGGTAAACAAAACTGAAAAGTACCTTTTTGGTTATATACTTGGGAAAACTAAAGCCAGAAATGCCAGGAAGAGTTATACAAGAGCAGGCATCTTTCTATGTTTTTGTTTACTGATTTGTCTCAAGTGCCTAAAAGAATGCCTTCTTTAAAAAAAAAAAAAGAATGCCTTCTAGTTCAAAGTTGGAGCACAGTTAAAATTTGTTGAATGAAATGTCTTATTAGCTATAAACTAATGTCTCTCTCCTAAGGGAAAAGGATAGTATGCGAGAACTCTGTGGCCAATCTATTCCCATCTTTTTCTTAAAAATGCCTTTTTATTGTTTTTTTTCTTTCATAACAAATGTGATCATGCTCATTTTAGAAAATTTAGGGACCTCAGGTAAACGGCAGAAATATCCTGTAATCTGACTGCCCAGAAATAACCACTGTTGGTCTCTGCAGAGATCTAAAATAAAGATGATCATATTCTGCATACCATTTAACTTGTTCTTTTACTATACACCTTGTCATCAACATCTTTCCAGGTCAATAAATATTCTTCAACTAGATAATTTTTAATGGTTGCATAATATTTAGAAACATGGATGTACCATAATTTAACTGATTCCTATTATTTTAGCCATTTAAATTGCTTTCCATTTTTTGCTACTATTAGAACACTGACAAACATTCTTATAGTTAAAAATTTGCACACACCCTTGATTATTACCTTAGGATAAATTCTTAGAAGCAGAATTACTATGTCCAAGGGTATACAAAATGATACAGAAAGCTGGCAAATCATTCTCCAGAAAGGTTGTTCCAGTTTATTTTCCCACAAGTAAGTCTATGACAGTGCTGTTCCTTGAGTCCTTGTCAACCCCGTATAATGTAAATTAAAAAATAAAATCATGACCAATTTCATGAGAAAAACATGCCAGTCCATTTTTAATAGGGAAACATTTTCCCGTAAGAACAAAGTTGCAGAATCTTTTAACATGCCTCCTTTTTACTTAAAGTAAGCCAAATTCTCCGAATTCTCAGCAAATTTCAGTTTCTTACACAGATTCAAAGGTGAAAGCCAGCTTAGTGCAATGTACAGGATATTCGATGCATGTTTTCTTCATCCAGGAAACACATGCTTCAAAAGCATATGCCACAAGTGTCTGGTGCAAGTGTCCTAAAACACACTCAAGGCATAACCAGCTCATACTTCAGCTGCATACAGGAGAGCGAGGCTGCAGTAACTACTTTCCTGTGAAGGAAACACCTGGTCTAAATGCTGCTTTGATCCATACATCATCTTTTTCTTTTCTTTTCTTTTTTTTTTTTTGTGACTTTCAGTTCACTACTCCTCATGTGGTACACCAAAAAAAGTTTATTCTGCAATAAGCCAACAGAGCTAGGACTAGTCAGTCTACTTTAGAACATCAAAGCTTGAATTACTTGAATCCTTAAGAATTAAGACTGCTTTGTACTCCTCCCCAAAATATAACTGAAAACACTGCATTTATGGGACTTAGGACTTATGGGTTTTACCTGGTATAGGTCAGTTGCTTTTAATGGACCCTTAGTCAAAAGAGGTCATAAGTTTTCTATGAGAAATTTATCTGTGAAATATGCCCTAAATCTAAAAATTGGTCTAAACACATAACCTGAAACTCTGTCCTACCTCAATTACTGCATGAAATAAGATTTAATTGTTCAGTTGACTCTCTTTTAGGACCGCACCCACGTCAAGCCTATCAATCCTGTTATTCAGGGGTAAGTTATCTCCCTGGAGTCTTTTTCAGGCTCCTTTATTTCTTGTTTGGCTTGCATTCTGCCCATTCTACTCCTCATGGGGACTTCCACTATAGAACAGGCAACTGAATGAGGAACTGAAATTCAAGTCGCTGACTAGGGGATGACTCTGAATCTTAAGAGTCACATCATTCCCTGCTTGTACTGGATCATTTTTCTAGATAATCTAGAACAAGAGAATAAGAATCTATTCTGTCTAAATGCAAGAGATACTCTTAGGCCAGTTATATAACCTCTCCAAACTTTGGTTTTCTCACCCATAAGAAGGAGCTAATAATACTATTTTAGGGAGTTGGTGTGATGATTAGATGTATTCCATGTAAAGCACTAGGCTCAATGTCTGACATATATAGTAAGTAACCCAAAAGTGTCAGTACACCAGCTGATGGTTATTAACAACTACAGTGTCTTTTCTAGGCTTTATTTGCATTATATAAATAGTCTCACAAACAGTTGCCAGCAATTAGATGGAAACTTATCGATGTATAATATAACTCCATCAATGCTATCCCTGATTACCTGAAGAAAGGGGAAGTTAATGCATAGTCGTGAATGTTCTAGACTCGGCTCTAGACTGCTACTAACTTGTCACTGTGTCCCTATAAAACTCAGTTCCAACTGGCTATTTGATCCATTAAGTGTCTTCCAGAGTCTAAGAGCACCTCTGAGTTTCACTTGTTCACCAACGCTGAAGGCCTTCCATTGTGATAATCTGAAAACTGAACTTCTAAGTCATCTTTAACTATGATGGCCACACAGACAGAACACACAAAATCCTATACACACAAACAGATGATAGAGCATTCTCATAAAGAACTGTACATTTCAAATACTACTTCTCACAAAATATTGTTCCAATAACATTAAAAAAACTTTCACAGAGATATTAAAAGTCCTCTTACCACATTGCCTGCACAGACACAGGTTTGAATATGTGAACTCTGTTATCTGTTGATACGCTGAACCCACTAAGGAAAACAGAATGAGACAAAAATCCATAAATGAGAGTAGGTTATTTCAGTTGTGAGTTTTCAAAGCTGTTTCCCAGGCTAGCAATTGCTGGCTCAGTAGAAGGTATCATCAGGCACTTTGTGTAGAAGTTAACTGGAGTATGGGACTTGACTGAAAAGCTTCAACGAATTGTCTGATTTTATCTACCAAGCAAAATGAATGGACTCCCACATTGGAGTCAGGGAATTACATACTGCTTCCCAGCTATAGCTATGGACAAACTGTTCTGCTGTATGTTTCTATTTGGAAGTCTTGTGGGTTCTTAGCAAACCTGACCCTGGTTTTATAAACTGGAGCAAACATCTTGCGTCTCTTGAGGACACATTCTAAAAACACCAGTAGGTGGGGGTGGGGGGGGTCACAGGAAAGAACTGGCACAGGAATGGGTTATACTGTAGGCTGACAGCTGGCAGAGGCAGCAAGAGGTTATTTGAAACAGAACATATCATCCTCTGGGAGAGCACTGCAACAGTCCCACATGCTCAGATTAAAGAGTGAGCCAACAAACTAGTTCTTCTTTGTTTGGATTCTTACCATAGTCGGTCTAGAGGAGCAGACGTGAGAGGCTCTGGCAAGTTGTAATTTTACTCTACTTTACAAAACAGGAGTTTAAAAAGACTCACTGAGCTGCTGACATGACAGTTCAGTTGGGCACAATGGGCCTCCCATTCAGCTGAATGAATGGGCACTAAGATGGAATCCCACCCCTTGGCTTTCTGTAGGAGAATAAAAAGGGAAAGCTCTTACCCATCACCATCCAAATGAATTAGGGTGTCACTCCAGAGAGGTAGGACTAAGCCCATGGTACAAGTGCTACTGCAAGACAAGAAATAGTCCATAAGTTACTTCCTGTTACTTTAGGAAGCAGCTGTTTATTAACTCTTTCACTACAAAGGATAAGTCCCTAAGCTCTAAATTCTGACATAAGTGCAGAAATTTCTATCATATTACTAGTAACCCAACATATGTGCCCAGGAGCTGTTTTAAACAGGTGTTAGTTAGGTCTCTATGTATTAAACATAGAGAACTTATTGACTGAGCTTCCTTTACTGCTATCTTGCACATGGCCACTGTCTAAAAAGTCCAGGTGATCGCTGACTTGCGATTGGCAGGTCTCAGCCCAAGTTCACAGCACCCAGTTCAACTCAGAATTATTTCTAATGCCAAGAACTATTGCTAGTTACTGAAGACCTCTGAATATGTGATTTGCTCAATTCTAATCCTGAGGTTTACATAGATTTATTAAATAAGAACATACTCAATAGTCTAAAAGGGAAAAGTAATTGTTAATGGCTTGTAATCAAGTTAGAGAGACAAAACAGACACATTACAACTTAAATAAATAAAACAGTGCTTGGTGGCTGTGCACTGAAACAGCACTGCTGAAATGCAGAGTGAAGCGGAATGTCAACAACCAAAAAAAGGGTAGCTCTAGTATGGTATGTTAAAATATTATTTAAATCACACCCTATCCCAGGGAGGAAACTAGCTTTAAGTTAATGGAACAGGTTGGGATGGGAAGCCATGGACTCCCAATTGTGTCTCTATCACACCACTTCTCTGGACAACTATAATCTACCTTAGAACTCTGCCACTTTCTCTCCTTAAGGCTGCCATAAACCATTTTCCCCTCCATCCAGTCTCCCAAAGGCTCCTACACCCTCTCCCTTCCAATATATCTAGAAAAGCAGCATGGTATAGTAGAAAGAACACCAGATGTAGGAGGTGGAACAGCAAAGTATGGTTAAGAGCATAGGCTCTGGAGTCAGAGGGGCTTTGGAATCTGGATTCTGCATTAACTGTATAATTTTAGGCAAATTATTTAATTGCGTTGTGCTCCAGTTTCCTCATCTGTAAAACTCGGATAAAACCACTTTCTTTATTGGGCTGTTTTGAAGGTTAAATTAGATAACACACCAAAAAAAAAATGTGTACAACAGTGCCTAAAACACAATAACAACTACCACTTATTGAGCAGTTATACTATATCAAAAGATCTGGATTCGATCTCCTTCAGTATTTCAATTCCTTTTGACAAGTTATTTAACCTCTCACAGCCTTAATTTCTTCATCTTAAAATATAGGTAATGAAATCTAAGTTTCACAGGGTTATCATAAAAATTTAAAATATTTAAAGTGAAACAATACATATGAATGTATTGTCATGTAAAACAAATGTTGAATATGAATCTGTGGTGGGTGCTCTGACACAATGGAAAGTGATTTTGGCAGGGCAGGGTGGGGGACATTATGAAAAATGCATTAAAAACAACATGGGGAATACTGAACTCCCACGGCTGCTGGAGTCACTGCAGGGCTAACAAAGGCCATTCCCTAGTTGGGCTGTATCTAAGGCTCTGCACTGCACTTGCTGGCCTGTGTTACTCACAACTCCACTAGTGATTCCAGAGTTCAGGAGATTCAAATCAAGATTGCCAACAGCTTAGGCACATTGTAACCTTGGGCCTGAACTCCTGAACAGCTATCAAGCCAGGCCCTGGAGGGAGGAAGACTGCTCCACCACTGTTTTTGTTGACTAGATGAGGTGAGTACAAGGAAAACCTGTTTTGAAAATGGCTTCCCAAGGTTGAGCGAGTTATTTTTAGAGTAGTTTTTTTTTTTTTCCTTAAGTGAATGCTTAGCTAGGTCCTAGCAGCAAGTATAATTTGAGTATAAACATGAAGGATTTATAGCTTAGTGACAAATTGAGAAATTAAGTAACTACAGAAGATACCAAAGGTCCAAAAGAGTGTGATCTATGAGCTTGTGACCAGACACCAGTTAACCTTTAGACAAGTGACAATGATATGCAGGAACCAAACATCACATTTTCTGCTTGTATTCAGGTCAGAATGCTTTTTTACATTAAGAAGTAGCTTTTTCACATGACAGGAAAGAGAGGCCTGAATTAGGCACACCTAGTATTTTTATCTAGTTTATCTTGAGTCTCATGAAATTTTCTCCATTAAAGTATAGTTACTTATTTTAATAGATACTCATTCCATTAAAAAATTATTTATTGAGTGCCGCTATGTACCAGACATTTCAAGGTGTTGGGGGTATGAAGAAAAATTATAAAATAATACCATAAAACTCTATTACTTTATAACTTGAAATATATACCAAATGCAATTTGGAAACCAAGGTTATACCTTTTATTTAAAAATTTATTACTTAAAATATAACACAATACTCACAGAACTTATAAATAGGCTAAATAAACTGGCTGTAATATATCTTGAGAATTACTTGGGATGAGCATGTCATAAACAATCTGGGTTCCACTTTGGTTTAATACTGTTTTGAAACACTAACTTTTTATATTCTCAGATACAAAATGATACAGATTCCTTCAAACAGCAACTGAGATAGAAATGACACTAGATTACTTGAGCAACAGTATTCTGAAGTGGGCAGCAATTTTCTTACTGTCCAAGCTCATTCAAACAGAGGGTGTAGGGGAATTCATAATATCAAATTTACCAAGTAGAATGAAAACTAGTTTCTATAACTTTTCTTATCACATTTTGTCTTCCATAAATGAAAATTTTCTTTTGTTAGTCAGATACGATTCAGGCAGGACTATTAGCAAAGACAGATGCAGTTTACCGAGGATAAATTACTGGGCACCCACATTAATAAGCATTCTTTATGATTTCTGGGAACGTTTAGGACAAAGTGAAAGAGAGATAAGATTAGACATCTGATTTCCCACACTCTGGGTCAGGAGAATCTGAAGTTGTCGCCTTCTCTCTCTAGGGTAAGACTCAAATGACATTTCCATGCAGCTCCAGTTCCTGTTTTATGGGCTTTCCAAAGGAGTAGTCAGGGAGAACCAAACAAAGGAAATAAGATGGAGAGCAGCACTGTCCACCCGATCCTTCTGCAATGATGGAAATGTTCTGTAAGTGTACTGTCCAACAGGGAAGCCACAAGACACATGCAGCTAGAGTACTTGAAATGTGGCTAGCTGTGGCTGAGGAACTGAAATTTTAATTTTATTTAATTTTAATTTATTTAAATAGTTACAATGTGATTAGTGGCTATTATACTGGACAGTACAGATCTAGAGACATAAAAACCCAAATCAGAGGTCTTAAAGTACTAATGAATGTAAGCAAGGTAGGTATTCTTAGAGGATAAATGCTTATTGAAAGATCTGTGTTGCTTAGCTAACACCAGAGGTTAAAACCATGCAGGAGAAAAAGCTTCCTAAATGTGGTTTACAAGCCTGTGTAATTTCAGAGCATACAATTAAAGGCTGTAAGTGGTATACAAGGTAACAACTCTGGCCTTGTGATCCTGGTGAACCCACATATCATTTTCAGGTTGACTGCTATGTACAAGCTCAGGTAAACACTAGTTTGGGAATCTTTCTGGTGACAATGTGATTTTTTTTTCCTTCCAACATCAGGACAATGAGAATCACTCTTAGTCTCCTCTTCTCTTTGTGGCTAAATTCTCCCAGGCCTGGGTCACACCCCTAGCTACTCCACCATCGCATTCTAGTCCTGAACCAGGAAGTCAATGCTTTGAGATATCTGGCAGGATTTCCTGAGGCTTATTATCTACAGTGCAAAGGTCTGCTTAGCAGCCACATTCCACAGTCTTCCCAAGGTTTCTCCAGAAAAAATGGGAAAATAAAATGGAAAGCAACAAACCTTAGTGGCACAAAAAAGCCAGGTGATACATGGTATCTTTAATCTTAGGATGTATAGTGCTGCTAAAGCCAAAGGTAAATGATTATAAAAGGTTCTGTTTTGAGTTTAAACAATCATCCCCCCTGCCTTTTTTTAACTCAGAAGAAGAAAAAAGGAAGTGTAACATTTGACAAAAGCAAGGTGCAAGGCCATGGATATAAGAGACTGGAATTAAAGTGGGCTCTCTTTGAACCCAGAACCCACTGGTACACTATCACAAAGGGTGTGTGCCCCAGAACCACCAAATGAATCGTTACTGCTTAAAATAATGTGGACTGCAAAGAAAAGCCAGTTTTTTTCCCCCCTTGGAGATAGAAATTTAAACCATTTGCTTTATATCATTACCACCTAAAGATGAGAGGAAGAAGGTAAGGAATAGTGGTAAATTAGGAACACACAACCAAAGACATTCACTAAACATTTTTGTCTCTCAAGATTGTGTGACTAAGATACTTTTGATGTTCTCTAGTTTTACGCACCGAACTTTTAGATTAGAACTGCATAAGATGTTTTTGTGATAACTCAAAAGGTAACTGGAGTGGGTTGTTTAAAAAGAGGTTTTCTCATTCTCCCCTCTGTGGTACCATACCTGTCATTAGAGGAGAAATCCATTCCTAGGACGATGCTTTCTTCAGTGTCTTGTCTACCATTAGTTGAAACCACTACCATATAGCGTGTTCGATTCTGGTAAGTACTTTCTAGTCTTACAGCCTGGAGGTTAATAGACAATAAAGAAATTAAGAAATTTAGAAGATCAATTTTAGATCATTCAACCCTTTTTACATCACCATTTTAAAGCATACTCAAGGAGAGAGAAGAGCCAGTAATTAGGAGACCTAAATTCAAATCCCAGTTCATGTATTAACTATGAAAACTTCAGTAAGTTAATTGGAGGGAAATATAATAATACCTATTCCACTGGGTTGTAAGAATCATATGAAATAATGCATGTAAAGTACAGTGCTTGGCATATACTAAATGCTCAATAAATGTTTGCTATTAGGATAATTTATAACAATAACGATTAACGGGGCATGTTCTAATGATCTAAGAGTGGAATGTGAGGTATATGAATGTGAGCACCTGACTCACAGATCCATGTCCCGCAAACAATTATAATAGGAAGCAAAGTTTAATATCTAAGAGGAATATGCTCTATTGCATTCTTACAGATTATACACTACAAGATTTTCTTCTTTAGTTTCAAATATCAGAAGTTTATATTATTTTTGTCAAAATTATGATATTTTAAAAGGTCCTTCAGAAAATTCAAATATGCACATGGTCTTAGATGATATTAAGGATTTACTGTTAGTGTGATAATGGCATTGTGGTTATGCCTTTTTCTTAAATATCTGCAGTGAGATGACATGAAGCCCAAGTTTTACTTTAAAATCTTCCAACAATGGGAAGCAACAAGATATTCTTCAGTAGGTGAATGGATAAACTGTGGTATATCCAGATAATGGACTAAAAAGAAATGAGCTATCAAGCCATGAAAAGACATGGAGGAATCTTACAGGCATATTACTAAGTGAAAGAAGCCAATGTGAAGAGGCTAGATAGATAGTATGATTCCAACTCTATGACATTCTGGAAAAGGCAAAACTATGGAGTCAATAAAAAGATCAGTAGTTGCCAGGGGTAAGGGGAGCACCAAGGATTTTTAGGGCAGTGAAATTACTCTGTATGATACTCAAGTGGTAGATATGTGTCATTACACATTTGCCAAAACCCATAAAATGTATAGCACCCAAGAGTGAACCCCAATGTAACTATGGACTTTGAGTAAAAATGATGTGTCAACGTAGGTCCATCAGTTGTGACAAATGTTCAGCTCTTGTGGGAGATCGTGATAATGGGGGAGGCTATGCTTGAGTGAGAATAGAGGGTACGTGGCAAGTCTCTGTACCTTCTGCTCAATTTTACTGTGAACATAAAATTGTTCTAAAAAATGCAGTCTATTAAAAAAATTTGCTAAGAGGGTAGATCTTCTATTAAGTTCACCATCATTGTCATCGTCATAAGGAGGAGGAAGAGGAGGGAGCGAGGGTTGGAGGAAACTTTTAGAGGTGATGAATATGTCTATGACATAGACTGTGGTAACGGTTTCACAGGTACATTCTTATCTCCAAACTCATCAAGTTGTATATATTAAATATGTACAACTTTTTGTATGTCAATCGTACCTCAATAAAGTGGTTTTAAAAAGGTTCCAGCAAAGAAAGAATAAAAGGGGGAGATAAATGAAAGAAATCTGGCAAAATGTTGATGGTTATTAAAGTTGGGTAACGGGTTCATGCAGACATATTTTCTACTTTATATGTTTGGGAATTTTCTTAATAAGAAGGCTCAAAAAGATACTTTATAAACCTTAAAAATAAAGTAAAATGGCTACTAGTCAACATTCATTCAATTATTTACTCTGTATCTACAGTGTATATCATCAGAGCAGCCATGAGGATTCAATGGTGGAAGAGAGAGATATGGTTCCTGCCCTCACAGACTGTACAGTCTAGACTACTCTTCTTTTTTTCTGTTAATAAAAAGCCAGGAAGATGTGCACTGGAGGCAATATCCTCTGTATAACATACTCTCCCACGCCCACTCCTTATCTCAGAAGAGAAACCGTTCCAATCCTATCACCTGGCTCAAGAAATTTGTCACAAATTTGATAGAAATTTCTATTTGGAATTCTTTCAGCGCTACTCTTCTTGGAGTCTCCTCCTTCGTTCTGTCACTATTCCAAAAGTGGCCAGGCAAAGAAAAAAAAGAGACATCAAATGACCCACTTAGAAAGGCAGAGGTGAGTCTCTCCTGGCTGTCTTTTCACCTCTATTCTGATACTCCTAGGAAAAGCTACTTGTAAGCACAAACACCTGAAGTAACTACATTAAGCTTGTCTCTAATAAAGAGCTGATACACCAAGAATGTAATTCCCACCATACTAACTCCATGTACCAGGTAGAGAGCTGTATTGCTGACTTTTATGTTCCATGAAATAACAGAACATTTCAAACCAAATTCACTTGTGAGAAGCTAAGAGGAACTAATATTTAAACTGATGAAGGTCTAGCCCTATTTGGCTGGGACCAAGTGAGCATTATACACATAGAGCTATGAGTAGTAGTAAATGCACATGAGGAGGACTGACAGGCAGCACAGACTCTATGATTCTAGAAACATTCCACAAAATATTAAACTAACCAAAAGCCTGGTGCAGGTAAACTAGAATTTCTTATAAACAAGATCTCAGATATTATTACATATCTAAACCTGGGCTTGCTTTGGCAAGCTCTGATCTAACTGTTCAGTTTCCTGAATATGTATGTTAGAGGCCTTTTATCCTGTCAAAGCTCTGAGAATTTCTGGAAAGGCTTACATGCAAATGGCATGGAAACAACTGAACTATGCTTCTGATCATTTATCTATAACTTCTACGCCAACTAGTGGGGACTGATTGGCTAAGTTGAAGCTGATAAAGGTAAAAACAAAAACAAACAAAAGAACTCCATAAATATTACCTATTATGCAAGTTATCAGGCCAAGTTATCAGGTGGGTAGCAAGTTTCTTTGTGATATTCAAATAAAACATTAGTTGTTTCTCTTTTAAAAGTGAGGTGTGTATCTGTTTGTTTATCTATGAATCTATTTAAAATATAAAGAGCATTTCAAATGTTTGGCCCTCTCTTGCTTAGTCTAATCAGAACAGAAGATCCTAAACCTAATGGGAAAGGCCCCAGTCATCTCACACTGATTTAGGCTTGAGTAACTGGCACATCACAGATTCATTCCATTTTAAGCTTCTTAGATGGAAGAATAGCACTTAGAGGTCTTGGGATTTGATCATGGACCTCTAGATAGCACCTGCAGTTATTACTAAACTTTTACTAAACGGAAGTGGAGCTTTAATCAGGGGGTGAGAAGCCATGACATTAACTTAACACCTACATCCTAATTAGAAGGACAAGATCAAATTTTTTTTTTTAATTTATTTATTTTATTTATTTATTTTTGGCTGCGTTGGGTCTTCGTTGCTGCGCACGGGCTTTCTCTAGTTGCAGTGAGCGGGGGCTACTCTTTGTTGCTGTGCATGGGCTTCTTATTGCAGTGGCTTTTCTTGTTGTGGAGCATGGACTCTAGGCACACGGGCTTCAGTAGTTGTGGCACGTGGGCTTAGCTGCTCCACGGCATGTGGGATCTTCCCGGACCAGGACTTGAACCTGTGTCCCCTGCATCAGGAGGCAGATTATTAACCACTGTGCCACCAGGGAAGCCCAAAATCAAATTTTTTTATAAAAAATTTTTTTTGCAATGCCAGGGGACAGACCTGAGGCTTCGAAATTCCCTTTAAGCTTCAAGATTCTAGATTAAGGAAATAAATAAAAATTTAAGAGCCACAGCATAGAGAAAAAACTAATACCCACCCTGGTTTGAGGTCTATTTCACTCCTGTGTTGGGGAGATTGACAAAGTCTAATAATCTAATTTGATTCATTAAGTCAATCAGAGAAATATAGTTTAAAATGGCAGTTTGCACATAGTACCCTAATATTAGAATTGGCAGGAATTCCAATGTTTCCTCAGTTTCCAGAACTCACATGGAATAGATGACAAATAAGGCAACAATTCAGATGCATTTGATTAAAGTTCTCATTGAAAAGGATACTACTGAAGTTTACTCTAATCTCCCAAATAAAATAACATTTTGGATTTTGTTTTAACGTCTTTATTGGAGTATAATTGCTTTACAATGGTGTGTTAGTTTCTGCTTTATAACAAAGTGAATCAGCTATACATAAACATATATCTCCATATCTCCTCAACATTTTGGATTAAAAAAAAATATTTTTCTTATCTATCTATCTATCTATGGCTGCGTTGGGTCTTCGTTGCTGCTCGCGGGCTTTCCCTAGTTGCGGCGAGCGGGGGCTACTCTTCGTTGTGGTGCACGGGCTCCTCATTGTGGTGGCTTCTCTTGTTGTGGAGCACGGGCTCAGTAGTTGCGGCTCGCGGGCTCTAGAGCACAGGCTCAGTAGTTGTGGCACACGGGCTTAGTTGCTCCACGGCATGTGGGATCTTCCCAGACCAGGGCTCGAACCTGTGTCTCCTGTATTGTCAGGTAGATTCTTAACCACTGTGCCACCAGGGAAGTCCCAACGTTTTGGATTTTAAAACGTGGCAGCAATAGCAACTGAGAAAATTATTCCAAGAAAGTCCATTTATTGCTAAATTTGGAATAGTACAAGTTTCAGGAGAACTGGATCCAGCAATCCTAGGTCTGAGAAGTCATCTCATTTTCTTTTTTTTATAAATTTATTTATTTATGTATTTATTTTTGGCTGTGTTGGGTCTTCGTTTCTGTGCGAGGGCTTTCTCTAGTTGCAGCGAGCGGGGGCCACCCTTCATCGTGGTGCGCAGGCCTCTCACTGTCGCGGCCTCTCTTTGTGGAGCACAGGCTCCAGACGCGCAGGCTCAGTAGTTGTGGCTCACGGGCCCAGTTGCTCCGCGGCATGTGGGATCTTCCCAGACCAGGGCTCGAACCCGTGTCCCCTGCATTGGCAGGCAGATTCTCAACCACTGCGCCACCAGGGAAGCCCCATCTCATTTTCAAAGCTCATCTTATCAAAGAATGTTAAAACTTCCTTTGTTTAAATGCTTAATCTGATTATAAGCAGTTCACAAACTGATATAACAACTTCTCTGCTCAGCATCATCCAGCATCAGGAAATACTCCTCCTTAAGTTTACATTGCACTTTTGTCTTTAATCTATTTCCAACGAGAATCTTACATCATGCCCCTACATGCAATGTTTATCCTAAGGGAAGCCACATTACAAAGTCCCAACGTTAGACAGGCAGCTCACGCAATCCATCAAGAAAGAAAGGTTTCAAAAGTATGCAAATATTAAATTCTAGCCAAAAGAACAAAGTTAATACCTAAAATTAAAATAGACTTCAGATGTGACACTAATGAACTAAAGAACACTGTCTTCAAAAGAAACAGAGCTTGAGGGAGTCTCTGGATTTTATTATTTTTTAAAATCTCTATGAAATTCTTAAAAAAAAGACCCTATGGGAGGACTTCCCTGGAGGTCCAGGGGTTAAGACTCTGCCCTTCCAATGCAGAGGGCGCCGGTCGGGGAACTAAGATCCCTCATACCGCGGGGTGTGGCCAAAAAAAAAAACAAACAAAAAAACACCCCTGCAAACCCAATGACTTATATCTGTGCAGGCATTAAAAACAGATTTATTCACTGACATGGAAAGATACCCACAGGAAAGTTTGACAAAAGCAGGTTATAAAACAACATTTAGATTTTCACCTGTTTGTTAAAAAAAAAAAAAAAAGATAAAAAAGGCACTCTCTGTCATGACACATACTTTTTTTCTTCTTTCATTTCTGAGCTCAGATCAAGTACAGAAACCTTAATTGTTACAAAGGTCAGTAGTAAAATCTTTTCATTATGGCTCAGAACTGATTAGCCTTTCATACACACACTGCCCCTCCCCCCAATCTCATTCAACCACTGACAAGTCTTCAGTGATCCACTGTCACCTTATAAGTACATAAGCCCGTACTTATGTTTTAAATTACTTTATACTTTTGCTTCTCAGTACTACAGAGATCATGCATTAGGTAGACTGCAAGGTTTTCTGATGCTCAGATTTGGCTGTTTTCATCACTGACCCAGTTCAGTAAGAGCAGATCGCAGAGAATCAGACACATACTCTTACACATACACTTAAGACTAGAAGGATACTCATCCAAAGAGTAAGAATGGTTTTCTTGGAGTATAGGATACAAAGTGATTTTTACTTTGCCTTTATGCCTTTCTGTACAGTCTGATTAAAAAAAAAAAAAATTAACCCCTTTTTCTTTTTGGAAAAAAAAACAAAACCAAAAAACTCATTTTCTTAAATTCTCCTGCAAATTACTCAAAAACAACTCCTAGTACCTTGTAAGCACCTCACTGCTAGTTAAAAACACTAGCTGAAGTTACTTTAAATGTTAGGAAAGCTCTTAATTTCCCAGTCTTTTTTTTTTTTCAATTAAATGGGTCTTTGATAATGTGCAAGAGTACTGTAAAACCACTGCCTTCATTTTTTCAGCTATGGTTTTCCTAAGTACTAAAGTTAATGCTTAAGATTGTATTTACAATGCAGAGCTTCCTTGGAGGAAAAATTAGTTTAGTCCTATTTTCAATGCTAAAGCAAAATGTGGGATTTAGTGCCTTTATTTGTTGTTGGGTTATTAAAAAAAATAAAAGCAGGAATTTCAGTTAACTATCAAACTTTTAACCTTATGCACAATCCCCAGAATGAGAGTTTCAGCATTTCAAATTTAACTCAAAACAAAAGGCTTTGCTTTGAGTCTACAAATGCTCCTTTCAGTTAGAAAAGTGCTAATTTGTCCAAAGTCACACAATGTATTCACTCATTTTCTTGAAGATGACTCACTCAATAATCTGAAACATAATGACTATGTGTTTGTAACAATTCAAAACAACTGCTGTAAAATGGCTTGTTGCTTGAACTCTGAATTAATTCAAAGGCGTCAGTTACATTTTTTGAATTTATATTTTATAAATGTAAAGCAGCTGAAGCTGCATACTTTAGCAGGAAAGAAAAAATTTAATTGCCAATTCTGCCTTCGTAACTGCTCCCTTATGCTTTCGCAAGTCTCTTGTGGTTGAAATTATTTTAACATTCAGAGGTGCAATCCAAACTTTGGAATTTTATTAATGAGAAAGAGATAAAGTGAGTGATAGACCTCAGCTTTAGCTCTACCAAAGCACATAATTTTTGGAAACTAGCCACAAATTTCTATCTCTATTTCTAATATATGCAAGTGACCATTATTATGGGTTTTAGAGGGGTTGTTCTCAAAGTGTGACTCCTGGACCAGCACCATCAGCATCACTTGAAAACTTGTTAAAAATGTAAATTATCACTGCCTCCTGCTCCCCAAATCAAACTCTTCAGGTGGAGTCCAGCAAATGTCAGTTTAACAAAGCTCTGGAGGTGATTCTGATGTACTCTAAAGTTTGAGCATCACTGCTTTAAAATACTAATGTTGTAAGAATTGGACCCCACTTTTTTCACTTAAAAAGAAGTGTTTAAGATAGAAGTATATCAAGAAATATAGACAAGATTTATGTAAGTATAATGCTACATTAGGATTAGGATATAAAATAATTATGGAGGGATTTCTTATTTCAATTCCTTTAAATTTCAAAGTGAGTTTCTCAACAAAAATTAGTGGCCATGTCAAGAAGGCTACAGAGGCAGCATTCAGGAGAAAAAATGACAGAATCTAAACACAGAATGATCAGTGTAATTATCATACAGTTCAGAGGGCTGATCATCAACTTTCCAATCATTTATGTATTCTACTCATTATCTCTCTTCCCAGACACAAAGCAGAGATCAGCTATTTGGATTTCCACAGATACATTAAGTTCAATTTCCAAGTTATCACCTTAGCCCAGAAGGGCTCGTCACCACGCACCTGGATTATTGCAATAACTACCCAGCAGGCTTCCTGATTTAAGTTGGCTGCCTCCTCCCCTCTATTCTGTATTAGCTTCTGAGGAATCTTTCTTAAATACTGTAGCTGTCAAGTGCTCATGGAACATTCTCCAGGATAGATCATATCTTGAGTCAAAATCAAGCCCTGGTAAATTTAAGAAAATTGAAATCATATCAAGTATCTTTTCCGACCACAACACTATGAGACTAGATATCAAGTACAGGAAAAAAATCTGTAAAAAATACGAACACATGGAGGCTAGACAATACACTACTAAATAACCAAGAGATCACTGAAGAAATCAAAGAGGAAATCAAAAAATACCTAGAAACAAATGACAATGAAAACACAATGACCCAAAACCTATGGGATGCAGCAAAAGCAGTTCTAAGAGGGAAGTTTATAGCAATACAATCCTACCTCAAGAAAGAAGAAACATCTCAAATAAACAACCTAACCTTACACCTAAAGCAATTAGAGATAGAAGAACAAAATACCCCCAAAGTTAGCAGAAGGAAAGAAATCATAAAGATCAGATCAGAAATAAATGAAAAAGAAATGAAGGAAACGATAGCCAAGATCAATAAAACTAAAAGCTGGTTCTTTGAGAAGATAAACAAAATTGATAAACCATTAGCCAGACTCATCAAGAAAAAAAGGGAGAAGACTCAAATCAATAGAATTAGAAATGAAAAAGGAGAAGTAACAACTGACACTGCAGAAATACAAAGGATCATGAGAGATTACTACAAGCAACTCTATGCCAATAAAATGGACAAATTCTTAGAAAAGCACAACCTTCCGAGACTGAACCAGGAAGAAATAGAAAATATAAACAGACCAATCATAAGCACTGAAACTGAAACTGTGATAAAAATCTTCTAACAAACAAAAGCCAAGGACCAGATGGCTTCACAGGCAAATTCTACCAAACAGTTAGAGAAGAGCTAACACCTATCCTTCTCAAACTCTTCCAAAATATAGCAGAGGGAGGAACACTCCTAAACTCATTCTACGAGGCCACCATCACCCTGATACCAAAACCAGACAAAGATGTCACAAAAAAAGAGAACTACAGGCCAACATCACTGATGAACATAGATGCAAAAATCCTCAACAAAATACTAGCAAACAGAATCTAGCAGCACATTAAAAGGATCATACACCATGATCAAGTGGGGTTTATCCCAGGAATGCAAGGATTCTTCAATATAGGCAAATCAATCAATGTGATACACCATATTAACAAATTGAAGGAGAAAAACCATATGATCATCTCAATAGATGCAGAAAAAGCTTTCGACAAAATTCAACACCCATTTATGATAAAAACTCTCCAGAAAGTAGGCATAGAGGGAACTTACCTCAACATAATAAAGGCCACATATGACAAACCCACAGCCAACATTGTTCTCCATGGTGAAAAACTGAAACCATTTCCACTAAGATCAGGAACAAGACAAGGTTGCCCACTCGCACCACTATTATGCAACATAGTTTTGTAAGTTTTAGCCACAGCAATCAGAGAAGAAAAAGACATAAAAGGAATCCAAATCAGAAAAGAAGAAGTAAAACTGTCACTGCTTGCAGATGACATGATACTATACATAGAGAATCCTAAAGATGCCACCAGAAAACTACTAGAGCTTATCAGTGAATTTGGTAAAGAAACAGGATACAAAATTAATGCACAGAAATCTCTTGCATTCCTATTCACTAATGATGAAAAATCTGAAAGAGAAATTAAGGAAACACTCCCATTTACCACTGCAACAAAAAGAATAAAATATCTAGGAATAAACCTACCTAAAGAGACAAAAGACCTGTATGCAGAAAACTATAAGACACTGATGAAAGAAATTAAAGATGATACTAACAGATGGAGAGATATACCATGTTTTTGGATTGGAAGAATCAACATTGTGAAAATGACTCTACTACCCAAAGCAATCTACAGATTCAATGCAATCCCTATCAAACTACCACTGGCATTTTTCACAGAACTAGAACAAAAAATTTCACAATTTGTATGGAAACACAAAAGACCCTGAATAGCCAAAGCAATCTTGATAAAGAAAAACAGAGCTGGAGGAATCAGGCGCCCTGACTTCAGACTATACTACAAAGCGACAGTAATCAAGACAGTATGGTACTGGCACAAAAACAGAAATATAGATCAATGGAACAGGATAGAAAGCCCAGAGATAACCCACGCACATATGGTCACCTTATCTTTGATAAAGGAGGCAAGAGTATACAATGGAGAAAAGACAGCCTCTTCAATAAGTGGTGCTGGGAAAACTGGACAGCTACATGTAAAAGAATGAAATTAGAACACTCCCTAACACTGTACACAAAAATAAACTCAAAATGGATTAGAGACCTAAATGTAAGGCCAAACACTATAAAACTCTTAGAGGAAAACACAGGCAGAACACTCTGTGACATAAATCACAGCAAGATCCTTTTTGACCTGCCTCCTAGAGAAATGGAAAGAAAAACAAAATTAAACAAATGGGACCTAATGAAACTTAAAAGCTTTTGCACAGCAAAGGAAACCATCAACAAGACGAAAAGACAACCCTCAGAATGGGAGAAAATATTTGCAAACGAAGCAACTGACAAAGGATTAATCCAAAATGTACAAGCAGCTCACACAGCTCAATATCAAAAAAACAAACAACCCAATCCAAAAATGGCCAGAAGACCTAAATAGACATTTCTCCAAAGAAGATATACAGATTGCCAACAAACACATGAAAGGATGCTCAATATCACTGATCATTAGAGAAATATGCAAATCAAAACTACAATGAGGTAACACCTCACACCAGTCAGAATGGCCATCATCAAAAAATCTACAAACAATAAATGCTGGAGAGGGTGTGGAGAAAAGGGAACCCTCTTGCACTGTTGGTGGGAATGTAAATTGATACAGCCACTATGGAGAACAGTATGGAGGTTCTTTAAAAAACTAAAAATAGAACTACCATACCACCCAGCAATCCCACTACTGGGCATATACCCTGAGAAAATCATAATTCAAAAAGAGTCATGTACCACAATGTTCATTGCAGCTCTATTTACAATAGCCAGGACATGAAAGCAACCTAAGTGTCCATCGACAGATGAATGGATAAAGAAAATGTGGCACATATATACAATGGAATATGAGCCATAAAAAGAAACGAAATTGAGTTATTTGTAGTGAGGTGGATGGACATAGAGTCTGTCATACAGAGTGAAGTAAGTCAGAAAGAGAAAAACAAATACCATATGCTAACACATATATATGGAATCTAAAAAAAAAAAAAAAAATGGTTCTGAAGAACCTAGGGGCAGGACAGGAATAAAGACGCAGACGTAGAGAATGGACCTGAGGACACGGGGAGGGGGAAGGGTAAGCTGGGACGAAGTGAGAAAGTGGCAATGGACATATATACACTACCAAATGTAAAACAGATAGCTAGTGGAAAGCAGCCACATAGCACAGGGAGATCAGCTCGGTGTTTTGCGTCCACCTAGAGGGGTGGGATAGGGAGGGTGGGAGGGAGACGCAACAGGGAGGAGGTATGGGGATATATGTATATATATAGCTGATTCACTTCGTTATACAGCAGGAACTAACACACCATTGTAAAGCAATTATAGTCCAATACAGATGTTTAAAAAAAAAAGTACTGTAGCTGTCCCATGTAACTTCTTGGCTCAAAAACCTCTAATGCTTCACTACAGATTACTGAAGAGGTAGAGGTACTAAAGGTATTAAATATTAGGGGGTCAGATAGGGAATGTAAATGAGTGGAGTAGTCCACGTGAAGATTAAATGGGTAGAAATACTTTTCACTTTCCACAAAGAATCATACTCATCCCATTTTTACTTTCCTACTTTTATTAGATGTTTTACTATAAGGCAACAGTGAAGGAATGATGACAAATGGTGACACTTGGCTTTAGTGCGCAGGAGACAACAGAATACGTACAAATTACAGTAAATTAAGAACCCAGGCCACACTTATGCCCTCCCCCTACCAAGTCTAGCCAAGTTTTGCCATGTAAGAATAAGGTCCCAGTGTTGCCAGAATTCTTGATTTTTGAAGAAAAGCCCCAAGTCTGGATTTCTGTGTGAAATCATCCAGCTTTAAAATTCTGGCTCAGATTTAAAACAACGACAACAGCAACAAAAACCACTGTGTGGTCCAAACAAAACATATCTCTGGCCTGTGGACTGCCAGATTGAGACCTCTAGTTTGGAGCATTAAGTCCCTATTTGCCTGCCTTGTCTTCTGGTGTCTTAACTTCCCTGTATTAACAACAGTCCCCATACTTAGGCAGCATTTTATACTCTTTGATATGCTTTAGTGTCTGTTTGATTCTCTCAACTGTGAGAGGTAGAAAAGGGATAAGGAAGCAGGCACAGACAGACAAAGTGATTTGTCCAACATCACATGGTTGTCTCTAAGCCCAGGTCTCCTGACTCTGAGACCAGCATAAACCTTTGGCCACTTTACTCTCTCCCTGTCCCTCTTATGTGTGCTTTTGCTTCAGTCATGCCCTCATCTAGAATGACTGTCTTCTTTCCTTCTGCCAATCTCATCATCTTTCAAGACCCAGCTTAAGCTCTACTGTCTATATAAAACCTTCCTCAACTAGGTTAAGTGGCCCAGTTTCTTTTTTCTGAATTTTAATTGGTGTTATGGTCAGTAACTTACAAACTGGTGCTCATCAAGTCTTGAACCAAATTATTTCACATCATTTCAGATTAACTCATATCCCCAGTTACATTCTAAGCTCTTTGATGATGGGGACATGTCATTCTTCTTTTCTATTCCACACAGTTTTTATGCTGGGACATAAAAATGACTGTTTAATGTTTGCTATCTTAGACAGTCTTTTGAGGAAGAAAGATAATAATACCTCTAACTTACCAGCCTGATGTTGTCTTCTGGGCGGAGTAATATGAACATTGCTTGGAGATGCTGTTGGAGATCACCTGGTGAAATTTACAAAACAAAGGATAATTATTCTCCATTGTAATGTTAACAGAGAGGATTCCTTCTACCCTAATAACTTGTGTAAAAGAAAGTTCTGGTTCACTGAGGGACTCTAATTAGACACAGAAATTGAGTGAGTGTCTTAATATGAATGGTAGACTGGATCTCTACACATTCACTTTTAAGTCTACACTACATTAAAATTTGCTTCGTGTTTGTCCTATGGAAGCTGCACTTGAAACCAGTCAGTTTTGTACCATGATTGATGTTGATGAGAGCGATGGTGCAATGTGTTGGGCAGAGAAAGCACTGGCTGTGCTTTCAGGCCCACTGAAGGTGGAATCAAGGGAATCTTGAAATTGGGATGTATGGTATACAGTGTTAGAAATATCTCTAACTTTTAAAAAGCTAACCATTTTGCCATTCTTATCTCTGTAATTGTGATATTCAGTTGCACTTAATCTAAGAAGAATTTTAATAATTTTTTTTTGAAATTCACGTTCTTTTATTTATTTATTTATTTATTTATTTATTTATGACTGTGTTGGGTCTTCGTTTCTGTGCGAGGGCTTTCTCTAGTTGTGGCAAGTGGGGACCACTCTTCATCGCGGTGCGCGGGCCTCTCACCATCGCGGCCTCTCTTGTTGTGGAGCACAGGCTCCAGATGCGCAGGCTCAGTAACTGTGGCTCACAGGCCCAGCTGCTCCGTGGCATGTGGGATCTTCCCAGACCAGGGCTCGAACCCGTGTCCCCTGCATTGGCAGGCAGATTCTCAACCACTGCGCCACCAGGGAAGCCCTAAGAAGAATTTTAGATTCCCCCCTAGAATAATGTCAACAGCTAAAAATGATTTCCACATCAGTAGCTGATATTAAAAAGACAGTACTTATTAAATACTGCAGATCTCAAGGGATATATATTCCAGTGAACATATTATTAGGTGTTTTAAAATGGCCAATCAGGGACTTCCCTGGTGGCGCAGTGGTTAAGAACCTGCCTGCCAATGCAGGGGACACGGGGTCGAGCCCTGGTCCGGGAAGATCCCACATGCCGCGGAGCAACAAAGCCCGTGCACCACAATTACTGAAGCCCGCACACCTAGAGCCCGTGCTCCGCAACAAGAGAAGCCACTGCAATGAGAAGCCCTCGAACCGCAACGAAGAGTAGCGCCTGCTCGCCGCCAACTAGAGAAAGCCCACGAGCAGCAACAAGGACCCAACGCAACCAAAAATAAAATAAATAAATAAATAAAAAATGGCCAATCATTATTTCAATCCTCACTTGCTTTTATACATTCTATAAAACTAAGTTGAAATTTCTTTGTATTAAACTATTATAGATTTCCTCAATTTCCCTGTTCTGTACTAGAAAATCGGAAGCTTTGGCTAGTAGGAGATAATTAGATAATGTGCTGTCATAAACGATAACAATCAGAGAACAAAAAAACTTCATTCCTGCCCAACCCTTTTTCAAGAGTCTAAAGTGAGTAATGTAGCTGCATAATCATGGATGCCACCGTAACCTGTTCTCACATTGGTCTTGGAATCTACATACATGATTTTCATCCACGTAACTTCACAGCTGTTAATGATGAGATGAAATGCTGATATGTGCAAGAAGTAGAGCGAGACAGGAAGAAAAAAAAAGTAGGTTGGCAAACAAGTGTGTTTGTCCCTTGTGGCTTGTGGGATCTTAGTTCTTTGACCAGGGATTGCATCCGGGGCCCCTGGCAGTGAAAGCGTGGAGTCCTAACCACTGGACCACCAGGGAATTCTCCCCTTTCTTCCTCTTAAAGAATAGTTTTCTTGCCTTTTTCTCCCCCTCATTTTACTGCTGGCTTCTGACCAATTCCATTATTGCAGAATCTTTCAACTTTCAAAATTAAGAGTCATTATGTTTGGCCATTCTACTATACTTCAAACCCAGCGACAGAATCTAAGTCTCATGTGCAAGAACCAGTGTGGGTTCACAGTATAAATCCAAGAGAAATGAAAACATATGTCCACACAAAAAACCTGTACACAAATGTTCATAGCAGCATTATTCATATTAGCCCCCAAATGGAAAAAACTCAAACGTCTATCAACTGATGAATGGATAAATAAAATGTGGTATATCCATACACTGCAATATTATTCAACCATAAAAAGGAATAAAGTACTGTTACATACTATAACATGGGTAAGCCTTGGAAGGGGCCATGTCTCAAGTGAAAGGTGCCTGTCTCAAAAGATTGTTTATATGGTCCCACTTACATGGAACATCCAGAATAGGCAAATCTATAGAGACAGAAAGTAGATTAGTGATTGTTTAGGGCTAGGAGGGAGGGTGGGGGATACAGGGAGTGACTGCTAATGGGTACTGGGTTGCTTTTTGGGGTGATGAAAATGTTCTAAAATTAGATTGCGGTGATGGCTACACAACTGTGAATATACTTAAAAAAAAATCACTGACTGTACACTTTAAATGGGTAAATTGGGTGAATAATATGGTATTTATGTCTCAATAAAGCTGTTAAAAATAAAAGAATCAGCGTGGGGAGACAAAGTGTTAGGTATAAACAATGAAGAATGACTACAGTTACAACTGAGGTAAGCAGCTCAGGTTTTTAAAAAACTAAGTTTCCTTTTGTTCTGTCAGGACAAATAACCTGAAGAAAGAATTTTCAGGATGGAGAACTTCTAGAGGAGAAACATTTCTGGGCAAACAGCAGCCCTAAGACTCCACTCCAAGCACTACTGGCCCAAAGATCTAGCTGGACCTTCTTAGAAGGTCCGACAAAAGTCAGGGAGCCCTACCCCTATAGTAGGGCTTCTTACGCAGGCTGGGTATGTGGAAGCTCAGGTTTGCTAGTGGTGAAAAGTACTGCCATGAGGTATTTCCTCTTGGGAAACTGTCCTTCACAGAGACTAATAGAGGCAATATACCCGTACCATTAAGATCCTTTTCCTACATTTTGCTTTCATAGACTTCACTGCTGGTAGCCAAGTTTTAGACTTCAGTTTGATTTTAAAGACCTTTGGTTGTTTCTCTTTAAAATGTTAGCAGACATTCACTTATAATATCACTTTTTGATTACAAAAAAGTACTTGGATATTTTTAATGAAGCCCAGATAAAATTCTAACTCATTTGTTCAAGAAATATGCATAAGAAAGTACAATTAGACAGAGTAAGCCCTTGATCTGCTCGCAATTCTGCCATCATCTTTCAGTTACTGCGGGCTCAGCCAAGGGAGCTCCAGCTTATGTGAAGGTCTGGCTCTGTGAGCTGCATTTATACTCACACTGCCTCATCTGTTCTGGTCTGGATCACAAGTAAAGTCCATTCATCTTGTGTTAAATCTGCTTTTCTTTTTGGTATGGAGAAAGCTAAGTGAACAAGGTCAAGTAGAAACCTGGGTGGCAGCTGAGTGTGGAAGTCTGACCAAAGAAAAAGACCAACCAGGGCCAGGAGCTTTAAAAGCCACTGACCCCACTTACTATTACATGCCACAGAGCAATTTGCCTAACATCTTAGTCAGACAAGCTGGATTTAAACCAATATTTTGTCTTCTTTTTACTGTGATAAATATCCACACCAAACAGAAACACAAAGCTCAGCTGGGTCTACTTCCTCTGTGCATTCAAGTTTTGGTGGGGGTGGGGAGGAGTTTCCCCCTTGACTCTGGTGGTTGGCATTGAAGAGGAAGGGTTTTAGAAAATGCAGTACAAAGTTAATTTTCCAAAGAGTTTTTTCACCTGCCCCTTTTAAAAATTTTCCATGGCCGGAGAGTTTTGGTAGGAGGATAATACTGTCCAATTAGATGGATTATAATTCTGAGCTGCTACATTTGGAACTAGATGAAGGTCCAAACAAGAAGTAGGGCAGCCACTAAAATAGCTAAGATTACCTGCACTGGAGTTAAACTCACTACTGGCTCAATGGGACCCAGTACTTCTGGCTTTCACCTCTGACCTACACACTCAAGGTCTACAGTCTTCTTTGTTCTCTTAGTAATTCCAATTTCTTCCACTCCTGGACATCACACGTCATCAAAATGGCACATTTTGGACAATAAGCAAACACTCTTTGTATAGCACTGATTGGGATTTCTCTAATTGGTGTCCTCAGGACAACTGACTTCTTTTTTCCCCCCAAAATGACACAAGTTAGGCTTGCTGTTAGAAGAGAGGCATAAGGCTGATTATCTTCCTTTAAACTGTGGATATCCTATACCTGGAGACCTCTTTCTCTAGACAAACTTTCTTCGATTCTTTCTTAACCTCATCACCACAATGCACCTGACTTTAGAGAAGTCTAACATATGGAAATATTAAATGCGTACACTACTGTTAGTGGGTGTGATACAGTGATTTATAATAAAAAATATATAGAGGGAGGGTGCTGGTGGAAAAAAAAAAAAAATATATATATATATATTTGGTCTTTGTCCAGTTCCTGGCACAGAGCTCTTAACATCATTGGAATTTCTTTCTTTTTTTTTTTTTTAACATCTTTATTGGAGTATAATTGCTTTACAGTGGTCATTGGAATTTCTTAAGTGATGTGGAGCAAAGAAGGTGTCTTTTGTTCTATTAATGACTTGACTCTATGAAAGCACCTAGGGATGGGGGCTGGTTGCCAGGGGAACCAACTGTGTGATTAGAGGGTTAGAACTTCCTTATCTGGGCAGGGGAGAGGGGCTGGAAGTTCAATGGATCACCAATAGCCAACAATTGAATTAATCATGCCAGTGTAATGAACCCTCCACAAAAACCCAAAAGGGCAGGGCTCAGAGTGCTTCCAGATTGGTGAACACATGGAGATTTGGGGAGGGCATACACTCAGAGAGGGCACAGAAGCTCCATGCCCCTTCCCACATACCTTGCCCTACGCATCTCTTCCATCTGGCTGTTCCTGAGTTATATCCTTTTATAATAAGCCAGTAATCCAATAAGTAAAATGTGTCTCTGAGTTCTGTGAGCTGCTCTAGCAAATTAAACAAACCCAAGGAAGTGGTCATTGGAACTTCCAATCTACAGACAACCCGGACTTGTGACTGGCACCTGAAGTGGGGGGTAAGGGGGGCAGCCTTATACAACTGAGTCCTTAACCTGTGGAATCTGACACTATCTCCAGGGAGATAGTGTCAGAATTGAGTTGAATTGCAGGACACCCAGCTGGTGTCTGAGAATTGCTTGGATGTGTGGGGAAACAAGCCTCACATTGGTACTGGGTGCAGAATATTAGTGGGTTATTTCAAAATCAGAGTATTATACTTATCCCTAAGTGAACATTTATTTGATGATTCCTTGTTTCTATAAAAGTCCTCTGAATTAAATTTCCAGTCTTTTTAGCGTGAACACAATCAAGAAGTAGACTCTGGTATTTAAGAACTGGTATTTTAATATGTGATATGATAACTCTTGTTAACACAATAGTGCTACTGAATTTATTTATATTAGTAATATACCATATTAGTCTCCTCATAACATCACTAGAGAGCAGACAGAAAAAAAAAAGTCATCTTTGGTTAATTGATTTTGCATAGAGTCTGAAAAAACATCTGAACATCTTTTAGCTGATTACCAAAACCTTAATCGAGATGTCACATAAGACTTCATTAGCGTATTTTTGTACCTGATTATTTTTCCAACAAAAATTTATTGAACATCTACTTTGTGTATAAGGTATTCTGCTAAGTGCCAGAAATATGGTCTATGAGAGCGAAAGAAAAGTGATTACAGCATAGTACAATGCTTTCTTTCACTATTACAGAACTGTTGAAGAAATGGCAATGAGGTAGTCAGTCTTTTAGAACAAAACAAAAGGCAAAGAAACCAAGAAAAGGAATGGCATATGTGGAGCTTTACCTGCATGCTTATTGCGTCGGTGGCTGATTCTTGGTGTGGATGAGCCATTTCCCCGTGGTAGAAAAAGGGCAGCACCTTTGACAGTTAGAAAGCTCTCGCTGATGCTATAAGGAAAAAGTAAAAATAAATAAATAAATAAACAAGTAATTTAAGGAAGAAAATCAAAGAGTAAGATGAAGACCGACTTTGGGATTATTTTCTCTTCCCTTTTCTAAAGTTCCAACCTCATGGGATGAAGTAAAAATAAAATCAAAAGAGCCTCTGATAAACAACAAGGTCCTACTGTATAGCACAGGGAACTATATTCAATATCCTGTAATAAACCATGATGGAAAAGAATATGAAAACGAATATATATATATATATATATATACACACACACGCACACGTATATATATATGTATAACTGAATCACTTTCCTGTACAATAGAAACTAACACAACATTGTAAATCGACTATACTTCAATTAAAAAAAAAAAAGAGAGACTCTGGTTACTCACACAGTTTTGTCTACTATAATTTTTCTGAAACAAAACTTACAATATTCTATATACATTACATGGTAGCAGTTAAGAGTGAAGGCTTTGGAAATATAAGGGTAAAGGCTCTGGAACCAGACTGCCTGGGTTTGAATCCTAGCACTACTGCTTCTTACTTTAGTGAATTTTAGGGGGCCTAAGTTTCTTTATCTATAAAACAGGGATTAATAAATAAATTGAGGTTGTTGTGAGGAGTCAATAAGAAGCTTCTTAGAGTGGTGCCCTTAATAAATATTAGTTTAACAACTAACAGAGCTAACAGATCTATGGTTATCAATAACTAATAGATCTATGGTTGTCAATAACTAATAGATCTGTGGTTGTCAATAATGGTGTTTCAACAGCATTCTAATCAGACGTGAAATACGTTACAATACTTAGCTACTAATAATAGATCCAAAGTTTGCATAACAGACTTATATTTAAAATACACACACATCACACTAAAGCGTTACTCAAAATTTTACTTTCACAAACTTCCATTTCCATATGCATTGAAAAGGAGTAGTGCACAGGAAGTATGGTCAACCCATGGAGTTTGCCCTCCATGTTAACATCCTTCATGTGAATGATAGCTCAACAGAGGTGGGGAACTACTGCTCAGGATAGAAGCTATTCAAAATACAATTACTAGTGGATATCCACAGAAAACAGAAATTGTATCTAAATTATTTCATATCGACAGACTAAGCCTTTCAATGTTATCTACAGAATCCGAAAAGGATAGAACTTCTAAATCATTAATGGCAAAGTTTAGAAACACATAATGAAGGATTCCAAGATTGCTTGCGAGTACGCCATTCAGTGTTAGCTAATGTATTGTAAATTACACTGTGCTGCCTACTCAACATTTCCACTTGGAAAACTAATTGGCATTTCAAATTTACATTGCCAAAACTAATCTCTTGAGTCCCCTGCAAACCTGATCCCTAGCCTCATCCACCCAAGTTGTTTGGTACAAACATATAACAGTCATCCTTGGTTTCTCTATTTCCAACAATATATATCTAATCCATTCAACAAGACCTATGAGATTTACTTTCAAATACATCTTGAATCTGCCCATGTAGCTCCATTACTACTCTGACAATGGTCCAGGGTACCACTGTTTTTCACTTAGACTACCGTTAAAAAGTTTTCTTTTAAGTGTTTTATTACAGAAAATTTCAGACATATACAAAAAAGTAGAGGTAATAATACATGAGCCCCCCACGTTCTCATACATTTCAGCTTCAATTCACGGGCAATTCTGCTTTTTCTGTATCTTTACCTCTTTCGCCCTGTCCCTGAAGTGAAACTAACCCCAGACATTATATCAGCAAAAAGCCTCTAAACTGGTCTGTCTGCAACTATTTCTGTATCACTACTATCAAACAGCAACTATTGCTATTATTATAACAGTTGCTATTACCAAACAGCAACCAGAGTGCTTTAAAATATACAGATAAATATCATATAATGTCACTTTCCTGCTTAAAACCCACCAACAGCCTCCCTTTTTATGTATAAATAAAACCTGAAGTCCTTAGCTGGGACCTCAAGGCCCTGTAACAGCTGATAAGTTATTTCTCTGGTCTTATACCATCTCCCCTTTTGTTTACTATGATCTGGTTGCACTAGCCTTCTTTCTGTTTCTTCTATATTTCAGGCCCCTTCTCAGGGCCTTCGTGCTCTTTGTTTTCTACTTGGGACACTTTTCTCCTGGCCTGTCACTATTTAAGTCACAGCTCCATTATCATCACCTCTCCCCTCATCCCAATCATACTCTATCCTGTTGTCCTGTTTTGTTTCCTTCGGGATATTTATCATAAGCTAAAATTATATTTATTCACTTGTATACTTGATTGTGGTCATCTCCCTATGATAGAATATAAGCTCCATGAAGAATAAGACTTTATTTTGCTCAGCACTGTTGTATCTTCAACACTGGAAATAGTGCCAAGCACATATTAGGTGCTTGACAGATATTTGATGGATAAATGAATTCATTCCAGGGGTTTTTTCCTCCCATACTCTTTTATCTGACCCATCCCTGAAACAGGAATTGTAATTTAGGACAAGAAAATAGAAATGTTTGATGATAAATTAATCGATTAAATGAAATTAAATCATCTCTATAACAGTTGTCAGTCCTTGATTCAATTTTATCGTTTAATCATGTGGCATGAAGCTGATATACCTTTAAGGTAACTTGCCAAATAGACTGGAACATGTCTTCTAAAAACAAACACAAGACTCCAGAGAGGCCGCTTTAAAATTCTGCGTACTGGTTGCCTTTGTTTTGTTTTGTTTTGTTTTCATCTTTAAATAAAGCATTGCACTCTTGTGGTCTGTTGCACAAGTCTTGTCTCTTGTTACATTCGTGGTATGCACATGTCACCCTGCTGTGGGTCACTCTGTTTCACTCACATTACGGGAACAACCTAAAACAAAATGTCTGAGTGACAGGATGAGTGGGGTACACCACAGACAGGAAATGACATTCACACTTCTGCCAACACAGCAACTGTCTGTTTTACTAAATGAAAATATTTTTAAAATAAAGGCTAAATAGTCTACCTATCAGCAGGCAAGTTACAGCTATGGGCACTTTGGTTTCCAGTACACAAAGTGGTTTCTACATCTACTAAAGAAGGATATTTGTCGAGAGCTTATTTCAGTCATTCTTTTTGTGAGACAAAAGTAGTATCTCTTTGACAAACACACCAACTTCCTGGTTTTTAGAGTTCTGGAATATTGTTCTTAGATACATTTGTTGCTTATGCTTTAAAGCATATTTCTTAAGTGTGTTCTTTAAAATGTATGTAGTGCTTTCACAAGGGGAGGACTGAGGTGGAGGACAAGGGCCCTTGGTTAACTCAAAGCTACCTGGAAAATTTCTGATTATAAAAGAAAAACCAGGAGTCAAAGTCACAATTGGTATAAGGGAAAAGATGCCATTCTATTTGAGTCACTTATACAAATCTCAATAAACTTTTCTGATACAACAAAATGCACAGCAGGTCCAGCTGGGCCAGGAGACTGACCTAGTAGGTGCGATCTAGGCCCCCAGAGAGTCACGGCAGACACACTCTGGATGGTACGATCAATCCTTTTTATTCTGTGGCCCCAGATTATGACTCCCCAGTTATCATAAAAGTGGCATAAACTGTTGACCACAAGGGGACCAGGAATGAAAGTGCAGCTGATTACAAAAAACCCTTTTCATCACTGAAAAAAAGTCAAAGTTCTATAAATGCTATCAAAGATGGGATGGCAACATGGTGAAAGTGAAAAAATAAAATTCGAAACCACCAGAGTTTAGGAGGATCAATTTCAACTTGAAAATTAAATGCTTTATTTGCATATGAAGAAAATAATATGTATATTTAATCACATGTACTTCAGTGTAAGGTAAAGGCTTAGTATATCTTGCTAGAATAGTGAGAGACATTTATGTAAATATTTGTCTTTCTGAAGCATCTGGCTAAAGATTCAATCAACACAGAGTGGGTCTCTAATTTAAAATCTAGAAAGGCAGATGAAAACTTTTACATGTTTTCTGAACTGACCAGTTATCTAGAGCCTGGCCCAGGAAAAGGAATGTTCCAGTAAATTCTATGGAGCCATCTGTATGTGATTACAGATGTCCAAGTTAAACACAAACCTCAAAGGACTTAAGAACACCCATATTAAGGAAAACACAAGATAAAGAACATTCTCCAAATCTAAAGATGGAGAGTAATTAGCTGCTTGATGAGAAAATGACAAGGATCATCTTTCTAACACAGTGACAGTGACATTCTCCAGTTTTTATCAGAATACGTCTGAAGAACATCTACTCTTCTCTTGCCGTAAGATCACTTGCTCAACAAATGGAAAGTCATCCCTAGTTTGATGCATGAACTGAGCTAATAACAGCTAACTTGAGTAGATGCCAACTGTATGCCGGGCACTGAGCTAAGCACTTTACATTATTTCATTTAACCTTCACAACAATCCTATGAAGTAGGTACTATTTTTTACCCCCAGTTTACACATAAGAGACTGAGGGGCTCAGAGATGGTAAATTATCTGCCCAAGATCATAGAGCTAGCTGGCAATCCTCTGAGCAAGGATTCAAACCAAGTTCTGACTTGAAAGCCCATGCTCTGAATCACTCTCTTATTATGCTGTTCTAGTTTTATGATATGGTTTATGTAAGATGAAACGCAATGTCTTCCCTACAGAACTTTTCAACGGCACAGAGTTTAAAAGTAGATACAGAAGTGAAAGAAAAGGACTGAAATCCATTCAGATCTCAACTCTTCTCATTCCTTTTTTGTTCCCCCTATCAAGGCCATGAACAGAAAGACTTTACTGAGGGGAACGAAGAACATCTGGCTGAGAGATGAATCCAGATGGGCTGGACAGTAGAGAAAAGAACTGGGAATGATAGTAGCATTTTAGTCTCAAAAATAGAGGAAAGAGTACTGTGTTTTAAATAATTTGGGGAAGCCCTCTGTGCCAATCCCTCCCAATCAAAAGCACTTTGCAAAGCATGAAATTTGTTAACTGGCAGTTTCTTCTCAGGCAAAGTGTAGAGGAAAAGGTCAACTAAGTGAAGAAAATACTTAACTGTTCTGAGGTTAGAGTAACCTTTGAGGAATGTGGCCAGGGTGGTCATCCATGACCAGCAGGAAGGCCAAGGAAGCAAAACAAAGCAATGACACACCTGGCCAAACTGCTACATGTTAGTTTGACAGACATTCTTCTGCTTTACATGTAACATACGAGATGAAATGAATCATTCACTATGGGAAATCAAGTTTCATAAAGTGGGTGTAATGCTTTTACTTTAACATTAAAATGAAGAAAGTAGATTTTCATGTTTATAATGTTTCTAATGCCAAACTCTTGAGTTTGTTTGGCATTTCTGCCTGAAGCCAAAGTTCATAGGTAAATTATTGTGTAATGTTGATGGCACAAAATGTAACTGCACAAGGTAAGCTAGTTAGCATTTATGTAAAATTCGAATACACATCATCTGAACTGTTATATTTTTATCTTGAAGAATATTCAGTTATGGAAAACTTGCAAATACATTCCACTCTCCTAACAACTCTCCCTTTCCTGATAAGCTTTCTCTGCTTATTTAGCTGTTTAATTTCAGATTCAAGGTACTAGGGCAGCTCTGTCAATCTCATTAGGTGGAAAGGAATTCATGTCCCCACTCAGTGTGACCACATCCCACAGAAAGGTAAGTTCATAATAAAAAGTTTCAAATATCAGACCAGAGGCCAAAGGACTACAGAGCTATCAATACTAGTGCCTACTGAAAAAGTTTGGCTAAATCCAAAAAACAGGAAGGACAAAGTCACTGTGCCTTGATGGATGAAACATGGCTACAAAAGTCAAAAGCACACTTCAGGTAATGAGAAAAGTTTGATTCTGTAAACCTAAAGAAATTTAGGTTACAACGGGAGAAAATCCAAACCCAAATATTGTATGCACTATTCTCTGTAATTAAACAATCCCCAACCCCATCTCCAACATGCAGGCCATACGTTCAAGTGACAGTGTTGGAATGGCAATGGATACCTGGAACCCCCTCCGCACCCAGGACATAAACTTCCAGATACATGCCTATGAATGCAGGCAGCGGGATTTTTTCTCTATCAGCAGACAAGCAGAGGCTGGGGTACATTAGTAAACCAGTTACTGGCAAAGTGGATAAGAGCTTAAGGCAGTTCTTATTCATTAACTATAACCACCAGACCATTTTAGTTCCAGCTAATCTTCCTCTTAAACTCTGTTGCACAATGCCCAGCACAACCACCTTCAGATGCAGCTATTTTCCCCCCTTTCCTACTTTTCTACAATCTAAGAAGAAAAAAAAAGGTCTGTTCAAGGCTGAGGGACAAATTCCATCAGGACTAATCTTCCCGGTCCTTTCCCTACAGACCATAAATTGTAGGGGAAAAAACCCCAGAATATTCCTTTTGAATGTTCATTTACTGATAAGATCTTGTAACTATCCCATTTTTGCCTCAAACATGTGCATCTTAGAAATGTCCAGATAGAAACACAATCTAGGATCAATAATTTTACCACTGGCCATACAATTCAACCTTCCAATTTCTATAGATGGGGGCACATCTGAGTTGACATTTGTGGTTTCTGGCTGTCCAGCAATAGAGCTCTCCTTTCTAATTTCACCCTAGTCTCCTTTTGGGGAATCCCCCAAATGTGCCTGGTCATGGTGACCCTCCAACTCTGCAACTGCAAGGGGCCTTGCAGGAAGCTGGCATGTGGTTTAGGCCTGGCCAGTTGGAAACTCTCTCCTGAATCTCAGGCAATTGACCCAAGTGAGTAGGGAGAATGGGGGATGGTCACATTCACAGTGGGGAGAGTAGCAAGGTATAGAACAGTCTACTCCTGCTCCTGGGCTTTCCTTGAATGCCCTTTGCTCCTGCCTGTTCTCTAAGTTTGGTCTTCTAGTCTCCCATCCATTAGGTAAGCTCTGATATCCTTCTAAGAAATATTTTGCTTAAGATAGTTAAAATTCATTTCTGAGCTTGCAACAAAGCATCTGATACATCAACTGAAGTTCAGAGATGTGAATGACTTGCCCCAAGTCACACAGCTAGATAGCAGTGGAGCATAGACTAAGGCCCATGTCATCTGAAACCCAGGGCGGCGCTTTAACCCTTTATCTTAAGTTAGCGGTTACCATAACAGGACATATTTGCTGACTTAATAATTTGAAGCAACCAGAAGTTAAAAACACATCTGGTCAGTTCATCTAAAGAGAACAAAGGCAGGATTTCATGGCAAAGCCTGGTGTGATATTTGTTCTATTTTTCATGGTATCCTGAAAACAAAGTTCAGGTCTGGATAGGGAAATATTTAGACATACTCCCATGAGGCAAATGCTTTCATGCTGTTTCTTAAAGTTGCTTCTTTTTTCTTTTTCCTTTAGTATGTTTGTTGGACATTAAACATTGCTTTAAAAAAATATCAAAAACTAGATGCCAAAAACAAGAAGTAAGGAAGACCATGAGGCCTAGGCAGGAGGGCAAGAAAGCCTACATGGGAAAAGAAGTGGATGCCTGACCAGCCCTTGGTTCCTCTGCAGTCTTCTCTCAGACCAAAGGTGCTTCTTTCTAGATGTTGTCTGGTCACATACACACTTGACCTCCTGTCAGGGATTTAAAGTGTTTAGATCTTGGTTTGGAGTTTTGAAGTACTACCAAATAATGAAAGGTCAGAGCTGGAGGGCCCTCAGAGAGGGTCTAGGTCATGGCTCCAACTGGTAGTAGGCGGGCCTAATTCAGCACATTCTGTGAGACCAGCACAGATGTAAAATCATTTTAATTTTTGAATACCTTTGAGAAGAGCAGCCACTCTCTCCAGCTCCTCCAGGCGGCCACCACCCCTGGAATTACACTGAGCAGTCTGGCCCCCAAACACTTCTGAGTTTGAGCTAAGATTCAGAGACCAGAACTCCTCATGACACTACTGCCACCTTCTAATCTCTGTCCCTTTGCAGCCACTCTACCAAGTCTCAGCCTCATCTCCAACAGCCATCTGCCAATATTCCACCCACCCCTCCTCAGAGAAATAAAAACAAATATTCCCCCCTCCCCCACACCTACCACCACCAAAAAAAAAAAAAAAACCCCAGGTGCCTATGAAAGGAGTTGGTTTCAGGCACTTCCTAACACAACTGACCCTAGTCCTCCTGATGACTGACAGTGCTGGGGAGTTTTGTTTTCAAGAAGGTCCTCCTCCAAGGAGGGGAGAAACCACCTCAGCTCAAAGGAGCCCATTTCCTTTACAGACTGAATTAATAAAGCTTCTCAGTCCTGTGGCCCAAAACTCTAGACTTAAATACTTTTCTTTCAAAAAGGTAAAGCCTAAAAGCTGTCTGAACCAAAGACTAAATGACCTAAACAGTTCTTTCTCAGTATTTAAAATGCTGGATGTACTGATCACCAAGAGACATGACCAACATTACTTAGCACCAAATTTTAAATAGTTGGTGGGATTAAATAAAAAACAAAAGGAGATTAACTAAGAAAAACTGTTCAGCATTTGAAATATTATTTCATTTGCATGATTCAACAAATGCCTTTCCAGGTATTTTAAACACACCTGCAGAAGGAATGTAAGTTGGGCTTTTAAGCACTTGGCCAAAACATCAACCCCTGCTTTCAGACCATTTCTCTTTCACCTTTACGAAAAGCGTCTTGTGAGGCTCAGGGCACCTTCTATTCTTTGTTGCTGTCACCTTCTGACATCCTTGTCACTAGCTTTAATTTACTCCTTATTTTGCTCAATCTTCTCTCTTTTCACCCTGATTCCTACTACAATCTTAACAGATTCCATCGTTCATAGAGATGAACATCCAACAGCTTGTCCCCAAATTTCTTGTCCTCTTGATCTTCAAACACCTTCACCTGGACTCCATTTAGACTTCTAATTCCCAGAGTCCCTTTCGAAGGCATCAGATTTTGATGGACTTGATTTCAGAAGCCAAACTCCCACTTTCTGACTACAACCCCCTCTCTTGTGACCTTCATGTGTTCACTCTCTCTTCAACCTGGTTAAGACTCCAGCCCCTTGATTTCTCAATTTTTTTTTTTTTAAGCTGAAATCTTGAGTGTTACATCTATTTTTTTTTTTTAACTTTGGGTTTATTTATTTATTTATTTATTTATTTATTTATTTATTTATTTATGGCTGTGTTGGGTCTTCGTTTCTGTGCGAGGGCTTTCTCTAGTTGCGGCAAGTGGGGGCCACTCTTCATCGCGGTGCGCAGGCTTCTCATTATCGCGGCCTCTCTTTCTGCGGAGCACAGGCTCCAGATGCGCAGGCTCAGTAATTGTGGCTCATGGGCCTAGTTGCTCCGCGGCACGTGGGATCTTCCCAGACCAGGGCTTGAACCTGTGTCCCCTGCATTGGCAGGCAGATTCTCAACCACTGTGCCACCAGGGAAGCCCGATTTCTCAAGTTTTTCCCAAGCCATCGACCTCTATTTTGGCTTTTCTTCCTTCCTTAACCAACCTAGTCCCATGTCCTATTTCCTAACTGGTTTCCCTGCAATCTGTTCTCTTTGTTTCTGAATTCCCTTCATAATACTTCCTACAGCTTAAAATTATAGTATTTTTTGATGACTTATTTATAATTTTCTGTATGAGCAGCAAGCTCCTTCAGCGGGAACAACTGCCTTGTTTAATGTTATCTCTCTAACGTCTAGCATAGTACCGGACACTAAGTGCATGTGCAATAAATACATATTGAATAAATGAAAGGCAGCCCAATGTTTAAGGAGATTATGAAACCATGCCTCTGGATGCTGGCGCACATCCATGGTCTCAGTGACAGAGATGTCAGAGATGACAGCAACAACACTGAGTTGACTGAGCTGGGCGGTTAACACCTCCAGACAGCCCCCCACCACTTCATCCCTACCTGCTCCAAACCCTCCTCGCTCTCAAGTCCCATCACAACTCCTGTTTCCTTCAACTCTCCACTTAACCTGGTCTTCTACACCATCAAGAAATGGAGGCTAGCTGGTGTGATTTCTCCCAATTATTGATACTTTCCCTCACCTGCGGACTTATCGCCTTTCTCCAATCTGAGAGAATGATGCATCCAGCTGTCAAAAGTCAACCCTTTCACCTGTGTCCTTGACCCCATTCTCTTTTATCCTAGTTTTACCAATTAGTCACCCCTCTCTCTAGTGACCGCTTCTCCTCAGCCCAGAAACATGCTCAACTCTGTTCTTTCACATCCTTAAAACAAAACCCTTACTTGATCTTGTGTCCCCTTCTAAGTTCTCTTCTTTATTACAGCAAGTCTGTACTTGCTGTCTCCATTTTCTTCCCTTGCCAGTCATTTTTCTCTGCTGCCATCTTGCTTCTGTCCCGCCTCTGAAACTCCTCCCCATCCTAAGTTTGCCAGGGATTTCCCAAGTGATAGATCCGAAGGACAAAGATCCTTCAGTCTTAGCTTGACACCAATTTCTGTTTTTCATTTAGCACCTGGAGCCTTGATGGGCACTAGCAAATCCCTTTCTCCTTTTTGAGAATCTCTCCTCTTAGCGTCTAAGACACTGAATCCACTTGGTACTTCTCTAAGCATCCCAGCTCGAGATCCTCTGCCAGATACCCTACCCTACCCTGTTCACTGCTCTTACACCAGACAGATTGTCTGACCTTCACAGTGCTCTGAAACTCATTTACAACTAATTGTACTTAAAAATCAGAATTTCCAGCTTCTCTTGAAAGATGAGAAAATCTGAACACATATGTCCACATTCACGCCTAGCAAAAACTGGCCAGAGCTGCACAGTGGCTGCCCCTTTAGATATCACATGATGGTAAGTGCTACAGAGAAAAACACAGCAGAGTAACAGTGAGTGCTGCTGTATGTATTTGTGTTATAAGGTATGCCCAGGGATATATGTGGAACCTAGAAAAATGGTACAGATGAACCGGTTTGCAGGGCAGAAATTGAGACACAGATGTAGAGAACAAATGTATGGACACCAAGGGGGGAAAGCGGGTGGGGGGTGGGGGTGGGGGTGTGATGAATTGGGCGATTGGGATTGACATGTATACACTGATGTGTATAAAATTGATGACTAATAAGAACCTGCTGTATAAAAAAATAAATAAAATTAAAAAATTGAAAAAAAAAAAAAAGGTATGCCCAGGGAAAGTCTCTCTGATGACGTTTGAGCAGAGATCTGTAGGAAGTAAGGGAGGGAGCTGTGTGGCGGTTTGGGAAAAGAACATTAAAAGTAGAGGGAGCAGCAAATGCAAAGGCTCTGAAGCGTACTTGGCTGGTTTGGGAAATAGCAAGGAGGTCAACAGCACTGAAGTAGTGAGCCAAAGACGTGTGGTAGAAGATGAAATCAAAGAGATAGAGAAGGGCAAGTGGCACAGGTCTCAGTGTCTCCACTTCGTTTGTAATTTGGCTTCCAAGGTACTGTAGTTGAGATTTTCTTTGGTTAGTCAAATCCAATGGGCATTTTTCAGACCTAATCTTTCTTGACCATTTGATATCGTTGATGACCTTGTAATATTCTCGCTTTCTTTGTATTCCTCCTATGCTTCTATTCCTTCACATTTTCATTTGTGGGCTCCTATTCTTTTGCCAACCTCTTAAATATGTTGTCTTCTATCATTTCCTTGTCATTCTTCTTCTCGCTCTATATATACTCTTTTGGATGCCCTCATCCACTCTCATGGCCACCCTGTCCTATAAAGGATAAAGGATGACTCCTGACTAGTTATCTACTGATAGATAACAAATTACCCTAAAACTTGGAAGCCTAAAGCAACAAAATCATTTATTATCTCATACAGTTTCTGTGGGTTAAGAGTCCAGGAGCAGGCCAGCTGGTGGTTCTGGCTCAGGGTCTCTTATGAGAATGAAGTAATCTAAAGCCTAGACTGGGGCTGGGAAGATCTGCTTTGCTTCCAAGATTGCTCCCTTACATGGCTATTGATAGGAGGCCTCAGTTCTCTGCCATGCAATGGTCTGCTTGACTAACCTTATGACATGGCAGCTGTCTTTCCCCTGAGTAAGTGATCCCAGGGGGAACAAGGCAGAAGTGTGGTATTTCATGACTTAACCTTGGAAGTGACACATCATAATTTCTGCAATATCCTATTAGTTACATAGGTCAGCCCTATTTAATGCAGGAGGGAACTACACAGGGATGTAAATAGTGGGAGGCAAGAATCATTGGGGGGAAAAAAAAAAAAAAAGAATCATTGGGAACGATCATTGAGGCCTGACTGCCTCGCCTCCCAAATTGGTTCTCTAGCTCAGATTTATCGCCAAAGCCCCAGACCTGTACAGTCAGCTGTCTACTGAATAGCTATTGTTTGTTGATAATAATGGCAACAACTCTGCCATTAACTTCACAAACTTTTTTTGTGAAAACCTGGAATCGGGTACAATGGCATGTCCATCAAAACGTTCTCTCCGGGAGTTGTGTGATGGTGGTGGAAGTGGTTAGGTGCTGGCTCTGAGCACTATGAAGTAAACTTAAAGATGCTGCAACTATCATTTACTGAGTACCCACCCTGTGTCAGGCACGGTGCCTGGTGCTTTACAATCACTCTCTTGCAACAACTCCGTGAACGGAAGTTATTCTTCCCATTTCACAGATGAAGAAACAAAGGTTTTGAGGGTAACTTCCCTAAGCTTACCAATTACACAATCAGCATGACAAAGCAGGGATCAAATTTTGGCCTATTTCCAAGTTATGCTGTTTTGTTTTCTGCTTTGAAACTCCACTCCATGGCTTTAGTAGTCTTGAGTTCTTTGCCTGTTTTGTACAATGCAGTCTCACTGTAGCCTACCTACTAGGGTACCGATAGGGTTCTAAGAAAGAATTCTCAAATTATCAGAAAACCAAGGTTTTATGTTTTGGTTTTGGTTTTAAATTGAGTTAGTTCAGTACTACTTTACCGCAGCCTTACAAGTAATTCTCAAAATTCACTGGCCACAAAAATTTAACCCAGTCTGTAGAACATTAGTCTATCAATTTTCCTTGCCTAACCAGTTCTTCTATAGTTGTTCTCTACCTTACTAGGCTAAGAAAATGAAATAATTTGCCAACAGGCACTCTTAAAAGTCTCTCAAAGATACTAATTCTCAAACTATCAAACCAAGGGGAATAGAGAAAGGCACGGCAAAGTATGTTGACTCTTTTTAAAATCTACTCGCTGGTTTTCTTTACTATCCACTGCACTGTCTGACTTTTTAAAAGTCCTTGGGCAGGCTTCCCTGGTGGCGCAGTGGTTGAGAATCTGCCTGCCAATGCAGGGGACACGGGTTCGAGCCCTGGTCTGGGAGGATCCCACATGCCGCGGAGCAACTAAGCCCGTGTGCCACAACTACTGAGCCTGCGCGTCTGGAGCCTGTGCTCCGCAACAAGAGAGGCCGCGATAGTGAGAGGCCAGCGCACAGCGATGAAGAGTGGCCCCCACTTGCCGCAACTAGAGAAAGCCCTCGCACAGAAACGAAGACCCAACACAGCCATGAATAAATAAATAAATAAATAAATAAAACAAAAAAACACGCACACGATGTTAAAAAAAAAAAAAAAGTCCTTGGGCAAAATCCTTATATTTGTAACTGTCTTAATGCACATTACAGATCCTCTCAGCCGCACACTGATGCACAATGAAATCTAGGAAGAACACTGTTGCCAGTGCTTAGGTTCTGACACTTAAAAAAGCAGTTAACTTTTGTAAAATAGTAATACTAGCGATGATGATGATGATGATGATGATGATGATGATGATGATGATGATGATGATGAAGGAGCAGGAGGAGGAAGAGGATGAGAAGGAAGAGAAAAAAACAAACAGCAAAAGGCAAAGTTCAAAGGACAATTTAAGGAGCTGTCAAAGAAAAGGGAAAAGAGAAAAGCAAATGGCAGGCAGTCTCTGGCCTTAATCAGCTCACATTTTTTAATCGACCTGATGTTCCTTGTTTCCTACTGTCTTCCCCCTTACAGAATCATCACAGAATTGTACCACCAATACAGATGAAAAAGTTACTCCACTTTTCCTTGCAAATTTAATTTATTGAGCTTTCCTGATGCCTGATTTAATGTTTAATAGTTAATTTTTCAAATTCACTAAATGCACATTTTTAGATAAACTTATGCAGAAGCAATGACCCACAGCACTTTCTTCCCTATTTTCCAGATAGTATTCATAAGAAATCAGAGGGCTAGGGACAAAGAGATCACACAGTAGTATTTTGCAATACTCTAGTGTGCAATATGAAGCAATGAGAATTCCAAACATTTTAGTTAGGATTTGGAAAAAGAGGAAAATATTAAAATCAAAATGATTCAAGAGTAAATAAAAATTTTCCTATGTGTTTAAATGTGTTGGAGGGAAAAATGGTAAATCATCACATATTTGCTCCAGTGTAGGAACAATCTTACAACTTCCACCTAAATGTTTTTAGGTACTGGTTGAGCTAGGTCCTAAAACTACTCCAAGTGGAAACTCAGGACACAGGAAAACATAAGGAACAAAAGGAAATGATTTTTAACTGCCAAAGGCAGATTTTTTTGCACAATGATTGGAAGGAAAGTTGCAACCCTGAGGAGGATCTTTTACCTTCTCACATGGCAATAGACAGATAGCAAGGCTGTATGTAAGTCTTGCAGACTTCCTTAGTCATCAGGGGACCCTACACACCATAGAGGTCTACCCTTTAAATACCTAAGCACAGGGGACCACAGGAAGTCTAAAAGGAAGGTGGCTGAAGGTATTCTTAAAAGTGCATTTTTTTTTCTTTTTGGAGGGCTGTATGAGTTGAAATGTTTATTTATATTTATGATAAATACTGATATATGGACTAATCTGTTTCTTCTATTTACTTAGCTTTTACTTTTCTTGTATATTTCCTTTCCTCTCATCTATCAGGGTAAAGAATATATATTCTATTTCCATTTTTACATGCTTATCAACATTTTAATAAATATATTTAATGCAGCAAATCAATATTTCTAGTTTGTAGATATGTTTCTTCCTAAATGAGGCTTCCCTGGGATGGGCACAGCAATGTGCCTTGAAAGTCAATATAATTCAAAACACCAGTTTTTAAACGTTAAGAAAATTAAAAATCCTGCACATATATGTGTCTTACTTTTAAAAATAAAGGTTGGATCTCAGCCATACTCTAAACACTAGAATACTTGGATCTAGGAAAGGAAAATAAGAGAAAGAGGACTCACTGACAAAATGCTGATAAGCTGCAATGCCCTTTCAGTAACTCAAGACCAAAAACCAAAAGATGATGCCAGGATCAGGGGTAAAAAAAAGGGAAGTGGCTGAATAACAAAGTATCTGAAATTCGGCTTAAGAAAAAGGACATAACCAGGCAAAAAGCTACGCATGTAAAGAATAGGAAGGTAATACGGCAGGAGTGGAAATGGCTATTAGTAAGGATGGAGGCATTGTGGGTGATTTTTTTCTCTTTTTGCAAATTTCTTTTTAATGATGGTTATACTGTGTTTTCAATTTTAAAAAAGAACCCAAAAAGGGGGGGGGGGAGCAGTACAGGAAAACACACCGTGGGAACAGAGTCATGCACACAGATGTTTTGCGTAAGCTGCATTTTCAGAGACATCTGCCTTTGTACAAGACTTGAGAAAGTAAAGCTGTCGTCAACAAGTTCTCTGAAGTGACGGGTGGGGCCTGAGAGAAAGTGAGCTGTGAAGAAACCAACAATTAGTACCCTTAGGGCTGAGAAACCCACAGTTTCTTAGATTAAGTTCCTCATTTATGAGCCACCTCTCTGCCCAAAATGCTTTGCCATCAGCAATGTCTGCTACTCAAACAAGGAGGACTCAAGCTGCCCATATGTCTCCACTCAAGTGATGTGAGGTTCTTTGTCAGCAGCACCACTCAGCTCTTTGCAGAGAGAGGCTATCTCTCTGTGGTAGAAGAGATAGGGCACAACCTACTGTATAAAAATCTGAGTGGGAAGCAAGCTTCCCTACTCCTCCCTTCTTGCTTCAATTCCAAATAAAAATGTTTATCATGTACAGAAAAATTCATGTAAAAGCAAAGATAATACACTTGTTCCACCGCCTTGCTTTGCTGTATGTTAAACTTTACTTCTGTTTAATGAGATGAATATTCCTAGGTCTGTATTGTTTGCTTTTTTGTGTGTGAGGCACTGAAAGGAGAGTCCGTTGACACTGCTTTTTATAGTGTCCGCTCTAACACCATGTACAGAGTATTTAATAAATGTGATCTGAAAATGACAACAGAAACAATGCTGAAGACTCAAGCACATTTCGGAGGATAATAAAGTATGAAAGTCACTCACTGTAAAACCTCTTCTCTGGTGTTTGTGTGTACATAGGGTGTGTGAGCCCTGAGGTCTGCAACACACATCACAGGGAGAGCCTGCCTTACTTGTTCTTTGCAGCCTCCAATCATGCCTGATGCAAGTGGGGAACTTCTATTCACAGAAGAACTTTCAACTTACTTGCAAAGTTCTTACAAAGTTTTTATTTGTTATCCTTTCTTGAACTTCCCTTTTCTGAGAAGTTGGGTGTGCTGTGTGGGTTACTGTCCTACATCTGCCTTCTGAGTGAGTTTACTACAAAAGATTTTAGAGACCTCTTGTTCAAGCACAGTAGCCTCTTCTAGGTCCTATATGAGCTCCCCTTACTGCTAACTTGACAATGGAGCTGATAATCTGTATTTATATAAATTTGTTTGGATAAAGCTACCCAAACTGCTAATATAATCTTTTTTTAAAAATATTTATTTATTTATTATTTATTTTGGCTGTGCCGGGTCTTAGTTGCGGCATGTAGGCTTCTTAGTTGCAGCGTGCGGACTCTTAGTTGCGGCATGCATGCAGGATCTAGTTCCTCGACCAGGGATGGAACCTGGGCCCCCTGCATTCGGGAGTGTGGAGTCTTACTCACTGGACCACCAGGGAAGCCCCTATAATCTTACTATATGGTGAAAGAGTTAAGAGGGAGGGTCAAAGTAAACATGGGGAGAGGTAAGCAGGTCATAGATCTGAAGGGTCTTATATTACTTGCCAAAGAATTTGGACTTTACCCTGAGGATAACAGAGATCCATAGTTTGCATTTCTAGAAAGCTTCCTCCAACTACAGTATGGAGAATGGATTGGAAAGGGTTGAGACTTAGAAATAGGGAGACAGATGTTACTTTAGTGTTTCAGGCAAGAAGGAGAGAAGGGTAGTCTGATCTGAGCTAATGGGAATGAAGAGAAGATGGATATCTTGGGGATATTCATCTAGTTTACTTTCTGGTACCAATGGAAAATTTACTCTGTAAAGAAATTCAAATTCTAAGAAAAAATCTGAGAGAGAAAGCTTTGATATGGGTCAATTCCTTGCAATCAAAGAATGTCTTTTTCTTTGCACCTCCTGACTCTTCAGACAGATCTTTTCCTTTAACAAATCCCAATGCTTTACAGACTCTCACGCAAGAGGGTCAAAAAAGAAGTCTTATTGACATGGACATTAACTTTCATACCACCTGCTTCTGTCCAAACTTTTCTCAAAATAGGTTTTTTTCACCACCTCAACTTTCTCTTAAGTTTTACTTTACTAATCCTCAGATTTGGAGATCAAATTTGCCTTAACCTATCTGCCAGCTGACAGCCAATCATCCTGCACAAGCCAGGGAAACTTACAGGCAATTCTTCCTCACGTCACTTTGTTATCACACATGTCTAAATCATTTCCTGCCAGGCACCAAACTTCCAGCATCAAGGAAGAACAGCTGAAGAGAATACTTTTACACAAAGGACTTCCCTCCTTCCTAATCCCCTACTCAACGGATATGACAGTATACAGATGATACAGTCAGGGCTCAACCTAAATGGAAGATAGTGCAGCTAAGTTGTGAAACCACCATTTTAAACCAATCATAAAGAAAGCAAGGTTAATTGTCTGCACATAATAACAAGCAAAAAAATGAATCAGAAACCTGAGGCCAACTTCAATCAAAAGAAGGCAAGTGAATTTTACAAATTTATCTGTATTACATTAGAGTAGGACATCAGTGAAGAACTGCTGAGCTGGTAATGCTAAATCTCTTTGGCTCTCAGCTAAATTAAGTCACCCATTATTAAAGACTATCTATGAGAAGGCAGTTCTCATAGATAATTAATTTCCCCACCGCTAAAATCTGTAGTTGTGTAAAACATAGCTCTGGAGAACTTAGAAAGAATTTATATTAAACATTAACCACAGGATATCCAGAGGAAAGGACCGAAATAAACCTGGGGAATATACTTAAATCACAGTAAAGTTGCCATGTTATAAAAGCCAACTAACTTTTCTTCTTATTTCTCTTCTGTTAAGTGGGATCATAACACTAAATAAGATGTTGGAGTGAAAGATGATTAAAAATGTGATGAGGTGGCTGTATCAAACCTTTCTTCGTTGTCTTGGGGAAGACAGTAGGGGCACACCTGGCCAGGACTCAGCTGACCAGGGTTTTTTTTTTTTTAAATAAATTTATTTATTGATTGATTTATTTTTGGGTGTGTTGGGTCTTCGTTTCTGTGCGAGGGCTTTCTCTAGTTGCGGCAAGCGGGGGCCACTCTTCATCGTGGTGCGCGGGCCTCTCACTGTCGTGGCCTCTCTTGTTGCAGAGCACAGGCTCCAGAAGCGCAGGCTCAGTAGTTCTGGCTCACGGGCCTAGTTGCTCCGCGGCATGTGGGATCTTCCCAGACCAGGGCTCGAACCCGTGTCCCCTGCATTGGCAGGCAGATTCTCAACCACTGCGCCACCAGGGAAGCCCGACCAGGGTTTTCTAATCTCTCTTTACATATGGTTTGGTGCCTTTGAGTCAGTTTTAGCACTTTAGGCAGATTCTCTATTTACAAACAGAAGGTTAGTATCTCACCTGCTGCAGGGAAACATGTAAAGGTAGAGAGGAAAAAGCATGGAACTGACAGTCAGGTGACCTAGAGTTCTTGCTCTGTCACCAATGAATTGTATAATATGGCCTGAGACAATCGGACCTCAATTTCCTCATTCAACATTATAAACTCTTAAGTTTGTGATTTTAGGAGATTACCACTAGGAACCTTAAAATCATTCCATTAGTTCAAGATGAGATCACCATATTCCTATAGTATTAAACAGTCAAAAATACCAACTAGGTTTTTCACAGCAGAAGAGGTAACTCTCAAAGAATGCCCCTAAAGGGTTATGTCACAATGGGCTGGATGCCTCTGCAAATGTGATGTTAAATCCTATAGGTTTCTGCTCAGTAACCAAATGGTTAATCTGTCCACTGGATTCCTGATTCCACTGGAAAATTTTTCTGCAAATGGAATCCCATCCCTCCCCCACTCCAGTGTTGATCAATTAAAAAAGAAAAGGATGAAACGGCTGCTTGAGTCGTTTTACACTCATAAAAGAGGGTACAAGTTGCCTGCCTGAGCTAAAAGGTGGTGTACTGGAGTCACCCGAACTGGCCATATTACTGATTCACTTGGCCCTCTAGAAAGCCATTCTACCTCTGAGTTTCTCCATTTGTAAAACAGGATTAGTTCTATCTATCCTGTCTCACATGCTTAGGGATAAAATATCCTTTCTTCCTAGTTGACAAAAGTTTGTGCAAGCTTTCTAAAAAGTATCAAGTACCAGAATTATATAAATACAAGTTATTATCCTAAAGTACATGAAGCTTAGGCTTTACCTTTTAAATTCTGAATAAATGTTAACTGTTGGTCAATGAAATAGAAAAAGAAACCACCCCCTAGGCATATTTTTTTAAAAATAAATTTATTTTGTTTATTTATTTATTTATTTTATTTTTGACTGCGTTGGGTCTTCATTGCTGCATGCGGGCTTGCTCTGGTTGTGGTGAGTGGGGGCTACTCATCGTTGTGGTGCGCGGGCTTCTCACTGCGGTGGCTTCTCGTTGCAGAGCATGGGCTCTAGGCACGCGGGCTTCAGTAGCTGTGGCGCGCGGGCTCAGTAGTTGCGGCTCGCGGGCTCTAGAGCACAGGCTCAGTAGTTGTGGCACACGGGCTTAGTTGTTCCGCGGCATGTGGGATCTTCTCGGATCAGGGCTTGAACCCGTGTCCCCTGCATTGGCAGGCGGATTCTTAACCACTGTGCCACCAAGAAGTCCCATGGGCATGTTTTCATATGGAATGAACTCCTGGCTTCTTTCTGAAGTGATTCACTTTAGCTTTTAAAACAATTTTTTGGTTTAGCGCATAAAACCTTTTAACCCAAGGAGCAGCTGGAAAAAAGCATCTCTACATATAAGCAGAACTAAAATAGTGCCCCTATTTCTTTAAATATAATTGTAACATTAGTAATGAAGACCAGCTAAGGTCATTCTACTGTCTTTTTCCACATTAGCCAAGTCCACACCTCGCTATATTTAGACAAGGTATGCATACCCCACTAAAGATAGGAGACTCAGTCCTAGGCTTAGGGTCAGAACGGTGGGGTTATTACCTCAGCTGAGGGGGAAAGACACTAAGAAAGAAAACCTATATTGATGCATTCCTTGGCAACCAATAGAACAACCAATGCTCAATTTTATCTCACTGTGAACAGATGTATAATCTCTAGTATGCATAGAACAATCTCTACCATACATAACTCCAGCACAGTCATGACTAAAGCAAAGCAGTGAATATCATTCAGATAACTCGCTCGCCAGGATTGCTCACCATGCCTTAGCCAAAGAGCTGCCTAGGTCAACAGGGTAAAATATTCAGCCGTTTGATCTCTTGGGAACTGGAACAAATGGGTTTTCAACTCGGGAATCCCCACTATGTCAAAAACACCAGGGTCTGACTGGTAGAGTCCTCTAGCAGTGTCCAGCTGACAGCCTCTTGGATCCATCATCCAGCAAAGGAAGAACCAAATGGGGACAAAATTGACTTATGTATTTTAAAAAGCTTATGGAACATGGATTTTATAATAAAGACTGTGTTGAACTGAGTCAGGGACATGGTAATGCAGGTAATGAAGGAACCTGCTTGGGTGGATATATTCTGTAATGGGTCCCTAAACCTGGGGTCAAAAGAAAAAGTCTGAGGAAAATATCTTAAAGAAAAACACAATTGCCCTCAACAGAAAGCTAAGAAAACCCCAATAACAATCAGATGTTTTTGGTACCTCCCCAACTGTGAGGTGAAAAAAAATTAAATACATTTAAAGAATTCAGTAAACATGCTTCTGAAACATAAGTATAACAAATAGAAATCTATTTATCTTCATTCAAAGGAAACTGCACATTGCAATTATGAACATTTCCACTGCAGGAAAGATAAGCAGATGTTGGATGTTTTCCCAACGTTTTTTTCAGTGTCACTGAAGAGGCATTTTTTTCAGATTAATGGTTAATGCTAAAAAGGCAACATTTTGAATGTTGTTTTTTCTCTTCCTATATACTTTAACATTTCTACAGTGACATATTTAACGAACAGTCAGCAAAGAGAAAACAACTACACATACAGCTTATACAGTATACTTGTATATTCATTTTCCAATATTTACTTCTAAACTAAAAGCAACATAGAAAAATATTTTAAATAGTGTGAATTCTGAAAAAAACTCCATTCTCTGTTTCCTCTGCATTAAAATCCTACTTAATGAAAAATAACTACATCTAAATATTCTCAATTGACACTGAAAAACTGAATCCTCTTGTAGGACAAAATTCTAGGATGTAAATAAATAAGCTTTTTTAAAGGGTGTTTAATTTCTAAGAGAGATAAACTGGTCTGAGTTTTCTCATGGCTTTATATGCAAAACGCAGATTTTTTTTTTTGCCAAATAGGCACTGGATTAAGGCCTAAATAAATGAATTACGTGAGGTGGCAAGAAAGCAAAAATGGCACATAAAACTTAATTGCTCACACTTCTAAAAATTTGTAACTATACGCTGTAGGCTGCAGAAACTGGTCTTGAATAGCAAAGAATGGTTTAATGGGTTGGAGAATACTTTGACTCTCAGTGCACAACACATTAAATAGCACACTCATTCCACTAAATATCTAAGCCCAGGGCAGTCGTCCCCAAACTTCTCAACAAGCTCTTTATAATTTAATAAGAATCTGGCTTAAATGTATTTAGAAATTCTAATTCTTCTCACGACTTTTACTTCAAATAACAACTTTAAGTTATTTCTGCCTTCCTGGATATAGTTCAAAGCACCAGAAATACTTTACCCCAGTACTGCTTCTCTTTTCACTCACCACACAGGTTGTGACTATTTGCTGAGGAACACAAACATTCAGGCTTTACAGTAATATTCCAAGTCTTCTTTAGCAAAGCAAATACCATTCTTGGAATATCTACTCCAAGGTTATTAGAGAGAGAGAGAACTCAAAAGGCTGCATAATCCTTCTCAATAGAGAGAAAATGGTAGTTCAAAATCTTTCATTGTGGGGAAATGAGTGATTGAGTGATTGCTTAAAAATGGATAAATGAATCTCACCGGGAAGGTCAAACAGCTTAAAAACACCTTACTTAATTTCTAAGTCAAATGCCTAAAATAGTCTATTCCAGGTTCTTAATTTGGGGTGAGGGGAAGGGCATTACATTCCTTTGAGAATTTGATTAAAGTTATGGCTTTTTCCTGCAGAAAAATAAATGTACTAATAATATATACACCCACCTTTGCATATCATTTCATTGTATTCATGAACATAGTTTAAAACTCTGGATTAAAGGAACCTTGTAGTTGCCCTCAGGAGACTATGAGCAACTGGGAATTAACAGTCCTCCGACCCCCTCTCCCCCACCTCATCTTTTAGCAGACAACAACTCAGCTTTAACAAGAGGCAAACACTGAATGATTGGTGCTTGGATTTAACTTTGAAACCAGAGGAACAGATAAGGCCTGGGGTTTTCTAAGGGTCTTCTATTAATACTTTGGACTCTTGCCATTCTAAAGCACGCAAAAGGCAAATCCTATGAAAAGGCCCCCTTACCTGCCCCATAACGCTGCCTCCTCTCCTCATTTCTGGAAATCCCTCTATAATAAACTTGCTTATATCACAAAGATTCCCAAGCATTAGGTGAAAGTTCACTTACTGAAGCCCTGCAGTACAAGATATAACAGAATTTCAGTACAATAAAGGATTTTGGACAAGATTTTGAAATTCATTAAAGTCAAATCTGACCAGCAAATGAGGTTTTACATTTCCTAAACCTGCTGAATACTCCAGAATTTTTTAATAGCTACCCAGAGCATGCCATTTCATGTAGCATGCCATTACTGTACTTATATTCTAACAGTGTGAAAAATCCAAGATCACCAATACATTAAACACTGCTTTATGTGGTAGTGATTTAGCATGAAGGAAATGACTAGATTTAGAGCTTTTCTGAGCTTATGATTTTATAATCCATGCTACATGGGAGAGGAGATTAAATGCAAGGTATAAGTGTTACTGTAAAGGCTAATGTTTATGTAAGTTAACAATCCTTATCTATTTTTTTTTTTAATTAATTTATTTATTTATGGCTGTGTTGCGTCTTCGTTTCTGTGCCAGGGCTTTCTCTAGTTGTGGCAAGCGGGGGCCACTCTTCATCGCGGTGCGCGGGCCTCTCACTATCGCGGCCTCTCTTGTTGCGGAGCACAGGCTCCAGACGCGCAGGCTCAGTAATCGTGGCTCACGGGCCTAGTTGCTCCGCGGCATATGGGATCTTCCCAGACCAGGGCTTGAACCCGTGCTCCCTGCATTGGTAGGCAGATTCTCAACCACTGCGCTACCAGGGAAGCCCCTTATCTATTTTTTTAAAAAAATTAATTTATTTTTGTCTGCGTTGGGTCTTTGTTGCTGCGCGCGGGGCTTTCTCTAGCTGTGGCGAGCAGGGGCTACTCTTTGTTGCGGGGCGCGGGCTTCTCATTGCGGTGGCTTCTCTTGTTGTGGAGCACGGGCTCTAGGCGCGTGGGCTTCAGTAGTTGCAGCACTCGGGCTCAGTAGTTGTGGCTTGTGGGCTCTAGAGCGCAGGCTCAGTAGTTGTGGCGCATGGGCTTAGTTGCTCCGCGGCATGCGGGATCTTCCCAGACCAGGGCTCGAACCCGTGCCCCCTGCATCGGCAGGCGGATTCTTAACCACTGCGCCACCAGGGAAGCCCCAACAATCCTTATCTACTGTTATTATGTCCATAAATGCAGTGGTCTCATATTGTTTAGATTATTTGTCATACCTAAAAAATTGATTTATACATTTATACCAAATGTCTATACTTCAGTTTGTGGCTCAAAAATTTATCAGTTTCCTGACCATTTTCTCTAAAATAGCACTCCTTCTCCCAGGTTACTTTCCATCTTTTTTGTCCTGCTTTATTTTTTCTTTATAGCCATATCATCAGCTGATTATTTACAATAGTTTATTTACATTCTGGAATGTAAGTTCTAAGAGCTGAGAGTTGGTCTTTTTGGATCATTCCCAGTGCCTAGAACATTGTAGGTGATCAATACATGAATGAACAGGTATTTACTAAGTGGAGATACAAAATTAATTGGAGGCAAATATAGCACAGTAAAAAAGCATGAGATATAAAGAAGACTTGGATTTTAGTCACCGCTCTTACATTTATTAATTATATAACCTGAATAAGTCATTTAATCTCTTTGAACGTCAATCTCTTTCCTTTAAAATGATGCTAAAATATTACTACAAAGGGTTATTTGCAAGGGTTATAGGAAATAACAGCAGTAAAAACTTGTTGCAGATATTAATGATTCTATACCAGCAGTTATTCTTGGAAAATTGGCAGAAAATTCTGTAAAACAGATCAATCTTAAGAAAGCAAGTTATTCTGTCACCTTATCTTCGGTCTTGCAGAACTGTAGAGGCAGAATGAAGTAGTGAGAAAGCACAGCATTACAAGGGATGGACTTGAACCTCGCTTACCAGCTGGCTGACCTTGAGAAAATCTCTTAACCTCTCTGAGGCTTACTTTTCTTATGTACAAAATGTAGGGGGAAATGCTACCTCAAAAGTGTAATTGTTCGAACTAAATGTTACGTTAATTGTGAAAGCACTTTTTAAACTTTGACACAGAATATGTATTTTTAGTTAAATCAATTAATTACCTTTCCTTAAAGAAAATCCTAACCTTGTTTGTTCCACCAGCCAAATGGAAGGAAATATTATTCCAGAATGTGCTCACATGAACTATGGGCAGAAGTATACATACTCCCAATTCTTGCTGCAAGTTCTCCAACTGTGGTGACAGGATGGAACAGAACATGAAAAGACAGAAAAGGAAGATACAGAATGGAAAGAGAAAACAGAGGTTCAAATAGACACAAATAAGTAGCAAAGAACAAGCAGCAAGTAGAATAAGTAGCAAAGTTCTGATCAACATTGAGTATATCTGATTTTTTTTCTTCTTTTTTTAAGTTTTTGATGTGGACCATTTTTAAAGTCTTTATTGAATATGTTACAATATTGCTTCTGTTTTATGTTCTGTTTTTTTTTTGGCCAAGAGGCATGTGGGATCTTAGCTCCCAGACCAGGGATCGAACCCGCACCCCCTGGATTGGAAGGGGAAGTCTTAGCCACTGGACCGCCAGGGAAGTCCCGAGTCTCTATTTAATTTCATATCCCAAGGTCAGGGCCCACGTCATGGACGTGCGATCTGTGCAGCTGCACAAGGTCGGTGCTTGAAAGGGGCTTGCACTTGATTCAATGCTCTGCTGTTGCTGTCTTGAAATTCTGAATCCTTTTCAAACAGGGGGGCCCACATTTTCATTAGGTACTGGGCCCTGCAAATTATGTAGCTAGTCCTGCTCGCAATCTTTCCACTAGGCTAGAGGACAGGATAATAGCTTACAATCTTAATGACTGCATACAAGGACCACTACTAACTTAAAGGACAATCACTAACAAGTAGACTTTTAATCAGGTTGGTGATCACATATTTGTAGTACCTAAATTCTGAAGTTAACAAAATACTTAGTAAAAGCCAATTTAATTAAAAAGCAGTAGACCAAATTAGAAATGCAAATATTATTTGCCTTTCCCATTTTTGTGGTCTATCACGTCCTAATAACAGGCCAAACGGTGATGTCAGCAAATGAAGTACCTGAATCTAACCTAACTGACGTTTCATTCTGAAACCCAACAAAAAAGACCCCAGTGATTGTGGATTACCTTCAGTTTTTGATTTAATATCTGCTACCTTACAGTACGCAGAGCAGAGTGACAGTGCCACAGAAATCATCTCTGAAGTGAAAGCCCTAACACAATCCAGTTCAATTAAAGCACACCCTTTAAATAAAGTTTTGTTTCTTTCCTGCTCCTGTGGACTGAGAGACAGCTGGTGGCTTTTCTTTGATTGAAGCTGAAAGGCTGAAGCTGATGAACTGAACATTTCCCGTGCAGCAAATTCAATTTTTGATGCCTGCAGGCCAAAAAGATACTTTTCCCCCTTAAAGCCACACTCACCCCACATTGGTCCATTTTGACCTTTGGACTCCTTATCAGTCACCTTCAGTCTCCGACAGTAGTTGGACTGGCCAACCCACAGAGGTCCACTCTCCAGAGAACAAAGGCTTGCTATGTAAAAGAGATGAGCTGTGGGCAGAGATATCATCTGCAGAGAAGGTGCTGAACTCATCCTCTGTGTTTCAGCAGCATGTCCAGGACTGCTGCCACTACAAAAAAGTGAAACTTCACCCCAAAACTTTCTCCGCCTGTGATTTAAACACACACCTTCATTAAGGAAGGAGCTCGGTTTCAGACAGAGGCAGGCAACCAATACTACTGAATCCAGCATGTAAATGTGGCCTGCATTCTAACATTCCTTTCTCCTTCCCATCTTTTTTCTTTAAGTCTGCCAGAAGCCCCTCTGAGTACTATTTAGATCTGCAGGGACATTCAAAGTAAGACTCTTTAAGAGCTTTAAGAAATACATACACTCTTGGGCTTCCCTGGTGGCGCAATGGTTAAGAGTCCGCCTGCCAATGCAGGGGACACGGGTTTGAGTCTGGTCTGGGAAGATCTCACGTGCCGCGGAGCAACTAAGCCTGTGAGCCACAACTACTGAGCCTGCACGCCACAACTGCTGAAGCCCATGAGACACAACAAGAGCCTGTGCTCCACAACAAGACAAGCCACCGCAATGAGAAGCCCGCGCACGGCAACCAAGAGTAGCCCCTGCTCGCCACAGCTAGAGAAAGCCGGCATGCACCAACAAAGACCCAATGCAGCCAAAAATAAAATAAATAAATAAATTTATTTAAAAAAAGAGAAATACATACACTCTTCTCCTTTCTCCTATATTCAATATTCAAATAGCCTCAAAGATGAAAACTTTTTTTCAAGATTTTAAACGGCTTGTTCCCTAAAAAGTTCACCTCCTCAACTTGGAGAAATATACCCACTGCTTCCTATAAACAAGATGAGGAAATTCTAACTTTGTAAGTATAGTTACAAGCATTAACAAACTAATGTATATGATCATCGTTTAAAATTTCAGTATCCTTAATAAGATAGAACTTTGAGAAATCTCAGTGATGCTTAACACTTCCTAAACAGAAAACAATGAAATGTTCAAGGTTAATTTGCTGCAGGACCCTAGGTAAGTGTCAGTTATCTTTTGGCTCAGAAATCTCTAAGTCAAAAATGGTGATGATTTTAGAATAAAATAAAAACATGGGGAGCAAACCTAAATTCACAAACACTACAGATATATTCAACACCATCTCGGGATAATTAATTTCTTCATCTTATCAATGCACTATTATTTCATCTTTCCATAAGTTCTACTCAAATAGCTTACACATTTTCCATCAGTGCTTGGGTATGAAAGCAATTCCTGATAGGAAAGACAAATAAGGATCAGCTTTTCTGGGTCTCCAACTGGTTCAGATGAATTGAAGGATAAAATTGTATCTACCTTGATTTTATTTTTATTTATTTATTTATTTATTTTTTAAAGATTTATTTATTGATTGATTGCTATGTTGGGGCTTCGTTTCTGTGCTAGGGCTTTCTCTAGTTGCGGCAAGTGGGGGCCACTCTTCATCGCGGTGCGCGGGCCTCTCACTATCGTGGCCTCTCTTGTTGCGGAGCACAGGCTCCAGACGCGCAGGCTCAGTAGTTGTGGCTCACGGGCCTAGTTGCTCCACGGCATGTGGGATCCTCCCAGACCAGGGCTCGAACCCTTGTCCCCTGCATTAGCAGGCAGATTCTCAACCGCTGTGCCACCAGGGAAGCCCCTTGATTTTATTTTTTATTATTTTATCAGCACTATGAAAATGAATTACTAAAATTGTTGGTGGGAGTGTAGACTGGTACAACATTTCTGGTGAGCAAACTGGCAATCTATATCAAAAACTCTAGAAATATGTATACCCTTTGGTCTAGCAATTCCAGAAATGAGTTTTAGGGTATTTCCTTCAGGGACATGTGTAAAGATTTAGGCACAAGGATATTCATTCAGTGAGGCTTTGTTTATAACTGCAAAAAACTGAACACAATCAAAATGTGCAACAACAGGGCAGACAGAATTCAGTTCTATGGAAAACAAACAACTCTCAAAAAGGATATGAAAGAAACTCATTTGAGGACAATGACAGGATGTTCCCAATATGCTAAGAGAAAAAAAAAAAAAGAAAAACAGAGTACAAAGCAAACGATAGAGGACAATCCCATTTTTAAAAGTATATACATACATAAAATAAATAAATAAATAAATAAATAAATAAATAAATAAAAGTATACACATACATAGAAATGCCTGGATGGTACTAACAGTAAACATATTTGGGAGATAAGAATAAGGATAATGCTTTTGGGGGAGAGGAGGAATGCCTCAGTGTTTTCTGTTTTTTCTATAATAAACACGCATTATCTGCAATATTAAAAAATAACCAATACTTTTTGCTTTGTTGATTTTAAGTACCAGTAAGACCAGTTCCATTAAAAAAAAAAAATCACTCACCCAGGACACGTTCACTTTTAAGCTGAGTGGGTGGTAAAGAATGAGATATTATCAACTTTACTGTGTATAAGGTAGACAGGCTTTTTAAAGCAAAAGAGATTCTCCATTTGAAAAATTTCCTCAAATGGATTTGTAAGACTGCCATAAAGAGGAGCACTGATATTCCATATTTATTGGTTGATTTTGATTTTAGTTGAGGAAGAGACTAGATGTTATCATTTCTTTAAAAAGCATAATAAACATTCTTACGACACTATCATTTTCTGACAAACGGGGCATATGGCCTTGCTGAGAACTTCTCCAAGTGTGTAAAATGGCAAGAAAGAATTCTAGCAGTGTGAGCATAGTGGCGGACTACCAAGATAACTGACACTGACCACAGGCGAGACACAAAAGTGAACAGGCCCCAACTCATGAATAGCCAGGACTAAGGTAGGTTCTCAACGGATATACTCAAGTATATTTCCAAGGAGGTAAGTAATAAAGTATGATTAAAACAACAATGGCTTTCAATCTTTTAAGTTAGAGAGATGATAACTAGCCAGTCTACAATCTTCAGTTTTTCTTTAACTCTGAAAAAAAATTACACTGGGTTTAAATTCATTTAGTTAGAATCACTAAATGGAAATAAATACAGTCTCAGTTTGGCATTTCTCTCAGTGCAGGAGAGTATAATAAGGCACAATCTGCTAAATTTTTAGTAGCTGCAGTAACTCTTCTTTGAATCAATATTGTTAAACTATCATTTGGGCATTTATATAGTTCTTGGTCTTTATTGATATATAATTATAGGCTTACTTACGTATGTGTAAAAGATCCCCCTGTCCACTAGGATGGTTTCCATGTCTACTTAAACTAAGGAGCTATACATTGCTTATACAACTCTAAATAAGATGAGCCATTAATTGACAACCAGGCCATTAAACTGGTAGCCAAGCCATTAAGAACAAAATCAGCACACCCTTCCCCTTATAGCTCACTCCACTGGAAATATTACAAGCCCTCTGTGCCATGGGAACCACCTTGCCTACCACATGGTGCTAATGTAACAATATCTAGAGCTATGCACCTGGAGAAAGCAGGGAATGAGGTTTTGCTTTGGATTACTTGAATGTTTCTTTCTTTCCTCCCTCCTTCCCTCCTTCCTTTCTTTCTTTTAACCATAAAGCCACTAGCAGATAGTTTAATGATTTCTGTTCTTATGCTGCCTATGGGGATTTCACACTGCGCTACCAACCACTGGTACTAATTCAACAACAGCCTTGTAAAATTGGCAGCCTTCCTAAATAAGCTATGTAAAGCCTGCAAATGCTGGTTACTGTGCTGTGTAGTCAGTGGGTACTCGATAAAAACGCGATTAAAATTCTGCCCACATGATATATCCCAAATATGCTCATACCTATTCTCTAAAGAACATTATCAGTCTATACAAAAGTATTTCTGGATTCTCCTTCTTACCACAAATGATTAATAGCAGTCATTCACTGAAAACTATCTGTAATATGGCCATGACATCTGCCATATTAGTCTTCCTTTTCTCTCACCACTCAAGTACCCTTTACCTCTGCTTATACAGATAAGACATTTAAGAGGGCCAGAAATAAAGGTCAGCATTCCAGCTCAAATCCTACCATAAAGGCTCATTCACAATAACTTTTTGTCCTCTGAATACCTAAAGCACCAACTGCACCATTCGTCTGCCACTTAGCATGTGCTAAACTGTGTTCTTATTTATCCTTTTATTGATCTGTCTTATATCTCTCAACAGACTGAGCATTCTGACTGCAAGAACCATGTCTTGTATTTCTTTGTAACTCCCATGACAATTATGCATATGATGGAATTTTTACCACCAGGCTGGCGTACCACTCTAATTCTTTCTCCTATACTTTGGCTCATGTCAAAAGGGCAAAAATATTAGCTACCATTTACTGAGTGCTTACTATTTGCAGTACTTTATAAATATTACATTTAATTAACTTAAATGAACTACATTAATATTAATAGACACTATAAGTTCCATTTTATTGATAAGGAAACCAAGGCTCATGGTGGTTTTATGATATGTTGAACATACTGAAAGTCAAACAGCTTACAGGTGGTGAAACTGATTGGAACTCAGGTCTGTGTCATTCCAAACACCAGACTATTACTATCAGCCACAAGAACAAATGACAAGTAAGATAATGAATATGTGACCCAAGACACCTTTTAAGAATTTCTAACTAGAGTATTTAATGAATGGGATACTTTAAGAATTGAGTGTGAGATTTTACTGGGGAGGAATGAGCATCACAGGTGTGGGGTTGATAGAATGATCTATACCAAATCTGGTCAAAGGGACGTCCAAAAAGTTGAGCTTCACACATCGTCTAAATCTATTTCATTCCCCTCCTAGGAAGAAAAATTTACACTGAGAATTTACATTCTCCCATAGATGTCCCAACTTCTCAAACTAAATTTCCCCCCCAAAATAAAGATGATAAAATAATAGGAAGTTAAAATTTTTTGGTGGTCATGAGAATTGGGTATATTTTAGGAGAAACACAGTAATTTAAAGGTACCTGGGACAGAGGAGAGTCCCAAAGAAATGACATCTCTCTTAAGAGCTCTCTGTTATAAGTGATACTTATTTAAAATCAGTGAAGAAAAATCATAAATACTCTCATTCAATTTATTCCTTATGAAGATCAACTGGCTTTTATTACACAAAATTCAAAGAACAACAGAGATGAGATGCACAGATAAGATGCTAAGCTCATAAACCTGATCAGCCTTTTGTTGAGGTACTGAAGGCTTCTTGGGTTGTAAACAGGCCTGCCTATCTGTGGCATGAAGTTTTAAGAATACAGACACCACAGAAGACAAGCGATATGAAGTCTACAATTAGAATTCTCAGGGCTTGAAATGTCCTGTTACGGATCATGAATATCCACATGAATCTTTGTCAATAAACATAAAGTACAAATGACAAAAGTAACATAATCGTTAACTGAAAATTTTATTGTTCTTTCTTATTAACTATCTCATTTGATCTCCACAGTCCCCTGAAATGAGGCAGATATTATTCCCCCCAAAACATAGCAACAATTTGAACCATTTAGCTCATCATCAAAAAAAAAAAAAAAAAAAAAAAAAAAAAAAAAAATCAAATAATTCTATGTCTTCTACATCTGGAAAACTGAACTTACAATTTAAAAAAAACCCACTCTAGTACAGGCTAACACTGAAGTTTCTCTTTATTTGAGAGGAATACAAGCCTCTGGATTCTGTGGCTTTAACAGACACATAACTAATGCCAAATCCCTCAGGTTACTAAAAGGGTCACACCCCTCTAAAAACAGATTAATGCAAAAAACAAGAGTTGCCCAATTTGTGCAACCTGCAAAAAGGAAGTGAGCCCAAATGTGCCCTTTGGTGTGCAGTACTAGCAATTTATTTATAAATCATCTGCTACATCCTTTCCAAATCACAGGAACACCTAAAAAGGCCTTGATGTTTTTAGCACATTTCTTCAAGTTAAATCTAATTATGTTAGTGGAAGCAACATCCTGTATAATTCTAACAATGCAAAGCTAACTCTAACTCTATCTGAAAGTAGTTAAGATACTGATTATTATTATTTTTTTGCTTTCACCTTAGAAATTCAGAAACACTATGTGATAGCATCTACACCACTGTTCTTTAGCCCCAAGGCAATTCTGCACACGGTAATTAAGAAGATTCACATTTACTGGAGAAACCCAAGAAGAGAGGGAGCAAGAGGATCTGTAGTTTAGCCCCTCCATTACTCCAAGGTCCAACAGCTCTTGGAGCCAGAGAATGACAACATCATTAATTATTTGGCTTTGGGCAGTGGTTTCTCAGTGTAAGTCTAAAGAAATTGCCCAATTTCAGGAGTGATTACAGGTGAGCACACAATCCGAAGAACAGTAATTTAGAAAAAAAAATTCAATCAGATTTATCAAAGAAATCTTGCCTTGAGTGCAACACAACCTCGCCATTCCTGTTCATCTTCATTATGCAGAGTTAACTCTTCAGTTAACTGGTTTCCAGTAAGGCCAAATTTGAGAGCTTTTTCCCCCTCTGTTCCAAGCCAATTACTGCTCTACTGACTTCAAAGCAGCACAAGTGCGGATAAAGCCACACAAAGTTATCACTGCTAATGAAAACACAAATGTACCTTTTACTCTGACAATTAACTTCTCCTTCATATTCGAAGGCCATAACACCTAGAAGATTAATTCACTTGATGTAAACTTATTTGAGCACCTTTTAAATAATATTCTACCTTTTAAGGCTATATTACCTATTCAAGGATCAGAAACAAGCACAAAAACAGTACTGATTTAAAATCAAAGAGACATCTCATGCCTTTTAAAAATATTATTATTAGTCTCTTTACCCACCAACGAGAGAAAAAAAGCTCTTAAATCATAAATGAATGCCTGGCTTCAATCACTGAATTATCAATTATTATAATTATGTTCATCCATTTCTGCAGAGGACAAATCTAGATTTTAAAAGTATCATGGACGATAAACACACTTATTCAATAGAACAAGGAAATTTAAGAATTTGAAAGGCAAAACAATTTCATAAAATTATAACATTTGGAGTAGGACTTCTTGGTTCTAGGCTTTTAAAGTACAGTATTTCTGCTAAAGAACTGTTTTAGAGCTAGAAAAAGATGGAAGACTACACCTAAATCATTCAACAAATCATACGTAAGCTGGACAAAGAGAGCACCAAAGATTCAACAAATATTTGAATGAAAAAATCTTAAAATATTAGTAAAACAATTCCAGCAATATGTTAACAAATAATGCGAACAGCGTGAAAGGACAATTCAACTTTTGCAACTCAACGTGTCACTGCATTCCCAGGAAAGGGGGGAAATATTATTCTTCCAACAGATGTCCAAAAAACACGTAATAAAATTCAATAACTATATCTAATTTAAAAATATTTGAAATTAGGAATAGTAGGAAATATCTTCAACTTGGTAAGTGATCTATGCTGGAACCTACAGCACACAATACATCTATTTAGAAAACATAAAAAGCATCCCTTTTGCAATGGAAAACAAGATAAGACCACTAGCATGGCTCCTCTTTAACACTACACTAAAGCCTAAGGCAAAGCAATGAAGAGTTACACTTAGAGAAAACCCATTTACAGATGATATAATCATCCACCTAGAGAAATCAAGAAAATCAACTAAAATATCTATTAGACATTAGGACCAAGAGTTTAGCAAGGTGGTCTGATACAAAAGCAAATACTATAAAAAGCAGTTTTACTACACACCTACAGGGACTAATTAGAAAACATCATGGGAAAGAAGAGCTCATTCACAAGAGCAACAAAAACTTTATAAAACACCCATGAATATACCTAATAAGAAATGTGTAACTACTGTATGAGGAAAAGTGTAAAATTTAAATGAAGGACATTTTAAAAACAGTGGATAAACAGACACACATACCACATTCCTCATCGAGAAGGCTCATTTTATAAAGCTGTTAATTCTTCCTAAACCCAGTTCAGTACAATTTAAATCAAAATCCCAATAGGGTTTTTAAAAGTAGAAATTGACAATCTGTTTCTGAGACTTACCTGGAAAATAAGCAAGAGTAGCTAAGATATTAAAAAAACACATACACTGAGGTAGGCCTTGTGATACAAGATATCAAAATGTCCACTAAATCTACATTAAGTAAAAATGTGGTATTGGTGTATGAAAGAAAACATGTCAATAGGACTTAATATATAATACGAATAGCATTTCAAATCAGTGAAGTAAGAATGAGCTAAATAAATGGTATTGGAATAAATGACTGTCCATTTGGAAAAAAGGTAAAGTTAAAGCTCGACCTCACACAATAAATACAGGCATACCTTGTTTTGTTGTGCTTCTCTTTATTGCGCTTCACAGATACCGCATTTTTTTTTTTAAACAAATTTAAGGTTTGTGGCAACCCTGAGTAGAGCAAGTCTACTGGTGCCATTTTTTCAACAGCATTTGCTCACTTCATGTCTCTGTGTCACCTTTTGGTATTTCTCGCAATATTTCAAACCCTCCACCACCAAAAAGATCAAGACTTGCTGAAGGCTCAGATGAGGGTTAGCATTTTTTAGCAATAAAGCATTTTAAAATTAAGGTAAGCAGATTGTTTTTTTTAGACATAATGCTACTGCACACTTTACAGACTACAGTGTAAACATAACTTTTATATGCATGGGGAAAGCAAAAAATTCGTGTAACTCATTTTATTGTCACATTCACTTTATTGTGGTAGTCTGGAACTGAACCCGCATTATCTCCAAGGTATGTCTGTGAAGATAAATTACAGTTTTAAAGAGTGAAATATTTTTAAAGTGTAGACATACTAGAAAAATACAAAAGAGTATTTATAATCCTGGGAGTAGGTGGGAAGGGGCTTTTAAAAGCCAGATGCAAAACTGAAATCGTAAGAGAAAATACTGACAGATTTTACTACATAAAAATTAAAAACTTTTGGGATTTCCCTGGTGGCACAGTGGTTAAGAATCCGCCTGCCAATGCAGGGGACACAGGTTCAAGCCCTGGTCCGGGAAGTTCCCACATGCCGTGGAGCAACTAAGCCCGTGTGCCACAACTACTGAGCCTGCGCTCTAGAGCCCGCGAGCCACAACTACTGAAGCCCTCATGCCTAGAGCCCCTGCTCCACAATAAGAGAAGCCACCGCAATGGGAAGCCCGCGCATGGCAACAAAGAGTAGGCCCCCGCTCACCACAACTAGAGAAAGCCCGTGCGCAGCAATGAAGATCCAACGCAGCCAATAAATTAAAAAAAGAAAAAAAATTAAAAACTTTTATACAAGATGCAAAATTAAAAGACAAGCAATAGGCTGGGCAAAGTATTTTAAAAACATATTCAGAATATACAGAGTACTACATGAAAATGAAAAAAACTACCAATAGAAAAATGGTTAAAGTACAAACATGCAAATTACAGAAGAAAAATGAGCAAGACCAATAAAAATACAAAAGGATCCTAAAGTTCTTCAGTAGTAAGGGAAGTGCAAACGGAGGAGTGTTTAAGAGCAGGGGTCCTGGAGTGAGACTGTCTGTGTTTGCATCCTGGCTGCATTACCTTAGACAAATTACTTAACATCTCTGTGCCTCTCATGTGTAACTGAGGATACACCTAAATCAAAGCTGTTAAGAACAGAGAATGAGATAATATGCATAGTACTCAAAACAATGCCTGGCACACAGTAAGAGCTCAGTAAAAAATTAACTGCTATCTAATATCACTAATATTGCCAGGGTTGGTGAAGATACCTATGTAAGTATATAAGTAAGATATACTCTTACTTATAGCTGGTAAGAGCAAATTGGCAAAGCAAATTGCAAACCATTTTGGCAGCATGTATCGAAATTTTAACAGGTACATACCATCAGACGCAGAAATTCCACTGCCAGAATCTTATCTAAAGAAATGTTCCCACATATATACAAAGCATCAGGACTTTGAGTGCAGCATCGTTAAGAGCTCTAGATTTGGAGACAGGAAATGTTGGTTCTAGTTTCAGTTCTACCAATAGCAAATCATGTAATCCCTGTGGCAATCACTTCACCATTTTGATTTTTTAGTTTATTTACTCTGCAAAATGTGGATAATGACTTGCCCAATCTGCCTCACAGGAATACTTTAAGGTAGTGGTTTCCAAAATGTGGTCCCTGGATCAGCGTCATCAGCATCCTCTCGGAACTTGTTAGAAATTTAAATTCTCTAGTCTCACCCCAGACCTACAGAATCAGAAACTCTGGGGGTGTAGGCAGCAGTCTGTGTTTCAATAAGCCATCTAGGTGATCCTGATGCAAGCTTAAGTTCAGAGATGAGCACATGTGAAATCACTTGCATAACTATACAGCAGAACTGAAAGAGCATTCGTACTACCACTAATAAACACAAAAAATAAAGCACCTTTCAATTTCATGAAAAGGTACATTTTGGATAATCATCTCAATATGCTCCTCTGTTGCTGAGCTTGAGCTTCAGAAAGCACTGATGTGAAGCTAGGAAGTCAAACTCATATATGTAACTAAGTAAATAAATACAAGTATTTTGGGTCAAGGATAAAAAGCTCAAGGTAACCTCATTAACAAATCAAGCAATGTCTCAAGCTTCTAAGTTCCAAGACTTTTTTTTTTTTTTTTTAAGTTCCAAGACTTTTGATCAGCGGTTTTCATAATGGGAACACTGCTTTAATGATAGCCTTTGCCAGCATTTTATCTACTAATTCTTGATCCTCCCCTGAACTTTTCAGGACACAAAAATAGTCACTATTTGTCGATAAGCTATTTGTTTGGCATATAACAATAACATTAGAAAAGCCTTGGCCCCTTGCTTAGCAACTTCACTTCTCAGAGATTGAAGGCTGGCTCTCTAAAAATAATATAGGTTTAAAAAAAAATAACATAGGCTCCCATATTTTCAGAAGTTCAGATTTTTGTTTTATTTAAAAGCATGTGTAGATTCTTAAAGGGTATGGAACTTTTCATGATCATTTGAGCAGTCTGATCCAAGACTCTTGAAGTTTGATCAGATGATGCTCGGGTTGCTCACATATATTTTTCTAGTAGGATTAACACTTATGACAGTAACTATTCTTTGTTTCTGGAGTTAATTCAATCACTTCTTAATGTTCTTCTCTGAATACATAAGAAATAACACTATATTTGGTGAGTTTTACACAATGGTAAGGGGAGACCTTAATCTAATAATGATGATATAATTCCCAATAAAATACAGTAATACCCAAGCTATTCTCTAATTTCACCTATATGTATATACACACAGTTAAAAGTCAAGAAATTCGAAAGAGCCTGTGAAATCACCAAAATAGGTATCCAAAGGCCCTACTCTAAAGGTCATTAACTTTCTCCATAGGGAAGCCCCTAAGATCTCACTGTGGTCTTTTTACTCTGACACAGTTCTCATGGGATTTGTTACATGGTTTACTTGGTTTCTAAACCCAGAGCAAATCTGAGGCAGCAAATGAGAAAAGGAAAAAAAGCTCTTATGAGTGCGTCCTCAGCAATGACAAGAGAACCACTGGGCTAAGAGTACTCAGGTGTCAAGGTACCCCTTCCCCCAAACATACACTTAAAATTCAGTCTTCACTTAAGGACCTTAAATCTTAATCTTTTAGTTGCTCCCATTCATCACTGCTATTTACATATCTGGCACCACAGGGAAATGCTCACACCAGTTAAGTTTTTACTGTATCAGGCCTTAGAAACAATACTTCCCTTTAGGAAGGAGATTTTTTTAAAAAATATTTATTTATTTGTTTGTTTATTTGGCTGTGTCGGGTCTTAGTTGCGGCATGCGGGATCTTTTAGTTGGGGCATGCAGGATCTAGCTCTCTGACCAGGGATGGAACCCGGGCCCCCTCCATTGGGAGCATGGAGTCTCAACCACTGGACCACCAGTGAAGTCCCAGGAAGGAGATTCTTAACCTTTTATAAGATCACATTACTTTGAGAATATGATTTTTAAAAATATATTTACCCAACATTTTCATATGCTCTCAAGGAGTTCATTAAGCTTCTAAGGCCAATTCATGGCTTCAGTAACCATAGACCCCAAATTAAGAACTTCTGCATTAGGTGCCAAAAATGTGTGTAAGTTAACAAAATTTAGGGTTTTATTCAGAATGATCTTTAAAGATTTTTTTTCTTTTTTTGGCTGTGTTGGGTCTTTGCTGCTGTGCGCGGGCTTTCTCTAGTTGTGGCGAGCGGGGGCTACTCTTCGCTGGGGTGCGCAGGCTTCTCACTGTGGTGGCTTCTCTTGTCGCGGAGCACGGGCCCTAGGGGCACGGGCTTCAGTAGTTGTGGCTCCCGGGCTCTAGAGCACAGGCTCAGTAGTTGTGGCGCACGGGCTTAGTTGCTCTGCGGCATGTGGGACCTTCCCGGACCAGGGCTTGAACCCGTGTCCCCTGCATTGGCAGGCGGATTCTTAACCACTGTGCCACTAGGGAAGCCCCTAAAGATTTTTAAATGATGATGAACTGGACAACACTATAAATGTAAAATAAAAATGATGGCTAAAGCAATACTAATAAATACACTTTAGAAGAAGTGAATATTAGCAAAACTCTCTTAAGAAAAAAAAAAGTGGTAAAAGAGAGACAAAAAGGAAAAGAGAAATATTCTGCAAATTCTTTAAAAGACTGTCTACCTTAGCAGCAAAACTCTTCGTGTAGCAAATGTTTTCACTACTAAGTTGAAGATGTCAGCACATAAAGATAACTCCTAAGACGTAAGTCTCAAAAGTGACCTTGCAACTACTAAGACAGAAGATCATTTTTCTAGTGGTTAAGAGCACTGGCCTAGGAAACATCTGGATTCTAAGGACAGTTTTGTCATTTACGAGCTATATGGTCTTAAGTAATTACTTAACTTCTCTAAGCCTTAGCTACATTATCTGTAAACAGAATAAATTAGTTCATAGGGTGGCTGTGATGATTAAATGAGATAATAATACACATTAAACTTAGCACAGTGGCAAGTGGTCAATAAATGGCAGCTATTAGTTTTTGTTTAATTTCAATTAACCCATTTTCCTGGGCAGGGGTTTACAGTTTGTGAATTGTTACCACACATACAATCTTTTACGATCCTCTGGGGTAGGAACCACCGTATCCTCATTTTACAGTTTAAGAAACTGAACTCAAATGACTTACCCAAAGTCACTAATTAGTAGGAAAAGAAATCTGTACTTGCTTGACCACACTAGGAAGCAAGAATCAAAACTCCTTTTCCCCACAAAGCTTAGAAGCTCTGCCTTTTAAGTTTTGTTTAACCTTTTTCTTAAACTGTAATTAAATATATATAAAATTTGCCATTTAACCATTTTTAAGTGTACAGTTCAGTGCCAATAAATACATTCACATTGTTGTGCAACCATCACCACCATCCATCCCCATAACTTTTTCTTCTTCCTCAAATGAAATTCTGTACCTATTAAACACAAACATCTCATTCCCCTCCTCCAACCCCTAGCAACCAGACTACTCTAAGGTCCCTCACATAAGTGGAATCATAACAATATTTGTACTTTGTCACTGGCTTATTTCACTTAGCATGATGTCTTCAAAGTTCATCCATGTTGTAGCACATATCAGAATTTCCTTCCTTTTTAAGGTAATGGACATGTGGGTTGCTTCCACTACCTTTTTAAAAGTATTGTTAACACTTATTTTGAGATTGGTTATCCACTTTCAGATTATTCACTCCAATTGTCCCTTTTTTTTTAAAAAAAAGGGAAAATACAAGTAAACAGTTGATTTAATTCTTTAGAGTTTATAATACAGAACAGTAAAACCACGATACTGCGGGGGGATATTGTTTTTTCGGTGCGCCACCATGAATCAACACAAAGGAAAAAAGTTGAAATGCAAATTTGATTTGGTAAGAGAGCAGAACAGTTAGTTAAAATAATAAATTAGCTTTAAGATTATCTATAAATCACTTTACATGCTATTCTTGGGACCTTTAATAAGGGATAATGGAAAGTTTCTATTGTTGGACATGAAACTAAAAAGTTCTTTAGGGTTGACCTGGGAGGGAAAGAGAAGTTGCTCAAGTGCCAGGAGTCTGGGAAAACCTCAGTAGGTGACTCTCCTTGAAGCTACTCCGAATGAGTGCTAATACACTACAAAGACCAAACTGCTGCTATCTAAAAGTAACCCTAAATCACTCAACTAGTTTAAGGATGCAACTTGAATAGATGGGAGTTCCTCTACTTCGCCCTTTTTAACTGTGAGATGAGAGTTCCTCTACTTCGCCCTAACTGTGAGATGAGATTAACCACAAGCTTGAGCACACAGTTCTCAGAAATAGCTAAACCACAATGGAAGGGAGGAACAACTCTAGAGACTTTGAAAACAGTTAAGATTCAAAGATGCAAATGAATCTTGCACTTTGGCGATTGAAGGTGTGCATACAGGCTTGGGTTGTTAGCACGTACTACTACAGGCGGAGACAAAAAGAAAAAGAGCCAAACTACTAAAACCCAGTTTTATGAAATAATTTCAGACTACAGCCAGCGGGTGTTAAGAATGAACTGCCTTTCTTTGTGTGCACGGCTTGTAACAGAAACCTATGGTCACAAGCAAACTTATATGAAACAAGAAAACAAAACAACAAACACGGTAGCTTGAGCACCAGCAGGACCCGCAAGAGAGTGCTAGCTTTTCCGGCCGGCGGTTCAGAGCTACTGACCGCCCTTCAGCCCAAGTCTCCCGAAAGCCATACGGCTGTCACTCAGTCATCACAGACAATTTCCCTGGGGCGACCTCACTTTCAGATTCTCTCAAAGTTTACCAGAAATTCTCCCAAAGGATTCTTCTGTCCGCCTCCCCACCCCCAGGACACTTTCTCCCTCCAAGAATTACCCTTCCCCTCCACCCCACTATGCCCCCAGACGCCCCGAGACCTGCAAGCAAGCAGGATGCGATTTCGCCCTTGCTTGCTCCCAACTGCCGGGAGAAAGCGGCTGCTGAAAAGCAAACTTTCCGAGCGTTCACAGAGGGTGGGAGGGCGCACGGCGCACTCACAGCTGGTTGATGGCGTTCTGCGAGATGACCGCGTTGGCAGAGAAGTAGGGGATCATGTCGGGGCCACTGAGGCTCCAGGTGCAGGCGGGGGGCGCCTTCCTCTCGCGGGCCAACGTGCTCAGGGTCATGGGGCCGGCTCAAGGCGCACAGCTCCGCATCCCGGCCCGCGCACAGCTCCGCATCCCGGCCCCCGCCCGGCTCCGGCACCAGGCGCTCGCTCTGGGCTCCGCCGAACTGGAAGCGCGGACAGCGCGGACTCCCGGCGGCAGAAGTGGGCCCGCCGGGTCGCGCGGAAGCAGCTGCCGTAGCCCTCGGGCTCGGCTGTGGAGTCCCGGCGGCCGGGCGCCTCCAGCAGCCCACCCCAACTCGCGTCCGGGGCGGGGCGGGGCGGGGCTGAGCGCGCCGAGGGGAGGGCCCTGAGACCAGAGAGGGTCGGCCCCGCGGGCGCCCCGCCCCGGAGCTCTTAGAACCCGCCGGATCCGCTGCCGGCGTCGGAGCCTGGGGAACAAGGGTCGGCCCCAAGCCACCTCGGCTTGGGTGAAGGAGTGAAGGGAGCCGGGGGGTAGGCCAGAAAGGCTCGCATTTCATTGGAATGTTTCAACAGAAAGGTCCTGCCTCTTAATCGGCTTTATGCATGAACCTCAAACAAACCCCATTTTTCAAATGACCTTAAAACTTTAAAAGGCTGTACACTCGCAAATGCAATAAATGTTTATCAACGGCTTCCTATGTGCTACGGGCTAGGAAAATGCTGAGATAAACTGGATTTTTTGTTTTTATAGTTGAAGTCGTGGTGGGGAAAAAAGTCTATCTAGACTGTCGATAACATCTGCTAATGCTTGTAAATAAATTTACTAATCATCCTCCAAACCAAGGATTCCCAGCCTTAACTGCACATATGAATCCACCTGTGGAGATTTAAAAAAAATCCGAATGCCCGGTTGCACCCCAGACAAATCAAATCGGAATCTCTTAAGGTTGGGATCTAAAAGTCAGTATTTTTCAAAGCTCCCCTGGTAATCCCATTGCGCAGCCTGGTTGAGAACTACTGTGCCAAATGATCTAGAGAGGAAGACGGGCTAGAGATTATATCCTCACTGTACCGATGTGGAAACACTGAGGGTCTAGCCAGATGATCTTATTTGTAAGTGACTTGGATAGGATCTTAGATAGGAACTCCCGTTTTATAACTCCTGATCTAGGGCTTTCCCCACCAAACCCTATTCCCTGATGCTTTATGATTTTCCTTAACAACTCGCTGAGCAGTGCCTTTCACCTGAACAGGGACCAGCTCTGTAAAAAGAGAATCTCTTTTTCTCTCTCACCTACACACTATGCTATGTGTAGTGGCTTACAAAAGGGACTGGCCCCCTGCAGGCACTCAGTAAAAGTTAGCTTCCTGGGCTTCCCTGGTGGTGAAGTGGTTAAGAATCTGCCTGCCATTGCAGGGGACACGGGTTCGAGCCCTGGTCCGGAAAGATCGCACATTCCGCGGAGCAACTAAGTCCGTGCGCCCCAACTACTGAACCTGCGCTCTAGAGCCCGCGAGCCACAACTATTGAGCCTACGTGCTACAACTACTGAAGCCCACGTGCCTAGAGCCTGTGCTCCACAAGAGAAGCCCCCGTAATGAGAAGCCCGCGCACCGCAACGAAGAATAGCCCCCGCTCGCTGCAACTAGAGAAAGCCCGTGCGCAGCAACGAAGACCCAACACAGCCATAAATAAATAAAAAAATAAATTAAAAATAAATAAATAAATAAATAAATTAATTAATTAAAAAAAAAGTTAGCTCCCTTATCTCTTGTCCTTACTGTCTCATCAGAACAAGTATTTTGGGGCATCAGTATTTTTAGCTTTTATGAATACTTGACTAAAATATACATCGCTATAAGTTGCTTTAGGAATTCCAGAGCCAAAAATTAATAATTTAAAAAAAAAGCGACTTCACTATCATAAGAGATCATGAGAAAAAATTATAAGAGAAATTAGAATTATAAAAGAGACTATAATTAGGAAGAACTCACTTTACTACTCAGCATATGCTAGAATCAAAAAGAAATAAGTCTTTGTTTTATATAAAATTTCAGACTTCTTTTCCTATTGGGAAGTTTGGCAATTTTCAAAATACTAGTAATGAAATAATCTAAACTATAAATTCTATGTCTACAACCAGAATCCCTCTTTTGTTAGTTGATCCTTCCATAAAACAAAGTTGTTGCCAAGGCACTGAGGGACTGGAAATATTGCAAACTCATGCCAGAAATAGATATCTAAATTAGGAAGGAACTAGTTGGCAAGTGAAGAGTTAATGAAAGGTCTGGACTTCGGAGTCCAGTACATCATCATCTTCATCCATCTCTAGGAAGGAAAAATTTTGAAAGATTTATTCAGGCTATGTCAGCAGGCACCCAAATGGCAGTGTAAGAAAAAATCTGCTGATACACCCCAAAATAAATTGCTTTAAATATCTGGCAAACTTGCCAGTTTGAAACTTCTTCCAGGCTGTAATTTATTACAGCCTCCTGCAGTGATTTTTAAAAAAAAACAAAAAACAAAAAAACCATAGCAGGCTGTTTGGAACAGCACTGTTAAGGTGAGTCCAGTTCCTTTCATGACACAGCAGTGATAGGATTTTATTGAAGTCAACACATAAATGACGCCGTTTAGGAAAAGATGATGTCATGGTAATCATTTGTATCTGCCGGAAAAAGAACTCAGCAGGAAATGTATCTTACTCAATGCAACACTTAATATCTCTGGCATTTAAAAACGATAGAGATAAAGATTTCATAAATATGTATACTTGTCTTTTATAAATAGGTTCCTATAGTGACACCCCATAAGTGCATAGTCCTTTGTTTCTCCTCAAAAGACTTCTGTCAGTGCCCATTCAACAAAAGAAGGAGACTATTTTAACACCCCCATCGAGGCCTTTTCAAAAGCTTTTCAAAGTTAAATTCTCATTTTGAACTGTAATATAGAAAATTGGGAAAGTGCTAGAACATGCCCCTTGGTTTTTAAGGAAAAAGAAAAATCATCTCTGCAGACTGAGGTACCTTTAAGGAAATAGTTCTTTCTACTACTGTTTCAAAAAGTTGAACAAATTCCGTTTCTTTTCACAATCTGCAGAGTGTCAAAATGTCAATCAATTTAGTTTCAGCTCAATTTAATCCTTTACTCTCCAGTGTCAGGAAACAAGGCTCTAGGGAGCAAGTTCTCTGTACCCAAGCATCTAGGAATTCAAAAATGATTCCAAATTAAATTGAGCAGCATGAAATAAACTAAGCTAGTTTTCTACTCCACATGAAGTCAGAAGGGGCTGTCTCTAAAAAAAAAATCTGCACAAAGGCCCTGAAGAAAAATCGCTGCATTTCTTTATACTGTTGCTTGATTTGAAATGAATTTTGTCATGTCATTTACTGACTATTTCAAGGGTCAGAAATATGAATATTCTAAAATGTTAATTTGGCTCTTGACAGCATTAGCTATGACCAAATTAAATTTTTTGTAGAGTCATATATTAATAGCATTAAAAAAATTTTAAAGTAATAGATGTCTCTTGTATCTATAAGATACTTCCATTACTATGTTTCCATGTGTCCCTCCATAAGGTATAAACACTGTAAAACTGTATAAAACCAGAGACTTGCATACTGACCTAACTGTACTCCAGGACAGGTCCAAAGGTGAAATGTGAAGGATGTGAACATGCTTTTGTTGCTGTAACAAAATTTCAACATGGGTGGATCACTTGAACGGACAATAGCTAATGAGCTAAAAGGTGACAATGTTATAGTATCAAAAAGTGTGGGCTAGAAACCAGAGGACCTAAATTTAGTTCTAACACAGTCATTTAATAATCTAAGATTTTGGCCAAGCCACTTAACTTCATCTGTAAAATGGGATAATAAAACCCTAAGGAAATATCCCAAGATCTGTTTTTGGGAGAGTCGGGAACCTTAGGAAAGAAATTTCATGCAATCTGGAGATCCTGAAAAATGGATTTAATCCACTTAATGCAGTCATTTAGTTCAAAGCAGTACAGCCCAACAGTTAAAAACTCTGGCTGGACTTCCCTGGTGGCACAGTGGTTAAGAATCCGCCTGCCAATGCAGGGGACACGGATTCGATCTCTGGTCCGGGAAGATCCCACATGTTGTGGAGCAACTAAGCCCATGCGCCACAACTACTGAACCTGCGCAGGCTCTAGAGCCCATGAGCCACAACTACTGAAGCCCGTGCGCCTATAGAGCCCATACTCCGCAACAAGAGAAGCCACCACAGTGAGAAGCCTGCACACCTCAAAGAAGAGTAGCCCCTGCTCACTGGAGCTACAGAAAGCGTGCACGCAGCAACAAAGAGCCAACACAGCCAAAAATAAATATAAATAAATAAATTTATTAAAAAAAGAACTTTAAAAATAATTTTTTTTAAAGTTTATTAAAAAAACCCAACAAACTCTGGCCTTGGAATTAATCGGCTGAGTTTGAATCCTAGTGCCACCATTAGCTATGAACTTTAAATAGCTACTTAACCTAGGGCTCAATATTAGTACCTAATTTATGAAGTTATTGGGAGGATTAATTAAATTAACACATATAAAGCACTGAAAAGAGTGCCTGGCACAAAAATCTACTTTTTGGCCTTAATGGCTCTGTAAGCTTAAGAGAGCTAAGGGAAAGGTTGAGGAGATTGCCCTTCAGGAATAAAATCAGAGAGTTGGAGCGTTCAATGAAGAATCTTAGATCAGAGTGCAGGACTATAATACATTTTTACATTTTTATTAAAATGTTTCTGCTTTTCTAACTCTTCCATGTATCTTATCCTTTGAGTGTTTCTCTGAGGTAAAAGACCTATGTGCTTTTCTTTAGGTTGTTCAGAAAGCGTGTGTGTGCGTGTGTGGGGGGAGCAAGGGGACTCTGAAGTCAGTCTGGCAACCTTCAGGTAAAGTCCACTGTGCATTTTAGTTTATTCACTGAGAAAATGAAAATGTTGGACTAGAGATAATCCTCTATGCTCTTTTCCACCAACCTGAAAAACAGCTAAAGTGGGCAACATTAAAATGGCAATGAATCTGATATCAGAAAGTTCTAGACTCTAGCTACTTTGTCCCCAGGCAAAACTTACTGTTCCAGCCCTGGTTCTTTTAATCTTAAAGTGGGATGGTAATGCTTACCTCCCAGGTTTACTAAGATACACAGACACAAGTGTTTGTAAACAGGACAGCACTAAATTTTTGTATTATTACCGTCCATAAATTGGCCAATCAGCTTCCAATAACAGAAAGCATTGTATTTGTTTGTATTTGGGATGAGAAGTTAATCAATGAATGAAAATTAAAATACAAATAAACTTCCCCTATATACCACCATTTCATTCAGGAAGTCTTTACTATTATTGTTTACCAGGCAGTTAATTATATATTGCCATCTTGTAGTAACATGAGATCTGCAGTGCTTACTGGGATTTTGCTTTCTTTTTTTTTAAGCTTTGAAATAATAGTATTAACTTAAATAACTTTATTTTTTAAATACCTAGTCATAAGAAAGAATGATTATACCAATCAGAAGACCTATTTGTATTTTTATGTTTTCTCTAAGGGGCTTGATCTAGAGAAATAAATAGTAAATTAATCTCCTGAGGATCAAAAGGGAGAAAACCAACACTTTAAAGAGTTACAAAGCAAAAAGCCTGTTACCTAGAGTAGCACAACAGTCTGTCTCCTGTTAATCTGTAAAATGCTAGGATAAAACTCTCAAGATAATACCCCTAATTTTCAAACTTGTTGCCCAGACAGTACCTAGAGGTATCTTGCTACACTTAGTCAAAGGCACTCTTCATTCAATACAATACACTAAACTCTGTAAACAAAGGCTCTTAAAAGCGATCAAGTTTTGCAATCACCATGAGGCTAATAGTTTTATTTAAAAGAATATCTGACAATAGTTTTAAACACTGGATTAAACAATGTCACTGAGCCCTTCCAATCCTTTCTATGGAACTTTCCACCATAAGAGCAATGGGGAATACCAAAAAGATCTGCCTATCAACTCCATGAGAGGCAGATCTAAGGCACTCATCCCCCATAGTCTTAACCATATGCTCTAGTAGGAAGAGATGCTGAAATGCTGCTTTCTTCAGGTTACAAAAGCCTCACACTCTATTGTTTAGTAAAAATAATAGGCATTTATAGATCACTTTTCACATCCAACACACCTTACAAAACATTTAACCATTTAATCCTCACAATCTCTTTAAACATTAAAAAATTTTTTTAAACACATGCTCAAAAACATTTTTTTTTTAGTATTCAGAAGGATAAAGTAAAAGTCACTCTTCTCATCCCCATCATCCTACTCCCAGGGATGACTGTTAACACTTCCAGAAATTTTCCTTGCATAAGCAAACATTAATATATTGTAGCTGCTCTTTAAGAAACACACATGCACACAAGCCATAATTATATTATGCATATTATTCTGCTTTGTGCTCCCCACACACTTATCACTATATCTTGGACACTTTTCCATGTTTATAAAGATGTACCTCATTCTTTTAAAGGAGTGCATAGTATTCTATTTTACAATTATATATAATTTATTTAAATAGTCCTCTACTGATGAACATTTAAATTGTTTCCAGTCTTTACTATTATATACAGTATCACTATGAACATGCTTTCACACAATCTTTGGGCATTCATGTGAATATATTTGTTGGATGGATACCTAGAGGTGGAATGGGCAGTTAGTTAAAATATTTTAAACATCTTAGGAATCGGCAGACATTATCAAATTGCCTTCCTAAAGGGTTTAGTTTTTTGTTTTCCACTGGAATCTTTGTGCCTCCTCCCACACTGTGATCTATTAAATTAACTCAGGGCCCAAGATTCTCTTCTACACATCTTTTACATACTGCGTTAAAAAAAAAAAAAAAATATATATATATATCAATATATGTATATATAAGTACATATGCGTACATATATGTGTATAATATTAGAAAAGTAAAACATGCTTAAGGAAACTAGAGAAATATACTAAATTATAAAGAAAAATATGAAGAACTATATTATAGACAATTAATTTAAAAGAATTACTTAGACTGTAAAAAATATAGTACAAAAACTATTTTGAAGATAATTTTTAATTCAGAAGATGTTTTAAGATCTTGTTTGATGCTAATGATGTAGAAGACATTATAGGTGAATGAGCCAAATGTGGCCTAATACTATCAATGTCCTGAAATGGGGTGAGACAGAGATAGAAAAATGGGAAATAAATTTGGGAGTAACATAATACGGAATCTAGAGGAGCTGAGAAGGTCTTGAAAGTAAAAACAATAACTGATATTTATTGAGCTGACACTCACTGTGTACCAGATCCTCTATTAAGAGTTTACATGCAGTATCTCAATTCTCACAAACAACCCTATGATTCTATTATTATCTTTACGAGGCTCAGAGAGGTTAAATGATTTGCCTAAGGTAATACAGTAGTATTTCAAACTCAGCCAGTTATTCTGGCTCCAGAACCTGTTTTGTTAATCAGTCTTCTACATTGTCTGCATGATTATGTAGGTTCACTACCGAACACCGTTAAGTCTGAAAAGGTCTACTGCCAACAGGAAGAACTCCTGTGGACCTTAAATACCTACCTTCCTGCACCTGGTGTTTTTTCCTCTACTTGATCCTAGCTATAGCTAGCAGGTCCTGACAATAATAGAGACCTAACCCAGTGCTAAATATAGCAGTAAGATGATCTTCTGGCTGTTGTATACCATCCTCTTGCTACCAGATCCCTCAGAACTCTGTATTTCAAACTCCTATTCATCCTAAGACATTTTTCAAAGCACTTATATCTAAACATTTTTTTGTTTCCCTAGTTTTTTTTTACACAGCATCTTACATGAAGGAGGCATTTAATGTATTTGTGGATAATCATGGGATCATCATCTCATTTGATGTTTTAAATAAACCTACTAGCTGGGCAGGTATTATCATTCCTTGCTACAGTTAAGGAAAAGATGAACCAGACTAATGTCTAGGTGATAAGAAGCCTAGACTCTAGGCTAAGGTGTGTCCAATTCATCCAGTCTCAGATCCATTTACCTAAGCTGAGATGTGTCCAATTCAATCTGTCAACATACTATTGACAGATTAACTGAATACAATTGGACTAATCCTGAACACCTTAAGGCCAGGCACTTTAGATACTGATTATCAAAATGAGTTAAACCCTTTTATAATAATTCCCTACTTAAAACCCCCAAATAGTTCCTTGTTCCCTTTCAGATCAAGTCCAAGCTCTTCTTCTGGCCTTCAGATCCTCCATAATTTATTTACTTATTTATTTATTCCTTTAATTTATTTTTGTCTGCCTTGGGTCTTTGTTACCGTGTGCGGGCTTTCTCTAGCTGTGGCGAGTGGGGGCTACTCTTCGTTGAGGTGCGCGGGCTTCTCATTGCGGTGGCTTCTCTTGTTGCGGAGCATGGGCTCTAGGCGCACTGGCTTCAGTAGTTGTGGCATGTGGGCTCAGTAGTTGTGGCGCATGGGCTTAGTTGCTCCACGGCATGTGGGATCTTCCCGGACCAGGGCTCAAACCCGTGTCCCCTGCATTGGCAGGCGGATTCTTAACCACTGCACCACCGGGGAAGTCCCAGATCCTCCATAATTTAAATGCTACTGTAATCCAGCCATTATGGCATATTATTCTCAACTCCATCTCTTCGCCAACACAATCAGTGTAACTATTTTTTACCCATTCTCCCAAAACAAATCCTTGCCATAATTAGGTGGTTTCTATCCTGTCCTCCTATATCTGAGTCTCCCTCTCCTCTCTGTTCAAATTATTCCTTCTCTGAGACCATTTTTATCCAGGTTATCCATGTATAACATATTTTCAAGGCCTGGTTCAATTCTCAGCTCTTTCATTAATTAAACACTCTACAGTGTTTTCACATACATCCTTACTTGATTCTTACTGAAATCCTGTGTATAGGTAAATAGAGCTAGCTGGGATTATCAGCTTCATTTTATTGGTGTGGAAATTGAGGCTCAAAAATTAAGGGACCTGCCCAAGTTTACATAGCAAGTGTCAGAGATAGGATTTGAACTGAGGCCTTCTGATTAAGTCCAATGATCAATTCCTGGTTTATAGTATGCTATGACTCTTTTCTAACGCCTTTAGAATTTATTTATTTTTGGCTGCGTTGGGTCTTCGTTGCTGCGTGCGGGCTTTCTCCGGTTGCGGTGATTAGGGGCTACTGTTCGTTGCGGTGCGTGGGCTTCTCATTGCGGTGGCTTCTCTTGCTGTGGAGCACGGGCTCTACACATGTGGTCTTCAGTAGTTGTGGCTCGCAGGCTCTACAGTGCAGGCTCAGTAGTTGTGGCTCACAGGCTTAGTTGATCCGCGGCATGTGGGATCTTCCTGGACCAGGGCTCGAACCCGTGTCCCCTGCATTGGCAGGCAGATTCTTAACCACTGTGCCACCAGGGAAGTCCCTCCTTTAGCATTATAATCTGTATTGTTATTCAAGGTCTTATTCTCTATTTTATGTCACATATGCCACATAATTTATCTCTCTGCTGAAGCAAATCACATACAGTAACTCTCTTTTGTGGACTTCATAGAGCCTAGCACAGTGCCGGGCAAGTCATAAGCATTAAATATATTCTGGTTGGTTGATCCTTTACCCCACACCCCACTATATTCTGCTTAGGGCTCTAGATAAATATTCCCTGAAGGAATCAATGTGTTAATGACAGAGGGTCTCTCTCCCTGGGAGCTCCTGATACGGGGAGAAATCCCTAGGACTCCTTTTCATTGCCTCATCTTTCTGCTGCCTCTTGCTCTTTGGGTAGATGCCTCCTTCATACAGAGAATACAGCAGAGGGCCTGGAACACAATCCAGTATGTAAGGGTTTTATTTTTATTTTCAAGCCTGCTCTAGACTTTCAGGAGCCAAAAGTTCAAATCGCAGCAGGATTGATTCAGCCCTTTCACAAGCAATTTAGTACTATGCAGTTTGTTTAGACTGATCAAGTTTCCAGGCCCTGGCTGAGCAGCATCATTATCTCTCCAAGCTTTCATGTATCAGCTTCCCTGGCCATATTTCACTTTCCATGTATTTCTTCTCTGAAATCAGGTGAACATGCAAAATTACACAGTTATACACAATTTTGTACTTTTCAACAACCTTCAAATATCTTCAAGGAATTTAAATACAATACAGGCAGTTTTTGTTTCTTTTTTTCTTTTCCCTGCCTCGGTTAGGCAAAAATCAAGAAGGATGCGAAAGTTATACTCCTCAATTCTCAGTAGAAAGGGGGTACTCTGTATCATTCTTCAGCTAGTACATCAACTAACTGAGAAGAGATATGGTATTGCTCGATTCTATTCAATCCACCTCAGCTGGAAGGCCAACTGGACAATGGATCTTAAGTGAAATGAAAAATACTTTGCCAGGGGAAAAGAAGACTAGGTAGCAACTCTTTCTCTTAATGTTTAATTGTGAAATATTTCAAATATACAGCAAAGAACAGAGAGGATAACACACAGCCAGATACTCAGTAGACAGCAGGATCACGTTCTAACATTTTACTCTTCAGATTTTAAAACATTACAGTTGAAGCCCCCTGTGAACTTCTCTATGAGCACTTTCCCCTTCCTTTATGCACGTAACTACTCTCCTGAATTTGGTGTTCATCTTTCCATTCATGTGTTTATATTATGCATGTGGAATATTTTTCTTTAATATAAAACTCATTCAGAAAATTACAGCTTATAAGCATTGAACTTTCAAAAAATTTTTTCTTAAGGTTGCTATATAAAAGACACATAAGAGAGTAAATAAAAACGTTTTCCTGCTTAAAAACTTCTAGTCCAGGGATGGATAGATGAGTAGATATATGATAAAGCCAATATAGCAAAATGTTAATTGTGAATCCGGGGGGTATGTGTATTTGAGTGTTTACTGTATACTTCTTTCAACTTGCTTGCATGTTTACATTTTTTTTTCCTTTAATTTTATTTATTTATTTATTTATTTTTGGCTGTGTTGGGTCTTCATTGCTGTGTGCGGGCTTTCTCTAGTTGCAGCGAGCGGGGGCTACTCTTCGTTGCCGTGCGCGGGCTTCTCATTGCTGTGGCTTCTCTTGTTGCGGAGCATGGGCTCTAGGCGTGTGGGCTTCAGTAGTTGTGGCACACGGGCTCTAGAGCGCAGGCTCAATAGTTGTGGCACACAGGCTTAGTTGCTCCGCGGCATGTGGGATCTTCCTGGACCAGGGCTCGAACCCGTGTCTCCTGCACTGGCAGGTGGATTCTTAACCATGCCACCAGGGAAGCCCTACATATTTTTTTAATAATAAAATATTAGGAAAAACCCCCCAAAATCTCTAGTTCATATTTTGTCTAAAAATCTCAGTGAGGAAGGACATCAACTGGTTTCAGATGCTTAAGGATCTAGTATACTTACAGAAAACAATAATTAGGCTTGATAGTCTAATTACTGTTTAAGCTCTTACTTTATGGTATGTAACAAATAAAAAGAGAAAAGACCAGTTCCTCTAAGATTTATCTTCACAGAACCACATCTTGTAAAGCAGCAATTTCAGCTTTGACCTTTCCATCCTTTTCTGGAGAGTTCATAAAATGATTTGTTTGTAATCCCTTTCTCACCATGATTTAAGCCCCCAAATGGAAAACTGTTTATAGTTGATAAGCACACCTAATAAAATGAGTGCATTAAAAAATTAGAAGAGCAATACTTTTAAATGTTTTTAAAAGATTTTTAGTCCTTCTCACAAATCTTCTAAATGAACTTATCTCAGGAAAATGCTCTGCTACAAGTTGATCTTGAGAAAAACTAGTACAAAAGACATTCACTACTGGTAAAATAAATACCACTGTGATATAATATTACACAATAGTACTTTGCCTACTGTTTGAGGTATTTTCATATTTGTATATTATTTTTGCCTGACAATAAGCACACTAATTTTTTTTTAAGGAAGAGGAAACGGAGTCTCAAAGAATGAATCTACTTGTGTCAAGTCATGCAACCAATACAAACATAGGCCTCCTAACTTCAATACCAGTGCTCTTTTCATATAACTGAGAACAATGAACTAAAAATCTTTTTGTTTTAGTGGCATTTAAAAAATGACATTACCAGAAATTACACTATTTATCATTTGTTTGTAAAGTACTTTACCTTAAGTGGCCTAATTTAATAGTAATTACTCTTTGGGGTCGATATTTTCATAATTTTATAGGTAAAGTAACATATTCAGAGGAAACTAAGCTTAATGAAGACTGTTTTAATTACAGCATACTGCTTTCCAAAAGGAAGGTCCTTCAAGGAAAAGGATTATGTTGGGTTAAAAAAAGCAATTCCATTTTGGGAAATGAGAGATATTGTTGCATCAACACAATTCTTAACAAAAAATTTTTAAGAAAAATTGTGTAATTATTAAAATTAGATTTAATTAACATTTTAAATTAAAATTTAAAATATGTACAAGCTGACTTTTGAAAATTGAGCAAATAAAAAATATGATAAATGATTGTCAAAAATAAAGTCAGTGAAATTTACTGACTGCTGAACACTACTTATAATTATAGTCCTTTTTATATCATAGAAAATAAATTTTGGGCTTTGTGTGTGAGCCTAGTGACAGATTTAGCTAACGGTGAATGAATTACAGTTAAAGAGTTATTTTCTTCTTATAATATTACCAGGTGTAATTTATTCTAGATATTACTGGAACAGAAGTGGATGATTAAATATGATGTTACAGTTAATTAAACGGTAATAAAAACATAACCCCCCCCCGCCCCACTCTGAAACTCTTACAGCTGAATGTAATCCAAAAGTGGCACCTAAATACACGTTTAAAAGTTAATTCTTTCAGGGGCTTACCTGGCGGCGCAGTGGTTGAGAATCTGCCTGCCAATGCAGGGGACACGGGTTCGAGCCCTGGTCTAGGAAGATCCACATGCCGTGGAGCAACTAAGCCCGTGAGCCACAACTACTGAGCCTGCGCTCTAGAGCCTGCAAGCCACAACTACTGAAGCCCGCACGCCTAGAGCCCGTGCTCTGCAACAAGAGAAGCCATCAAAATGAGAATGGTAGGCCCGCATACCACAACAAAGAGTAGCCCCCGCTAGCTGCAACTAGAGAAAGCCCGCGTGTAGCAACGAAGACACACAGCCAAAAATAAACAAATAAATAAATAAAATAAATCTATAAAAAAAAAGTTAATTCTTTCAAGAAGAAATTTCGCCACTTAAAAAAAAGAAAAGCACACAAATACCTGTCTTTGTGGGCTATAAGTGTTCTTTGTAAAGATGTAATCCCTGTTTAAAGGCATCTTAATTCTGCACAGCCACCCCATCTCCAAAGACCAATATTGATATCGGACTATATAGAGTGATACGGCTTGAATGATGGATGTATTCCTTCAAACATTAAGTTCACATCTCTGAAGGGAGTTCAAATTTTGCTCTGCATCAAAAAAAACCCATAAGGGGTAGCCATGTTTTCTCCTAAGAACCCTGTTTTTTTACAAAATCTCAAGGGAAAGAGAGCTTTAGTTAGTCAAACTGAAGCACTAACTATGAAAAAATTTCTGCTTACTCTTTTACATGGGCATAACAAGTACTGGAATGATAAGTACTAAGAATCTAGGGAAAATTCTGTAATAATAACAAAAGGAATCCTAGGAAGCAGAATATTAAATTTCTTATGCTGAACCTTCAAAATAGGGCTTTTACAGTCCTAAATGTTAATTTATGTTTGGACATATACGATACTTATTGTTTATATTTTACAGATGGGTAAACAGAGGCATACCAAAACAGTGAATGCCAATTTTGTCAGGTACCATGTTAGTGTGAGATATTCAAAGAAGTATGAGAATAGATAATTATATACTAAACAGCTCCCTGTAAAGCAGGGGAGACAGATGAGATATGTGAAAAAAATGGCCCTCAGTCCACCAAACTACCCAATGCTCCTCCCTGAATGGCATGCTTTTTACAGGTTTGCATTTGCAGATGTTGTTCACTTAACTTGAAAAACCTATTCCTCCCCTCCTCTCACCACTACCCAAAGCTGTCTGGTTAATGCTTTTATTCAAGATGCCTTCCGTAAAGGTTATAGTGGGTTATAAATGTTCTTAGTAATAGTAAATAATTTATTGAGCATTTACTGTGTGCTAAGCATCATGCCAAACTATGTAAATGAATGATATCTCATTTCATCATCACGGCAATTTTATGAGAACTGCTAACTAGCGTTCACTTAAGGAATTTCCTGGAATAACTGAGAGTCTCCATTCTCTCTGAAAAGCATCCTACCAGAGTAGCAGAGATGCTCCTGCCTAACAGGTTACTCCTCTCTAGTATGCCTGTTCACTTCTGCTTTTACAAGTTGGATGCTCGTCAAGAATATTTGTATTTGTTTTAAGAACTGTTGGTTCCGATGTAAAGAATGGACTTGAGGACACGGGAAGGGGGAAGGGTAAGCTAGGACAAAGTGAGAGAGTGGCATGGACATATATATACTACCAAATGTAAAATAGATAGCTAGTGGGAAGCAGCCACATAGCACAGGGAGATCAGCTTGGGGCTTTGTGCCCACCTAGAGGGGTGGGATAGGGAGGGTGGGAGGGAGATGCAACAGGGAGGAGATATGGGGATATATGTTTATGTATAGCTGATTCACTTTGTTATACGGCAGAAACTAACACACCATTGTAAAGCAATTATACTCCAATAAAGATGTTAAAAAAAGAAAAAGAAAAGAGATGAACAGGGTAAGAATTGCTGGTGAAACCAACTGGGATACTATGGGCAGAGGGTATAAGGAGAACCAGCAAAGAATGATGATAAGAAAGCCAAAGGAGGTGAGAACTGCAGAGAAGAATGGTCAATAGTGTCATTTAAGATGGGGATCAAAAATTATTCACTGGCAATCTTAACAAGAACAGCAGTTTGAGTAGTGGAGGGAAAAAAAAGTCAGATTTCACGGGTTAAACAGTGAATGTGAGTTGACAAAGGAGGCAGTAAATACAGACTGTCCTTTCAAGAAATCAAAATAAACTTGTAGTTTGAGGTGAAAACAAGGTTATGGGATGGTATTTTTAAATTATATTTTAATTTCTTTTAGTCTGATAAAGACCTGACCGTGTTTATAAGATGAGGGAAACAAGCCAATAGAGAGAGGTAAAACATTGTATTTAACCCTATGACAAATTAAAACATTAAATAATAGTCACAATAAATCTTGATAAAGGATACAATATTTAAAGAGTCTAAACTCCATGAAACAGGAATATTTTTACCAAAGGTATAGATGCCAATAAGACCATTAGAATGCTTTGCAGATTAAAAACCTTCTAAAAATGTGTTCACATACTTGAACCTTAAAGATTCGTATCAAGTTGCCTCAGAAGTCATTTTCCAGAAATTTCTAGAATGGCAGAGAAATGTAATTGTGTGTGTGTGTGTGTGTGTGTGTGTTAAGGATAATTTAATTTCTCATTCTCGACATATCCTTGACATCTGAAGAGATCTGCATAGGCTTATTTTCTGCTACATGGCATTAAGAGTTTAATATACCCCCAAATAAATTACAGTGTGTAAAAAATAAACAAAAGCCTAGAGTGAGGAGAGATTAGGGGGTAATTCAGTTAATGAGCTTTACGTGGTGGAATCTGGTATTCTAAAAATTGAGCTCCTGCATAGTTACCTTATCGCATACAGTTAAGGGACTTGGAATTTCGTATGTAACTTCTGGCCAGCAGGTTATTTTTTTAAAAATAAGAACCATTTCCTCTTTTCAATCACAGGTAAAATCTCCAACTTAAAAATAGTAACACACGTGAACTTCTTATTGGCATCATATTTTTAATGTAATTATTTGTAATCTTCCCAAATATGCCTTTCCTATATTCTACATGGCCTGTATTTTCCTGTCCCAGAGGGTAACAATTATAAATATTTTATGTGGCTAAAGACGCAGCAGCAACGTATGTGTGTGTGTGTGTGAGAGAGTGTGTATGTAACGTATATATGTTATAGATCATCCTTTTAACAGAAAGCTTAGAGTTTGGTTTTCTTAAAATTAAGTCATTTGGTATTCTGTAGAATTCACATACCAATCTACCTAAGACAATCACCATTTAACTCAGTTGAACACTAAAAGTGATTTCATTGATTACATGTTCCAGCTGTTAAGAGGAATAGTTTTGCAAAACAAAACAAACAAAAAAACACTGGCCTGCCAGTTATATTTAAATTTAGTTGAAAACCTTAATGTATCAACTGCCTTTTTTTTTTTTTTTTTTTGAGGGGGGATGAAGAACTAGGCTATAGTGATTCTGAAGGTTTCTGAAATACTGTAAAGATTTACTTGTTTATTATGGACATAAAATTATGATCCTACTTTTAGAAGAGCTCAGTTTATAATAATAAAAAGGAATATTAGTAATAATAATAATAATAGTTACCACTTGTTGAGTGGCTATTATTGTGATAGGCACTTAACCTTTATATCTCAAATCCTTGTTTCTGTTATAGAGTCGAGGAAATGGGCTCAAAGAGGCTAAGTATCTTTTCCCAAAGCCTGAAAATGGGTGGAAAGTATGGTTCTTTATTCATTCCTTCTACAGAAAACTAATGAGTACCATCTATGTGCCAGAATTTAAGGATACAATCATGAACAAGATATTGTCTTTGCTCTCACTCAGTTTAAGTGGCAAGAACAGACAACAAGTAATGTGTAACAACAGTGTTGGAAGTGCTGTGAAAGGGAAGCAGAGAGTTCCGTTAGAGCATGAGGTGAGAATTTTTCCACTGAAGAGTAAGGATTATGATAAGCAAAGGTGGCTCATAACCAATTATGTGTTTTAAATAGTTTCTAAATTTCCTGACCTTTTGTTTGGTGTATTGGCAGAACAGCTGTTTTAGGGTTGGTTTAGGTAATCCATAACAGGTCCTTTCTTCTTCCTCCAAATGGGTCCTTGGCTTGGGGAAATTCTCAGTGAATAATTAATACCAGAATAGTCTGCCAGTTATGTTTATTAATACAATTTTTTTGCCTCAGGATGGTGGAATAGCAGTGAGTCAGAGAAGCAGATGAGTCTGTGCTCAATAAATATTCATTGATGAATGAAGCAAGATGATCAGTACCTTTAAACAGGGTTTTACAAATAGCATCCAATGGCTGTGACTTTAGGTAATCATCCAGGTTGAATCAGATTTGACTTACTGACTCAGAGATGGGAAGCTCCCATTTCTAATTCAATACTAGGCTTGTACTAAATAAGAACTTTATTGGTATATGAAGTGTGACAATTTCTCTTCTTGCTTTTCCTCAGTAAATGATCTTAATATTATATGATGTAAACGGTGTCAGTCATAGTACAGAGTTCGAGAAATTAGGCTGTGAGTTTGTGAAATTAAAATGGAACAGAAATAAGAAAATACTAGTGAAAGTACATCACTTTATATCTTGCCTTAATACTTGGTGCTTGATATTCATTTAAGCTTTCCTATAAACAATTCTATTTGCATTTTCAACAATCCTATAGGATAGATGGGCAGATGCTATCCTCATTTTACAGATAGACAGGAAGGCTCAAACAGAAGTGAATTTTTATCCATAGAAATATTATTATAATGATGATAGAAAAAATAATGTAGTCCAATTCTCTGCCATTACACAGGTATAATAAAAAATATTTGATGCTTATAATTTATATACATTTATATATATTTCCTGTTAGATTACAGTTTGAAAAACAGATGCTGCGCTGGGGTAAGTTTTCACTTTTACTTGGGAAATCTTTTGTTTTTCAGAAATCTTGTTCTCTAATCACCTGATGAAAATATAGCAAGCATTTTGAACTATCTTTTCTAAAGACTAATAGTCTACAAATAATACTAATATTCAACACATCAGTTCTAATAAACGCTGTACTCATCATCCTCTGAGATAATTAAATATGAATGTTGAAGTGATATGGAATTTGATGATGGCGGCAATTTGAGAGTTCATTTGAGTTATAATAGGAAATCTTTCTGTAGTGTTTATTTCCTTTAAAATATGTTTAACACAAACACATACAGGTGATACATAAATACATATATATAATTTTTCTTACACTGAAATATGTACTTGTGTGTGTGTATACCCTGTGTGTGTACAAACACATACATATGTATATGTAGATATACTTCAGGGTAAGAAAAATCATGAATCTCAGGAGTTCCTACAGTTCATACTGTTTAAACCCATAAGCACAAGAATATCAGAAGGAGAGAAGAAAATAAAAACTTGACCTTATACTGAACTCAGCAGTTCTGATATTAAGTGTTCAGAATAAACCTTTCCTAATAGCCTCTTATCCTTTCATCCAAAACAAATAACTTGTAGTGAACAAGAAAGGAAGTATATTAACTTCATTAATTTTTTAAAGTTTCCTGAAAATTTTCTGGAGGAAGGTAGATTCTGATTTTGGGAACTGCAGTGGGAGTGTAGAGAAGTAGGGAAAAGGATGGGCAAATCTTCGATTCTTTTTTATAGGCTACTTTTTAAAAAAATGAAATTAATTACACCTTTTATTCATTTGGGAAAATCATTTTTGGAGAAGGTACCAGCACTACAGAAAGTTAATCATCCAGCCATGAATTACTTTTAAAGCCACAAGATGGATTTTTTTTATCAAGCTTCCCTAGCTTCAACTCATATATTTATCATTCATTTGCTCAGTAATTTAACAATTAGGTAATGCATGCCTACTGGTTGCCAGGGCTCGGCCTGGATCTTGGGAATGTAAAACCAAGGCATGCATGGGAGCCGACGGCATATGAGGGGAGACAAACAAGAGTGTGAAAAATGATGAAGTCCTTCCTTAGAGAAAATTACTATGAACTTTTCAATGTTAATTTTATTCACCAAATTAATATACAACAGACTTGCAAAATTCAACACAGTTTTAAAGTAGGATTAACAGCAAGTACACTTTTTCATGAGTGAGTGAAACTATCTTCTTTTTTTGGATATATAGTTGTCTTTTATTTGTATGTTCTGATTCGTTGTTGTTGTTGCTGATGAAAAGAAAAGAAAATCCTTAATATAGTAGCTCTCCTGTCCTGGATGTATGCATTCAAACTCATTCCCTGGGTTTCCTTGGCTGCACTGTTTTTTCTGTAGGTAGGGTCTTATCCTGAGATAATACCACTTGATGGTCTTGCTGAATTAGTAAAGCCAATGCCAAAACAAGTCATCAATACTTTATCTCTGCCCTTGAGTTCTTCACAACATGGCTTTATTTTAAAATTTTAAACATAATCTGGAAAAAACTCTTCAAATGCCTCAAAAACTATGGTAAGGGGAAGACAGCAGGGCTAGCAGGACTTTGGAGCACGAGCAGCCTCTAGGATCAGGCTATAGTTAGTAGAATCTACACATCTGCCTGTTTAGACTCCTTCCAGCAGCAGCTTGGTTGGCATAGTTTCTGCTGAGATCCACTGGAGCACTGCTGCCCCCGGCCCTGAGGGTTGAAGGCCAGTTCAGCACTCAGGAAGGTTCTTTTGGTGGTCTTGGCAAAAAGTGATAGCCCCAAGCCCAGAGCCTTCCCAGGGTTGGCCCCTTTCACATGGTCTGCATAAATAAAGAAAGAAAATGTTGCAGGTGCTCCCTCAAGTGCCACAATTTAGTTAGTCATTGAAGGTTATACATCTATGGAGTAGCCCTCTAATACTTTTGATTTATCTAGGATCTGTGAGCTGAATAGGTCTCAAGACCTTCCTTATAAGACATGAGAAAAATACTTCGCCACCTCTAGGAGGCATCCCCATTGCATAGTCTTTAGTTCAAAGGATTCACTCATCAATCTCAAACTGTTTCCACACAGGGCTGTGGTCATAAAGAGCCAAGCAAAGAAGGCTTTGGAGGTAACAGCCTCTACTGCGATGGGCACTGTAGTTGTGTTCTATTAACTCACTATAAAAAGGCCTAGTTGATAATAAAAGGGCGCACTAATTTGGTTTATTTCCATTGGAAAACCAATAATTGTTTTGTCCAGCAGCCTTATGACATTGGCTTCAAAATCTCTGAGGCCTGGGTTGGGGTCTTTGGCCTGGGTTTTTTGGACCTTGATGGGATGGACAGACTGATGCAAGAAGTTGCAACACACATAGCTGAAAAAGTACATCTGGATTGTCATGTGGGTGCCATGGAGGTACTGTACCCACATACAGAGCACTGGAGATGATGGTAGTACCTGTGGCTTTCTCTCTCTCTTGCAGCTCACTGACAATGTCTTTTTAAAAGGATAAACTTAAAAAAGAATATTTGCATAGCACTTTGCGATTACTGAAAGTAGACGTTTTCTTTTAACTCAAAAAGGTACAGAAACATATTGGATTGTGGTTAAAATTAAAAATTCATTGCTATTATCAGTTATTTAATTGTTAGATCTTATAACTTACAGCACTATCTAGTTCTTATAGGGAGATATCTCCTTGGTTTTAGTAGTTAATACATAAATAATTGTTAATTACTGAGAACTTTTTATTTTGCTCGAGGCATAATTTTACATTTTTAACCTTCCTGTTTGAAGACTCAAGCTTTACCTATAAAATGTTGTTGTATATTTGTCAATTATTCCTTAATACATTTTGTAAAGTATCAATTTTATTTAAGGACAACCTAGGAATTTGTCCATTTCATCTAGATTATCCAATCTGTTGGTGTACAACTGTTCATAGTACACTTTTATAATCCTTTTTATTTCTGTAGAATCAGTAGTAATGTCCCCACTTTTATTGCTGATTTTAGTAAATTTTTTAAATAATTTAATTAAATTAATTTATTTATTTTTGGCTGCGCTGGGTCTTTGTTGCTGCACACAGGCTTTCTCTAGTTGCAGTGAGCAGGGGCTACTCTTTGTTGCAGTGAGCAGGCTTCTCATTGTGGTGGCTTCTCTTGTTGCAGAGCACAGGCTCTAGGTGCGTGGGCTTCAGTAGCTGTGGCTCGCGGGCTCTAGAGCGCAGGCTCAGTAGTTGTGGCGCACGGGCTTAGTTGCTCCGCGGCATGTGGGATCTTCCCGGACCAGGGCTCGAACCCGCGTCCCCTGCATTGGCAGGTGGATTCTTAAGCACTGCACCACCAGGGGAAGCCCCAGTAAGTTTTTTTTTAATTTTATTTTTTGGCCGCGTGGCATGTAGGATCTTAGTTCCCTGACCAGGGATAGAACCCGCGTCCCCTGCATTGGAAGCGTGGAGTCTTAACCTCTGCACTGCCAGGGAAGTCCTGATTTAGTAATTTTAGTCTTCTCTCATTTTTTCTTAGTCCATCTAGCACCAGAATTTGTCAGTTTTGTTGATCTTTTTGAAGAACGAACTTTCTTTTTCATCGATTATCTCTATTGATTTTCTAGTCTCTACTTCATTTATCTCTGCTCTAATCTTTATTATTTCCTTCGTTCTGTTAGCTTTGGGTTTGGTTTGTTCTTCTTTTTCTAGTTCCTTCAGGTGTAAGGTTGGTTTGTTGATTTGAGATCATTCTTATTTTTCAATGTAAAAATTTTTAGCTATAAATTTCCCCCTTAGCACTGCTCTTGCTGTGTGTGTCCTGTAAATTTTGGTATGCTGTGTTGTTTTCATTTGACTCTTAAGTATTTTCTAATTTCCCTTGTAATTTCTTCTTTGATGCACTGGTTGTTTAAAAGTGTGTTGTTTAATTTCCATAATTTTCCCGTTTTCCTTTTGTTACTGATTTCTAACTGTATTCCATTGTGATCTTAGAAGACACTCTGTATGAGATCTATCTTTTAAAATCTATTGAGACTTAATTTGCGGCCTAACATATGGTCCATCTTGGAAAATGTCCCATGTGCACTTGAGAAGAATGTGTATTCTACTGTTGTTGGGTAGTGTTCTGTATATGTCTGTTAGATCTAGTTGGTTTATTGTGTTAAGTCTTCTATTTCCTTACTTATCTTTTGTCTGATTGTTCTATACATTATTTTCAGTGTGGTAATGAAGTCTCCAACTATTATTATAGAACTGTCTATTTCTCCCTTCAATTCTGTTTTTGCTTCATACATTTTGATGGTTTGTCATTAAGTGCATAAATGTTTATAACTGTTATATTTTCTTGCTGCACCAAATCTTTTGTTAATACAGAACATCCCTCTTTGTCTCTTATAACCTTTTTGATCTGAAGTCTACTTTATCTGATAATTAGTACAGTCACCCCTGCTCTCTTCTGGTTACTATTTGCATAGAATATCTTTTTCCATCCTTTTACTTTCAACCTGATTGTGTCTTTGGATCTCAAATGAGTCTCTTGTAGTTGGGTCATGTATTTTTTATCCCTTATGCCAATCTCTGTCTTTTGTTTGAAGAGTTTCATGGACTCATTTACACTTAAAGTAATTACTGATAAGAAAGGACTTGCTTCTCTCATTGTGCTGTTTATTTTACACATGGCTTAAAGCTTTTTTTGTCCCTTATTTCCCCGCATTACTGTCTTCTTTTGTGTTTTGTTGAGTTTTTGTAGTGAAATGTTTAAATTCCTTTCTCATTTCCTTTTGTGTGTGTTCTATAGCTAATTTCTTTGTGGTTATCATAGGATTACACTTAACAACCTAAAGTTTTAACACTCTGAATTCAACTTATACCAGCTTAGCTTCAATAACATACAAAAACTCTGCTCCTTTACAGCTCTGTCTCCACTCCTTTCAGTTTCTGATGTCACAACACCATTATTCATGGTGTCCCAAAACATAAACTAATAATTCTTTTAAATGCATTAGTCTCTTAAATTATGTATAAAACAAGATTTGGAGTTATAAACCAGAGTTACAGAAACACTAGCTTTTACACTAATCATTGGGGGTTTTTTAGTTTAAATGTATTAGTCTCTTAAATCATGCAGAAAATAAAAAGTGCAGTTACAAACCAAGGATACAATAATACTAGCTTTTATAATTGCTCATGTATTTACCTTTACTGAAATCTTTATATCTCCATATGGCTTTGAGTTACTATCTGATGTCCTTTCATTTTACCTTGCAGGAAGCCCTTGGGCATTTCCTGTAGGGCAGGTCTAGTGGTCATAAACTCCCTCAGCTTTTATTTATTTGGAATATCTTAACTTCTCTTTCTCTTTTGAAGGGCAGTTTTGCCAGATATAGGATTCTTGGTTGACCGTTTTCTTCTTTTAGAACTTTGAATATATTGGCCCATTGTCTTTTGGCCTCCAAAGTTTCTGATAAGAAAACTTCTGGCCTCCAGATTTCTGATGAGAAATCTGCTGATATTCTTCTTGGGGATCCCTTGTATGTGATGATGCACTTCTTTCTTGATGCTTTCAAGATTCTTTCTTTGCCTTTGTCTTTTGAAAGTTTTATTATAATGTGTCTCAGTGTGGGTCTCTTTGAGTTCATCTTACTTGGAGTTTGTTGAGCTTCTTGGATATTTATACTGTGTCTTTCAACAAATTTGGGAAGGTTTTTTTTGTTGTTGTTGTTGATTTTTGGCTGTGCCACGTGGCTTGCAGGATCTCAGTTCCCGAACCAGGGACTGAACCTGGGCCACCGCAGTGAGAGCCTGGAATCCTAACCACTAGGCCACCAGGGAACACCCACATTTGGGAAGTTTTTAGCCATTATTTCTTTAAATATTTGCTCTGGCTCTTTCTCTCTCATCCTTCCGGGTCTCCCATGATATGTATGTTGGTCCTCTTGATGATGTCCCATAAGTCCCTTAAGTTCTGCTTGCTTTAATTCAGTCCTTTTTCTTTCTGTTCCTCAGACTTGATAATTTCCATTGTCCTATCTTCAAGTTTGATGATCTTTTCTCTTGCCTGCTCAAATCTGCCTCTGAATCCATCCAGCAAATTTTTAATTTTACTGTAGTTTTCAGCTCCAGAAGCTCTTTTTTGGTTTCTTTTTAGATTTTCTATCTCCTTATTGACATTTCCATTTTGTTCACACATCATTTTTATAACTTCCTCCACATTTTCCTTTAGTTCTTTGAACATCTTTAAGATGGTTGTTTTAAAGTCTTTGTATAGTATATCTGCCATTAGGTCTTTTTCAGGGACAGTTTCTGCTATTTTTTTCTTTTGAATGGGTCATACTTTACTGTTTTTTGTATGCCTTGTGATTTTTTTGTTGAACACTGGACATTTGAATCTAATAATGTGGTAACTTTGGAAATCAGATTCTCCACCTTCCCCAGGGTTTACTATTTTTTTGTTATTGTTTTTGTTTTTTTGATTGCTGTAGGCCATCTCTGTGCCAAGGATCAGTCTGAGATGTAAGCTTAAGGTCTTCTCAGGTCTTTTCTGAGCCCTTCCCTAGGCATATGTGGACACATTCTAATTTTCCCCCTATATGAGCTGTTTTTGAAGTCCTCTCTTTAATGTCTGACTCCCAAAAGGTGGAAAGGCAAAAAGTGAAAGGGGAGAAAAGAAGGGTGCTAGCCCTTTAAATCCCTGGATGTCACTTCAGCATGAGGGAGAGGGGCTTGCAACAAAGGGGGGAGATGCAGCAACACTGGCTGCCTGCCCCTTTGTCTGCACCTCTATGATCATAAGTGGCACTCAGTTATCAGATCACAGATCCCTGATATCTGGAGGACAGGGTCTTTTTTGCCCACCCCATCTTATATGAGCCGTGTGCAAGCTACACCAGGAACATGTGCACAGCTGCCTACCATGTGGCTGAGGGGGAGGGATGGATAGCTACTAAGAGCTAAAAGCTGAAATTGACCACAATTTACCCTCCAGTTCTTCCCCTAGTAGTTGCAGGCCTTCAACAGACTCCAGAGTTCCAAAATAGTTACGTCAGACAGATTCTGCCAGCGCAATTTGTTGTCGAGATGGAGAGCCAGATTCCTGGTGCTTCCTACTCCACTATCTTCCCAGAATCCTCTCCCAGCAGTAATAGGTATTTGACACTTTATTAGTCTCTGGAGTTTTATACTATAAGAAAACAACTTTTCAAAAACTTACTTTGGCAAAGTCAAGAATTGAGGGGAAATTGTTTTCTCTCTTTTTTTTTTTTTAATACCCTGAAGAATAACATCTGGGGGGGAAAAAGTAAAATTATTAAAAGAAAAAAACCAAGTAAAATTATTTACCTAGCTTTAAAAGATATACCTAATTTCATTATGGCTGCAATAATTAGTTTGCTTTTCAAGTCAGATTTAAGAGAAATGCCTATCGTAGCTACCAGAAGCAGAACATGTCAGATAAATATAAAATAGAATCTGTGAATACATTCTTCAGAAACACAGAGTACTTCAGGGAAGTGAAAATTCTTACTCTTGTTGAGTGGCTAGGAAAAGAACCTTTCAAAGTGTGCACTTACCAATTTAAAGGGGCTACTCCATACAGTGGCAGAACTCAAGAAGATGAGAGGATAGCTCACTACATCCCCTGGTGGCCACATCAAAATATTTATAAACAGCTGAAAGTTCTCTGGATCAGAATAGTAACCCATATGGTGGGAGGTGGAGATTCAGACTTCAGGAGGGCCAAAAGCAAAAGATGAGGAGCTTCACTATCATCAGTTAGAGACGGTTTTTAAATACATGGAAAGCTCTACTTTTGTAAATCAATCAATCACATACACACACATATTCTGCTATAAGTTCAATAAAAGCCTTCTCCATGAAATATTAATATCATCATTCTGTTTCTTAAAATAGAAAAGTGAGGTGAGGGGGGCATCTTACTATCAAATGGCTCAGAAAAAAAAGTTCCTTGTACTGTATCAGCAATTTTTCTATGAGACTCCTTCAAAATTAAAAAATATACATAGGAGGATAAATTATCAGTTCATTTTTACAGCAGACTTTTCCTCTTTACCACTTTTTTTTTTTTTAAGTAGAATACTCTTATTCTCTAGGTTAACAAATTCTTTAACTAGAACATATACTCAGGTAGAAGTACATCTGTTTTCCTTCCACAGCCTAAAGATGGGCAATGTAGTATTTACTGTCATTATGATATTTAAATCCATACAAAAATTATTTCACTAAATAGGCTGAAATTAAATGAAGTCATATCTCAAAACTAAAAAAATAAACAGAGCAAATACAAGAGAAAGAGAACTTCACAAGGTACCAAATAGAGATCTGGAAGAAAGAGTTGGCCACAAAATGAATGCATTAGTAACACAGTACCATTGTGAAATTATATCTTACACAAAGACATGCCCTGATTCCATGTTTTCTTTCAGCCGTCTTCAAGCTGTTTCCACTTGACTACTGCCCTGTTGCTTCACATGTTCAAAGGTGAACTCTTCATATGTGTTCACAGAAGTTCTCTTTTTCAACTATATCATTTCTAGTAAAGATATCAACCAATATTCTATTCTCTTTCATTCATTCATTCATTCAACAAGCATTTACTGAGTGGCAACTACAGGCTAATTGCTGTGGATACTGAGATAAAAGACACAGTCCCTGTCCTCATGCTGCTGTCAGTTGGAAGTGATTGCCCACCTCTAGCCATTTGCCTGCAACAGCTTCCTGAGTCATTTTCCTGCCTCCTCTCATACTGCATAACACTGCCAGACTCTTTTCTGGCATTCATGCCATTCTTCTAGACAAAGATCTATCAAATCAAAACTCCTCTGCTCTTAAGATATAGACAATTGTCTTCTTATTGTCCCTGGAACACATTAGCACCTACTTCCAGACTTCTGGGGATATCCTCCCACTCTCCCCATCCTCCTATATTTGGAATGCTCTTCTTCTGTTCTCCTATCTAATCCCATTCGTTCAAGACCCAACTCTTCCCAGGATATTTTCTGATACTCCTCTGGCCCACACTGCTTGCTCTCTCTCTTCCCCACCTGCAACAAAACTTTCATTGTTAGGTTTGACGTACTTAAGAGAAAATAACACATTTTCAAAGGTGCAGAACTTTTTCAGTAGATGGTAAGTAATTCTTTATGTCTATGAAAAACTGAAGAGGAAGAAATTACGTTTAAAAACAGGAGAGGTTTAGGGCTAAACATGAAAAATAACTACACATTCAGAGTAACTAAAAATAGTGACAAATATTATACATGTTGCTTGAGTTGAGGGGAGAAAACATAAAAACTGTCCTGAGTGGCTTAAACATTCATTTGCCTAAAAAAAGTAGTACGGGGGGTGGGTGGGATTTCTTTGAGATGTTTGAAACTATATTATTGTACAATACTATAAATTGCTGACCCAAAAGACAATTTCCTAAAGGTTATTCCTTTTGTCTTTACTTTATACAATTCTTAGCTTAGAGTTGATATATACAGAAATGGGAGAATTCTACTATAATTAAAATATTTTCCAAGTTTAGATCTAAGGTACTTTGTTTCCTTCCACAACTAGTCACCTTAAAAAAGATGTCTTGGGATTTCAAGATTTATTTCAATGGCATCTTTCTTTTGCTCACTTTTATTTATTATCTTGCAATTTTATTAGGTTGACTCATATGAGATAGCCATTTATAAATCAAAATGGTTGAATATTGGTGTGTTACATGGTTTCATTTTATAGTTACCTTCCTGGTTGTTCCCCAGTCAGCAAAGTGGGTTATGACACAAGAAGACGAAAAGCTATCAGTTCATAAATATGCAAAAGAAAAGACTGGAGGGACTTCCCTGGTGGCACAGTGGTTAAGAATCCGCCTGCCAATGCAGGGGACATGGGTTCAAGCCCTGGTCCAGGAAGATCCCACATGCCACGGAGCAACTAAGCCTGTGAGCCACAACTACAGAGCCTGTGCTCTAGAGCCCGTGAGCCACAACTACTGAGGCCACGTGCCACAACTACTGAAGCCCACACGCCTAGAGCCCATACTCTGCAACAAGAGAAGCCACCGCAATGAGAAGCCTGCGCACCGCAACGAAGAGTAGCCCCCACTCGCTACAACTAGAGAAAGCCTGTGCGCAGCAACTAAGACCCAACGCAGCCAAAAATAAATAAATAAATTTATAAAGAAAAAAAAAGGCCAAGACTGGAACTGAATTTCATCCATTTATATTTTTATCAAAAAGGTAATAATACACAACCTGATTTTTAGCTCTACAATTATTATTATTTTTTTATGCTTATCTCCTGGGAATGACAAAGCAGCGCCAGAATTAGATATCATAAAAAGGAGCTGGTGTGACATGAGTAGATCATTTGTTTTTTAATTATAGTAAAATACATATAACATAAAATTTGCCCTCTTAAATAACTATTTTTAAGTGTACAAGGCATGAAGTAATTCACACTGTTGTTCGTTGTTCAACTATCACTACCATCCATCTCTAGAACTTTTTTCTCTTCCAAAAATGAAATTCTGTACCCATTAAATAACTCCCTATCCATCCTCCCCTATCCCCTGGCAACCAACATTCTACTTCCCATCTCTGAGAATTCGACTACAGTAGGTACCTCATATAAGTGGAATCATACAATATGTATCCTTCTGGGACTGCCTTTTTTCACTTAGCATAATGTCCTCAAGGTTCATCATAAATTGCAGGATTTCCTACTTTTTTAAGCCTGAATAATATTCCATTATACGTATATATTACATTTTGTTTATCCATTTATCTGTCTATGGATACTTGGGTTGCTTCTACCCTTCGGCTAATAATGTTGCTATGAACATGGGTGCACAAATTTCTCAAGACCCTGCTTTTAGTTATTTTGAGTATATACTCAGAAAGGGAATTGCTGGATCATACGGTAATTTCTAATTTTTTCCCACACATTAACATTTATTAAACATTTTGAGTACTATACACAATAGAAATATTGGTTAGTTATTTCTCTATTAATCAACATTTGGGATGTTTCCAAGTTTAAAAAAAATGTTGCAACAAATACTCTTGGGTCCATCTCTTTGTTCTGGATTAACTTCTAAAAGTGGAAGTTCTGGGTCCAAATCCAGAATATTTTGAATTTTAATTGATACTGCTAACTTACACTCTAAAAAGGCTGTACCAATTTATAAGGCAGAAAATGCTATTTTTTTGGATACTAATAATCTAAATCTTTGCTAACACAATGGTTAAAACGTGTTTTAATTTTCACTTTTTAATTCTGTGAAGTTTAGTTTCTAACTTACTAATTTTGGTTTCTAGCAATATTCACACTCAATTCATTACATCTTTGAATTCTTAATTTTAGCGTGCTTGTTACTAGATTACTCTTTTTTTTTGTAAAGAGCAGCCAATTCTTCCATCATTGTAACATCCCATGGAATCTCATTGAAGATCAGAAACAGAAAATGAGACAGAATGAAGGGAGGCTGTGAACATGAACATTCTCCAAGAAAAGGGAAGAGTACCCCAAAAAGATTCAGAGATCGTCAAGGCTGCTACTCCCACCACACGCCGAGAGTGCGAGGGCTGACAGGCAAGGCTGCCTCCACATCCGTTTCAAAGGTGCCAGGTAGGTGGGCCCTTGCAGAACACTGCATGGGTGGTACTCCAAGGGAGCCAGAAGTGCAGGGCTGCTCAGGTGATCCCTGGAGATGACACCACTACTCCAGTGAGTCCTGAAGGCAGGACTACTTCCCCACTGGGTTTAGAAGGCACAGTATCAAACCAAAGAGGATTATTCTTGAGCCTTAAGATCTAATGGTATTTGTCTAAGTTTTGGACTTACTTGGGCCCTGTCATCTTTTCTTTCCTTTCTATTTCTCCCTTTTGGAATGGGAATGTCTAGCCTATGCCTGTCCTACCATTGTATTTTAAAGTGTATAATTAATCTGATTCCACAGGTTCATAGCTGGAGAGGAATTTTGCCTCAAGTCTCACCCATATCTTATTTAGATGATATTTAGATAAGACTTTGGACTTCAGAGTCGATGCTAGAATGAGTTAAGACCTTTGGGGCTGTTGGGATGTGATGAATATATTTTGTATGTGAGAAGGAGATGAATTTTGGGGGGCATGGGTGGAATGTTATGGACTAAATGTTTATGTGCCCCCCAAATCTGTATGCTGAAGCCAACCTCCAATGTGATGATATTTGGAGATGGGAGCCTTTGGGAGGAAATTAGGGTTAGATGATGTCATGAGGGTGTGGCCAACATGATAGGATTCGTGTACATTCAAGAAGAGGAAGAGAGCATAGCACCCTCTCTCTTACAGCCATGTGAGGACTCAGCAAGAAAGCAGCTGTCTACAAGCCAGGAAGAGGGTTCTCATCAGGAAGCAAATCTGCCAGCACATTGATCTTGGACTACTAGCTTCCAGAACCGTGAGAAACAAATGTCTGAAATTTAAGCCACTCAATCTATGGTATTTTGTTATAGGAGCCCAAGCTGACTAAGACAGGTTGTTTGTTTTTTTCTTGCTGAGTTGTAAAAGAGTTCTTTTTATATTCTGGATATTAATCCCTTATTAGCTACATGATTTGCAAATATCTTCTCCCATTCTGTGGGTTGCCTTTTCACTCTTTTGTTGTGTTCTTTGATGCACAGAAGTTTTACATTTTGATGCAGTCTAATTTATCTATTTTTGTTATTGTTTTTGCCTGTGAACATTGGTTTTTAAAGGCAGCATAGTTTGAGCTAATTATACTAAAAGATTACTTTTAACTTATGACTTTCCCAATAAATGATATTTGGTTAAAATAAGAGATTAATGCAACATCTTTTTTTATTACCTGGAATTGGTATTAGTTTCAATGATATACTGTTTTTACGGTTCTTAATGGCTTGACAATTCAGTGCTGTGAATAAGAAAATAGACTTGCATTGCCTCATCATTATGTAATTTTGGGGGACAATTATCCCAGTAGATACATAAAGAAATTAACCCAGAGATCTTTAAATCTGGCCTAATAGAAAATTTAAGAATCCTTTGGAATCCTTTTTCATTCTAATGGGAATAAGGTTATGATGTCTCTGGTAAACAATGAACTAAAATTTCTTCTAGGTTTCTGTCCCTTAGTCCTATGCAAAAGAATGGCACTTCACTGTCCGATCTTCCCTAAGAGACAGTGAGAAATTAAGCTTTAAGCCTAAATTTTTGTGATAAGGCAGGAAAAATATTGCCAATAACCTCAGTTACTGATGAAAAGGAACTATTTTTATATTAAGTTGTGGTTTACACAAGTGAGGTATATATACATCAACAAATACACGATAATTTATCATTAAGGAAGCACGCCCTTTAGCCAGCTTCTCTACAATGAACACGTTTATTGTATCCGTTCTCAGTATCATCTAGAATAGCTCTTGCGATTGAGTTCAGAGGACACAAATTTGGTAGCATTTAAATGACCATCTAGAACTTACCAGGACTATTTCTTGTGGGAGGGAGTTGATTAAAAAAAAACATTTTATTTCACAGACATTTAAACAAATATTTTTAAAAGGCACTTATTTCTTACAAAAGATGTACCCCATTGTGTCACAGTATAATAATGTTTATAACAGGAAAGTTGAATTCCATGCAATCTTGAGAAATTAAAATACCATATAATATAGTTTGTTGCATACAACATTGACATTGCTATTATAGACTTTCAAAGTTTTAAGGATTTCAGTGAATTCTGAACTATTGAATCTTTAATACTACCATAAAAAATTTTAAAGACGATAACAGAAATGTTATTATATATGTCCTAGATGTCTCTCATAATTTTTTTCTTTTAATGGCAGCAGGTATTGGTATCCTTATAACATGCCCACTATTCCATGAGAGGGAGAAAAAAAGTTTCATTGTATTTTAAAAGATTGGGTAAGTTACTTAGTATATTCTTTGTATTGAGGAAGTGAAATATTAACCAATCTGTAAAAATTGTCAAAACCTATCAAAATGAATGACAAAAATAAGTATAAAACCGAAGGCTGAAATGTTCCTTAGTTGACATTTTCCTAAAAGGTAAGGAAAATTTGCTTTTTTATTACCCAAGACAGTACTAGAGACTTGGGTCAAAGCTGGGCCAATACTGGCCTTTCTGCATTAAAAAAAGAGAAATCTACCACTTAATTAAAGTAATTAGTTACTTTATTTATTGAGGTATAACTGACGTACAACATTATCTTAGTTTCAGGTGCACAACATAATGCAGTCTACCATTTAAAATCTTTCTGAGTCAGTAACTGGATTCTTAATTTTTTTTTTTTTTTTGGCTGCGTTGGGTCTTCGTTGCTGGGCATGGGCTTTCTCTAGTTGTGGTGAGCGGGGGCTACTCCTCGTTGCAGTGCGCGGGCTTCTCATTGTGGTGCATTCTCTTGCTGCAGAGCACCGGCTCTAGGCACGTGGGCTTCAGTAGTTGCAGCACGTGGGCTCAGTAGTTGTGGCTCACAGGCTCTAGAGCGCAGGCTCAGTAGTTGTGGTGCATGGGCTTAGTTGCTCCATGGCATGTGGGATCTTCCCGGACCAGGGCTCAAACCCATGTCCCCTGCATTGGCAAGCAGATTCTCAACCACTGTGCCACCAGGGAAGTCCCAGTAACTGGATTCTTAAAGTAATTCCATTTTGAGAGACCAACTAAGCATCTTGGAAAACGAGGATAAACTAATCTGACAAGACCGAGAAAGAATTAGAGAAAACACACTAACTACAGAAATACTATAGGATGTAATGAACAAACATACCTCCTGGGCTGTGATCGGCATTCCTCCTCCCCACTGTCTGCCTCCTGTATAGACAGGAAAATGAGAAAAAAATAATTTAAAACCTGAGGTCTCATATCATAATACCAACAATGTAATTTTACTAAGTTTTACATGTAGGAATATCTCATTGATGCTGTGTACTTAAACTAAATTCTCTCCATAAAAAGTGACTTCAACCAACCCAGGGAGTTGATATATATCAACATAATTTATTCCTGGAGGAAACTTTCACAATAGTCTACAAATTTTTTTTAATAACAAAGTGCTCATAATTAAAAGAATTACCTCTGAAAACCAAATGAAGATGCTATGTTACTGTTATGTTACTTAAAATTAAAATGAGTGGGTATTCTGACTTTCACCAACAAATCTCATCAAGATGATCTATTAATGATTCTGATCCCCAAAGAACAACCCAAACAATGAACACCATTTTGCAAAGTGCTCATGATCACATCACCATCACCTTAATGGCTACTACTTATCGAGTATTTATAACATGCCAGGTGCCTTTCTCAACACTTTAAGTACATTGTCCAGCTTATTCCTGATAAACTCAGAAGGTTGACGGTACCCTAGTTTCACTGATTCTGACACATACACATAAATTGGGATAAATTTACAATCAACGTGACTAAAAAGCACTGAATCATAGTTTAATTGCAATATTTATTTTTTTTTAGTGGCACATAAAATAACTGAGGGTGTTATACTTATGGCAATTTAGGCTCAATGAAATATGAATATTTTACAGAAACTGAAATTCACAGAAAGGAAAGAAGTTAAGTTGCTAAAGGAAACTCATGTAGTAAAGCTAGAATTAAAACTGATAAAATACTGTCTCCCAACACATTGAAAAAGCATATCATTCACCCCTCCCTAACCTAGGTTAGGAATTATTATATGTTAAGATACTATACAGATCTTCATGGAGACACGAATAGCAACATGAAGGAAAAGTGAGAAAAGATGAGAGAATTAATGATGTTGAGGTGCTTTTTCTTTAAGTTTGCTCTCTGACATTTTATATTTGCACTCTGGTCACTTTTGCCCTATTTGGCAAACACAAAAATAGGAGGAGAAAAACAATCTCAAACAATACGTGTACTGTCTGCTGATAAGTCACCTACTTTTTCGAGTTTATGGAACCATCCCCATTCACCTCTACATCATTCTACCTCCATTCCTGGGCAGCCACGGCCAGCTCTATAACTTTTATTCCCATTTTATTTTCATTATCGATTTCAGGTATGCCCATTATCTTGCACAAAGGGAAGAAGACAGCAAAGATCCTACCCTCGGAGGGAGGACAGGGGAGCTGTCATGGTATATTACACTCTGCCGACAGGGGAAGTTTTAGGTTCAGAAGTATGCCCTTTAGGAAGTGAAAAGAATGGTGCTAAAATGAAAAGAACCAATCGTCTCTAGAGTCAATAGTCAGAACCTGGAAAGTTTGCAAGAATGAAAATGAGAAGACTCATAAGCAAAGATAAATGTTAGATTTTGGAGCCCAAGGGAACTGTAATAAATAGAAATGATTTCCTGGAATCTCATTTAACAAATAATGCTTCATTATTGTTATCAGTGGTTAATAGATCTCTACTTCTGATGTATTCTTCTCATTTTTTAATTGTATGAAAAATTATATGACAATAGATATATTTAAAATATATGTAAATTATGAGGCACAATAATAAAATGAATACCTGTGAACAACATTCTACTTAAAAGCTAGAATAGTACCAATACCTTTGCATTTACCTGTGTGCTTATTTCCTATCTCCCATTCTTATCCTTCTCCCAAGATGTGAGTACTATCTTGAATTTTTAAAAAATATTTATTTATTTATTTATTTGGCTGCACCGGGTCTTAGTTGCTGCACGTGGGATCTTCGTTGCCCCATGCGGGATCTTATGTTGCGGCATGCAGGATCTTTAGTTGTGGCATGCGGGATCTAGTTCCCTGACCAGGGATTGAACCCGGGCCCCCTGCATTGGGAGCGCAGAGTCTTAACCACTGGACCACCAGGGAAGTCCCACTATCTTGAATTTTAAGTTTATAATTTTCTTGCTTTCATTCTACTATAAAAAATTTCATACATACAGAAAAGTTGAAACATCTTATAGTGAACCTGTGTATCCACCGTCTGGATTCTACCAGTAACATTTTTTATATTTGCGTTATCACTTCTCTATTCATCTTTCTGCCTCACTGATCAATCCATCTTATTCTTCTGTTGCATTTCAAAGTAGTTTACAGTGTACTTGCCCTTAAATGCACATAATTAGAATTCGGTATTACAGTTCTTTTTTTTCTTTTAAGGTAAAATGTATATACAATGAAATAAATGCACAAATCTTAAGTGCACCATTCAATGAGTTTTGACAAATGTATGTATCTGTGTAACTCAAACTTTTATCAAGAAATGCAACATTTCTATCAGCTCAGAAATTTCTCTCATTTAACACCTGGCACCACCCACAACCTAGAGGCAGCCACTGTTCTTACTTTTCTTCCACCACAATTTTTTTCCATCAAAAATTAGTATATAGCATATGACTCCATTTAAATGGTTTCCCTGTTCACATAAACAGAATCATATAGTATGTACTCTTTTGTGTGTGGCTTCTTTCACTCAGCATAATGTTTTTGAGATTCATCTATGTTATTGTTATGTAAAAGGAGTTCATTCCTTTTTATCCCTGAGGATTCCATTGTATGACTATACCACAGTTTGTTTATTCATCTCCTATTGATATATATACCCAGGATGTTTGAGTTTTTGTCTATTATGAATAAAACTTTTACATGAGCATTCTTTGCCATTTTTTTGGTGGACATGTGCTTTTGGTTTTTTTTAGGTCATGGAACACATGCATGTGTAATTTTAGAGAAAATTACCAGGGCTTCCAAAGTGCTTATACCACTTTACATGCTTATCAACAATGTGTGAGAGTTGTAATTGAAAATTTTTTTCTCCTATAGTTACTGTTTTCTATGTCTTCAGAAACCTTTGCCTACCCTTTAGTCACAAAGATACTCTATAATATTTTCTTATTAAAACCTTTATGGTTTTATGTATAAGGTCTATGATCTATCCTGAATAAATATTTGTATGTGGTGTGAGATGGGGTAGAGGCTCTTTTTTTTTTCCCATATCGATTTCAAGTTTTCAAGCACATTTATTGAAAAGACTTTCCTTTCTCCATTGGATAACTTGGCTCCTTGTAAAAAATCAAATGACAGTGTAAGTGAGGTCTACTTCTGGGTTCTTTATTCTGTTCCATTGATCTACTTGTCATTCTTTATGTCAGTAGTATATCTTTATTACTATAGCTCATAGTAAGTTTTGAAGGAAATATAAATCCTTTAACTTGATTCTTATTTTTCAGGATACCTTTATCTTCTAGTAAGACATTTTATCTTGAAATCTACTTTATCTAATATTAACATAGCTACTCCAGACTTATGCTCACTGTTTGCAAGGTATATTTTTCAATCTCTTTATAACTTACAGAATGTCTTTTATAGACAGAATGTAGTTGGATCTTGCTTTATTTTACCCATTGTGACAATCTTTGCCTTTTAATTGTACTGGTTAGTCCATTAACATTTTTTTTTAAACATCTTTATTGGAGTATAATTGCTTTACAATGGTGTGTTAGTTTCTGCTTTATAACAAAGTGAATCAGTTATACATATACATATGTTCCCATATCTCTTCCCTCTTGCATCTCCCTCCCTCCCACCCTCCCTATCCCACCCCTCTAGGTGGTCACAAAGCACCGAGCTGATCTCCCTGTGCTATGCGGTTGCTTCCCACTAGCTATCTATTTTACGTTTGGTAGTGTACATATGTCCATGCCACTCTCTCACTTTGTCTCCATTAACATTTAATGTAATTACTGATATAGTTAGTAACATGGTAGAACCAAATCCATTTATTTTCTGTTTGTCCCCTATACCTTTATACCTCTGTTTCTCCTTTTCTGCCTTATTTTGTATTATTTGAATATTTTTTAGAATGTCATTTTAATTTACATATTGGTTCTTTGCATTATTTTTTATTCCACTATTAAAAAAATTACATGATGTCTATATTGTTAAACAATATATTATTTAGTTTTGATTGTCTGGGGGCTTTAAAAATTGTATTACACTTATGCAGTCTTCCCAATATGTTTATTATTTTTTTATTTTTAAATTTTTTTTCACACACACACACTGTATTTTATTTTTACACCAATATGTTTTTTAAAAACTAAATATTATGCTAATAAGATTCATCCACTTATTACCTATAGCTACAGTTCATTCATTTTTTTGCTGGGGTAAAAGACTGCATTATAGGAATATATCAAAGTTTACCCATTCTACTCAGATAGATTGGACTGTTCCAGTTTTTGGTGACATCAACCATGCTGCTATAACTTCCTTGCAATGTCTTTTGGTCTACATGCACAAGAGTGTCAATGGGATATACGTACACCTAGGAGTAGAAATGCAGAGTCACAGAATAACTAAAGGTACAAGTTTACCAGGTAGTGCCAAATTATTTCCTAAAGTAGTTGTGCCTATCTATACTCTCACCAGGAAGGAGTGAGAGTTTCAGTTGTTCTAAATCCTAGCCAACACTTGAAATCATCAGATGTTTTCTTTTTCTTTTTTGCCAATCTAGTGTTGTATGTATCTCACCATGGTCTTAATTTGCTGTGCCTTGACTGCTACTAAGGTTGAGTACCCTTTTAGATGTTTATGGGCTATTACTAACTTAATATCCTTTCCCTCATACATAAAATGAGCTGACCAAAAGGGATAATTCAAATTATTTTCAGCTTTTTTGGTAGATTTTTCTACCTATGAGAATTGTGATGAGAAATAAAAAGCAAAAATACCCTTGATGTTTCCTTAGAGGCCACAAACAGCTAAAAACAGTTACATCTACAGAGGTGAACTAACATCTATTTAACACTACTATGGGCCAGGTACTTTATATGTTATTTTATTTAATGTGCACTACAACCCTGTGCAGCTTGCTAAAGGTCACAATGCCAATAAATGCCACGTGGAGTCACGATCTGAACTCAGGTCTACATTTCTGCTATAACCAGCTGCCTCTTAACTAACAATCTGCATTTGGTACCTATACCCCGGGACAGTGGTTAGGAAGGGAACTGCAGAAAAAAGCATAACTTTTCTCATGGCTTATAATAAAGTAATATCCTTTGTCACCTTTCTTCTATGACTTCTACACTTTAAAATAGTGCCAAAGGAGTGGAAATTCCTTTGGCACACAAAAAAAGCAAGTCAGAGAAGTGTTTCTAACACAAGCACACTTATAATCTACTTAATACCCCAAATGACTTTTTTCTTTCTTTCTTAGATTAATATTACAATAGTCAGGCCAATGAATGATTTGCTTCCCTTTCATCTTACTTGGAAAAAGAGACTTAAAAAACAAAAACAAAAACAAAAACAACTCAGTATGTCAAGGCATTGTAGGCCTAAGGTAAAGTGGATTTTTTTTTTAATGAAGAAAGTGTTGATTATGCTTATTTCAATGGAATTCACTGCCCAAAATGCAAAGATACAACATTGTTTATTCAGCAAGATTAATTACCAGATAATACAGTTATCTTGAATAATGGCATTTAAATGGTAGCTAAAGGGAGAATGCTTACCATTCTATTGTAACAAGTGCCTACACCAGACCATATATAACCACCTACCTTGTCAAGTAACTTCACATATTGTTAGTTAAAAAAAAAAAAGAAAAAAGAAGAAAGAAATGCAAGTAATCAACATGCTCAGAACATTAGAAATCACAAGGAGAAAAGTGTAGAGATAAACATTAGTTTCTTCTTAGTAAATAGAATAATTTCTGATGTATAAGGAAAACTAATTAAATGATTAAATACATGTTTGTTGACTTTTAAAAAATATTCCAGAGTCCTATTGTTAAGTAGTTTTTATTTAAAGAATATAATTTCTTCTTGATGTTCTTAAGAAAAATTTGACCTATAAACAATATGGTGTGAGATTCTGAATGTGCATTTAATTTTAGGATATTCAGAAAACACTGACTCAAAAAGACACATGCACCCCAATGTTCATAGCAGCATTATTTACAATAGTCAAGATATGGAAGCAACCTAAGTGTCCATCAACAGATGAATGGATAAAGAAGATGTGGCATATATATACATACATACATATATATATAATGGAATATTACTCAGCCATAAAAAAGAATAAAATTCTGCCATTTGCAACAACATGGATGAACCTAGAGGGTATTATGCTCAGTGAAATAAGTTACAGAAAGACAAATGTTCTATGTTATCACTTATATGTGGAATCTAAAAAATAAAATAAACAAATGTTTGTAACAAAACAGAAACACACTCATAGAGAACAAACTGGTGGTTACCAGTGGAGGTGGGGGAAGGGGGTGGGTAAGACAGGGGTATGGGATTGAGAGATACAAACTACTATGCATAATAAGTAAAAAGGATATATTATACAGCACAGGGAAATATAGCCATTATTTTGTAATAACTTTAAATGAAGTATAATCTATAAAAATATTGAATCACTAATGTGGTACACCTGAAACTAATATAATATTGTAAATCAACTATACTTCAATTAAAAAATAAAATACATAATTTTAGGGTATTTGGGAACCATTAAGTATGAATTGAAAAATTAATGTGTTCTTATTAATCTACTTAATACCTGAGCATAAAAGTAGGTAACTAAGTAAAAGATGTTTGGAAAAAACATAAGCATCCAAGTCGTATTCGCTGAGAAGTAGGCTGGAAGTGCTGCCAGCCTTGAAAAACACCAGGCTAGGTAGGTGTTAAGCAATAATTTCCCAAGCTTTATTGTTGCAAGATTCTTTACACTTTCCATACACTCCAATCCAAGTGGACTCATTCATCAGTTTTCAAAAGCACCTATTAACTTCCTTTGTCTGTGCTGTTTCATCATCCTGGAAGGCCCCTCTCCCCTCTCCTATATCCTTCCCTAGCATTCAAAGCTGGTTTCAAAAGCCAGTAGTTCATGGTATTTCTTCTATCACTTTACTGATAGGCTGTCTGCCTCCCTCCAAACCTGACGGTCACTGTGCATGTTTCCTGTGGCACTACCGAGATCTGTTTCTGGGTTACCACTGGGTTCTTGTTTTATGTTCCATTATCAGACTGTAATCTGCCTTATTTTCCCTTTGCATCTCACTCTGTGTTTAGCACAATGCCCTATGTGCAGATGGAACTCGATAAAGAGTTGAATGAATGCGTGATTAGAGCAGTGAACTAAAACCATGTGAACACTTGGAGCTAATTGGCTGTGCATTCTCAGCTAGTGAGGACTATGCCAGTTATGTTTTCTCCTTAGCCGGTTAAAAGAATAGTTTTTGTTGCTCAGGAGTTAGCCTGTGACGAAGATCTGGAAGTAATACCTTAGGTTTTCCCTTTGGTTAAACAGACAGAATCATTCACTTGCTCTCATTTATATATTCTTTCACTCATTCAACACTAATTGACTACCTATTATGTGTTAGGTACTAGGCACCAGGAATTAAAATTAAGCAAAACTGCCCTTATCCTTGGATAGTTCACATTGTATTAGGGGAGACAGTTCCATAATATAATGATCTGTCATTTGGCTTACAGCAGAGGATATTCAAAATGCTATAGAAACAACAGAGGAGGAAACGACTAACTGGGGCTTGGATATGCTTCACAGAAGTTAATTTTCAGGCTGGGCTTGAATTAGTGGGTTTGTGTTGGATGGAAAATAGGAGGAAAGAGTATTTCAGGCAGAAGGGTTGGCAAAAGGAACAGAAAGAGGAGTAAGAGTCTGGACATTTAGGGAATGGTGAGCAGCTGTGAATTGCTGGAGCAAAGGTACGGGTTTTGCGGGTTAAGGCTATCAAGTAACATTGATGTTATGAGTCCATAAAGGTAGGAATATTAAGATAACAGTCCTATGATCACAAAAAGTGGTTGTGGATTATCCATTAACTGGACTTCAGATTATCCATCAGTCACTTCTGCCCCTGGGAGAAAATTAATACTGGGAGGTGTCTGTCAGACAGGGTAAAGTAATCTGGTAGTCTTCCTAAGAATGGACGTGAGCTTCGAAATCAGAAAAGCCCTACTTCTGGCTTTTGGAAGAAGCAAACGTGAAGAACACGGGCTTGAGGAGGAAGTAAAGGCACCATTTTGCCACTTGGTTACTGGTAAGAGAAGGCTTAGATTCTCTCCTAGAAACAAGAGACAAAGACGATGGTGATGGAACCAGCAGTTTGGGTTATCCATTGCTTAATAACAAACTACTAATTTATTATATTTCATGATTTCATGGGTCAGAAATTCAAGCAGTACTTAGCTAGGCAATTCTTCTGCTCCACATGGCATTGCTAAAGGTCAGTCAGTGCTACTCAGGTGGTATTTAGCTAGAAGATGGGCTAGTAGTCAGGGTCCAGGCAGCTTTACTCACATGTCTGACGTCTTAGCCTGGAAAACTGGAAAGCTGGGCTCAACTGGAAAGTCAACTAGAACGTCTATGGATTGGGCCTTCTCAAAGTCCATTGTGGCCTCAGAGTTGGTCTTTTCGCATGGGGGCTTAGAACTCCAAAAGGCTAGGCTCAGAGCTGGCACAGTGTCACTTCTGCCATGCTCTGTTGGTGTATTAAAGAAGTCTAGCCCAGATTCAAGGGGAGGGGAATTAGACACTATCTCTCAGTGGGAGAAACAGCAAAGAATCTGCAGCCATCTTTAATCAACTCTACCAATTCTGGTGACCAGCTAGTAAGTATGTAGGCAAAATGAACAGGATAGGAAAAAGGCTGTTAAAGATAGTTAATGAAGTAGAACTTCTAAAGACTAGGGCCATAGAGATATCCAGGAGAGTAAAGAATAAAGAAGACGATTCTTATGTCAGTACAAGATGCACTGAAGGCCATAGGGATACTTTTATAGGCTGGTGTCTATAATGAAGTGTCCTCCCATTTGGAAGGCTGAAGATCAGAAAGGACCTGCAAGTGTGGTCACACACACACTCTACTGTCCAGGACCAGAATGAATAACCTGGGCACTCACATCTGAGAAGCTGGTCTGTAAGAAGGTCAGACACCATCAAATCAGCAGTCCCAATATAATTTGACTTTGGTTTAAAGTCTAGCTTAAATTGAGGTGTATAGTACTTGCTGGTATTAGGAACCAAAACAGAGAGTCAATCTAGTCATATTTTAGAGAGATATAACATGCATTAAAGTAAAATAAGGAAGCCAGAATACAGTGCAATACTTATTACCGACATCAAAGCCACACCATGCTCTCATGACAGGGTTTAAGAAGCCCTAAATAAACTTTCTTGCCCATGATTTCAAGCAATAGACAACTTCTGTGAGACACCTACTACTTCTCAAGTGTTTCCTTTGAATTCCTTTCAAATACAAATATGTATGAAACACAGTTGGAATGGTTAATGAGGTACTTCCTCAGTGATGAGAAAACCAGCTTGATTAGAATATGACTTCAATAACTCTGTTTCTGAAGAACACCAAGTCTTTGGTCAACAGCTAGTTTAAGGGGTATCACAGTCCAGTCACTGCCCACTAGAAAACCCGAGCTCTGGGTGTAGAGCTGTTATTGGATGCCTTTTGTTTACAATCCTTATTCCACTTAAACATTTTATTTAATATATGTGACTTAACCCACCCACTTGCCATAATTAGAGAGTTGTTAGACTGTCTTTTCTATCACAGAGATCCAACTCCTTGAGGCTACTTGGTTTTAAAAAGCAACGAGTCTGAATCTGTCACATCTGACAAGCATGCAATATGGAAACTTCATAGGTCACTGGTTCTTAACTCTGGCTCCATTCAAAACCTTTTTAATAACAAAAATCTCCAGGCCTCAGGCCTACAGGCTTTTATTCTTTAGCTCTGAGGTGAAGCCAGTGGTGTGCTAGAGCCAATTGCTAGATTTTTAGGGATCTTACGAGACTCACATTGGTAGCTTGAAATTGGCCATGCTAGGAGTATTTACCAGGGAAATCAGCAAATGCTACAAAGCAGCCCTTACCCAGAAAACAGGTTTTTGAACATTTACCAGCACACCATGAGGTGTGGGGCCCAAGGATCTGCACATTTTAAAAGCTCCTGATAACTGACAAGCAGTTAAGATTGAAAACATTTGTCTTAAAGGTCTGGAAAAACATCAAAAAGCTCAGAGTACACAGAGCTACTACTCCTCCAGATAACTGTGCTAGGTGCCAGGGAGATCAGTGACGATAGGAACTCAGCTCTCCAGAAAGATCTTACGTCTCCCTTCCTAGACAGTAAGCTCTGTAAGAGCAGGACTATGTTTGTATAGTGGCAGTCATACAGAAGATGCTCAGTAGATATTAGATTAATTAATAAGTATTGCCCAAGGTATGGTAACCAGTAAGTGGCAAAATTAGGAATACACCTTAGGTTAACTCAGTATATCATGTGCCTCATCTCCATTCAATTATTGGTCAAATCCTTGGTTTGTCAATCCAAAATGAGTGCTTAAACATGGGGTAGAGAGCAAGCAGCATCCATCATAAGATAATAAGACTCTGCCTGTGTGCCACTCCATAATTTAAAGTCTTTTCATGACTATTATCTCATTTGAGCCAACCTAGGATAAATGCAGCACAGGTATGATTAATACTTATTTTTCAGCTGAAGAAACTGCCTCATGAAAGTGAGATAATTTGCTCAAAGTAACCTAAGAGTAAGGAGCAGTCAGGATTCTGTCTGGGAAGGGTGAATATACCTTCTACCGGAACAAACTGCTCCTCTTGCTTAAAGGAATACTCCAGGTACACCAATAGGGGCCTAAGACCTTGTCTTTATCTCCCTTCCAGATTCTGTTTCCTTCTATTAAAGTGAAATTCCACATCCTACTCTCTCAAGACCTCACACTTGGTCCATTTCCTTCATGGTAGCCTGAGGCCTCAATATGGACATATGGTCTTATGTTCAGCCAGGACATGGTGGTACAACTGTACTAATTGTTTACACACTGAAATAGTGAATGGTAAATAGTGGTTGCCTAGAGCCCCTCTGAATGTTTCACGATCCAGCAACAATCAGGTTAATGCCTGGCAGAGTAGAGGACCTCCAGGTCTTACTCCTGCCTATTCTGATTGGTTGATAGCTGTGCCATATTGCTAAATATCCTGAATATCACCTCTACCTATGGCAACATCTTTACTGTTCTCTAACCTTTGGTTTAAAATTCTTGACTCTGATCTTAGCTTCACCTTGGAGATAGTGCCTCTATAATCTGTTCTCTTGTTTGTGTGTCCTGCTAGCTACACCCCACTTGCTTAGCTTGGCTTCTGGTTTTATTACTGGTCCTCTGCTATACACGATTAGCATTCCTCCACAAGGAATTTAAACTATAAAAAGCATTGATAACACCTGGGGGAGGCTAAGTAAAATCCATGTATGAAGACTCTTTTAATATTAAATCTTTGAATTGTTTATGGATATAAAGAATTAGACTATGATCAACCAAAGTTTAAGTTGAAACATTATTCAGAAATAAGGTCAAAGAACACATGCAGAAGGGTAATGAAGCAACACTGATTACTTACCAAATATTACTAAACTAACAGCATGATTATTTTCAAATTTCCAGTCATTTTCAAACTAAGGAGTTGATAAATACCGTCACTGGTTCTGACCAAAAAGAAAATAGAATATTTAAAACAGATGTACTGCTGTCAGTTTTGATTAGGGGGAAATGCACTGCTATTTTGTTAATATTTATATTTAATTCTAGACAATTAGCTTTTCAGCCATCAACAGGGGAAAAGATAGAGGCAGGATGCTCAATATCTTTGAATGGCAAATAAATAATCAACATATTCATTTAGAGCTGCTAGAGTCCATCAGAGACACAAAGAAATACGAGATAGTACTATGCTCAAGGAGCTTATCTGCCTGAAGAGATAAGGCTGTTATATTTGAAAAGTTGATCCAACAAATACAGTGTAAATTTATGGCACAGGAAGTATATTGCATAGGAGTTCAGAAGTGAGAACACTGTGGGTACAGTGTTCACAGGAACAAGAGAGCTTTGAATCCAGTCTTGAAGGAACAGGAAGATCTGAAGAGGCACAGAGGCTGACAGAGCATTTGAGACACGAACAAAAAGGAAAGGACAGTGGGAATATGTCTGACACACTGGGGTGGTGGTGAACTGACCAGTTGAGTTGAAACCCAGGGCTTGCCTTGAGGTAAGCTGCAAAGATAAGTTGCAGAGGGCAGGGGTCTAGACCTGATCCTAGGGGGAAGCCAGGGAGGGGATTTATCAGAATCTTAGAAAGTAGAATAAAATTATAAATATGTTGCTTTGGTGGTAATAAAAAATTCTTTAAGGAAACAGAGGCTAAAATTTGGAAAGCCAATTGAGAAAACTTAGGTATTTTTCCTAAAGCCGAGAGACACTGGTTAATTTAACCACATATCTCCACTAGAGGGCAGACAAGTCAAAGGTTACACTGTGATGGAACTGGAGAAACAGTGCATCCACAGAAAACTAACACTAAGAGTAAACGCCATACATTGTTGCTTAAAGACCATTTTCAGTGCCTTCAACCCTGGAAAGAGCCTTTAGCTAGCAGATAAATCTTTCACAGGTTAGCTTTATGTGGTATAAAATGTGTCTTAATTGCAAAATGGACTGGTGGAAAAGTTATACTTTGGGAATCTGGCTTGGCTGACAGACACATGTGCTTATACATGACAAGCATACCTTGGAATGCCAACAGCAGCACTCATCACTGGCTAATTTACCTCAATCTTCCTCACCCATCTCAGGCACATCCTAACCACCACTCAAGACACAGCCTAACAATGTGTATACCACCTGGACCATGATTTCAATCTGGGTTCTCCTTTTGGTCAACTGGGGAGATGCTTGGTCCTAAGGACTCATAACCCTTTAAAGTCAGAGTAAGGTGAAGTCACCAGACAGAGGTTCTTCTATGTGCATTTGTCTTAGTAGGCTGAGGAGCTGTCACATAGGGGTGTTGGCGGGAGTCCCTCAGGTCTCACTAACTGGGACACAGCATCAATATTAACATCTAAATAAAAGGACTGAGAATTCCACCACACATTTAGATGCTAAAATTGATCTGCAAAGTACTATAAACACTTTTTATGTTTTTCTCTCTTACAAAATGTCTCTCATTAAAGGTGCAAGGGCAATTTTCTATTTAGTAGGTTGACTTTCTGCCATTAGCTGTAAGTAGTTTTGACCAATGCTGACCAGTGCTCATATCACAAGAATTTTCTTTTCCCTTGGAAAATGACAACATTTAGTTTCAGATACCAGGTACTTCAACTGCAGGTGAATTTTGCTATTCTAAAATTCTTACAGTATTTCCAACAAGCTAGGCCATCTTATCTCTTAGACTTTGCCATATTCTTCTCTCTGCCTGGTACACTTCATTCCCGTCTTTGCTTGCCTACTTCTTCTACTCATCCTTCAGATTGTAGCTTAGGTGTCCCTTTCTCCTGAGGCTTTCCCTGATGCCTCTAGACTGAGGCATATTCCGAGAGTATCAATTATACTTGATGCGAAGTAATATTTTTATAGTAACAGAGATACAGATACATAAAAATGTGCATGAAATTTAAAGTAAATCGTAAGAACTCAAATACATTTCAGCCTTGTAATAAGCTCCTTTAAACTTTATATATCCACACTGCCAGGGGTTCCGCATTCACACTGTTCTGCTGTTAGAGCAATTTCTGGTGGAAAGGTTTGAGGAGCCCTGCAGAGGACTGCTGTATGTAACTCTGAAGTTAAGCTTGTGCCTAATATTGAAAAATTAAGATAGAATTTAAATTTGGGGGGGTATGGTAGTTAATAAATACGAAGAGAAGATCGGGTGCTTATGACTCCTTGGTCTAATCCCTAAGACTACAGGCATGTCATTAACTTTATTTGGCTTCCATAAACAAAAGACAAAAAAACAAAAGTTCAGAAAAAGCTGATTCAGCACTTAAACAAACAAACAAACCCAAAGCCTCCAAACTTACTTGAAGTGAAACATAGGTATTGAAATGAAGGAAAAAATATGAAGTTATAAATCAGAGTACGATCTAATTCCTAATATAGGTTAGGCCTAGCTAGTGACCCTTGCTAACACACTGAACATCATAAAGAAACCAATTATTAAGTCTTCCACAGTTAAAACACTCCTTGCTTTTCTTTATTAATGGAAATAAATGACAGAGAAAAAAGTAATTGGCAACTTAATGCAGGAAGATTTTAATTACACTCACAGTCACCATTAACCTTGACAACCCACCAACTAACGTGTAACAAGACAGCACCTCCCCCACTAATATTAGTCTAACTAAAACTTCATGAATACCTTCATGAGAAAGGTAAAATCTTACGAGAAGCACGCAATCATCTGAATTTCCCTCCAACGGTTGAAAATCAGCATCATGTGTTGTCAATTTATAGACTATCTAACCCACCTCAGAAGCTTCTCAGTTACTGCCTCTTTTAAGTATCTATTATTTTTCTTTAACTACGTCCACATGTCTCCTTTTCTCCTGCAACCTCACTTTTACTTCCCTAAGCTCCTTCCTATCTACTATTCCCTTCCATTTTGCACAAACCTCAAGTTCTCTCGTTGGTCTTCTTTTTACTTTTATATCTTAAGAAAATATTTATGCTCTAAACTTTGGGAAAATACTGATGCATTTCCCCCTGCCACCCTCTCACCAATTAACAGTCTAAGACAGAAGAAACTGTTATAACCAACTTTTCAATGCAATACTTGTCTTCTGCCATCCTCAGGGAGTTCAGAATACAACTCACCAGTGATGCTTAAGGTCATTAGAATCTGACAAGTAACTACAGGAAGCCTATAATGATATAGTCAGATTATTTTGCTAATTATCCTATGTTATCTATTAGTAATGTACTCTTTGATCTAGATTTTCCCCCCAAAACTGAATAGAACTAGGGAAGGGAGAAAAAAAGGTAAACAATAAAAGGCAAGATGAGTATACAGCACCTGACAGGAAGCCCCCTCCCTATTTATAGATTCTAACATAAATAAGCTTAACTATGAAAGCATCTATCTTCATTTTCATTGGTTAAATATTTCTTCTTGAGAAACTAGTACAGACCCGATAGGGAGTTGGCTGAATGTGTAAATTCAAAGAACCAATAAAAGGCACCAATAATTCCATAAAAATGCAATTCCTGTAAGCAAAGGTAAGTATAAAAAGGCATTCCACAGACAATATCCTGGTCAGTAAATACCTCTGAGCAACTACCAGGAAATATTTATTACTTGCCTAATTTCCTAGAACCATAACTTTCCTGATAAACAATGTCTTGAACACCCCATGAAAAGAATAACCAAGGCTACTAAGTGTTGGTAAAATGAAACATTACACACTGCTATTTCATATAACTTGAACAGAGTCAACTGAAACTACAGAATAAAATAGTAGCTATAAAGTGTGCTGTAGATTTAAAAAAAAAAAAAACCTCTCAACCTAATAAAGTGAATTGAGATGGCAAACAAAATGCTTTCATGTCATGTTTTCAGTTTGATAAAGGAAGCAATCAAACAATCACATAAGCATAACTAAAACTGCAACTACCAATAGCTGGGAGATAAAATAGTACCACCGGTATTTACCACACATACACACTGACAGCATGCCCCAGGTCCCAGAAATTATGCTGTCTGCAGTAAAAATCCTAACTCCCTTCTAGAAGTTATTCCTCAAAGTTCCTTTCATTCCTCATCACTGGTTTACTGAATAAAACAAATTTAAATAAAACATTTCTACTGATTTTCTGATAATAAGGCTGCCCTGGAGACTACCTCAACCAGAGGCCATTAATGTAGACTTTAGATTTCAAATTATAAGGAAGCCTATTGGAAAACTAGTAAAAATAAATAAATAAATAAAAATAAAAATTAAAAAAGGTTTTAATTCTTATGAAATTCAGTTTAGATTAAACTCAGCCCCTTGCCACCTCTCTCTTCCCAGGGGTCCTTGGACTGTGCAGCAATTTTTGCCTTTGTTACTTAGGGTAACCATCAACCACGAGAACTCCGGCACTTTCACTTTTCTCTTCTTCTGTACCACCTACAAGCATCTGAAAGAGTCCATTCAGAATTCCAAACCATTTCAAATTATTCTTTGCACCATGTCCCACGGAAATGCCTCAGTCAAAAACATATTACGCTTTGACTCCCTTTCATCAAAGACTTGGTTCCTGCTTCTTAGGAGGAAAAATCACGAAAAATCCTGAAGTCTCTGATCTTCCTCAACTGGGTATGCGCTCTCCTTTCCTAAAAGTCCTGTTCTTTCTTCTCGTATTTCTCTTCTTCCTTGAATTATAATTACATGTAATCACATCTTATCCTGATTTATTAAGAGTAAAGCACCTAATAGATACTCTAAAAATATTTATTGAATGAGTGAGTCATTGGAACAAATAAATTATAAAAAAAATGTTTCCAGGTAAGGAAAGGAAAAATGAGTAAACTGGTCTTCAAAATAATGAAAAACCATGGAGAGGGAAAATTGTGATCCACTATATAGAAAAAAAAGAATTGGAAAAACAAAAACTAACCAGTCAACCACGCCAATAATAACCAAAAGAATATCTAAATGTGTTATACCTAATAAGCCTTGGAATTCATGATGATAAGAGACTGGAAACAAGAGCTAAATAATAACCTGGGTCAAATTTGTAGCTAAGGGCAAAGGCCACACTTAATATAATCACAGAACCAGAATCACCGAGGCCCTCTTAAAAAACGCTGCTACCTCCCTGTACACTAGCCTAATCGTTCAGCATCTCCAGTGATATGCGATCTACCAGCTCAGTCACCTGAGACTGGCAACTAGTTAACATAAAGTGCTGCACTTCCTCAATCTCATTAAATTCAGCAAATTTTAAGTGGTATATATTTCTAGATATGAAAAGCTTTTGTTAAAATGATGTCATATAATCATTGAAGAAAAACTTCGTATGAGCCAGGTACTCTTTTACTTTCCTCTCTACTGATCCTGGTTTCTTCCAATCATTCCCATAAAAGCACATTTTAATGTACAATGTATAGCTCTTGGCTTTGCGAAAATCAACCTGGCTCTAATTCTGACTGACGATCACAGTGGGATCTAGGTTGGCCATGCTTACCACTAATAAAATGGGCTAATCTTGAATAGCTAATCACATTTGCAAAGTGATTGCAATCATATTGTGTTGTTATGTTGGTATTAATGGTGAGCTGAAATTTCTGCTTACAGAATCAAAGAGTTTGGGACATGAGTAAGCTTGATCTTTTTCTCTCAAAGGACTATTTCTATCAGGCTTCCTCTGAAACTTTTAAAAAGTGCCATAGAATCATTGTGAAAAAATTAAATACTTTAGTTCTCCTCCACTGAAAACTAAAATGAAAAATATTTTCTATACAGATGAAATGCAGATTATAATTAATAAAATTTATGCATTATAAAAAATAAGCTGACTTGGGAAGGTGAAGTTGCTTTAATCAAACATACAGGTCTTTAAGACATTTCGTGTGATATATTAAAATAAGCAATAGTTTCATATTTTAAAACGGGGCATTAGGAATGTTAACTTCATGACATTTTCATTAAAAAATGAAAAGAGGTGCATTTTGAACACATATGATTACAAAATCACAGTAGAGTTTCCAGAGCAGTCTAAGCAGGTACTTTCCTCACCTTACTAAGAATCTGACACCTTGCATTGGGCCAATGACTCTCTGTATATGCCTTCCTCACATTCCTCAGGCTCTACCACCCCCATACTGGGCCGCCCCTCTGGCTTCCCACAGCGACTCCCTGCTTACCATACACACAGGCTCAAACAACCAGCTCCAGGGCACCTCCCTCATGTTGATGCCCCCTCACCTTGCTTGGGCTCCAATATCCCACCCACACTGGGCCTCAGTGCCCACCTGAAGATACCTACCATGCTTAGTCCTATCTAATGGCTTTTGGATTGAATTGTTAGAGAAGGAGAAGAAGGGTGTTTTACCTTTCAGTGCTTCAGTTATAAATACAAATAAAGACAACCACATTTATCTAACACATATTTATTCAACTTCAACTATATACGTACGAGGCACTATAATAGGTCCAATGGGACTATGTAGCCCTCCAAGAGCTTCTCTTCTCTCTGAGGAACCCACAGTATCTCTACTTATTACTCAGGATGTTTTCCAATCTCAAGTAATAAAAAAAAAAAATCCATCAAAAAGTGGCTTAAGGGACTTCCCTGGTGGCACAGTGGTTAAGAATCCGCCTGCCAATGGAGGGGACATGGGTTCGAGCTCTGGTCCGGGAAGATCCCGCATGCCGTGGAGCAACAAAGCCCATGCGCCACAACTACTGAGCCCGAGTGCCACAACTACTGAAGCCTGCACACCTAGAGCCCGTGCTCTGCAACAAGAGAAGCCACCGCAATGAGAAGAAGCCTGTGCACCACAACGAAGAGTAGCCCCCGCTCTCCGCAGCTAGAGAAAGCCCTCGCGCAGCAACGAAGACCCAACGCAGCCAAAAAAAAAAAAAAAAAGAAGGCTTAAACAATACAGAAAAGTATCATCTTGATTAATTCAGTAGTTGAACCTTATCAAGAATGAGATTTTCCTTATCTTTCTGCTCTGCCATCCTGATTGTTTCAGCACTGCTCTTAGGCTAATATGGTCCCAAGATTACTGCCACATTCAAGGTCCATCACATATATACCCAACATCAGTCAGCTGAAGAAAACAGCTCTTCCCCTGTGTCTCTTAAGTACAAGGAAAACTGTCCCAGTAGCTTCCTCCCCAACCTCCCCCCACATCTTCTCTCATCTGAACTGGATACATGCTCATTCTTAAGCCAACCTCCAGCAGGGGGATGGTACCCCCTGACTGGCTGTTACATGAAACAACAAATAACCTTTATTTTTCTATTTAAGCCAGTTTCTGTTACCCTCAACCAAGATTCCTGACAAATATATTATGAACCACATTTTCCCATGTGCACCAAGGAGAGGTAAGAGAAGAAAAAAATTTTATTTCCATTTTATTTATTTATTTGTTTCCAATTTTTAATTTCCACTTTACAGGTAGAAAAATTAAAGCACCGACAGGTTAAAATGATAGATCACTATTGTGCTTTGCCCATGAGAATATGTTGCCCCTCACGTAAGCTGGAAAAGTCCAGCACAGATATTGAAGATTACAATAATTTACACACACAAATATATTTTTAAAGCAAAATGTTCCCTAAAATTTCAGTGAAAAAAGTTTTATATATCTGCCTTTGAAGTCCAGGACAGTGGAGGGAGAAGACAGGATGTTTTGAACAAATGCCATCGCCTCAAAGAGACACGGTTAAAGAGGGTGTTCAGGTCCACAGAGCTCATTGCTGCCTGTATCACACACTCATTTTGCAGAGTGCAGGCACCTTCCTTATGGTTATCTGCCAAAGGCTCTATTAATTTCAACGCTTCCATACTGATACTACATGGCTGCAAATCAGGCTTTTGTTCAATCTGTCCTTAAACCATTTCTTCCTACCTGTCTGGTTTCTCTATTTTCAGATAGCAAGGCCTGGTTACGGAGATGCTATCCTTGTCCTGGCCTCGTAAGAGAAATTCTCATGGGTAAGGCTAGAGTGTTTACATAGTGTCTGAGTTTTAAACACCCGTCATTATAGACTTTGTCCTGCCACATCATATGAAACAAGGCAACTATAATTTGGTCAGAGGTCACAGCCCTAAAAGCAGACTTAGTTCCTGTATGGTAAACCAAGAAACACTGCTGCTTGCTTCTAGCCTTGCAGCTTAATACTTAACTGCAGTAACTATGCATACTAAATATTTTAATAATCTCATTCTGCGGACATTAGTATTTCTAGATGGCATATTAAAAGATTTTTTCACTTGAATTATTTAGAAAATTTTAATATATAAAAATATATTCCAAACAAGTATCATTTAGATGGGCTACAATAACCTACAGCATTAAAATCTTAGTGGCTTAAAATAATAAGTTTCTCATTTATGCTATATGTCTGTCTTAGGTTGCTGGAGATTCTGCTCCATGTTACCCTCTCTCATCTGGAACATGACTAGTCACTATGGCAGGGAGAACTGAATATAATGAGTCATGCATCAGCCCTTCAGACTTAAAGGCATCCATCCATCTGGAAGAGACAAAAGTCACATATTTCATTTGCCAAAGCAGTCACATGATCATGCCCAACTCCCAAGGAATTGTAATCCTACCATTATCTGGAATAAGGAGGACCAGAAATATTGGCAAACACAAATGACTACTACAATAATAGATAAGGATACCGTATTATACAAGAAGCAATGTGAGTTAAGAAAAACAAAAAAGGTAGTGGTTCATGTAACTGGTAAATCCAAGAGGGATTAAAAAAATGCAATGATGTTATTAGGTCTCTACTTTCTCCTCTCTCTTTGGACTCTGCTTGCTTCCTATTCTTAGGCAGACTATCTCAAGGTGGTAGTTAGATGACCACCAACCACACCAAGCATGTATCATCCTCTTAATCAGAGAGTCCAGAAAAAAGAACTTAAACTTTTTACTCCCAGCATCCATATATCTCTCAACATGACCCTGACTGGTCCAGCTTGGGTCATGTGCTACCCTGGATCAATCATGGTATCCAAGGAAAAGGGATACTTTGACCAGCCTGACATGGGTCTATGGGCATATGACCATCCCAGTGGTAGAAAAGCAGGGCCAAGTGATTGTCAGCCCCACCAGAATCACATGGAATAGAGCAGATAAGCTCCCAAAATGAAAGCAGACCATACCAAAAATGTAGCAGCTATCTACCCACAGAACTCTGTTATTTCGTTTCCTACCTCATTCCCCTCAACTCTGATGACATGTGTGAGATTAAATTCTACAAACATAAACTCATGTGGTCTTGGTTCACATAGTACAAATTGTTGGTGATGTTAAGCCAGATCAGCTGTAAAAACACATTAGGGAACATATATAGGTAAATCCTGGGACAAAATTTCTTCATTTTGCATAAAGTTCCTCCGAGTACAAACCCAAGCAATTAACAAGGAAATTTCATCTTACAGAACCAATGCAAGGGATAACTATTGAGAAACCCAAATGAATGATAACATGACAACATGATTACTAGGCTTACAAGTAAGAGGGTCAAAGAGTGACTTCCCAAGATCAGCGACAACACGTAGTCAGCTAGATTTGAACCTAGCACTTCCCTTGGCGGAGGCAGAAGGTGAAATGGTAACAGGCATCAAACTACAAGCTTTACAGGGCAGTGCTTTCTGGTTTTGTTCACAGATGTACCTTAAGCAACTAGAATAGTGTATACTACATGCTAAGTGGTTGATGAAGAGGAGCAAGGATTAAGTTCCTTTTCCTATTTTAAATAATAGTCAACACATAAAATAAACTTGGTTTTCCTACATTGTCAGTCTTCCAAAATTTCAGTAAACAAATTTCTAGAGGAATAAAATGTTCAGTTCCCAGGAAGTTCCAGGTAACACACACTATGACTTGGTACACTCCTCAATATAGCTTCTTGAAGCTGGGCAGGAAAAACACAAAACAATGACAGAAAAAGAAAAACAGAATGAATGAGTACATTAAAAAACCAACATTGCTATAGCGTCTATATGTGAACATTTTTTTACATCAACATAAGCCCACACCACTTGAGGTTTTAGCAGTATGCTACATAACACATTAGTTAATCATTTAAAAGAAGGTAGTTACATATGGTAGAACCTCTGTTTATCTTCCTGCAACAGCTAGGGAAAGCCCTATTTTTGGCCAAGTCCTTCCTTACCCAACACTCTCTCCGCTGCCAGAACAATTTAGCTAATACTTTTGGGTCTTCCATTAGAGCACTGAGTGACAGAAAAGGCAGCTCCGCAGGTGGAGACATCATGTTAGACAAGAGAAAGAACAAAACACAAAGCTCACTTTTATTTTAAAAATGGAATTATCCACCATCTGTGAACCATCTCACCACAGGAAATCTCTGACAAATTCAGTAAGTAAACTTGATTGCAGGGAACTCTCATTGACTACATAAGAAACTTTTAATTTTTCCCTTGGTAGCACTTGGCAGCAAAACTCCCTTTAAAATTCTGCCCTCTTATATTCTCAAGACAGAAGACAAATTTAAACACAAAAGACTTTCCAGGAAGTCTGAATCCACTGCAAACTTTTAGAATAGATTCCCACCTACCCAAACTCCCCAGGACTCTTACATAAAAATGGCATGCTTTAGCCCCTCTCCCTAGTTCCACAAAACAAATCAAAGGCAGAAATGTATAATTTTAGAGAACAGGCTAACAATAACAGAAGTCAGGCAGTGAGAATTTCTATAAGCATGTAATGTGGCAAACTTTAAAGCAGAAGAAAAAACACATTTTCTGTGTACTAATTTCTTAGAAAACATTAAATTGGAAGATCCCAGTTTCCAGGCCTAGAATTACATCTCACTGAATGAAGAAATCAGTGGCATTTAAACCTTTTGTGAAGCTGGAACAATCTATTTTGGAAAAGTAGTTTTAGAGTAGACATTATTAACATTTCAAATACTGTCAACAATTAACCTTGACCAACCTGAAGCTTTGCTCAGCAGTATAATTACAGACATTAGTTACCTAGTATTGCGGGAAACAAAGAGATACAGCCGTTTCCAAGCAACGACTACATTCTATTGATTTCCTGCAAGTGTTGGAAGCCTCTCAAAAGCCAGCTTCAAAGCAAAACCATAGCTAGGGTTAAAGCAAGCTACCATTTCTCAGCTTTCATTTCCATCTCCAAGTGACATTTGTGAAATTAAACCTTATACATGATGTTTCTCTACCAGCTGACTAGGCTAGATTCCTACAGTCCAGTGGTGGTGGCTAGACAAGCCCACATGTGACCTCTGGATGGAAAGCTACTCCATGGACCACCAAGAATGGGTGGTTCTCAGAGCAGCAGCTAAACCCTTCATGAGATTATTAGACTGTAACAGTGGCTAACATTTATTAGAGGCTTACAATGTGCCAGGCCTTAATCTAAGTGTTTTGCAGATATTATCTCATTCAATTTTCACAATACCCCATGAGGCAGATATACTATTTATTATCTCCATTCTTTGGATGAAGAAATTGAGACTTAGAGAAGGAAAGTAACTTATCCAGGGTCACACACTCTTCACCACCATACTGCCTTTCTGTCAACTTCCCTCTTATTAAGAGCGCCATTGCCCAACGAATGAGTTAACCAAATCAAATCACAAAAAAACAATGCCCCAACTGTCTATGGCATGCATGCATGAATAAATAAATAAATTAATTAATTAATTGGAAGTCCATTCTTCATAGTAAAGCCAGGTAGATCTTTTTAAACGGTACCCTATTCATGCCCCCAGCTGAAAACTCTTCAATGGCTTTTTCTTGTCTGAGGAATAAAGACTAAGATTCTTAATTTAGTTTACAAGACTCTGTACCATCTAGCCTGTGCTGACCTCGCCAGCATCATCTTGTGTTATTTCCTCCCTTATTTTCTATGTTCCAACCTCATTGACCTTTTTTTGGTTCCTTGAATAAGTTTCCTGATGTCTAAGTATTTTCTTCCCCATTCTGTCCACCCAACTTTTCTCTGGTTGACTCTGACTCATCTTTCAGAGCACAACTCAAAACACCAGTTCTCCAAGGAAGCCCTCCCTTGACCACTAACCTTAAGCAGGTCAGGTCCCGGCTTGCCATATTCTCACAGTATGGTGTGCTTTCCTCTTTTCAGAATCTATCACAATCAAAATTTTAAAATTCACTAGCTAAATTAGCTGTTTAATGCCACCTTTCTCTACGAGAATGTAAATTTCCAAGGGAGGAACCACGTTTGCTGTATGTACCACTATATATCCCCAACAACCATCACAGTGTCTAGCACATCAGACGTACTCTGTACATATTTGTTGAAAGAATAACTAAGTGAAAGGTAACCATACACACAAAACATGGAAACTAAGGTCATGCCCTTAAGGCATAGGGGCCAGGCAGGGAAGTGTCACGATAGCCAGTGAAGGAAATACCAAGGCCAGTTCTGCTGTGCTTTTGGTGGTTTAAATAGCTCAGGATAGTGCAAAATAGTTCAAAATGGAGGCACGGTACCAGATCAGTGGAAACCAAGAATGGGGAAGAATATGAGGCAGTAGTGCTTATGGCTTAATGAGAGATGGAGCTGATCACAAGAACTGGGCCTAACTTTGCATGGTAGAATTTAAATTATTAGGACATATAGCACCATCACATGGATTAATATTCCAGTGGATTTTAACTTGTATTTACTTGTTATATGTAGCTCATAACAGGAAGGACCATAAATTCTGAGGGCTAGAATTGCTTAATACAGTACTGGCTGCTCTGTAGCTCACCTTTAAGGCATCTATCTAAAAATGGCTCCAGTGAGGGTCTGCTATGTTAAAGAAGCTCCTTGAGGAGGAAAAAAGCAGTTAAGTAACAAAAAATTTAGAATTTTTGTTTACACACACACCCTTCCCCCAAAGACCACTGAACACTTCTACAGATATGACCTATACACTAATCAGTTCCTGAGTTCAGGACATATTTTGGATATTAACCCCTAATTGGACATATCATTTGCAAATATCTTCTCCCATTCAGTAGGCGGCCTTTTCATTTTGTTGATGATTTCCTTCACTGTGCAAAAGCTTTTTAGTTTGATGTGGTCCCATTTGTTTAATTTTGGTTTTGTTGCCCAGGCCTGAGCAGACAGATCCAAAAATATATTGCTAAGACCAATGTCAAAGAGCATATTGCCTATGTTTTCTTCTAGGAGTTTCATGGTTTCAGGTCTTACATTTAAGTCTTTCATCTATTTTGAGTTTATTTTTATATATGGTGTAAGAAAATGGCCTAGTTTCATTATTTTACATGTAGCTGTCTAGTGCTCCCAACACCACTTATTGAAGACATTGTTTTTCCCTATTGTATATTCTTGCCTCCTTTGTCATAGATTAATTGACCATGTGCATCGGTTTATTTCTGGGCTCTCTATTCTGTTCCCTTGATCTATGTGTCTGTTTTTTTTGTGTGCCAGTATCATACTGTTTTGATTACTATAGCTTTGTAGTATAGTTTGAAGTCACGGTGCATGATACCTCCAGCTTTGTTCTTCTTTCTTAAGATTGCCTTGGCTATTTGGGGTTTTTTTGTAGTTCCATACTAATTTTAGGATTATTTGTTCCAGTTCTGTGAAAAATGCCATGGTATTTGGATAGGGATTGCATTGAATCTGAAAGTTTGCCATTTGTGAAAACGTGGATGGACCTAGAGGGTATTGTGCTAATAATAAGTGAAATAAGTCAGACAGAGAAAGACAAATACCATGTGATTTCACTTATATATGGACTCTGAAAAACAAAGCACATGAACAAATATAACAAAACAGAAACAGACTCATAGATACAGAGAACAAACTAGTGGTTGCCAGAGGGGAGGAGAGTTGGGAGAGGGGTGGAATAGGTGAAGAGGATTAAAAGGTACAAACTACCGGTTATAAAATAAGTCATGGGGATATAATGTACAGCACAGGGAATACAGTCAGTATAACTTTGTATAGTGCAGAATGTATAAAAATATTGAATCACTATGTTGTACACCTCACACTAATATTCTATGTCAATATACTCCAATAAAAAATTTTTTAATTTAAAAAAGGACAATATGATATATATTAAATAATAAGTCTTTACCTTACATCTGCTTCCCAGCCAACAAGTTCTTCTCCTTAAAGGGAATTGCTCTTTTTAATTTTTATGTATATTACCAGATACAATCTAAGTGTATTTAAGGATCTAAACATATTCTTTTCCATCTACTATTTTGTTTTTGGGTTTTTTGTTTGTTTTACACAAATGATACACACAATGCTTTGCATCTTGGTGGTGTTGTCTTGGTGTTGTCTTTTCACAATAGGAGATAATTTCATATTGGTTCATACGGAAACCCTTTGATGGACATCTAGGATATTTCTAATTTTTTTCTATTATAAATGATGTTGCAATGAATATCTCTGAATATATGAATTTTTACACATATGGGAATATTTCTGGAGGATAAGTTTCTACTAGTGAAATTTCTGGAGCAAATGTTATGGGCATTCAGAATTTTGACAGATATTTCTAAATTGTCCTCAGTAGCGGTTATTCTAATTTACACCCCACCAACAATAAATAGCAAAGCTGCTTCCCCAGTGATCCTGCCAACACAATGCAATTATCAAACTTTTTTGATCTTTGCCAATCTGAGAGGTAAAAAATGGTATTGGTTATGAGAACTACTGAATATCTTTTCATATGTTGAAGAGCCATTTGTATATCTTTTTCTGTGAAAGTCTGTTAATTTTTTTTGCACATCATTCTATTATGTTTCTGAGCTTTAAAAAAAATTATAGAACACATTATGTATTTTAGAAATTAGATCTTTGTCATGTGTTGAAAATCTTTCTCCCAACATGTTGTTTGTCTTTGACTTTGTTTACAGGATCTTTAATGTAGAATTTTTGACGTTATGTATTTGAATTCATCAATGTTTTCTTTTATAATTTCTGAGTTTTGTGTCATATTTTTAAAAAGGCTTTCCTGCTCCAAGATTATAAAAAAAGTTTCTCCTGTATGTTCTAACTTGTAATATCAATTTTTTAAAATTTAATTCTCTGATCTATCTGTTATTTATTTTGTCATAAGAGTGAGGTAGAGATGCAACTTAATTTTTCCATTTATTTACTTTTTCACTTAACATTTCATATATAATTTCTCATAGAACTATATATCAATAGTTTTCATGTTTTTCATTTTAATGGCTTCATTGAGTTAATATTACCATAGTTTACTTAACCATCTCCTCTCTCCTATTACTAAACATATTCACTAATATGTTAGTACATTTTCTTTCAGTACTTTTAGTTAGTACTTTTCTTTTTAAATAATTTCCTCAGAGGAAATTTTCAAGAATTAGATTTCTGGGTCAAAGACTTTGAATACTATTATAACTTTTGACTAAACTGTCAAGATTGCAAGGATCTAGTCAATTTATAATCCTCACCAATACAATCATCAAGTAAGATGTATATATGAATATCACACACAAATCTTTTCCAAGCAGAAATTTACACTAGGCACTCTTTACATCTAAACAGTTAGGCTTATAATCCAGAATCTAACAACTTGCATCACACTTCTACAGACTCTGACCAGCCTAAGAATTGTTGTTATTGGGACTTCCCTGGTGGCACAGTGGTTAAGAATCCGCCTGCTAATGCAGGGGACATGGGTTCTAGCCCTGGTCCGGGAAGATCCCACATGCCGCAGAGCAACTAAGCCCTTGTGCCACAACTACTGAGCCCGCATGCTGCAACTACTGAAGCCTGCGTGCCTAGAGCCCGTGCTCCGCAACAAGAGAAGCCACCGCAATGAGAAGCCTGCGCACCGCAACGAAGAGTGGCCCCCGCTCACCGCAACTAGAGAAAGCCCGTGCACAGCAACAAAGACCAACGCAGCCAAAAATTAAAAAAAAAAAAAAGTCTTCTTTGGAGAAATGTCTATTCAGATCCTTTGCCCATTAAAAAAAAAAAATTTAAAAAAAAAAAAAAGAATTGTTGTTATTTCCTGGGAGGAAAAAGAGCAAGTGAACACATTCTTCTGGAGCAAAGGGCAATGCAGAGGCCTCTGTTGGAAAACCCTAAGACAGTAACTTGGCAAATCAAGCATTGCAATAGAGTCAGAAGAAGACTGCAGCATTTAAATTCAAGATCGTATTTCACTGTTCCTCTCTGTCCTTTCCCTTCCCAAGAGCAGTTTCCCTTCCTCCTACATTCTTTCCAAGCACCTTGAGGTTCTAGGCACCATCTAACACTTCTTAGTCAGCATCTTCCATGAGCAGTCTTCTGCTTGGTTCCTAGATCAGGGCCTTCAAATTAAGTTCAAGTAAGGACAGGAAATAGGATGTTGATCCAAAGTGGAACATCCACCCCAGCCCATGCATGTGAAGAGGGCATTTCCTCATGCAAATGTACCTAGCGCATTTACAGCAGAGATTTTCAGCTTCTTTGTGTCTCTCTATCAATTGCTGAAATTCATATACTATTTGCCACCCTGTTTGCTCCCCGTTCTCTATGCTGCCTCCTAGGGCTCTTTTTAAAGAAGCATTTTAGGAAGCAAGTTTCTTTCTGAAAAATTATCTTATTGTTATAATTTCTTTCTTTATGATGCCCTTCTGGAAATCTGGTACAGTGTCACGGTATGAATGCTGATCAGACCAGAGAGGAGAGTCACAAACCTAGGGTAGACTCCAAGAACATGTCTAACAGGCAGCATGCATGGTGAGTAGAGCTTTAGGAATCAGACTGGAATTTCACCACTTACTAGATGTGATGCTAAGCAAACTCCTTAACTGTCTTGAACTAAAATATCACCATGTTAGAGAGGCTCTTCTTGATTATCCTTTATCTAAATGGCAATTCTGCCTTGTTATTCTTTATTATTATTTCCCCATTTGTATTTTTCATAGCACTATCACATTTTGTAACTGAATTCTTATTTGTTTTTTATTATGTGTCTTCCCCAATGGATTGTAAGTTCCACAAGTATAGGGTCTGACTTGTTCATCACTGAATACTCATTTCCCAGCACGGTGACTGCCAGAGAGTAGACTCAAGTAATTGTAGAATAAATGAGCTCAGTTTTCTTATCTCTAAAACACGGATAAATAACACTACTCACATCAGAGATGTAATATGAGATAATGAATGTAAAAACATTTAGGATAGAGCCAGGCACATGGTTAGTGCTCAACAAATGTTAGCCATTATTTCATTTATAGTTCTCAGAAAGTCATGGCCTTTGAAATTGTAACTCAACTTTCTTAATTGTAAAGTGAAAGGAAGAATTACTACCCCTTCCCTACCGCCAAAGCACACTGTGAGATTACAAAAACATAAACAAAAGGCATTAGGAGGAACTCAGAAGACAGGATCCATTGAGATTAAGAATTTGTCAAGTTTACAACTCTCCCATGACATCTGTCTTAATCAGGGCCATCCACTGCTCTCTCCAAGGTTAGCAGTTCTTGCCTAATAGCTCTGAAATCACGACTTCACCAGGACTTCACCCCCAGCACTGAGAAAACAGATTACCTGGGAGAGCAAACTAGGGTTGAGAAAGACTGCTTGAGCACAAAAGTGGCAGCACTCTAGAAATTCATAGAAAGAATGGAGAATCAATCCTTCTATAAAATACCCCAGTGATATATCCAATTTCCGGTGATAAATAAGATCTTACCTCCTGAAACATGAAACTTGATTGTTACTAAGCTACCTCCTCCTTCTCTACACTTCTTACAACAATGTGTCTCTACAATATTCCAAATTCAGTCTTCAAAGGCCCCCAAATCTGTAATCTTATAATTCCTCTCTAGGGAACTTCTATGAACCACTATTCTTAACTCTGGCTGCACGAAGAAACACTTATGGAGCTTTGTAAAGAATAAAAATGTTGAGCTCATCCAAGACCCACTGAATTAGGAACTCCCTAAAGTGAGATTTGAGTGTCTATATTTTTGAAAAGCTCCACAGATTATTCTGCTGCAAAGCCAGAGCTTGAGACCCACTATTCCATTTGCTCCTGATCTCCTCGCATGAGAATAACAATATTCTATTCAAGGGTAAAGGCAATCCAGCATAAGGTTAAGGGCTCAAGCAGGGAGTGTCAGGCAGACTTGGCTCTCAATGTCAGCACTGTCACATACGTTAGGCAAGTCTCTGTTTCCTCAGCTTTAAATGGGAAATACTAAAAGTACTTAACCTCAAAGACTTGGATTTAAGACTAAATTGTATGAAAATCACTTAACACATCTGGCAAATAGTAAGTGCTCAATAAATTATCTTGCTTACCTTCCAAAGGGTAAATTATTTCCAAACTATAATCTTTAAAAAAAAGTCTGTACAATTTTATTAATGAAAAACCTACAAGTCCTGCCATCTCCTGTTTTGCTTGTTCTCCTAAACCAAAATAAGGGGAAAATTACCTGAGCAGGCCTGACCTCAGATCATGGAAGCAGAATAACTCAGCTAGTTAGAGCTTTTATTTGGTTGATTTTATAAATTAGGCCAAGTTCTTGGTTTCTGCCTGCAATTGTTTAACTGCTACATTCTGTATGTTCTTGTGCTAGATGTCTCAAAAATATGTCTCTGGTCAAAAGGAACAGAAATCAGACCAATACAAATCCAGCACAGGAAAGCAAGATGTGCAGGAAGCATCATTTTCAGATTCCTTTAGCCAAGGCACGACACTACGTGCAACTTGTAAATCATTGTGCTAGGTGCTGTGGCAAATATACAGATGCATATGAAGACGTTTCTGACCTTTCAGTAATCACTTTATGAATTTAAATAACATATTTTAGGGCTTCCCTGGTGGCGCAGTGGCTGAGAATCCGCCTGCCAATGCAGGGGACACGGGTTCGAGCCCTGGTCTGGGATGATCCCACATGCCGCGGAGCAACTGGGCCCGTGAGCCACACCTACTGAGCCTGCGCGTCTGGAGCCTGTGCTCCGCAACAAGAGAGGCCGCGATGAAGAGTGGCCCCCGCTCGCCGCAACTGGAGAAAGCCCTCGCACAGAAACGAAGACCCAACACAGACAAAAATAAATAAATAAATAAATAATAAATAAATTTTTAAAAAAAATAACATATTTTAGAAGTTGCCACAAGTTAGTCATGCCACAGGCCAAATCAAGGATGGTGAGGAAAAGGAAAGACGGTCAGGATGCCCACTTTTTCCTCCTCCTTCCCTCCAGAGCTAGACTATGAACTAAATTGTGCCCACGGACCACAGTGGCGTTGTCCTGACTCTGCTGAAGACATGATGACATCAAAGAATCCTATATCTGCCTCTGCTCTCAGCACAGGTAATGTGCCAGACCCATAAATTATCTCATTTAATTCTAACAACTCTATGAGACAGGTCCTATTGTTACCCCTGTTTTACAGATGGGGGAAGTAAGGCTTAGAGAAGTGGAGTAACAAAGCCAGTGTGACTTACTATGAGCTGGGACTTTGACTCAGACTGTCGAAACCTTGAACCTGAGCTCTTTAAATATTACATGATGCTGACTCCTGATTCTGGAGGTCAGAGAGGTCATCTAAAGGGCATAGCCTCATGCCCACATCAAAATCATATGGTCAAGAAGTCAGGAGAGTAGTTATCTCTGGGGGGTGATAGCCAGAGGGTCAGTAGTGATTGGAAGGAAGCAAGGAGGGGGTGTTGGAGGAAGGGGGAACTGGTGGAGGGGAGTAGTAATATTCCATTTCTTGATCTAGGTCCAGGTTACACAGTTTCTTGATGTGTGTTTGTGAAAACTTCAGTTTGTGAAAATTTACGACATAAATAAAAGTACAAAATAAGTGCACTTTTCTGTACATATATTTTATTTTAATAAAGTTATAATACACGAAGTATAAAAGTGCTCTTTGATTCTTTTCTATGCCAGCTCCTAGCTGTGTTGACACAGGAAGTGTAAGTCTTAATAACCTCATGGAAAACTTTACGCTTCATTGACACAGGTTTACTTAGGATTTGACTTACCTAATTTCAGTATCTTGCTCCTCTTTTAACAGAAGCCTAGCCAAGGAATTTCACTGAATAAAAGTTAATTGCATTGTACATGAGGTAGTAAATGCATACAGTCAACTCATTAGTCTAATCAATCTCATATTTTATTTTCTCTTCATGTAAACAGATGTTATAAATGTTGCAGATTGGAGTTCTGATTTGGAGGCAAAAAAAAATTAGCATAGCTGGAGTTAAAACAGTGGTTCTGAACCCTTGATCCACATTAGAATAATCCTGGGAGCATTTAAAAAATACTAATACCTGGGTCCCACTCACAGAGATCCTGGTTTAACTGGACTGAGGTGAGACCCTGTTATTAAATTATTTTAAAAGGTCACCAGGTGATTCTAACGTGCAGCCATGATGAGAGCCACTGAGTTAAATTATAAAGCTAATTTTTAAAGTAGACTTTGTACCCAAGATTACTACAAACCTCATTTCTCTTCAAATAAATCACTTAAGAGGGTAAGACTTTAAAAAAAGAAAAGTTGAAAACTGTTTCTCATTTGTTATTCTAGGATAAAATAGTCGAGCTATGCTTTATTCTGGAACAAAGAAAAATAATTTTAACATCATAGGAGGCTTTCTACCAGTGTTATCATTTGGATCAGACTCCCTCCAAAGGAAAAAATAGGAATACTGTTCATGGTAAAACTATGTTTCTGCCACTAGCAACACTTTTAACCTCTTTTCCGACCAGGTGCCCTAATCAGCAATCTCTTTACTATGCAGCAGAGGTGAGGCAGAAACAATTCAAATCATCCTGAACTCTGGTCGGACAGCTGTTCGCTGTTGGCTAAATGGCCATTTGAAACTCGTAATAAAACACACATCTCCTTAGCAACGAATTCTCCTTTTTAAATTCTTTTTACATTTGTGTTCATTGGCTAGTGAAATGGTGTCTCTGCAAGTGAGTCTGAAAAAAGAAATAAAAAACACAGTACAGAGAGCTGAAAGGGAGAGAGAGAGCTGAAAGGAAGAGGGTAAATACAAATAATCAGAAATGACCAGATGCACATGCTCGTTGGCCCACATACCATCACCACCTTCCATCCAACCAGTTGGTTATCATTGTATCTGTAGGTTCATCCACAAGCATCTTGCTTGTGCTTACAATCTCTAGAGATTTACAAAAGTAGATTTCCTGACAATAGCGGTTCTCCCCTTCTAAGTGTAGTTTTACTTTCTAAGCCAACAAATCATTCATTGTTTTGATCATTCCATACACCATATTCTAAAACTTAAAACACACAAGAAAAACAGGATGCTTCCAAAGAATCCTGAAGATTAAAGCTCCTTCTATCTTCAATCCATAGGTTGGCAACTATTTTGAACCAGGGCTTATCTTAATGCTAATAACTTTTTAAAATTCTTAAATCCTTCGTCTTGAACTTAGTATTAGCCACGTCATACAGTCTCTCTCTCCCAAAGCCATTCTCCTACCCCACTACACATGAAAACCTCCGCTGAAGTTGCCATCTATTCTGAGACACCTGTCCTGCCCTACAAGAGAATGCAAACCTAAAGTTTAAAAATGTAAAGTATTCTAAACCAAATAGTTTTTACATTTTAGATTTTCCTTTCTTTTCATCTGCCTTCTCCACATTCAGTTCTAGAGGGTAGCTTTCCTTTTTTTTTCTTTTTTTAATAACAGAAGGCTAATACCTCTCCCTTTCACTGGGCTATTCAAACATAAAATCTGTTTTGATTGCACAGAGGGAAAATGCATTCCCTACAAGGATATAATATCCAAGCAAAGGAGCGAAATAGACCATAAAAATGATATGACCACCTATATCCATCCTTCTTCCTGCTTGGTAGGGTAGGGGTGGGGTCAGAAGAGCAGAGAAAGGAGAGAAAGAATTAAGTTGTATTCTTAGGAGACAAAGTAACACAACAAGCATTTTCCTGACCTACAGGCTAGGGAAGAAATAACCCTACAATGGTAATGAATCCAGTTGTTTCTAGCTGAACCCCACAATCACCATAATGGGAATCCCAGCTCAGGCAGAGCTCTTTCTCCTTTAAGGCAGGATAGCAGTAGGTATGGGGATGGGAAATTTGAAGAGAACCCTCAGGAGTCTCAGTAGCTGCTGCAGCCACTAGTAACGGAACCTGCTCTAGTCACTGCCTACATTCTTTCTTATCTGGAGCCAAAGTGAAACTCCTGCGCTAGGGCCAGTGTCTTCTTCCTCTGTGACCTCTTCCAGTCACACGGTCACCCTGCTCTAGGGCAGGCAGTCCCTCTTCCCATTATGGAGGCCTCCAACAACCCTGTGCATAGCAGAGGGAGCAAATAGCTTCTTCTGCTTCTACCCTTTATCTGGTTCCCTAGAGGCTGAGTGGGACTAGAGAAGGGGCAGAGGTCTCTCTACATTCCTCTCCTCTCTTCCGGGAAAGCCCCAGGAGATGTAAGGCAGCCAGCCCTCTTCCAGAGAGAGCCATCCCTTCTTTGCCTCCAGCCAAATTTCTTTCCACTCACCCACAGATTTCTTCTCTTCTCCCCATGTACTGCATTTCTGTGAATATCCATAAAACTAATCTGTTGAAGAGTAGATTATACATTCTCCTAGAGTAATTTTAATTTCAGCTTTATTGGGGTAAAACTGACAAGTAAAATTGTAAGATATTTAAAGTGTACATCATGGCGATGTGATATATGAATACATTGTGAAATGATTCCCCCAACTGGTTAACTAACACGTCAGTCACCTCATATATTTATCTTTTTTTTTTTTTTGGTGAGAACATTTAAGTTCTGCTCTTTTAGCAATTTCAATTATAAAATACAATGTTAACTACAGTCACCATGTTTTACATTAGAGCCTCAGACCTTATTTACCTTATAGCTGGATGTTTGCTCTTAGGGTAGATTTGATATTTTGGGCCTAACTCCCACCGCCTTGGGCCTGGTAATTTGTACATGAGAGTCAATCAATGCTTGGTGAATGAATGAGTGCGTGCATAAGTGAAGGAATGAATATAGCTAACCAAAGTTCACATTTCTGTTATTCCAAGGTTTATTGAAAAAGTTCTTTATCTTCTACTCTTCATTACGACAGTTAACTTCTATCTCAAATAGTTATCAAGATCCCGTACCACTTCCTTTGAAAAAAATTCGAAGTGGGCATTTCAGTCAGTTTGCTCTGCAAAAAATTTTGTTTTCAAGTTTAAGCCTTCAAACTGGGAAGTAGCTTTTCAATCTCCTTTGATGTGGGGGTGGGAATGGGAAGGTGAGAAAAGAAAAAAAAAAGTGTGGAAAACACTTCTTGAGCACACAAAACAGGAGGAAGATCCAGTACCTTTATAGGTAAAGCCAGCCAAATACATGTAACCACTTTTGCCTCTTGAAGAAGAAAAGACAACAAACCTGACTTAAATGAATGAAAGTTCTGGCAATAAAATCAAGCAATCCTGAGTAATCTGCAAATATATATACCCATCTAATTTTTTCTAAGAGAGAAAACTATTAAAACTAGAGTCTTTTCCCCACATGTCCAACTTCATAAAAATATTCTTTATGTGGACTGCCATGCACTGACCTCTGTAAGACAAAATCAGCCAAAACAATAAGCCAGTCCAAGTCTAGAAGACTCCACTGCAGACTGAACAGGATAAATCTTGTAAGGCACTATATATAAGGAGACTGGTACACATTCCATCACTGAAGATGCTGCCTGCTGATATTGAGCTCACTGATGGCTGTCAGCTGAGACCTGATGTCAGCGCTGCCCCTGATTATCACACAACGTTGGGCAAAGAATATAGCATTTCCACCCTCAGTCTGTCATCTGCAAAATGTTGATAATAAATGAGTGTTCATATGAATTCATCAGTTAATGTTTTCAAGTACTAGGGAAGTGAGCACCACTCCAGCTATTAGTGAGTCACAATAACTGACGTCATGCCATTTCAGACTCTTCGTCAATGCTGAATGAAGTGCAACCAGATAAATCAACATAACGGTTGAATGAGGTCTTAAAATAGTGATCACCTTCACTGTGCCATGAAGGTGAAGTAAAGACAGTTTAAAAGCAGGCAGTACTATGGTGATATACTTGAGAGGCACAGCTTCATTCGAGAGAGTTTCCATTGATGAAACTTCAGCGATATTTATAGAATACCTACTATGCACAATAAGCATTCTGGAATAGACAGAACTCAGATTTTATCATCAAGGTTTGTAGAACCTAGTTTTAGCCATGGCTAGCAAAGGCAGTTATCCTATTGGAAGCGATACGTAGTTAATTTAAGTCATTCTCTAACTTCAGCCTGATTCTGTGGGTAATTTGCAATAATTAAGCAACTCTGCTGGGGGTCAGATGAGATCAATACAATTTATAACACCTCATGAAATGTAGCGAGATAGTTCTACATTTGAGATGATCTGGCTGACTCTCTAGTCTAGGATTTATAACATTTCTTTGGCTTAACATTATCAACAGCCAGGATATGTTAGGTCTTTGTATGTGGGGAATAAAGGTCCAGTGGCAGCACCAATACCAAGCAGTTGTCACAGGGAAAAGACCATAAAAAAAAAATGTGAAAAACCCACAAAAACAATCATATTCCTTAGTGAAGGAGACTCAAGGTTTCAGGGTGCAACATTTATCTACTTGGAGAGATATGCTTTGAATGGAGATTATTACGCATACAAATATACCATACTATTTATACATACACTCATTCCAAGTCACTTACTTGCCTTCCCAGGCTATTTGGCTGAGTGAGGCCAAATAGATAAAATAATAGGCATTATTTCAGATGCATTTAAGAGCCAAATTTACTCAAAAAGCTCTCACTTGAATCACCAAAGGCTGTATAAAGACAAATACCTACGTACATTGGAATCACTAAAGATTTCTGATTCTTCACGTTCACAGCAAAGTAACGCTGCGGATTCACTGTCTTCCAAATGAGAGCTCTGTAATACAAACAAGATCATTTCAGAGATCCAGATAACGGGGCCATAAGCATAAGGGAAAAGGCCAGCAGAAATCACTGTGTCAGTGTTAGCCCATAGGTGAGAAGGTGCAATTCTGATTAGTAACGGCTGTTTTGAAGAGAATAAAGCCAACAAGGTGATTGGTTAGGAAAATTGAGGAATATTTGAGTAGCAGAAGCATTTTCCGTAGTTTCCAATTTGGGCAATGGGATGTCCTTTTTCTGTAAAGATGGTGCTACTATGTATGTACTCTGGACTTTTTCCAGAATGGGGTAGGTTTGTGTTCACTTACCCTCATATTCAAAGGTATATATTTGATGACTGTTTGGAGACAGGCTTTAGAATGTAACATAACACATGATTAAGGGATCTAACTGCCAGCCTGGCCTCATTAGCCCTCTGCTAACAAATGTTTATAAGAAGAGCCAAAAAACATGTCCTACCCAAGTCCTACTGACAGATGCCAGAAAACAATTTAAAACATTTCTTCCACTCTCCAATCTCTTTTTCAAAATCTGTCTAGAAGACAGACAAGAAAAATGAGACAAAGGAGTGAAACAATGAGCTGGTAACACAAGAGTATTTTTCCCTTATGACTAACAGCAACACAAAAAAAAGAGAAAAAGCTCCAACTCTGACCCATTAAGTTCCTTCAAATGTTTGCTGTTTGGGTAACAGCTGCTGGAAACTGAGTTATTCCTACATAGAGATATATAAACTTATGCCATCAAAACTTCACACTACCATATGATCCACCAAACCCACTTCTGGGTACAAATCCAAAGGAATTGAAATCAGGATCTCGAAGAGACATCTGCACTCCCATGTGCACTGCAGCATTATTCACAATAACCAAGATATGGAAACAACCCAAATGTCTATTGACAGACAGATGGGTAAAGAAAATGTGGTATATACCTACAATGGGATATTATTCAGCCTTAAAAAAGGAGGAAATCCTGCCATATGTGACAACATGGATGAGCCTGGAGGACATTATGATCAGTGAAATATGCCAGTCACAGAAGGACAAATATGCATTATTCCACTTATTTGAGGTATCTAAAATAATCCAACTCACAGTAGCACAGCGTAGAATGGTGGTTGCCAGGGGTTTGAGGGGAAGGAGGAAAAGGGGAGTTGTTTAAAGGGTATAAAGTTTCAGTTATGCAAATGATTACGTTTTAGAGATCTGCTGTACAACATGGGGACTACTGTTAACAATACTGTGCACTAAAATTTTTTGTTAAGAGGGTAGATCTCATGTTAAATGTTCTTACCGCAAAACAAACAACCACAACAAAACCCCTAAGGGGCACAAGGAAACTTTTGGAGGTAATAGATATGTTTATTACCTTGATTTTAATGATGGTTTCATGGGTGTACACATTTGTCCAAACTCATCAAACTGTATACATTAACTACGTCAAGTTTTTGTTTATCAATTACATCTCAATAAAGCTATTAAACAAAAAACTTCTCACTACCGGTGGCTGAAACTTAATCATATACAACTACTTTATGGTTAGCATGGTTGACTCATATTTTGTATTTTCAAAACTGAGACTGTGTTTCAACTCACAGAATACCTGCAGAGACTGAGTTTTAGAGTGCAAACAAACAAAGTAAAGTTCAGAGTTCCTACTTCTCCTAACTGCCTTCTCGTGGTTAACTTCCTTCTTACTTTTTTCCTACCCTGATCCTTTGCCTACTTTTGGTTTTTGTCCTTACAACCAGGTCTCATATTCCATTTCTCCTCCCTCTTCCTCTTTCAGAAAATAAACAGAAACAACTAAATATTTAAAATCATTTTTAGGTCCTGCAAATGCAAATTTATTCCTTACTTTATTCCTTACTCCCTTGCATTTTGGAGGAGGAAAAAATAAGAATATTTACTCTCCTTTGTCTTTTCAAAAAGAAAAAAATCAGTCTGCAAAATATGTGAATACTTCTAATATTAGAAAAGCTAAAGGCTTAATAAATAACGAACAAAATACCTGAAGGAATAAGGTAGAGATCAAAGCTGCTTTCAATTCTCCCAAATTCCCATATCACATCAAAATGATAACATAGATAATATTAAGCATATCAAAAATGGCTTGTCACTGTCAAGGTGTACACAAACTGAAAAAAGTACACATTAATTAATCCAAATTATACTAGTTAAGATTTTTAAGTTTTCATTCTTGTATATACTTCAGCATGTTTACATGAGCTCTTTCAAAATGACCTTTCAAGAAAGAGGTTCTTTTATATAAAATGGAATATTACTCGGCCATAAAAAAGAATGAAATTCTGCCATTTGCAACAACATGGATAGACATGGAGTGTATTATGCTTAGTAAAATAAGTCAGAGAAAGACAAATATGGTATGTAATCACTTACATGTGGAGTCTAAAAAATAAAACAAATGTATATAACAAAACAGAAACAGACTCACAGATATAGAAAACAAACTAGTAGATACCAGTGGAGGAAGGGAAGGAGGAGGAACAAGATAGGGGTATGGGATTAAGAGATACAAACTTCTATGTCTAAAGTAGATAAGCAACAAGGATATACTGTGCAACATAGGGAAATTATAGCCATTATTTTGTAATAACTTTAAAGGGAGTATAATCTATAAAAATACTGAATCACTATGCTGTACATCTGAAGCTAATATAATATTGTAAATCAACTATATTTCAATTAAAAAAAGAGGTCCTATAATGACACTTGCATTCCTAAAGTTATTTTAAGACTTTACTGCATACTTATTAATTGAAATTCAATTCATTAAGATACAAGGTATCAATTTAAGTGTGCTGGTAGCATTAAAAATAATTGGTTCGTGGAACAAGTATTTACTTGCAACCAATGTATTTAATTCTAAATTAAATCCTAAGAATCCTAAAGGAAGACAAAGAATATTTCGATTTCTTTCCTCTGCTTTCTGAGGTACTTGGTAATTCCAATTCCTGAGTTGTTTCTGGGTTCTGCAGATTGAACTGTCTTGCTTATGACTATTCATAGAAGGAACTTTCACATACTGAGATATGGGGAAGTCATTCTAGCTTGTACATGATTTAACTTGAATTTTATGCTAATTTTATAAGCCTTTTGTGGCCTATCAAACATACATTGTACATCTGCTTTAATCACTTAAAAAAAAGGTGCATTTACCAGAAGTAAGGAATGTCCATGTTAAAAATAAAGATTAAATGCCTCCCTTCCTGGGACGCCAATGCTGGTACTCCTTCGATGATAAAAGTTCCTTCCCAGGTGCCAAGGCCATATTGATTTGCTGTATACATGCTGATCTGGTTTTTTTTTTTAAACCTTGAAGAAATGTCTCTCTGACTTGTCTGATGTTCTTTGTTCTGACAAGATATAAAACTGTGCTAAAAACCATGCTCCTCCAGAGCAGTTCCTCAGGGTTATCTGAGAGGCTGTCTCTTGGGCTATAGTCCTCAGTTTGGTTCACATAAAACTCTTTTTTATTCCTATTATAGACTGTTTATTATTTTCGTTGACATTATAAAGGATTTATTCTGAGAATGAATGCTTAGGAACTCTATTAATATAATTTAGCATGTAATTAAGAAAAAAAAAAATGATTATCTAATAGATAGTAAAAGATACTGATAAAATTAACAGTCATTTTTAGTTTCAAACATTTTTAGTAAGCTAGGAACAAAAGATGTTTCCTTAAACTCACTCCCTAGGTGAGTTTAGTTTATATCTAGTACTTCTCAGGTTGGTAGGCCCTTGCCTCAACCTGGTCTTGCCTGAATTTCATGTTGTACAAAATCCTCCAGTGTTTCTTTTAACATGAGGACAGTGATCATGCCTAGTTTGTAGTGCAGATATCAATTCTTTTCCCTTTTCTCTTCCTTTTTTTTCCCTCCCTCCCTTCCTTCCTTTTTATTATTATTATTTATTTATTTTTAAACCCCACATTTGTTTATTTATTTATTTTTGGCTGTGTTGGGTCTTCCTTTCTGTGCGAGGGCTTTCTCTAGTTGCGGCGAGCGGGGGCCACTCTTCATCGCGGTGCGCAGGCCTCTCACTATGGCGGCCTCTCTTGTTGCGGAGCACAGGCTCCAGACGCGCAGGCTCAGTAGTTGTGGCTCACGGGCCCAGTTGCTCCACGGCATGTGGGATCTTCCCAGACCAGGGCTCGAACCCGTGGCCCCTGCATTAGCAGGCAGATTCTCAACCACTGCGCCACCAGGGAAGCCCCTTCCTTCCTTTTTAAATAACCCTTTGACCATTTTTAGTAGGAATTTTTAAGACAATAAAGTCAAACTAATATTCTTGCACTGGAAGTACCAAGCCCAAATCTTAACTAAACTAAATTGAGTTCATATCCTGGTTCTGCCACTTACTAGTCATGTGGTGTTGAACACATTACTTAATCTCTCTGAGCTCAATTTCCTCATCCATAAAAATGGGCACAACAATAGCATCTATATAATAGGGTCACTGGAAAAATTGTATGAGAGATAATATAAGAAAAACACTTAGCATAACTTAGCTACTCATGTTGGTAACACTATAATAGTAATATTGCTATAATAATAATCTCCTCCCTAAGTGTAAAAGACTTACACATTTGGGCTAAATTCTCTTTCAAAGAAAATTTTGCCATCTAGGGAAATTTTGCTTCTATAATAGAAAATTATAAGTGTTTCACTTCTAAATCAAGACAATTTTGTATTCCCTACATAACCCTAAAGTACTGAGCTCACAATGAGTCATTCATTACCATTTATTGTATCCCTACTGTGTACTAAGCACTTCACTTGGTCCTGGATTAGCTATAGTAAAACTCCAAACAAAAAGGGAAAGATAACTGAACAGGTTCCAAAAAGACTTATTAGTTTTTATGGAGATGCAAAAACCACAAAGATAAGAATATGGCTCTGTGGAAATATGCCCCTTTGGTCAAGTATCATTTGGAGAAAAACAGGGGCTAAGATTGTTGGTTAGGAAAACACATCTGTATATAACAAGAAGTTTCAATCCAGAACAGCTTCTGAGCAACAATTATAGTAATAAAATGTTGCAATCTTTATATGGAACTTATGACGTAAAGCCTCATGTACTACGGAGGATGTTTTGAAGAGTGTTAAAATCTAACTTGTGCAGTTACCTAACAATCTGCAAGCAGAAGTCTTAAAAAATAATCCCAAAAGAGTCAAAACCTATTCCTACTGTTGTCTCTTTTATTCTATTTTTGTTACAGGTTATGTGATTTTAAGAAGTAGAAAACATTAACTATTATTACATTTCTATCTTTCCTTTTTTCCTGCATCTTTTCTCCCCCCAACTCTTTTAGGGGTTCTAATTAAGTGAAGAGATCGCAGTTGTTCCTTCTTTTCTCTTTTTTTGGGCTGCGTTGGGTCTTCGTTGCTGCGCAAGGGCTTTCTCTAGTTGTGGAGAGCAGGGGCTACTCTTCATTGTGGTGCACGGGCTTCTCATTGCGGTGCCTTCTCTTGTTGCGGAGCATGGGCTCTAGGCGCACAGGTTTCAGTAGTTGCAGCACGTGGGCTCAGTAGTTGTGGCTCATGGGCTCTAGAGTGCAGGCTCAGTAGTTGCGGCACGGCTTAGTTGCTCCGCAGCATGTGGGATCTTCCCGGACCAGGGCTCAAACCCATGTCCCCTGCATCGGCAGGCGGATTCTTAACCACTACGCCACCAGGGAAGTCCCTGCAGTTGTTCTTAAAGAACTAGAGACTCTGAAAATATACTTTGGACATCAAACAATAAAATACATGTGTACCCTAAAGCCTGATGACCACTTTGGGACTAAGAGCTTTTAACCTTTAAAGGTCAAGACAAGAAGTAGGTCTTATTTATCCTGACACTTACGTGTAACTGGATTGAACAAAGCAATTTCATAGCCTAAGGATGACCCAGCTGAGAAAACTCTCTCTGCAGTCCCTAACCCCAAGTTACACATTTAAAACCATTCTTTCTTTTCTTTCTTTTTAAAAAATTACATTCCCATGACTTATCTATTTTAGAAGTTTGCACCTTTTGACTCCCTCACCCATTCTGCCCACTCCCTGCCTCCGGCAACTACCAACCTGTTGTCTGTATCTGCGAACTTAGTAAAAAACATTATTTCAATATGTACGTGGTAAACAAGATTCAGAAGGTGTCAGAGAGTATTTATTTTCCTCCCATCACTGTCCCCTACACCTCCTAGTTCTCTACAACCCCATTCCCAGAAGTAGTCACTATGCTGGTCTCTTGGGATATCTTTTCAGAGATATACTGTACACATACAAGCATTACATGTGTATATATCCTTTCTCTAAAATATGCAATGGAAACACACTGCACCTATTTTTCTGTTGCTGCCTTTTTAACGAATCTTTGTTTAAAATTTTTTAAATTGTGGTAAAATAACATAAAATTTACCATCTTAAACATTTTCAAGTGTAGAGTTCATTAGTGTTAAGCATATTCACGTTGTTGTTCAATCAATCTCTGGAACTTTTTCATCTTGCAAAACTAAAACTCTACACCCATTAAAAAAAATTCTTCATTTCCTTAGAAGAAGTAAAACTGTCACTGTTTGCAGATGACATGATACTATACATAGAGAATCCTAAAGATGCCACCAGAAAACTACTAGAGCTAATCAATGAATTTGGTAAAGTTGCAGGATACAAAATTAATGCACAGAAATCTCTTGCATTCCTATACACTAATGACGAAAAATCTGAAAGAGAATTTAAGGAAACACTCCCATTTACCATTACAACAAAAAGAATAAAATACCTAGGAATAAACCTACCTAGGGAGACAAAAGACCTGTATGCAGAAAACTATAAGACACTGTTGAAAGAAATTAAAGATGATACCAACAGATGGAGAGATATACCATGTTCTTGGATTGGAAGAATCAATATTGTGAAAATGACTCTACTACCCAAAGCAATCTACAGATTCAATGCAATCCCTATCAAATTACCAATGGCATTTTTTACAGAACTAGAACAAAAAATCGTAAAATTTGTATGGAGACACAAAAGACCCCGAATAGCCAAAGCAGTCTTGAGGGAAAAAAACGGAGCTGGAGGAATCAGACTCCTTGACTTCAGACTATACTACAAAGCTACAGTAATCAAGACAATATGGTACTGGCACAAAAGCAGAAACATAGATCAATGGAACAGGATAGAAAGCCCAGAGATAAACCCACGCACCTATGGTCAACTAATCTATGACAAAGGAGGCAAGGATATACAATGGAGAAAAGACAGTCTTCTCTTCAATAAGTGGTGCTGGGAAAACTGGACAGCTACATGTAAAAGAATGAAATTAGAACACTCACTAACACTATACACAAAAATAAACTCAAAATGGATTAGAGACCTAAATGTAACACCGGACACTATAAAAGTCTTAGAGGAAAACATAGGAAGAACACTCTTTGACATAAATCACAGCAAGATCTTTTTTGATGCACCTCCTAGAGTAATGGAAATGAAAACAAAAATAAACAAATGGGACCTAATGAAACTTCAAAGCTTTTGCAAAGCAAAGGAAACTACAAACAAGATAAAAAGACAACCCTCAGAATGGGAGAAAATATTTGCAAACGAATCAACGGACAAAGGATTAATCTCCAAAATATATAAACAGCTCATGCAGCTCAATATTAAAAACACAAACAACTCAATTAAAAAATGGGCAGAAGACCTAAATAGACATTTCTCCAAAGAGGACATACAGATGGCCGAGAAGCACATGAAAAGCTGCTCAACATCACTAATTATTAGAGAAATGCAATTCAAAACTACAATGAGGTATCACCTCACACCAGTTAGAATGGGCATCATCAGAAAATCTACAAACAACAAATGCTGGAGAGGGTGTGGAGAAAAGGGAACCCTCTTGCACTGTTGGTGGGAATGTAAATTGATACAGCCACTATGGAGAACAGTATGGAGGTTCCTTAAAAAACTAAAAATAGAATTACCATATGACCCAGCAATCCCACTACTGGGCATATACCCTGAGAAAACCATAATTCAAAAAGACACATGCACCCCAATGTTCATTGCAGCACTATTTACAACAGCCAGGTCATGGAAGCAACCTAACTGCCCATCGACAGACAAATGGATAAAGAAGATGTGGTACATATATACAACGGAATATTACTCAGCCATAAAAAGGAACGAAACTGGGTCATTTGTAGAGACATGGATGAATCTAGAGACTGTCATACAGAGTGAAGTAAGTCAGAAAGAGAAAAACAAATATCGCATATTAACGCATATATGTGGAACCTAGAAAAATGGTACAGATGAACCGGTTTGCAGGGCAGAAATTGAGACACAGATGTAGAGAACAAACGTATGGACACCAAGGGGGAAAGTGGCGGGGGCGGGTGGTGGTGGTGGGATGAGTTGGGAGACTGGGATTGACATGTATACACTGATGTGTATAAAATGGATGACTAATAAGAACCTGCTGTATAAAAAAATAAAATTAAGTTAAAAAAATAAATAAAATTAAATTAAAAAAAATTAACAACAACAACAAAATTCTTCATTTCTCCTTCATTAGCCCCTGGTAACCATTATTCTACTTTGTTTCTATGAGTTTGATAACTCTAGATGCCTCATATAAGTAGAATCATATAGTATTTGTCTTTTTGTGACTGGCTTATTTCACTTAGCATAATGTCCTCAATGGTCATACACATTGTAGCATGTATCAGAATTTCCTTCCCATTTATTTATTTATTTATTTATGGCTGTGTTGGGTCTTTGTTGCTGCGTGCAGGCTTTCTCTAGTTGCAGCAAGCGGGGGCTACTCTTTGTTGCGGTGCACAGGCTTCTCACTGTGATGGCTTCTCTTGTTGCAGAGCACGGGCTCTAGGCACGTGGGCTTCTGTAGTTGCGGTGCGTGGGCTCAGTAGTTGTGGTGTGTGGGCTCTAGGGCACATGGGCTTCAGCAGTCGTGGCTCGTGGGCTCTAGAGTGCAGGCTCAGTAGTTGTGGCACACGGGCTTAGTTGCTCCACGGCATGTGGGATCTTCCCGGACCAGGGATCAAACCCATGTCCCCTGCACTGACAGGCGGATTCTTAACCACCGAGCCACCAGGGAAGTCCTTCCTTCCCTTTTAAGGCTGAATAATATTCCACTGTATGTATATACTACATTTTGTTTATCCACTCATCCATCAATGGACATTTACTTCATGATTTTTGATCACTGCATGATATCCCATTGTATACATTTTCCACAATACAGTTCATCAGTCTCCTATTGGTAGATTCAGGTTACTTGTATTTGTTTTCTCATTTGCTATATCGAATTATCACAAACTTGATGGCTTAAACAACATAAATTTATTGTCTTACAGTTCTGGAGGTCAGGAGTCCTAAAATCAAAGTGGTGGCAGACCCATGTTCCTTCTGGAGGCTCTAGCGGAGTATTATGGGTTGAACTGTGGTCCCCCCCAAACCCCAAATTTATATGTTTAAGTCCTAATCCCTAGTATCTCATAATGTGACTACATCTGGAGATGAGGTAATTAAATTAAAATGAGGTTATTGGGGTGGGACTTCATCCAGTACGACTGGTATCCTTATAAGAGAAGATCAGGACACAGATACACACAGAGGAAAGATCATGTGAAGACATAGGGAGAAGACAGACATCTACAAACTAAGGAGAGAGGTCTCAGAAAAAAATCAACCCTGCCAACACCTTGATCTCTGACTTCCAGCCTCCAGAACTGTGAGAAAATAAATTTCTGTTGTTTAGGCCACCAGTCTACAGTACTTGTTATGGCAGCCCTAGCAAACTAATACAGAGAGAATCCATTTCCTTGCCTCTTCCAGCATCTAGAGGCCACCTGAATTTCTTGGCTTGTGGCCCCCTTCCTCCATCTTTAAAGTTAGCAAAAGTGGGTTGAGTCGTTCTCATATCAGTCCGACCTCTTCTCTGTCTCCGTCTTTGACTTTTAAAGATCCTTATAATGACACTGTCCCCTACTCAGATAATCCAGGATAATCTGCCTATTTTAAAGTCATCTGATTAACAACCTGAATTCCATCCAACCTTAATTTCCCCTTTACCATGTAACATAATATATTCACAGGTTCACAGATGAGGACTCTATTGGGGGAGCCATTATTCTTCTGCCTACCACAGAATCTTCTTTTCTGCAAGTTTTACTGGGGAAAACAATTGTGTTTTAGAACCCAATATTCACACCAGTACAGTGGGAAACACAAAATTAAGGGACCAAGCAACGCTAGAGCTATATATTTTACACTTAAAGAGGATCCTAAAAACCTAGTAGCAACAGCAGGATGTTTGAAATAGCTTTTTCCAGATGATGAATTGGATTTGATCCAACCACAGTATTTTACACAGGCCTCTTTATAATCAATGGTACAGATCTGCAAGATAACTGGTTAGTATTAAGGATATAATCTATGGCCAGTAATAATTAGACTGGGTCAACTTGACAGATTAAATCAGAACGAATTGGTGATTCCTTCTTCTAAGCATCCATAGTTCCCTGCACATATATTTTCTAATGCTTACCTCACACTGCCGTAATTATTTCTATATATATTGTTTCTCTCTCTAGATGGTGAGCTTCTCAAGTTGTATCTCTAGAGTCTGGCACAGAGTAAGCATTCAGTATATGTTCAATGAATGAGTAAGTGACAGCATTAGTTGTTACAATTCTTCCTTGTTGCCAATAACAATAACACAAATTAAGATGAGTTATAATCTTTGTGTATAGTTTTGGTTAAGAGACCAAGAGTCTTCACTACGCTAAACACATGATGTTTGTCCATTAATTAGTCATAGTAGCAACAGCTCCTATTGAAGAGCCAATTGTTACATGAGACACTGCCTCCCCTGGGCTCCAAGTCAACATGGAGGCTTTAAGCCAAAAGAGCATCTTCATTTCTCAGAGCTACTTAGCAGCTTGGCTTGTCAGTGGCTGAGACTGTCCAGGTATTCATGCCACAGGACTCCCTGACTCTGGCTTGCAGTTAGTCCATTTCATCTGCAAAGGTACTGCTGCTCTCTACACTCTGTATGTAATTCACAGCTCTTTTATGGTAAGCATCACAGGCTTGTTCCTCTACTCACTTCTCCTTTCAGAAGGAATATAATCTCTCAATCTAAATTTTAGCCATCCTTCAAAGCACCGCTCAAATCCCAGAATTTCAGGAAGCTTCAAAATGATGACTTCAGCCTCACTGGCCTTGGCAGGGGTTAGCCATCAACAGCCTGCTTTCATATGGCCAGCAAGCTAAGAATGGTTTTCACACTTTTAAATGGTTGTTTTGTTTTGTTTTCTAAAGAAAAGGCAAAGAAGAATATGCAACACAGACCATTTAAGGCTGGCAGAGCCTAAAATATTTACTGTCAGGCTTTTTTTTTTTTTTAATTTATTTATTTATGGCTGTGTTGGGTCTTCATTTCTGTGCGAGGGCTTTCTCTAGTTGTGGCAAGCCGGGGCCACTCTTCATCGCAGTGCGCGGGCCTCTCACTATCGCGGCCTCTCTTGTTGCGGAGCACAGGCTCCAGACGCGCAGGCTCAGTAGTTGTGGCTCACGGGCCCAGTTGCTCCGCGGCATGTGGGATCTTCCCAGACCAGGGCTCGAACCCGTGTCCCCTGCATTGGCAGGCAGACTCTCAACCACTGCGCCACCAGGGAAGCCCCTGTCAGGCTTTTAACAGAAAAAGTTTGTCAATCCCTGGCCTAGAGCACACAATTCAACTCAGGCTAATGAGAATACTGCCTAGAACTGTCTCTAATCTTTGTACGGATCATAGTTTTATCTCCCTGCGGTTTTATTGAGATATAACTGACATATGACATTGTATTAGTTTAAGGTATACAACATAATGATTTGACATATGGATATTTTGTAGATTTAGAGGTTTTGCTTTTAATTCTTTGAATATTCACTTATGATAGTATTTCAGATCCTAAACAAATGCCACATTACTTGTACCAGCAAATTCACACCCTCACACAGAGATAATCTGAAAATATTTTTTAAAAAGCCCACCAAATCCCATGATCTCCATGAGGTTTGGTTTCTTTTCTCTTCTCTTTTTCTGATATAACCATCTGTCCTACAAGGGCATGTTTCTGAAATAGGAGAAAAATTCCTATTTTGGAAGAAGCAGTGATTCTCAAAGTACGGTGCCCAGACCACCAGCTACGGCCTCACTTGTGAACTGGTTAGAAATGCAAATTCTTAGGCTCCATTCTAGATCTATCAAATTAGGAAATCTGGGGTTAGGGCCTAGAAATGTATTTTTAACAAGCCCTCCAAGTGATTCTGATGTACATTAAATATATTAACTATAAGTTAAAGTTTGAGAGCCACTGGACTAAAGTATTTGCATCTGTAGGTAGCATACATATCACTGCTTTAGAACCAGAATGATGGAATCGTATCACACCAGAACTAACTCCTGATAGCAAAACCAACAAAAGGAAAGTAGTGAGTAATGAAAAGTGGCCAGTGAGATATAAAAGCAGTTATTCATATGCACAGGTTATTCAATTTACATAAAGGGGCACCACCTGTATTTAATGAATGCGTATATAAGGTAACTAAGCTAGGTACCATGATGGATTCTGAAGAGTAATCATCCACAGAAGTAAGAACAAATTAATAAACGAGTAATAAGTCCATAAACACAGAGAAAAGCAAAGAAGCTGGTGGTAGATGCTCAACCTTCGCTGAAAGCCCACAAAAAGAATGAAAGTAAAATAGCTGCTGCATGGACTTCCCTGGTGGCACAGTGGTTAAGAATCCGCCTGCCAATGCAGGAGACACGGGTTCGAGCCCTGGTCCAGGAAGATCGCACATGCCGTGGAGCAACTAAGCCCGTGCGCCACAACTACTGAGCCTGAGCTCTAGAGCCCGCGAGCCACAACTACTGCGCCCACATGCCACAACTACTGAAGCCCGCGCGCCTAGAGCCCATGCTCCACAAGAGAAGCCCCCGCAATGAGAAGCCTGCGCACTGCAATGCAGAGTAGCCCCTGCTCGCCGCAACTAGAGAAAGCCCATGCACAGCAACAAAGACCCAACGCAGCCAAAAATAAATAAATAAATAAATTAATTAATTTTAAAAAACAGCTGCTGCAACTCAGAACTTCAAGATCTGGAATCTCAAGATACAAAAGAAAACAGAAAACTTTTGGATTTATGTCTCTAGTTGATAATTAAGTGGCTCAAAATTGATATGTAATCTACAGAGAGACAGGTTTGTCTCAATTTAGGCAAACCAAATACTCTATTATTTTCCATTTTCGGTTAGGCTTCTGCTATTAACTAGTTAGCTGCTTACTTCCCTCCTGTTCTGTGTAGGAGTTAAAAAAAAAAAACAATTCTGTCAACTTCATGAGCTGAGAGCAAGCTAGCAAAACAAGGAGGTACAGAAAGCTTAACTCCACATCTGCTGAAAGCATACAATTCTTGTTGACCCCATTTATTTGTAAATCATTCTACATATTGTCTTATGGCCTTTAACGCCTTAGAATTCTAATTCTTTATTTCCTGCCTCAGACCAATGTATGAGAGCTATCTGTGGTTTAAACACAACCATTAATCACCCCCAACTCCCCCCTCCCACACACACACACACACACACACACACAAACACCTTTAAAACTTTTTTGTGTAGCTTGATTTGGAACCTGGGCTATGAAAGTGAATTAGGTTTTAGAGATGCTAATGTGTATGCCGTGTAATATGACCACTGCATGCTTCTGTAGAGTGTGCAGAGAGGTGAAGCTCTTTATTCCTTTGGGGAACACAGGTTTGAAGAGCAAAGAGAAGGCTATTTTAGAGAAAGTAGGAGAATTCAGGAAACAAGAGGAATCTGAAGAAGACACTGAGTAAGAAAGGAGAGAAAAGCCTCCCTTGGACAATTGTCTGGGGATGTGTGCCAGGAAAGAAAGATTGCTGTTACTGAGATAGAATCATGAGACATTACCAAGTCAGGTTTCAGACGATTGTGAAAAGAACAGTTTTTTACTGAGAACTGAGGATTAGGCCTATTTTCCAGTAAGTAAAGAGCTTGATTCCTTCTGCAATAAATAAGAGAACTAAAAGATTTAGCTCTAGTACTGGAGGAGGAATCTAGGCTGATCAGCAAGGAAGGCTAGAGATACCTAAAATTAAAAACTAACAAGCTGAACTGGGAGTAAAGTGAGCAATGGTTTTGTATTTGTAATTAATTTCCTATATAAATTCTGACCACAAGATCTCTTCACACGGCAGAAAGGTCATTTTTGCATTTCAATTGATAAACTGGACTATGATGAGAGAAGCTGCCCAGAAGGAGCTCAAAGGTTGTAAACCTCAGGTTATAATCTTTCAAAGAAATTCTCTATGGAGAAATAGTTACACCAACAGTTCAAACTATCCAAGGGGAACCTCACCTGAATACCATTCCAGAGCTCTCCTTTCCTGATCCAAACTCTCAACATGCGCTAAAAAAATCACATTCAGCTTTGGGTATGGCAGAGGTAGGGCGTACCCCTCAAGATCCTTGAATTCATAAAGCTATTTAAAGGTGAGAGAAGCCCAATTACAAAATCTGCCCTAGTCTTTTTCTCCTTAGTCACCTATATTTCAGGGGCTGACACCATAGTGAGATTGCCAAGCTCCTTGGGGAAAACTCATGCAGGTCAGAGACAAAGTGATCACATAAAATTCAGTTTCCACCAGAGAATTCTGAGAAGGATCCCTATCAAATACTGGTCATGGGTCTGTGAAATCCTCCCCACTCTCCTCAGTGAGGAGAAAAAAAGACAGACTTTTCAGCCTCTCTCATCCTGCATCATAAAAAGTAATCTGGAAAAGTGGGACTTTGGACTTTGTGGAGGGCTAATAGCGCAGAGCTGACTACAAGTTGCGCAATGTAAGGAAACGAGCAAAGAGATGAGAGTGGAAGTGTCTCAAGAGATTCCAGACATAAAACAGCAATGCCCCAGAATGAGAGGAGCAAGAGAACCTGGAGAGAAGAACCCATAAAAGAGGGCACTTCTCTAAGTTTAGTTTCCACTTTAGGAAAAGGATTTTAGAGATCAATTCAGAAATTGCTTCAAGGGCCAGAGATTCCAGGGCGATGGTCAATACCAAGGGGGTCTTATCTCCTAAACCACAATTGGAAGACATCATAAGAGCCATTGTGAGAAACTCCCAAAAGCTGAAGTGATCTATGGGCTCCAGCAACAAAGCAGTGTCTCCTACAACCAAGAATGCTGGTTGCCCCAAATCCAAGCCAACCATGCTCTAAAGAGGAGATTGCTGGTGAGTCAAAGCTCAAATTTGAGGTAGGGCTCCAGTACCAGTCACAGGGCTGTCCCCTTGCAGTGCTCCTTAATTCAGTTGGGTTGGCTTCTAAGGTCTCAGAGTCCCATCTCCAGAGTATTTCCAATGGGGCCATGGCAGCTTTCCAGGTGCTGTGTGTCCTTATGGAGGCCAAAGGGAAACACCTTGGGTCCCTAAGCTTCAGGCCAAAGGGAAGAGCGAGGACAAGGATTTTGCACCAACTGACAGAAGCAAGGATACTAGACTAGAGACTCAAAGGAGGAGAATATCAAGGACGAATGCAGGATTGGAGAACTCACAAGGGAAGAGTTACCCTGCCTAGGCCAGGGCGTTAGAGACCCTTGTGAACAAGACCCGCTGATTACTGCCACAGAAGGAAGTTCCTCTGAAAAGAAACTTGCAGAAAAGGATGACTTGCTTTTGAGAGTGGCTTTTTCTCAAGAACAGAGGCAAAGTGCAGGAAGATCCCCTGTAGAAATCAAAGTCCATGTCAATCTCTGCACAGAGCCCAGGGCCAGTTGAAACCAGAGCTCTTTACATGAGCAGCAGGGATAGATACTAAAGCACAGGAATTTATGATAGCCACTATCCTGATCCTAGAGAAAAACTGGAGCTTATGCATGGACTTCTTGTATGGGACATCAGTCAGCACAAGGAAGGACTCCAGGCCCATGCAGGGACCCTGAGCAAAGCAAAGTGAAGAGTGCCATGTCTCACAGACATCAGTCAGGTTCTGACAGCCAGAGTTGTCTGAGCCTGGTCAGGATTGTCAGAAATAGGGATATTCCAGCAGAAAATCCCCTCCCAGGAGGATAACTTCTCTAAGGAAAATGTTCATTCCACGTAGAGAAAGATCTTAGTTCTCATGTTAACATATCCTCTAAAGATGATGGTCTCTGTTTCTCATAACCAAGGAATTTCTTTCTAAATACACTAGTTTCTTCTAACTGGAGAAACAAAACAAAACAAACAAAAACCTAAGAAGCCTTAGACTTGGGAACTGTCCTAAGCCCATTTTGTTATTCTCACTATTCCCACTGTCTAGATGGAGAACAAATATTTGTATGAGAACACTGGTATTCTTGGTTGGTATTTAAACCACGTGCATCTTAGAAAATTATTGTTTAAAATACAATAACTTACTATCACCCCTTTGCCACAATAAAATAATTCCATTAGAAAGGGGACCAGCCCATCAGGAAATGCAATGGAAACTTACACCCTCCAGAAACTTTAAATCTGGACCATATTTTCTGTAAGTCCTCAAATCAATGTTAATTAGCTCATGTGGATTTGTCAAAGGAAGGTGGTTAGAAAGATTCAAAGTAAAAAAGCACCCTGCTATAGTGTTACACTCCCATTGGGAGTTAAAAAACAAAAATCTCCACTACCAAAAACTCAACTTTTAGGTCCATTTTGAGTAGAAATCAGACTAAAAAATGTCACAGAATAAAACTTCCTCTGATTAAAAGTCTCTAATTTCAAATTTCTGAAGCAACATCCTTTCTTCTCTAATCCTCAAATAACTGCAAACTGAGATAAATGGATAGACCCCTCTCATGTTCTGAAGTTCTGAACTGTCTGCTTAAAAGATAAGAAACAGTTTTATATTTTGATAAAAAGGTCACTTGTGGTTAGGGTCTATAAAACTCCCTTCTCTGAGGACTGTTCATAATTTACATCCAGCCAAGTAATACCACTCAGGATACCCAGTTTCCTCAATTCCAAACAATCAATGAAGAAAGAAACTTTTTAATTTTCTTACTGAAACAGCTTTTCAGGTTTCTGTGTATGTTTTAGCATTAGAGTTTGAGTGACAAATTTCCTTAGCTAGTTATTTCCCACTTATTCCTAGATCTATAATGGGCCTCATAATTTTGTGAACAAGTAGAGAAGCATTGTCATTTCCAGCACTACAGAATCTTACAAAGGAAGTAAGCACTTCCTTTGAAATTTTGAAAGTTTTGGTGTGTTTAGGGGGAAAGTATAGTTATACTTACTGTCCCACTTGACCAAAGGGCAGCTGGGAATCTCAAGAAGCAAACACTATATTCATGTTCTCCCAGCAAGCCCCTTGGCAATAAACCACAGTCTGTAAGTCTTCCCAAAACACAGTAATAAACCAGCTTCTATTCATTTTTTTTCAAACTGCAGGCTGAGAGACCCATGAGCAGCTTATGAAATCAATTTAGTGGTTTGTAGCAACATACTTTTTTTTTTTTTTAACTAACTGGAATAGAAAATATCAGAGTACACTGCATGAAGGAAAAGGAAGAACTGTTTCATGAAACTTGTTTTAGATATGTATACAAGAACACCTACACAAGCATACCAGGTCATAATGTAAAATGTATTTATTACTGTGAATCTCAGTCATAAGAATTTGAAAGCTACTCCTTTCCAGGGGTCCCCAACCCCCAGGCTGTGGTAGCGTCCTCGGCCTGTTAGGAACCCGCCGCACAGCAGGAGGTGAGCCGCGGGCGAGCAGGAGAAGCTTTATCTGCTGCTCCCCATTACCACCTGAACCATCCCCCCACACCCCATCTGTGGAAAAACTGTCTTCCACGAAACTCGTCCCTGGTGCCAAAAAGATGGGGGACTGCTGCTCTAGACTATAAGTTTCATGAGGAAAAAGATCAAGTGTACCTAATTCATTCATTCTATATACCCAGCAGCTACACATAATGCCTGGCATTTATAATAAGCACTCAATAAATATTTGTTGGCTGACTATTCAATATGCATTCTTACATTATTAATACTGTGGTCCATAAATCAAAATTTGGACTGAATCTAAGTAGTTAGACAATATCTTTTATGAGGCACTAAGAAAATAACATTTGATTAGTAAATTTAACAATTTCTCCCTTGCTTGCCCTCTGATTGATGTGCTAAACAAATGGTAGATCCCAGCAGGAAATGAGAGAAGGCAAGGTCTTGGGAACTGACAAACTAAATGATTACCCTTAGGATATATCAGACCAGCATGGTTTATGATCTTCCTATGTACATATTCTGACATAATATGCACAAACTTGTAGAGCGAGAAAAACACAGAATTTAGAATTAGACATAATGACAACTAACGACTAAATGACCTTGGGCAAATTGTTTTAACTTCTCTGAGCCTAATTTCCTCAACTGGGAAAGCAAGTTGTGACAACTATACATGGTTACCAAAACATAGGTGTAACTTCTACAAGAACATATAGGCGAAAATCTTTGCAGCACTGGGTTAGGCAAAGATTTCTTAACTACACAAAAAGCACTAACTGTAAAAGAAAAAGTTTGTAAAACCTTATGCTCTTTGAAAGACACACTTAAGAAAACAAAAAGTAATCTACAGACTGGGGAGAAATATATGCGAAATATGTCGGACAAAGTGCTTGTAAACACAATATATAAAGACAAATATCTTAATAAAAAATAGGCAAAATATTTGAACAGACCCTTCACCAAGAAAAGATACAGACTGCAAATAAGCACATGAAAAGATGCCAGCCATGTGTACCATTTATTGATGGGAAAATAAAGAAATAAAGTACAGATCATGATACGTAACATTACAGAATGAAAAGAATCCTTTCTGAATTTTTGCCCAGATTATAAACTACTAATATAGTTTATATTACTATATTGAGGGCAAGGACAATGTCTTCAAAGACTAGGAACTCAATAAATGTTTATACCTAGTGTATTGTGAATGATGATAAAATCATGATGCTATTTAAAATGTCGATCATTAATTTTTTTAAACTGCAAAGCAGTATTTAGGATGGTAGCAAGTTGAATAAGTGAACTTTCTTAGAATTATGTAATTGCCTTGAACTATCTGTGGTAATAAGGAAGTAATTTAAAGTGCTGAATTAGAGTTATTGGCCACCACTGAAAAGTAATCATTACTGAAAGTAATCATTTAGTATTTTCATTGCCTTTTTTACTTACATAAAGAAAAATATTTCAAAGCTATCTCATTTAGTGATACAGATCAGAATCTCTGGTCAGTTAACTATGACCTCTGTTTCTTTCCAGGTTTGGTTTTTAAGGTTGAACCCTTGGATCACATTCTAGCTTTATACCTGTTGAAAATAAAACTATACCTTCCCTTTGGCCCAGCAACACTATTTCTAGAAATTTATTATAATTATGTGAAATGACATTTTTCTAATGTTATTCATTGCAGCATTTATTATAAAAACAAAAGCCTGGAGACTGGAAATTAAAGTACATCTATGCAATGGAATCCTATCTAGAAATAATAAAAACAAGGGAGCTTTTTATGTACTAATATGGAGTATTTCTAAGCTAGACTAAGTGAAAAAAAGCAAGGTACAGAATATTGTAGATGGTATGGTACCATTAGTATAAAAAAGGGGAAAGGCACGCACGCACACACACACACTTGCTTGTCTATACATAGAGTACTTCTAGAGACACAGAAAATTAATAACACTAGTTGTATGTGAAGAAGAGGAGTGAATGGCTGGGGGACAGAAGTAGGAAGACTCTTCACTATATACCCTTTCATAACTTCTTGAATTCTGAATCTTATGAATACATTATCTAGTTTAAAAAGTTAAATTAAAAAATAAACTTAAAAATCAAATAATAATAATGAAAGAATTTACTTAGTCTTTCAGCAGTAAGCAAGTCCAAGAAAAAAAAAAACAGATTTGACTAAACTCTGACATTTGAATGAAGATACTGACAAGTGTCACAGAGGCACCCATCTGGGCCTGTGTGAGTTCCTTTGGAGACCTGAAATACTGATACAATAAACCCAAAACCTGTACGTGGCATCATTCAGACACTGATTCATCAAATTCCTACTGGAATTACCACTCCTTCATCATCCATTTGATTAAAAAAATAGTTTTAAAGTTTCTTTTCATCACCTGTAATTTTTACCTCAATACAATATGAAGAAGCAGGCTTTCTTACAATGGATATAAGACAAATGAAGTCTGGGTATCTTCAAACGTCAAAATAGAATCTTTCATGGGTGAACTCTAATTGTACACAGAGTCTTCTAAATATGACAACATCATAGGGTGGCAACTAAAGGAGTATCAAGACTTTCTGAAGTTGTGAGATTCCCTTAAGCATTTCTAAAACTTCTCACATGAGAAGGAAGGGAAGTAATATACGGAATTTTAGGAATGAAACTCTGGCTAACAAGGTTATGGGGCATCTGAGAAGTCACGGGATAGGTCTGACTTTCTCAGAGGGGAGGCTGCATTTTTTTTTTAATTTCCATCATCTGCTATTAAAATTAGTTCTGCACAAATGTTTGCAGATGCAGAGCAGCTGGCAGTCTTGCTGCATTTTGCTCATTGGTAGATCATAAGCAAGTCAATGAAGAAGGGCTGTTGAATTTTCCATCTGTGTTCCAGTGTTTTCAGAGAACTGTCAAATTTATGTTCTGGGACACTGGATTCACAATGTTAATATCCTATTGAACACTGGCTAGAGCTTGAAAGTTTACATCTAGTCTCTGAAGATAATAAGATTTGAAAATATACTCTCTTGCAGCCATTTGTAAGCAAATCCTTTTTATACCCATGTGGAATAAACGTATATTATCCTATCTACATTAGTGCTTTCTGATGCATTTGATTTTTTTAAAAAAATCAGAACATAAACATGTCTTACTTCATTAGTTAATCAAAAATGCAAAATAAAACAAGATACAGTTTTCATCCTTCAGACTGGCAAAGATAAGAGACTATAAATGTTTCCAAAGCTATTAAGGAAAAGAGAAAGAGGAAATCTCACATACCAATGGCTGTGAGTATAAAATAGTAAAATTTTTCTGAAAAGTAATCTGATATTATATCAAAAAAATCTTGAAGATGTTCATTATCTTCGACTGAGGAAATTCCAGAATTTATTTTAAAGAAATAATCTGAGATGTATATAAAGATTTACGTAAAAAAATAAAAAATTAAAAATTAAAAAAACAGAAATAAAGTCACAGATGTAGAAAACAATCTTATGGTTACTGGGGGGAAGCGGGGGAGGGATAAATTGGGAGATTGGGATTGACATATACACACTACTATATATAAAATAGATAAGTAATAAGGACCTACTGTATAGCACAGGGAACTCTACTCAATACTCTGTAATGACATATATGGGAAAAGAATCTAAAAAAGAGTGGATATACGTACATGTATAACTGATTCACTTCGCTATAAAGCAGAAAGTAACACAACATTGTAAATCAACTATACTCCAATAAAAAATTTTTTTAAAAGATTTATGTACAAAATATTCCCTATAGAATTATACACATTGCAACTCAAATATCCAACAACAGGTAAATAGTTAAATTATAGCACATTGAAATGAATACCTTAGTAAAACATAGGGAGACTCTTATTTCAGCCAAATCCTCTAATAAGTCTGATTCATTTTTTAAAAACAGAAAAACAGTGATGAAAAGCAGTGGTCCATTAGACATGCTTGCTTTCTGGTTTTCAAAGTGATAGAAGGATAAAACAATTTCTTTTGAATTATGTACATGTTTGTTTTAGACTAATTCCAGCTCTGATTCTAGAAAACTGAGAGTTTAGAGATTTACGTTTGTTTTAGCATCTCACAAAAGGAATTGGTGACTATTAGTACCCACTGGACATAACGGCACAGTACAACATTAGCATGAACACTTGGCTCCCATCCAAGAAACAATACAATAGCAACAATAAAAATCAGTGTGTATTCCTATGCCTAGAGCCTACATTAAAAAAAGAAAAGCCAAAGCTCCCTCCCCCAGCAAAAAAGTTTAATAATATTTACATAAGGTTAGGTGCGTATAGGAACAACTAGAGATAGTGCTCTCTTAACATGGTGATATGGAGCACAGAAGGAGGGCCCCTGCCTACTTCTCTGGTTTTTTTAATTCTGTCTCACGGCACGTTGATCTAGAAACACTGGCCTTCCTTCGAATTCTCAAATATGCCAAACTCTCTCCACCTCAGGGCCTTTGAACATGCTATTCTCTTTGCTTACACTACTCTTTTCCTTATTTTCTTATGGTGGGCCCCTCCTCACTAAGTATGACTTCTTCAGGGAGGCCTTTCCTAATCTCCAATTTAAGCACTGCTCCCTGTTGTTTCAGTCAGAGAACCATCACAATTTTTAATTACAAATTTGTGTACATGCTTAATTCTATCTTCACTACTATATAGAATAAGCTTCATGAGAGAAGGAACTATGTCTGCTTTATTCATCAATGCACACATAATTGCCTAGAACAGTATGTGCTTATTGCCTAGCACAGTATGTGACACATAGTAGTGTTCAATATATATTTTTAGAATAAATCAATGAATGAAGATATTTTAAAAGCAATTGGAGAAATGTATGAAAACAATGAGAAGGTCAAGAGAATCTGGGTGGCAAATACTACCATACTACCTGTTTGGTAGTATGGCAGTATTTAAAATTTCTTCCAGATTTCTACTATAGTAGATATTACATATTACATAATGCATTACTAGTCATAAGTATCAGTGAAGGCATATGGAAAATATGAGATAAAAATCTAGCCATATCCTACTAAATACATTACACTATGATTGTAACTAGTAAACTCTAATGGTGCAGTAGGATACTCATGATCTCAAATTATTAATTATCTACATAATTAAGAATGGGCATAAGCTACATAAATTATGAATAGGCAGAAAAATAAGCTCAAAGCAGCAAGTGAACAACTGAAAAAGTCTGGTTCAAGACTCGTTGATTTTCTGATGTGAATCATAGGAAATCTTTAAAAACATAGCATTTGGTGTTCTTATTTTTCATAATTATACAAATTGGTGACTAAATTACATTAATTTCCTCTAAATCTCATGTCTGTACATTTTATTTTTTAAAATGTGTCCAGGAGTATATCGTTTTAAAATTCCATGGTGAAAAGTCTAAGAACTAAAATATGATGACCATATTTTCCAAACAAAAAATCAGAATGTATGTTGACAAATATTTTAAAACAAGAGTATCAAAAATCTTAAGTATCATCATCTCCATATTACAGATAAGAGTACAGGGACTCAGTCAAGTAATTTATCCAAGATGAAAATAAGAGATAGAATCAGTATTCAAACTAGGTTTTTCTTACTCAGAGGCTCATGCTATTTCCACTTTGCTACAATGCTTTCTGCTGTTCATTTTTTCATTCACTCCAATATTAATTGAGTATCTACTAGATGCTACTGTGATTAAGTAGATATAAGAAAGGAAACTATAACTTGTCCTTAAAGCTCGAGAATATTTCCAGAATCAAAATAAACCTAATGTGGGGGTGGGGGTGGGGGGAGGGAAGGAGGGAGGGGGAGAGAGGGAGGTTCCTTGAAACAAAGAGGGATCAACTGTGTCTTTTTCTTTGTTAGATCTGCTCAAACAGCATGTGACATCCATTTGAGGCCTCTGGCCCATCAGAAAGTCATCAAAACAAGATGCATTGTTTCCAAGTCCCAGCCAAGGCTCATGAAAATTAAGCTGGTAAAAGCAATGCCATAAATATAATGTTGGAATTCTAAATTTTGACACCTAAAGATGTAAGAGAATTAGAATGTTAGAAAGACGAAGGCTGTTTTTAAAAACTTAATGTTATAAAATAATTTGTTAAGAATCAAATAAAAAAATAAAATGCAAACCAAGTACAAGGCCACACTTAATACAGTTATGCACATGCTGCTAGGAAAAAAAAGACTTCTAGGGCTTCCCTGGTGGCACAGTGGTTAAGAATCTGCCTGCCAATGCAGGGGACACGGGTTCGATCCCTGGTCCGGGAAGATCCCACATGCCGCGGAGCAACTAAGCCCGTGTGCCACAACTACTGAGCCTGCGCTCTAACGCCCACACGCCACAACTACTGAAGCCCGCGCGCCTAGAGCCCGTGCTCCGCAACGGGAGAAGCCACCGCAATGAGAGGCTTGCGCACCGCAACAAAGAGTAGCCCCCGCTCGCTGCAACCAGAGAAAGCCCACGCCCAGCAACGAAGACCCAACACAGCCAAAAATAAATAAATTAAATAAATAAATTTTTTTAAAAAAGTCTTCTAGTCATTCATTCATTCATCTATCTGTCCATTATCTATCTCACCAGCTGGCCATCAAACATCACTGAGTGCCTATTACATGGGACACTCTGCTGAATGGTACATAAGGATGAATCAAATGTGGATTGCACTCTTAAGTGGTCTTCAGTACTAGAAGGAAAAAATAATTACAAGGTAGAAAGGAAAGCTTACTTTCTGCTCAAGGATTAGGGAGGGCTTTGTGGAGGAGGGGTGTTTAAACTGGACCTTGACACACAGAAAAGATGTGGACATATGGAAACGTGAGGAGAGTGTACTTGTGTATTCTGACTGGGTGGAGGCAGCAGGTTGAATACCGTAAGGAGGTTAAATGGAATCCAGGCTTCACCCTGGGGTCCATGATTTTGCTATTAACTCAGCCCACTTAGCTCATAATGTTGAGATACTTCCCACTTCTAAACTATAAAATGGAGCTAATACTATCCTCCTCCTTGCCTGGGATTTTGTGAGGAGTAATTAATACTTACAAAGGAGTAATATTCTCAGAGGTAGTTTCTTTTCCTGAATTTTAAAAGACAGAAAATCATTTTACACATTACATTTTCTTTCCTAGTTTCTCCTTAATAAGTTTTACATCAGCCATAGTTAGTTTCTCTAGCCAAGCCGATCTAATAAATAAACCTAAGATAATTCCGCAAAGTATCACAGAATTCTTTGGCTTCCTTGGATCTGTGTCTTAACCATTATTAGGCTAACAACAGAAGTAAGACACAGCAACTGCCTAGGAGGGGTAATAGTGAGATAGAAAATACACTCAGGTGAATTAGTTTGCTGCCATCAAAATATAAGCATCTTAAAAGAAAGTAATTCTCAGAAACTGGAAGGGTTGTTACAGATGGATTTAGTTCAACTTACACAGATGAGGGAACTAAAGCTGAGGGAGATCTAATGACCTGCCCAAGATTGTCCAGCTAGTTAATGGCAGACCTAGGACTTCCATTTCTGGTCCAGCATTCTTTCCTTTAAACCAGAGGTTGAAAACCAGGACTTGCAGGAAGAATCCTGCCTACAGAATTGTTCAGTATAGCCCCCATGGTATTTTTTTTATTAATCTGAATTTTTAAACAAGAGACACACAGAGATTTGTTACAGACTCCATCTATTCCCTAAGTCTTAGATAGTCCCAATTCACATATTCATGCTACTTGCCTGGCTCTGGTAGAATGAATTCTGACCAATTTTCTCTGTGCTGCCTTCTCTAACAGTACACACTGAATTTAATCAAGGAAGTTATTTCCCTACCATCCCAAATCTCAAATGCCAAGTTTTTTTTCTTTTCCCTAGTAATATTACCTCATACTTGAACAATACTTTGATATAAATTATATTCTTTGTGTAGGACATTTTATGAAAACACAGAGATAAGTGATATGCTCAAGGTTACAAAGCTAACTAGTGACCGAGCTAGGGCTAGACCCGAGGATTCAGTTCAGAGGTCTTTTTTTTTTTTCCTTCCAGTTTTATTCACATATACATACAGCACTGTATAAGTTTAAGGTGTACAGCATGATGATTTGACTTACATACATCATGAAACAGTTTCACAATAAGTTCAGTAAACATCCACCATCTCATATAGATACAAAATTAAGGAAATAGAAAAAGAAATTTTTGTGTGATGAGAAATCCTAGGCTTTACTCTCTTAACAACTTTCATATGTAACATACAGCAGTGTTAATTATATTTATCATGTTGTACATTACATCCCTAGTACTTATTTAACTTATAACTGGAAGTTTGTGGTACCTTTTGACTGCTTTCATCCAATTCCCCTTCTCCCCACTCTCCGCCTCTGGTAACCACAAATCTTACCTCTTTTCGTGTGAGTTTGTTTGTATGTTTTTGAAGTAGAGTTGACCTACGATACTATGGTAGTTCCTGTTATACAAGATAGTGACTTTTTTCTATACATTTCAAAATGATCACCATGTTGAGTCTATGCTATGTCACCATACAAAGATATTACTTAGTTATTGACTATATTCCCCACACTGTACATTTCATACCTGTGACTCATTTATTTTGCAACTGGAAGTTTGCACCTCTTAATCTCCCTCACCTACTCCTCACCTATTTCTTTCTTCCCCCATCCCCCTCTCCTCTGGTAACAACTTTTTTGTTCTCTGTATCTATAACTGATTTGTTATGTTTGTTCATTTGTTTGTTTTTTAGATTCCACATCTAAGTGAAACCATACAGTATTTGTCTTTCTGTCTGACTTATTTCACTTAGCATAATACTCTCTAGGTCCACCCATGTTGTAGCAAATGGCAAGATTTCATTATTTTTTATGGCTGAGAAATATTCCATTGTATATATATTCCACATCTTCTTTATCCATTCATCTATTGATGGGTTGCTTCCGTATCTTGGCTACTGTAAATAATGCTGCAATGAACACGGTGGTGCATGTATCTTTTTGAATTAGTGTTTTTGTTTTCTTCGGATAAATACCCAGGAGTGGAATTGCTGGATCCTATGGTAGTTCTATTTTTAATTTTCTGAGGAATCTTCATACTGTTTTCCACAGTGGCTGCACCAATTTACATTCCCACCAACAATGCACAAGGGTTCCCTTTTCTCCACAGCCTTGCCAACACCTGTTAAATGTTGTCTTTTTGATAACAGCCATTCTGACAGGTGTGAGGTGATATCTCATTGTGATTTTGATTTGCATTTTCCTGATGATTAGTAATGTTGAGCATCTTTTCATGTGCCTGTTAGACATCTGTATGTCTTCTTCGGAAAAATGTCTATCCAGATCTGTCCATTTTTTTAAATCGAGTTGTTTGGGTTTTTTGACATTGAGTTGTATGAGCTCTTGTATATTTTAGATATTAACCCCTTATCAGATATATCATTTGCAAATATCTTCTCCCATTCAGTAGGTGGCCTTTTTATTTTGTTGATAGCTTCCTTCACTGTGCAAAAGCTTTTTAGTTTGATGTAGTCCCATTTGTTTATTTTTGCTTTGTTTTCCCCTGCCCGAGGAGACATATCCAAAAAAAATATTACCAAGACCAATGTCAAAGAGAGTACGCCTATGTTTTCTTCTCGAAGTTTTATGGTTTCAGGTCCTATATTTAAATCTTTAATCCATTTTGAATTTATTTTTGTGCATGGTATGAGTAGTCCAGTTTGATTATTTTGCACGTAGCTGTTTTTTCCCAACACCATTTATTGAAAAGGCTGTCTTCTCCCCATTGTATATTCTTGTCTCCTTTGTTGTAGATTAATTGCCCGTGTAAGTGTGGGTTCATTTCTGGGCTCGCTATTCTGTTCCATTGATCTGTGTCTGTTTTTGATTACTGTAGCTTTATAGTATAGTTTTAAATCAGGGAGCATGATACTTCCAGGTTTGTTCTTCTTTCTCAAGATTGTTTTGGTTATTCCTGGTCTGTCTTCATACAGATTTTATAATTATTTGTTCTAGATCTGTTAAAAATGCCCACTGGTATTTTGATAGGGATTGCACTAAATCTGTAGATTACCTTGAGTAGTATGGTAGTAAGATATACTGTGTTCATGAATTGGAAGAATTAATATTGTTTAAATGGCCATACTACCCCAGGCAATGTACAGGTTCAACGCAATCCCTATCAAAGTACCAATGGCATTTTTCACAGAACTAGAACAAATAATTCTAAAATTTGTATGGAAACACAGAAGGGGCCTTTCTATTAAGCCTTGAGCCCACAGGACCAAACAGCATATCCCACAACAATTCATCTATAGCTCAATTCCTTCTTTTCACAAAAATATTTATATCAAACTAAAAGTGAACATATTGCACTCGAGTATATTTCACACTAGGTATAGGGGGTCTAAAAAATAGAGTAGTATCTATGTGCCTATTTTATATTCCAGGTTGTGATTAATGTCTTCAAATACAAATGTATAATCAATTATCACAAATGGAATGTAAGATGAACAAAGTGTTAAATGGCTAAAGATTTTTAAAAAACCAAAAAAACCCTAAAGACTAGAAACCAGAATTTAATAATACACTGCCAACATCTACACATATGTGAAGTGCTGAAGATATCCCAAACCTTAGCTACAGTAGCTATAAGTTTGTCAACTGGCCACCAAAAAATAGTAGGATGGTTTTTAAATGAAAAACAGAAATAAAACCCTTATATTAAATGGAATTAGGGAACTGTAAACCATCTGTAGCAGCCACTTTCCCAATTTTTTGTTAATAACAAAATAGTTATGTAAAGTACACCTGGGAGATGAAATTAGAACTTGAAAATTCCCTAAAAACTATAAAATGAACTCAAACTTTTAAAGGCTTCAAGGAGAAAAAAAACATTAAACATATCCATTGAGAAACAGACTGCAAAACTGGCTCCTTAAGATGTATAGGAAGTAGTTTGGTTATCGAATTCAATGGCTAGAGGATTCTGGGACATACAATAGGTTGGTACACAGCTATCAACTTTGTCACCTGAATAGCTATACAATGACAAGTTTCTTAACTTTTCCTAAAATGAGAATATAATTTTTAATTTTTGGAAACTGATGTTTGGGGCACACTCACTGTCGTTACTGGTAGAAGTGCAAACTAATATACTTTTCTGGAAAGTAATGTGGCACACTTACCAAAATTCTTTTTTTTTTTTAAATAAATTTATTTATTTATCTATTATTTATTTTTGGCTGTGTTGGGTCTTTGTTGCTGTGTGCGGGCTTTCTCTAGTTGCGGTGAGCGGGGGCTACTCTTGGTTGCAGCGTGTGGGCTTCTCATTGCAGTGGCTTCTCTTGTTGCGGAGCATGGGCTCCAGGCGCACGGGCTTCAGTAGTTGCAGCATGCGGGCTCAGCAGTTGTGGATTGCGGGCTCTAGAGTGCAGATGCAGTGGTTGTGGCGCACGGGCCTAGCTGCTCCACGGCATGTGGGATCCTCCCGGACCAGGGCGCGAACCCGTGTCCCCTGCATTGGCAGGCGGATTCTCAACCACTGTGCCACCAGGGAAGTCCCACCAAAATTCTTTAAAAAGTTCTTTGCCTTTTTTCTAGTAAATCTATCTTGCCATGCCATTTTTCTTTCCTCCTACTATCATCACCATCAAATGAATACAACAAATTTGAATCATCAAGGATTTATTACTGCCCTTAAAATGCTAGAGACTGAACAAGCCAGGACTTTTCCCCCCCTCATAATATACTCAATGTAGCATTCTATTCTTACATAGAACTTTACAATACTTGCTTTTTAATAAACATGTTTCAAGCTGGAAGTCTACCAAGTTATCATTAATGACAATTTTTTTCTTAATGGCCAAATTAAATTCTTTTTTCTAGTGACAAGTTGAATTCTTGTATAACAAAAGGCACCTATTAAAAACAGTTTGGTATTAATTTTTAGAGTTAGTAAGTTCAAGGAATGTAAACCCTGAATGATGAGTACCTTTTATATTTTAGGCTATAGGCCTGTAATTCAAACATTCTCCAAATCCTATATGAGTTGCCATTTTTTTGGGTGTCCAGTATGTGTTGAATGACTGTGAAAAGAAAGGAAGAATATAAAAAGAAAGAGAATACACATTTTCCTACCACGTTTCAGAAAGGTTTTTGCTAATCTGTACAGAAGTCAAGGCAACAGATTAGTATTAACCTAATTATATATGACATATTATATTATCTAAGTATTGGTTATTTGTAGGAATTTTTATCTATGTACAGACAGATTGATAAAACCACAAATTGGATATATTTTAAGTTCTAATGGGAGTAAAAGAATGAGAAATGTCATCCTATATAGTAAGATTCAACCATAAGAGGAAATAGATATTTAAATCACAGAAGATGAGGTAGCTCTTTTCCTGGTCCAGACTAACTCCTTATTCAGGGTTCTGGACGCCCCCCCCTTCCCCTGAGACTTGGACCCCATCAATTATCCCCTCCCTCACTTTTATCTTCTATATCTTCCCCTGCTCGCAACACTTTGGCTCATTTCCCTCAACATATAAACATTTTCAAGTCTGTCTCATACTTTAAAAACAAAAACAAGACGTATCTTCATCTGATCCTACCATTCTTTTTCTCCTTGCATTCAGAGCAGCACTTCTGGAAAGGAGTATTTTATATGCACTGTTTCCACTTGATCAATTTCCTCTTCTACCTACTACAATCAGGTTTCTCTGTCCCACCTCTCCACTGAAACTACTCTAGCCAAAGTCACTGGCGGTCTCCAGTCAGAGCACTTTTCTTGGTCTTACTGGATTTCTCAGCTGCATTTGACAGAATTGGACCATTCACTCCTTCCTAAAACTCTCTTTTGGCATCTGTGATACCACTCTCTACTGGTCTTCCGCAAACTGCTTTCCAGTTGTTCCTTCTCAGTCTCTGTCAGATATTTATTTTCTACTTTTACCCCTTAAACATGAGGGCTCCCGGGATTCTGCCCTTGGCATCTATCTCCATGGGCATTCCTTCAGTGATCTCATCTCTGAGTTTCAACAAAAGCCTATAAACTAATTACTTCCAAATTTTCATTGCCAGTCCTCTTGGATATCCTACTGCCTAATGGGAACATATCTGCTTAGATGTTCTACAGGATTACACACTCAACATGTCTACAACTGAACTCATCTTCTTCCCACAGTTTTGCTTCTTGTTCCTTTGTTAATGGAATCCGTCACCTACTCAGCCCAACCAAGCTGAAAATCTTCAAGAGTCAACTTAGGCTTCTTTTTCTGCCTCACCTCTCACAATCCATCATCAAGCCCCTACACCACTTGACTTTTTATATTTTTCTCTAATCTGTCTTATCCCTTCTATCCCAACCACAATTGCCTTAGTTTGGGCCTTTGTGTTTAGTTCTAGGACTTGGCTACTGCAACGGTCTACTCTAAGTCGCAGTTCTGACTTTGCTTCTGTGAATAAAGCCCTTTATGTTCTTCATTGCCAAAAGCAGCGTTTCCTGTGTCAGAGTTACCTAAGGATGCTTATAAAAATGCATATTCCTAGGCCAATCTGCAATTTTACATGCTTCCCAAGTGACTGTGATACAATCTAAAGCTTGAGAAATAAAGGCTAAAGTTTAAGTCCAAAATTCTTACCAAGGCACACAAGGCCCTGCAGGACTTGGCTCTTGTCTACTTAGCTCTCTAAGCTAGCATCTCCCTCTCTCTCCCATCAAGTGCTTTATTTTCTAGAATATTGAAATTTTCTGCACTTATCTCCATGTCTTTGGCTTCCATGCCTTTGTTGTTCTTCCCCTTTCTTCATCAAGCCTTACTCAACCTTTATGGAATTATGAAAGAAGGTCCACCACGAAACTGCCTTTATTCTACCAAGCTGACACTTAGCTCCCAAATCCTATTAACCAAAGACTGAGTTTTGCTGCCATGGTATCACAGAAAGATATCTGGTCTTTGTCCCTGGTTCCAGGCACAGAGCCTAAAACCCTTGTGATTTCCTGAGTGGCAAGGGCGATGGGAGCATCTTTTGTTCTAATGAGGTGACTCTTACTGGGCCTCTAAATAGCTTCAGGATGGGAACTAGTGGCGAGAAAGACCAAGCCTTAATTAGAAGCTTGGAAATTTCAGCCCTACCCCCCAAACACTAGGAAGAGGAGAGGGGATGGAGACTGAGTTAATCATCAATAGCCAATGATTTAATCAATCATGCTTAGGTGATGAAATCTCCATAAAAACCCCCTAAACGGCAGGGTTCAGAGAGCTTTCAGGTTGGTGAACACATCAAGGTGCTGGGAGGGTGAAACACCTGGAGAGGTCATGGAAGCTCCACGCCCCTTCCCCCACAGCTTGCCCTATGCATCTCTTCCTTTTGCCTATTTCTGAGTTGTATCCTTTACAATAAACCGGTAACAGCAAGTAAGGTGCTTTCCTGAGTTCTATGAGTCATTCTAGCAAATTACTGAACCTGAGGAGAGGGGTTGTGGGAATCCCTGACTTTGTAGCCAAGTTGGACAGAAGTGTGAGTAATCTGGGGAGCTGATACTTGAGACTGGTGTCTGAAGTAAGGACAGTCCTGTGGGACTAAGCCCTTAAACTTCTGGAGTCTGATGCTAACTCTGGGTAGTTAGTGTCAGAATTGAATTGACACCTAGCTAGTGTCCTCAGAGAATCAGAAAGTTTGTTGGTGTCAGGAGGAAAAACAATTCTCACTTGTCTTTAGAAGTATATGCATTCTCTGAAGGAGATGGAACTTATGATTAAGAAAATAAGTAAAATTATTATCATTCTCCATCTTTAAGAATCTACTGCAAAAAAAAAAAAGGCATCTCACACTCTAATACAACCATAAACAACGAAGAAAGACTCTCTGGGAATTTCCAGTGACCACATTTTCAAAAACAATCCATGAAGTACCCCCACTTGACCTGTTAAAATTGCTGATAGGAAACTGGAATTCATTAAGAGGAAATGTAACAATGTCTTTCAAAGTACTGAAGTGGATTAAGTCTAATTCTACAGCTTCCTGAAGAAGAAAGCCCATGTTTATATATGGGTTACCACCACCCTCCAAACTTAAACTCACATCAGTAAATGTTAGATTTAATCACAAACTTAAATATCATGATTCAAGTGAATTTTTAAAAGAGGTTTCAACCTTCATCAGAGGGCCTCTTTGTTTTCTCTTTAGAAAATTGCTTCTGTTATAAAAATGTGTTGTTCACTGTGAAAGAAAAACATTAAAAATATAAAAGCATATAGAACACATCAAGTATTAAAAACTACCCATGATTCTACCATCCAGAGAGATTCAATGTTTTTATGTACTACCTTCTAGTTACACACATATAAAAGTATTTTATTGGGGACTTCCCTGGTGGTCCAGTGGTTAAGAATCCGACTTCCAGTGCAGGGGACGCGGGTTCGATCCCTGGTCAGGGAACTAAGATCCCACATGCCTCCGGGCAACTAAGTCCGCGCGCTGCAACTACTGAGCTTGCACGACGCGCCTTAACTAGAGAGAAGCCCGCGGGCCACAAGTAGAGAGAAGCCCAGGCGCCGCAGCGAAGAGCCCACACGCCGCAATGAAAAGATCTCTCGTGCCACAACTAAGACCCGACGTGGCCAAAAATAAGTTAATTTTTTAAAAGTGTTTTATTAAGTAAAAATGATTCCACACTGTAGAAGTGTTTTCAAATATGCTTTTTTAAATCAAAATTTCCTATCACCATAATTTTTTAAATTAAGTTTATTTTAAATTAAACAAATGAGACAAGAATACACTGTTTTAAAAATTCCAACTACACTTTAGAAATCCCAACTTTCCCTTTAGAAAAAGCCCAGGCTCAGTCTCCTCCCAAGGTAAGTGCACCTACTAGCCAGATTTTTTTTTATTATTTTTAAAATATTTATTTATTTATTATTTATTTAGGCTGCCTGGGTCTTAGTTGTGGCACGCAGGATCTTTGTTGCGGCATACAAACTCTTAGTTGCAGCATGCAAACTCTTAGTTGTGGCATGCATGCGGGATCTAGTTCCCCGCGACAAGGGATGGAACCCGGGCCCCCTACATTGGGATCATGGAGTCTTACCCACTGGACCACGAGGGAAGTCCCTAGCCAGATTTTTAGATATGTGTACGTGTGTATGTTTATACAACAGAAATGTTTTATTTTACATAAGTAGTATTATATTGTATTTACTGTTCTGTAACTTGCTTTCTTTATTCATTGTTATTTGGAAGATCTTTCCCTGTTAGTACACATAGATTTATCCCATTCTTCTTAAGCACTACATAGTGTTCCTGAGTTTAAGCATTCCCCTATGAATGAATATTTAGGTTCTTTGGTTTTATTTTGTCTTGTTTTGCTATTACAGACAATGCTACAACAATCATTCTTGCAGCTCATGCTTGTGTTACATGTAAGAATGTTCTTCCTAGGGTAGATAACAAGAAAGGGAACTGCTGAGTCATAAGGTACAGGTATTTTAAATTTTAACAGATACTACATCAAATTGCCCGCCAAAGTGGCTGTACCAAATTATATGTCCACAAACAGTTTATGACAATACTTCTTTCCCTATCCCCTCATCTTAGCAGATATTATCACATTAAATATTTTTGCTAATGCAATGGGTGAAAATTTTTATCTTATTTTTAAATTTCTCTAATTACTAATGAATATATTTTCTTATGAGTCATTTTTATTCCCTCTTCTATGAATTTGTTTTTTACTATTAGGTATATTTTGTATTATTTTTAGGAGTTCTTTATGTATCAGGAGTACAAAGCATTTGCTATGTATATTATGAGTACTTCTCAATTATTGCTTGTTTTCTAATGTAATTATGGTGTCTTATTTTATTAAAATTTATATTTTGATATAGTCAAATTTATTAATCTTTTTTATAGGGTTTTGTGTTTTGTCACCTACTTAAGATTTTTTTCTTTCTCAAGGAAACATAAACATACTTTCCTATATTTTTCCTCTAATAACTTTATATATTTAAAAATGTTTAGGCCTGTAATCCATCTAGGATTTATTTTTGAGTTTGATCTAATGTGGAGCTCTAATTTTACTTTTTTCCATTTGGAAAGCTAATTACCAACTCCAGTTGTCATTCTTCCTATCATCACTGATTTGAAACATTATTTCAATCATGTAGTAAGTCCCTATATATACACATAGATCTGTATCTGTTCCATTAATTTATACTGCTTTAGTAATGGTTTATAATATATTTTGCTATCTGCTAGGGCACATCTCTCACTCTCTTATTTAAAAGTATCTTGCTATTCTTGAGCATGTCTCTTCCACATGATTTTTAGAATCAAGTTCTAAGAGAAAGCCTGCTGGGATTCTGACTGGGATTGCATTGAAGCTGTAAATTAATCAGGGTAGAAATGGCATCTCTGCAATATTAAGTCTTCTCTTCAAGGAACATGCATAGATCTTTACTTACTCAGGTTTTCTTTTATATCCTTCAGTAGGGTTCATACAGGTCTTACAGATTTCTTGTCAAAATGCTGCCATGCACAGTGGGCACTCTATAAGTGGTAGCTACTATTATTACTAAGGGTTTATTGGTTACAGTATACTAAAAATAACCAAGGAAGCATATTCTAGAAACCACTGTCAGTTTCCCAGGACAAAACTAAATCTGGATCCTAAATTATCCTTCAACCCCCATCTCCCTTCCTATTCTTACCTCTATTCATACCAAAAGGTCCATTTTTAAGAATTATTTTAAAAACAAGTTTTTAAAAATCTAATTTTAGTCAGTAATATATTAACTCATTAGAGAATATATTTAAGCCTTGAACAGTCTCTGGGCAGATCCTTAATAGAACACTAAGACCAACTAAAAATACATATCCAAAACATAGCATGTAAACCACATTTCCTGTGCAGGAACAGAGGTTTCTACTCCAAGGATCCACAGGTCAGTTAACAGAATTATCTCTCAGCCTGTTCTGCACGCCTGCCAATAATTACCATAAAACGCAAGGAACAAAACCCAATTAAAGTACTCATTCAAATTATATTTCATGGTTCCAAAGACACTTTACCAAGAGTACATAGTATCTTTGAATGCTAAAACTGAACAGGACCTTAGAACTTCAACTCTTATTTCTTACATGAGAAAACTAGGGTCAGACAGATGAAGAGACTGGCTAGGGTCGCAGAGTTAAATGGTAGCAAAGCCAGATGAATGGCTCTCCTACCATGCCAATGTTACTTCTTCCAGGTCATGCAGCTTGTGTTACTTTGGGGCCACCTGTTTTATTTATTTTATTTAATAAAGTTATTTATTTATTTTTGGCTGCGTTGGGTCTTCATTGCTGCACGCAGGCTTTTTCTAGTTGTGGCGAGCGGGGGCTACTCTTCGTTGTGGTGCAGTGGCTTCTCTTGTTGCAGAGCACGAGCTCTAGGTGCATGGTCTTTAGTAGTTGTGGCTGGCAGGCTCTAGAGCGCAGGCTCAGTAGTAGTTGTGGTGCACGGGCTTAGCTGCTCCGCGGCATGTGGGATCTTCCCGGACCAGGGCTCGAACCCCTGTCCCCTGCATTGGCAGGCAGATTCTTAACCACTGTGCCACCATGGAAGTCCCGGGGACACCTGTTTTATTTGATAATATTCCTATGGACGATATTTTGGTAACAATATAATATCCAGGATTAGTAATTAATTAATGTTATAAAAGCAAACTGTTACCATAGAATACATTTAATAGCATAAAAAAATGTCTTGGAGCACATGTGGGGATCTTTTACATTTGGGATATTATCATTATGGAACTGTTTAATGAGGATTAATGGAGGATAAGATTGAGTTTTAGAAGGAAAAAAAACCCAAAAAACCCCAGGGCACTTCAGGTGTATTTCCTAGATCCTCTTTCCTAGACCCACCAAAAATGACATATGGAATTCAAGATTAGAGTTTAAGACAGGAAGGATAAAGCAGGCCAATCTTCAGCAGGAGCTGTTAAGACAGTGGGATCTGAAGTCAGACTGCCTGGATTCTAATCCTGTTCTACCCCTTATCTGTTCCTCAATTTTCTCATCTGTTAAATGGAGATGATAAGAGCACCTATCCTCAGAAGGTTGCTGGGATCATACCTACAAAGAGCTCAGAACAGTGCCTGGCAGAGAGTAAATGCTCAGGAAATGTTGGTTATTCTTATTTCTGTCTCTTTGGAGAGAAGAAACTTTCTGGTCATCACAGAACAGGGAATAGACCTATTTTTAAATGGTCTTCTGCACTGGAAGTTAGGGGATGCTATTGCTAAATATTAATTTTAGGAAAGAAAGAAAGAATTTTCAGCTTTGTAATTTTTTTTAAATTAATTAATTAATTTATTTATTGGCTGCGCTGGGTCTTCATTGCTGCGCGCGGGCTTTCTCTAGTTGCGGTGAGCGGGGGCTACCCTTCGTTGCGGTGCGCAGGCTTCTCATTGCAGTGGCTTCTCTTGTTGCGTAGCACCGGCTCTAGGCGTGCAGGCTTCAGTAGTTGTGGCACGCAGGCTCAGGAGTTGTGGCGCACGGGCTTAGTTGCTCCACGGCATGTGGGATCTTCCCAGGCAGGGGCTTGAACCCGTGTCCCCTGCATTGGCAGGTGGATTCTTAACCATTGCACCACCAGGGAAGTCCAATATAGTGGAATATTACCCTGCTCTAAAAAAGAGTGAAATACTGATACAAGCCACAATATGGATGAAGCTTGAAAATATTATGGTAAGTGAAAGAAGCCAGTCACAAAAGACAACATATTGTATGATTCCATACATATGAAAGTCCAGAATAGGGAAATCTATAGACAGAAAGTTGATTACTGATTGCTTAGGGTTCAGGGGAAATAGGATGGTGATAACCAAAGGGTAAGAGGTTTCTTTCTGAGGTGATAAAAATGTTTAAAAAATTGACTGTGGTGATAGGTACACAAATCAGTGACTATACCAAAAACCACTGAACACTTTAAATATGTTAACTGAATAGTATGAATTCTATGTCAATAAAGCTGTTAAAAAATAAGTCTGAAAAACGTTTTAAAAGATCATCCTGGGAATTCCCTGGTGGTCCAGTGGTTAGGACTCCGCACTTTCACTGCCGAGGGCCCGTGTTTGATCCCTGGTCGGGGAACTAAGATCCCACAAGCCGTGTGGCCAAAACAATAAAATAAAGTATAATAATAATAATAAAATGGATACCTTAAAAAAATATATATATCATCCCATGAAAAGCACCTGGACGCATACTCATCTGATTTAGGTTCTAACCATGGATACTTTTGCCAACACTCAGTGGAAGAACCAGGATAGGTCAGACTTAATCACAGGCTGGATCCCCTGCACCAGTAGTTCTCATATGTTTAGTGCCTAGCAGAATCACCCAAGAGCCTGTTAACAATACACAGTCCTGAACTCCATCAAGAGAGATTTGGTAGGACAGAGATGAAGCCCATGAATCTGCTTTGCTATGTACCCACATGTGTCTAGTGCAGATGGATAGCAAACACATTTAATACAAACACTTCCCTGTACTATGCTATCTGGATGAAACCCATCAGATTTAATCTACATTTCTAAATAAATTCTAAAATGCTGAACATATACCCTAGTTAACAGAAAAAGGGGAAAAAATAGCCTCCAAATTTTTGAAAAGTAGTCCAGAGGTAACTGCATAATTTCCAGATTTCTCATTTGAACAAAAGGGCTAGCTAGCTCTAGAGAAAGAATCATAAATAGCCATAAAAGCCCAGAGCAGGACTACATCCTTATATAATGACCCACTTAAATCAAAAGGCCTCAGTATAGACCACACCACAAATACCTGGTACTACTAACTGGAGAATATTTACTCTTGCACATTTTAATGGTTATAATTCAGAACCTTATGTCCTGTCATCCCATTACTTTACTACACTCTAGTAAAAAACCATCTTTAAATTGAAGAGATTTTGTATGAACAATATATAGTTTTTTAAAATGAAGGAATGGCTTTTGGAATTTAAAAAAGTAGAGAAATGAAGTACTAGTAGACATTTTCAATAGAAAATATATATAAATTAAAAACTTCTAGAAGTTCCTTACTTGGTATTTCATCTGGAAAATGTAGAAATTCCAAAGCAACTCCCTTCCACCACCTCACCTAAAATAAGGGGGATTCTAAGTGCAGAAGAGACACGTCCCAAAGCTTATGAACTCCATCCCTTGGGGGTGGGGCACAACATGCTTTCTAGACCTTCAGTTTATTTACTCTTGCTTCCTATTCAAACCTGAACAACTTATTTCCTGGTTTTCTAGTTGGGAGCAGATATGAAGCAGCAAATTAGAAGTAAAGAACTACTAGAAGACACTATGACAGTAGAAAGTGACAGCCAACTCTGTGACAATAAGAAGACTCAGTAAGACTATAAAAAGTAGACATTGAAATACAACCTTACTTGGAAAAGAAGCTGCTAAGGACATTACTGTATTAGAGCTCAGTGTAAAACTTCCCATTCCTCCAAAGCTAATCTCTCCATCTTCTGGAAACTTCTCCTCCCATGTCCTCCAGAATCTTGCTCCATGAATCATCCTCTCTTCCTTACCATATATTGACCCTCTTCTTGCCAAAGGACTCCTTCCCTTCATAAGAAAAATATTCTCAAGTCTCTTCCAAATAACACAAAAGAGCCCTTCTTTCACCCACACTCTCTTCTAGTTACTTTCTTCTTTCCTTCAGAGGCAAGGTTTTGGTAAGAACAGCCTCTGCTTGCTACCTCCCCTTCCTCACCACTCATTTATCTTCTAGACAGCTGCAACACAACTGTCTTCTGACCACTTACTCCACGGTACCTGCTGCTCTCACATAGGTCACTGGTGCCCTCCTAATTGCCAAAGTCAACTGACTTTCTACGCTTGGCTCCGTTGAGCAATCTGAGACATCTGATCCAACAGTGACCAGTTCCTTCCTGAAACTCCCTCTTTGCTTAGAGTCTGTGATGCCACACTCAGTTGGATTCTTCAGTTCTGGGATGTCAATGGAATGTACACAAAAAAGCGGGAGAAGGGTTCATGATCAAATAGATTTGGGAAATATGGTATTAAGTTAAACAGGTTTCTCTACTACAGGATTTCTCATATTTCTCAGGATTTCTCACATCAATACTGACGTGCATTGTGACTCTACAAGATGGGGTCAGCATTTGTAGAGTCAAACTTACATCCCAAACTTACTTGATTCAGGAACCCCCCTCCCTTTTAAAGAACTATCTCATATGACAAATGGAGGAACATGTTTTGGGTAACATTGCTCTTGATGTTCTTTTTCAGTCTTATCTGCAGGATCTTCTTCCTCCACTAGCCTCTCAAATGTCTAAGTTTCTCAAAAGTTCACTTTTAGTGCTTCACTCATCTCATGCCTTAGTCCTCCACTTATCTCACCTTATACATTCACCGTAAGTGACCTCATTTACCCTCATGGTTTCAACCCAACTCTAAAGTCAACAAGTGACTCTGACACTTACTAACTTGTGCAACCACGGATCTTGGTTTCATAATCTATAAAATGGGAATAATGATAACTAATTCATAAGGACTAAATGCATGATGTATATAAAGTATTTACCACAGTGTATTCACACATTTACAGCTTTAAGCAGAAGCTCAGTAAATGGTCACAATCATTTTCTCTGTCTCCAGCCTAGATCTTCTTGCTGAGCAGCAGATGGATTTATCCAACTTGGGACTTTCCCTTAGTTGTTTCATATATACCTTAAACTCAAGATACTCACCTCCCACCCTACCATCTAAACTGACCCCTGCACACCCTAGCTGGGTGAACAGCACTACTCTCTCCACCCAGCTGCCCAAACCTGAAACGCTGAAGCCATACTCTAGACTCTTCCTTTTCAATTACCATCCTTCCCTCTGCTTACCAATTTAGTAACTAAGTAGACTTGGCTTCCCTCCAATACATTTTCTGATGGCTAACTTTCAAAAGCACGAAATCTGATCACATCACTCCTCCTCTTAAAATTCTTCAATATTTCCTCATGGTTTTCAGGATAAAATTCAACCTGCTAATGTATTACAGAAGCCTCTTCATAATATGTCCTCTTTAGTTTCATCTCTCTCCATGCCCCATCCTGACATACACTCCCCACTCCAAACAAATCAAATCATGTGTATTTCTAAAAATGATCATACTGTCATGTCTTTGCACATTCTATCTTGTCCATAAAGTCAATTCAACCCTACTCCTACCCACTTTATTGATGGTTAATTCCAAATGGTCTTTTTCATGAGTTTGTTATCTCATTCTTATCCTTTAAATTTCCTCTGTAACAAATGTAAAACACAGCCTATAAATTTAAATATTCATCCTCAACCTATTTAATGTTATGAAATACAAGCAATCCATCCAATATGCTTAGGTAAAATTATCAGCCCCAGAATTGTCTTATTTTAGTAATGAGGAAATCTATAATTAAATGAGATCAACATTCCTTCACTGACATATATTTAATACATATTTATTACATTCCAACACTAAGAGGGTTACAAAAAAGAGCAAGAAAAGTGCCTGACCTCAGTCTAATGAGAGAGGCTGACCCTTAAACAAATAACCCCGATATAATGCTATAAATATATGTAGATGTATAAAATTTCTAAGAGAAAACAAAGGAAGAAATGACTAACTTATGTGAGGTGATTTCAAAAGAATATTAATGGGAACAAATTCCAAATAAAATATTTTCCCCCTCAGTAAACACTAACCCAATAAATATCAAGATAAATTCCAGTTCTATCATATGTCCCAGTTCGCACTTCCTAGTTAACATCTGCCACAGAGTGAAATGACCACTAGCACCCCTTTCATTCCCATTATCATCCTGGTTTGGAATAAATTATAAGGTCACTTTATCTATCATCCATTTCCTGTTCCCCTAAAACCAATCACAATAATTTGGTTTTTTTGCTCTGAAGTTTATTTCTATCATTTAACATCTTTAACATTTTGACGGGGGAAAAAAGTATCTAATTTTAACTACTTTGTCTCTGAGATGGATCAGCTCAAAATATTCTTCAGTTTTACTACCTCTTTCTCCCTCTCTCCTCCTCACATTTGCTGTGAAAGGAGACTGTCTTCTTTAGCCTTAGGTGGGCAGAGGCATCTAGGAGAGGTAGGAAACAATGGACAAACTCTATGTTAAATTTACATGTTGAATACTTTTTGAGAATATCTCTTAAGGTAAAAATAGAGAATTCAATTTAAGCCTCCAAAAAAATAAACTAATGAAAGTTTATTTTTTAACCAACACAATGAGTGTTCTTTTTAAATGGTCATCTTAAGAGGTTCTATGATATCCCACTATTGGAAATATTTTTGGAATATCTGCTTGGAAACTGTTTAAGCCAGTTCATGACTCACAAAAATTTATCTCACTAACTTATAGACAGGCCTCTCTTCATTTCCTTTCTTTTACTAAAATTATTAATTTTGTAAGTAGGGCTTTAGAGTCCACTTCTCTGCTATGCATCTCCCTGCCAAATCCCTTAAACAGTCTTTGGATGTGCCATCTGCCCCAGGGTTATGTACCAACTCTTGCCCCACAACTTTGAAGGCAGGGACTGATTATTTTAAACATTCTTACACCCTTAGGGCCTGAAATATGAAAGACACTCAACTAAGCTGTTTTAGATTGGTTAATTAATATTCATCAGATATGGATACAAGTTATTTTTGGCTATTTCCAAGAATCAAATTCACCTTCAAAGGAAGATTTGCTACCTTTGGAGATACTTAAAAGAACTGAAGGCAATGCCAAAAAAGGAGCTCCAAAGATACTAAGCAAAGTTGCATCATTTGCACAAGTACATTGTCCACTTCCCTTGGGGACTAGACAACAGTCTTTTGAATGTATAAGCTCTTTCATGTTTTTTTAAAGAATTAATCTTATTACTCAAATCCTGGAACTCCTTAACTGAAATCTTCCAAATAAATAAAGAAAAAACTTAAAGTCCAGAGCCAAATTGGCTACTCTTCATCAACATCTGCCTTAAACGTTTTTTTGTTTTTAAAAACTCTCTAATTCTCTCCAAGATAAGACTAGCAATCAGAGTCAAAGTGCATCAACCCTGCCAAAACCTTAATTACGTTTCAATCCTTTCCCTAAGTTTTTCATCAAGAGTTTCTCCAAACCTCTCTTAGCTTTAGAAGATTTATTATTAAAAACTATACTCTTCCTTATTGTAAAAATGACTTACGTTTCAATACAACTTCTCTTATAGGAAGTTTAAAACATCTCCAAATCTCTGTATGTAGGAAAAGAAATGTCTAAGTATCTTTCCAGTTATCCATACTTCTCCCACTTTTACTAGCAAACAGTATTTCCCGGTATCATGGCAATACCTGCACAGCTATAAAGATACAAAAATCAGGTCTCCATGAGACCTACTTCCATAACTACAGTAAGATTAAAAAAGAAAAGAAAAGAAAAGAAACACCATAAAATAAGACTCAGTAGCTGAATTTAATTAACTCTAAATGGATAAATCATCCAATCGAAAATGAATGGGTCTCAAAGGACATTAGGAGAAAAATAATCACGGATAAGAGACTGTTATATATTTGAAGTCTTAAAAGTATAAGCTAATTATAACTCATATATTGTAAATGCCACACAAATTCCCACGGTCATATAGCAGTGATATTTAATGATTCTTACTATTAAACTTCTGGAACCAGGTACCTACCTGTACACAGATTCCTGAGAATTCCCAATATGAGTTAAATTCTATGGGAAAATTGTCAGTATCTGTTATTACTAGTTCTCATATTGAGCAAAGAAACACCCACCCCATTACTAACATACTACATCACTACATGAGTCACTTTAAAACAAGATTTTCCTCCTTCGTTTAAAAACAAGACAACTCTATACCAAGCAACGAGTGATAAGGTACAAATTTAGACAACTTTACTTCCAGTAGAATATACCTGACAGCACTTGAACAAAAGCATATTATTGATCTTAGAGTTTTACTTTCTATCACTGTTATTCTTACTTTTAAATTCTGGATCCTCAAGAAAAACATTCAGAGGTTGCATCCTTGCCCATAGTAACCTGCAAAATAAGTACTTCCTCTGAGAAAAGGGGGGTCTATTTGTCTTCCTACATGGCAATTTCTTCAGCTATATTTACGCCTTACTCTTTATGTGATTAATTATATTTGAAGCACCACAATCTGACCCAAGCAACTGAAGTCCCAAAGTATTTTAAGCAACAACTGCATGTTATTCAGAAAGTAAGTGTACAAAGATTATGGTATCATTATATACACAATAAGTACTTTTTGTCAGTGGTATAAGATCTTGTCAGACATATGTGTCAATGCTGTAATACAGATCACCTATAACTGTTTAGGGTTCAGTGTAGCTTTACTTGAATACGATTAACATCCTTGATGACTGACTTCCCAGATGAATTTTATCATTAGGGCTTCCTGACATCTTGCATTCCACTTAATATCACTTTGTCTTTTAAAAACCTTTACATCATAAATTTAAAAGCAAGCAAAAAATTTTTTGCATTAAAAAAATCAAAATATTCTTCTGTGTAAATGACATACATCCAACTTGAACAACAAAAAAGAAAAAATTAGCATATTTTGGGGGATCATGTTAATTTTGGCTTATAAATTTGGAGGCAGTAATGTTAGAGTTTTCCCTTGAAATACAATTCATAACCCTCATCTTAACCCCTAAAATAGTGACATTATTCCCTTGGCTACACTCATCTGTCATAAATTTTGGCTGGTGTGGCAGGAAAAAAGAATCATCACTGGTCCATGTTGCACATAGGAGTCAAGCTAAGCCCTGGACAACTTCAATTTCTTCATCCTAAAACAGCACATGTTATACCTATGCTAACAGCAATAGCTACCATTTATTGAAGGCTTAAAAGGGCCAGGTTCTATGCTAAGCATCTCACAAATAATAACTCTCGAGTTGCATCAAATATGCATTTAATTTATGCTAATTTGATTACATGTGCTCATAAGAGAATAAATATGAATGAAAATATAAGTTATGTTATAGCTCACATGACTTTACATGCCATTACATTCAACAAGTTCATGCAGGGGCTTCTCTGGTGGCCCAGTGGTTGAGAATCTGCCTGCCAATGCAGGGGACACGGGTTAGATCCCTTGTCCGGGAAGATCCCACATGCCGCGGAGCAACTAAGCCCGAGTGCCACGACTACTGAGCCTGCGCTCTAGAGCCCGAGAGCCACAACTACTGAGCCCACGTGTCACAACTACTGAAGCCCACGTGCCTAGAGCACGCGCACCGCAACAAGAGAAGCCACTGCAATGAGAAGCCCGCGCACCACAAAGAAGAGTAGACCCCGCTTGCCGCAACTAGAGAAAGCCCATGCGCTGCAATGAAGACCCCACGCAGCCATAAATAAATTAATTAATTTTAAAAAAAAGTGCATGCAACAAAATGAGCATGAGATGGGAGAAACTGTGTCCCCTCAGACAGTCTCAGTTACAGAGTTGTATGCCCAAACCATGAATATTGTTCTCTATGGGTGATTTAAGAGATTTTTTTCAAGGGTAATTTTGACTATAATTTGATTTTTTCCTATATGTTAACTTTCAAACCCTGCTAAGGTGGGATTTCACTGTATCTCATTTGGTCTTCATAAAGAATCTGTGAAATAAGTACAAATATTAACCTCATTTTACAGAAGAATTAACAAGCAGAGAGATTGTGCAACTTGCTTGGCAGAGATAGGATCCAACTTAGGTCTTTCTGATTCCACAGCCTCTGCACTTAACCACTATGCTATACTGCAATATTATATGCCCATTTTCCAGATGAAGAATGAGAGGCACAGAAAGTTTAAGCAAACTTGTCCAATATTACACTGTTAACAAGTCTTTATAACAGGACTTAAATGCAAGCTTTCTTTTTTAAAAAATAAATTTATTTATTTATTTATTTATTTTTGGCTGCTTTGGGTCTCTGTTGCTGTGCGTGGGCTTTCTCTAGTTGCGGTGAGCGGGGTCTACTCTTTGTTGCGGTGCGCGGGCTTCTCATTGCGGTGGCTTCTCTTGTTGCAGAGCATGGGCTCTAGGCACGCGGGCTTCAGTAGCTGTGGCACATGGGCTCAGTAGTTGTGGCTCTCGGGCTCTAGAGTGCAGGCTCAGTAGTTGTGGCACGTGGGATCTTCCTGGACCAGGGCTCCAACCCATGTCTCCTGCATTGGCAGGCGGATTCTTAACCACTGCGCCACCAGGGAAGCCCCAAATGCAAGCTTTCTAATTTCAACACTCTTTCTGCATTATGAAAAGATATCTCTTTTCAACTAGGTTACCCTGGAAACCTAATAAAATAATTAACTGATAGAAGCCATAACAAGTAGTAGAGTACTAAACTAGGGTGGGGGGGGGGGACTGTGATAATGTGTCCACAAACTAGTGGCCCACAAGACAAATCTGTGCCACGGATGTGTTCTGTTTAGCTCTCAAGATACATTTCTTTAAATTTCATTAGTTGTTATGATAGATAAAGTTTGACAACAGACATTCCAAACATATTTCTCCCTTGTTGCCACTCAATGATTAAGATGGAAAGTCATATAACTGCACTTCCCAGGCTCTCTTGCAGCTAGAGATAACCATGTAACCTAAGTTCTGGCCAGAGACTTAAAGAGAAGTCGGCTAAGAATGGGGTTGGTTTCCAGGAAAACTTTTGCTTTCCTAATTAAAAGTAAAGCTAATTGCTGGCACTGTACCTTTCACCCCTTCTTGCATCAAACATGGATGTACTGCCTGGGGCTACAACAGACATCTTTTATGTGGAGACAAGTATAAAAATGGGAATCCAACGTACTATCAATGGTAGAACATAAAGACATAAAGAGCTTGGATCCTTATGGTATTGTTAAGCTGCTGAATGAGTTAGTCCTGAACTATATATCTTTGGATTTCCTGCTAGACAAGCCAAAAATATTCTTATGTTTTAAACGGTCTTTTGTTACTTGTAGCCAAAAAATCATTCCCAGGCAATTCAGTTGCCAACATTTAAAAATCAAGAGATTTCACGTAACAGTCTGCATTACTAGTGTTTCTTGAAATAGAAGACTTTTCCCACAACACTGGGTCTGCACTCTCACTTGGTCACAACTGGCAGCCCCTGACAATACAGCTTAAAGTCTCCAACTTACCACAAGCCCCATTTGGCTAATTTCATTAATTTTGGTCACCTGCATAATCCCACCGCCACATTTAAATGTGTGACCTTCTGTATTACACCTCTCAGTAGGTCTAGCCTAGAACCCAGGTGCCTACTTGAATGCCTAGCATTGCAGAAAACCTCCAATCAATTCCTACTAAAGATGTAGTACAGAGCTTTTACTATAGCAAAAACTCTCCTGAAACTGCCCCAAAGATGAGCTATTCTGAACTTTATCACTAGAACCAAACTAGAAACTATTTAACAGGAGTTAGAATAGTCAATTTTCTAGTTCTGGAACTCTGTGAAACCCTAGGAAGCAATATTTATGAATAAACCCCAAGATTTCAACAGTCATCAAAGGTCCAAGAAACCTGCTGGATTTGTTTCATAGAAGTAGCAAGGAAATATAAAAATCACTGCATCCAAACTCCCCGAACAAGAGACTGGGTTGTGATTCAGTAATCTTAATAATAAGGTGAGCTTGCACCACCACTGTACATTACTGGTAAAAGGTTTAGGGTTCTGATGTCCAAAACTATTAAGCCAGAATTTTACAAAAACTCAAATGTCACAGGTGAGGGATGATGTTGGGGGACATTTCAAAAAGGCTGTCATTTAGGATAGCTAAATAATGGAGACTTTCACTAGAAGCAGTTTCGAGAAATGACACACATCTCAACTGTCAGAAGACTATTCCTTGTCAATTCTTTGGACAAATAATATAAATGAATGGCTGAATTATTTTAAATATCACTCATGTGTGCTCACTGAGCATTAAATTTTGGACTCATATGCTTAGTGCAAAAGGTCACTGCATCTTTATCTAAAAAGAATTTTAATAGCTTTAAGGGTAGCTGTAGATAACCACAAACTACAGTTTTCACTATCTTCAAGTGCACTTCATTACATATCACTTCATTACCATTACAAGGATGGTTGTGCTAATTTCAATCCAGGGTGTACAACTTCTCATAAAGTGACCCATGTGAAAGTAATACATATTTGACACAATTCAGTAAAGACCCAAATATATGACCTATAATAAATTTGCTTTGGAAGCCAAGCTTCCAAATCATATAATCATATTAATCTTTAAAAATTAAATACTATTATGTAATAATGTGCAAAAAGCAAAGAATTAAATCTACTTAACATTAGTAATCACTAGCAGCTACTGAACACTCACTATGCTATAGTCCTAGACATTGTGCTAAGCTTTCATTTAGTTATTTCATGAAAGCCAACAAAAATCCTATAATATAAGGAAACTGAAGCTTAGAAAGGTGATTTTCCCAAGGTCTACACCTAGTAAGTGGGAGACCTGGGATTTTAACTCCAGAATCTGGCTCTAGAACTTAAAGTCAATTTAACCACTATGCTACAATACAGCCTACTTCCTTAAGAACAAGAATTTAAGACAGAAAATCATTATTAAGTTAGCCAGAGAGGGAAACTGTCCTTTGGGGTCTGGATTTGGCAGGGAAGAAAAGTATACTCAGGGCCAGTGTACAGAATACTTTTCTTCTGAGGAATATAATCAAGAAAGTTTTAGCAGCATTAAAAAAAATTCATTATTTCAATATCACTGTCACATTGGCTACTGATCTTGAAGAATTCTGCTCTCAATTTCCAGAATGGTATTTTAGAAAGTCAATAATAAATCAAGTGAAGTAGGCAAAAAGGAAAATGAGAAAAGAGAACTTCCTAATTTTAGGGAGGGGGGTCAAGAGATAATTATCTTATAAGGTATTTTCTAAACTATTGACCCATACAGTTTCAAATAACACTTTTGTATATTCGAATATCTTCCAAAGGCAACTGTCCATTTCAATAATTTCTTTCCTTGTCTTTGAATTAGGACCACATGTGATCCCATTCTACACTATAAGGTTTCACTTTGGAGTCCACACAACTATTGCAGAAAAGTTATTTCTAATTAGAGAATCACTATTACAGTTATTTCAGAAATGTGAGCCACAAATAGAATACAAAATTTAAAAGTACAAAATCAAATGGGAGATTTCAGCATATAAGAAGAAAGAATAAAACCCAGAACCTCAATCATCCAATTTTCTAAATCACACGTTCAAGATAAGGCAACTTGTTTTAAAAAGAGTACACTGTACTAGAAGCTTAAATGATATAAAGTCTTATGCACAGTAGGAACTTAATAAATGTTTGCAAGTGAATGCCATTCAATAAAGTGAAAAAAAATCTATGGGAAAAAACAAAACAAAACAAAAACATAAGCCTGGGACCTGTTAAAACACTATCTTCCTCTAAGTGCCATGACTCACCTGAAAAGACAACTGGAAACAAACCAACCACTAATTTGGTGAGCAATACCTCTCTTTCTAACTTTCCATGTACTGGCACTCTAAACAAGCTCATGAAACAGAGAGGTTCAAATCAGCCTTGGGCCTTTAAACTTTTTCACTTTGCGCCACAACTAGTCTTCTATAAGACAATTTTAAGAACACAAGAAGACTTCTCATGGTTTTGTTTAATAAAATTTTCTTTTTTTTTTTTTAAACTTTGGGTTTATTTATTTTATTTATTTATTTATTTATGGCTGTGTTGGGTCTTCGTTTCTGCGCGAGGGCTTTCTCTAGTTGCGGCAAGCGGGGGCCACTCTTCATCGCGGTGCGTGGGCCTCTCATTATCGCAGCCTCTCTTGTTGCGGAGCACAGGCTCCAGACGCGCAGGCTCAGTAATTGTGGCTCACGAGCCTAGTTGCTCCGCGGCATGTGGGATCTTCCCAGACCAGGGCTCGAACCCGTGTCCCCTGCACTGGCAGGCAGATTCTCAACCACTGCGCCACCAGGGAAGCCCCCAAATTTTCTTTTTTTAATCTTATAGATTAAAATCCTACAAAAAATGGTGCTTAAATGGAAATCTCCTAAGCATATTTTCTTTCTCCTAAGAGCCCTATATTTAATTTTCAAGATTCTATATCCCGCAAGAATGTTTTGTAGGCAAGTGGAGGAGTTCCTGGATTTTTCAGCCACACCTTGCCTAACCAGACTTCCTTTACAGCCAGCACAATTTCCTTTGAAGTTTAATTGGAAACCACAGAATCAGCATAAAAATGCTGAGTTGAGAAAGTTGAAGCTTGTATAGACAGATCAAAAAGGCAAATCAAAATATTGTGCTTATAGAAATCTTAATGCAATTTTTTTCAGTACTCTAAGAAGAAATAGGTTGTCTCTATTTTCTGACAGGTTCAATAATAAAAACTGTAATCAAAGTGCAACCAAAGTCTGAACCAAAGCGCTCTTGTTATATCATATGTGAGTTCATCCAGTTGCTTTAGAAATGCATCTTCAAAAAGCTGCATTCAATTTCTACTGTCAACTGCTTGGTATAGCTGGATTAGACAGATCATTCTTCTCACCTATTGTTTCCTTATACAAAGATATATTTAAACCCATAAATACATTCAGTTGTCCTCAGAGTCTCCATATTTAAAAAATATCTATTTACAATAGCCAGGACATGGAAGCAACCTAAGTGTCCATCAACAGATGAATGGATAAAGAAGATGTGGCACATATATACAATGGAATATTACTCAGCCATAAAAAGAAATGAAATTGAGTTATTTATAGTGAGGTGGATGGACTTAGAGTCTGTCATACAGAGTGAAGTAAGTCAGAAAGAGAAAAACAAATACCGTATGCTAACACATATATATGGAATCTAAAAAACAACAACAAAAAATGGTCATGAAGAACCTAGGGTCAAGACGGGAATAAAGACGCAGACCTACTAGAGAATGGACTTGAGGAAACAGGGAGGGGGAAGGGTAAGCTGTGACAAAGTGAGAGAGTGCCATGGACATATATACACTACCAAATGTAAAATAGATAGCTAGTGGGAAGCAGCCGCATAGCACAGGGAGATCAGCTCGGTGTTTTGTGACCACCTAGAGGGGTGGGATGGGGAGGGTGGGAGAGAGGGAGACGCAAGAGGGAGGAGATATGGGGATATATGTATATGCATAACTGATTCACTTTGTTATAAAGCAGAAACTAACACACCATTGTAAAGCAATTATACTCCCATAAAGATGTTAAAAAAAAAATCTGTCAATTTCTGTTCTATTTTGCTACATGATTCATAACCTCGATCATTAAAAACACCAACATATTCAGTCTATGATACAAACTAAGGTGACCACTTACAGTGGCTACCATATAGCCAAACATTCAACAGATTAATATGCTGCTGGACTTGCCTGGTAGCACAGTGGTTAAGAATCCGCCTGCCAATGCAGGGGACACGGGTTTGAGCCCTGGTCTGGGAAGATCCCACATGCCGCGAAGCAACTAAGCCCGTGCGCCACAACTACTAAGCCTGTGCTCTAGAGTCTGCGAGCCACAACTACTGAGCCTGTGTGCCACAACTACTGAATCCCGCACACCTAGAGCCCGTGCTCCGCAACGAGAAGCCACCGCAATGAGAAGCCCGCACACCACAACGAAGAGTAGCCCCGCTCACCGCTACTAGAGAAAGCCCGCGCGCAGCAACGTAGACCCAGTGCAGCCAAAAATAAAATAAATAAATTTTTAAAAAAAATGCTGCTAAGCATGGCCTAGAAAACTGATAAGCTCTCAAGTGAAAAATTTTTTTAAAGATTACAGTTACATTATTATTCTGTATGGTGCTCCAGGGTCATTACAAAATCAAACACAACATACTTTGTCATGGAGATTGGCATCTAGAGCTGAGATTCCCCAATTTTTAAAATATAGCTATCATTGAGTTAAAAAAATACAAAAGAAAGAAAAAAGGTAAAGAGAAACTAACCCTTGAAATAGGCTATTCATTTGAATTATACTGCCATAAAACAAATATCCTCCCCACCAAATCTGTGTTATAACGAAAAATTGCTTAATAACCAAATAGCAACTCTAAATCACCATCATTATAAAAATGACTAATACTTCATGAGCGCATGCTTATTTGGTGCCAGGCATGATGCTAAGGCATTCTCTCATTTAATGCTTATTTCTGTGAAAGAAGTACTATTGTTACCCCTATTTTACAGATGGGCAAATTGAAGCATAGAACAGTTAAGTGAGTTGTCTAAGTCTAGTAAGTTGTAAAGGCAGGGTTCAGATTCAGGCAGGCTGTTTCCAGACCTTACACTCTTTACCACTATGCTAGACTGCTTCATGTTGCTACAAGCATTTCTGAAGGCCTAAGAAGAGAAATGAAAATACTTTTAGGGATTCCCCACTCCCATGTGATTTATATTAGAATCATTGGCAAATACTATTTTTATTCTAAACCACAATCACTTTCTTAAACCCCAAAGAATCCATGAGCTTCCCTAATAGACTAAGATAATGTGTTATGAGTTGCTAACCTGTGGTTTACTTTAATTCCTGCCTGAGACGCGCTAAATATCATAAATGTGAAAAAAGGGCTCTCCCAAATTGTTGCTCTTTTTATAAAACTGTCTGAAGCAACAACTGGAAAATCATTGCTCTAATAATTAACTTGCACAGAAATGTCTTCCCTTAAAGTTCAGTAAATATAATTTCATACATTCACCTATATGAAGCAGTAAAAAAGAGGTTGTCGTTGTTTTTCTTTAAGTGGGGGAAGGTATAGAGGTGGGAGAGGAAGAACAGGCAAGGGGCAAGGTAGTATCTACAAACACACACTTTGCAAAGATAGAAGCTTCAGTATCTGGCTACCATGCCTTAGACAACAATATCTTACAATAATCACCCTGTAGAGAAAACTGGCTTCTAATTGTGAATGGAACTGAAAGAGATTAATATTTAGAAGTAATAAACATATCTTTCATTTTCTTAGCTGCAAAAATCTTCTGCTCCTCCAACTTTTCCAATTGATCTGTTAAACATTTCCTGTCCAGCATGCCCTACAGAATTGGTATCTTCTTCCCATGTTCACACTTGGTTTGTGCCTCTCCTATTGTCCTCACCATACTAGGGTTTGTTTTGTTTTGTTTTAATTCATGCTTAGCTTATAGCTGCCTTCCCCTACTAGACTTTTAAATTCTAAGGCAAGGATAATGCCTTATATCATCCCATAGTGCTTGAGAAGGTTCTCAACAAACTTCTGCTGAACTGAGTTTATCAAGTACCAAGGCATAAGCAGCAAAATGACTCAAATTGCAGTGACGTAAACTAAAGGAGGACAAACAGGAAGCGAAATGGTCCAAAAAAGAAAAAAAGAAGAAGAAATCAAACAGCACCTAGACACTGAGACTAATTCTAACACCTAGAAGGTAATTTAGTCTAGTAGTTGGTCTCTGAGTGTGACAACCAAAGTTTAAGTCCCGGCTCTGCCACTCCTAGCTGGGGGAGTCTAGACACCTCTCTGAAAAATCAGTTTCTTCATCTGTAAAATGGGAACAATTATAGTACTTCTTCAAATCATTGTTGTGATGTCTGTTAATGCTGAATCCAGTGTCTACAGCACAGCAAACACTTGAAAAATGGTAGCTATGCAGTTATACTTTAAGGTTTCTTGCTCATATCACAAATTTTAACAAATTCACTTTAAAGGAAAGCCAAAGTAAGGGCACATGTGTTATAGTTCAAAAGAAGTTATCTGTGCTTCTCCAGCCCCATTTTCTGCACTTTACACAGCATCAACACTGTACTGCTTGTGGTTTCCAGCACACATGTGCCATTTCTGGCCCTGTGCCTTAAGTTCATGCTTAGAAATGCCTGCCTCCCTCCTGCTACTCACCCTCTAATTGCTGGTCAACTCCACTCACTCGTTAAGGCTCAACTCAGAAGTCCTTGCTGGCCTTCTTTCTCTTCCTCAAGGCTTATACATCAATTGTAATTACTACACTGTAATATAATTACTTATTTAATACCAATCTTTCCACTATACTCTAAGCTTCCTGAGGCCAGGGACTAACTGGCTGCTGGATCCCCAATCCTGGCGTGAATAAGTAAAGAAATAGATACCTTCAGAATCAAGTATAGCACAGGATACAAAAAAGGTACTAAATTACTTTAAAAAAAAAAAAAAAGAATCAAACAGCTCCAAAAAACCTAGGCTGTAACACAGTACATTACTTCTGCCCATTTCTTTCTAAGCATATCCTCTCCCACCAAGTAAGTGAAATTATTTCACTTTCAGAAAATCAAGGGAACCATGGGACTTTCATTACATTTCGGAGCCAAGATCACCTCACCTGACTTTCTCTTGACAAACAGGAAAATGAGCGGCACTGTGAACAGCAGCTACACTGCTCAGCTGCACAAGAAAATGCAGGGCAGTTTGTAAATGTATCTGAAAAAGACACAGTGCTGAGAACCAGAGTAAGAGAATGGATGGCATTACCTGCACAAAACAGCACTCAGTACCTATTTGCTGATTAACAAGATTCCTTAGGTCTCACCTCCCATGTACACCTGACCTCTGGCATATTTCAAATTGGGTAGAGTCGTATCAATAATCAAACTGCTTGGTTTTTTTTTTTTTTTGAAATAGTTTCCCTACTACAGCTAGGTTTCTTGAATGAATGAACAAATAAATGAAACACATGGACATGAGAATGCCTACTATGGGCTAGGTACTGTGTAGCCAACACGACAGCAGGCATTTAATGGAAAAACTGCAAAGCTCTAAGCTGCTGGAACCTGGAACGATATGCAACGGTGATACACAGGAAGGCAGTGTGGGCTCTGCATGGTGCCTTTTTCAGACAGGGCATAATCTAGAATCTGCTCCCACTCACTAAAGGCAGATAGAAAGGACAAGAGACTTGAAGACACATTTTAAGTACCAAAGAACTGCTCTTCCTCTGGACTTTCCAGACACCAGTCAAATTTTAAAATCTAAGCTAGTTTAAGTTTATTTTCTGTCCACACAACTTTTTTTTTTTTATAAATTTATTTATTTATTTTTGGCTGCATTGGGTCTTCGTTGCTGCGCACGGGCTTTCTCTAGTTGCGGCGAGCGGGGCTTACTCTTCATTGCAGTACGTGGGCTTCTCACTGCGGTGGCTTCTCTTGTTGCAGAGCATGGGCTCTAGGTGCACAGGTTTCAGTAGTTGTGGCTCGCGGGCTCTAAAGCGCAGGCTCAGTAGTTACGGCGCATGGGCTTAGTTGCTCCGCAGCATGCGGGATCTTCCCGGACCAGGGATCGAACCCGCGTCCCCTGTGCTGGCAGGCGTACTCCTAACCACTGCGCCACCAGGGAAGTCCCTGTGCACACAATTTAATGAATACTAAATAATACGTGCTAACCTAACTAAACTCCTGTGGGAAGAGCAATGGAACTTCACTGGAACACACTCTAGCTTATACCCTAATGTAGTATTTCCCAGTGGTGGAATTAGAAAAAAGGAGTGATTGTTTCATAAAATGAACTGGGACAAGTTAACTATTTGGAACAAAATTAATTTAATATTTACCTCACACCATGCAGTAAAATTAAGTATAAAAATAATCTATAAAACAACTTAAGAAAATATCAGCGAATATTTCTCTACTCTATTGATGGAAAATTGAACTAAGTAGAAAAACAATGGAAACACACACACACACACAGACTCTGAAATGACAGCATTAAAATTTTTTAATGTCTGTACATCAAAATGAATAAAAAACAAATAAAACAGAATGGCAAATGAAAACCAAGGCAAAATGTGCAACATAACAGAAAAAGGTTAATATTATAAGTATATAAAGAATATTTACAAATCAATATGGCAAAAATAACTCCACGATGAAAGCTGGGCTCATCACATGAATGACTTAAAAAACAGGGACTATAAAATAAACAACGGTAAGTATTTGAAAAATGTTTAACCTCTGACTTAAAAAAAAAAAGGCAACTCAAAACAATAATAAAATACTAGTGTTGAAGAGAGTTCTGGGGTCAGACACCAGACCTATAATCTTGGGCAATTCATTTTACTTCCTTGAGCCTCAATTTTCTTTGTAAATTAGAGATAATAACAACTAAACCACAGGAGTGATGTAAAAATTAAACAATATAATGCACGGAAGGTACTTAGCACAGTGTTTGGCACACAGTAAATGTTCAGTAAACAAGAGCTCTTATCATGATAAAGAAAACAAATGATGACAATATTCAGGGCTGATGAGGGTACAATGAAGCAAACATTTTTATACACAGCTCGTCAACAAAATTTGATTCAACTTTTATGGAGGACAATTTAGCAATATTTATCAAAAGTCTTAAGGGTAGGGACTTCCCTGGTGGAGCAGGGGTTAAGAATCCGCCTGTCAATGCAGGGGACACGGGTTCGAGCCCTGGTCCGGGAAGATCCCACATGCCGCGGAGCAACTAAGCCCATGCGCCACAACTACTGAGCCTGCGCTCTAAAGCCTGTGAGCCACAACTACTGAGCCCATGCGCCACAACTACTGAAACCCAGGCGCTCTACGGCCCGTGCTCCGCAACAGAGAAGCCACCGCAATGAGAAGCCCACAACAAAGTGGCCCCCGCTCGCCCCAACTAGAGAAAGCCCACGCACAGCAACGAAGACCTAATGCAGCCAATAAATAAATAAATAAAATTTTTAAAAAGTCTTAAGGGTGGTCATATTCTTTGGGCTTCTAGAAACAAATCAGTCCTTAAAAACAATGGAAAAACTCAAAATGGAAAAAATTGCTAAATACGACTATATCCATCGATCCATCCATTGATCCACAGTCCAATATTTTTGACCCTGGTGATACAAAAATATGTAAGTAGACCCAGTCCCTGGCTTAAAGGTTAGCTGGGGAGATAAGCAATCAAACAGTCAAGTACAATAAAGAGATAAGAGCCAAGACGGAGAAGTATAGGGTGCTATGTTGTGCACAGAAGGAGCACCTACCATAGTCTGGGAGTGGAGTCAGGGAAGCTTCCCAGAAGAAGTGACATTTAAGCTGAGACCTGAAGGATGAGCAGGAATTAGTCAGGTAAAGAGATGAAGGGAAGGTGTTCCAGGTAAAGGGAACAGCATGTGCAAAAGCCTAGAGATCAAAGGGAGCATGGCATGTCAGCGTGACTGAGCAGTGTGCAAGGCAGGGACTTGGGAAGAGACAAGGCTGAAGAGGTAAGCAAAGCTGCCTTAGTAAAAGTCTTGCTAGCAAAACTCTGGAGTGTAGACTTTATTCTAACAGTAATACAAACAATTAAAAAGCAAACAGTTTTAATAAATAAAGGGGTAATATTCATAACGTATCAAGAGAATACACAAATTGAAAAGAATAAATAGCTCATAAAATAGAAATACAGGATTATAGTGAAGGTTGAACAACTCTGTAAGTTTATAAAAAAACACTGAATTGCACACTTATTAAAACAGGTTTATTTTAGGGCCTGTAGCCTATATTTCAATAAAATTATCTTTTTAAAAAGTTAACAAAAATGCCTAATAAACATCTAAAAAATATTCAACTTGTCTAATAATAAAATACATATCAAGCCAACTAGGTACTACTGTTTATCTTCAAAAATTACCAATGATTAACAATAAAATGAGAATAAGGCTAAGTGTTAATAAGGCTAAGAGAATTGAGCATTCTTACACTATGTTGGTTGGAATAAATGTTAACTGGGAACAACTGTCCTAGGAAGTATAACTATGTAACAGGAAACTTAAAATTGTACATACTCTGTGATCCAGTAATTGTATTTCTTGAAATCTTAATAAATGTTCCAAAATGCAGTCAAATATTTATGCACAATGATGGTCACTGCAATGTAATTTATAATAGAAAAAAAAGTTAGAAAAAACCCGAGATATTCACCAATAATGGAATGGTTAGAATGAGTTATAACTACTCAACGCAGCCATTTAAGTGATTTGGCAATACATCTATGATATATATAAAACTTTTTTAAAAAGCATACAAAATTATACATACAGCAGCATTTCAGCTATGTAAAAATACAAGCTCAGATGTATGGCACATATCTTTTATTCTCTTTTCTGTGCTTTTCCATATTTTCCAAATTTCCTACAACTGGCATGTATTATTTCTACAGTTCAAGAAAGTTTCTAAAGCAGTCTTCAAAAAAATTAAAAAGCATCACTTTTAAGTATATACTTTATATAAATCAATTTCATATTTGCTATGGCTTTATTTTCTCTGCCTAGGGAGAGAGGTGTGGTCATATTTGAATATATATAATTCAATAATATCTATTTTTCCTACATCCCCATTCATTTATATATAAATTAGATATATATATGAATTGCCCAATTAATTAAAATGTGCATCTTAAACATCAAGACTTCGGTGAAACTTGGATGGATCTCTATCTGAAAATACACTTCACTCAATTCCGACTGCTTAAACCAAGACAAAACAAGATTAAGCCTTCTTATGATGATTTGGGGTCATCACTATAACCACATAATAGTTGCTCTGAAGGAGTATTGGGTTTTAGAGGGGTATTTGTCCTTACATTAAGTAGTCCCTAACTGCTAAATTTTTTCCTTGGGTCAGCTATTTATAGGTTTTCTTCCTCCTCCCTTGCTGTAAAACCATTCAACTACTATTTCCCAGAACTTTAAGGAGCCTGCCTTTAGTAGCACCTGCCCCTTTCCATTCCTATTTTGCTGCTGGTAATCTTCTAAGAGTATGGAAACTAAATATTCAAGTTTATAAGATTTCTATGTAAACCAAGAGATAATAGGCTTCAAATAAGGGTACCACCGAAAAAATGATTTGTACAAGACTTGGATGATTCTGTTCTAGACAGTTAAGACAGAAAGTCGAAACAGACAATATATAAACGAACTCAAAAGACAGTGTGAGTTCTTGATTGCATCTCAAGTCTTGATTCCTTTTCTCTATTGGCAGTCAAGTTCTCAGGATCAGAAACTAATATGCTGTCTCTCTTATCACTCCGTGGACCAGGAGCCAAGGAACTTAGTTCTACTGCAGGATCTTATACCAACCAGTTTTGCAATCTTCAGCAAGCCTTTTAACCTTGGTATTTGTCCTGCGTAACTTATGAGGCTATTCTAGAATTAAATTAGACCATGAACACAAAACACTCTGAAAAGCATAAAGCACTTTTACAAAAGTAAAAGATTTTTATGGTATTTCACTGTATTTATATAACCCTGGATCAATATAGGTATCCATTCAGAAAATTCATACCAGAAAGATAGAAGGTAAGAGATAATTCCTAAATTGCCCCCAATTAGTTAGAAACATCTAGAACAATATATTCCAAGAGTTGGCATCTCTGATTCCTCCTCCCCGATATCCAATCAATCCCAGGTCCTTTGCATCTTCTCCACAATCCCTTGCATCTGTCCTTTTCCTTCCCTTCTTTCACATTCCCAGTTCATGCCTTTATTATCTCACACCTGGGCTACTGTAACAGCCTCTAACCTGCTCCCCTCATGCCCTCTCTCCCTCTCAACTCCCTCTGGCCCACAGCTGCTAGATCAGTTTTCTTAAAACACCACTGTGATCATATCCGCTCAAAAACCTCTGAGGACCCTCCATTACCTTCTCTATCAAGTTCAAATTCCTAAGCTCAGCAGTCCCTTTGCAGCCCTAGCTGCCCCCCCACCTTTATCTATTACTACTCTTCGACACAAATCCTTCCTCAAACTGGTCTATTTAAGTCCTTCAGATATGCCTTGTACGTTCCTGTCTCTAAGTCTTGGTGTATATAGCTTCTTTCCACCTGGAATACTCTCTACTTCCCAGCTTCTATCTCAGCCTATCCTTCAACCTATCCTTCAAGGCCTAGTTCAAGAGCCACCTAACTATGTATACTTCTCTTTGATTACCAGGAAGGAAAAAGATGGAAGATTCTAAAGTTAGACACATCTGTGTTTCAATTACATCTTCAACAGCTGAGTGTCACTGGGTACATTCCTTAATAGCTCTTTGCCTCAGTTTCATCAGTAAGATGGGGATAATAGCAATTTCCCTTGGGCATACTGTGAGGAGTAAATAAGTTAATCCATGTAAGGCACTTACATGTTACATATTGTTATTACTACTACTGCCATTAGTGAATTTATCTTAATTTGAATTCAGACAATACTTATGGCCATTTACAAACTGGCTGTTCGTGTACATACAGTAGCATTCCCCTCACTCTCCTTTTCTACTCTCTCACGTTTGTTCCTCCTCTAGTCCCTGTCCCTTCCCTCACCCCCTCCCTCCCAAGATTATTGACCCTGATAGATAGGGTCAATATCTTATACATCTTGGTACTATAATAGTCATTCACACCCAGTAGATGATCAATAGATTTGTTTAATCTCTAATGAAAGAACACTGAAGAGCTGACGGTATTAAAATGTCTTACCTCCTACAGTGAAAAAGCGTAACAGAATGCTTAAAATGATTAATTAAAAAACCCTAAATTTCCAGCCTCACAAAATTAAATCTCTCCTTTCGTGGTTCTGTAGATTCTTTCTGCTCTCTTTTAAAACAAACAACTCAACTTATTCATGCAGCAAGAGATGCAACAGCAAATATATTCAAGTCGGACAGCAGTCAAATACTGGAACACAAGGACCATGAGACAACTCAGCTGAAAAAGCTCTGGATAAAGTGGAATAGGAAAACAATTTAAAGGGAAAGGTAACTGGGTCATAGTCATGCTAACAATGCTGACTGTTACACACACACACACACGTCCCAGGATTCCTTTGCTCCCCAGGCCACATATAAACTGAAATACCCAGGTTACTATAGCAAGTAGATGTAGAAATACCAGTCATTTAGCTCAACAACTGAGCTTATCACATGATCAATTTAATTACCTATGTCAAAAGTGCCTATTAACATAACTCCAGATTCTAAAATAACCAAGTATTGGCTAATTAAGTCACATCAAGTAGATATGGTACTACTAATCATTCACCTCAAGAAAATTAGTATGATAACGTGATACACATATATTATTATTACAGCATAAACTGCTTCCAACAATGCCCAGGGAAAATCATGTCAATATAATACTGGTTCCTGGTTTGCTGACATGACTCAATTAACCTTCAGTTGCTTTCTCAGCCAAAATCTGGCATGGTAACCACTTTCTTCCAGAGGTTTACTGGTGGGGTGAATTAAGATGGTCTGATGGTATGTTAGTGACTTTCCAAAAACTAGCATAAAATACCACATATAAGAATAAAGTATATTAAATTTCCATCCCTATGATACTTGTCTTCAGAGGACCCTTAAATATTTCACTAGCTTTCAAGTGCAGTTATTCTCAACTCACATAATCTTCAGAGTTGGAAAGAGCCTTTTTACCACCTCCTAGGCAAAAGGCCCTTCAGCCTTTGCTTGAACCTTTCAGCAATGGGCACTCACTATTTTGCAAGGCAGTCCACCCCACTGTTACAAAATTCCTCCTTAGAATGATTGGAAATCTGCCTCCCTGAACTTCTATCCAAGGATCCTAGCTAGCTGTGCTCTCTGGAAACAACACAAGGTAAGGTAACCTTTGAAGTATAATCACTTCTAGAATTAGGATACAGCTGCCAATTTGGTCACACAAAGTGCAAAAGCTAGCTCAGAAAAAAAGAAACCACCATTCTACACAACAAAATTTTGAAATTCAGGAAACTATGTTGAAATTACAAACCAGCACATTTTCAAGATGTCAACACTCACACACACCTCAGTTAACATATACATATGAAGAGTAACCCGAATTTTTACAGTGGAAGGTAGTACAGCGTTTACTGAATACGTTTTTGCAAGTTGAAACCACTACATCCATCAACACAGTTTTGTAAATTACTGTTCTGAAGGAAGTTCAAAATGGCTTTTCCAATTTCTCATATATTCATTCCACTTATTCCCTCTAAAACATCTAGTTTTTTTTTTAAGATCCCATTTCCCCCCACTGGTACAATATTTTATTTAAAAAAATAAATATTTTCAGGAAAAAAAAAAAGCCTAAAAGAATGGAGCGTAAAGGAGTGGGGGTGGGGCGAAGGCAAAGAAGGGCCCAGCAGGAAAAGGCTGGTTACTGGGTATTTTCCTTCTGGAAGCACGCTTCACTGGCACAGGCATCTGAAGTAACGAGCCATACAAACACGACCCAAGAACAAGAACGATCATGAGCAATGAGTGTAAGGCATAAATGTCTGTGAGATGTAAATGAATTGGCACTGGTCATCAAGCAGCGCCAGATGCTTCGGGACCTCGCAGAGGTAAGAGATCCAAAGAGCAGAGACCACGGCCACCCTTTGGGAAAGGGGAGGAGGGGAGAAACCAAGGAGTAACTACCGTTCAGCCCTCCAATGAAGCCCAACGGACAGGGCACAAAAAGACAGCGAGTGACCAGGGTGAAGAAAGACACCCGGAGAAGGGCGTGCAGTGTGCGAATACGGAACGGGTCCCTGAAATGGGTGCGGGTAAGGGTATGTGGGTGTGTGTATGGGGCAACGCAGGAGTCCCAGGGTCCTCTCCCTGCAGCAGAGCAACAGAGGGTAAAGGAAGGGGGAGGGTGAAAAGCAAGAATGACTCATTCCCGAAAGGAAGTGCTCAAGCCAGAGGAAGGCATGCCACAGGGGGGGTCGGGGCGAGGACTGTGAGGCGCTAGGTGCTCAGAGTGATGGGGGCACAAATCAACGTTCTGTAGTTCCTGCAGCTCGTCTTTAAGATGGGGGGGTGGGGGGTTCGCGGCAGCCGAGTGCCCAGGCCTGGGAAGCGGCGCGGCGCGTGCGCAGTGGCGCTCGGCGGGACCCGCTGAGGCAAAGCGGAGCCGCAGTGACAGAAGCGAGCAGAGCGGCTGCCGGGAAAGACTCACCGAGGCGCAGGGGCTGGAGGTAGTGCTGGGGGTAGGCGACCGCTGGACCGTGACCAAAGCCATCTAGGCGCTGCTGGGCTGTTCCGGGCAGGGCATTCTTGTCCTGAGTGTGGGGGGCGGGAGGGTGACGGAGCCGGGATGAGGCAAGGGGTGTGGGGTGGGGATGAGGGGGGCGGGGATGAGGATGAGGAGGAGGAGACCGCGCGAACGGCAGCAGGCTCCGCACCCACCACCGGACTCTCGCAGACTGACGCGCTGAACTGGCGGCTGGCGGGCGGGCGATTCGGCAGCTGCGGGGCACAATGAGCGCTCCCAGTGCGCAGGCGCCACCTGTCAGCAACCGCCTCTCCCCTCGGCGCGCGCCGCCGCCTGGCCGTAACCCTTGAGTTGCCGGAAGCCGGCCGGGTGCGTGCGCCAAGGGCCGCCGCCCCCTCCCGGGTTTTCTCCTTGGCTCTGGAATCACGCAGTTTGGCTGTGCCGGGGGCTGTGGAGTGGGTTGGGGGGCGGGGTCTCGGAGCTGAGGGTCGCTGGAGCCCCCACTCCTGAGGGACGACCATTTTCTGAGGTGGGGCGCACAGCTTAACCCACCTTCGTGAGAAGAAACTGAGGTAAAAATCCTGAGGCAAATGTTTCCGGTTGGAAAAGGGCGCCGCGGGGTTTCAAACGCTTTCTCTGAGCGTGGGTGGGGCTTACTGGGCTAGAGACCCTCCCTTTGACCCGGCTCTCGGGGAGGCTTTTTCTGAGCTTTCCCACCCTTCCGTCTCCGAGTCTATGTTTTAGGATGAGACTTTTTGAAAGTAAGAAAGATTTGTAATTTTATACCCCGGGAGTCTTTATGGTACCCTCGTGCTTCCTCTATTATCCTGGCCCCTGTCTTAGGACTCATTCATTATTCGTGAGGTGCAGAGAGGCCGAGCGAGCCTGGGAGGCCGAGAAAGCTGGGCTCACGGAGTTGGAAGGGTCCAACCTGCTATTTACCTCCCACTTGCTTCCTGCTGGCAAGAAGTTCTCTTGGCTAAACAGGATTTGCTCCTAGGGCTTTCCTCTCCTTCGTCTTTAGATTTCATTATTTCATAGACATATGCGGAATGCTGATTAAATATTTTAAAGAAATCGTTTTCTAAAAGGTAAATCGTCAGCTGAACATAAGCCAAGAATGTAATGAAAAATCAAGATTGAAGGTGGGGGGGAATCGCACTGTGCAAATGCCACTGATTGATTACACAGGGCAAGAGAGTTGACAAAGCTGTTTCTCAATTTGAGTGGATGTGCTGGTAAATACTACCATACATATCAAAGCTGTAAAACACACACATTCAGGAGTTTGCAGTTATTAACCCACCGCCTTATGACTCAAACGCTCTTGGATCTTATTGCTTCTTTTAGACTGACAGAGCTGTCGTGAGCTCTTTCTGGCCGCTTTATGGTTAAGTGCCACTAGAGCCCTCTGTGCTGAGCCTTTGTTCTCTCCTTGGGGCCCTGTGGTTGAAATAATTAGCAGGGAGGTTCCATCAAGAATCAGACACTGAGGGTCCCTGTACTGTACAGTCCTATGTAGAATGTACTGCAGAGAAGCCAGCTGGTAGGCTTTTGCCCCCTGGTGGTGGTCAAGAGTGCCTGCGAGACAAAATTAAACAAAGATGTATGGTTCACAGATTAAACAATCTGACTGTGTTTTTCCCAGAGCTACTTAGTAAACAGGAAAAGAGAAGACAAAGTTCAGAAGTAAGAACTTTGAACCAAAGCTTAGGAGATCAAACAGGAAGCTATATGCGTAGGCAAGAATTATACATAGCTGAAAGCTGAATGAAGGCAAGTAAATGAAACGTGATTTATAAACCAAAGTATCATTCTAGAAAAAAGTATTATTCAAATCAATAGGTCTTAATAATGTATTTATATGTTAATTTTCTTACTGACTCAGGGACAGCAACACTGATTATCTACTTTTATGTAGCAACATAATCTTAAATTCTTTTGGAAGATGATAATCTTACAGTGTAAGATAATCCTACAGTGGGAAAGAGCACTACCCTAGGAATCAGAGACCTGGCTTCTAGTTCCAGCTCTGTAAAACCTTGAGCAAATGGCTTAAACTTTTTGAGCTTTAGTTTCTTCATTTCTGCAACGGAGCTCTAACTCACAGGATTCTGTGATCAAATGAGAAAAAATGTAACGTGCAATATAAACTGTAAAGCCCCATATGTAATGAAAACTTTATTATTCTCATAAGTTTGTTCCAAGTTCAGTGAGCTCTTGCTGAGTGTATCCTATGTGTAGAAAATAGCATCAAGCAGAAAGGTAATAAAAAAGAATGAAAAATACATGATTCCATGCCTTTTCTTAACAGTAGGAGAAGTAGATTAGTGGTCAAGACATGTCTCATTTGTATGTAGGTATAGAACATCATTATTCATCACATCTGAGGTGATAAAATCCTGGTCAAAATTGGGATTGTAAGGTACCCAAATTCACATAAGGCTTGTAACAGAAAGTTAATTTATTTACAGGAGAAATATCTCTTCCTGGCATATACCTTTTAAGGAAACTAAGATTTGGAAATTGTTGGTGCATGTTCATTGATTTATCCACAATTAATTGAGAAAATACCGAGGGTGTATTATACACTAGTCACTGTTTTAAAAACAAAAGTCTATCTACCCCTCATAGCTTGTTAGCAGGAAAAAGCTCATCAAATAATTACAGTAAGGTTTAGTGGTACTGTTGCTTCAGTCGCCTCTGCTAGGCCCCAGAAGTACACACACACACACACACACACATACACACATATATATATGAGAAGTCTAGATATGTACAAAGTGATTTAGAAACACAGAGAAGGTCTGGGCAAATAAATGTACGCTTTATGATACTGGATTTCAGGCTTTGCCTACAGATCCCAGTATAGCCATGTTGTGAACTGATCTGGATCACATGTGAGCATTTGCAGTCTATGCTCTCTGCGCCATTTATACCCATTCTTTCCTGGGCTCCACCCTGCTTCCTTCTTGGTCTTCTGGTGATCTGAGGGAAGAGGTGTCATAATAGGCTAGCTGAATTCGAGAAGAGAGAGGCCAAGAGCAGGATTCCCAAAGAAAAAAGTTCTCCTAGCTCTATTTAGAGCACCTTTCTTCTTCCCACCTGTGTTAATGGAGGCCTCCTTGTGCCATTGGAGTTCATTTAACCCTTAACTTGTATTATCACTTCTTCAAGGTGAAATTATAAGGGAGCTTTTGAAATTTCTGAGATCAGCTGGTTCTTAAGCTTTGAGAACCTGATGAAAACTGTTGGCCATCTCTCCAGAAAGATACATTTACATATTTCACACACACACTGAAATCCATTAAGGGGCCCCAGGTTAAGAATCCTGGTTTAAAGGTTAAAGCAGTGCTTCTCAACCTTTTTTCATGTCATGACATCCATAGAAATGATATTGTTCAGCACACTGGGATAAATTAGAGGGGATTTGGAGGCAACAATATGGGGCTTGGTGAAAAAACTTATTTTCTTTTTATAATTATAATGAGAAAAATAACAAACATATTTAAGGGTGATATTAAATATTGAATTTGTATAAGCTTCCAAATAAAGCCTCTCAAAAATTTAATGAAAAACCCGAGATTGCCTCTATAAATATGACATTTCCTATGTAGGGTTTTATGACCGAAATGACTGCATGTAATTTCTGAACAAGACAGTTTAACAGTGATCAATTAGTAGTCATTATTGATGAGAATTTAGTTCATACAAGTAGATGCTAAATTTAAAATAATTTTCACAACTATTCAAAATTTGCAAGTATAAATTATGTGTGACTCCAGTAGCTCTTACTTTTTTCCCACTAGAAAACGTAATGTGGTAATATCTTATGATAGCATGACTGGATTTAGAATCCACTCAAACTTTTTCATATTAAGTATATTTTACAAAGTAATGACAAAACTCCAATTTGCAGGGTAGGACTGTGTTACGAGAGCAATAATTCTGCAGCTAACTTGGATGTAACTAAAAGGGCACATCAGCCATAAACAAAGGGAAGAATTCAATATATATGAAGAGAGATTAGGGGCTGAGTCCATGAGGAGTATCTGGCAGACTTTCCTGGCCACACCTTAGGCTCTGAGTCCTGCTCCTTGAGTGCCTGGAGCATGCACTCCTCCAGCAGCTCCAAGGTTCAATGTTTATGATAAGCAGCAATACACACCGCAACTGGCCTCTGAAAGTGATGTCTTGGAGATAGAACATTCCTTGGCTTTGCTTCTTTATTAGAGGATACTTGCTTTAATAAAGCAAGTCCTCCATTGTGCTTGCCTCCTGTGGGACCATGGGGCACACTAGGATGGATCATCAGACTCTGATTCTTTGGGTTACTCTTTGAGAATCCTTAAGTCAAACTGCTTCTGGCCAAGGGTGAACTATATAGAGGCACCAACCACCATAGTCCTTTCAGGCCACTCCTAGGGCTGAATAGATAACTATCTTGCAGTACGTCTGTAACTCATTGATCACAGACCAAATGAAGTGTGTCATTTAAAAGACTGTATAGCTAAGCTTGTTAAAATGGGGGGGGGGGTGGAAATCATTCTTAATAATCCAACCCCTTACATTTGAAATGACTAGTTACAAATAATAAAACAAGTAGAAATATATAGAGATAGAATATAAAATAGCTAAGAGTGAGTGGAGTATGATTGAGTCGTGTATTGCCTCTACCTGGTTGTAATTTTTCTTAAATTTTAATAATCTTATACTAACTTTATTGATAGTCAGTGTCCAGATAGGAGATAAAATTCACACCAGTTATTTGAACAGATAATTTAACAAGAATTGTTAACTAGGTATGAAGTTAAGTAGGTGACTGAAAAACTGAAAAGAGAAGTCTAACGTGTGACAGAGGTAGCAACTGTTATTACCTGTAGGGCTGAAAAACAACCTAAACAAAGGAATTAAAGGGAAAAAATTACAAACTTGGAGGAGTGACCCCACAGAGCTGAAACTCAGGTCTCTGAGAAGAAGACACTGCCTGGCTGCCGTTGGTGTCTCTGAGCTTAGATGGGGGGCTCCATGGGACCCAGCAGTCTGGGGCCCAGACCTCTGCAGCAGGAACACTGGCTGGCTGATGTCAATGAAAACTACAAAACTGTAGAAAAACTGCAAACTGGATTCAGCTGCTGCTGCCAGGTTAAAGAAGCATAGCTGGAGTGAAGCACACTGGAACCAGAACACCACAGGAAGCAGTCATGAGGTAGACAGGAAGGAACAAGTCTCTTGTCCTTCCTCAGCCTTGTGGTCTCCATCTGATGCCCCCAATTAGCAGAGCTTAACAGAGCCAGCTGGCAAGGCAAAGAAATGTGGTTTTCATACTCCAGCTCCAGCATGAAAGAAAAGTACAAAAGGGTGAATTTGGAGCTGAGAAAATAATTTAATAACTGGCACTTGGCTGATGTAGAAATTGATACCAGAAGTGGAATTTATCTTCCATCCTCTGGTTTTGCATATATTTCATGAAGACAGTTAAAGACCTCACTCCTTTTGCTCCCCGGATCCAATCAGCATAATGTCATCAATGTACTGGACCAACTTAATGCTGATTGGAAGGTGAAGATGCTCAATATCTCTGTGGACTATATTATGGCAGAGAGCAGGAAAATTGGTGTAGCCATGGGGCAGGACTGTGAAGTTATATTGTTGGCCCTGCCAAGTAAAAGCAAATTGCTTCTGGTGTTTCTTGCCAATTTGTATGGAGAAATAAGCATTTGCTGGATCACTAGCTGCATACCAAGTGGCAGGGGCTGTGTTGATTTGCTCCAGTAAAGTTACTACATATGGAAGAGCAGCTGCAATTGGAGGCATCACCTTATTAAATTTATAATCACCCACACTCATTCTCCAAGATCCATCTGCCTTCTTCACAGGCCTAACAGGTAAATTAAATTGGCGTGAGATAGATTTCATCACTCCTGCTTCTTTTAAATCTTTATTGGTGTCACTAATCTCTGTAATCCCCCATTCTGCCATCCCAAGGAAGCAATAATTTTTGTTTACTCTTCTGGTGTATGGGGGAGGTGGGAGGGGGGTTCCCAAGGGCTTCAGCTTGGCTCTTCATTGTCCTTATTCCAGGATCAAAGAACCAATATGGAAATTCTGCCAGTTACCAAGTATCTATTCTAATTATACATCCAGGAGCTGGTGAAATCACCGCAGAGTGGTTCTATGGGCCTACTCTGCCCACTGTGATTCAAACTTGAGTTAAGGGGATTTCCTTGGTGGTGCAGTGGTTAAGAATATGCCTGCCAATGCAGGGGACATGGGTTCGATCCCTGGTCCAGGAAGATCCCACATGCCGGGGAGCATCTCAGCCCGTGCACCACAACTACTGAAGCCGGCGCACCTAGAGTCCGTGCTCCGCAACGAGAAGCCTGCGCACCACAAGGAAGAGTAGCCCCCGCTCACAACTGGAGAAAACCTGTGCGCAGCAACGAAGACCCAACGCAGCCAAAAATAAATAAATAAATTTATTTTAAAAAGCAAAACACAAACAAGTGAAGACTCCATCTCTCACCTGTCCAGTACAGGCCCCACTTAAACTGGTGGAATGCATTTGGGTCCCCAGAAATTAACACCAATTAATGCCAATGTTTAGAAGTCCCTGAAATACCTGAATATTAATTTTTTTCCTCATTACACAGTCATTTTAAGGTCTCTGTGGAGAAGACTTGGAGGAAGATTTTCAGTATATGCTATGGCAGTGCTGCAGAATCCTTCCTTAAGGGGATGCAGCCTGTCCTTTCAATTAAGAGGCTCAGCTCTGGAAACTGGGTGAGAGAGGTCAGAACTCTCCACTATGGTGACTAAAGTCATATTTTTGGCTACCATATATAGATTTTTAAATATTATGTGTAGATGATCAATACTTTATTAGGCTGCCCATCTATTTTAATCCTAGGACCACCATAATCATTTAGCTGAATGTCAAAAAAAATCTGATTACCACTGTATCTCTACTTCTCTTTATGGTAAATGTGCCCGCCTTGTCTTCGGTGGATAAACACTGACATCTGGCTTCTGCTGCCTGAAATGGGTCATGCCATCATGCCTTGCCTACAGAAGAAAGCCAACATAGAGCTTTTCAAGGGTATAAGTACTCCCACTCACTAATGTATTTTTCAGTGCTTTAGTAAAGGGACACCCCCCAAGTTCTCTTGGAGAATATACTTGTGGGGAGTGGATATGCAAGTCAATATGTGATAAATCTACTCCAACATTCCCATATCCCTAAGACTTTGGATTCCTCTTACATTATCCAGGGAAGTTCCAGTATCTCCACTTAATTAAACATAGGCCACTATGGAGTCCAAGTTTCAGTGAACTTACCAAGTAAATAGTGTCACTTCCAGCTGTAGGTGCTAATACATTAAATCCTTAATTTCTGATACAGGTACCCATATCAATAAATTCCAGCCAACCCAGTATTATATTTTGTGCTCCTTCCTTTAACTCCCTTATAATATACTCATGTATGTTCCCTGGGCTTCTGCCACTAAACAAGAAAATAATGAAAATATTTTGCCATAAAATCTATTTCCACTTGGTTAGACTTTGTATTTGCCCTGCTGGAGCATTTTAAGATCTGATTTTAGCTTTTTTCGCAATGGGTTTGCCACCAGGACACAGGTGTCATGAAAACCACTGCTAAATCTAAGCCACAGTGGGAAAGGAGAAGCCTCACATCAACATCACTGTGGACATGTAGATCTGGGCAAGTCTACCACTACTGGCCATCTGATCTATAAATGTGGTGGGATTGGCAAAAGAACCATCGAAAAGTTCAAGAAGGAGGCTGCTGAGATGGGAAAGAGCTCCTTCAAGTATGCCTGGATCTTGGACAAACTGAAAGCTGAATGTGAGTATGCTATCACCATTGATATCTCCCTGTGGAAATTCGAGACCAGCAAGTACTATGTGACCATAATTGATGCCCCAGGACACAGAGACTTTATCAAAAACATGATTACAGGCGCATCTCAGGCTGATTGTGCTGTTCTGATTGATGCTGCTGGCACTGGTGAATTTGAAGCCAGTATCTCCACAAATGGGCAGACCCGTGAGTATGCTCTTCTGGCTTATACTCTGGGTGTGAAAGAACTAATTGCTGGCATTAACAAAATGGATTCCACTGAGCCACCCTGCAGCTAGAAGAGCTGAGAGGAAATTGTTAAGGAAGTCAGCATCTACATTCAGAAAGTTGGCTACAACCCTGACACAGTAGCATTTGTGCCAGTTTCTGGGTGGAATGGTGGCACCATGCTGGAGCCAAGTGCTAACCTGCTTTGGTTCAAGGGATAGAAAGTCACCCATAAAAATGACAATGCCAGTGGAACCATGCTGCTTGAAGCTCTGGATTGCATCCTGCCACCAGCATGTCCGACTGACAAGCCCTTGCATGTGCCCCTCCGGTATGTCTACAAAATTGGTGGTATTGGTATTGTCCCTGTGGGTCGAGTGGAGACTGGTGTTCTCAAACCGGGCATGGTGGTCACCTTTGCTCCGGTCAACGTTAAAACTGAAGTGAAATCTATTGAAATGCACCATGAAGCTTTGAGTGAAGCCCTTCCTGGGGTCAATATGGGCTTCAGTGTCAAGAACGTGTCTGCCAAAGATGTTCGTCGTGGCAGTGTGGCTGGTGACAGCAAAAATGACCCACCGATGGAAGCAGTGGGCTTCACAGCTCAGGTGATTATCTTGAACCAACCAGGCCTTATCAGTGCTGAATATGCACCTGTGCTGGATTGTCACACAGCTCACATTGCTTGCAAGTTTGCTGAGCTGAAGAAGATAGATCGTCGTTCTGAGAAAAAGCTGGAAGATGGCCCCAAATTCTTGAAATCCGGTGATGCTGCCATCATTGATATAGTTCCTGGCAAGCCCATGTGTGTTGAGAGCTTCTGTGACTATCCTCCTCTGGGTCATTTTGCTATTCGCGACATGAGACAGACGATTGCTGTGGGTGTCATCAAAGTAGTGGACAAAAAAAAAAAAAGTGGGCAAGAAGGCAGCTGCAGCTGGCAAGGTTATCAAGTCTGCCCAGAAAGCTCAGAAGGCTACATGAATGTTATCCCCAGTACCTGCCACCCCAGTCTTAATCAGTGGTGGAAGAACGGTCTCAGGACTGTTCGCTTCAGTTGGCCATTTAATAGTAAAAGACTGCATCACAAAACCTTCAGAAGGAAAGGAGAATATTTCGTCAACCATTTGTTTTATGTGTGGCAGTTTTTCCTTTATTTTATTTTATTTTTTATTTTTTAATTTTTATTGGAGTATAGTTGATTTACAATGTTGTGTTAGTTTCAGGTGTACAGCACAGTGAATCAGTTATACATATACCTATATCCACTCTTTTTTTTTTTAGATTCTTTTCCCATGTAGGCCATTACAGAGTATTGAGTAGAGTTCTCTGTGCTATACAGCAGGTTCTTATTAGTTATCAATTTTATATATAGTGGTGTGTATATGTCAATCCCAATCTCCCAATTTATCCCTCCCCACCCCCATTCCCTGGTAACCATAAATTTGTTTTCTACATCTGTGACTCTACTTCTGTTTTGTAAACAAGTTCATTTGTACCCTTTTTTTTAGATTCCACATATAAGTGATATCATATGATATTTGTCTTTCTGTGTCTGACTTACTTCACTTAGTATGACAATCTCTAGGTCCATCCATGTTGCTGCAAATGGCATTACTTTGTTCTTTTTTATAGCTGAGTAATATTCCATTGTATATATGTACCACATCTTCTTTATCCATTCCTCTGTTGATGGACATTTAGTTGCTTCCACGTCCTGGCTATCGTAAATAGTGCTGCAATGAACATTGGGGTGCATGTATCTTTTTGAATTATTATTTTCTCCAGGTGGTATATACCCAGGAGTGGGATTGCTGGGTTATGTGGTATGTGTGGCAATTTTAAGTTAGCTTTTAAAATCAGTACTTTTTTATGGAAACAACTTGACCAAAAATCTGTCACAGAATTTTGAGACCCATTGAAACAAAGTTTAATGAGAAAATAAAAAGACCTGATTTGAGTTACGAATCTACTATAAGTAAGAGGTGGTTGTGGTGAGTCTTGAGGAAAATGGGCATCCTCTTGCAAGGCAGTTGCCCAGATGAGATTATTACAAAATTTTCAATTAAGAGGATAGTCTTCACAAATACAAGAGGACAAACTGCTTTCACTGTCAGAAAAGGCTCAAAGTGACTCAGAAGTTTGAGATTATCAATCTCCTAGTCCAACTAAATGTCCCCATTCCAAATTTCAGGGTACTCCTTCCCAATCAATGCCCCAATTTTGACATGAATAACTTGGCTGGAATTTGAATTCAATTAATATTGTAATTCTGCAACCCATAATTCTTGATTAATTGACTCTTTTATCATTAAATGATGACTTCCTTTGTCTCTTATTATAGTTTTATGGCTTAAAGTCTATTTTGTCTGATATAAGTATAGCTATCTCTGCTCTCTTTCGGTTTTCGCTTGCCTGGAATATCTTTTTCCATCCCTTCACTTTGAGCCTATGTGTATCCTTAAAGCTGATGTGAGTCTCTTATAAGCAGCATATAGTTGGGTCTTGGTTTTTAATCCATCCAGCCACTCTGTGCATTTAGATAGAGAATTTAATCCATTTTATTGATAGGTGAGGACTTTTATTAATCAACATTTAATTAAATGTCATCTTATTGTTTTCTGGCTGTTTTGTAATTCCTTTGTTTCTTTCTTCCTGTCTTATTGCCTTCCTTTGTGAATTGATGATTTTCTGCAGTGGTATGCTTTGATTCCATTCTCTTTATCTTTTGTGCATCTACTGTAGGTTATTGCTTTGTGGTTACCATGAGGCTTACATAAAACACCTTATAGATACAATGGTTTATTTTAAACTGATGACAACTTAGCTTCGATCACATACAAAAACTCTACCTTTTTATATCCTCCCCCCATCTTATATTTTTGATGCCACAGTTTACATCTTTTTATATTGGATATCTAATAGCAAATTATTGTTTGTAAAGCTATAGTTATTTTTAATACTTGTGTCCTTTAACCTTTATTCTAGAGGTAAGTGATTAACACACCACCATATTACAGTATTGGAATATTCTGAATTTGACTGTATAGTTATACTTACCAGTGTGTTTTCATATTACTAATTAGTGTCCTTTCATTTCAGCTTGAAGAACACCTTTTAACATTTCTTGGAAGACAGTTCTGGCGGGGGTGAGCTCCCCTCAGCTTTTATTTGTCTGGGAAAGATTTTATCTCTCTTTCATTTCTTTTTATTTATTTATTTAAATTTTTAAAAGATTTTTTTGATGTGGACCACTTTTTTTAAAGTCTTTATTGAATTTGTTACAATATTCCTTCTGTTTTATGTTTTGGTTTTTTGGCCACGGGACATGTGGGATCTTAGCTACCCGACCAGGGATCAAACCCCCACCCCCTGCATTGGAAGGCAAAGTCCTAACCACTGGACCGCCAGGGAAGTCCCTCTCTCTTTCATTTCTGAGGATAACTTTGCCAGATAGAATATTCTTGGTTGACAGGTTTTTGGGGTTTTTTTTTCCTTTCAGCACTTTGAATATGTCATCCTACTCTCTCCTGGCCTGTAAGGTTTCTGCTGAGAAATCCTCTGATAGTCTTATGGGGTTCCTTTGTAAGTGGCAAACTTCTTTTCTATTGCTTCTTTCAAGATTTTCTCTTTGTCTTTGATTTTTACAGTTTTATTACAATGTGTCTTGGAGAAGATCTCTTTGAGTTGAATTTGTTTGCAGACCTATGAGCTTCATGAACTTGGATGTCCAAATCTCTCTTCAGATTTGTGAAGTTCTCAGACATTATTTGGGGGGGGCTGTTAAGGATTCTACATATTAATTTGTGGGAGCATGGTAGAGGTTGCACATACAAACATTTAGTATATAATACGAAGAAAGTTAATGGACCAGGAAGGAGACTTGAAGATGGAAATACGAGATTTTCTAATCACTTGGAGAAGTTGAGACAACAGCAGTTAATTGGAGAGGTCAAACTTACACCACTGTATTTTTATGGCAGGCTGGTGGTATAGGTCAGACATTAGTTTTCAAAAAGTTTTCTGCCCCTTTCTCCCCTTCCTTAGACTCTCATATTGTATAAATTGTTTCTCTTAATGGTGTCCTATAAGTCCCATAGGCTTTCTTCATTCCCCTTCATTTTTTTCTTTTGTTCTCCACCAGCTGAATATTTTCAAATGATCTGTGTTTGAGTTTACCAATTCTTTCTTCTGCTTCGTTTAGTCTTGTATTGAATCTCTCTATTGAATTATTCATTTCAGTCATTGTATTCTTCAGCTCCAAAATTTCTGTTTGGTTCTCTTTTTTTGTTTTCTCTTTGTGGAACTTATCATTTCATTCTTGTATCGTTTCCCTTATTTCATTAAATTGTTTACCTGTGTTCTCTTGTAGCTCTCTGAGCATCTTTAGAACAATTATTTTGAATTCTTTGTCAAGCAATTTGTGAATCTCCACTTCCCATTACTAGAAGTTTACTGTGTTCCTTTGGTAGTGTCATGTTTCTCCGATGTTTTGTGATCCCTGTAGTTTTTGTAGGTGTCTGTGCATTTGAAGAAGCAGTTACCTCTTTCAGACTTTATGGACTGCTTTGGTATGGAAAGACTTTCATCTGTGGGCAGGCACGTGCTGGAACATGCTGTGACCCTAGGTCTAGTGGTGCAGGGTGCAAAGTGTGAGGGCATGTAACATCTCTGAATGAGGGGGAGGGACGTGATGTCTTGTCGGCTCAGCAGCTGGGGTCCATGACGTCAACAACTGCATAATCTTTGGTGAGAGCTGTAGGCAGTCCACAGTGGCTTCAAGGGCTGTTGGAGTCTTTAACAGTACCTCCAGTCCAGTGGCTAGGGATTGGGCCAGGCAGTGGTGGTGTCTGGAGCCAGTGGTATGCACAGGCTTGGCTGCAGGGCTAGTTGTGGGGGCTGGCTGCAGGGGCACAGTGGCAGGGGCTGGGGCCAACTGGGGGTGCACAAGCAGATGCAGTGACCCTGGCTGTCAGTGTGTCCTTGAGTGACAGTGGGGCTAGCTGAAGGCACATGCTGGGCAGTGGTGGCCAGTGACAGGAGTTGAGGCTGGTGTCTTGCAGGTACACAACTGTAGGGTTAACTGCAGGTGAGCAGAGCCATGCAAGCCAGTGACAGGTGTCCGCATTGAATCCAGGCCCTCCAGCAGCTATGGGGGCCTTGGCTGTTGGTGTACACTTGTGGGGCCATAGGGGCTTGCTGTGGGCATGTGCACGGCTGTAGCGGCTGGTAGTCGGAGTCAGGCCAGCAGTGTGCAGGTGCATAGCTGCAGGAGTCTCCTGCCATTCTCAGCAGTTATCAGTATCTTTCACTAGCTCTTCTTTCTTAGCCCTACTTTTAAGTGTTCATCGACAAGGGTTTATTTTCAGCCTTTTTTTTTCTTCTCTTAGCTATTATTGGGTGAGCCCCACTAGCATCCTCCTACAAATGTATCTTTCTATCAATACCCAGGGGTTCAAGACTCACAAGAAATCCAGGTAAATGACATTTCTTATCCTCTATGAGTCTGAGAAATCAGAATGATGTATGATTTCTCTCATACTGGGAAACTCCTTCCTCAAGGATAATTGGCTACTGTTTCACATATGACTGACAGTCTTACTAATCAAGATGCTATTGGGATTTCCCTGGTGGTCCAGTGGCTAAGACTCCACGCTCCCAATGCAGGGGGGCCTGGGTTCGATCCCTGGGCAGGGAACTAGATCCCACATGCCACAACTAAGAGTTCGAATGCCGCAACTAAAGATCCCGCATGCCGCAACTAAAGATCCCGCATGCCGCAACTAAGACCAGACACAGCCAAATAAATAAATATTTTAAAAAATGCTATCAAGCAGGTGTCTTAAATGTAATACCTCCAAACTCAAACTCATATCATTCCTCAAACCTAACATTTCTAATGGTTTGTTTTTCTCTCCTTTCCTTATTTCACTTAATGGCATCATCATCCATTCAACCTTCTAAATATTAAAAAACACTCAGTGAGCCTTAACTACTCCTCTTTCACTCCTTCGATCTAATTATGCCCCCAGTCGTGATCATTCTATCTGTTTTAAATAGTTTGGGTTCCCTCAGAACAGACCCTGGTCCAAGGAGTTGAGTGCAAGTTTATTTGGGTGGAAACAATGGTAAGGGAGTAGGGAAGTAGACTACAGTCAGGGGCATTCATCTCAGGTGCAACATTTAAGGTACAAAATTTACCTTCATTCTATCTTTCCCCAGTCTTTCACACTTCCAGTCTTTGCCGGCAGAGTCAACTTTTTAAAAACACCAATTTCATTACATCTTGTCCTATGCTTAAAAAGCACAAAATAAAATCCAAACTCCTTGATTTATTGTGAAAAATTTACCTTTTTAGCCTCATCTTCCGCCACTTTCTATTATATAACTATGCTCTGCTATGAATGCTTCAAACACTTTTTGAACTTTAGTACTCCAGCGTATAATGTTCCTTCTGCCTCAAATACTCTTTCCCCCCTCCTTTACACACACAAAAAGTCTTATTAGTCACTTAAAATCTAGTTTGGAAATCTATTTTTCTGTGAAATCTTCCCTGACCTCCCTGAGAAAATTAATTGCCATTCCTCTGTGTTCCTTAATATTTTGTATGTTCCTCTGCTTTTGCACGTACAGATGGAATTGCATCTGTTTATCCCTTTATCTCTCACTAAACTAGGAACTCTTCAAAAGCAGGTCTTATCCATCTTTTTGACCCCAAAGTCTGCCTGCATATAGAAGGCACCCAGTAAAGGTTTATTGAGTTGAATTTATCTGGGTGCATCCAAACAGAACAAATTTTAAAAGAAATGGTGGGACTTCCCTGGTGGTCCAGTGGGTAAGACTCTGTGCTCCCAATGCAGGGGGCCTGGGTTCAGTCCCTGGTGGGGAACTAGATCCTGCATGCCTGCCCCAAATAAGATTCTGCGGGCCGCAACGAAGATCCCATGTGTCACAGCAAAGATCCCATGTGCAGCAACTAAGACCCAGCACAGCCTAAATAAATAAATAAATAAATAAAAATAAATCTAAAAGAAATGGGAGGAAGCTTTTTAGCAATTTCAGGAGATGGACACCAGAAGCAAAAAAAGCAGTCTGTGAAAATGTACAATTAGGACCTATCAAAGAAATCTATTGTATATTATTTATGAATTGCTTCAAAAAGGCTTTGAGGCAGCCATTTTTGTGTTGGAAGCTGTTGTCTGCAAAGGCAGTACTTTTGGTTTATTCAAGCAGAACATATGTTGATAAAAAGAAAAGTGAATACTCTAGCACATTATAAATAATACCATTTCAAATTAAGAAGTCCCTAGTTTGTAACTGCCCTAGTGGCAGAGGCCATGTATATAAAATGCATTAGTTTTTACATAGCACCTAGCTTAAATATACACAAAGTCTTAAATATACACAAAGTCTTAAATGATTTTTGACACAACAGTGATTTTGATCATCTGTGACTGAATCTATAGTCATTTGCAATTGAAGTAGGGGATGTGGTAATTACCCATTTTTATTCCTTAGCGTGAATAAATAAACCAGATAAATCTCATTCCTCTCAGAACTCCTCCCTCCAAAAATACTTTTTAGCAAGGTGATTATTCTAATGTCTGTCTTTCTCACATGAATTAGGTAGCAATCAAAGTTTTATTTCACCTCACTTTGTAATTTCAAAAACTAATGAGGATGATGATAATGTTTTAAAAATTCAGTTGCATTACTGTTGCTGGTTTTTTAAACGCTAATGGTGATGATTACTGTGGTGACTTTTCCTGTCTCCCTGAACCCTAGCCTAGCACTAATCGAGCTTTGATCAGTAACCACAGTAATAACAGTAGTACAGTTTGAAAAGTTTAGCAGTTGAGAACTTATTATCATTCAGTAGAATGGTGGGATGAGGTGGGGGGGTGCAGATTTTGATCTTCCAGAGTATTTCTGTTTGTTAATATTTTCTTTCTCTCTTTTTGTTATTAATAGTGGTCTGGTAATACTTTTCCTTACCATTTGGTGATATCTTTTAATGGTCCAGATGAGTGAGTCGACATCTCAAGAGGAACCCAAACCTGCTCAGGTACCTGGTCTACATAGGTTTCTAACCATTTAGCCATGAGAGGATTTGAGATTCAACATTTTTGGGAAAATTGAGATGCAATATCATATTCTATCATTAAATTATTTCTCTTTTTAGTTGAATTTTTCTGTATCAAGTTTTGACAAAAATGGGGTCAACTAATAGTTGAGTCACAGTGGCCTGCTTCCAGTTGCTTTGTATTCTTTATACCTAACAAGTCTGTTACTGTTTGAGTTTGCTAATGCAGCTACTTTATGTGATTTTATTTGGTATGATGTTTACTCATTATGTGAATTGTTTTACATAAAAAGCTTGCTACACTAGAGTATAAAATGTTAGTTTTATTTCCGGCTCCTGTTGGATACCATTTACTAACACTATTTCCACTTCAGGAAAATGGAAAAGAAGACAAAGAAAGGAACCAGGAAGCAACTGAAGTAAAAGAACCTATTAAGGTAGAGTTTTCATGAGTAATCAGATGTTAATGCTTGAGAGTAAACTGGAGAAATTAATTTTCTTACGAAGAAAAAAAAGGAAAAGATGTGGGTATTCAAAAAGATAAAATGGCAAATGGGAAAAAACAAACCCTTGTTGATCATTAAGCTGATTCATTTGAGTCAGTTGCAGAAAACTTCCATTGACAGGTAAATTATTTGTGAAGAGCTATTATGAATTATAAGTAAATAAAATTTACTTTCTAAAATCAGAACTGTTACCCTGAGTACAATAACCACCAGTTTTTAGGGGAACTTCACTATCATTCTGAAAATGTAATCTCCATGTTAATCATTTAAGTAATTTTGTGTTTAAATAAATAGAAGACTTCAATGAGGAAAAATATTTTATAGAAAAGGGGAGGCAAGTGAAAATAGTTATATGGATTCACCATTAAGTTGACTAATGTGAGTCTTAAAGTATTCTATTATCATCCTTTTAAAAGTACATCAACATGAGTACAAAAAGGTATTTTGTCACCATTTATTCATAAAACTAACCTTTACTTTCTTTAATTAAGGTGAAAATGTTTTTCTTTCCACCACAAATGTGGAAGGTGATTCTAATAGTAAAAGAAAACAGCAGCAATTTCAAATGTCCGATTTCACTGTGTTGTGGTCTCAAATTATGTTTCTAGAAAGTATTATATAATTCAAGGATTAATGTACATCTGGAATAATATTCTTAGCATATTACTTTCTTAGCAATAGGAAGATGTGATGACATTCTGAGCCAATGCACTTTATCTTGTAAATGCAGTAAATAGACCGTGATTACTGCTTTGCTTCTAATATATAGCATTAAAGCCTAGCAAAATTAGGGAGGAATGTTTGGTGATTTTTAAAAGGAATTTATGTGCATTCTTTAATTGGGAGAGTTGATGCAACTTTGATGAAAAGCATTTCACTTTTTAATTGGTATTTCTTTTCTCCTTTCAGAGTTCACGGAGTATACCAGACAGTTCGGCATTAGGCACCTGCAGCAATGTGGCAGGAACAGCAGCAAATAAAGTCAAATCCCAAGGTAGAGAACTAGGCTTTCTGCTACACAATAGAATGTAAAACTATTACTAAATTTTAGTTGGGGATGGATTCCTCAAGATTTTGCCTTTTAAAGATATAATCCCAGGAATATTTTAAATGCAGTTTGGGAAATAGTTTAAAATATATTCCCGTCATCTTCTATTGATACTTTGAGGCAAGTTTATAACTATTCATCTTGTACTTAAAGAGAAAATTTAGCTAAGAGAGCTGACTGACACATGGCAGACAACCCATTAATACAAAAATAAAATGAAGAACCCTAGTGATTCAACCTGCCTGTTGTTTTTCTATTTCTTCTTTTTACCTCTGTACTTGACAACACATTTATTCTATTTGACTTCCAGCCCAATCCTTAACCCAAATCCCACATAATTATGCAGGTTGAAAATTTATATGATCAAAAGGCAACAAATAACTGGGCAAGACATTCATGCCTTTCACTACGGTTCTTCTAATTTTAGATACTTAGTGAAATCCTGTATGAGAAAATTTTCACAATATTTAAAATTTAACAATTTCAACTTATATTTTAGTTAATTGAAATTCTTTTCAATTTAGTTTACAACTATTGAGTGTTTAGTATATGCTGGGCTGAACTATAATAATTTTTTTTTAAATAAATTTATTTATTTTATTTATTTATTTTTGGCTGCGTTAGGTCTTCATCGCTGCGCGCGGGCTTTCTCTAGTTGCGGTGAGCGGGGGCTACTCTTCGTTGCGGCAGGCGGGCTTTTCATTGTGGTGGCTTCTCTTGATGCAGGGCACGGGCTGTAGGCGCGCGGGCTTCAGTAGTTGTGGCACGTGGGCTCAGTAGTTGTGGCTCGCGGGCTCCAGAGCGTAGGCTCAGTAGTTGTGGCGCACAGGCTTAGTTGCTCCGCCGCATGTGGGATCTTCCCGGACCAGGGCTCGAGCCCATGTCCTCTGCATTGGCAGGCGGATTCTTAGCCACTGCGCCACTAGGGAAGTCCTAATGATAATTTTTAAAGCATTTTCTAAACTATAAATTGCTAGTTATAACTTGTAGTTGCTTACTTTTCTCCAAAGTGTTTCTCTGTCTTTTAAACTAATTATAAGTATTATTTACTATTCCTTCTTATTAGTAAATATTATATAATACATACACATTAAGAACCAAACTTTTCAGCATTTATTTTGCCTTTATTATAAACTTAGTACTGTTTTCACAGCTTCACTAACTTTTAAAAAGTTTCTTGGCAAGTCCCTCCCTACCTGCCCCCTACCACCAGTTTCTTTTTCTTTTTTTTTTTTTGCATTTGTCAACATTTTTTTTTTTTTTACATCTTTCTTGGAGTATAATTGCTTTACAATGTTGTGTTAGTTTCTGCTGTATAACAAAGTGAATCAGCTATATATATGCATATATCCCCATATCCCCTTCCTCTTGAGCCTCCCTCCCACCCTCCCTATCCCACCCCTCTAGGTGGTCACAAAACACCGAGCTGATCTCCCTGTCCTATGCAGCTGCTTCCCACTAGCTATCTGGTTTACATTTGGTAGTGTATATATGTCATTGCTACTCTCTCACTTCGTCCCAGCTTCCCCTCCCTGCCCCGTGTCCTCAAGTCCATTCTCTACGTCTGCGTCTTTATTCCTGTCCTGCCACTAGGTTCATCAGAACCATTTTTTTTTAGATTCTATATATGTGTGTTAGCATATGGTATTTGTTTTTCTCTTTCTGACTTACTTCACTCTGTATGACAGACTCTAGGTCCATCCACCTCACTACAAATAACTCAATTTCGTTTCTTTTTATGGCTGAGTATTCCACTGTATATACCACCAGTTTCTTGATTTTACTTCCTCCTCACTCCCACCCTTCACCATCACCCCATAAATACACTTTGCCTTTACCATACTCACTTGGGCCAGGTTTATAAATGAACTCTTGTGTTTTAAACATGCCAAACAGAATCGCGATCTAGGTAATTTGCTGTAAATTTAATTAGGTGTTCACTTTAATCAGTTTATGGCCAAATTTGCACCTACAAATCTTCACACATATATTCCAACATGTAATTTATTGCTTCTCTAGAAAACATATCGATCAAGAGTTTATGGTCTTGGGGCTTCCCTGGTGGCGCAGTGGTTGGGAGTCTGCCTGCCAATGCAGGGGACACGGGTTCGAGCCCTGGTCTGGGAGGATCCCACATGCCGCGGAGCGGCTAAGCTCGTGAGCCACAGCTACTGAGCCTGCGCGTCTGGAGCCTGTGCTCCGCCACAAGAGAAGCCGCGACAGTGAGAGGCCCACGCATCGCGATGAAGAGTGGCCCCCGCTCGCCGTAGCTGGAGAGGGCCCTCGCACAGAAACGAAGACCCAACACAGCCAAAAATAAATAAATTAAAAGAAAAGAGTTTATGGTCTTTTCTGTTCTTGTACTTTCAATTTGTTATCACTTTTCAATATATGGTAGAGGGAAATGTGTTTTGTTTGTTTAAGTCTATTCATCCCAGTTTATGATATATACTGAAAACATTGCAGTTGCTTGTTGCGATATCAAATGCAATGCAATGTACTTATTTATTCAGTGATCAGTCACTGTTAATCCTAACATTTCTAAATCTCCCTTTGTAAATACGTGTGTGTGTTTGTGTGTGTGTGTGTGTGTGTGTGTAAGAAGTGGGAAGAGGAACTGTTATTTTAGTCTTAACATGTCAAAGGATGTGTCTTTATCCTTGTTATATACTTGTCAAAATTAAAAGGATGTTATCTTGCCAGGCAGCTCCCAGAATACACTCAAATACATATCTTTGCATAGAAAATATTGTGGTTAAATGTACCATGTGAATTCCTCATTTCTTTCCCTGGTTATTGTATTTTTTAGGATATGAGCTTAACTTGTGTTTTGAGAAATCTTATTTCTTTTTTATTAATTTGCTCAGTTTTATTCTTATTACACAGCCCTAAGTTTAAAAACGTTTTGTAGGAAAATGCCTTTTCCTATAGCTATTGAATTTTAATTACAATAGTGTTTAATAGTGCTTCTTTTCCTCCTCCTTTCATAGTAGTTATTCTACATTATGTACAAATGGTAAGAAATTCTGGCAAGACCAAGACAGCTGAGTTTCAGACAGGACCTGTGTTTAAAGGGAACATCACACATCTCTTAAGTAGCCCTGCTGCGTCAATTTTCACCAGTTTAATCAGCAGCCAGTCCCTGTAACGTTATATGCCTTCTGTGAAGAAAGAGTCTGTTAAAGCTTATTATAATGTGGGTTATAATTCATTCCTATTTATGTCCTTAAATAGGGTTGTACTGAGGCCATGCCCAGCAGTGGGCCATGCACTAAGTGCAGGAAATGATAAAAGTCACTTATAAGATTGGACCTTTCAAAATATGAATAAGGAATTCTTTTGTGTTCCTACTTATTTAGTTGAAAGCATTTGTGCCCATAGTGCCTGAATAGGACTTTGTATGTTAGAAGGTGGATTGATACAGGGGTGAAGGTGTGCATATTGGGAAAGAATGTGAAAGGCTCTTAATTCCACAAGAGTTTAGGAAGACAATCCTGAAAAAGAATTTCAGTGCTTAGCATAGTGCCTGGCACTATGACATCAATAACTATTTATTGAGTGAATATGTAAATGAATCTATCTATCTGTAAAAGGTTTAGGAATGTCCAAGCATAGACCTGCTAAAAAACCCAGTACCTATGTGAAATTATATTCAATTAAACCTCTTAATTTTCCCTTGGGGCAGTGCTGTAATTTATGAATTCAGAGATCACCCAATCAAAAGACAGCTACAGATAGGCTTGTTCAGAATTCTGATGTATTGACCCTGCTATTGCTGTGCCTCCTTTTCTTTTCTTGGTTTTATGGCTCTAAGACAGAAGTGTTTGACCAGAGCTGTAACCAAACACATATCTACTTCCATTCTGCATATCGGTGGGGACAATGCAAGCACGAGGATTATTGCCTAGCAACCTATAATAGCCAAGCGCACTAGAGGAGCACTAGCAGGCTGCAGCAAAGATAAGACAATGCCCTAGTTCATGTGTGAGTTTACTAATGAGCCATGCAGATGGCTAGATATTAAGTTGCTATAAATCTGTAGCACTCCCCTTAAAGCAGGAAGAGGAATATCTGCCTTGGGTTATGCTGGAGAGGTTAAAAGCAAAGAGAGTGCATTAGAACCTGCAGACTTAAACAAAAAAAATTGGTCTCTCTCACACGTATTTAAAATAGAAGTAAAAGTATTGTATATTAATGAGCATTGTGACAAAACAGAATGGAAACACTACCCGCCCACCCCGCAAAAAAAGAGGTTAACTTGTTTACAAATCCAACTGAGAGGTAAGGGAGAGCATTATACTACCCTCCTCATTTCCCCCATATATGAATAAGCCAAGGAGGAAATCAAAACTTGGGAGGGATGTTCATAAATACTATCCACTATTGGACTTAAGACATTCTTTAAATGCAATGTTGGCTTTTCAAGTGCTTTTAAAAATAAACCACTTAATTTTTTTCCTGGTTAGAAAGATGGATACTATGTAGGTAGAATTTTTTTTTAACATCTTTATTAGAGTATAATTGCTTTACAATGGTGTGTTAGTTTCTGCTTTATAACAAAGTGAATCAGTTATACATATACATATGTCCCCATATCTCTTCCCTCTTGCATCTCCCTCCCTCCCACCCTCCCTATCCCACGCCTCTAGGTGGTCACAAAGCACCGAGCTGATCTCCCTGTGCTATGCGGCTGCTTCCCACTAGCTATCTGTTTTACATTTGGTAGTGTATATATGTCCATACCACTCTCTCACTTTGTCTCAGCTTACCCTTCCCCCTCCCCATATCCTCAAGTCCGTTCTCTAGTAGGTCTGCATCTTTATTCCCGTCTTGCCTCTAGGTTCTTCTGACCATTTTCTTTCTTTATTTATTTTTTTAGATTCCATATATATGTGTTAGCATACGGTATTTGTTTTTCTCTTTCTGACTTACTTCACTCTGTATGACAGTCTCTAGGTCCATCCACCTCACTACAAATAACTCAGTTTCGTTCCTTTTTATGGCTGAGAAATATTCCATTGTATATATGTGCTACATCTTCTTTATCCGCTCATCTTTGATGGACACTTAGGTTGCTTCCATGTCCTGGCTATTGTAAATAGAGCTGCAATGAACATTTTGGTACATGACTCTTTTTGAATTTTGGTTTTCTCAGGGTATATGCCCAGTCGTGGGATTGCTGGGTTGTATGGTAGTTCTATTTTTAGTTTTTTAAGGAACCTCCATACTGTTCTCCATAGTGGCTGTATCAATTTACATTCCCACCGACAGTGCAAGAGGGTTCTCTTTTCTCCACACCCTCTCCAGCATTTATTGTTTGTAGATTTTTTGATCATGGCCATGCTGACCAGTGTGAGATGATATCTCATTGTAATTTTGATTTTCATTTCTCTAATGATTAATGATGTTGAGCATTCTTTCATGTGTTTGTTGGCAATTGTATATCTTCTTTGGAGAAATGTCTATTTAGGTCTTCTGCCCATTTTTGGATTGGGTTGTTTGTTTTTTTGATATTGAGCTGCATGAGTTGCTTGTATGTTTTGGAGATTAATCCTTTGTCAGTTGCTTCATTTGTAAATATTTTCTCCCATTCTGAGGGTTGTCTTTTCGTCTTGTTTATGGTTTCCTTTGCTGTGCAAAAGCTTTTAAGTTTCATTAGGTCCCACTTGTTTATTTTTGTTTTTATCTCCATTTCTTTAGGAGGTGGGTCAGAAAGGATCTTGCTGTGATTTATGTCATAGAGTGTTCTGCCTATGTTTTCCTCTAAGAGTTTGATGGTGTCTGGCCTTACATTGAGGTCTTTAATCCATTTTGAGTTTATTTTTGTATATGGTGTTAGGGAGTGTTCTAATTTCATTCTTTTACATGTAGCTGTCCAGTTTTCCCAGCACCACTTATTGAAGAGGCTGTCTTTTCTCCACTGTATATTCTTGCCTCCTTTATCAAAGATAAGGTGACCATATGTGCGTGGGTTTATCTCTGGGCTTTCTATCCTGTTCCATTGATCTATATTTCTGTTTCTGTGCCAGTACCATACTGTCTTGATTACTGTAGCTTTGTAGTATAGTCTGAAGTCAGGGAGCCTGATTCCTCCAGCTCCATTTTTCTTTCTCAAGATTACTTTGGCTATTCGGGGTCTTTTGTGTTTCCATACAAATTGTGAAACTTTTTGTTCTAGTTCTGTGAAAAATGCCATTGGTAGTTTGATAGGGATTGCATTGAATCTGTAGATTGCTTTGGGTAGTAGAGTCATTTTCACAATGTTGATTCTTCCAATCCAAGAACATGGTATATCTCTCCATCTATTTGTATCATCTTTAATTTCTTTCATCAGTGTCTTATAATTTTCTGCATACAAGTCTTTTGTCTCCTTAGGTAGGTTTATTCCTAGATATTTTATTCTTTTTGTTGCAATGGTAAATGGGAGCGTTTTCTTAATTTCACTTTCAGATTTTTCATCTTTAGTGTATAAGAATGCAAGTGATTTCTGTGCATTAATTTTGTATCCTGCTACTTTACCACATTCATTGATTAGGTCTAGTAGTTTTCTGGTAGCATCTTTAGGATTCTCTATGTATGGTATCATGTCATCTGCAAACAGTGACAGCTTTACTTCTTCTTTTCCAATTTGGATTCCTTTTATTTCTTTTTCTTCTCTGATTGCTGCGGCTAAAACTTCCAAAGCTATGTTGAATAATAGTGGTGAGAGTGGGCAACCTTGTCTTGTTCCTGATCTTAGTGGAAATGGTTTCAGTTTTTCACCATTGAGGATGATGTTGGCTGTGGGTTTGCCATATATGGCCTTTATTATGTTGAGGAAAGGTCCATCTATGCCTACTTTCTGGAGGGTTTTTATCATAACTGGGTATTGAATTTTGTCAAAAGCTTTCTCTGCATCTATTGAGTTGATCATATGGTTTTTCTCCTTCAATTTGTTAATATGGTGTATCACGTTGATTGATTTGCGTATATTGAAGAATCCTTGCATTCCTGGGATAAACCCCATTTGATCATAATGTATGATCCTTTTAATGTGCTGTTGGATTCTGTTTGCTAGTATTTTGTTGAGGATTTTTGCATCTATGTTCATCAGTGATATTGGCCTGTAGTTTTCTTTCTTTGTGACATCTTTGTCTGATTTTGGTATCAGAGTGATGGTGGCCTCGTAGAATGAGTTTGGGAGTGTTCCTCCCTCTGCTATATTTTGGAAGAGTTTTAGAAGGATAGGTGTTAACTCTTCTCTAAATGTTTGATAGAATTCGCCTGTGAAGCCATCTGGTCCTGGGCTTTTGTGTGTTGGAAGATTTTTAATCACAGTTTCAATTTCACTGCTTGTGATTGGTCTGTTCGTATTTTCTATTTCTTGCTGGTTCAGTCTCGGAAGGTTGTGCATTTCTAAGAATTTGTCCATTTCTTCCAGGTTGTCCATTTTATTGGCATAGAGTTGCTTGTAGTAATCTCTCATGATCCTTTGTATTTCTGCAGTGTCAGTTGTTACTTCTCCTTTTTCATTTCTAATTCTATTGATTTGAATCTTCTCCCTTTTTTTCTTGATGAGTCTCGCTAATGGTTTATCAATTTTGTTTATCTTCTCAAAGAACCAGCTTTTAGTTTTATTGATCTTTGCTATCATTTTCTTCATTTCTTTTTCATTTATTTCTGATCTGATCTTTATGATTTCTTTCCTTCTGCTAACTTTGGGATTTTTTTATTCTTCTTTCTCTAATTGCTTTAGGTGTAAGGTTAGGTTGTTTATTTGAGATGTTTCTTGTTTCTTAAGGTAGGCTTGTATAGCTAAAAACTTCCCTCTTAGAACTGCTTTTGCTGCATCCCATAGGTTTTGGGTCGTTGTGTTTTCATTGTCATTTGTTTCTAGGTATTTTTTGATTTCCTCTTTGATTTCTTCACTGATATCTTGGTTATTAAGTAGTGTGTTGTTTAGCCTCCATGTGTTTGTATTTCTTACAGATTTTTTCCTGTAATTGATATCTAGTCTCATAGCGTTGTGGTCAGAAAAGATACTTGATGTGATTTCAATTTTCTTAAATTTACCAAGGCTTGATTTGTGACCCAAGATATGATCTATCCTGGAGAATGTTCCATGAGCACTTGAGAAGAATGTGTATTCTGTTGTTTTTGGATGGAATGTCCTGTAAATATCAATTAAGTCCATCTTGTTTAATGTATCATTTAAAGCTTGTGTTTCCTTATTTATTTTCATTTTGGATGATCTGTCCATTGGTGAAAGTGGGGTGTTAAAGTCCCCTACTATTATTGTGTTACTGTCGATTTCCCCTTTTATGGCTGTTAGTATTTGCCTTATGTATTGAGGTGCTCCTATGTTGGGTACCTAAATATTTACAATTGTTATATCTTCTTCTTGGATTGATCCCTTGATCATGATGTAGTGTCCTTCTTTGTGTCTTGTAATAGTCTTTGTTTTAAAGTCTATTTTGTCTGATATGAGAATTGCTACTCCAGCTTTCTTTTGATTTCCATTTGCATGGAATATCTTTTTCCATCCCCTCACTTTCAGTCTGTATGTGTCCCTAGGTCTGAAGTGGGTCTCTTGTAGACAGCATATATATGGGTCTTGTTTTTGTATCCATTCAGCCAGTCTATGTCTTTTGGTTGGAGCATTTAATCCATTTACATTTAAGGTAATTATCGATATGTATGTTCCTATTACCATTTTCTTAATTGTTTTGGGTTTATTATTGTAGGTCTTTTCCTTCTCTTGTGTTTCCTGCCTAGAGAAGTTCCTTTAGCATTTGTTGTAAAGCTGGTTTGGTGGTGCTGAATTCTCTTAGCTTTTGCTTGTCTGTAAAACCTTTTAATTTCTCCGTCAAATCTGAATGAGATCCTTGCTGGGTAGAGTAATCTTGGTTGTCGGTTTTTCCCTTTCATCACTTTAAATATGTCCTGTCATTCCCTTCTGGCTTTCAGAGTTTGTGCTGAAAGATCAGCTGTTAACCTTATGGGGATTCCCTTGTATGTTATTTGTTGCTTTTCCCTTGCTGCTTTTAATATTTGTTCTTTGTATTTAAGTTTTGATAGTTTGATTAATATGTGTCTTGGCGTGTTTCTCCTTGGATTTATCCTGCGTGGGACTCTCTGTGCTTCCTGAACTTGATTAACTATTTCCTTTCCCATATTAGGGAAGTTTTCAACTATAATCTCTTCAAATATTTTCTCAGTCCCTTTCTTTTTCTCTTCTTCTTCTGGGACCCCTATAATTCGAATGTTGGTGCGTTTAATGTTGTCCCAGAGGTCTCTGAGACTGTCCTCTATTCTTTTCATTCTTTTTTCTTTATTCTGCTCTGCAGTAGTTATTTCCACTATTTTATCTTCCAGGTCACTTATCCGTTCTTCTGCCTCAGTTATTCTGCTATTGATCGCTTCTAGAGAAATTTAAATTTCATTTATTGTGTTGTTCATCTCTGTTTGTTTGCTCTTTAGTTCTTCTAGGTCCTTGTTAAACGTTCCTTGTATTTTCTCCATTCTATTTCCAAGATTTTGGATCATCTTTACTATCATTATTCTGAATTCTTTTTCAGGTAGACTGCCTATTTCCTCTTCATTTGTTAGGTCTGGTGGGTTTTTGCCTTGCTCCTTCATCTGCTGTGTGTTTCTCTGTCTTCTCATTTTGCTTAACTTACTATGTTTGGGGTCTCCTTTTCGCAGGCTGCAGGTTCGTAGTTTCCATTGTTTTTGTTGTCTGTCCCCAGTGGCTAAGGTTGGTTTAGTGGGTTGTGTAGGCTTCCTGGTGGAGGGGACTAGTGCCTGTGTTCTGGTGGATGAGGCTGGATCTTGTCTTTCTGGTGGGCAAGTCCACATCTGGTGGTGTGTTTTGGGGTGTCTGTGGCCTTATTATGATTTTAGGCAGCCTCTCTGCTAATGGGTGGGGTTGTGTTCCTGTCTTGCTAGTTGTTTGGCATAGGGTGTCCTGCACTGTAGCCTGCTGGTCGTTGAGTGAAGCTGGGTCTTGGCGTTGAGATGGAGATCTCTGGGAGATTTTCGCCGTTTGATATTACGTGGAGCTGGGAGGTCTCTTGTGGACCAGTGTCCTGAACTTGGCTCTCCCACCTCAGTGGCACAACCCTGACGCCTGGCTGGAGCACCAAGAGCCTGTCCCCCACACGGCTCAGAATAAAAGGGAGAAAAAAAAGAAAGAAAGAAAGAAGAAGATAAAATAAAATAAAGTAAAATAAAATAAAGTTATTAAAATAAAAAATAATTATTAAGAAAAAAAAATTTTTTTAAGTAATAAAAAAAAAAAAACAGACAGACAGAACCCTAGGACAAATGGTAAAAGCAAAGCTATACAGACAAAATCACACACAGAAGCATACACATACACACTCACAAAAAGAGAAAAAGGGGAAAAAATATATATATCGTTGCTCCCAAAGTCCACCTCCTCAATTTGGGATGATTCGCTGTCTATTCAGGTATTCCACAGATGCAGGGTACATCAAGTTGATTGTGGAGATTTAATCCTCCGCTCCTGCTGGGAGAGATTTCCCTTTCTCTTCTTTGTTTGCACAGCTCCCGGGGTTCAGCTTTGGATTTGGACCCACCTCTGCGTATAGGTCACCTGAGGGCGTCTGTTCTCCGCTCAGACAGGACGGGGTTAAAGGAGCAGCTGATTCGGGGGCTCTGGCTCGCTCCAGCCGTGGAGAGGGAGGGGTACGGATGTGGGGCGAGCCTGCGGCGGCAGAGGCCAGCGTGACGCTGCAGCAGCCTGAGGCGCGCCATGTGTTCTCCTGGGGAAGTTGTCTCTGAATCACGGGACCCTGGCAGTGGCGGGCTGCACAGGCTCCCGGGAGGGGCGGTGTGGATAGTGACCTGTTCTTGCACACAGGCTTCTTGGTGGCTGCAGCAGCAGCCTTAGCGTCCCATGCCCGTCTCTGGGGTCCGCGCTGATAGCCGCGGCTCGCGCCTGTCTCTGGAGCTCCTTTAAGCGGCGCTCTTAATCCCCTCTCCTCGCGCACCAGGAAACAAAGAGGCAAGAAAAAGTCTCGTCTCTTCGGCAGCTCCAGACTTTTTCCCGGACTCCCTCCCGGCTAGCTGTGGCGCACTAGCCCCCTTCAGGCTGTGTTCACGCCGCCAACCCCAGTCCTCTCCCTGGGATCCGACCGAAGCCCGAGCCTCAGCTCCCAGCCCCCGCCCGCCCCGGCAGGTGAGCAAACAAGCCTCTCGGGCTGGTGAGTGCTGGTCGGCACCAATCCTCCATGTGGGAATCTCTCCGCTTTGCCCTCCGCACCCCTGTGGCTGCGCTCTCCTCCGTGGCTCCGAAGCTCCCCCCCTCCGCCACTCGCAGTCTCTGCCCGCGAAGGGCCTTCCTAGTGTGTGGAAACCTTTCCTCCTTCACAGCTCCCTCCCACTGGTGCAGGTCCTGTCCGTATTCTTAGTCTGTTTTTTCTTTTTTCTTTTACCTTACCCAGGTACGTGGGGAGTTTCTTGCCTTTTGGGAGGTCTGAGGTCTTCTGCCAGCGTTCAGTAGGTGTTCTGTAGGAGTTGTTCCACATGTAGATGTATTTCTGATGTATTTGTGGGGAGGAAGGTGATCTCCGCATCTTACTCTTCCGCCATCTTGAAGCTCCACCTGCAGGTAGAATTTAAAAGTATTCTTCAGAGTACTCTCAAAGCTAAGAAAGGAATTTTAATAAATAAAAAGAATTTAAAAATATTTATGGATAGCCTCCCCCAAAATGAGAATGAATAAATACATTGCAATGCAGTCATATAATGAAATATTATGAAGCAGTGAAAAACGAACACACTGGAGCTGCAGTTATCAATATAGATGAATTTCATAAACGTAATATTAAGTATTTAAAAGGTCACAGAATACACATGATATGAAATCATTTTTATAGAAATTAAAAACAAGAACAATATTATATTACTTATATATAATATATACAAATGCAGAAAAATGATAAACGTGAAATTCCGAATAGTGTTTCTATCAAAGTAGGGGTATTTGAGAGGCTTTAATATACAGGTATTTTTTTTCTTAAGCTAAGAGTAGCTATATGGCTACTTATATCATCATTATACTTACAGGTCTTAAATATTTCATAATAAATAAAATTTAAAAAAACACTGCTCTGAGTTGTGGAGGTTCTGGTCTCTTACCCTTTTATTGCACTCGTACTATTTATTGAGAGTTATTAATGATTGAAGCATGGCTCAGTAACTGCTTTCTGGTTATGTTAAAAACAATGAGTATGGGGACTTCCCTGGCCACCCAGTGGTTAGGACTTCGCCTTCCAATGCAGAGCTAAGATCCCAAATGCCTCGTGGTCAAAAAACCAAAACGTAAAACAGAAGCAGTATTGTAACAAATTCAATAAAGACTTTAAAAGTGGTCCACATTAAAAAAAAAAATCTTTAAGAAAATAATGAGTATCAAAATAATTTACATATCTATTTCTTCTTTTCTCCTGAATCCACGAAGTAATAGAGGCAAAGAACTTTAACAGTGTATGGCCCTAATCCTATTGTGGTTCAGTTGGACATTAATATTTTTTCAGTGGAGAGAAGCAAATTGACTAGTAGATAATATTTGAAAGACCTGGAACTACTTCATCTCCATGGCCATACCAGAAAAAACCTTAAGATTCTTACTAAGTTTTTCATTCCAATCACCTCAGCAATCGTGGCTGTAGAAAAAAACATCTGAGAGCTTATTGTTCAGAACCTGAACTAGCTAGGTCCTGGGAACCTAATTATATTTCTATTATATATTAACAACAAACAATTAGAAAATGAAAATTTTAAAATACAATTTTAATGGCATAAAAAGCACTAAATATCTCAAAATAAATCTAACCAAAAATGAACAAAACCTGTACACTGAAACTATAAAACGTTGTTAAAAGAAATTAAAGAAGACCTAAATAAATGAAAAAATATACTTATTCATGAATTAGAAGACTTAATATTGTTAAGAAAGTAGTGCTACCTCGACTGACCTCTAGATGCAGTGTAATTCTAGCAAAAATTTGTGCAGGGTTCTGTATATGTGTCTGTGTGTATATAAAATAATTTGATTCTAAAATTTATGTAGAAATGCAAAAGACCCAGAAAAGCCAAGGAAATCTTGAAGAACAACAAAGCTGTGGGATTTATATTACTAAATATCAACATTTATAATTAAGTTACAGAAATTAGGACAGTAGGACATTGACATAAGGATAGACAAATAAGCCAATGAAATAGAGTCCAGTTGAAAGTCCTGTATTGAAAACAGGAGGTGTTTTCAGTAATGATGCCAAAATGGAAAATATGTATTTTTGAGTTCTACCTCACCCCACACATGCAAATAAATTCTACATGTATTGTAGATATAAATGTGAGTGATAAAACAGTAAGTAATTTTAGAAGATAACAGGAGAATATTGTCATGATTTGCTAATATTCTGTTGAAGATTTACATCTATATTCATAAGGAATAGTAGTCTGAAATTTTCTTTTCATGTGGTGTCCTTATCTGGCTTTGGTATCATATCTATGCTGGCCTCATAGAATGAGTTAGAAACTGTTATGTCCTCTTCAATTTGGGGGGAGGAGTGTTGTAAGGATAGGTTTTAATTCTTTAAATGTTTGATTAAATTCACTGGTGAAGCCATCTGGTCCAGGACTTTTCTTTCTTGTGAGGGTTTTGATTACTAATTTAATCTCTTTACTTGTTATGGGTCTGTTAAGATTTTCTATTTCTTTTTGAGTCAGTTTAGATACTTTTTATGTATTTTTTGTCCATTTATTCTAGGTTATCCTTTTTATCTCTGTGAGATTGGTGGTAATATTCCCACTTTCATTTCTTATATTAGTTTTTTTGTGTCTTCACTCTTTTTCTCTTTGCCAGTCTAGCAATTTGTCAATTATGTTGATCTTTTCAAATAACCAACTTTTGGTTTCATTGATTTTCTCTGCTGTTTTTATAGTCTCTATTTTGTTTATCTCCACTCTAATCTTTATTATTTCCTTCCTTCTGTTAGTTTTAGGTTTATTTTACTCTTCTTTTTCTAGTCCTTGAGGTGTAAACTTAGATTATTGATTTGAGATTTTTCTTCTTTTTTTTTTTTTTTAAATGGTAACTATAGAGGGAAGACTGAGAATGAAAGTGAAGGATCTTTTTTTTTTTTTTTTTTATTCACTTATTTATTTATTTTTGGCTGTGTTGGGTCTTCGTTTCTGTGCGAGGGCCTTCCCCATCTGCGGCAAGCGGGGGCCACTCCTCATCGTGGTACGCGGGACCCTCACTATCGCGGCCTCTCCCGTTGCGGAGCACAGGCTCCAGACGCGCAGGCTCAGTAGTCGTGGCTCATGGACCCAGTTGCTCCGCGGCATGTGGGATCCTCCCAGACCAGGGCTTGAACCCGTGTCTCCTGCATTGGCAGGCAGACTCTCAACCACTGCGCCACCAGGGAAGCCCCAGAGATTTTCCTTCTTTTTTAATGTAGTCACTTAACAGCTATAAATTTCCCTCTGAGCATTGCTTTCACTGCATCCCATAAGTTTTGGTATACTGTGTTTCCATTTTCATTCATCTCTAAGTATGTTCTAATTTCCCTTGTGATTTCTTCTTTAACCCATTGGTTGATTACAAGTGTGTTTTTTAATCCCACAGATTTCTCCTATATCTTCAAAGAAGACACTTTGTATGATATTTATATTTTTAAATCTATTAGGATTTGTTTTGTGGCCTAACATATAGTCTATCCTGGAGGATGTCCCATGTGCACTTGAGCAGAATGTGTATTCTACTGTTGTTGGGTGGAATATTCAGTATAGATCTGTTAGAGCTGGATTTTTGTTTATGGCATGAAGTATGGGTCCAACTTCATTTTTTTGCATATGGATACCCATTTTTTACAGCACCATTTGCTGAAGAGATAATTTTTTCCCCATTGAATGATCTTGGCACCCTTGGCAAAAGTCAATTGGTCATATATTTATGGGTATATTTCTGCTACAGGCTCATCTTGAATATTTCTTGCCCCAGTCCTAGAATCAGCCATTTTTTCAATGAGTTCTGATTTTTTTAAATTGGAGAATGATATTAGAAACCAAGGTCTGGGGACTTCCCTGGTGGCACAGTGGTTAAGAATCCGCCTGCCAATGAAGGGGGCACGGGTTCGATCCCTGGTCCGGGAAGATCCCACATGCCGCGGAGCAACTAAGCCCGAGCGCCACAACTACTGAGCCTGCACTTTAGAGCCCATGCTCCGCAACAAGAGAAGCCACCGCAATGAGAAGCCTGCGCACCGCAACGAAGAGCAGCCCCTGCTCGCCGCAAATAGGGAAAGCCTGCACGCAGCAACGAAGACCCAATGCAGCCAAAAATAAATAAATAAGTAAATTTAAAATTTCAATCCTATTTAAAAAAAAAAAAAAAAGAAAGAAGCCAGGATCTGAGCACTAGGTTTCCAAGCTCTTGTAATTTTTAAAAATAATATAACTATATTTTTAATTTCCTCTAATTTCTCTGCTCTGAGGATATTAATTACAGCTCTTTTAGAACTCCTTAATTAATAGAACTTCTATTAATGGTGCTTCCTTGGATAGTATTAATCATTGCATTTGTTTAGTCATGGAGATAGTTTTCGTTAAATATTTGGTGATCCTTATGTGTGTGCTTACATTTGCATTTGGGAATCCCTGTTTGCTTTTCTCTGGATGACGTTTCTGTTTTCTGTAGCCTGCTGCCAGTGATTGTGGAGGAGGGGTAAGATATGCAGATTGTGGAGGAGGGGTAAGATATGCAGACAGTGAAGTCTGTCAGCAATTCATTTTCTCTCTGTGTGGAGGCATTATCCTGCCTCTCTTGCCCGAATCCCCTTGTCCCAGTTCAAGGGTGAATGCCTCTGGTGCCTGATGATTAGCTCAAATGGGGATGAAGATACACAAAAAGGTCAGTCATTCCCCTGCTATCCATATCTACATCCTTTAAACTTAGGGTGCCTCAGAGCTGCTCCCAAATTTCACAGTCATCTTCTGGATCTTTTTAGTCTTATAGTTTCTTTAATCAATCTAATCCCATCTACCTTACATTTTTCGGAGACCCTCAAAGTTTCTGAAGGCCCTCTTCATGACTGATTGTTAGCATTCTTTTTTTTTTTGGCTGTGCCGCCTTAGTAGTGGCATCCAGGATCTTCATTGCGACATGAGGACTCTTAGTTGTGGCATGCATGTGGGATCTAGTTGCCCAACCAGGAATCAAACCCAGGCCCCTTGCATTGGGAGCACGGAGACTTACCCACTGGACCACCAGAGAAGTCCTTTTTTTAAAATTAATTTTTATTGGAGTATAGTTGCCTTACAATGTTATGTTAGTTTCTACTGGTTGTTAGCATTTTTATGTTCATATTAAAACACACAAACACACACACACCCTTTTCAATCGTTTCTAGAGATTTTGGTAGGGAGGGCATGTAGGTCCTGACCTCAGTCCACTATCTTGGTCTAAAATCTCCAACATGGAAGAAGTTGGAAATATGAGAGTGGGAAGAAATATATTTATTGGGTTGGCCAAAAGGTTCATTTGGGTTTTTCTGTAACACCTTATGGAAAACCCCGAACGAACTTTTTGGCCAACCCAATACACGTACATGTCTGGTAGACTCTCTTCACTGCCTACTCAGCAGACATTTTCCCACCTTTTGTCTGCCAGTGGAGCTTCAATTTTGTAGCAGGTGGAAATCACTTGATATCAGAGAATTTGGTCTAAACCCTGACCAAATTTGGTCTGAACCCTGACCAAGGAATAAATTATGATTGATCAAAACTATTCTCAATAACCCTTTTACCTTTACCAGCTATTGGCCTAGGGTGGGCATGTAACCTAATTAGGGCCAATGAAATGTAAAGGAAAGTCTTAGAGTGAGGAGTCTGGGATCTTCTCTTCTTGAATAATAAAACAGAACCTCAAGAAGAGAAAGCTCCTTCATTCTCAATCCTTTTCTCCTGTAAAGAAGTGATGCCTGGAGCTGCAATAGCTATCTTATGATCCTGAGATACAAGCACAAAAAATGAATAAAGAACAATAGAAACATGCTAGGTACTTAATAAAAACACTGAGCTGTTGAATGGCTTCTGATTAAGAAAACAGTAAATGCCCTTATGGTTAAAGTCACTGCTGTCTGATTTTCTGTTACTTTTAGCTGTGTTCGAATATACCATGTAAATGGATGTAAAATAATTTTCTAATAATATTCTAAAGTAACATAGATTAAAATCTACTTCTAATATTTCTTACATTTCAATTTTTGTCCCCTCAGAATTAAACCTGGAGGAGCAGCCAAAAATCTCAACTTGTTCAATAAAGGACTCTAGAATCTCAAAGAATACTGTATTCAGAAAACCTGCAAAAGTGATTTTCAATTTAGATCAAACTACACAGAGTTCAAAGCTAGAACAGTCATGGAAGAAAAATCTTTTTGAAAGACTGCAGGCAAGAGCCCAGGCAATGCAGCAGAAAATCATAGATAAGGAAAATCTGAAGAAGGAACTAGAAAAAAAGGCTGAAGAAAAACTCCCCAGGGATAATTTGGCCAAAGAGTGGTTTAATACTGAAAACATGACACTGAACACTCGTGCATATTTGCTCGACAAACTTCTACCCACCTTAGTTCCTGGAATGGAAAAAATGTTAATGCAAGTGGAAAAGAAGAAGCTTTTGGCAGAAGTTGATATTCCAACCAAGTTTGATCCAATTAACCATTTGGGGGAATACTTAATGAGAAACAACCCTAATTATATCAAAGACTCAGGAATGTCTGGTTATCAGAGGGTGATGAGAAATATCACAGAAGACCTGAAGATATACGTTCCGAACACTACTTACAACAGGTACAGTTTATTGTATTTTTAGTTGATGATCTAGCTCCTTCTGTTGAAAAGCAAGTAGAACAATAACATAATCATACAAATAGGACTTAAAGTAATTTTATAGTTCTTCAAAAAGTATTTATTGAGCTACTACTATGTGCTTCACTATTTATGAGGCACTGTGAAGACTAACAAGGTATATTAAGTAAGTTCCTTGTACTCATGAATTTAGTTATCTCACTAGGATCCCAAATGTATATTTATTTGTTTATTATTTGTCTTCTTGCATTGGAAAGTAAGCTATATGAGAGGAAGGACTTTTTAAAATTTAACTTTTCAGATAGGTAATATGTTCACCTGGTTCAAAAGCTGAAACGTATAAAGTGTTATACGGTGAAAACTTTCTCTCCCATTCTTATCCTCCATCCACGCAGTGCTCCACCTCTGCTATAAATAGCTACTGTTCTTAGTTTTCAATGGATCTTTCCGGAGTTTCTTAGTACATACATAAGCAAATGCAAATATACATTCTTTTTTTTTTTTTTTTTTTTAATTTATTTATTTTTATTTATTTATTTATTTATGGCTGTGTTGGGTCTTCGTTTCTGTGCGAGGGCTTTCTCTAGTTGCGGCAAGTGGGGGCCACTCTTCATCGCAGTGCGCGGGCCTCTCATTATCGCGGCCTTTCTTGTTGCGGAGCACAAGCTCCAGACGTGCAGGCTCAGTAGTTGTGGCTCACGGGCCTAGTTGCTCCGCGGCATGTGGGATCCTCCCAGACCAGGGCTCGAACCCGTGTCCCCTGCATTGGCAGGCAGACTCTCAACCACTGCGCCACCAGGGAAGCCCCTGCAAATATACATTCTTAATTTTCTTCCTTTTATCCAAAGGATGTGAATAAGTTACAAATATTTTCCTCTGTTTTTCACCTGTCATTTATCTTGTGTCATGTAGAGGATTTTTTATTTCTATGTGGTCAGATTTATTTACTTTTATTTTATGGCTTCTGGGCTTTGAGTCATTGTTACATTTCATTTCAAGATGTTAAAAGAATTATCCCATGTTTTCTTCTGGAATTATTTTAATTTTAATTTAAAATATTGATCCATTTAGAATTTATCCTAGTGTAAGATTTAAAATATGTATCCAACTTATTCCTTTTCCAAATGGCTACATAGTTAGCCCAATAACAGTTACTGAATAGTCTATATTTGTTCTTCTTTTCTAATCATTACTGTCCATTCTTGTGTGTTTACTTTTCAATATGAGCTTTAGGATTGATTCATCTACCTGAAAAAAAAGTGGGGGGGGGAGAGAGAACACCAAAAGAAACGTTATAGGAATTTTTATTGAAATAAGATTAAATTTATTCATTATCTTAGGGAAAATCAACATCTTTAATAATGACAAGTGTTTCTATATGAGAATGCTTATCTTTCCATTTGCTCATCTTATTCTGTATCAGTCAATGTTGTCTTAAAGTTGTTAGGAATATCATGAAAGAGTTAAAGTATTTAAAGATGCTTTCTTTGCCGAGATTATCAGAATTAGGGTTTTATCTTCCTCTGGCAAAAATCCAAGATCCATATGTCAACACAAGACAGTTTCAGGCATTTGTAGAATATTCAGAAATCCTAGGGATGCTTTACAGCAGCACAATGTCTATTAACTTAAAGCTTGGATACCCAGCAATCTTAGCAAAAACAGTCCTACTTTTAAATTCTCTGAACTATATCATTGTTTGTGTCGTTCTCAATCCATTAGAGAGCTTTGGAGAAGTCCGTTCATTTTAGGAATGAGAGTTTTCCTTACTTATGCTCAAGAAAAAGGACACATAATATTTTTGTTTGGTTTGTCAAGACTTTATCTTCTGGTGATAATGTTAAAGTGTCTGTTTGACTCAACCTGATCTGAAAATTTTTCATCTGCCTACTTCCCTGGACAAAAAGGGATTCATCTCTGTTTGGTGTCTAAGTACAATAGATAGAGAAGACACTCCTTACTGATTTGGAACAATTTATATAGTGGTAGCCACTTACCTAAAAAATAAAATATCACCGCTATTTGTAAGTTTTACATATGCGGTATACTTTTATTGCTTTCCCTCAGGGAAAGCAGGTATAGAATTGAAGTGGACTATAATTCTTACATGTAAATTTGCAAAACTGATAAGGAGGGTAGGTTTGTGTCATTTTGTTTTTCTTCATATTTTCTTTTCTTTTAGCATCTTTTCCCTCTGATTCTTGATCCCTCCAATTCTTAAGAATGCATATTCTATGTCACTACTGCCTTATTGTGAATTGATAATGAAAAATATTTGCTCTTAAAATAAGATTACAAACTTTTGATAGCTTGATTATGGTGATGGTTACACATATTTATACATGTGTTGAAATTTATACAACTATGCACCAAAAAAGGTTAATTTTACTGTATATATTTTTTTTTAATTAAACATTAAAAAGGAAGTATAGAGAAAGATTATTAATGTTAGAATTTCACACTATTGCAGAGAAGTACACTATTGCACACTATTTTCTATCATATTGCACACTATTGCACACTATATTGCATGCCATTTTCTATCATATCTATATTTCCAACACTGAGCAAAGTATTTGGCATGAGTTGGGCCTCAATAAATATTTGTTAGATGAATGAATTAATAACTTAAATTTATTGAGGAGTCTTCACAGTCAATCAGTATTTATGGCATAATTACTCAGTGCTTAATGTTGAGCCATACCTTATACGAAAAAAATAATACAAAATTTGGTTCTTGTCATGAGGAGCTTATACACTCTAGTTGAGGAAATATGACTAAAACATAGCTAAATTTATCAAAATAGTTGTCCACATAGCACTTTCCCTACTTCCTACACTTTTATCAACCTGTTCGATCTGGTCTTTGTTCCAGGCTCTCTTCAATAAATGTCACTTACCAATATGACAACATTCTCTCTGCTTCTAGGCCCAGTGGAAAGTTTGCAGTCCTCATCTTACTTGACCTCTTAGCAGTGTTCAATTATGTTGGCCATTTCCTCCCTGAAATACTGTTTCCCTTCCTTCCATGATATCATTTTTTACTAGTTTTCCCTCTACCTCTGTTTAATCCTTCTCAGTATCCTTTGCTGGTTCATTCTTTGCTACCTGATCTTCAAATATTAAGGTTCCTTAAGGCATAGTTCTCCTATCACTCCATAATCCATCCCTAGTGCCCTCATTACAACACATGTAACTATCTATTCAGTATCTGCACTTGGATGTTTCCCGAGCATCTCAGTTTCAACAAGTCATTGTCTTAATTGATCATCCATCCAGATTTTTAAGCCAAAACCAGAGGGATCAACCTTGACACTTTCTGCTTCCTCATTGATCACTTCCAGTCAATCATTAAGTCCTGCTGATTTTACCTCCTTCTTTCAAATCTATTCATTTCTGACCCTCCCCACTGCTGTCACCCTAGTCTAAGCTACCATCATCTGTCACCTGCAATATTGCAATAGTCTCCTAATTGTTATGTTTACATCCATTTTGCCCTCTTCCACTCTATCGTTTACCTGTATCTGAAGATTTTTTTAAAGTTTAACGTTTTCACATTTTTCTCCAGTGTGAAACCTTTCAATGGTATCCTTTTATTCTTAGGATAAAAACCAAAATCCTTAACTAGGCCTATACAAACTTTCTTGTATGACCTGGTCTCTGACTTTCTTTCTAGCCCAGGCTCCCACCTCTCTCATTCTCACACTCTATACCCAAGGCATATAGGATTTCTTTCAGTTCTTCAAACATACTATGCTTCTTTCCACTTCAGGATCTTTTCACATGTCGTTACTTCTTCCCCTTCCTCTTTATCTTATCCTACCAGTCCTTCAGAGTTCAGCTCAAATACCACTTCGTCATGAATTTGGGTTGGGATTTTCCCTTATAGGCTCTCTCATTGCATCCTGTGTTTCTTCTTCATTGCACTTATCACAATTGTAATGGTTGTTTCTCCTGCTGTAATGTGAGCAGGAACTACATCTGTCATATTCACCATTGAATCCCCAGCATCTAACACTGTGTCGTGTAAGTAATGCTCAATAAATATTTGTTAAATAAATTAACTGACATATTCTAATCTGGCGTAGAATGATGAAAGTTTTCTTGTTTTTTTTTTAGATACATAAGATTATTTTGAGATATGTCTTAATTTGGAGTAATTGAGTATTTAATTTTGAAATCTCTATGATTAATCATCTGTACTTAAGTAAGAGGCTATAATAAATGTTCTTCATCATTTTATAAAATTCCAAATAGGCCTAATTATTTAGCTGTTCAAATATCATGGATTAACCAGTAACTTAGATTTTTCTTAAGTCATTGAACCTTATGTCAGGAACTTCATTTCATAATAAGCTGTATATTGAATAAACAGAAGAAAATGGGTTAAGTACAATAATTAAGTAGACACATATCATATATGTATTTTTATAGGAATACTCATCACAGGAATAATATGGACATGCTCCAAGAATGGCAAGAAGTCCAATTTAGCTTTGTGAAACTAAGACCATCAGAGCTTAAAAACAAACAAACAAACAAAAGCTGAGTTTATTAACTTGCCAGGCAAAGGAATCTACACCAGTGAAGAATTCACTGGCTAGTTTGCTGAGGGGGAAAATTCTGGAGTTTTTAAGTGTTAGGAAGGGAGCTTTATAGTGGTTATACTTATAACAACTGAAGACGATCACACTGTATATAGGACAGAGTGAGTCCGTAGGTTTGTACATGATTGATTAAAACAAGTTCTATTGTTTAGCAGTCGAGAAAAAGTCTTCCCTTAGGTCTAGTAATGGTCTGGTGTACTGGGGTCACTCAAAGTTCATGGTCCATTACCCACTTAAGCTGGTTAGAACCAGTTTTTATGAAATACAACATTCAGTTTTGCTATAATCTAGGCAAATACTCTGAGTGGAAGATTTTCCTAACGCAGCTTGGATGGATGGATAGGATTTGGATTGTCACAATTAGGGTAAGGAAGCATTTTTACTTCTATTCTTTAATCAGTTAGATTTACACTGTACTTTTCTTTAAAAGAGCTCAAAACACTTGTTAAGATGGCAAAACTGTTTTGTTAGTTAGCTTTTGCTGCATAACAAAATACCTCAAAACTCAGTGGCTTAAATAAACAATCATTTATTTGCTCATGATTTTGGACTGAGCTCATGGCTCATCTCTGATCAACATGGTATCAGTCGGACTCACTCATACATTGCGGTAAAATGGCAATGATAGTCATAGTCATTTGTCTGTTAGTTGGCTGACTGTTGGTAAAAGCAATGGAGGTAACTGGATCATCATCCAGCAGGCTAGCCAAGGCTTATTTCCAAGGTGGTGGTAGAAGTGCTCTTAAGTTCAATAAAAGAGAGCAAACCCCAATGTTTAAGCACTTTTTCTTCCAATTTTATTGTGATATAATTTATAGCACTTTTCAACTTTCTGCTTCCATCATGTTTGCTAATGACCCATCAGCCAAAGCAAGTCACATGGCCACAGACAGACACAAGAGATGCAGAAATAGACTCCAACTCATAATGGGAAAAGCTGCAAAGTTACACTGCATACAGACAGACATGCATACAGGAATGGGAAGAATCTGTGATAATTTTTGCATTTTACCACACTGCAGGTTTTTTTTTCTTTCTGGTCTCCTTAAATGTGGATTTATACTTAGAATCTGCTTACAGATTATGGCTACCCTACACTACCCAAAGTTATGAGTTTTGGATGCTATGGAATTCTGTTGATTAATTTAGATATCCTCTTGAGATAATGCAGGCCACAAAAGAGAAATTTTATTCAGTCCCTCAATGAGTTACCTAGTAAATTAAAAATCCATCTGGGTTATATTTGGAGTCTCATGTGCAGTAGCCCTGAAGCACAAAACTAAGTTTTGTTTCTAAATGTGGGCATTAATAAGAGGGAGGAAATGATGTCTGAACTGAGACCTAAAGGACGTGGAGGATCTAGTCAAACAAAGAGAGGGAGGAAGGCTTTTCAGGCAGATGGAAATAGGACAGAAACTCAATTTTGTTAATCTGTGTTGATTAATACACATGAGAATCTGGAGACACCGAGTACTTATTACACAATATCACTTACTTATCTGTTCCGCAGTGGACCCTAAGCTTTATAATGGCAGAATCCATAGTAGGTGCTCGATAAATGTTTGTGTAATGAGTGAATAAGTAACTGACTTAGTGAGTGAGTGTGAATGAGTGAATAATGAGAAAAAGCTAGAAGAAGGACGCAGACACAGAACAGAGAATCATGCAGAAAAGACAGAAGTTGAGGAGAGTGCTGTATAGACAGGGGAAAGGGGAGAGGAAGATAGAGAGAGAGGGAGAAAGATAAAGCAGCAGGGGGAGAAAGAGTAGGGGAAGAGCAGAAGAAGAGCCAGCCAAGAATAGACTGAGGGTTCTGAGATAAGTGGTGGAGGGTTGGCTAGTTAGTAGTCGCATTAGAGGAACTTAGCACATCCTTTAAAATGCTAATTAATCTTCCAGCAGTTCAGAAACAAGCCCTTCTGTACTATTTAACAACTTGCCTATTTTTATTTTCAAACTTCAAAGTTTATTTTTGAAGGCTTCTTTTCTTAGAGAATTTTGAAGGCCTTATATGGGCATAAAGTAATGATTTAGATTTTAGTTGTTTCTTTTGGATTATTGTAGTTCTCCAGTTTACCAGTTCTTACTGAGAATTCTTTTGCATTTCCAAATCTGTCAGATTGCCCTAGTCTCTCTTCTTTGAAAGATGAAGACCTGACTCAAACATTACTTGAAAATTGTATTTGAAACCAGCAGCTATTTTTATTATTCTGAACCATTTTGGTGTTTCAATCAAAACCAGTTTGGGGGTTTTGAAGTCCTAGTAGGAATGACTAAAATCACATTCTTCCCCCATTTTCAACCTGGGTGATGCAACTCTGTCTGAGTACAAGTTAACTATTATGCTCAGGGGCTGTCAAAAGTATTTGACTCCGGCTGGATAAAGGAAATTGGCAATAAATTTTCCTAGGCAGAAATCAGAAGTTTGGTCCAAGGCATCAGAATTACCTGAGATGCTTGTTATAAATGCAGTTTCCAGGCTCTCACCCTAGACTTGGAATCAGAGTCCTTCCAAGATGATTTATGTGTCCAGGGAAAAAAGAGGCCCACCACCTTGAGGCTTTAGTGCGTTCAACCTTGCTTTTATATGTGGCAGCTTCTAGAGCTATTCTTAGTGCTTCTTAAGTACAGTATTTAGTTGAGTAAAATAAGGCCTACCTCTATAAAAAGTCAAATAATAGTAGAAGGCAGCTTATCATTAATGCCAAATTCAGTATGTGCTGGGGGAAGGAGGGATCTCTACAGGCTTGAATGAAGGAAAAGTTCATGGAAAAAGACAGATCCAAAGTTCAAATGAGGCTCTGAACTCCTATATTCTGCCATTTGAACAATCTGAGTCAAATCCAGTGGTCTCAACTCAACGTTTCTTCTGTTTCTACATCCTTCAGAGTATCCAAGATGAAGGAGAATATTAAACAGAAACGAGAACAAAGAGAATGCATGAACAAAGTCAAAGCCAAGGTGGCCAACACATGGAAACAGGCTCTGCAGGAACAGTTCAATGAGTGGATTCTAGACCCCAAAGGAATGATTCCTATGATAGTGGTAAGGAAGAGGGTATCTGTGAAGGGTAGGTGGAATGGGTGATAAGAGGGTGATTGCTAGATACTGAGCAGAGTGATAGAAGCCTCCCTCTAAATTTTTGGTCCTGCTGATTAAGTCTAGCCCATGAAAGTCAATTTCTCCAATTTTCTCTTGAACATTAAAAAGAAAATTCTAGGTAGATTTCCAAAATATTGACTCTGGCTGAATTTCACAAACTCTTCATTACAGACAGACATAGCTTTCGTTTGTTTTTTGTATGTGTGTGACTAATTACTTCTGTGGACTAAAAGACCATATCCTTTTTTGGGGGGGAGGCCGTGCCACGTGGCTTGTGGGATTTTAGTTCCCTGACCAAGGATCAAACCCAGGCCCTCAGCAGTGAGAGCTCAGAGTCCTAACCACCAGACCACCAAGGAATTCCCTAAAAGACCATGTCTTTAGCTCTGAAAAATAACTGTACTCTAAGAGTTATATATGTTCTCTTAGGTGTATATAGATGTGAGAATAATTATTGGTTAGATACAATACCAAGCATATTTCCAGTTGCTAAAAATAGACCAAGGAAGACAAGCCACAGACTGGAAGAAAATATTTGCAAAAGACATATCTGATAAAGGACAATAATATACAAATAACTCTTAAAATCAATAATAGGAAAACAAATAACAGATTTTAGAATGGGCAAAAGACCTGAACAGACATTTCACCAAAGATATACAGGTGACAAATAAGCATATGAAAAGGTGTTCCGCATATGTCATCAGGGAAATGCAAATTAGAACAGCAATGAGATACCACTACACACCTATCAGAATGGCCAAAGTCCAGAACATTGACAACACTAAATGCTAGCAAAGATGTGCAGCAACAGAAACTCTCATTCATTGTTGGTAAAATACAAAAAGGTATGGTCACTTTGGAATACAGTTTGGCAGTCTCTTATAAAACTAAACATACTATTACCATACAATCAAGCCATGGTAGATGGTCCTTTGTATTTACCCAAAGGAGTTGAAAATTTATGTCCACACGAAAGCCTACACGTGGATGTTTACAGTATAGTTAACAATTAACAAAACTTGGAAGCAACCAAGATGTCCTTCAGTGGGTGAATAATAAATAAATGTGGTACATCCAGATAGTGGAATATTATTCTGTGCTAAAAAGAAATGAGCTATCAAGACATGAAAAGACATGGAAGAACCTTAAATGAATATAACTAAGTGAAAGAAGCCAATCTGAAAAGGCTATATACTGTATGATTCTAACTCTATGACTTTCCAGAAAAGGTAAAATTATGGAGACGGTAAAAAGATCATTGGTTTCCAGGAGTGAGGAGGGGAAATAAGGAATAGGCAGAGCACAGAGGAGTTTTAGGGTGGTGAAGCAATTCTGTACAATACCATAATGATGGATACATGTCATCATATAATTTTCAAAACCCATAGAATGTATAACACTAATGTAAACTGTGGACTTTGGGTTATGAGTTTCCAGTGTGGGTTCATTGATGGTAACAAATGTACCATTGTGATGGGGGATGTTGGTAGTGGAGGAAAGGTATGTATGTGGTGGGGGGGGCAGGGAGTCTATGGAAACTCTCTGTACTTTCTGGTCAATTTTGCTGTGAACCTAAAACTGCCCTGAAAAATAAAGTCTTATTTTTAAAAAATGGACAAAGGAACTTCCCTGGTGGCATAGTGGTTAAGAATCCGCCTGCCAATGCAGGGGACGTTGGTTCGAGCCCTGGTCCAGGAAGATCCCACATGCTGCGGAGCAACTAAGCCGGTGCGCCACAGGTACTGAGCCTGCGCTCTAGACCCCATGAGCCACAACTGCTGAGCCCACATGCCACAACTACTGAAGCTCTTGCATCTAGAGCCCGTGCTCCACAACAAGAGAAGCCACCGCAATGAGAAGCCTGCGCACCACAACGAAGACGCAATGCAGCCAAAAATAAATAAATAAATTTAAAAAATAAAAATAATAAAATAATAAATAAAAATAAAAAAATTAAAAATGGACCAAGAAGAGCTCCAAAATTTTGTTTTTAGTCATTGAAGAATGAGGAATTATAGAGGACTCTTTGGATTGCCAAGCTGGTTGCCAAAGTTGCCTTAGCTCCATCATGCCCAATGTCTGAGTGTTGTTAGAAATTTCCTTGGAGGGGGCAAATGGGATCTGCTCAGCATCCTAGTTCTCACACAAAAAGGTTGAAAATCCGTGAGGAAATATATGCAAAAGCATTTTATATACTTTGAAATCTGCTATAAACTAAATGTTAATTATTGCTATTTCTGTCCCTGGGTTAGAAGAATTACCTAGGACTTAAATTAAAAGACTACAGATGGCTTTTAGTCTAAAATACTTAATATATACTAATTGAAAAGTAGTATATGGTTTCTTTTCTTTGATTTGCAGATTCAGAATGTTCTTCATGAATTTTTTCAAAATCCAGATTTCCAGCTTGGTAAGCCTGCCTGTTACTGCAATGTTTATATTTCTCTCTCTCCTTTTTTTTGAGGGTGGGGGGATGCTGAATAAAGATGAAGAGTCATGTAGTCAAGCTCTTTTGCTCTTTTCAGTTGGAGAATGTAGAAAAGCAGAGATGCAATCAGTGATTTTTAATTCTTTTAGTTGAGTGCCCCATTTTATTACAACTATTTTGTAATAACCCTTTATTATCCTATCAAATTCCTAGAAAATATTGCTTACATACACAGAATTTTAAAAGAAAGATATAATGTCATAACTGTGATATGAAGGAGAAATACAAGTAAAGACATAAGAAAATTAAATGTGCTGTATTTCAATATATAAATGCTTAGTTACAACTTCGCTAAAAGACATATGGAATAGTCAGACATTTGTACCTATTTATAATGAATGTTTAGACATAAGAAAAGTAAAATTATATCCAGTCATACTCTTTGTATTTGGCATTTTGAAATAAGAGCAAAATGAATGGATTTTTGTATACATGTAGAATCCCCATGAACAGGAAAGCTACAAATGCAGACTAACACAGGTATGTTATATTGGAGTTCAGATACAATTTATGATATTACCTTCAATTATATAATTTTGTAAAATGGTGAACAACTCTTGGCAAAGTTCCAAAATGAAGCAAAGTACAATTCTCTTTCAAATTTTCATAGCAGTTATGTTCTTGGAAAATTCAACAGCAAAAATATGTCTGTGTTTATATGTAAAACAGAATTAGATTCCAGACTCAAAATTATTCTAAGCAAATTCTTCACCTACTTGAATGTCTGGCAGGAGGGGGAAAGTCTTTATTGTGGAGGAATTGCAGGAGTTCTGCCCCTACCCCCACTCCCCATCATCAGAGCAACAAAAACTCATCTATGAATTTCCACCATGTTCACTGAGGGGAGAAGGAGACAGTACCATACCTATGGAGAACCACAGGTTTTGTTGATTTTGTTTTCAGAAAAGTTTCTTTACAGGAGATTAAGCAAAAAAATCTGACTTGTTGAATAAAAAACTAGAGTTTGGGTTCTGAGATTTACATAATTTATATCCAATTGATTTTTTTAATTGATTTTTTGACCACTTTATTACAATAAGGATAGATTGTCTGAAATCTGTTCTCACCTTTTTTTTTTAAGATTTTTTTTGATGTGGACTATTTTTAAAGTCTTTATTGAATTTGTTACAATATTGCTTCTGCTTTATGTTTTGGTGTTTTGGCCGCGAGGCATGTGGGATCTTAGCTCCCCAACCAGGGATTGAACCCGCACCCCTTACATTGGAAGGCGAAGTCTTAACCACTGGACCGCCAGGGAAGTCCCTTACTTTTAAAAATAAAATATGCTTCCTATGTTCCCAATCACTGGTCCCCAAACGTGATTTAGGCCTTGCTGATAACCTTTTCTCCTTCTACCTGTTCACAGCTTATCTAAAAACTATAATTCTTCACAGCACAGCCTTAACTCCTCTTTCAGAAAATCTTTGCAATAACTTCTATTATTCATTTAGTTTTTGTTGTGGGTACAGAAAGAATGAGTTAAGAGAGCTCTATTTGAGACTGTGATAAAATTAGAGAAATCCCAGACCACTTTAGTTGACAGTGATTTCTTCTCCTCTCACCTCCTATACCATATAGTATTTATTTTCTGTACCATTTATTCATTCAGTATTTATTGAGCACTCAGTTCCAGATACTGTGATGGGGTAGAGGATGCAAAGAGGACTAAGACATGTTTCCTGACCTTAAGTTGCTCAAAGTGCAGCTAAGGGAGAGACGCATACATTTAATAACAACGGTTACTGGTAGAAAACAGTCTGGCTTGCGTAATCTTCTGGAGCTTGGGGGAAAGTCTGGGATGGGGATAAGAGCATCTCGTGTAAACTTATACTAAAGTTTATACAGTCCTCTTATGACAATAACTAGTATCTCATAATAAATCATTAAAAAAATTAGGAGTTTGACTAAAGAATCTTTTTAAGGAGGCAAGGATATACAGTGGAGAAAAGACAGTCTCTTCAATAAGTGGTGCTGGGAAAACTGGACAGCTACATGTAAAAGAATGAAATTAGAACACTCCCTAACACCATACACAAAAATAAACTCAAAATGGATTCGAGACCTAAATGTAAGACTGGACACTATAAAACTCTTAGAGGAAAACATAGGAAGAACACTCTTTGACATAAATCACAGCAAGATCTTTTTTGATCCACCTCCTAGAGTAATGGAAATAAAAACAAAAATAAACAAATGGGGGCTTCCCTGGTGGCGCAGTGGTTGAGAATCCGCCTGCCAATGCAGGGGACACGGGTTTGATCCCTGGTCCGGGAAGATCCCACATGCCGCGGAGCAACTAAGCTCGTGTGCCACAACTACTGAGCCAGTGCTCTAGAGCCCGTGAGCCACAACTACTGAGCCCTTGTGCCGCAACTACTGAAACCCGCGCACCTAGAGCCCGTGCTCCACAATGAGAGAAGCCACTGCAATGAGAAACCCGCGCACCGCAACGAAGAGTAGCCCCCGCTCGCCGCAACTAGAGAAAGCCCGCACGCAGCAACGAAGACCCAATGCAGCCAAAAATAAATAAATAAATAAATAAAATTAAAAAAAATAAATAAAATAAACAAATGGGACCTAATTAAACTTAAAAGCTTTTGCAAAGCAAAGGAAACTACAAACCAGACGAAAAGACGACCCTCAGAATGGGAGAAAATATTTGCCAACGAATCAACGGACAGAGGATTAATCTCCAAAATATATAAACAGCTCATGCAGCTCAATATTAAAAAAACCAACCCAATGCAAAAATGGGCTGAAGACCTAAATAGACATTTCTCCAAAGAAGATATACAGACTGCCAACAAACACATGAAAGAATGCTCAACATCACTAATCATTAGAGAAATGCAAATCAAAACTGCAATGAGGTATCACCTCTCACCAGTTAGAATGGGCATCATCAGAAAATCTACAAACAACAAATGCTGGAGAGGGTGTGGAGAAAAGGGAACCCTCTTGCACTTTTGGTGGGAATGTAAATTGATACAGCCACTATGGAGTATCCTTAAAAAACAGTATGGAGGTTCCTTAAAAAACTAAAAATAGAATTACCATATGACCCAGCAATCCCACTACTGGGCATATACCCAGAGAAATCATAATTCAAAAAGACACATGGACTCCAGTGTTCATTGCAGCACTATTTACAATAGCCAGGACATGGAAGCAACCTAAATGCCCACCGACAGATAAATGGATAAAGAAGATGTGGTACATATATACAATGGAATATTACTCAGCCATAAAAAGGAACGAAATTGGGTCATTTGTAGAGACGTGGATGGATCTAGAGACTGTCATACAGAGTGAAGTAAGTCAGAAAGAGAAAAACACGTATTGTATATTAATGCATATATGTGGAACCTAGAAAAATGGTACAGATGAACCAGTTTGCAGGGCAGAAATTGCAACACAGATGTAGAGAACAAACGTATGGACACCAAGGGGGGAAGTGGCGGGGGTTGGGGTGGTGGTGTGATGAACTGGGAGATTGGGATTGACATGTATACACTAATATGTATAAAATGGATAACTAATAAGAACCTGCTGTATAAAAAAATAAATAAAATAAAATTCAAAAATTCAAAAAAAAAAATCTTTTTATGTACCAGCCCATAATAGCCAGGAAGAGTTACTCTTAGAAGTAGGAGAGGAAACCAGTGTATTAATTCTTTTATCATGAGCTTTCATACAATTTATGTGTCCTGGTAAGGTCAATAAGGATCATGTAATTGTCATAATCAAATGGAGGTTTAAAAAAGTCTTTATTTCAAGTTTTGCTGTTTATATTTTTGTATTATTTGAGTCTTTTACCAAAAGAATATATTCATATATTATTTATTTAATTTTTAAAATATTAAAGACAAAATTAAGTATTTAAAAGGAAAGTTTGTGGAAGTGTTGTGTTTTAGGACCTTCTAGCATAAATACTAGCATAAACCAACACAGATATTTTTGCAGTCTTTTATACTATTTTTTTTTTTTTTTAAAACGGGAGGCTGGAGGGTTTTTTTTTTTTAATTAATTAATTAATTTATTTATGGCTGTGTTGGGTCTTCGTTTCTGTGCGAGGGCTTTCTCTAGTTGAGGCAAGCGGGGGCTACTCTTCATCGCGGTGCGTGGGCCTTTCACTGTGGGGGCCTCTCTTGTTGAGGGGCACAGGCTCCAGATGCGCAGGCTCAGTAGTTGTGGCACACGGGCTTAGTTGCTCCGCGGCATGTGGGATCTTCCCAGACCAGGGCTCGAACCCGTGTGCCCTGCATTGGCAGGCAGATTCTCAACCACTGCGCCACCAGGGAAGCCCCTTTTATACTACTGATGTGCCTATTTATTTCTGCTTTATCTTGACATGGTCATTAAAAATGTAAGCATGTTCTTTTTAGTGTTTGAGTTGCTTAGTTAAATAGAAGCCAGGAAAAATAATAATTTTGTAGTAATTGTAATGTTACCCAACTATATATCATTTACTCTATTATAAATATTGATGGACATTAAGAATTTTATGTTCTTTTGGAGTACTATAATATGAATATAAAATATGAATGTATCACAACCAAACTATCAAATAACCTTTGTTCCATAATTAAAAGCATGCTGCCAACAATTGGATATTGCTGACTCAATGGAACCAAGACTGAACAAAATGGAATTTATAGAAGTAAGTTACATTATTCATTATTTAAATCAAATTATTTTGCCAGTTTCAAGTGTCTTTTGGTGGATGTCACACATACATTTACTTAAATTAAATGAAAGCATAAAAACTTATTTTATCGATTGTAAGATGTACACTTTAAAATATTTTAACCCCTCTGAAATTAGGTTACATCTTATAATCAAAGGCATGTTGCAACTTCTTTCAGTCAGTGGTACTCATGATGTGTGTGAAAAACTTCCACTGACACCTTTAGGTAGGGCCAAGAAAAACCAGCTTCTTATATTCAGTGAAATCTGGTTCTACAAATAATAATGAGGTTTCAAACTTACAAAGCATTTCCTGTGGGCCAGGTGCTGTCCAAAGCTATCCATATATTAACTCAGGTAATCTCAGCAATCCTTATTCCTACTTTTATAGATGAAGACACTAAGGTACAGAAAAGGTAAGTAACTTGTACACGGTCTCACAATTAGTGGAGCTAGGGAAATTTGTATTCAGGCAGTTTGGCTTAGAAGTCTACATAAAATTACACCTGAGAAAGTATGATTCTACTGTAGTGGAATAAGCAAAAGAAGCAATTTAATAGTACCAGGGTCCTAAGTCTTCTATAGCCTGCTTTTATATTTTTTCATGTCTCTCCTCTAATTCCCCTTGTTTTTCTCTGAGTCCCAGAGTCAATGTAACTTTCTCCTCCTCTCTTATACCCTGGCTCCATGGAAGGTGATGACTATGCACTATATACAATTTCAAGGTTCTGTATGAAGGATTTCTGGAATCCTTGAAATAATTATCATACAGATAAGTATTTGTCAATCCTGTCTCAATTATGTTCTGTTTTCTTATATTCTGTATTTGCCTATTTGGCATCCATTAGTCACAGGGCCAAATTAATGGCCAAAGTTGTTTATATGTCCTCTGTGGTCCAGAGCACATACTCTGAACCACCTCCTTATTTAAATCTCACTCACCAAACCAATATTTCCCCTGCACTAAATCAACCCAGGGCCAGATACCAGATAACTAGGGACTGCCCCTGTACCCCAAGGCCTGCTGAGATTATTCAAACTAGCCAATCCTAAACTGTTTACTCTGCCCTGCCTTGCCTTTCCTGAGGAAACTCCAATAACGGCTCTGGCCCAGGCTTTCCACTTACTCCTGCTTCTGCCTCCAGACCCAAACCTGGTGCTCCCTCTGTGGCTTTGCATGGCATGACATGCTCCCTTCTCTTGGAAACTGTAAATAATAAAAAAAAATCTTCTGTCAGTGACATTAGCTTCCCCATGCCAACAGTCAGCCATCTCCATAAATTATTGGATTGGCCAAAAAGTTCTTTTGAAGTTTTTCCATAACCCAAATGAACTTTTTGGCCAACCCAATAAAATCTTGTGAGTGCAAATGAGAAAAGTTACTCAAAGAAAAATATGCAGAAGAATAAACTATAGTATTAAAATGGTTTAGAAAAAGTCAAGGCTTTATCACTTTAATGTAGTAATAAATGTAACTTAATTTTCTTTGCAAGACACTGATTCTAGATACTACTTGCCTTTTTGTCTTATACTAGTTTCCCTAAAATAGGGCAATTTAGAAAATGTTCTTATTTTTTAAAATATAAAAGTAATACTATATGAATTTTATGATATGTGAATTATATCTCAGTAAGAAAGTAATATTCAGTTTAGAAAATTAAAAATAAGTATAAAGACGAAAAAAATTTTAATCCATAATTCATTTTAATGGAAACATTATAATATAATTATTATAATTTATTTAATCATTTATTTATTGTTGGACATTTCTCATTATTCACTATAAATATGATAGGATTAATATCTGCATATAAACTTTTGTTTACAGCTTGATATGGACTGAATTATGCCCCCTGCAAATTCACATGTTGAATTCCTAACCTTCCCAATGTGATTTTTTTTTAGGAGATAGGGCTAACAGAGGTAATTAAGGTTAAATGAAGTTATAAAGGTGGAGTTCAAATCCGATAGGATTGATGACCTTACAAGAAGAGAGAAAGACAGACCTCTCTCTCTTTCTACATGCATGCACTAAGGAAAGGCCTTGTGAAGACACAGCAAGAAGGCAGCCATTTGAAACCCAAGAAGAGAGCCTTCACCAGACACCAACCCTGTTGGCACCTTGATTTTGGACTTATCAGCCTGCAGAACTGTGAGTAGATAAATTTCTGCTATTTAAGCCACCCAGTCTATGGTATTTTGTCATGGCAGCCCGAGCTAAGACACAGTTAATTTCCTTAGAATAGGTTCCCAGAAAGAATTACTAGGTCAAAGAATAAACATTGGAAGGATTTGGGTATCTATTGTCAAATTGTGCTTTTGATTATACTGATTTGTTCTCCCATTAGCAATATGTGAGAGCTTTCAAAGCACCATATTCTCACCAATAGTGGGCATTATTGCATATAAGAAACCTCTGCAATTTAATGGCATTTTGTTTTTTAACTTTTATCTTTTTGAGTACTAATGAGGTTAAACATTTTTCTGTGCAATTAAAATTGTTTTCTTCTGTGAATTATCTGTTCACATCCTTTGCCCATCTTACCTATTGATGTTTATTTTTTCTTGTGGAATTGTAAATGCTCTTTATGTACTAAAGACATTACCATTTATGACTGTAAATTGCATGTATTTTTCAAGTTTTTCCAATTGTTTAAAAATTTTTAATATGTTTTCTAACTTCCAAAAATGTTTTTTTTTAATAAATAAATCTATTGATTTTTTGAGGTCTTTTCCATTGCTCCTGTGCTTAGAGGTTTCTCTCCTTCCCATGATCAGCTAAATATTCACCCATTTTTTCTAGCTCTTTTTGCTCTGTAAAATTAATTTGAAAATTATTTTGGTAAATAATGAAGTGAGAATCTGACTTCATTTTCCCATAAAATGACTAGCCAAACATACCTATCACTCTGCTTATTACATAAACCTTTCTTTTACAAGTAGCTGATTTTCCAAATGAAATTTCTTCTACATCATTACTTTCCTTCTTTCCAATGGAAAAAAGTAGAGTATTTTACAAAATTTGAATGACTGAAATTTTTTAGTGCCCATGTAAATGCAGTTTTGCCAGAAAGAAGAGGATTCTCTATGACCAACATGGACCATTTTCCTGTTGGTATCAGATAAATCAAAATCAGATGGATGGAAAAGAGGCTTTCTTTTTACTTTAACAAATTCAGTTGCAAAAACAGATCACAATTTTCAGTAAAAATATTTTCAATTTTTCCCATATAAATTAGAAGTGGTGAGAAAATTTTAGTTCCATGTTGTCTCTTGTTACCTCGCCTGCTATTGACAAAGCTGTCACCCTTTTATTGTCTTTTCACATTTCTTGGGAAAGCCAATTTAATTTGCCAGACTGAAATGAAAAGATAAATCATGGTACGACTTCTTATCCTTGTTCGATTGAGAATAAATTTATTCCAGAGACCCTGTTTTAACCGTAAATTGCCAAAATAACATCACCAAAGTAAATTTTTTTTAATTTTATTTTTATTTATTTATTATTATTATTATTAATTTTTGGCTGTGTTGGGTCTTCGTTTCTGTGCGAGGCCTTTCTCCAGTTGCGGCGAGCGGGGGCCACTCTTCATCGCGGTGCACGGGCCTCTCATTATCGCGGCCTCTCTTGTTGCGGAGCACAGGCTCCAGACGCGCAGGCTCAGCAGTTGTGGCTCACGGGCCCAGTTGCTCCGCGGCATGTGGGATCTTCCCAGACCAGGGCTCGAACCCGTGTCCCCTGCATTGGCAGGCAGACTCTCAACCACTGCGCCACCAGGGAAGCCCCCAAAGTAAATATTTTTAATGAAGAGAACTATTATTAGAGTAATATAAAAATGAACTACAAGTTCTTCCCAATTGCAGAGAGAGAAGTCTTCTCTAGCAATGTCATGTTAAAATATAACTTCTCCCATTCTTCTATGTGATTGGAGACCTCTTTTTAAAAAATCCAAACCATTGTTATTTCCCCAGTTCTAAGATGAACAGTTTTCTTTTCGCACTTCTGAAAGCAAGATGCATCTTATAGGTGATGGATATGTCTATGATCTTGGTGATGATGATTTCACGGGTATATACTTATTCCCAAACTCATTGAATTGTATATATTAAATATGTACAGCTTTTTACATGTTACTCATACCTCAGTAAAGTGATTTTTTTAAAAAAAGATGCATCTTACAGTCAATGTGTACATTAGTGAAATAATATTTTTTCCTCTCTTCTCCAACCCCTAAAATCTGGGGTTTTTTTTCCAAAATCTGTTCTTAAATCAATAGTCTCTTATGATTGGTGGTTTTCGATAATTGAAAAAAAATGCTATATGCACTTTATAAGCAAATCACCTAATATAAGATGACAAGAAAGATGAAATTAAGAGAATTTTTAAAGGAATATCAAATTAATGAAAATAAGCAATCAAATAAAACTGAGCAAATTTCAAGATTAAAAATCATTTCATGGAACCAAGTATTTTTTATATTTGCAAACGTTAAAATTTTATATTTGTAAAATTTAAAGTTAATAAAGGGGCTTCCCTGGTGGCGCAGTGGTTGAGAATCCGCCTGCCAGTGCAGAGAACATGGGTTCGATCCCTGGTCTGGGAAGATCCCACATGCCACGGAGCAACTAAGCCCGTGCGCCACAACTACTGAGGCTGTGCTCTAGAGCCCGTGAGCCACACCTACTGAGCCCACATGCTGCAACTACTGAAGCCCACGCACCTAGAGCCCGTGCTCTGCAGCAAGAGAAGCCACCGCAATGAGAAGCCCATGCACTGCAATGAAGAGTAGCCCCCGCTTGCCGCAATTAGAGAAAGCCCGCGCGCAGCAACGAAGACCCAACACAGCCAAAATAAATAAATTAAATAAATAAATTAATTAAAAAAAAAGTTAATAAAGACAGTTGGATACTCTTAAGCTTTATGGGTTTCAGAACATTTTAATAGGTTATATAAAAGAAATATACATTACAACAATAAATGAATAAAAATTCACAATAATTGTGGAGATATTAAAACTTTTTTTGGAAATACCTTTACTGAGATAATACATATACTATATTTATTTCCTATGGCTGCTATAAAAAATTATTACAAATTTGGTGGCTTAAAAAACAAAAGCAAAAATTTGTTCTCTCACAGCTCTGGAGGCCAGAAACCCAAAATCGTTATCACTGAGCCAAAATTAAGGTGTCAGCAGGGCTGCACTCACTCTGGAAGGTCTAATGGAGAATTTCCTCTTCCAGTTTATGGTAGCTCCTTGCATTTCTTGACTTGTGGCTACATCACCAGTCTCTGCCTCTGTGGTCACATTGCCTTTTCCTCTTCTGTCTGAAAAATCTCCCGCTTATAAGGATACATGTGATTGCATTTAGAGCCCATCCAAATAATCCAGGATAATCTCCTCATCCCAAATATCTTAACTTAATCAGGGCCACAAAGACTTTTTTCCCATATAAGGTAATATTTACAGGTTCCAGGGATTGGGACCTGATTTCTTTAAGGGCCGTTATTCAGCCTCCTACACATACCTTATAATTCACTTATTTAAGTATATAATTTAATGGTTGTTAGTATTTTTACAGAGTTGTAACCATTAAAACAATCCATTTTAGAACATCTTCATCACCCCAAAAAGAAACCCCATACCCATTAAGCTAGTCATTTTCCATTTCCCTCTAAACCTCCAGCCCTAGGCAACCACTGATCTCTTTTCTGTCTCTTACAGCTTTGCCTATTCTGGAAATTTCATATGAATGGATTCATGTGATATGTGGTGTTTTGTTACTGGTTTCTTTCACTAAGCATAATATTGTGAAGTTGTAACATGTTTCAATACTTCATTTCCTTTTATTGCTGAATAATATTCCTTTATATGGACATACCACATTTTATTTATCCATCCATCAGTTGAGCTGTTTTTACTTTTTGATTATTGTATAATAAATAACACTGCTACAAACATTTGTGTATATGTTTTTGTGTGAACATGTGTCTCAGTTCTCTTAGGTATACTGTATACCTAGGAGTGGAATTGCTGGTTCATATAACTCTATGTTTACCCTTTTAAGGAACTGCCAGACTGCTTTCCACAGTGGCTGCACCATTTTACATTCCCACAGTGAATAAGGGTTCTAGTTGCTCCACATCCTTGTCAACACTGGTTACTCTCTGTTTTTTGGTTTTGTTTCATTGTTTTGTTTTTTTAATTATAGCCATCCTTGTGGGCATGAAGTGGTAGCTCACTGCGGTTTTGAAATGGATTTCTCTGATGGCTAAAATGATACTGAGCATCTTTTCATGTGCTTATGGGCCACTTGCATATCTTTTTGGAGAAACGTCTACTTACATCCTTTGACCATTTTTTAATTGGATTATTTGTCTTTTTATTATTGGGTTATAAGAGTTCTTTATTCTAGATACAATCCCTGGTCAAATCTATATTCACAAATATTTTCTCCTATTCTGTGGGTTATTTTTCATTTTCTCGATGATGTCCTTCAAAGCAGAAAAGTTTTTTTTGTTGTTGTTGTTGTTTTTAACTTGGCTTGCAGGATACTAGTTCCCTGACCAGGGATCAAACCCGCCCCCTTGGCAGTGAAAGGGCGGAGTCCTCACCACTGGACGGCCAGGGAATTCCCAAAATTTTAGTTTTGATGAAGTCCACTTTGTCAGTTTTTTGTTGTTGTTTTTGCTTTGCTTTTCGTGTCATATCTAAGAAACTATTGCCTAATTCAAGGTCATAAAGATAAGCTCCTAAGTTTTAGAGTTTTAACTCTTACATATATGTCTATTTAAATATCTGATCCTTTGAGTTCATTTTTGTATGTGGCATGAAGTAGCAAAACTTTTTTTAAAGTATTTGATAAGTCAAAAAGGCAAAAAATAAATAAGGATATAAAGAACCTATTATATTATCAATAAGACATTATATAAGTACGTATAGAACGTCAATCCCTGTAGTGACCCTGATCCAGTTTTCATGGAATATTGATCAAAATTTATCATAAATAGACCACCAAGAGAACTTTATATAAGTTTCAAAAACTAGAAATGTGACATGTTGTATTCTCTTATCGTTACGTAATAAAACTGGAAAATAAACAAATTTTAAAATTATGTAAGCCCAATTATTTGAAAATTTAAAAATTATTTAGTAATTCTTAGGTCAAAATCTTACATCTGACTTTATGGAATGCTACTAAATGTTTACTCAGATGAGAAATTGTAGTCTTTTAAAAAAATTTTTTTTATTTTTATGGCTGCATCGGGTCTTAGTTGTGGCACATGGGATCTTCGGTGAAGCATGCAGGATCTGTCGTTGCGGCAGGCGGGCTCTTTGTTGCGGTGTGTGGTCTTCTCTCTAGTTGTGGCGTGCGGGTTTTCTCTTCTCTAGTTGTGGTGCACGGACACCAGAGCGCATGGGCTGTGTAGTTTGTGGCACATGGGCTCTCTAGTTGAGCCGCACGAGTTCAGTAGTTGTGGCGTGCAGGCTTATTTGCCCTGCAGCGTGTGGGATCTTAGTTCCCCGACCGGGGATCAAACCCACATCCCCTGCATTGGAAGGCGGATTCTTTACCACTGGACCGCCAGGGAAGTCCCCCAAAATTGTAGTCTTTAAAAAATGCAGTGGGGTGAAGAATTTTAAAAACACAGATAAATATAAAAATAGAATAACAATGTATATATTCTCATAACCTAGGATTAATTCTTGTTAACACCATGGAATATTTTTCTAAGGAAAAATTATTTGGCTTTGTAAAAATTATCATGACCAAAATAAGAATTCAAACAACTCATAAAAGCACAAAGATGGGGATTTAAAAATTATCATAAGTTTCTTACCCAGAAATAACCATTGTTACCCTTACGTGAACATCATTTAAAACAGCTTTATATTTTATGTCTCAGTAGATAGAGGGATATATAGCAATGTAGATGATCATAAATTCTGTTAAAATTTTTAATTACTTTAAATAAAAAATTTTAATTGTAACTTAATTCCAGCAGAAGAAAGAGAAACTGAAGTAAAAGTAAGGGAATTATTGAAATTGAACATATCTTCACAAAAATTATTCTAAAATCATTCCAAGAAAAGACAATATGATAAAAATCAGAAAAGCTTGCAGTCATTTTTTTAAAATCACATATTTCAATTATAGAAATAACAGTTGACACCCCACTATAAAAGAAGTTGTTTAATATTTCCTCATGTGTTCCTATCTTTTTTCTTGTTATGTCTCCCAAGTTTAGTTATTTTATAATTTTTATTTTATCCAGATTTATATCATTTACTTTCTCTTCTATAACTATAGTTCCCATAATTGATTAATCTTAGTCTAATATTCAACTGGATTTGAGGTTCACTTCCTGTTCTTTTACAGTGGCTTTGCTATTCCTGAGTTACTTATTTTGATTCATCTCTTAATTAGCTAAATTTATTGTAAAGATTTTTCAGGAAAGTCTCAAGGGTGCTATATTTTCTGACTTCTTTTATGTTGAAAATGCCTGCATATTGCCTCTAAAGCTATATGTTGGATGGGTATACTGTATTTGGGTCACATTTTCTTTTCACTTCAAAACATTATGGACATTGCTCAATTATTTTCTGGTATTGAATGTTGTGAACTCTGTCAGTTTTACTTTTCTCCCTTCATTCGTTTTAATTAATTCAATAAATATGTACATATACCTAGTACATATATACATACACACATATTGTATATGAATACATATATGTATATATCCATATGTGATATTTATTTATTTGTGTGCATATGTATATATGTAAGTAAATCCATACAATTAAAGGAGAAAGTGGGTAAGGGTGATATCTATACATACTTAACACAAACTCATTAGCATTCTACATAATACCTTTGTAGATGTATGTATCTATATATATATATATGTATGTGTGTATATATATGTGTATATAAATAAATTTTTGTTTTAATGGGTGGTTTGGGCTATTAATAATTGTTTTTCTGACATTTCCCAACTTCTCTTCCTGAAATGCAAACAGCATATCTTCAGGTACTTTCATTAGAGCGAAGAGCTGTTATGTCAACAGAAACCAAGAAAGTATTTCTTGTATAGAAATATTTATTGAAAATGTTTAATGATCTGATCAATAAATCATTGAGACATGACATCTGACATAGAAGTAGTGTTGAGAACACTTGCATTTTTTTATATTTATTTTTTATGAGGTTACATTGGTTTATAAGGTTCATGTGTACAACACAGATGGAATACTTGCTTTTAAAGAGATGTGCTTTAAGGTTATTTTGTCAGCACTCCCTGAAACTGGAAGAAAATCAAATTATAAATGTTGGGTTTAAAGTCAAGCTATTACACACAGGTGCCACCCAGTGGCGATACTATGCCATGCAGTTGCCCTCTAATTGTTTTAATGAGCAGTGTAATTAGCATTCAGGTTGGAGCATGTTTGGAGAAAGTGGAGTCACTGAGTAATAATTAATATAGAGAAAAAGGCAAATGGAGAGATTGAATGGTCACAGATACTTCCACATGCACATCATTTTCCTAGCATGTCTGTTTTTTGGTGGTTAAATGAATAGATGATGATCTTTTTGTTGACTTTTACCTCTCTCTCTTTTCATCTGTTTTATTCCAGTAAATGAAGATCTAGAGTAACTATTTTAGAATATTTACTTCTAGTCTCTTAGTTATTAAGTATATACTGACTGTTTATTCTCTGTGCTAGGAAAGATGTCAAAATTAGAGTTGTACTTCTTACCCTTAAGGACCAAATAATGCATTACTGCATTTCTGTATGGGAGTATGCCTATGGCTATATGCAGGCATTTATGTCCGTGTGTGTGTGTGTGTGTGTGTGTGTGTAGATGCATGCAAACATACACTGGATAAAACCAGAGTAGGATACAGGGAATGGAAGGATCAAAATATAAGCAAATTAAGGACAGACACCACAAAAAGACAATTAGAAAGCAATGAACAGGTGCAAAACATTATGAATTATATTATTATATTATTATATTGCTGAGGGATGCATAGTAAAAGAAAAATGAGACTTCAGTGGACCAGGTTTGATGTAGGAAACTCATCTGGTGTTCATGAGTGTTAAATTTCTTCCACTTGCCATGTATCTCCACCTTGTATCTCCTTACTTTATGTTTAATGTTCTTAAACATTAAGAACAATGCTTTAAACATTTATATATTGACAGGAACAATTTTAAATGTAAAATGTGCTAGTTTATTTGAGATTGTTTTGTTTTGATTATAAGCTAAATATTTAGACATATAAGAAATATGTTTTGGGAGAGTGTCAGGCTTGTTTTAAATTCTCAGAACACTCTGGTTCCCAAAAGACAACTCCTTCTAGGAGACAAAACTTACCATTTGTATCATTTTAATGCTGGGGCTGAGTTGTTCAAGTAGATATGGTGTTCTCTATACAAGTTTGAAAAGGAACAGAAGTCTTAACCCTTAGATTTCAGTGGGCTCCCATTAGCAAAACTAATTGCATTGTCTTGTGTTCAGGCTAGGAGTAAGCAGGTGCTGATAGGCAGCTCCTTCCTGAAGTTCCCAGATTTCAATCTTACAGAAGATCTACCCTTTCATTTCCCTATCTGAGTGGTTAATTTGTTTATCAACAGAAGAAAACCATTTCAAGTACATTTGCTTTATCTGAACATCACTAATGTGTTTATAGAAAATGTAGTTAACTTTTTAGGTAGGAGGGTTCTTTTTTAATTTCCTAGACTTTTTGAACTCCATGAATTCCCTTTGTTTTGGTAAAGAATTTCCTAATAATCTGTTTCAAGAGAAGTCTGAAGGATAAGTATGTCTAAATTTTTCTTGGTACATTTTAAGGCAAAGATTACCTTGAGTTGTCAAAAAGTGCCCATAATTTTTTTTGATAATAGTCCCACAAATGGCTGTATGCCCCTCTCCAAAAAAAGTTTCTGTAGGTTGATTGGTTGTTTGGAACTTGAAACCCATTTTCCAAATAGAAGTAATATTTTATATAGTGGCCAGGGTCCTTGTTTTCAAAGTTCCTGAAATGGAGTTCTTAATAATCATTAAGTAACTATTTTTGTGGGGGAAAGTGCTACCTGAAGAAGAGGGCATCACCATGCACTACCAGGGAAAGGAACTTCCTTATTTCTAATCCATTGGTGATGACTATATACAAGACCTTTAGTATGACAAGGTTCATGGAGTAAAGGGTAAGGATGGCCTCAGGTAGACGAGAGCCTCCGAAGACCCCACAGTGAGGAGCTGAAGGAGGCTGTCCTCTCATCAATGCAGATGATCCTTTCCCACCTCTGGGGGTCCAGAGATTGACACACTTCTATTTCTACTGATACTAACAATTGGCCCTTGACTGATGGATGTTCTTTCCCTGATTCAGTTTCACAGTTAGTCCCCTAAACCAGGGGTCCCCAACCCCCAGGCCGCACAGCAGGAGGTGAGCGGCCGGCGAGCCAGGGAAGCTTCATGGCCGCTCCACATCGCTTGTATTACCGCCTGAACCAACCTCCCCCCAACCCCCCGCCGTGGAAAAATGGTCTTCCACAAAACCGGTCCCTGGTGCCAAAAAGGTTGGGGACCGCTGCAACTGTTGCCTCAAAGTAATACAAAGTATAGATTTCTCAGACAAGAGTGAATCCTTTTAAAGAACTATTCTGTAGGGGTATGTGGCCTACTTATCAGTTCTGCTCACTCTAGGCACCAGAATCTTGACTCAGATTGTCATTTGTGTTCACCATTCCCAGTTATTTGTAACAAATCTTTAGGTGTTCTTTATCTTGTAATTATCTAAATACAACAGAAGCATCAAGAATGGGTGAATGCATACCACAGAATAATAACTCTCTATATAGTTTGCTTTATGTTTGTCCCAGTGGATTGGAGATGGAAAGATGCCACAGACACAACAGCTGCAAAGTTTCGTTTACAGATACTTACAGAGAAAGTTTGTTATATAAAGCAGGATACAACACAGCATGCTTCCAGAGGATCCCTAGAGTTCCCCGCAGGGATTAGACTATTGGCATGAATCAGAGTAGAGGGTTTCAAACCATCCTGGTTTGCCTGGGACTGAGGGGTTTCTCAGTATATGGGACTTTCAGTGCTAAACCAGGAAAGTTCCAGACAAAGTGAGGCAGTTGGTCACCCTAATTGAGGAGTTTACTTTGCTTTTCTTTGTCCTTATCTCCCACCTGATCATTGTGGAAACTCTGGCCACGTATCTACCTGCTCACCAAGGACAAGTGAAAACAACCCAACACCTTCCTGTTTACTGTGGAACTGGCTAAGGTTGAGGGTCAGTTTCCCAGCAACATCCTTCAGTAGACATAGGCTTCAAGCAATCTGAGGTCTACACCTGAATTATAAAATGGGCTTAAGAATAATTATATACAAAACTGCAATTTACTATACAGTGGGATTCAGATGTTAAGTTTTGATTCCGCCACACTGAGGAACCAGTGTATCCCTTGGCCAGGTGTAAATAAGGGCCAGGCCTCTGCCTAGACTCTCTTTTTTGGGATTCTTTGTTCTTGCTCCAAAGTGGTCTGCTTTGAGATGGTCACTTCCTTATGCTCAGTTGTTTTATATCACTCAGACAGTCTGAAGCCTTCAAACTGACACAGCTCAAAGTTTAAACTTTAAATAGAGAGGCTTCATCAGCTGTACCCAAAGATTGTACTTTAACGTATTCTACTAAGTCCAGGCTGTGCATTTTCCTTGAAATGGTATGCATCTGAGTGGCTTTCTATTCTCTCTAGTTCAACTGTATTTTGTAATTTTTGTTTGTTTTGTTTTGCTCATTTTGTTTTCCATGTGCTTTGAGCTATGGCAGAGAAGGACAGAAGATGGAAGAATGATGGCTCTGGGGGAGGTAGAGGCAGCAATATGTTGTGAAACTACCTGAGGAGACCTTAGGAGGAAACAAGGGAATTTTAAGCCAGGGAAATGGGAGAGCCTATGGTAAACTATCCTCCAAGTTGGTGTGTGTCTTCCCAGGTCGTCTTCAACTGTAAGAAACACACAAATCAAGGAACTGCCTGATCAGCAATTCCTTATTGTTTGTATTAGTTTGCTAGGGCTGCCATAACAAAGTACCATAGACTGGGTGACTTAAACATCAGAAATTTAATTTCTCAGTTCTGGAAGCTAGAAGTCCAAGACAAGAAATTGGCAGGGTTGGTTTCTTCTGAGGGTCTCTCTCTCCTTGGCTTGTAGATGGCCATCTTCTCCTTGTACCTTCACGTGGTCTTCCCCTCTGTACATGCCTGTGTACAAATTTCCTCTTTTTTAAAGAAATTTTTTTTGGCTGCACCGTGCGGCATGCAGGATCTTAGTTCCCCGACCAGGGATCGAAACTGTGCCCCCAGCAGTGGAAGCACGGAGTCTTAAACAGTAGACTTCCCTCCAGCGAAGTCCCAAAATTTCCTCTTTTTTTAAGGGTACTAGTCAGATGAGGGCCCACGCTAGTCACCTCCTTTTAATTTAATTACCTCTTTAAAGACCCTATCTCAACATACAGTCACATTCTGAGGTACTGGGGGTTAGGCCTTCAACACATGAATTTTGGGGGCACACCACTCAACCCATAACATTGCCTAAGCCACCTTTCACCAGTATGGGTTAGACTGTGTGTTTCAGTCTGTCACTTTTAGTATTATTGGATATTAAATGAGGCCTTTGTTCAATTCATTTGTTAAGCAAAGTTTTTAAAGATCAGAACATTTTTCTGCTTTGTTGAATATATAATTAGCATTAATTGTTTTTAAAAGTTCCCTGTCTGAGACTGGAAAGCTAATTTTCTGCCAAATGCTATATGAACATATCACTTCTTCAATGATAGATAGCAAATATAATATGTGTATTTCAATATTCTATAGTTCTTGCTTGCAGACATTTCTGAAAACGTTATTTACTACCAAGGCTTCCAAACACAATTTGGAAGTTAATACCTAACATAGATAGTTTCCAAACATAGTTTTCTTCCTACTGCTCTCAGATCACCCACTTCATCAATCTTCCAGTATGTCTATAATTAAATAAGTGTGAATCCCAAGGCTGTAGAATCTAACAGTAGCTACCAACCTGTTAAGTGTGACATTTACTGCATTCTCAACATTTTGATTTTCCTGTCAGAAAGGAAAATCCTAGAATTCATTACGTTGGGATCCAGCACACACAGACAGCTTGATTAAGTACAGTTCAAATGTTTAACAGCTCACAAAGTGATTAAACTGAAGGATATTAGTAGCTAATCATATTCTTAAATTCATCTAAGCAATTATTTCAGGACTTATGGATATTAATTGACTCATTCCTTGGGAGGATGTGAAAACACAAAAGCTACCATATGTTTTCATTTTTGCTGTTTTTACGAGAGATACTGGCAAACTGCTATAATTGTTCTATTTGGAATTTGATTTGTAGTTCAGTTGGCATCTGGTTGTCTTTCATGTCATATAGCCCATGCTTACAGAACATGCTCACTCAGAAAAGCCATAGGCTATAAATCTAGAATGTTAAGTGTCTCTTGGAGAAACAGTTAAACTAATTCTTTTTTTTTTTTTAAAGACAGCTTTCCATCTTTTTTATTATTATTATTATTATTATTATTATTATTATTATTATTATTATTATTATTATTTATCTTATGGCTGTGTTGGGTCTTCGTTTCTGTGCGAGGGCCTTCTCTAGTTGTGGCAAGCGGGGGCCACTCTTCATCGCGGTGCGCGGGCCTCTCACTATCGCGGCCTCTCTTGTTGCGGAGCACAGGCTCCAGACGCGCAGGCTCAGTAATTGTGGCTCACGGGCCTAGTTGCTTCGCGGCATGTGGGATCTTCCCAGACCAGGGCTCGAACCCGTGTCCCCTGCATTGGCAGGCAGATTCTCAACCGCTGCACCACCAGGGAAGCCCCTTAAACTAATTCTTGATTTAATAGCATTCCCACAGCCAGAAAATTCATATGGCTTTGAGGTCAATTCCCAAAAGCTTAATACAAAACAAGATGAACCTTTTCATGAATCAGTAATTTTTATTTCAGCATTAGAGCACTGAGCCAAAATATTGGCAGAAAATGTCAATTATTCAGTAATTCTACCTTATCAGTAATTTAGAAAAGTACCTACTATTCAAGCAAAAAGTCATTAAGGATTGAACAATAGGATCTTAGAATACTGGTATAATTAGGACCAGTTGCCTTAGACCATCTAATTCAAACTTAAGTGAGTTTGAGCATAAGAATCACCCAGAGGGCTTCTAAAAACAGATTCTAGGTCTCACTCCAGATTTTCTGATTCAGTAGGTTTGGAGTAGGGTCCCCAAATTTGCATTTCTAACAAGCCCTCAAGGGACCACACTTTGAGATCCACTGATCTCGTTGAGTTTTTCCTTCTAAAATACGTATGTCGGGCTTCCCTGGTGGCGCAGTGGTTGAGAATCTGCCTGCCAATGCAGGGGACGCGGGTTCGAGCCCTGGTCTGGGAAGATCCCACATGCCGCAGAGCAACTTGGCCCGTGAGCCACAATTACTGAGCCTGCGCGTCTGGAGCCTGTGCTCGGCAACGAGAGGCCGCGATAGTGAGAGATCCGCGCACCGCGATGAAGAGTGGCCCCCGCTTGCCACAACTAGAGAAAGCCCTCGCACAGAAACGAAGACCCAACACAGCCATACATACATACATACATAAAAAGAATGTAAGCAGACAAGAATAGCATTAAAAAAAATTTAAAAAATTAAAAAAAAATTTAAAATACGTATGTCAGCTGAGAGGACTTTTATTTTATAAAGAAAGCCTTCTTGATCAATTTCTTACCTAGCTCAAAAGGAGACAAGAGCGATGGCTGCAGAGAACTTATTGCATGAAATACTTATACTCTGTACATATACAGGGTCCTCTCCATGACCCAGTGAGATAGCGACTGTGGTAGCTATTAGGGAACAAATTAAGGAACTGAGAAGTCCAGCGACTCATCCAAGGTTACTCAGCCAGTAAATATGAGAACTGGGATTTGACCCCAGACAAAATGTGAGGTCTTAACTGTATACTATTCTGCTTCCCAAGTAACAGAAAAGAACTTAATTGTGCTCATTAATCCATCAAGAATAATGATAATTAGGCGGTTTAGGCAGTTAAGGAAATGAAATATTTAGAAAAGCTCCTTTGCTGTGCTTTAAATTTTCCTCTTTTGATCTCTAAGCCAGTTGAATGATGGTTTATGATTCATTAGCATGGATTCAAGCCTAATATATCTCTTACATAATACATCCTAAATTTGCCTATATGATATTAATGAGGAAGTGAAATATCGACTATAACCTTCATTTCAAAGATTATGTCAATGAAATATGCCAACAAAATGTTCCATTTCAAACAAACTGTATTAGTTGTTATTCTTTAATTGTAAGAAACAGAAACCAACCTGAGCTAACGTAGCTGAAAATGCAATGTGCAGAAACCAAGGGCAGGAATTTGTTCTGGCTTCAGGAAGAGACTAGAATAGGGAGTTGGAGAACATCAAGACTCTTTTCTCTCTGCTTTTTGTTTCATCTGTCTCTGTGTACAGACTATTCTGCATCCTTAGTTCACATGGAGAAATCTGGCCTCCCAACAAATCTTAAGTTTATATTCACAGGTCCAGCCCCTCTCAGAGATCAGTTGGCCATTCCCCAGTCCTAATTCTCAATTCGCAGTATAGAGAATCTGAATGAGTTTGTTTAGGATAAGTATCCTCCCATGGCCCAATCATTTCTAGCTATGGAAGCAGGGTCATTCGTACAAATTTGACTGCCGCTGTGCTTGGGGCAGAGGAAGAAATCATTGACTTGTGAGGTAGGCTAACACTTAAAGAGGAGTCCACTCAGAAACTCTTCCAGTGGTTGATACATTGCTCTCTATCACAAGATACTTACAGTCAGGTGTAGATCAAGATTGTAATGTTCCTGACCTATCAAATTAGCAGAAATGTGGAAAGCAATACACACTGATGATGAGGCTGAAGAGAAACAGCCACTCATACATTAGTGGTGGGAGTGCACAAGGGTACAAGCCTGATGTCAAAACGTACCAAAAATACAGATGCGTTTACCTTCTAAGCAAGCAATCCCACTTCTGGGAATCTATTCAACAGGGCTCAAGAGGAATAGCCCAAGAGCATAGGTGTTTTCAGATTCTAGACTTTCAAAAGAAAAAACAAATCATGGACAAAGGATACTTTATTGCAAAATCAAAAGATAAAAAACCACCCACTCTCCCATCCCTTTACTCCAATAATTAAATGTAGCCAGTCTTGGAAAACACATGCTCTTATATCCCCTACATCAAAAGAAAAACTACGTTCAATTTTTAGAGCTATTCATTTATAGGCCACATTTTATGACTGCTGCTATTTCATACTGTGAGGTTAAAACTGCTCCCATATAAAACTGATGTGATCTAGAGGGAAATTGTTCCAAAAATATCTAGTCCCGCTTGTATATGGTGTTGGGGACTGTATTGATCACCTCTCTCCACAGCATAGCCTTGTACAATAACACTAACATGAAAATACTTTATCTAAGTGACAAGCAAATGATATGGAAAAAATTGCAGTCAATAATTTCATGCACATCAACTGAATCCTTGGAAAAAATCCAAGTAAAGAACACGGTTTTAAATCAATCATTTATCCTCTTTTTCTCCACAGTTCATCTCTTCTCACATTGCAGGCTTTAAAAGTGAAATGTTTGAGGAGCTCCTTAAGCACCTTTGCCACGGTGCAGATGAATTCAGGGAGGTTATAAAAACTGACATGCGGAGACAGATGTTTGCTGAACTCTTCTTGCATTGTGACTGTGGGAAGGTAAGGTAAGACCCTTAAAGCAGTGCTTCTCAAACTATTTGTTATGAAGGACCCGTTTTTAGGTTGTTGTTTGTGGTGGTGATGTTTTTAATATCCAACCTGTTGTGGACTGATAATGAAAATGGATTACTAGGAGGGAAAAAGGACATACAAAATACAATTCACGTTTTATTATCAGATTCAAATCTGATTTATTATCACTTTCTCAAGTTGCTATAACATTCTAGATGCTATTCTCAATTTCTACCTTTCTCAGCACAGATTACCTCTCGAGTGGCACTGTATTTCATGATTTATAACTTGTCCCTAAGTTTCTTTCCCATTCTTAAGAATGGGTTGCTTAGAATTGTTTTTGCTTACTCTCTTTGCTGGTGGCTTCCTATAGAAAAGAGCTGCTGGGAATAGAAAGCCTACCACATTTTATTCTGCTTCTTAAAAACAAGAGACATTTATATCAAAAAGTATTTCTAGAAATAGGTTTGGGAAGGCACTAGTGTGCCAGGATACCAAATGGATTTGCAAAAATAGATACAAACTTTACTGAAATATATTTGTTTATGAACCTTATATTTATTTGTTTGTATCCCCATGTTCCTGAAAAGATTTAAGGAAGCTTATAAGAATAGATAAAATGCAACAAAATAACATAGATTAAAAGTAGGATGAAAGAAGAAAAAAATAAGAGGCAGGATACTAAGTGAAGCTGGGAACAAAGCCCAAAATGCATACCAGAATGACCTAAATATTTGCTCTGGTTGTCTACAGGTCTGAATCTAATCTTCCTAGTAGTGAATGTGAAAGGGAAACATGACGAAACACACTATTGACAATGCTTTTAAGATAAATATAAACTGGAGCTAAGAAGAAGTGCAGAAATTTGGAATAAAAAGTATAGCCAGGAGTTTCTTCTGAAAGTACCCATTAAAGGGGCCCTATGTGATGAAGTGAACATCTTTATACTGGACTTATAATAAGTGAAAAAAGGACTTTATTAGAACAGTTTCTTTCTCTTTTTTATAAAAAATATATTTATTTATGGCTGCGTTGGGTCTTCGTTGCTGCGCGCAGGCTTTCTCTAGTTGCAGTGAGTGGGGGCTACTCTTCGTTGCAGTGTGTAGGCTTCTCATTGCGGTGGCTTGTTGTGGAGCACGGGCTCTAGGCACATGGGCTTCAGTAGTTGTGGCACGAGGGCTCAGTAGTTGTGGCTTGCGGCTCTAGAGCACAGGCTCAGTAGTTGTGGCACACAGGCTTAGTTGCTCCGCGGCATGTGTTATCTTCCCAGACCAGGGCTCGAACCTGTGTCCCCTGCATTGGCAGGTGGATTCTTAACCACTGCACCACCAGGGAAGCCCGGAACAGTTTCTTAAAACCACCTTACGTGTAGGTAAATGATACCACACCTGACTGCAATTCAGAAAAAGCAGTTCTTAAAGGAGCCAATGCATTACAGTCTAGGTTCTCAGATACCTGCTAATTTGGCTTAAGTCAGGAATATATTTTATAAAATCTGAAATGTCTATGTGTCTTTCAGGCAATCCTTGAAAATTGTTTCTTTTAACAGAGCTAATAATAAATACTGGGTAACATGGGTCAAGATTTTACTCCCTGACAAATGCCTGGAGAACAACTATTCTCTGTTGGCCAATTTAATACCAACTCATGTGTAGTACAAAACATTACCTCACATAGTGGGATATCCCACACAGTGGGATAATATTTAGAAGAATAACTCAGGTTTGCTTATGCTTTTTGCTTTTCTTCCCATCATTCAAACAATAGTTATGTGCTGATCTTCGAAGGAAGGTAGATACAGTCTAGAGTAAAAAAGTTAATTGAGTTTCTGAATATTTTCAATGAGGAGCTGAGACAAGAGTTCAAAATCCTCTACTTTCAATTGAAAATTCTGGGATCTTGAGAAAGAATGGAGAATCATAGAGTGAAGAAGAATGCAAAATATGACATCAAAGCACTTCTTCTGTCAGTGGGAAGTTGTGACCAGCTGATGGGAGAAGGAGGTTGGAGGGGATGTGACTACTGCTTAGGGGTTGCCTGGATCCCTAAGTCAGAGTTAATATCTGATATTACACCCTTATACCCCAACCAGGGTTGTATGTTGAAGGCAACATTGTAGATACTTAGAAATTCCAAGTAGGTTGAGGAGAAATTTAAGAACACCAGGGCTTATGCATCATTTCCTGGGTGTAGCTCAGAGACTGCAAGCTTCGTTGAGAAGTCCTGAATGCAACATGGCACTAAAGAGGAAGGTTAGCCACTGCAGAAGGAGGGGTCTAGGTGGATGAGCCTGAGGGTAGTCCCACTCCTGTGGCTAGAGGAAGGATAATGAGTGCTCCTAAATACCTGTGTGTAAAGGGGGTGGGTGTGCAGAGAGGATGACAGTAAAAGTTCTGGAAGTACCCCCAGGAAGTGTCCAACACTTGAAGTTGGGACAAGGAGAACCATGGGCATTAACAAAAAACACCAAAAAAAAAAAAAAAAAAAAAAGGCCCACTTCCAAATGATTCAGTGGGATGAACTCCATATGGTCAGAATCAACAAGTACTACTGGCACTGAACTAATTGCCCCTTTATTTGATGGTAGGACACTATGTAAGCCCCCAAAGAAAAATGGGCAAAGGATATGAACATAGAATATGTAGAATCACTGCATACTCAACAGATGAGCAAAAACATTTTAAAATGACAATACCGAAAAATAAATAAATAAAACAAAATGATAATACGTATTGCTGGTAGGGATAGAAGAAAAGTATTTTCTCAAACATTCCTGGTGAAAGTTTAATAGTATAGTATCTTTGTAAAGCAATCTGGATATACCTCTTTAAATAAAAAATACACACATCCTTCAACCAAGTGATCCCATTCCTGAAATTTTTATCCCAAAGAAATAAAAGCACCAGTAGATAGAAAATACACATACAAGGATGATTCCTGTGGCACTGTTTACACATGAAAAAGAGAGAGAGAGAGGGAGAGATAAAGGGAATGTTTATCTGTAGGGAAATGTTTTTTAAATGATGGTACATCTACATCTTGGAATATCATACAGCCTTTATACAAATTGAATAGACCTACAACAGCTGACTTGGAGGATTTTTATACATTATTAATGAGTGAAAAAAGTAAAAGATGGAGAAATGTATGTAATAAAATCCCATTTTTGTAAAGCAAACAAGGACATAAACCATATGGGTACATATACATAGGTACACATGTTTGTATATCTATAGCTACATGAGCCTAGAGAAATGTTTATAACAAGACACGTAGTTAACTGGAATGAGGCTCAGGATCCACCATTCAGAGTGGTCCTTAAAGGCAGAAAGTCTCCTCTGAGATATTTATTCAGTTGAAGTTTTCAGAATTAGGTACAGCATTAAAAAAAAAAATCAATACTAGTTCTTAGTCAGAGGATGCTATTAAAAATATATATTGGGGCTTCCCTGGTAGCACAGTGGTTAAGAATCTGCCTGCCAATGCAGGGGACACGGGTTTGAGCCCTGGTCTGGGAAGATCCCACATGCTGCAGAGCAACTAAGCCCGTGTGCCACAACTACTGAGCCTGTGCTCCAGAGCCCGTGAGCCACAACTACTGAAACTAGTGAGCCACAACTACTGAAGTCCACGCACCTAGAGCCCGTGCTCCGCAACAAGAGAAGCCACCGCAATGAGAAGCCCACGCACAGCAATTAAGACCCAATGCAGCCAAAAATAGATAAATTAATTAATTTTAAAAATACATATATATATTATATATATATGGAGCCATGCTTTGTTGAGTGAGGAGCAATGATCTTTTAAGTGTTAACCAGGATCTTGAATCCACAGTGCCATCCACTAGCTTCTTGTTTCAACCAGCCATGTTCCAAATTGAACCCCTAGAGATAAAAAATATATATATATGTGAAATTAAAACTTTACTACATAAGATTAGCATGAAATTAGACACTGAAGAAGAAAATATTAGTAAACATAAGGACATAGCAATAGAAACTATCCAAACCGAAGCAGAGAGAGAGAGAAAAAGAAAATGCCTGAGTGGTTATAAAAGACTTTTCTCCTCATTTAAAATGTTATTTAAATGATCATTTACTCTTTGAAGCAAAACTAATAATGTATTGTGAAGTTTATAATATATGTAGAAGTGAAATGTATGACAACAATAGCAAAAATAATGGATGGGAGAAAATAGAAATAAGTTTCTTACATTAGGCATAAAGTATATAATGTTATTTGAAAGTAGACTGTGATAAGATAAAGATGCATAATGTTAAATTTTATAGCAATTACTAGAAAAAAGAGAGGCATAGCTATTAAACCAATTGTGGCAATAACGTGGAATATTAAAATATAATCAAAAGAAGGCAGGAACGGGACTTCCCTGGTGGTGCAGTGGTTAAGAATTTGCCTGCCAATGCAGGGGACACGGGTTCGAGCCCTGGTCCGGGAAGATCCCACATGCCATGGAGCAACTAAGCCCGTGTGCCACAACTATTGAGCCTGAAAGCCAAAATTACTGAGGCTGCGTGCCACAACTACTAAAGCCCGCACGCCTAGAGCCCCTGCTCCGCCACCGCAACAAGAAGCCCACGCACCACAACAAAGAGTAGCCCCCGCTCTCCTCAACTAGAGAAAGCCCACGCGCAGCAACGAAGACCCAACACAGCCAAAAATAAATAAATAAATAAATTTATTTTTAAAAAAAGCAGGAAAAGAAGCAAAAAAAAGAAGGAGGAGAGAAAGAGGAAGAGGAAGAAGGAGAAGGAGGGGGAGGAGGAGGAGAAGAAGAAGGGGAAGGGGAAGGAGAAGAAGAAGGAGAAGGAGAAGGAGAAGAAGAAGAAGAAAGAAGGAAGAAGAAATGGGACAAAAACAAACGAAAAACCCAGGTAGCAAGATGGTCTATTTAAAGCTAACCATATTGATAATTATTTAAATGAATATGGGCTAAACACTCCAGTCTAAAGACAGAGATTGTCAGGCTGGATAAGACCAATATAAAGATACAAATAGTTTAAAAGTAAAGGTATGGAAAAAGATATATCTTTTGGCTACATTAGTATAAGACAAAGGAGCCTTCAGAACAGGAGTATTACCAAGGATTAAGAGGGCTATAGTATAATGATAAAGGGGTCAATTTGATAAGAAGACATAATAATTCTAATTGTCTATACACCTAATAGAGTTTCAAAGTACATGAAGCAAAAAATGACAGAACTGCAATTACAATTGGAGAATTAAACACTACTTTCTTAGCAGTTGATAGAGCAAGTAGACAGAAAATCAGCGAGGATATAAAATACTTCAAAAATGCTGTCAACCAACTTGACTTTGAGTGTTATAGAACATTCAACTCAACAACTGCAGAAAAACATACTTTTCAATTGCACTTGAAACATTCACAAAGATGATCACATGCTATACCATGAAACAGATCTCGATAAATTTAAAAGAATTGAAATCACACTGTGTACGCTCTTTGACTACAGCAGAATTAAGTTAGAAATCAATAACAGAAAGATAGTTTGAAAATCCCCAAATATTTAGAAACACTTCTAAATAACCCATGAGGAAAAAAAAATCACAGGAGAAATTAGGAAATATTTGAAACTGATAACTAAAACACAATGTAATAAAATTAGAGAAATGCCACTAAAGAAGTGCTTAGAAATTTATAGCTTTGCGTGCTTATATAAGAAAATAAGATCAGTCTAAAATAAACAAATGGGACCTAATTAAACTTAAAGCTTTTGCACAGCAAAGGAAACCATAAACAAGACAAAAAGACAACCCTCAGAATGTGAGAAAATATTTGCAAACGAAGCAACGGACAAAGAATTAATCTCCAAACAGTTCATGCAGCTCAATATCAAAAAAACAACCACCCAGGGCTTCCGTGGTGGCACAGTGGTTGAGAATCTGCCTGCCAATGAAGGGGACACGGGTTCAAGCCCTGGTCGGGGAAGATCCTACATGCCGTGGAGCAGCTAGGCCCGTGAGCCACAATTACTGAGCCTGCGCATCTGGAGCCTGTTCTCCGCAACAAGAGAGGCCGCGATAGTGAGAGGCCCGCGCACCGTGATGAAGAGTGGCCCCCGCTTGCCACAACTAGAGAAAGCCCTCGCACAGAAACGAAGACCCAACACAGCCAAAAATAAATAAATACATAATTTTAAAAAAACAAAAACACAAAAACAACAACCCAATCAAAAAGTGGGCGGAAGGGACTTCCCTGGTGGCACAGTGGTTAAGAATCTGCCTGCCAGTGAGAGGACAGGGGTTCAATCCCTGGTCCGAGAAGATCCCACATGCCTCGGAGCAACTAAGCCAGTGTGCAACAGCTACTGAGCCTGCGCTCTAGAGCCCGCGAGCCACAACTACTGAGCCCATGTGCCATAACTACTGAAGCCCACGCGCCTAGAGCCCATGCTCTGCAACAAGAGAAGCCACTGCAATGAGAAGCCCACGCGCCGTGTGGAAGAGTAGCCCCCGTCGCCCCAACTAGAGAAAGCCCGCACGCAGCAACGAAAACCCAACACAGCCAAAAATAAATAAATAAATAAATAAATGGGCGGAAGACCTAAATAGACATTTCTCCAAAGAAGACATACACATGGCCAAGAGGCATATGAAAAGATGCTCAACATCGCTAATTATTAGAGATTTGCAAATCAAAACTACAATGAGGTATCACCTCACACCGGTCAGAATGGCCATCATCAAAAGATCTACAAACAGGGTTTCCCTGGTGGCACAGTGGTTAAGAATCCACCTGCCAATGCAGGGGACACAGGTTTGAGCCCTGGTCTCGGAAGATCCCACATGCCGCAGAGCAACTAAGCCCATGCGCCACAGCTACTGAGCCTGCACTCTAGAGCCCACAAGCCACAACTACTGAGCGCACACACCACGACTACTGAAGCCCACGCGCCTAGAGCCCATGCTCCGCAACAAGAGAAGCCACCGCAATGAGAAGCCTGCGCACCGCAACAAAGAGTAGCACCCCCTCGCCACAACTAGAGAAAGCCAGCACGCAGCAGTGAAGACCCAATGCAGCCAAAACATAAATAAATAAAAATAAAATAAATTAAAAATAATCTACAAACAATAAATGCTGGAGAGGGAGTGAAGAAAAGGGAACCCACTTACACTGTTGGTGGGAATGTAAATTGATACAGCCACTATGGAGAACAGTATGGAGGCTCCTTAAAAAACTAAAAATAGAACTACCATATGACCCAGCAATCCCACTACTGGGCATATACCCTGAGAAAACCATAATTCAAAAAAGACACATGTACCCCATTGTTCATTGCAGCACTATTTACAATAGACAGGTCATGGAAACACCTAAATGTCCATCAACAGAGGAATGTATAAAGAAGATGTGGTACATATATACAATGGAATATTACTCACCCATAAAAAGGAACGAAATTGGGTCATTTATAGATGGACCTAGAGTCTTTCATAGAGAGTGAAGTATGTCAGAAAGAGAAAAACAAATATCGTATATTAATACATATATGTGGAACCTAGAAAAATAGTACAGGTGAACCTATTTCCAGGGCAGCAATAGAGACGCAGATGTAGAGAATGGACATGTAGACACAGTCAGGGAGGGGAGGGTGCAATGAACTTGGGGATTAGATTTGACATAAATACACTACCATGTGTAAAATAGATAGGTAGTGGGAACCTGCGGTATAGCACAGGGAGCTCAGCTTGGTGCTCTGTGATGACCTAGATGGGTGGAGTGGGTGGGGGTGGGAGGTCCAAGAGGGAGGGGATATATGTATACATAAAGCTGATTCACTTCCTTGTACAGCAGAAACTAATGCAACATTGTAAAGCAATTATACTCCAATTAAAAAAATAAAATTAAAAAAACAAGAGCAGTCTAAAATCAGTGATCTAAGCGTCCATCTTATAAAGCTAGAAAAAGAAAAGCAAAACCAAATAAATGCAAAGTAAATAAAAAGGAAGAAATGATAAAGAAATCGGCAAAAATCAATGAAATAAAAAACAAAATACAATTGTGAAAATCAAAACAAAAGCTGGCTCTTTGAAAAGATTAATATAATTGATAAACCTCTAGGTAGAGTGATCAAAGAAAAAAGAGAAGAAACAAATTACTGATATCAGGAAAGAAAGAGCACTACAGAGCCCACAGACATTAAAAAGACAATGAGGCGGGACTTTCCTGGCAGTCCAGTGGTTAAGATTCCGCCCTTCCAGGACTTCCCTGGTGGTCCAATGGTAAAGAATCCGCCTTCCAATGCAGGGGATGCGGGTTCAATCCCTGGTATTCGGGGAGCTGGGATCCCACATGCCGCGGGGCAAGTAAGCCCGCGCCACAACTACTGAGCTTGCGTGCCTCAACGAGAGAGCCCATGTGCTGCAAACTACAGAGCCCACGCGCTCTGGAGTCCGTGCACCACAACTAGGGAGAGAAAACCTGCACGCCACAATTAGAAGACCCTGCGCCACAACTAGAGAGAAGCCCGCATGCGGCAAAGATCCCGCGTGCCTCAACTAAGATTGGACGCAGCCAACAAAAAAAGGAAGGGAGGGAGGGAGAAAGGAAGGAAGGAAGGAGGGCAGGGAGAGAGGGAGGAAGGAAGGGAGGGAGGGAGGAAGGAAGGAAGGAAGGAAGGAAGGAAAGGAAGGAAGGAAGGAAGGAAGAAAGAAAGAAAATAAATAAGAAGACTCCGCCCTTCCACTGCAGGAGGTATGGATTCAATCCCTGGTCGGAGAACTAATATCTCTCATGCTGTGCGGCATGGCCCAAAAATATTTTTTTAAAAAAAGTTTTTTTAATAAAATAAAAAATAAAAAGACAATGAGGGAACATTATGAACAACTTTATGCCAATAAATTTGCCACTTAGATTGAGTGGACAAATTCTCTGAAAGACACAAATTACCAAGTCTGACTCGAAAGGAAATAGAAAACCTAGATACTCTCATATGTATAAAGAAATTAATGTCATTAAAAACCTTTCCACAAACAAAACTCCAGGCCAAGATGGCTTTACTGCTGAATCCTAGCAAACATTTAAGGAAGGAATAATTCCAGACCCACACAAAGTCTTCCAGAAAATAGAAGCGAGAACATTTTCCAACTCATTTTATGTGACCATCATTATTCTGATATAAAAGCCAGATGAAACTATCTAACGAAAAAAAAAAAAACCTGTAGGCTAATATCTTCCATGAACCAGATACAAAAATCTTTAAGTTAATTTTAGCAAATTAGTTCAGCAATATATTAAAAAGGTAATATATTAAGATCAAGTGGAGTGTAATCCAGGGATGTAAGATTGGTTTAATATTCAAAATTCAATCAAGGCAATTAACCATATTAAGAAACTAAAAAAAGAAAAACTATACGGCCATCTGACAAAATTCAACACACATTCATGATTTTTTTTAAAAACCTCTCAGCAAACTAGAAATAGAATATTTTTCAAAATGAAAAGGAGCATCTATGGAAAGCCTACAGTTATACTTAATGGTGAAAAAATTAATGATTTCTTCCTTATATCAGGGACAAGGCAAGGATGTCCACCCTCACCCCTTTTATTTAACATTGTAGTGGAGGTACTAGCCAGTGAAATAGGCATGAAAAGAAAAAGAAATCCTCTTTATTCAAGATTACATGATCTTCTATGTAGAAAATCCTAAGGAATATAAAAATTGAATTCACTAGAACATATACATGAATTTAGTAAGGCTTCAGGACGTAAGGTCAATACATACAGATCAATTGTATGTGTATATACTAGCAATGAGCAATTGGAAAATGAAAATTTTAAATGCCTAAATCACATACATGAAATACAGATAAATTAAACAAAGTATATACAATACCCATAGACTGAAAACTACCGAACATTACTGAGAGAAATAAAAAACCTAATTCATTGAAGAGACCAGTCCTCATTTTTCTCAGAGACCATACTCATGAATCAAAAGACTCACTATGTTTAGTCAGTTCCCAAACTGATCTATAAATTCAACACAATTCCGATCCAAATCCTAGTAAGCTTATTTATAGAAATTGACAAGACTAATTTTAAAACGTTCATGAATTTCAAAGGATGCAGAGTAGCCAAAATAATTTTGAAAAAGAACAAAGTTGGAAAATTTACACTAGCTGATTTAAGGATTTAATATATATCTACAGAAATCAAAACAGCATGGTATTGGCGTGAGAATAGACAAATAGATCAGTGGAACCAAATAGTAAGAAATGTAACCACATGTACATGGTCAGTTGATTTTCAACAGAGGTTCCTAGGATAATCTTTTCAACACATGGTGCTGGAAAAACTGGCTACCGACTTTGGGGTGAGGGGGGCGAGTTGTACTCCAAGCTTTACCTCACACCAAACATAAAAATAAGCTTGAAATTGCCTTTAGACCTAAATGTTTAAGGTAAAATCACAAACTTCCAGAAGAAAACCTTAAAGGAATATTTGATAAAATGGACTTCACCAAATTTAAAATTCTGTTCTGTGAAAGACACTACTGAGGAAATGAAAAGACAGCTATAGACTGGGATAAAATATTTGCAATAGATTTAATGACAAGAGTTGTATGTCCAGAGTGTATAGAGGACTCCTACAACTTAATGAAACAATCTAATCAAAATGCCATGGATTTTTTTTTTTAACTTTCAGGAAAGAAGATATATGTATGTCCAGTAAGCACATGCAGATATGTTCAATGTCAATAGTCATAGAGAAATGCAAATTAAAACCACTATGAGATAAAAATTACACCCACTAGAGTAGCTAAAATTAAAAAGCCTGACAATACCAAGTGTTGGTAAAGATGTAGAGCAACCAGAATTCTCATACATTGCTGATAGAAATGGAACAAGCACTTTGGAAAACAGTTTGGTGGTTTCTTTCTTTCTTTTTTTTCTTTTTTGGCCACACCACACAGCTTGCAGGATTTTAGTTCCCCGACGAGGGATTGAACCCGTGCCCTGGGCAGTGAAAGCACAGAGTCCTAACCATTGGACCGCCAGGGAATTCCCCGTTTGGTGGTTTCTTAAAAAGTTAAACATATACTTACCATATGACCCATCAACCAGCAATTCCACTCCGAGATATTTACCTAGGAGAAATAAAATGGAATGAGAGAAATCTGAACATATGTATACCCAAAGACTTATATTTAATGTTCTTAACAGCCTCATTCGTAACAGCTCGAAACTGGAAACAACCCAGATGTCCATAGCTTGTGGATAAACACACGGTAGTATAGCCACACAGTGGAAATACTACTGATCAATGAAAGGGAATGAACTACTGATATATACAATAACGTTGAGGAATTTTAAAAATATTATGCTAAGTGAAAGAAGGCAGTCACAGAAGAGAACACACTACATGATTTAATTATATGAAAATCTAAAACACAGAAAACTAATCTACAACAGTAGAAAGCAGATTGGTAGTTTTCTGGGGCCATGAGTAGACGGGACTGATAGCAAAGTGGCACAAGAGAACTTTTGGTTTCATGAAAATGTTCTTTCTCTTCATTGTGGTGGTAGTTACTTGGGTATATACACTATCAAAACTCATTAAACTGTACACTGTTTTTAAAGATTTTTTTGACGTGGACCGTTTTAAAAGTCTTTATTGAATTTGTTACATTATTGCTTCTGTTCTATATTTTGGTTTTTTGGCCATGAGGCATGTGGGACCTTGCTCCCCGACCAGGGATCCAACCTGCATCCCCTGCATTGGAAGGCGAAGTCTTAACCACTGGACCACCAGAGAAGTCCCTGAACTGTACACTTGAAATTGATGCATTTTACTGGATGTAAATTATGCTTCATTGAAATTGACCAAAAAATCCAAAAAGTGTTCATAATAGTCAAAAACTAAAAATAATACAAATGTACATCAACAATAAAATGATTAAATAAATTTTCATATATATATTCATACAGTAGAATATTGTGTAGCAATGAAACAAGAATTACAGTCAAATGAAACATGAATAACATTCACAGATAAAATGTTGAACAAAAAAAGACACAAAAGGTCATATATTATATAACTCTGATTATATGAAATTCAATAACAGATAAACTAACCTATAGTGATAAATATCAGAATAATAACTACCTTTGGGGGAATTATTGACTAACAGAAACCATGAAGGAGCCTTCTAGTGATGATAAAAATGTTCTATATCTTTATCTGAGTAATGTTTACACAGTAGATAGGTAAACATTTATTGTGCTAAACACTTAAGATGTATACCCTTTATTGCATACTTATTATTCCTCAATGAAAAAAATTTTAAATGATCACTTATGGTTGCTTGGGATGAAGTGCCTTGGGCTTTAAGAGACCAAGTGGCTGCTGCATTTTATCATAATTGTAATAGTGCTGACTACAAGGGCTGTCGGTGGTTGAGCTTCATCTCACTGCATTGGAGAGGTTATAGAAAGTAAAAGACAAGCTCAGGGCTTTAAATGCTCAGCTCAAGTTGCAGTCACAAAACCAGAAAATGTCCATGATGACTCTAAAGGAATCTCTATTTCTTGTAGCTTCAGAGCAGATATAGATTAAAAAAAAATCAGCCCCCAAGTTTAATGGGACAGAATGAAAACATAAGCCAAATTCATAAGTCTCTCGTGTGAAAGTCAGCACATTGCTTGGAAAATAGAGGGATCCTGAGACTTGGAATGGTTACATTTGGACGGAAGCTGAGACTTGTGCCACGAACCTCCCTAAAGACTCCCTTGGCAGCAAAAGCAATCCCTTCTCTCCTTTTTTTGAGCATATAAGCTTTTCTTTCCTTACAGAACCTATAACTTCACTTGGGGCAATTAGCTATTTTCCTTAAGGCCCACCTGTGTATCATCCATTGCCTTTAGACCCAAAAGTCAGATCTCAGCATGCCTCACGAGGACTAGTCAAATCTGTGGAGAAAGGTGATTGTTAGTATTCCAGGAGAATAGCAAGTTTTTGCTAATTCATAGCAGCAGAAACTTGGGGAACATGTGTGGGAATTGATTATAAAAAATTTTTTTTTGGCCACGTCACGTGGCATGTGGGATCTTGGTTCCCAACCAGGGATCAAACCCGTGCCCCCTGCAGTGGAAGGTAAAGTCCTAACCACTGGACCGCCAGAAAATTCCTGATTATAAAACTTTTAGACTTAGGAGGATGGATATAACTTTGGATTAGCCCAGATTTATCAATATCATTATACTTAGAAGATTTGCTAAGCAGTAATATTTTTAGTATCTTGGAAATGGTTTTAACAGTTTTCTTGGTAGATTAACTATAACCTTGACTCAAATACAGCCTACATTCAATGAGATTGAGATGCCAGAGCCTTCATGGCATGCTATAAAGGAATAAATCCAAAGGCTTGTAAAATTGACAAAGTTGATTTCTTATAGGTAGCCTACCCATATTCACCTTCATCCTATTCCCCAAGAGTGCCCAGATGACAATCCCTGAGAAATCCATTAATGACGGGAGCACTAACATCCCTAAAAAGCTCTTTGGTAGCTGTCCTCTGTAGGTTGGGAATGATGGTAGGAGTTAGTGGCATTGAGGTGAGCTTTCTGGTTTCAAGGAACTGATGGGATTCCTAGAAGACAAGTGGCATTTAACTGCCAGAGATAGAGTCTACTGGTCAAAGTTAATATCATAGATAAATGGTATTTTGACTTAATGTCCAAGGTTAAAGGCCATATTATAATAGGCCTTATTTGTCTAGGACTCATACTGTGGTTTTTTACCTAGTTCCTGAACGTATGATTGGAATTACCACAATGAACAGCAGAAATTAAAGTGGCCATATGAATGTTTTGACTCATAGATTTTCTGTAGTGATCATGATTTTCTTAGGAATTACATAGGTAGGATATCTACTAAATTATTACTAGAACTATTTACAGAAAAGCTCTAACTATGGGGCCAGAAACATGAGATGAGACACCACAATGGAGAGTTTTGTCTTCTTATCCAGTTCCCAGACAATCAGTTGATACACCCAGAAGGCTTTGGTTGAAGTGGAGGCTGGCTCTCTTGAGGAAGAATTCTACATGACTGCTACAAGCATATACTGTAGATCTTACTTCAAGCCTTCCTCAAAGGACATGTAGCCCTTTACTAGGGTGAATATGCATTGGAAAAAGGGAAATATCCCACCAGACTTTCAGAGATTACCAGACTCCAAGTTAACACTAATCCCTGGTATCCCAAAGTGCCCCAGTGGACCATTGGTTAAAGTTAGGGCTTATGGATGTCAGGTGATAAATGCTGTTTTGGTCCAAGGTTATATCATAGACCCAGTTAATCTGCGGGACCTAGCTATATTTATTTCTGGTTCTTGAATGTACAACTGGAATAGACATGTAGAGCAACTAGCAGAATTCTTACAAATTAGGGGCTGAAGGCTATCATGGTGAACTTTCTCTGCCTGCCAAAATGGTAAAAAACAAACGGATAACAAAAACAAATTAAAAAAGAAACACAATTCCACAGAGATTAGATATGAAAATATATTAGTGATATGAAGGATTCAGAAAATAACATTCTTATTACATTCTTATCTAGTTCTTCTGTTTTGCCTGTGCAGAAGGTAGGTAGATCTTGAAGAATATTTGTAGATTACACTAACACCATTTGCAGCTGCTATTCAAGATGTGGAACCTTTTTTTTTTTAACATCTTTATTGGAGTATAATTGCTTTACAATGGTGTGTTAGTTTCTGCTTTATGACAAAGTGAATCAGTTATACATATACATATGTTCCCATATCTCTTCCCTCTTGCATCTCGCTCCCTCCCGCCCTCCCTATCCCACACCTCTAGGTGGTCGGTCACAAAGCACAGAGCTGATCTCCCTGTGCTATGCGGTTGCTTCCCACTAGCTATCTATTTTACGTTTGGTAGTGTATATATGTCCATGCCACTCTCTCTCTTTGTCACATCTTACCCTTCCCCCTCCCCATATCCTCAAGTCCATTCTCTAGTAGGTCTGTGTCTTTATTCCCGCCTTGTGACTAGGTTCTTCATGACCTTTTTTTTTTTTCCCTTAGATTCCATATATATGTGTGCTAACACATATATATGGAATCCAAGATGTGGAACATTTATTGGACCAAATTGACACATCCATCATTCACGACAACTGATCTGGCAACTACTATTTTCTCTAGAGCAGTTTGCAAGGACCAACAAAAGAAGCTTGATTTCACCTATTAGGAACAGCAGTATCCTTTCACTGCCTTGTCATAGGGCTAAGGCAGCTCTTTTTCTTTCTATCATAATTTAGTATGCAGAGACATTGATTGTGTTGACATAACATAGAACATCATACAGGTTCACCACCTTGATGATTTCCACTGTGGTGATTGGACTGGATGAGCTGGAAGAAGCATTAGATGCCTTGGTTAGCTCCATGTGTGTCAGAGGGTGGAAGATAAAAACCATAAAAATTCAGTGTTTTCTACGTTGGTAAAATTTTTAGCTTCCAGTAGTTGGAAGCATGACAGGATATCTGTTTCAAATATGAGGCAAATTGCCATATCCTGTGCCACCTACCACTAAGAAAGAAGCATAATGCTTATTGGACCTTTTTACATTTTAGGAACAACCTTTACCACATTTGTATCAATCTGTGCTGCTCTTTTGTGTTAACTGAGCCATCAGCTGGCAAAGGGGGTCCCAGAGCAAGAAAAGGTCTTGTAGGCTTTCTAGGCTGCATTACAAAGCCTCTTCTTTATCTTGTGCCTTATCGCCTAGAAGATCCTACAGTATTTGAAATGAACAGGGCAAATTAGAAAGCTATCACACGTTGCAATAGTAGAATCACAATGTAGATCCCTCAAGTTTTGGAGCAAAACCATGCCTTCTACTAAAGTTAACTATTCTCCTTTGAGAAACAGCTCATGTGTATGTTTATACTGTGATAATTCATAAAACCATGCACTTATTATTTGTGTACTTTTCTGTATGTTATTTTTCAAAGCTTTAGTTTTTAAAAATTGTATGGAAAAATGAAGGTCCAAATATAGCAAAAACAGTTCTAAAAAGAAGAACAAGTTGGGGAGAATTTTCCTGATTTATAAAAATAAAGTTATATTAACAGAATATTGAACCTGGCATCAGACCCATGAGAATGTGGGAATTTAGTGTATAACATGGATGTAAACTAGTGGGAAGGGACTAATCAATAAATGATATTGGGATGATTGGCTTCCATATTGAAAAAAAAATAAAATTAGATTTCAGTCTCCTTAATGAGGAAAAATAAGTTCCATCTGATCAGAGACCTAGATGTGGAAAACAAAATTTTTAAAGTTTTAGAAGCAGATATAGAGCATGCCTTTTTTTTTTTTTTTAGAATTATTCTTTTTTTTTAATATAACATTGGCGATGTTTTTATTTATTTATTTATTTATTTATTTATTTATTTATTTATTTATAGCTGTATTGGGTCTTCGTTTTTGTGCGAGGGCTTTCTCTACTTGCGGCAAGTGGGGGCCCCTCTTCATCGCGGTGCGCGGGCCTCTCACCATCGCGGCCTCTCTTGTTGGGGAGCACAGGCTCCAGACACGCAGGCTCAGTAATTGTGGCTCACGGGCCCAGTTGCTCCGCGGCATGTGGGATCTTCCCAGACCAGGGCTCGAACCCGTGTCCCCTGCATTGGCAGGCAGATTCTCAACCACTGCGCCACCAGGGAAGCCCTAGAGCATGCCTTTTGACCTCAGTATAGGTAATACTTCCTAAAGAATACAGCAAGTAAGCACAAACCATAGAGGAAATGATTGATGCATTTGACTGCTTCAAAATTTAGAACATTGATATGGCTAAACTCACCAAAAGTTAAGTTAATAAGAGATTAACTGATAACTGATAAGAGATAAACTGAGAAAGACTATTTGCTATATAGATAACAGAATAATCATTATCAAAAATTTATAAGTTAATAAGAAACAGACTACTCATGCCAACTGAAAAAATGGGAAAGGACAAGAAAAAGCCATTCACTGGGGGGCTTCCCTGGCGGTCCAGTGGTTAAGACTTCCCCTTCCAATGCAGGAGCTGCGGGTTCAATCACTGGTCAGGGAGCTAAGATCCCACATGCCTCGTGGCCAAAAAAACAAAACATAAAACAGAAGCAAGACTGTAACAAAATCAATAAAGACTTTAAAAATGGTCCACATCAAAAAAATCTTAAAAAAAAAAAAGCCATTCATTGATCAGGAAACCCAAGTACATAATAAACATATGAAAATGTAATATATTTAATCTCACTAATAATCAGGGAAATGCAAATTAAAATAATTAGATACCATTTTTTATCCATCAGATTATAAACTCTAACAATATCAAATATTGGCATGGATATGGAGAAATTATATCCTCATTCAGTGCTGGTGAGAATGTAAATTGGTATAGGTGTTTTGTAGAGCTATTTGGCAATAACTACTAAAGTTGAAAATGCACATTATACACAATCTGTTAATTACACTTCTGTTTATTTACCCTAAGGAAATGTTTACATATGTATACAAAGAGATGTATATAAGCATATCCACTGCAACATTATTTTGGTATCAAAGTACTGGAAATAATCTAAATGCTCATCCATAGAGGGGTGTTTTTAAAAATTAAGATGTTTTCATATTATAGAATACCATACATCAATTAAAGAAATAAAATATATTTCCTTAAATACATGAATCAGATCTCAATGTTGAGTAAATAAAAGCAAGGGAACGTGTATTATGTCAGTATTTAAAGTACATACATAAAATGTTAACAAACATAATTTCTGAGTGTTGGGAACACAAGTGTTAGTTTTATCATTTTCTATATTTTTCTCTAATTGAAATTTTTCCTAAAATAAAAACAATGCAAAAAAAGAACAAGTAGGGAGCAATTAATTGTTCCGAATGTCATACTCAGGTCAGATTAGATAAGAACTGAACATCATGTATTGGTTTTAGCAATTAAGTAAGTAACAACAAATATTTATGCAGCTACTAAGTGTCACAGAAAGGAGAAGTAGAGTATAAGCTTAAAGGCAAGATATAACTTTCCTGATTTTGACTCTGCAGGTTTTACTTACATGATTACGGTGCTGGTGGTAATGATAAAATCTTCAATATTCCATCTACATAAAAATTTCAAATCTCCTGTAACAACTAATTGCCAACTTTCTGCTTAGGTAGGGTTTTTGGATCGGCAGAGGACATTGGCTTTGCTGGAAACATTCTATGACCAAAGTTCAAAAGTGCTCAGAGGTTTACTCCGAAACCCAAGACAATGTAAGTGCCACCCAGAGGGAGCATGCTCAAGCTGGAGTGATGCAGTACACCAAAATGATAATACAAGGTCATTCTATCCCCATGGAATCCCTTCATATAACATCTCCCTTAGATCATGATAGCTCTGTCGAGTTGTTCATTCCACACAAAATTCAGTCTTCATCACAACTAGATGTATTTTTCACTATGGTGTAATACTAAAAGTTGTTAAGTCAGAACTCAGCTAGAATTCAATTTTAAATTCATTCAAATGAAGGGGTGCTTTAGTGAGAATCTGAATGTTTTGGAAATTAAGTTGGTAGTGGTAATTCCAGTTTTAATGTCCAACTTAGAATTCTAAAGTTTCTAAGAAAAATGTTTCCTTCTCCCAAGCATTTTTTATTGAAATATAGTTGATGTACAATATTATGTTAGTTTCAAATGTACTACATAATGATTTGACATTTTCATGTATTAGGAAATAATCACCGTGATGAGTCTAGTAACAATCTATCCCCCTACAAACTTATCACAATATGATTGACTGTATTCCTTATGCTGTATATTACATCCCTGTGACTTATTTATTATATAACTGGAGGTTTGTACCTTTTAATTCGCTTCACCTGTTTCACCCACACCTCAAACCCTTCTGGCAACCACCCATTTGTTCTCTGGGTCATATGGCAGTTCTACTTTTAATTTTTTGTGGAATCTCCATACTGTTTTCCATAGTGGCTGCATCAATTTACAATACTACCAACAGTGCACAAGGGTTCCCTTTTCTCCATATCTTTGCCAGCACTTATTATTTGTTGTCTTTTTGATGATAGCCATTCTGACAGGTGTGAGGTGGTATCTCATTGTGGTTTTGATTTGCATTTCCCCGATGATTAGTGTGATGTTGAGCATCTTTCATGTATCTGTAGGCCATCTGTACATCTTCTCTGGGAAAAAAGTCTATTCGGGTCCTCTGTCCATTTTTTTTTAATTTTTTTATAAGAGGTAATTCTTTTTTTTTTTTTTTTTTAAACTTTGGGTTTATTTATTTATTTATGGCTGTGTTGGGTCTTCGTTTCTGTGCGAGGGCTTTCTCTAGTTGCGGCAAGCGGGGGCCACTCTTCATCGCGGTGCGCGGGCCTCTCATTATCACGGCCTCTCGTGTTGCGGAGCACAGGCTCCAGACGCGCAGGCTCAGTAATCGTGGTTCATGGGCCTAGTTGCTCCGCGGCATGTGGGATCTTCCCAGACCAGGGCTCGAACCCATGTCCCCTGCATTGGCAGGCAGATTCTCAACCACTGCGCCACCAGGGAAGCCCCCTCTGTCCATTTTTTAATCAGGTTGTTTTTTTGATGTTGGTTTGTACGTCTTCTTCGTTTTGGATATTAACCCTTTAGCAGATATATCATTTATAAATATCTTCCCCCATTCATTAGGCTGTCTTTTTGTTTTGTTGATAGTTTCCTTTGCTGTGCCAAAGCTTTTTAGTTTGATGCTGTTCCATTTGTTTATTTTTGCTTTCGTTTCCCTTGCCTAAGGAGGCATATCCAAAAATACATCACTAAGGCAGATGTCAAAGAGCCTACTGCCAATGTTTTCTTCTAGGAGTTTAATGGATTCAGGTCTTACATTTAAGTCTTTAATCCATTTTGATTTTATTTTTGTACATGGTGTGAGAAAGTAATTCAGCTTGATTCTTTTGCATGTAGCTGTCCAGTTTTCCCAACACCATTTATTGGAGAGACTGTCTTTCCCCATTGTATACTCTTGCCTTCTTTGTTGTAGATTAATTGACGATATAAGTGTGGGTTCATTTCTGGTCTCTCTATTCTGTTCCATTGATCTACATGCCAGTTTTGTGCCAGTACCATACTGTTTTGATTACCGTAGCTTTTGTTTGTTTGTTTGTTTGGGTTTTTTCTTTTCTTTTTTTGGCCACACTGCATGACTTGTGGGATCTTAGTTCCCTGCCCAGGGATTGAACCCGTGCCCTTGGCAGTGAAAGTGCAAAGTCCTAACCACCGAACCTCAGGGAATTCCCTATAATATATTTTGAAATCAGGGTGTGCGATAGCTCCAGCTTCTTCTTTCTCAAGATTGTTTTGGCTATTCAGGGTCTTTTGTGTTTCTATAAAAATTTCAGAATTATTTGTCCTAGTTCTGTGAAAAATGCCATTGGTGTTTTGATAGAGATTGCACTGAATCTGTAGATTGCCTTGGGTAATATAGTCATTTTAACAATATTGATTCTTTTAGTCCATGAGCACAGTGTATCTTTCCATTTGTGTCATCTTCAATTTCTTTCATCAATGTCTTATAGTTTCCAGGTACCAGTCTTTAAGGGCCCTGCTGCCCTTCAAAGCCAGATGTTCTGGGACAGGACCTCCAGTCTAGGATCCTGATGTGGGAGTTAGACACCTTGCTCCTTGCAGAGAACCTCTGCAATTGTAATTATCCTCTTGTTTGTGGGTCACCTACCCAGGGGTGTGGGTCTTGATTATACCACATCTCTGCCCCTCCTGCCTGTCTCATAGTGGTTCCTTCTTTATGTCTTTAGTTGCGGAAAATCTTTTCTGCTTTCGTGGATAGTCGCTCTGTAAATAGTTGTAATTTTGGTGTGCCCAAGGAAGGAGGTGACCTCGTGGTCTTCCTAATCTGGCCTCTTGGCCACACCTCTCTCTCTCAAGCACTTTTACTTGTACACCTCTACTGTACTTATACAGTAAAATATCTTTTTTATATTACTCCCAAAACAAAAGGATTGTGGGTTATATTTTTATTTTTTAAAGAGAAGGTCTTTGAATGGATGAGTTTTCCAAAGAAAGTGAATATTTTACTTGTGTGAAAATTTATTACTTGGATACTTAAATATCTATGGATAATGTACATAGAGTATCCTGAAAATTGTGGGAATCACAGTTTTAGAACTTAAGTACTAGCTGTTTTGGGAGGAAGGGGTACAGTCTTGTGGCATGAGTCCCATTTTCTGTAGTCCTGGATATCAAGGTTGTTTTGTTGTTGTTGTTGTTTAACAATGGGATTCTCATGAGTGCTATCCAATCTTTCCCTAGAATTCTGAACCAGGTGTCCACATAAGTTGTGGAGAAAAAGAAGTGAGGAATGAAGAAGAAAGAGAGGGAAGAGGGAAGGGAGAGAAAATGAATATTGGAAAAATATAGCTCAGTGAAAGATTGTCACAGAGCTTTGCTTTTATTTTGGTATTGCAGATACTGAAAAGGTATATGAGGTGAAAGACATTTGTCGCTTTCCTCAGCCCTATGCTATGCTTATTGTGGGAGGACCAAGAGTAGAGGATAAATTCTATTTGCCTTGGAAGTCTAAGCAACTCTCCTAGTAGCAAAAGAAGAATCATGTTCATTTCCAAAACCACACCTTTTAGGAAGGGATTATTTCTAATTTACAGTAGTGAGCATCCTTTATGTTCCTTTAGATACCTTTTTGTTTTTTATTGGGTTGCTGGGAAAGGTAACTGATATTTATTTAAAGCAATAGGTCTATATTACAGTCACTGTGCTGATTGCTTTTTTTTAATTTTTGTTTTATAATAGAGTATAGTTGATTTACAATGTTGTGTTAGTTTCATGTGTACAGCAAAGTGATTCAGTTATACATATACATACATCCATTCTTTTTCAGATTCTTTTCCCATATAGATTTTTTTTTAATTGGAGTATCATTGCTTTACAATGTTGTATTAGCTTCTGCTGCGCAATGAAGGGAATCAGCTATATGTATACGTATATCCCCTCCCTCTTGGTCCTCCCTCACACCCCTCCCATCCCACCCATCTAGGTCACCACAGCCCACTGCTTTTTTACATTAATTTACTAGCTCTGATTCTACACTATAAGATCAATTGTTTAGGTAAATGTTTTGTTTTCTGTGTTAGGGCCATTTGTTGAATTTGGAGAGATAGACTTGCCTGAGTTCTGGGGAGACATGGATAATCAGAAGCACATTTATGAAGACTTTGACAAAGTACTCTTAGAGATGAATACATTACTTTCTGAAAACCATGCTAGCAAAAGCCAAAGTAAATTATTAGCAAATCCAGAAGATCAACATAAACATGATAAACATAGAAAATCAACACTACCACAAAGCCCACCAGAACAGCAGAGAGGGACAACTGCAAACCAAGAACCAAACAGAATTTCAACCAACGAACAAGAACAAGACAAAGAGTCAACAGGAGAACAAGAACCGAACAAAGAATCAATAGCAAAACGAGGAACCTACACAGGGTCAACTCCAGAACAAGCATCAAGTAGAGGGTTAATAATAGAACAAAGACCACATAATGAGTCAATAACAGAACAAGGAGTACCACCAGGAATCCACACTGAACCAGCTGCAGAGCAAGGACTTTACAGAGAATCAGTAACGGCACAAGGACAACAGGAAGAGTCAACAACAGGACAAGGATCACACAGAGGGTCACCTGAGGAACAGGGACCACATAGAGAGTCAGTATTAGAACAGGGACCACACAGAGGGTCGATTGCAGAACAGGAATCACACAGAGAGTCACTCTTAGATCAAGGACACCCCAGAGGGTCAACTGCAGAACAGGAAGCACGCAGAGAATCCCTATTAGATCAAGGACGACCCAGAGGGTCAGTTGCAGAACAAGGAGCACACAGAGGGTCAACTGCAGAACAACAACCACCCATAGAGACAATTCCAGAAAAACAAGAGGACATAGACTCAACTTCACAATCAAGAAAAGGTAGTATCTTAAGAGAAAGTGAAAAATCTAGGGAGGCTATTTCCTTTGAGTACACTGAAATCTCTCCACAGGAAGAAAGGACTCAGGGGCAAATCTATGAAGAGCAACTATTCATGAGTCCTGAACTGCAAGAGAAAATTTCGGTATCAAGCAGAAAAGGTCATCTTTCAGGTAGTAATATAGTTTTTCTACATCAGCTCCTTGTTTTGTAGAGTGGTTTTTAAAGTCCTTTCAGGAAATATTCATTTCAGTTAGGATCTCTTCCTGACATACAAGGTCATGCAATCTTCAGATATATTTTGCTACTCAACATGAGTCTAGATTTTGAGTAATCAATTACATGCAAACCAGAAAGTCTCTATCATCAATTTACCTAGAATTCCTTTTACACCAGAAGCGCATTTGTAAGGAAGAAATCTGGTAATATTACATGTAGAAATTTTCATTGGACCTCTGAAAAGGCAGTAGAAGCCCTTTTATTTTAAATGTGGTGTCTGATATCAGAATAAAAGAAATAAATTTCTTTTATTTCAAATTTTAAAAGTATCTCACTTTTTTCAGTTGTATATAAGAGTTTCTGGAGGTCATATTTAAGACTGAAAGCACCCCGCATTTCAAATATTTATTCTGAAGAAGACTTTTCCTCTGAATTGCCTATGCCAATTTACGCCCTTTTTGTTGAAGAATTCTAATCTTTTAGAGAACCAATCTCAAAGCCACTTAAGACCTCAGTTAGGCATAATTTTTTAATTCTAAAGTTCTACAGTCCCAAAGAAAATTCTTATTTAAAACTCCTAAGAGATGGGTAACCTATGTTCTGGATTCTACACTAACATTAACTAATTTTAAATCTTTCATTTTTTTCAGCATTATATTTATTTCTCCATGAAACAAGGCTACTAATTTCTGGCTCTCCCTGCATTGTAGGGATACAGCTTAAAAAGTTAGTGAAGTTACTATTCAATCAGATGTATTATTAGTGAGGACTTAATTTTGACTATCTGCAACAGTGATCCAAAATAAGTATCTAAAAAAACAAACAAAAGCAAAACAAAATAACAATGTCTAAACAAGACAGGAGTTTCTTTGTTTCTCATGTAAAAGTCAAAATTTATATGACAGCTCAGCCCCATGAAATCAGCAGAGGCTCAAGCTCTTTCTGTCTTGTGTCTCCTCCAACCACATGGTCCAAGATAGCTCACCACCATGTCCACATTCTGACCACCAGGTGAGGAGAAAGGATAGGTATTACATCATTTCCCATCACAGTTCATTGGTCGGAATTTAGGCATATAGTGACACCTAGCTGCCAGGGAGGCTAGGAAACATAGCCCTTAATTTGCATGGCCGAATTTGGGTACAACAAATAGCCTTTGTCACAGAGCTGCTCCCAACAACTAAAGTTATTTAGTGATGCCATTATGATACAGCATATATAGGAAAGGACCTGAAAGAAAGTTTTTGTGTTCTATATGCAAGGCGTTTCTCTCATTTATTAACTTTAGAATATATAATAGAATATATAATGTCCAATTCATAGGCATTTTCTTTTGTACCTTTTAGAAACTGAAAAAAAGGAAGTTCAGAAAGACAAATCCTGTGAACCCAAGTCCCAAAAAATAGAAGGAAAGTCATGGTCAGGTAACTCCTCATTTAATCCTCCTTTCATTCATACTCTAGAGCAAAACCATTATGAAAGTGAAGTTACGTTGGCTATATTATGGAACGTGTATTTTATAGGTGAACTTTTGACTTGTAACTGGAACACGAAGTATGCCAAATGTGAAGAGGAGGAACAGGCAAACTTAATCTATGGTAACTCCAGGTTCACAGGTACATGTTAACAAAACCAGGAAGAATAGATGGCACTCTAATTGAGGAACTTAATTTACTGTGGTACACTATGATAAGGACTGGACTTAGCCAAGGCACAATGGCAGAGTGATACTTGCATTATTGTGTCCCTGAGCTGATGGATCTAAACATATTCAAGATGACTGTTTTGGGTGGTAGTGTACATGCAGTGCTATTGATGAATGCTCTTTAAAACATATGCATTAATACAGTTGTCCCTCAGTATCTGCAGGGGATTGTTCCACGGAAACCACCCCGCAAAGTTCCCCCCATGAATACCAGTATTCAGGGATGCTCAAGTCCCTTATGTAAAATGGAATAGTATTTGCACATAACCAGTGCACATCTTCCCATATACCTTAAATCATCTCTAGATTATGTTTAATACCTAATACAATGTAAACGCTATGTAAATAGTTGTAAATACAATGTGAATGCTATGTAAATGGTTGCCAGCATGCTGCAAATTCAAGTTTTGCTTTTTTGGAACTTTCTGGAAATTTTTTTTCTGAATATTTTTGATCCACAGTTGAATCCACAGATGCAGAACCTGTGGCTACAGAGGGCCAACCGTATACAATTTTTTTTTTCTTTTTACTGTTAAATGGCCCTGAAACCACTTTGAAGCTATCATCAAGGTATACAAAGGGAATCAGATGTTAGATATTAGAAAAATAGAAATCATTCCAGCTATTCCTCTCCCTGGTAGTTCCACATCCAAATATGTGAGGCAGGTGAGGATCTGTCTTGTTTTTGAAGACTTAACAAAGGAAGATCTACTCAACAGAGACAATAAAGAGTAGATATTAGCTCTCAGTAAACCATGTCTTTAACAACAATTATTCCAACAAGTACTATTTTATCATTTTATCTTTCATCAACAAGTAGTAGAACTTATAAGATCAAGATATTTTCTACCTATCTGTAATCTTTTTCTCATTTAAGCATGGATCAAATGACAAATTTCTATCCTCCAAATATTTGGTGAAATTCCATGGCATTGAGTAAGCTCTTGTTGCCTGCTAATTCATGTTCCTCTTCTCCTGGTCTTACTTCTTTATCTCAGTTTTGCTTTACCATTTTAACAGTTGCGTGGGTGATCCTTTTTAAGTCACATCAAATCTCATATGGAAAGCATAAGGGCATGAACGATTGAATTAGTTAATAAATCAAACATAAACCACTGGGCTTTTTTATGAAATATGCTTCATGTTATAACACTGAGCTTCAAGATAAATATATTAGTCAAGACTCTTGGGGGAAGAGGTGGTAGTGGTGGTATTTACAGACTTATTTAACTAGTGAGTCCAGACTGCAGCTGGCTTCAGGCACAACTGAATCCAAGAGCTCAATAATAGCAGCAGGACAGTGTCTCTTTGCCTCTCAGCCCTGTTCTTCTCTGTGTAACTTTCAGTTTTAGTTTTCTCTGTATTGTGGCAAAGATGTCCATAAGAGCATCTCTAAGCCTACATCCTACTAGTTCAGGAATCAGAGTACAAGAAGAGTGATTCTCCCCCAATAGTTGCCCCAAGAGTTCTGGGGCTAATTCTCATTGGCCTATAGTGGATTCCATTGCTGTCATATGTGAATCACTGGCCGGACCTATATCACATGGCCATCCTTGAAGCAAGGGTGCAGGAAGCTCAGAACTACCTGATACATCTAAACTGACAATGGGGGAGAGATGTTTTCCTAAATCAAAAAAGGAGGGTGCTGAACTCATGAAGGGAGCATGAATTCCTGACAGGAAAAAAAGGAGCAGATGTCCATTACAATAAGTACTTGTATATTTTCCAGAACTTTGATAAAATTGTTCACTTCACTGTTTGATGTATGTTTCTTCCGTGATAGACCTACACTCGATTATCAGAAATATTCAGTCTTACAAGGAAATAAAAGGTAGGAGTGTCTTCAATGGAGTTTCCTTCAATCTGCTCCAGTTTGTGCAACTCCTGGAGACATTTGTTGGTGAAGATGCCCCCTTGAGTGTCAGCGAAGCCCTCACCTCCTTTTTTAAGAAGGGCTTTGTTGAAACAAAAGAAGAGAAAATGAGTGGCTTAGAAGAGGTGAGTAATATTATTTATCAATAAAACAAGTGAGGTCACTATTATAAATAAATCTATCAATCTCAGTTGCTCCTAGTCTAGCTCTTCTTAAGTAACTTACAACCAAACCTATCACTTTAGTTCAACGAGCATGGCCATTAAATACTTCATTTTAATGTCAAATATTCTAAGATCACACTCCAGAGAACTCATTCCCCTATTAAGAACATGATTGCTGATGGCAGGTGATGGTTTATTTTACAGCTGTGTTTTTGCTCCTCTGAAGCTGGAAGAGCAGATTCCGAGGAGCAGAAATGTGTATATGCAAAGATGTGTGTGTGTGTACGTGTGTGTGTGTGCGTGTGTGTGTGTGCACTGTCTGCTGTGTGAGTGCATTTGCAAATGCACATACATAGGGGAACAATTGTGGCTTGAATATATATTTTTATTCATGTGCACCAAGGTAGTACATATTTCTTAAGAAATTACTACTTAGGTGATAAATGCAAACACATTAGCTGATATAAACAACTTATGTACTCTTATACGAAATATATAAATCAGGTTCACCAGGCATATTCAGTAAACTTATCAGTCTTATGAGTCTTCTCAACCTAATCTAGAGTTGATATTCCTTTTGCCTCCTCAACTGCTATTCCCCCCATTTAATCAAATGGTATATGTTCACTTTCTTTTAGCAATGAAATTAAATTACTATCTAGTTGACATAATCTAGTAAAAAAGTCTAAATGGTAAATAAAATTAATATCAAGTTAGGTCAATGTTAAATATAGAAAATAATTTTTGAACACAGTCATTTTTTTGTTGTTTGAACACTGCCATCCAACCCCCTTTACTACAAAACATATTCCATCAAGAAGCCAGGCAGAGCACCCCATGTTTTATCACGTTCTTGAACAACTAGTAAGGGAGTGGAAAGGAATGAATCAAAGATTCTCAAGGAGTGAGTCCCCTTCCTAAATTAATGTGTTTTAGTTCAATGCAGAGAATGCCTGCTTTTTGGCTTAGAGGTGAAACAAAGAAATGGTATTTAGAGAATTAAAATTAAATGCTTCATTAAAAATTTTTTTTTAATTAAAAAATTTTTTTAAATAATAAAAAATTAAATGCTTCATTTTACCATTCATATTTATGCTTAGTCCCAAAGTAAAGCTGTTTCTATAAAAAGTGCTGCACTTTGGGGGGAATAAGCATAAGATGCCAGCTAGCACAATACGGTGTATCTTCTGTGCTTTGTTATCCTGTTTGTATCCTAGGCTAGACAAAATGCTTCCCAAGTCCGACGGGGACTTCTCCTAAATGCCCTCTTTCAGAAGTGGGACTGTGATGGCTCAGGCTTCCTGGATCTGAATGAAGTTGATGAACTCTTGTACACATACAAGGAGGGAATGGAAAAGGAATCTATGAAGAAAGGTAAAAATGTAAGAATTTTCTTAAGTTGTGGTAACAACTTGGCTTCAAGTTTCCCGATATTATGGCATATATACAGTTAAAACACTGGTTGGTCTAAAACCATGAGATACCACTTCACACTTACTAGTGTGGCTATAATTTTTTTTGAGCTTTATTGAGATATAATTGACATGTAGCATTGTGTAAGTTTAAGATGTACGATGTATTGATTTGATGCACATATATTGTGAAATGATTACCACAGTAGCTTAGTTAATACTTCCATCACCTCACACAATACCATTTCTTTTTTTGTGATGAGAACATTTAAGATCTACTCCCTTAGAAACTTTCAAGTATACAATGCAGTATTAACTATAATCACCATGCTGTACGTTAGAATCCCAGAACTTTTCTTATAATGAAAGTTTGTACACTTTGACCAACATCTCCCCATTTCCCCCACCCCCAGCCCCTGGCAACTACCATTATACACTCTGTTTCTGTGAGTTTGGCTTTTTTAGATTCCACATATAAGTGAGATCCTACAGTATTTGTCTTTGTCTGACTTATTTCTCTTAGCATAAAGCCCTCAAGGTCCATCCATGTTGTTGCAAATGACAGGATTTCCTTCTTTCTCATGGCTCAATAATGTTCCATGGTATATGTGTCATTCACATATATACATACATATATATATAATTCATATGTCATATATATATATATATACACACACACACACACACACACACACCATGATTCTTTATCCATTAATTCATTGACAGACACTTAGGTTGTTTCCATATCTTGGCTATTGTGAATAATTCTGCAGTGAACATGAGATGCAGATATCTCTTCGAGATAGTGATTTTATTTCCTTCAGATATATATCCAGAAGTAGAATTCCTGGATCATTTGGTAGTTCTATTTTTAATTTTGTGAGGAACCTCCACACTGTTTTCCACAGTAACTATACCAATTTACATTCCCACCAACAGTCCACAAGGGTTCCCTTTTCTTCACATCCTTACCAACACTTGTTATCTCTTGTCTTTTTGATGACAGTCATTCTAACAAGTGTGATGTGATATCTCATTGTGGTTTTGATTTGCATTTCCCTGATGATTAATGATGTTTGAACATCTTTTCATGCACCTTTGGTCATTTGCATGTCTTCTTTGGAAAAGTATCTATTCAGTTCCTCTGCCCATTTTTCAATCAGATTTTTTGTTTCTATTGAGTTGTATGAGTTCCTTATGTATTTTGGATATTAACCCCTTATCAGATATATGATTTGCAAATATTTTCTCCCATACTGTAGGTGTTCATTTTGTTGCTACTTTTGCTGTGCAGAAGGTTTTTAGTTTGATGTAGCCCCGCTAAATTATTTTTGCTTTTGTTGCTCATGTAGTATGACTATAATTTTTAAAATGGAAAATAACAGTGTTTGCAAGGATATGGGGAAATTGGAACCCTTGTGCATTGCTGGTGGGAATATAGAAAATGTCAGAGCAATCAGGAGTTGAATTGTTACAGAGTGCTTTGTCCAAGACCTTAACTGTACATAGTTAGATTCCTTCTGTGTGCCTGGCTACCCTTGCTCTTGAGGTTAAAAGAATCCAAACCACTCCACAGTTCTGCCTATTTTCCCTTCTTGTTTTATCTTTCTGCTTCTACAAGGTCTGATTCACCTCTCAAGTCTGAATGGCTTGCAAGTTTCCCCTGAAGTTACTTAACTTCTTATTCTCCTTAATGACTTTTTCTTCTCCTATATTATATTTTTCTCTTCTGATCAATTCTTCTCAATCAAAAGCTACTAAAAATCTTATTCTAATGTAATAAGTTCTCTCCTTCATTTGCTTAGATCCCAGTATAAATGATTTTGCTCTTCACTGGGTTTAAGGATTTATCTGATTACTTTGGCATAACAGATTTCAAATTCTTAAAGTATGTAGTACATGAGGGAAAGAGCAATCAGAGTTACTTAAGGTCTTCAACCCTTTCAGAAATGAACGTAACCAATACGTTGATCTTCAAAGGTACCTAAGTTTATCAACTGTCATGTGTTCTTCATTAACTATGTCTTCTGCAAACTGTACATTATACTACACTACTTGTCTTAGACTGCCTCCGAAGACAATTTACTTAATGAAGTTTCAAAAGGCATAATGAGGTGGTTTCCACTTACAAGATGGGAAAACTTCATAACAGAGAACTGTGTTCCACAGAGGAAAAGATACTACACAATGGTCAGGAGAGCTGGGTTCCAATACTGGATCTTTCACTAAATGGTCACATGACCATGGGCAAGTTACTGAACCTCTATAGAGTCAGGTGTCCACATGGGTAAAATGAAGGAGTTGGACACGATGGATTCTAGAATTTAAGGGACCTAAGGATGATGTTATAAGGTTTCACCTGGCTGAGTGGTAGAATTAAAACAAAATAATAACAGATGACATAAGAGTCATCTTGAGTTCAGTATAGGAAGTCACTGTAAGATGTTCCATTGGACTTGAGGTGCCTTTGATATGCCTGGTTTTCCATGGGAAGCGGTTGTCAGAGGCTTCAATTTGCTGTAAGAGAGGAGAATGAAAATTTCCCCCACAGATGAATGAACTTTTGATTAGTTCTTGGTTTTGTATTTATGTCTTTTAGCTAAACTACACATCCAATTTCCAAAGCCACACCCTGGTCACGAAGTGAGGTTGTCTTCCAAACAGTTTCAGAAATACATAGAATTGGTTGTATCTGAACTGAGGGGCAATGAAGATCAAGTTCTGGAAAGCGTTGTGGAGTTTCTGATGAATACTTTAGAAAGGAGCCATGTTGAGAGTCTGAGAAATTGTGCCAGACAAAAGTGGCTGCACCAAATCCAACGTGCTGCAGAGACAAGTGGAGTATCCTTGGAGCCAGTGTACGCAGAGACCTTTAAGGCCCTCACCCAGGTGTGTTTTCTAAAATGATATATAAGAGAAAAAATTTCCTTACAGTAGGTGATGTGCAATGGTTACAAAGGAGGAACACACTAAATTCTCTTGAGAAATTGCTGCTATAGATGTTTTATTCATTCCAATACTTTACAATGACCCAAAGCCTAGTAAAGATGCAACTGGAATGATTGCAAGTTGGCAAGCAGAGAGGAAAGGTATAAGAAATAAAATTATGTCTTGGGATTCCTAATTTCATTGTGCCAAAAGTCAGATAAGCCTAGAACAGACAATAAAGTGACATTAAAAAATAACCATGAGGAATGTTCATTGCAGCACTATTTACAATAGCCAGGACATGGAAGCAACCTAAGTGTCCATGGACAGATGAATGGATAAAGAAGATGTGGCACATATATGCAATAGAATATTACTCAGCCATAAAAAGTAACGAAATTGAGTTATTTGTAGTGAGGTGGATGGACCTAGAGTCTGTCATACAGAGTGAAGTAAGTCAGAAAGAGAAAAACAAATACCATATGCTAACACATATATATAGAATCTAAAAAAAAAAAAAAGGTTCTGATGAACCTAGGGGCAGGACAGGAATAAACACGCAGACACAGAGAATGGACTTGAGGACATGGGGAGGGGGAAGGGTAAGCTGGGACAAAGTAAGAGAGTAGCATTGACATATATACACTACCAAATGTAAAATAGATAGCTAGTGGGAAGCAGCTGCGTAGCACAGGGAGATCAACTCGATGCTTTGTGACCACCTAGAGGGGTGGGATAGGGAGGGTGGGAGGGAGATGCAAGAGGGAGGGGATATGGGGATATATGTATACATATAGCTGATTCACTTTGCTATACAGCAGAAACTAACACAGGATTGTAAAGCAATTACACTCCAAGAAAGATGTTAAAAAAAAAAAAAATAACCGTGAGGAGATGTACATGCAGTTCAAGCTACATTTCCCTTGCATGATGTTTCGGGAGTCTTTTTTTTTTTTTAAGGAATTCCTTTATTTTTTAAATTAATTAACTATTTATTTATTTTTAGCTGTGTTGGGTCTTCGTTTCTGTGCAAGGGCTTTCTCTAGTTGCGGCACGCAGGGGCCACTCTTCATCGCGGTGCGCGGGCCTCTCACTATCGCGGCCTCTCTTGTTGCGGAGCACAGGCTCCAGACGCGCAGGCTCAGTAGTCGTGGCTCACGGGCCCAGTTGCTCTGAGGCATGTGGGATCTTCCTAGACCAGGGCTCGAACCCGCGTCCCCTGCATTGGCAGGCAGACTCTCAACCACTGCACCGCCAGGGAAGCCCCCTGGGAGTCAGTTTTAAAAGGAACTATTTAAATCATAAAGTCATTATAAAGTAGAATCCAACATGACACTATATTTCATAGCACTGCCTAGAAACAATCTGAGACTATTACAGAATCCTGTCACTTAAAGTACATGACCTGGATGGACCACTGTCCACAGCTCTGCTGCCACCTCAGACACTCCCAGCTTGCTGCTCTTTCCAGGCAGAAACAGCATGGCTGTCTTCTACATATATCAGAGCTTCCATTGATCCAGGGAAACTATGTCCTTCATCTCAGCTAAATAGCAGCACTTGATTATGGGAATCATCTCCTGAATGGCTGAATTTTCCAATGTAGTTGGAAATGATGTGACCAGCAACAGGAGACCAATCAAGAAAAAGAGGTATTGCTCCAACTTGCTTCAGAGATCTGCAGTACCCGAAGATACATCTTTTTTTTAAAAATTATTTTATTTATTTTTGACTGTGTTGGGTGCATTGCTGTGTGTGGACTTTCTCTAGTTGCGGCGAGCGGGGTTTGCTCTGTTGTGGTGCGCAGGCTTCTCATTGCAGTGGCTTCTCTTGTTGCAGAGCATGGGCTCTAGGCGCACAGGCTTCAGTAGTTGTGGCACATGGGCTCAGTAGTTGTGGCTCGCGGGCTCTAGAGCGCAGGCTCAGTAGTTGTGGCACACCGGCTTAGTTGCTCCGTGGCATGTGGGATCTTCCCAGACCAGGGCTTGAACCCATGTCCCCTGCATTGGCAGGCAGATTCTTAACTACTGCGCCACCAGGGAAGCCCACCCTGAGATACATCTTAATACATCTTAATACATCTTTGTTAGTTAGCCTATTGATCTTCTATGTAGAAAAGGAGGAATCAAGGCAGAAGGGAAAAGAAAAGCACAAAGAGCAAACCCAAGTACATAGAAAGAGGAGACAAATATCAGAGAAAGTGTCTCTCATGTCCCCAATTTATGGGCATATTTAATATATGTGTTAACATATAATATTGTTATAATATTTTAGGTACAGAGAATTCTCAGTTATTTTAATTAGAAATAGTAGTTGAGTAAAGCCTGCAATCTGTATCCCCAAGTAATCCTTTCCTGAAATGATGTAAATCAAACGTCGTAGCCAAACAATGTTAAGAATTTCTTGAGAGCATTTTTTCCCATATTCACATCATAGTAGATGGTTAAGAAATATGAATGAAATGAAGTCATCTTCTTGCCCCAGCTCTCTAAAATAAGTACTTTTAACTGAAGCCCATACAACATGAGTATGGTTCAAAGGGATCCAAGTTTTAAACCTCTAAATTTAAGTAGACCTGGCAGATTTTTTTTTTTAAAGTAAACTAGTCTGATTGACATAGTGTAAATCTATTCCACTCACTAAAACTCAGGTTTCAGGAACACCTGTGGTGTCAGCTTTTTCCCCACTGCCTATGAATGGTAATATCTGCATCATTTATTCAGGAAAATTAAATTATCGGGTTCAGATACACAAACTGGCTAATGAAGGGAGACATGATTAAGAGAATAGCTCTTTGGCTATTGACAAATAAATGGTCAGAAACATTTTGCCATAGGATGCTGAAGCCCATGGAAATAAGAAGATCAGTGCTCACATTTCCCTCTTAGAAGAAAACCTACTACTGCCTGATAGAGGGAATGTTCTATTGAGGAATATAGCTTGTACTTTAGACGATGCTCCGTATGTACTGAACAGAGTGCTCTACAGGGACATGAAGGGGATCAGGTAAGAATATCTTGAAGAGGTTGGTTTCACCCTTCTAAAAAAAATAATTCCTTTTGTGAAGTAAACTAGCATTGAAATCCTAGTTAGCTGCCCAAGAGAGAAATGCCTCAGATCACCAAACTTTCTAGAGCAGGAGGTGACGGGTTTCCAGTCTTGGATGGTTTCACCTGGTTGTTTCTAGAGTTCACTCTTAGGCATTAATTTTCCATGTAGGGATTCTGCTTCACAGTTTCAGTTCAATTATTTCTGCCTACTCTGTAAGTTATGTCTCCTGCATCCTTTTTATATATGTTTTCTCTGTTATGATCGAAGCTTTTTTTTTTTTTTTTGCCTGTCATAGTGTAAGCACTCTATGTCAACTTTTATTGATATTATTTTCCTTTGTAGCAGTCTTTCCCCAACAACATTTAGAGTCCCACATCAAATGCAGCTGGATATTGCAACCATTATAACAATATAATCACTATTAATTCCTTGCCCTTTCCATCGTGTCCCCCTAATCTGACTGTATCTGGCTCATCCATCCTCATTTTTTTCCGAGCAACATCTTTCTTCTTCTATATACACGCCATTAAGCTTATTTTTTAAATCTTTCTCTCAAGTCAGACTCTCCTAACTGGTAATTTTATCTGAGTCCACTTCTCTGATATATAATACTAATGATTATGAATGGTTGGATCTAGTTTCCTGCATGGTTTAATCTAAAGCCCCCTCCTGTTGCCTTTCTCCCATCCTCATATTCCTATTTCTCAGCTTTACAGTAGTGGATGAAGGGAAGCCAGTACACGTCCCCCAAGTTCAGAACCATGGGAACATCTTCTTCTGGAACCATTCCCGCAAGAAGAACGATCAAAATGGGTCATTCCTGGCTCTGCCTCTTCAGGATGCATATATGAGGATCTTTGGGGTCTTGGCTGTTGACACCTTAAGAGATCCCCAGAAAGTAAACATCTTCCTACCCCATGAGATCAAATTCTATCAGGTAAGGCACAGAAAAATTCTTCAAGATCTATGGTAGGGTGGCCTCTCCTTCTATACTTTTTAAAAAGCGAAACCTGAAACCAGATGAGAGTGAAGCTATGTATATAGATAGTGTCATCATACTTGTATCAGTTTTTGGAGAGGCGCCCCATTACACATGGAAGGACTTAGCCTCAGTTGCCCATCTATGTCTCAGCCTGTCTGGGAAGATTGTTAATATGTGTCTGATTGCATTAATCATAGGAACAGCATTTTCTGCTATAGAACTGAAATCCAGCTATTAGACTACTAACTAAAACCCAAAAAGTAGGAATGAACTTTTAGAAGGGACATATTAATGTTTTATTAATAGTGGTACCTTGAAATCCTTTGCTCTTTCCACAAGTGGTTCTAAATATGATATGCCTTCCCATAGTTCTTATTTCAGTGTTATAATTTTTGAGGATAAAGAATGAAGGAAAAGCCTAAATGTTTCTCGAGTATTCGTGTTTTCATATTAGATCTCAAAAAGAAGAGGCACTTTTAAGACTATAAAATAACTGGACCATTTCTACAAGCATTTAAATTTAATTTTATGAATAGAAATTTCAGTGAAGGAAGATTGAAAACCTTTATGGAGGCAATGGACTGGGACATAGCAGCAATCAGGAAGTTGCTATCATTTGTTCCCCTGTATGCTCTTGATGTTTATTTACCATTATTTAAATTTTTCTCCTCTCATTTACTGGATGTACAGCTGAGGAAAGTGGTAGAATCTTTTTCCCTGGACATCTTTTTTAATAATAAGGTTCATTCTCATCAGACGTAAGAATCATGTGAAGATATTAAGAAGCAAAATGGAAGAGTATAGAGTTATCAGTAGGTGAACTATATATGGTCTTATTAGAGAATATGTCAAAGTGAATTCCAAATTGACTCTCTAGCCCTTGGAGGTAAAGGCTCCTGGGTTACCCTTAGATTCCTTGGGTCCTAATATAAAATGCAGATATTTTTGAAGAATTTTTGGTTCCTAGAGTTTCTTGACAAGAAGACCACAGATGGGTTCTAAGGACTTCCCGTCCCTTCTCTGTGGAACAGGCTCTCTTTATGTATCTAAGAAGATGGTGTACTCTAGCGTGTTGCAGGCCTTGGAACCCAGCACACCTGTACTGCTTGCTGATCTGATGACAGTAGCCTTGTAAAGATGCAGACATTAATATTGCATCAGATCAGGGCAGCTCTTACCCATCTGTCCAAGGTTGGCATCAGTTCTTGGCTTTTAAACCTTTTTTTCTCATTTCAAAGTTTATCTTGTTCTTCTGACACTATTTTCTGATAGCACATATCACAGATTTCACTGGATGATTGTCAGGAAACACAATAAGTTCGGTTGATCTTATGGTAGATCTCTCCTTACTTTTGATTTCACTGTGATCCTTCTTTCACAGTAGAATCTGGAACACTGCCTTTTGAGAATTGATGAATAATTTGTAGGAAGTAGATTATCAATTAAGAAGATAATCCAATTGATGCATTACTAATCATTTTGGTGTTTTAAATAGAAAAGGCAATTTAAATTTTCTGTCTCTACAGGGAGTTGCCAATGTTTTTAGTACTGCCTATCACTACGTCCACAGCCGAGAGCACATCCTGCATATCGTGATCACTGGCATCAGCTGGCTCTACAACATCACATCCAGCATCACTGCCATCACTACATACTTCATTGAGCCTAGCCCAGCGAAGGTAGGCAAGGCTGGGCAGTGTTAGACCTCCCCAGGTTAACAGAGTTTCTAGATACTATTGTCTTGCTCGTATTTTAAAGCATATTCAGTTAGCTATTATGCTATGACCCCAACTCAAGATCCTTGGTTGTGAGTGGCAGAAATCCATCAAACTGCCTTAGGCAAAGGGGGGGGATTGATTAACTCAGGTAACCAAATGAAGAAAGGGCAGGAGTCAGGCTGGCTTCCGGGATGACCATCTGGGCTCTCTCGTGTTATTTCTCTTCCCAGTTCTCACGTTTGTTTCCCTCTGCACTTTGGCTTTGTCCTTCTGGCTAAAGACAGGTTTTTTTCTACAGGGCAAGCCTGATGCTTAGTAACTAAAAAAGAATTTTGCTTTCCTGTTCCAATTTGGAAAAACCCAAGAAAGAAAACTCGTTTTGATCTATCCTGAGATATGCCCCTCCTGGCCAGGGTGGGAAATTTACAGTAACTGGAAGACCCCACCAGAATCATATGGGTGAACTGGGAAGGGATGAGGCACCCCTGTTTTGGAAGGACACCTTATATCACACCAATCAAAAAAAGAAAAAAAAAGGCTCCCTATCTACAATGTGATGAGTTTTTGATGAATGTTTGCTTTGCTTCTTTACACTTAACGTTAATGTTAGGATTTTTCATGTGATAAGAATGGATGGAAAGGGGTCTTCCTTTCAAGAAGGCTAAACTGTTCTGCACGGTGCCTGATCAGGTGGTGGCAACACCTTGATTGTCTTCCAGTCCTTTACCTGGCCGTCCCACAGGTGCCTCTCCCCTTCCTTTTTGGCTTCTTTTTCTTCCTTCCCTCCAGGTCCCCGCTTCTCTCCTGCAGTGGCTGGATCAAGCTGACGAGGCCTTGGCTAAAGAGGGCAGAATCACAGAGCTCTCTGATGGGGTGACCAGGCCAAGGAGGTGGAGAATGCCTAGTTGTGGGTGCTGCTCCTGGGGTGGGGTGGGGGTGGGAGCCTTCAAGTGCCTTCTGAACTGGGGCGGACCACCTGGTGTGTATGTGTTGGGAGGGCGGCGGTGAGAACCTCTCAGTATAGGGGGCAGACCACCAGGTCCCATAGTCCACAGACACAGTGGGGCCATAGTGTGTGGGGTCTGGGGAGCATTCCACTTGGCCAGCGTCTAAGCACTTTGTTGGAGCCCTCAGAGAAATAGCACCTAGGGCCCATGGAGAAGGTTAACATCACCTATAGCAGTCAGCAAGAAGCGCGGCTGAAGGGGCGTGTAGTTTCAGAATTGTAATGCTGTGGACAAGACCACAAGGGTCACTATCCATCTGACCCAAGCTCATCTTATGGAGGTGGAGACCATCTCCCGACGGGGAGAGGAGGACCACTCAGCAGCCAGGGTCTGGGTGGGGTCACAGCCACCAGTAGAGACCAGTACAGCCTGTCCAAGCCTGAATTGCACACTTATGAATGGGTAAAATGATAATATTATGCTGTGTATATTTTACCAAAACAACCCAAAAAAAACCAAAACAAAAACCGTGAGACTGGATGGGATGACCAATAGAATGAGTGAGGATAGGAAAAAAAATTCTGATACCCAAACCTTGAGGCCCAAGTGTTTGGCATCATTGTGGCTCAAAATTATATTGACCTTGACCTATAATTTGAAAAACATTTTATATTACCTAAGCTTTTCTAATTTTTTTTCTATTTATTTGTCCCCAAAAGTCTTAATGAGAGTATGAAGTCTAGGGGACTTCCCTGGTGGTCCAGTGGTTAAGAATCTGCCTTCCAATGCAGGGGACAGGGGTTTGATCCCTGATCGGGGAACTAAGATCCCACATGCCTCGGGGCAACTAAGCTGGTGCACCGCAGTTACTGACCCCACGGACCACAACTAGAGAGAAGCCAGCGCGCCACAACGAAGAGCCCACACGCCGCCCATGTACCACAACTAAGACCCTGATGCAGCCAAAAACAAATAAATAAATATTTTTTTAAAAAGAGAGTATGAAGTCTAAGTACTCCTCTCTCTAATGATATCTCTGCCTCTTTTCAAGGATTCAGACTATGTTTTACGAAATATGATGGTCACAGGGCACCTGGGTCTAACAGAAGTCCACAGGAATCCCCCTATCATCTTTAGGAAGACTTGCATCTTCAGGTATGAGACATACCTCATGGTCTGTTTTGTTTGACTGCCAGCTTCTGCCTCTTATTAATATACACTGGCTCTCATTCTGATTGGGTTTTAAAGAAAAATTACTGCAGACCTTTGTCTGCCTGGGTCCTTTCCCCCTCAAGTCCTTTTTAAAACAGATTTCAATTTAGTGTTTCATTTTCTATAATTGTCCTGTAAACATGGAATTAACAAAAACCCACCATGGTTATGAAAAATACACCCACATCACTTAATCAGAGCTCATCCTCTTAATGTTAGCTAGCCTGTGGACTTGTATTTTTTATTTAAAGAAGACAGTCTGGGGCAAAGATGGGGAGGAGGCAAAGAACGTTGCCTTTAATAAGCCCCCAGTTCTAGATAACCTTGAATGCCTCTCACCTGTGGAACGCAAAGGCTATTAAACTGTGGACAGATGCAAAACAGATCTTAACTAGAATACATCTTTTGCAAAAAGGGACCACTGCTTCTTAGAGGGTCAGCATAGTTGAATAGGCGGTAACCTATCTCAGACTAGTAGGCTAATTTGACATTTAAGTACCTATGTTAATTCAATTTTAGTTTGGCCTCATACCAGAATGTTCATTCAGTTTTAAGCTCTTTTCCATATAGTTATTCCTTGTGCTGGTCAAGAGTTTTACAGGAATCCTTGTAACACCCAGACTTATAACCTCGGATTCCTGTGTGTAACTTAGAGCAGGTGCTTTTTGAGGAACTCTGTTGACCAAGAAAGCTTAGCATGATGCATCATTACTATGGTTATCATAAAGACGCACAGTGATGGGGGCTTCCCTGGTGGCGCAGTGGTTGAGAATCTGCCTGCCAATGCAGGGGACACGGGTTTGAGCCCTGGCCTGGGAAGATCCCACATGTCGCGGAGCGACTAGGCCCGTGAGCCACAATTGCTGAGCCTGCGCGTCTGGAGCCTGTGCTCCGCAACAAGAGAGGCCATGATAGTGAGAGGCCCGCGCACCACGATGAAGAGTGGCCCCCGCTTGCCGCAACTGGAGAAAGCCCTCGCACAGAAACGAAGACCCAACACAGCCATAAATAAATAAATAAATAAAATTTAAAAAAAAAAAGACACAAAGTGATGGCTCAGCTGCAGCAAGGGGTAGGAATAGCAAAAGAAGGACATAACCTTCCCTATCATCATAGGATTGATGTTATGAACTATAAGTGTGCTTTTTTTTTTTGGCCATGCCCTGAGGCATATGGGATCTTAGTTCCCCGACCAGGTATCTAACCCCTGTCCCCTGCAGTGGAAGCACGGAATCCTAACCACTGGACCACGAGGGAATTCCCTAAACGTGCTTTTTGAGGCTATACAAAGCACCAACATTTTTACAAATACCTTAAAGGAATGACATCTCAATATCATGTAAGGACTTCCCTGATGGTCCAGTGGTTAAGACTCTGCGCTTCCACTGCAGGGGGCGGGGGTTTGATCCTTGGTTAAGGAAGTTCCGCATGCCAAAGTTCGGCCAAAAAAAAAAAAAAGATACACTCAATATCATGTAGATGGGGAAAGAGGGAAAGAGATAAAAAGAGATACCTCACTAGAGAAAAAAGGAGCCACTACATTTCTATGAAAACCGCAGGTCCCTCACTGAAGCAGGTGCCCTGCCCAGATCCCTATGTACCTTCTGCCAGGGGCCAGGTCCTACTGCTAATGACTCACACTGTAACTTTCTCTGGAGGAGTGCCCTTGAGCAATGGGAACCTCTCACCAGGAGGTGCCTAAGAGTTCTGTAAACACCCTCTCCACACACAACCCAAGCAGCTTAGAGCTCTAATGACTGACAAAAGGCCTCTCCCCTGCCTCAAGGTGGAGCAGAGTCTGGGCACAATTTGCCTTCCATAGCTCCCCTCGGGATCAGACTGGGGCTAGAGTTCACCTGAAATCACATTCTTGCTTAGCTCCTCCCCCTTGCCTATCCTGCTTTTCTCAGACCCTTACAGGTTTCTCCTGAGAGCACTCCCTCAATAAATCCTTTGCACAGAGCATCCCTTTCTCAGGCTCTGCTTCTAGGACACCTGACCTAACACGCTCATTGTTCCTTCAGGCATTCAACCAATACTTATTGGACAATATTTAAACAAAAAACAAATACCCTCAGATAAGGATAAGTATATAGTAAAAACAATAAGGCAGAGTATTAGGGTGGAGCGAGACTCAGGTGCAGCTATTTTAGATTGTGGGGTCTGGGAGGGCTTCTCTGTGAGGAGCTGAGGGAGAGACCCCTGTGAACTCAAGGGGTGGAGTGGTCCAGGCAGACGAAACAGCAACAAGGGCTGGTGCGGTTGGAGTGTAGTAGGCACAAGAGAAGATGATTCAGTATGTTTGGGTGGAATGTTACGAACAGGCTGTTGTTTTATATCCTTATGCTTATTTGGTTTTGGTTTCAGAGATTTCCTCTTTAAGTGTACAGACAGTTCAGAAGTTGTTTTGGCCTCTGTCTGTGGAGAAAACCACATAGTAGTTCCACTTCGTGAGAGAACAGGAGAAGCTTTGGGAGTTCTCGATGTTAACATTGGCAGGAGTAAGATGTTGTTGTATCGAGAATTTAAAGATCTACAGAAAATGACGAAGGTGATCCAAGTTGCCTGCAATGAAATACTGGGCGAATTATCTGGAGAAATAAAGAAAAACTATATCTTAGGTATTGTGCGTGTGGCGACCATCTGAATTCATGGATTTAAAAAGTTTTGGGGAAATCACAGACAATGCAATGCAGGATGCATTTTCTAAAATGAACTGTTGCAATATATAGATCTTTCCACATGGAAGGATTTCCTTCTTGCAGTCTTGGACTGATGCATATGGGCTATAAATTATAGCAAAGGGTAAGGAATCACGTTTTCTTGGCTAGAGTCATGGTTTTAGAACTGGAAGGACTCATAAAGGCAGTATACAAGTAGCATTTATTGGGTTGGCCAAAAAGGTCGTTTGGGTTTTTCTGTAACATCTTACGGAAAAACCCGAATGACCCTTTTGGCCAGCCCAATATTAAATGTCACATCATGTGTCAAGCACTTTAAATATGTTATTTCAATTAGTCCTTACCATAACTCTATGAGGTGAATGGTGATTATTTCATTTTACAGATGAGGAAAGTAAAGTTCAGAGAAACAACTTGCACCAAATCACATAGTTAACAAGTGGTGAAGGCTGGATTTGCACCCCAGTTTGGGTGCTCTTTTCACTACATTACACAGCACTAACTCATCGGAACATCTCATTTTACAGATAAAGAAGCTAAGGCCCGTCAAAATAAAAGTCCAATAGCAAGCTAGTGCACGGCCAAGAACAGGCCCCCGGTCCTTACGATTCCACATCCACTAGGCTACCCTTAGCACAAAATCAGTTTGGGCAGAAAGGAGGGAAGAAGGAAGCATGGAAACCTTTGGCTGCCTAGAATGGAATGACCAGAATTAGTAGAGTAACACTCTGGTGGGGTAAAACTGAAAGGTTTCTAGCCACTACACAGTGTGGGAGAAGAAGAAAAAAGAAAAGAAAATTCATGTCTTTTGAGCATCCACTACGTGTAAGACCTGGGGCTAAGCACTTTTACATATACCATCTCCTGTAATTCCCACAGCTCAACAGGGAAGTAGGGATCAGCTCTATTCTCACAGAAAATGAAAAGGAGGCTCAGAGAGACAGCAGAACCAATAAGGGGGAAAGTAGGTATTCAAACCAAGATCTAACTCCAAAAAAGTTTTCACATTTCCTCAAAGCCTCTTCCTGTGAACTTCACCAGGTGTAATTCCATTTTTGCCTTTTGATTTCGTGACTAGAGAAACTGATTGTTTAAAACCATAGGATATGATCTTCTTTTTCCTGAAGACAAAAAAAAAGTTTTACTATATTATGTTCAGAATCCTATTAAAAAGTAGTGTGTATACTAAACAACAATGTGGGATGTCACTCTATTATTCCAGAAATTGAAAATGTGGGAGAAGTCCAGCGGGCAGGCATTCTCTTCTTCCGAGTCATGCTGAAAGAGCTACAACAGTGCCTCCGGCTGCTTACCTCCATGGACTTTGTGTCACTGTTGCTCTATGATTATGATCCTCTGGCAGAGCCGAAATCACCAGACAGCCAGTCCCAGGAGTTGGAAGCCAACATAAAACTAGTACAAGACATCCTAAAAGGGATTATCTTGTTCTTTCATCCAGAATTGGAATTATCAAGTGACTTAGGAAATTGGGATCAGTGTAAACTGGTAAGTTTTTTTTTAAGTACACTTTATTGAAAAATATCCTACACAAGTTTAGATATACAAATCATAATTGCACAAATCCTAAGTGTACAAAGGCAAGAATTTTTACACAATGAACATTTGTAACAGGCACCTAGATCAAGAAACAGAACATTAGTGGCATCCCCAAAGCCTTCCTTTGTACCCTCTCCCATCACCAGCTTCTCACACACACACACACACACACACACACACACACACACTCACCCCGGGGTAACCAGAATCCTGACTTCTAACACCATAGACTGGTTTTGCCTGTTTTAAAGTGTATATAAATGGAATTATGTAAACTGATGAATTGGGCACTCTACTTCCACTTGTTGATGATTCCATAACTTTTGTTCTTTGTTCACAGTATGTTAACCAATACTTAGTCGAGAATATTTGTGACTTTGATCCAACTGCTAGGAAACTGAAGGTTAATTTAAAGCTCATTGATGAATATATCAGAGGTAAATTTCCACTTAATTATGGTCTAAGTCTATACCAACAGCAACAAAACACAGTTGCAATCCAGAGACTTTTATTAGAATAAAGCAAGTGGCTCATACATTCAATTTTTAGAGGAAAATAGTTCTGATTATAGTCTTCTAAAAGGAGGGGCATTGTCTATAATCTACTGCAATCCCCAAAGTGACTGTCTATGCCACACATATGAGAATTCAGAAGCACCTCTGTCTCCCACTTATTGACGACATGTTCATAATTCGCTAAAAAACAAAAGCAAATAGGGGCTGCAGTGAGACTAGGAGACAAGTATGTTAAGCAAAAAGGCAGCTATTATCTTTAGTTTCCATGAAGAACCGAAGAAAATAATAGATCATGAGTCTTTATAGACTAGTAATGTAGACTTTTTGGAGGAGGAGCATCAGCAGGAATCAAAGCAGTGAGGCTCCCAGGTTGGAAAAGGTGATGAGCTCTTTGACCACAGAGAACTGGTCACATATAAGGGTAAATATACATATACAAGCACACATTTCTCTATGTGTGTATATTACCCCACCAGAGACCTGAGGCCAGTTTTGTTTTGTTTTTTGCTGCTCGGCTTGTGGGATCTTAGTTCCCCGACCAGGGATCGAACCTAGGCCCTCGGCAGTGGAAGCACAGAGTCCTAACCACTGGACAGCCAGGGAATCCCCCTGAGGCTGTTTACATGAATGGAACAGTAAAGAGTGCACTTAAAAATTTGGCTCTTTTTTTTTTTAACTCATTTAAAAAACTAATCATTAATTGGAAAAATGGCTCTGTAGAAATCTCTTCACTAAGCCTATCCATCTCTCCCCCATTCTCTTTGGAGACTCTGGACCAAGTCACAAGGGTTTCTGGACTTCTGTGACACCTGTATTAGGCAGAGAGGCTTGGAATCAGACTCCTAGGACAAGAGAAAGGAAAAGGCATCTCAGAGGAAGACAGCCACACTCTTCAGGCTGTCTGTGGCAGTGGAAGCACGTAGCACAGTGGAAGCACAAAGCAGTGAGCGAGGACGGGTGGATGAGAGAGAGAGATCTTCTGGCTTAGGAAGGAGAGATACTCCCAGAAGTTCGGGAGTGCTAGACACGAGATCCACATAAAAGTTAACATGAATTCATGTGGACCGAGAGTGGTGTGAGTAAAGATTAGAATTCCTGTCTGGAAGGTCTTCTGTGTGCCCTCAGGGCCATGGACTGATTCACAGAAGCCCTGCATTCACAGGTGTTGCAGTTATCACTTCTAAGGTGCTGTTTAAGGAAAACAGTAACGGCAGCAACAACAAAAACAAATACGTGTTCACTATATATTTGTATCACTGTACTTGGTCTATACTTGTTCACTGTTCACTGAGGACTTAAAACTCTAGAAGAAATGTTTTCTATGTCAGTGCCTAGTTGCTGCTCTTCCCTTTGGAGTAGATTTAGTCCCTGCCATGGGCCTGGCACTGCCCCATGTGTGACCCGTTTGTCTAATTGATATTCTCCCTGAGTCCCTACTCCACTTTGGTCCCCATCCAACCTGCCAGCCCCTTGACCTAGAGCCAGACCCTGCTGCCACTTGTGTCCCTTCAGGCTGATGCTCCCCTTCTTGGGCAGGGACTCAGGTACCCCGCAGTGTCCAGTCCCTCTGTCAGATAGGAGCTAGGGATGAGGAACGGGCCCCTCCCCTCTCCACCTTGAAGGCATGTTCAGGAATTGGCTCTCAGCCCTTAATAAAGGCATCATCCATGGCATTGTACCAATGCTTCAAGGGAGTTTCTTCAGGCTCACCTCCGATTTGCGTATCAGAACTACCTCCTGTTGTCATATATAGCTCTTTTGTTTCAGGAAAACATGCAAATTTCTGTTTCCTTTGCTTGCCCCCACTTTGGACTGTGCTAGCTGATTCCTAAGCAGCCTTGATCTCCAGTGCTCCCCACCACTTTCTTTTCCAACAGTGTCCTCAGGTGCCAGGAATTCCAACTACAGTTAACAGAGCTGGATTCAGCCAGAAGCTAATATCCCCTAGGCTCCCCTACCACGACCACCAAACCTTTAGCATTACCACAGTCTCTGAAGCAATCAAGAAAGTTCATAGACCACCGAGGTACCAACCCTCTCTCCTTCAGATGCAATTGTATCAGGAAATTCTAAGCTCCTCATTTGGGGAAAGGAAAGAGAACTCTTGGGGCACCTTTCTGCTTGTGCCAGAAAAAGAGGAGTCTTCTGGCAGGGCACTCTGCTGCCCAAGTTTATCTGAGCCCTCTTCTAGAAGTAAGTAAGACCCCTACTCAATGACTCCACCCAGCATGAAATGCCACCAATACCTATAGGTTCTGCCCAGGATGGGGAGGGACTTTTGGCATAGCTCCTAACTCACCAAACCTTCCAAACTGATGATTTTGCCAAGAAGACAGAGTCAGGGCTGGTTATGTGCCCACACTTTTTTAGAGCTTCTGCTTCCAACTCTCACTCCACTTCATCCTAGCTCTAGCGAGATCATACGGTATTTGTCTTTGTCTGACTCATTTCACTTAGCCTAATGCCCTGAAGTTTCATCCATGTTGTTGCAAATGGCAGGATTTCCTTAGTTTTTATGACTGAACAATATTCCACTATATGTATATATCACATTTTCATTATTCATTCATCTGTCAGTGAACACCTAGGTTGTTCCCACGTCTTCGTTATTGTAAGTAACACTGCAGTGAACGTGAGGGGTGCAGATATCTCTTCAAGAGAGTGATTTCATTTCCTTCAGATATATACCCCAAAATGAATTGCTGGATCATATGGTAGTTCTATTTATAATGTTTTGAGAAAACTCCATATTGTTTTCCATAGTGACTGCACCAATTTACATTCCTACCAACTGTGCATAAGGGTTCTCTTTTCTCCACATCCTGGCCAGCACTTGTTATTTCTTGGGGTTTTTTTGTTTGTTTGTTTTTTGTTTTGGTAATAGCCATTCTAACAGTTGTGTTGTGATATCTCATCGTGGTTTTGATTTGCATTTCTAGAAAGGGTTATTTTATATTCTGGTGGAATTCCAGGCAGCTGTGTCCCACCTTTATATTGAGACAGTCATCTTTGAAGGAGCACTGGGCAGCTTTGTTCAGCAGGCTTGGCTTCCCAAGACTATGCCATTGCATGTGAATGTTGCTGACATACTTCCCTGTGGGGGACCCACTGACTCCAGTGACCACTCCTGGACAGCTGTGCATAGCGCATCAAAAGCCTGCTACCCTCTGTTATTCTTCCTAAAGTACTCACGTAGTTAGCCTTCTCTACCTGAAGACCCGTGACTTGACCACCTTGTAATGGATCTGTTCTCCTCACTCCATTTTGTACCTCTGATGCCAGCCTCCTGGTTTTTCTGTCCCATGTCCCCTTCCCAGTGGGTTTGGACAGATGTTTTCTACCAGGAAATGTTCTCAGACCTAGAGGTAAGAAGAGCTATCTCCCATTCCAAGTGTGACCAGAATCACTTTGCTGTCTAGAAACTGTGTTTCTGCAAGTAGCCATACTTCCTCCCCACACCTAAATCCAAGCGTCTGTGGGTTCACCGACACTGGTCTCAGCAGGAGTTCCCCAGGCCCTCCACTTTTCCTGCGAGAGCCCCAGGGCTCCTCTTCCAAAGCAGCCACAGCCTCAGTGCTATCACCATCTATAAAGAAACTCACCAGCTTCCTCCATAAAATACCACCATGATCCTCCAAGAATGACAATGGAGGGAGATGCTCTACCATCAGGGGGCAAGACTGCTGGACTCACAGCCCTGATTAACTTCTGTCCTCAAGATTCACCTTCCCCCGGGAGATCTTCCCCTAATTGCTATTGCCACCACCGTGGTGGCTCTACTGCATGCTGTTCTCCATCCCTCTCCATTCCCGAAGTGGGGCAAGACTCTCTCCTTCACCTCCCACTGCACAGCTAAAGATCAGACAGGATTCTACCAACCATCCAGAAATAGCAAATATGAATACAGCACTGAACTGAATCTGCAAATGTGCCGGGTTCTTTTAAATGAGTCAGAACGAAATGGACAAGAAACCAAGAAAATTGTTTTGTCCTATTAATTTGGCTTGGATTTGGTTACAGTTCCCTACCACCTTTTCAAACCTAGTATTCTTGGATAGTGGTCTCTTCCAAGACTTGTTCCTACTTGTCGGAAAAGAGCTGCTATCACAGTTAGATCTGGGTTTAAGAGGGAGTCTAGAGTGTGATATTTATGAGTTGCTCACGAATTTCAGGCTCTAGAGGTAGAAACATCCATTCCGTTCTAGAATAGATTCCCTTGTCCTGAAAAGAACCGCTTAAAGGGCCCTTTTAGTTAAGATATGAGACAAGTACTCACACACTGTTCAGGAACTATTTTGGAATTTGGTAAAGACCTGGGGCCTAGATGCTTGCCCATTTCCCATGCATTTCCCTTCCAGTTTCAAGTCATCTGGGGGAAAAAGAAAGAGAAAAATTAAATTAGCTATCTTCTTTCGTTCCTTATCACTCTTTTTGATTTTAAATTTTGAAGTTTTCCAATAGTAGTTATTGAATTATGTGAAAAATGGTTTTATTTGTCAGGGTAACATCCCATTGCTTTGATATCTGATAAAGGCTGTTGAAAATCAGTTTAATGAGAACATTTTTCTATTTAAGGCAAACATATTTTTCAAGTTCCTTTGTCACTCATTTTTTTCATTTCAGTGGATGTTAAAACAATCTTTTATCCCAAAAGGATTATAAAAATTATATCATACTTTTTATTAAAGTACTTTAAAAGGTCAAATAGAACTAAAAGCCTTCTAACAAAGAAGTCACTAGCCCATCCCTTTCCTCTCTTTTCCCCAGTTCCTCTCACCATGCAATTCTTTTTGACTCTTTTGACTGCTTCTTCTGTTGTTTTCAAATTTTCTATATTTCTAATATTATGCACTATTGCTATCTTTTGAGTCATTAGTTTAAGCCTTGTCAAATGATTTTCTTCTTATAGATGAAAGTTTAGTTCTGTTATACCACAATTTTCTTACCCTGCCCTCCCAATGAAATTGTATTGCAATTTGGAGTTAAATCAAAATGCAATGTTTACATGATTTTGCCTATTCAGATATCCACAGCTGAGCATTGTAGCATATTTTGATCATTCCTTTTTCACTTTTTGTTTTTCCTGAAGTAAATAATTGCCTTTTATTTTTTAAATTGCTTAGTTTTCTTTGTACTTCATAATTATTCTCACCCCTTCCATTTGTCTCTCCATATTTTTAATTTCCCAAAAAGTCAGTTTTACCAGGTAATTTTTGTTGGTTTCAATTTCTTTTTTTCTTGAAGCCATCCTTTCTAGAGATCTTAATTTTCTTTGAATCTGGGGCCTTCCCCCACCCCAGATCTGCTCCTTAGCTGCCTTACTGAAATTCATTTTGCTGCCGTCAGAGGCATTTACTTTGCCATTCTCTTGGTTCATTCTTCCTTGATCTACTCCCATGTTTTGAGGTAGCATATCTCTAGTAGTTTCCTGAGCACTAGTGCATGAATGGTAAATTTTTTCAGACTTTTCATGTCTGAAGATGTTTTTATTCAACTGTCACATTTGATTTGCAGTTTGCTAAGAAGTGTAATTTTAAAGACATTGCCCCATTGTCTTTTTTTTTTTTTTTTTTAGCTGCGTTGGGTCTTCGTTGCTGCGCGCGGGCTTTCTCTAGTTGCAGTGAGCGGGGGCTACTCTTCATTGCAGTGCGTGGGCTTCTCACTGCGGTGGCTTCTCTTGTCGCGGAGCATGGGCTCTAGGCACGCGGGCTTGAGTAGTTGTGGCACGCGGGCTCAGTAGTTGTGGTGCACAGGTTTAGTTGCTCCGAGGCATGTGGCATCTTCCCGGACCAGGGCTCGAACCCATGTCCCCTGCATTGGCTGGCGGATTCTTAACCACTGCGCCACCAGAGAAGTCCCCCATTGTCTTTTTTTAGAAATTGAGATATAATTCACATACCACAGATTTCACTCTTTTAAAGTATACCATTTAGTGGTTTTTAGTATGTTCACCAGGTTGTGCAATCATCACCACTATCTAATTTTAGAACATTTTCATCACTTTAGAAAGAAACCTGGTACCCATTAGCAGTCACTCTCCTTTGCCCCTCCCCACCCCAGCCCTTGGAAACCACTAATCTACTTTCAGTCTCTATAGATTTGCCTATTCTGGACATTTCATATAAATGGAATCATACAATAGGTGGCTTTTGTATGTGGCTTCTTTCACTTAGCATAATGTTTCAAGGTTCATCTATGTCCAAGCATGTACCAGTACTTCATTACTTTCTTATAGCTGAATAATAGTCTATTATAAGGATATACCACATTTTATTTATCCATTTATCAGTCGATGGACATGTGGGTTGTTTCTACTTTTTGGCTATTATAAATAATACTGCTATGAGTATTTGTTTACAAGTTCTTGTGTGAGTATATGTTTTCAGTTCTCTTGATACATAACTAGGAGTGGAATTGCTAGGTCATATGGAAACTCTATGGTTAACTTCTTGAGGAAATGGCTCCATTGTTAGAAGAAACTTGGAAACTTCCAAGCTTGCTGTTGAAAAGAAGTCTGAAGCCTTTCTGATTCTGCGCATGTAACTTTCTGATTCTGTGCATGTTTTGTTTTGTTTCTCTCCAGAAGCCATAGAATTACTCCTTTATCTCCAAGACTGTGAAATTTCATAATGCTATGTCTTGATGTGGGTCTGTTTTCATCCATTGATCTGAGCACTCACTGGGCCTTTTCAATTGTGAAACACAGGTCCTTAAGTCCTGATGATTTCCTTCATGGCATCAAGGCTGCTACTTACGGCTGTGCAGTCTGTGCACTGCACAAATGTGCCCTGCTGAGGATGGTGGGGGCTGAAATCTAACCAGAATTCCATTCACTAAACTGTGTGCTTCAGCTTAAGGCTACATCTGCTTGGAGGAGGGGTATCTCTTTCCTCACACCTTTTTCTTTCTTTTTTTTTTTTAACTTTTAATTTTATATTGGAGTATAGCCGATTAACAGTGTTGTGATAGTTTCAGGTGCACAGCAAGGCGACTCAACCATACATATACATGTATCCATTCTCCCCCAGACTCTCCCCCATCCAGGCTGCCACATAACATTGAGCAGAGTTCCCTGTGCTATACAGTAGATCATACACCTTTTTCTGCTCAGCAAGCCGTGTGCTTATAGAGTATATTTATCCATGGTAGGTGTCTTTTTCTTATTTACACAAAAATGACCTAGAGGTTAGTGGAGGCCCTACCCTCCCTTTTCTGTGTTCCCTCTTTGGAACTCCTCCTATTATTCAGACATGGGATCTGCTAGATTCAGCCTCAAAAATCCCTGTATTTTCTGTCCTATTTTCCATCCTTTTGTCTTTTTGTTTTAACTTTCTGAGACATTCTCTCAACTTTTAATCCTATTGAATTTTTGTTTCTGCGCATTTTAATGTTTGAGAGCTTTTGTTGCTCTTGTTCTCTAAATATTTGCTTTCTACAACATCTTGTTCATATTTCATGAATGCAATGTCTTATCTCACTGAGAGTATTAATGGTAAGTATTTTTTGAAGTTTTCTTCTCCCTGTTGTTTCTCATCTTTCTGGTTTAGCGTTTTGGTCTCTGTATCTCATCTTCTCTATGTCACACCACTGGGCAACCTTCCCTCCCCAACCCTAGAAATTTATTCCTCAGAGAGGGTAACCTAGAAGGTCTCTGGACTGGGGGACATCAGACACAACTGAGAGGGAGAGTACCAGAGTGAAAACAGGGAGAGTATGAGTGTGTTTACTGAACACAAAGACCCCTGTAGGCTTCCCACACTAAGCTCCAACCAAAAAGGAGCAAACGAGTGATACCTGTGCCATTGGAATACAAGAAAAATATCGTTCAACTTTTATTTGTAATGGTTTTATCACATCAACAGCGAGTTTCTATTTTTTGTTTAAAAGTGGTTTAAAATAATTTAATTTAAATAAACAGTAAAGGGACTTCTCTGGTGGCGCAGTGGTTAAGAATCCACCTGCCAATTCAGGGGACACGGGTTCGAGCCCTGCTCCAGGAAGATCCCACAGGCTGCAGAGCAACTAAGCCCGTGCGCCACAACGACTGAGCCTGTGCTCTAGAGCTCGCGAGCCACAACTACTGAGCCCACGTGCCACAAGTACTGAGCCCACGTGCCACAACTACTGAAGCCCGCGCGCCTAGAGCCCGTGCTCTGCAACAAGAGAAGCCACTGCAGTGAGAAACCCGCGCACCGCAACGAAGAGTAGCCCCCGCTCGCCACAACTAGAGAAAGCCCGCATGCAGCAACAAAGACCCAATGCAACCAAAAATTTTAAAAAAAGATACACTGCTTGCTGATCTTGGGTTAGTTTTTAGTTGAAGCAGTTACACTTTAACTTTTGAACTTGAAGCTTAAGAACTTCATTCTTTTTTGCTTCGCACATCTTTCTAATTGTCTATCATTCCCAAAGGATTTACCTTAATCCAGTGTTAAAGCAGAGATCCATAAATGGAATTTTAATTATAAATATCCTATAATACCCCAATGTTTTCAGCAGAATGAATTCCCTATGTAATTAAAAGTTTGATTAAGCTAGACCCTACAAAAATACCATAAAATATTTCTGAATTAATAGGTTCATAAACAGAGATTCAAAGTTTGACCCAGCAAGTTTTTAAACTCAGATATATTCAAATAATTTACTATATCCTTTACAAAGGAAGAATTACTAAATCTATGGGCATTGGAGCTCTGCTGAACTGCAGCGATCTGGCGTCTATCCACCACAAGAGGGCAGTAACACGCAACCGTTGTTACTGGGAACCCAGCCGACCGATGGAGGCTTCATTAGAGAAATCATTAGAGCCAGTTGTTAAGGCATCAATCTCTCATTGAAACGGGGCAGGGAAACAGGAACCTCCACCCAGACAGGTTCGGAGCTTCTGTCCTCGGTAACAGTAAAACAGGAAATAAGCAACAGGGGCTTGTGAAAGGGAGCGACCTCGCTCCCCATCCTCATATCCTTGAATCACCATGGAGATGGCTGATTAGCTCAATAATGGCTGCAGATAGGGGTCTGATCATTTGGATGTCGGATAAGAACACTGGCAGGCGTCAATGCAACAGGGCTGTTAATGGGGATCTGGAAAAGGCAGAATAAAGGCTGTGGGGAGTAGCAGAGCTGTTATATCTCAGAAAATTAGTTAGGACTGGTTTTAGGAGTGTTCTAGAGTGAACTTTTATTTAATTTAGATTCATAACATTGGAACATTATGATAATCAAAGTAATCTTTGCAGCCTATAGCATTAACTTTTAAAGCTTTCAGGAAGCTAATTAATACAAAAAGGGATCAATTATAACAAATGCATCTCAATATTTTAAGTATGCATGTTATTGGTCTAGTATTACCCATAATGTGATATGAATCAGGTATTTTTAATGTGCTCTCATGACCAGCATCTGTTTTAATTTTTATTCATAATTGTCACTAATGTTACTGAAAAGACTTAGTATTTGAAAAGCCTAACTTAATTATTCCACAATTTAATGTTGTTTCAATCAACATTTATTAAACACCTACAACTGAGAGAAGACAGTACCTCTGTGTGTGTGCGTGCGTGTGTTAAAACAGAATTTTAGAAAATTGTACCCACGTGTTTTAAAGTGAGCTTCAAATAAAAATGAGACGAGTATGTTTTCCATATTTTATGTGCCTTTCCTGTCCCACATTGTACCGTTTGTGGTAGTGATGCCTTCAAAACCATAGAAAGTCTAAGCCTAATTCAGGGAAATTTGTTCCTTCATGTTGATAGAAGATAGGGAAATAATATATGTTCTGTTTTGTCATCCTAATAGATATCCATAAGTGACATAATTGTCAGTGTTGTTAATGAGCTACTGTATAGAAGACAACATTTGAAACCTCTTATTCAATTATAAGTATCACTTAATAGTTTGATTCAACTCAAATCAGCAAACATTTATTGGGTTAGGAACTGTATTAGACACTAGAAGTAACAAAAATGAGTAAAACATAGACCTGAGGGTAGAAGGCACCTGAAAGAAGGAAGGTAATTAACATTTTTTTGAGCAACTACTCTGTGACAGATTTTTGCATATCTTTTCTCATTAATCCTCATAGCAATTCTGAGTTATCTCTGTTTTTTGGAAGAAGAAACAGGCTCCGAGCAATTAAGTGACTTTTTTCAAGGTCACAAAACTAGTTGGGGTACAGCCAAGATTAGAACTCAGATCCTTTCAACTTTAAAGTATATTCTCTTTCCATTGGACCATTCTATCTGAATATTAGTCACTGACTGACTACTGGGAAAAAGTAACTTTTACGAATGGCAGCTTAATAGTTAGCCGTCTAACAAATGAAATGTTTTGGTGTGCAGTGATTTTATGTTTAAAGATAGTTTTTAATTAGGAAATATTTCAAACACAGAAGTTAGAGACTAACACCTGTGTAGTCATTATGGAGCCATATTCTATATCCAACCTTAACATTATGCGTGGTTGAGTCAGACTTTCTTAAAGAAAGAAAACATTATAGGAACAGTTGAGACTTTGTATACCCCTCCCTGACCCCATTCTCTTCTCTTCCTCCCTAGAGCTAATATTATTATGAATTTGGTGTTTATCAGTTTCATCATGATTTCTTACTTTTACTACATGCCTATGAATCCATAAACAATATAATATTATTTTTCAGGTTTTAAAATTGTTTTTAACTATATCCAAAAGAACATACTATTCTACAACTTATTGTTCTCAACAGTATGTTTTTGAGATTTATCCACAATGATATATGTAGCTCTAGTTCTTTAATTGTTAAATGCTGTGTAGTATTCCATTATATGAATATAAGGAAATTTATTTATCCATTTTCCTGTAGTTACATATTTAAACAAGATTCTGCTATGGTTTTGACTCAAAATATATCTAATGAACTTTTGTCATAATTTATATTTTATATTTTAGTATTAAAATATATTTTAGTAATAAAAGTACAAAACTATTCACACTTTTTTTTTTTCTTGGTGCAGATCATTCTCGAATTGAAGTATGGAAATTTGGTAATACTGCTATCGAATACTTATACCACTGGGCACACATCTGTTCAGCTCTTATGAAGCTGAACAAAAAAATAAATAGTGCCATTTCACCCCCATTGCCATCCAAGACTGACTCCTATGTGTATGCAAAAATGCCAGGGGGAAGCTTGCTAGGGAAATGCTAATGGAATTGCTACTGTATTTAGGGTATTTTTGTCATGTTCAGTTTTGTTAACTATAAAATATTTTCATTTGGAAAGGAGTGCCACATAAACATATTCTTCTCCTAGACATTTATCTCAGTGCTTTATAAAAGCAAAATTGCTACCTAAGGAGAAATTTGATCTAAAAAATATCCAGTTAAGGTAGCCATAACCAAATGTATGTTATAGAATATATTTTAAAGTTTCCTTTTAGTTTTAGCATTGTATCTGGCATGGGACTATTATGGTTCGTTGGGCAGAGTTATTTTAATTTTTTTAAGGTACAAGTGAAGAAAGACTGAGGATTTAGAAAAACTGGCAGTTTTTACATCAAAAGAGCACCAAGTAATAAAGATTTTAAGAGATGGACTGGGAATTGTTTTTTTAGTTTTTGAAAGACTTATATGAGCACCACTTCCTCCCCATCCCCATCTCCACCCCCCACCCCTACTTACCTTAACAACTTAAAAGTTATTTCAATGAATAGAAATTCTGGGAAAATGTTTGTCCATGACTCACGGAAAAAAGAAAACACTTTTTTTAAATAACAAAATCCTCTCAAGTTCAAGAACTGCAAAAAGAATTTATATTTATTTAAAGCTTCTTACTACAGCAAACTTTACTGCTCTGTTGTGAGATTTCATCTTTGCAATAAGATATCTGATGACAGAGTCCATTTTTAATAAAATTTTGGGAAATTAAACTTCATTTTCTTTATTTGGTTGACAAAATGTGATGTGTTCCAAACATCTTATATTTTGAGATTGGAGGTCCCTTTTTAACCTTTTCTGATAAGATGGCAGTGTTATTACCAGTCCTCATCTCTTGGATGATCGCATGCCCAGTTTTAACCTATAAGCCTGTTTCATATTTGGAAGTGGTCTTTTCAGGGCATTTGCAGCAACATTTCTAGGAACAATGTTCTTGAAGATATTAAACTGATAGCCACATATCGTGATGGCTTCAGATCAAGCTTATAAAGAGTCCACTGTGAATACAAATGGCATTTTAGGCAGCAAGGAGGGGAAATTTTTGCAGACTGCCACCTGTTTAACCATTATCATGGGAGTTAACTAAATGGCATCCAGCTTAATGATAAATTATCACACACTTGCATGGCATTTTAACTTGTTTGAAGTACCAGCATTTTCACATACTAGCTCATTTGATCCTCCTCATAACGTGTAAGGTGGCAGTCTCGATATTACAATACTATGCCCATTTTATAACCAAGGAAATACGCTCAAAGAGTGAGTTATTTAGGTCACAATAGCTAGGAAGAGGCACCCACATGTCCTAATTTCTGTTTTATTGCTCTTGCCAGCATTCCAGACATCTCACCAACACTTTCCAGACTTTACTAGGCTAAAGACTATGCTATTAGTCTTTTGGAAACTACTTTAAAATTAAGCAACCAACAGGGTTGAATTTATCTAACTATCGTTCAAGTAAAATCCTATCCCTTAACACCAGGAGTTTACTCTTTTAGTGAAGAGGATGTTATTTATACTTGACAAAAATTTAGATGTAGGTTTATATTTAAACCTATTTATTTGACTCAATAGATTTATTGATTTATTTGTATTTACATATACTTCAGAAGCTTAGACTTGATTAATTGGATTTTTTATTAGCTCTTTCTCCATAGTTTATAGGTAACAATGATACTGCATGGTGTAGACCATCCAGACCACTTTCCTTTATAATTATAGCTTTCCATGGTCCAGAAACAACGTAAGATTTCAAGACAATGATATTGGAATCTCAGAAAAGCTCCTATTGGCTCTTTTAACAGCTTTATTGAAATATAACACATATATTATACAATTCACATACTTAATGAAAATGCTTTTTAGTATATTCACAAAATTGTGCAACCATTTACAACAATCAATTTCAGAACATTTTCGTCACCCCCATAAAAACTCCATACCTATTAGCAATCACTCCCCATTTTTCCCCACCCCAGCCCTAGGGAACTACTAACCTTGCTTTCTCTATGGGTTTGCCTGTTCTGGATATTTTATATAAAAGGAATCATACATTATGTGGTCTTTTGTGACTGACTGCCCATTCCTTCATAATCTAAATGTGATCAAGCAACCAGCTGCCCTTAACTTCCACAGACATCCCCAATCTACGGACTCAGAAGACCCTCTGCAGGTAATTTAGGGAATTTTCATTCCTCTTCTGTAAGGTTTTATGCAATGCCACTCCCACCTAACCCCACCCTACATCCTCAACTCTATGTTCCTACTCTCCCTTCCATGCCCTTATTATAAAGACTTCTCAGCAGGCAAGATCAATTAATTAAATATTGCCTATGTCTTTCTCTGTAGGCATTGTAATTCCTCTTGGTGGGTGTTCCATCTCCTAGTCATTAACCATATTTTACCTCTCCTCAACCTACTGCCTGAGCTTAAAGGCAATGGGAGAATACAGAAGCTTGCATTATATAGGATATCGAGCTGGATAACTTTGTGTAACTAATTCCCCATCCAGTCTCCATAAGTAAGAGGCAGACAGCCCAGGCAGGAGGCTTTATTTTTACCCTTTATCGATTCTTTTTATTTTAAGCAAGGTAACACATGCTCATAGTTTAAAGAGTCCTTCTGTCATACAAGGTCTATCAAGACCAGAGCATGTCCCAGCTCAACCTCACCCCTATTTTCCTTGCTTCTGAGTCACCTACTTTCAGTTCTTTTATCTCAGGAGTTAATAAACAGCCCACAAGCTAAATCTGGCTAGTTGCCTGTCATGATAAAGTTTTATTGGAAAAGCCATGCCCATATTGTCTATGACTGCTTTCATACCACTGGGCAGAGCTGAGTAGCTGCCACAGAGACTTATGACCCATAAAGCCTAAATATTTACTATCTAACCCTTCGCATAAAATGTTTGCCAACCCCTATTCTGGCTGTAGTTTTGACATGTGCCTCCATATTGCAAAATAACACGCTGTGTGGCTACTTTTTTTTTTTTTTCCTGAATTAGGCAATATTTATTAACCTCCCAGTATGCAATACAAAGATTTAGCTCCTTCCCCAGTGTGTGCATCCACACACACACAAACACATACACATTTCCCACTCCTTCCTTCTTCCCAATATAATTACATAGTAATTTAGATCAGAATAGCTGGATATTCAGTGTTTGCATTATCATGATCATGTATGCTATTTAGGGCTTAGCTATTTAGTAAGTTACAATTATTTTCCTTTCCTGAACATCTTTTTGCTTTCCCTGGCGTTCATGTCAAAAGAAAACTTTTGGAGTGGCTGGAGTGACTATAAAGATATCAGACAAAGTAGATTTCAGAGCAAAGAATATTACTGTGATAAAGAAGGTCATTCCATAATGAAAAAAGGGTCAATTAAGAAGACACAAAAATCTTAAATAGTTACACACCTAATAACATAGTTCCAAAATACACACAGCAAAAACTAATAGGACTGCAGGTCCATAGAGAACAGAAGTAGATTACTGGTTGCCTACTGTTGCGGGGGCGGTAAATGGGAGTGACTAATGGGTACATGGTTTTTTTTCTGGGCATTGAAAGTATCCTAAAATTGCTTGTGATGATGGTAGCACAACTCTCTGAATATATTAAAAACCATTGAATTGTACAGTTTTGTTTTAATTTTTTTTTTGGCTGCATGGCATGGCGTACGGGATCTTAGTTCTGGTACCAGGTATTGAACCCATGCCCCCTGCAGTGGAAGCGCGGAGTCTTAACCACTGGACCGCCAGGGAAGTCCTGAATTGTATGCTTTAAATGGGTGAATTGCATCGTATGTGAATTATGTCTCAATAAAGCTGTTTAAAAAAAAGATGTTTATACTAAATAGAAATCTGGTTCTACACAAAGATATGGAGACACTGGAAATGGTAAATATGTGAATAAACATAATATTTTTCTTTTCTTTTTACATTGACCTATTTATTATATAAGGGATATGATAAAGTATACATATAAACAACCAGATAGAGATACATAGGTAAGGTCAGGAAGGGCGCTTCTGTCCTCATGAAGTTGGGGTGTACCACCCTCTGGGCAGGTGGATATGTTCACCAACCTGGAAGCTCTTAGAATTCCATACTTTTGGGTTGTTTATGGAGGCTTCATTATGTAGGCATGATGGATCATTAATTTGGTTTAAAACCTCTCTCTTCTTCCCGGAGGATGGGAGGTGGGGTAGAAAGTTCCAAGCTTCTAATTATAGTGTGGTCTCTCTGGTGACTAGCCCCCATGCTGATGCTATCCAGAAGCCCACCAAGAGTTACCTCATTGGAACAAAATAACCCCTATCACCCAGGGAACCAGGAACTAGGGTCAAAGACCAAGTATCAAAACAACAGTTGCTCTTAGTGCTCTAATTACTCAGGAAATCACAAAGGTTAGGAGCTCTGTACCGGGAATCTGGGGCAGAAACCAATATATATGTCTATATATGTATATATATATTTTCCCTCTTATTTCACTGTGCCCCAAGCAGATTTCATATTTGGCTTCTATCTAGCCTTACCCTAATCACTTTGGGGGAAAAAAAGACATTCAGCATATTCCTATATGAAAAGCTATATAATTCCTTTAATAATATATCTCAGCATTAATTCATTTAGAAGAGTGGATCTCAAAATGTGGTCTGTGGACTCCCAAGGTCCCTAAAACACTTCTGGGATTTTCCAGGTCAAAACTATATTTCTAACAATATTATGACATCATTTGCCTTTTTCACTCATCCTCACACCAGTGTGCAACTGAACTTCCCAGAGGCTTCATGATGTGTGATGATGTCATCGTTCTGACAGCTAATAGAACGTGTGCCTGTGGATTCTTTTGCGTTTTCTTTCAACTTTATTTCTTCCAGTTTTATTAAGATATAATTAACATACAGCACTGTATAAGTTTACGGTGTACAGCATAATAATTTGACTTACATACATCATGAAATGATTACAGTAAATTTAGTGAACATCCATCATTTCATATAGATACAAAAGAAAAAGAAAAAATATTTTTCCTTGTGATGAGAACTCTTAGGATTTACCCTCTTAACAACTTTCATATATAACATACAGCAATGTCAACTTTATTAATCATGTTGTACATTACATCCTAATACTTTATCTTATAACTGGAAGTTTGTACCCTTTGACCATCCAATTCCTCCTCCCACTACCCCACCCTTTCCTGCTAAAAAGAAAAAAAAAAAAGAAATCTGGATCTTCACAAAGATACGCAGCCACGGGAAATGGTAAATATGTGGATAAACATAACATTTTTCTTATTTAAAAATATTTTTAAAAGATAATTGACTGTTTAAAGCAAAAATGATAATTTATTGTGCATTTATAACATAGGTAGAAGTAAAATGTGTGACAAAGATAGCACAAAGTCTCAGAGAGGGAAAATGGAACTATACTTTTATAAAGTTTTTATACTATACAGAAAGTGCTTTATTCTTACTTGAAGGTAGACTGTGATAAGTTAAAGATGTGTACCAGAAACCCTAAAGCAAAACCTTAAAAAAAAAAAAAAGCAAAGCATGGCCAATAAGCCAACAAAGAAGTTGAAGCATAAAAATCTGAAGCAGAGTCATAAAAATTTATTGATTAATTCAAAAAGGCGGGGGAAGGTGGAGGGGGGAGTACAAAGAACAGATAGGAAAAAGAGAAAACAAATTGCAACTATACTAATAACTGCCTTAATGAAAATGTTCTAAATACCCACGTTAAAAGTAAGAAATTGCCAGACTGGATAAAAAAGCAAGACCCAACTATATGCTATCAACAAGAGAACCACTTTAAATATAGACACAAACTAATTAAAATAGGTTAAAAGTAAAAGGATGGGAAAAGATACACTATGCTAACAATGCTGGTTATATTAATATCAGATAAAGTAGATAAAAATAAGTAAAAAAATAAAGAGGATCATTTCTTAATGGTATAGGGGTCAATGTAAGAGGACATAACAATCCTACATGTTTATATATCTAATAACAAAACTTCAAAATACATGAAACAAAACATGACAGGAGTAAAAAGAGAAATACACAAATCCACAATTACAGCTGGAGATTTTAACATTCTTCTGTAGGTAATTCAAAAGATCTCTTTGCTGTTACTAGTTTGGAAGGGGCCGAGAATGAGTGGGTCCACAGGTGAAATGTGACTAGCATTTTTTAAAAAGTATCATATATAATTTTACTTCCTATACCCAGTGGTACCACGGTATTTTATTAATCATTTCTGTCCTATAATGAGATACTTAGCGTATAGATTTTCATCTTCTGCCAAATTACCCTGAGCCAGGTATACTCACACTGAGTACCTCGGGGGTGGTAGGGGGGAGAAATCGATAGTCTAGGGCAGTGGTTTTCAAACTTGAGTATCAGAATTACCTGGAGGGCTCGTTAAAATTCAGATTTCTGGGCCCCGTCCCAGAGTTTCTGATTCCGTAGATGTGGAACAGAGCCGGAAAGTTTGGATTTCTAACAAATTCCCGGGTGATGCCAATTCTGCTGGTCCCAGGACCACTCTCTGCGAACCTCTGGCCTAAAATTTTGCCATTCCTTTCTTCCCACTGATTTCGAGGCAGTCTGTCGGTTTTCAAAACAACGCCCAAAGCCACCCATCAGATTCCCAGCAGTGCGGAAGCAACACAAAACGCGAACCCAGCCGGTAGGCGGGTTCTAGGCCGCCCAAACCCGCGCGAGAGCTCACGTTCGACGTCGGCGTCTGCGTCAGCGTCACGTCGGCGTCGGCCACGTTCAGCGGAGACGGGAGCAAGATGGCGATTCCGGGCAGGCAGTGAGTGACCTGGGAGTTAGGGTTAGGCTGGGGAATGAGACACCACGGCGACTGTGTCTTTGGCTGAGCAGTAGAAGTGCGCTGGAAGTGAAGGGGCTGTGTCGTCAGGGATAGAGATGGGGGAAAGCGAGAAATCCTGAGGAACATATATTCCCACCCCCCCCCCCCCACATTTTCCAGGATGGAAGCCCGAAGTTTGAGGGAGAAACTTGTGAGGAAATAAAGGAAGTTAGGCTGAGGGGCAGAGAGCGAGACTTTTCTATTTTCCAAAAGCTCGGTCTGAGGCCCCTCAGTCTTGCTTCCTACCCCGCGCTTGAGTTTCTCCCCGGTTGGATGCTTTCAGGGGCAATGAGAAGAGAGACAATTCCTGGCTTTCTTAGAGGGCCTTGTTCTACTTGGCAGGTCAAGTTCTGATTACCGCCCTCCCTTCTCGGTTTAGGAACGTTGTGCTGAGAAGTCACAGAAAAGGGTAGGCATATAGGGAATTGGGGTATACGTTGCCACAAAAGAGACAAATGTTATATGTTCTTGGAAGTTTTATCTTTGATGTATAATCCTCGCTTGTGATGCGGCTTCCCGTGATTTCTGCGTCTTAAAGGCCAAAACGTGAGAAACTAAATGAGTTGTATCTGATGGGATGGTTCTTTCAGGTGCTCCAAGACAAAGCAAGTGTGCTTAATAAAGTGTAATGGCAATTTGCCCCGTGGCTACTTGGGTTTCTCAGTTAATGTAATCTTTTAAAAAATTTTCATGGGTGACATTAACCTTTATCCAGTAACTTCTTTAAAATTGTGTACCCAGTAGGAAAAAAAAAAGTATTTTCTTGACTCTTGTTAGATCACAACGATAATTTAGAGCGTTTTTATTTTTAGTGGACATCAACTGAGCTTTCCACTAACATGTTCTTTTTAAAACCTTGCTATCATTTCACCATCTAAAACATTTCTGAACTCTTCATTCACTTCCCTTCTTTGATTAAAATGGTATTTTGATTTTGGCCCACAAATAATCACTTAGAGTAATAATTATAAAATCTTAGCGCATATTAGAACTTTTAGATAGTTGAAAATCAGAACCAGTGTTATATGTTCATAGGTTATATGACATGTTTTGACTTGGTAGCTTCGTCTGGAAGAGGTAGTGGATGTATTATTGTTTAACATTTAAATATAATGGTGTAATTTCTATTTCAAAAAAAAATATGCAGGTATGGGCTTACTTTGCCAAAGAAAGCACAGCAGTTGCACCCTGTTTTGCAAAAACCTTCAGTGTTTGGGAATGATTCTGATGATGATGATGAGGTAAGGGAAACTATGTTTTTCTACTGCATTGTTGGAAATTTTTTTTTTTAATTGAACGTGTGAATTTTATGTCTTTGCTTGCTTTAGATATTTGTTAATACAGTGTATCTGTAGCATTATAATTTACAGAATTATCAGAAAGAATAAAGAAGAAAGCTCTACTTTTTTTTTTTTTTGTAGGTGATACATGGATAATCTAAGATTTTTTTTCCCCAAGGCTATGAACTTCAGTTATTTTTAAGCAGTTATACAGAGTAATTTCAGACAATACTACTGATATATAACAAAACTGTTGCTGTAAAGATCCCTGGAAATAAGCTATTAAGATGTCACAAGTTTCCTAGAAATTTTTATTAGCAAAGTAGTTTCTTATGAGACTACTTTTGTGGTTACTCAGTGTCTGCTAAGTGTAATTATTCAGTTGTAATATGGTAGTGTATAAAGTTAGCATTGATGATAATGACATCTAATATGAACATTTTATGTTTTAGCAGCCAAAACAGTGTTTTCCTATGAATCCCCAGTTTACAGCAGTTTATAAAACCCCCAAGTGTGTGCTTATTTAATACTTCAGTCATTTTCTGTATTTCTAAAAGATCTTTGTATCAGTTTCGTACTTCCTTTGCTCTGGCAGAAAAAATCACTTCTCTTTCAGTTTTTACTAATTATATAATAGCATAGTTAGGTAATTGAACATATTTGATCCTTTGCTTCTTTTCTTCTGTTGAAGAAATAGACTCTAGATGGCTTACTTTTTAAAAAGTTGATAATTTACATATAATTTGAATATAAAACTCATGGATTTTAAGTGTACAGGTTGGTGACTTTTGACAAATACATACGCCCCAGTCAAGATGTATTGTAGAATATTTCTCTCTTCCCTGAAAGTTCTTTCACGCCCCTTTGCAGTTAGTTTGCTTCCCCACATTATGCCCCAGACAACTATCTTATTGTGGTTTTGATTTGCATTTTACTTACGACCAAAGATATTGGCCATTTATGTATCATCTTTAGAGAAATGTCTGTTCATATCATTTGCCTAGTTTTTAATTGGGTTGTCATTTTGTTATGAGTTGTAAGATTCCTTTATATATTCTAGATACAAGTCGCTTATTAGATGTAATTTGTAAATATTTTCTCCCATTCTGTGAATTATCTTTTCACTTTCTTGATAATGTCCTTTGAAGTACAAAAGTTCAATTTTGAGAAAGTCCAGTATATTTTTTTTCTTAGGTTGCTACTGCTTTGGTGTCATACCTAAGAAACCATTGCTTAATCCAGGGTCATAAAGATTTACACATACGTTTTCTTCTAAGAATTTTGTAGTTTTAGTTCTAAAATTACATCTATGATCCATTTTGAGTTAATTTTTGTATACGGCTATGAGATGGGGGTTCAGTTTCACTCTTTGCATGTGGGTGGATATCCAGTTGTCCCAACACCATTTGTTGAAGGCTCTTCCCCGTTGAATTGACACTACCCTTGTGGTTTGTTTTAATATACAAATAATTTTTTAAAATCACTGTAGACACAACAGAAAAATACGACATGGTTATCTTGTAGTTTCACACAAATCATCCTGGCATACCCATGTAATGCAAAGCAACATATACTCCAGTTTGAGAAGGATGGGTTTATACAAGTGATCTAGAAAGTTTACTGATGTGATTGCTGTTTCTTTTCCATTGTGAAATGAGGCTAGTGGAAGCTGGACGGTGGGTACACTAGAGTCAGAAAAGAAAGGCCTAGGGCCATTTTGCTCTTCCCTCCCTCCCTCCCACCCTCCTTCCTTTTACATAGAGACTTTAATGCAGATAATTGGTTACATGGGTGATGGAAGACTTGAGAAGCTACAAGAGATGGTGAAGCAACCCAGAGATTAGCAGTAGTAAAAGGCAAGAAGTGATAAATGGAGGGATACAGGTAGGAGTTGGGCCTGGAGGCCAGGGGCTAGGGTTACTTGGTGGGAACTGGACTTTTCCAAAAGGAGTTGAAGCCACTGGGAGATTCAGTCTTAGGTAGAGAGAAAGGCAGGGAGAAATACCTCGTCTTCTCCCTTTCTCCTACCCTCCAATATACTGTTTTTGTATTCTGTTGGTAGAACCCAGCCAGAAGCCGACTGACAGGGAGCTGCAGTTTAGTTCTTAATGAGCAGAGAATATAAAACCGGTCTTTAGAATAATTTCCTTACCTATAAAACATCAGTCTGGTGAATTCCAGCTTATCCTTGTATATTATTTAAATGTTTGTGAGCTTTGAATATAAAACTCTTCTTTTTTAAAAATTTATTTTATTGAAATATAGTTAATTTACAATGTTGTGTTAATTTCTGCTGTACAGCAAAGTGACTCAGTTTATACACACACACACACACACACACACACACACACACACACACACATTCTTTTTCATATTCTTTTCCATTATGGTTTATCACAGGATATTGAATATAGTTTCCTGTGCTATACAGTAGGACCTTGTTGTTTATCCAGTCTATATATAATAGTTTGCATTTGCTAATCCCAAACTCCCAATCCATTCCTCTCCCACCCACCTCCCCCTTGATAACCACAAGTCTCTTCTCTATGTCAGTGAATCTAAAACTCTCTTTAAAAATTAATCAGTTAAGAAACAATAAAATTATTGGTGTTTTGGAAAATACAGAGAAAGATATTTTATGTTTCCCCTCCTGAGGAGGGCATTTGATAAACCTGGCGAGGAGCTTCTGAAGCAAATCCAACTATTCTTATTTTCAGGAATTCAGCAGAAGCAACTAAGAGCCCAAATTTAAGATCAGACTTTTATTCCAGTAGTCAAGCAGAGGGAGCCCTAGCAAACGAATTCTGTTTCAATGTGTGTTTGTATCCAGAGTTAGTTTAAAAATGGGAGAAAGTGGTAGTCCAGCACTTTAAATTATTATTTAAATAGTCCCTCTTTTTGAAATTATCAGAACTAAATAGAAACAATTATCATTTTGTTCAGAGGTAGAGGAGATGAAGAGTTTTTACCCCATATGAATAAGGTTTATATTATATCCAAATGCTGCTGTCTGATAATAAGTGTTTGAGTGGTTTTGCTAAGATAGTAGTGTGTTTGTTTCATTTTTTTCCAGTCCCTCCTCTCTTTCCAGTCCCATTGCCACCACCTTCATTACTTCTGTCATGGATTATTATAGCTTTGTAACAATTTCCTTATCACCTCTCTCTCCTCAAATTCATTTCAAATACTGTTGATAGATTGGTCTTCCTAAAGCACAGTTCTAATCACTGTTAACTTCCTTACTCTTGAACCTAATTGTATTTAAAATCTAAACTGCTCATTCTGACATTGAAAGCCTTCCCTATGCTTTGGCTTCAAAGGACTTATTAGCATTTTCTCCTAACTGTGCTTCTCCATGCAAAGTACACTGTTAATGTTTGTATTCTTTCACAACTCTACTTTTCTTCACACTGGAAGTCTCTCCATCCTATATGTCCAAATTATAGCCATCCTTTAAAACCCAGTGCAAAAGTTGCTTCCTTCAAGATTTTCCCCACTGGAAAGACTCTTTCTTTTTCTGACACTCTTTACCTTTCTTAGAGCACTTAGCTTTTTATACCTTGTATTATAAGTTATTTGCATACAAGTCTTTCACTGTACTAGAGTATGAGCTCCATGAGTTAGGATCCGAATGTTTGTGCTGGCTTCCAAGAATGAGTAAAATCATTTACTCAGATGTTTTAGCTGTCTATATTGTAAAGAGCCAGATAGTAGACGTTTTAGGCTTTGCAAGCTAAGTAGTCAACTTGGATCTCCTAGTGTGAAAGCAGCCATTAGATAATATGTAAATGAATGAGCATGACTAATAAATGTGTTCTAATAAAACTTTATTTACAAAAGTGGGGATGGCTGAGATTTGGCTGTAACTTGCTGACCCATGATGTATACAATTATCCAAAGTACATGTGACAACCAGTATTTCACAAGTGTTATAAAGTGGCTAGTGACTAAAATAGATGTTGCATGACAAACATGGAACTTCCTTTTAGATATTTCTCCGTGATAAATGCTTGCTCATTTTGCAGAACATAATGAATTTTTCTTTTAGTCTTGGCAATTGAAATGCTCATTTCTAGATAATAATAATCTTGTGAGATCCAGTTTTGTAGTATAATTCATATGCCATGAAGAGGTATGATCCATACGACCTGAGAATTGTCGCTGTTGGATAAAGATGCAAAACTTCTTGATCTCTTTAAAAGAGAATATTAAGTTAAAATAGATAGCTTAAGTTCATTAATTTAGTTTTTTGTGTATATATCAAATATGTTAGATAAATGGTGGATGATGGTAATTGCACTTTGAGTACTCAGAAGCCATGGTATAGTCCTTTTATAGGTTAAGCTTTCATCTTCATAAACTATAGAACAGTTACAAAAACTATAAGAAAAACATTAAAACCCCAGCAGAAAACTAAGGAAAACACATAGAGAAATATAGAAGAAATGGAAATATCTAATAAACATTAAAAATATTTAATCTTAGTATATCTAAGAAATGTAAATTAGGGCAACAGTAAGCTGCCATTTTTTTTTACTATGTTAAAAAATACTTTAAAAAATGATAATGGCAAGGTTTTGGTGAAATGGGAAATTCTGAAATTCAAAATTTTGTTCTTGTAAATCATTGCCCCTTTTTGGAAGGCAGTTTTGCAATTCATATCAATCCTTTAAGAATCAAGTATATTTAACCCACTGTATCAATCAGAAGACAGAGGCTGTGCCAGAATTTTCCCTTCTAAAATTCTCTCCTGAGGAAGTTGTCAGAAGTTTGCATTCAGGATTTATAGGTATTCAGAAGTCTTTATTTCAGGGTTGTTTATGATAGTAAAAACTTAGAACCAGTCCAACTTTCAACAGTGAAAGCATGGCTAAGTAAAGTGAGGTGCAGTGTATATTACAGAATTGTTATAAAATAAAATGAAAGGAAAAAAGAGTAAAGGGAGCATTTCAGAATATTAATGGTAGTTGTCTTTGGTGGACTTACGAGTGGTTATTTTGTTTTTTATGCTTTTCTGTATTTTCTAAATTTTCCACAATAGTTTTTATAATTGAAAAATAATTTTTAAGAAAAATTTATGGTGAACTTTAAGAATTTCCTGTAAGATACTTAGCTTTCAAATCATATTAAAATATAAAAGGAAATAACACATTTAATCTGATAGAAGTCATAATGAGAGAGAGTACTGGAACTATTTAAAAGCATGAAAGAAGATGAAATAAGCAGAATACAAAATTGAATATGTATATATGGTTGTACAAAACTATATGGATATATAAGTGGAAAATAAAAGAGAATTGGTTTGGGTTTTTTTGGTGACAGTATGAGCCTTTTTCTTTTTTTCAAAATTGTATTTATTTCATTGTTATAATTTTTGAAGAACAGAAGGAAGTCAGTGCTTTAAAAAATACATGACTGTAATTGTATATCCCCCAAATTAGAAACATTTGCAAATTACCGGATTTCATGGTATATTTTCATTGCTTTTACTATTTCTTTTTTTTTTTTTAATTTTATTGAAATATAGTTGATTTACAGTGTTGTGTTACTTTCTTCTGTACAGCAAAGTGACTCAGTTACACACATATGTATATTCTTTTTCATTGGTTTGTCACAGGATTGAATATAGTTTCCTGTGCCCTGCAGAAGGACCTTGTTGTTTATCCATCCTATATATAATAGTTTTCCTCTGCTAATCCGAACTCCCATTCCTTCCCTCCCCCCCCACCCCCCAGCAACCACAAGTCTGTTCTCTATATCTGTGAGCCTGTTTTTGTTTTTGTTTTAAAATATTTATTATTGATTTAATTATTTGGCTGTGCCGGGTCTTAGTTGCAGCAAGTGGGATCTTCGTTTCTGCATACGGGATGTTTAGTTGCGGCATGTGAGATCTAGTTCCCTGACCAGGGATTGAACCCGGGCTCCCTGCATTGGGAGTGCGGAGTCTTAACCACTGGACCAGCAGGGAAGTCCCTGTTTTTGTTTTGTAGATATGTTGATTTGTATCGTATTTTAGATTCCACATATAAGTGATATCATATGGTATTTGTCTTTCTCTTTCTGACTTACTTTGCTTAGTATGATAATCTCTAGGTCTATCTGTGTTGCTGCAAATGGCATTATTTCATTCTTTTTTATGGCTGAGTAATATTCCATTTTATATATGTACCACATCTTCTTTATCCATTCACCTGTTGATGGACATTTGGCTGTTTGTGAATAGTGCTGCTATGAACATAGGGGTGCATGTATCTTTTCTAATTATAGTATTGTCCAGATATATATGCCCAGGAGTGGGATTGCTGGATCATATGGTAGTTCTATTTTTAGTTTTCTGAGGAACTTCCATACTGTTTTCCATAGTGGCTGTACCAACTTACATTCCCACCAACAGAGTAGGAGGGTCCCCTTTTCTCCGTAGCCTCTCCAGCACTTGTTATTTGTAGATTTTTTAATGATGGCCATTCTGACTGGTATGAAGTGGTACCTCATTGTAGTTTTGATTTGCATTTCTCTAATAATTAGTGATGTTGAGCACCTTTTCATGTGCCTAGGGCCATCTGTAAGTCTTCTTTGGAGAAATGTCTATTTAGGTCTTCTGCTGATTTTTCAATTGGGTTGTTTGTTTTGTTGTTGTTGTTGAGTTGTATGAACTGTTTATATATTTTGGAGATTAAACCCTTGTTGGTTGCATCATTTGCAAATATTTTCTCCCATTCTGTAGGTTGTCTTTTCGTTTTGCTTATGGTTTCCTTTGCTGTGCAAAAGCTTGTAAGTTTGATTAGGTCCCATTTGTTTATTTTTGTTTTTATTTCTATTGCCTTGGGAGACTGACCTAAGGAAACGTTGGTATGATTTATGTCAGAGAATGTTTTGCTTATGATTTCGTCTAGGAGCTTTATGGTGTCATATCTTGTGTTGAAGTCTTTAAGCCATTTCGAGTTTATTTTTGTGCATGGTGTGAGGGTGTGTTCTAACTTCATTGATTTACATGCAGCTGTCCAACTTTCCCAGCACCGTTTACTGAAGAGACTGTCTTTTTCCCATTTTATATTCTTGCTTCCTTTGTTGAAGATTAATTGACTGTAGGTGTGTGTGTATATTTCTGAGCTCTCTATTCTGTTCTGTTGATCCATATGTCTGTGTTTGTGCCAATAACACACTGTTTTGATCACTGTAGCTTTGTAGTATTGTTTGCAGTCTGGGAGGGTTATTCCTATTTCTTAATCTTTCACCACTTTAACTCCAGGCTTTTATCTTTTATTTATTTATTTTTTTGTAGAAGCAGTTAGGTCTTTAATTTTTTTTTAATTTATTTTTTGGCTGAGTTGGGTCTTCGTTGCTGCATGTGGGCTTTCTCTAGTTGCGGCGAGCAGGGGCTACTCTTGGTTGCGGTGCATGGGCTTCTCATTGCAGTGGCTTCTCTTGTGGCAGAGCATGGGCTCTAGGCGCATGGGCTTCAGTAGTTGTGGCACGTGGGCTCAGTAGTTGTGGCTCACGGGCTCTAGAGTGCAGGCTCAGTAGTTGTGGTTCACGGGCTTATGGGCTTAGTTGCTCCACAGCATGTGGGATCTTCTGGACCAGGGCTCAAACCTGTGTCCCCTGCATTGGCAGGTGGATTCTTAACGACTGCACCACCAGGGAAGTCCCAACTCCAGTCTTTTAAAAACACTTTCTTGGGACTTCCCTGGTAGTCCAGTGGTTAAGACTCCATGCTCCCAATGCAAGGGGTGTGTGTTCGATCCCTGGTCGGGGAACTAAGATCCCACATGCTGCGTGGCCAATAAATAAATAAATAAATAGTTCCCCCAGCTAAAAAAAAATAAAAACACTTTCTTGAATAACTGAAGTAGTCTTCATAAGTCAGTTTTTCCTAAAATGAGTCCTTTTTTCATTGGAAACCTGTTTGGCTTGCTAATGGTAAGAAAAAGTTAAAATTTTAATCTCTCTGAACATTATAGTACATCTGAATCAAGGAAGTGTTTCAGCTGCAGTTTTTCATCAGTTATCAGTCTCATAATTTCCTATTTCTCTGGAGATAGTCTGGTATAGTTTGAATAAAATGACAGTTTTATATAGACATGACAAAGCATATTATTTGTGAAAATGGCAGGAAATTTGGGTTATTTTAATGATGGCTAAGAATTTTTTACGCTTTTATCATATGCTACTAAACTGAATTCCTAGAGATTCATGATACTGAATATATCTAATAGCAGTATAAGCAGTGAGAGATTTTAAGTAATTGTGTAGCTTTGCTAAAAATTCATCCCTTAACCTGCTATCCGTGAGTGAAATGGATATGTAAGAAAATGCAAGAAGAGAGCAAAGGACAACATTAAATGATAGAATTTTGTGAGGAGTGGGAGCGACAGCAAGAGGATTCTGTTCTTCTTATGCCAGTAGGATAAGAGCGTTACTGAAGTGGCTGAGATCATCCAGATTATGAAGATGAGATGAAGTAGGAATTTTTGTTCTTTTCTAGGAAAGAAATGGTGGTATTAATCATGTGCCCTCATAGATGTAAAGTTGCTTTGTGAATCTCTGGTTAAATCTGTTTAGCCAGATTTACTTATGTTGACACATGGGTGAATTATTTTTTAAAAATCTTCTTTGTCTGAGATATAATGCACATTGTTGTATTTTCAACTCCTGAGGTTTTTTTTTTTGTAAATTCTTTTTATTGGTGTTCTCAATTTGGTGAGATATTCTCATACTTTTCTTTAGTTTTTTAGACAGTTTCCTTTAGTTCATTGAATGCGTTTATTCTGTGTGTGGACCGTACTTTCTTGTTTCTTTGTATGTCTCATAAATTGGGGTTGAAAACTGAACATTTAAAATAATAGAAATGGCAACTGTGGAAATCAGAGCTTCCCCTCTTCCCAAGGTTGGTTGTTTTTGCTGGGTGTTTTTGGTTGTTGTTTTTTGCTTAGTGACTTTTCTGAGCTAATTGTTTTTGTTTTGGGTTTTGGTTTTTTTGGATACACCACGTGGCTTGTGGGATCTTAGTTCCTGGACCAGGGATTGAATCTGGGCCCACGGCAGTGAAAGTGCCGAGTCTCAACCACTGGACTGCCAGGGAATTCCCTGAAGTAATTCTTAAAGTCTGTATTCATTGTTGTGTGTGGCCACTGAAGTCTGCTTGGTTAGCTTAGTGGTCAGCTAATGAGCTGATAGAGACTTCCTTAAACACCTGTAACTAATAAGTCACAAATCTGCCAAGGGACTCTGTGTGCATGTTGGGGTATGCCTTCAACACATAGCCAGGCATTTTACAACTTTGCCTTATCCTTCACTTCTTGCTTGTGCAGAGCCCGATGTCAGTCCTCAAGATCTGTCTTGAGAGTTTAGGACCTTCTTAGGTCTTTCCTGATCATGCTCAAAGGTCTGTGTATGCATGTGATCTTCATGATCCCTAGGAATATTTTGGAGATTTCAAGCCCATATGGACATTCTGTTCCTCTGCTTTTCTTCTTTTTAAGCTTTTTGGTTAACGGGTTGTTTTCCCCAACTGTTAAAACTGTTACCCACTGCCTCAGGCCACCCTGAGGTTCAACAGTTGTCTTTGATTGTTTTTGACAGATACCCCCAGGGAAAAGGCTGTTTTACATCAGCAACTCTGTCAAGTCAGGTAAAGACAGCCTTGTGAGTGGTGTCTTCCAGGGAACCACCAGACAGGTCCAATAATTCTCTGGGATGAGGTTTTCAAGGAACCTCATCTGCCCTTTGCAATGGCTGCCAGACTGCTGATTTTTCTGCAGTACTATGATTGTGGTCTCTTGTTTTTAGGCTACCATGGCACTAGGGAGGGGATGATGGAAATAGGGCAAGTTAAAACACCACAAAGTTCTTACCAAGATTCAGTTGTTCTTGAATAAATGCTCCCTGGGCTACTGTAAGCCTTTGGTTAATTTCCAGAGTTCTAAAAAAGCTGATTCTGACCTTTTTTGCCAGTATTTTTATGCTGTTTCGGAGAAGAGAATTTCTGTTAGGTCCATACCACCATTTTCAGTGACATCCCAGGTTGTCTTTTGAGCCTCTCCAATACATTTTTGCACACTTTTGACAAAGTCGTCTTACTTGTTTTAAAATCACTGTTGACTTCCCATTGCTCTTAAAGACCAAAATCTTCATTTTTGATCTGCAGAGTCATTCATTGTCTTGCTGTTCTGTTCAGCCTGTTCTCTACTGTAGTGCTCTATCTTATTCTTTAAAATTGCCTTAAGTCATTTAAGTGTGTTTTAGTGTCACCTTCAGTTTCATAATAAAACTAGGGATTTTAATTGGAATTGCATTGAATTTATAGATTAGTTTAGAAGAGAATTGATATTTTAATATTTCACTCTTTTCATATATAAAGATAGCATACTTCTTAATTTGTTCAGGTGTTTTATATGTCCTTTAGTACAGTTTTATCGTTTCTTCCATGAGGGTCACACCCACCTTTTGTTGGATTTATTTCTAGGTACCTTGTAGCCCTTGTTATCGTATAAGGGGATTTTTTCTAATTTATTATTACTAGTATGTGTAAAAGCTTCTGATTTTTTGTTATTGTTGATTTAATTCTAGTACCTATATAGTTCTAATAGTTTACCTGATGATTCTTTTGAATTTCCTTTGTAGACATAGTGTCTGTAAATAAGGATAATTTTGTCTCTTTTCTATTCTTTTACCTCATATTTTTTATTTTTTGGTGTGATTATGAGTGTGTCTTATTATGTTGTCTGAAAACTACAATATAGAGAGAGGGGCAGTGATAGAAACTTTGTTACATTCCTGACTTTAATGGAAATTGCTTATAAAATTTCTCAAGTGTGGTGTTCGCTTTACATTTTAGCTACTATTTCTAGTTTACTACGAATTTTTATCATAAATGGTTTTTTTTTTTTAATTTCTATTTATTTATTTATTTATATTTATTTTTGGCTGTGTTGGGTCTTCGTTTCTGTGTGAGGGCTTTCTCCAGTTGCGGCGAGCGGGGGCCACTCTTCATCGCGGTGCGCGGGCCTCTCACCGTTGCGGCCTCTCTTGTTGCGGAGCACAGGCTCCAGACGCGCAGGCTCAGTAGTTGTGGTTCACAGGCTTAGTCACTCCGCGGCATGTGGGATCTTCCTAGACCAGGGCTCGAACCCGTGTCCCCTGCATTAGCAGGCAGATTCTCAACCACTGCGCCACCAGGGAAGCCCCATAAATGGTTTTAAATTTTAATTTTTTAGCATCAATGTGAGTTTACATTAATTTTTTGAAGTTAAATCATTTTTGTATTCCTGTATTTTGTATTCCTTGTTTTTTTATTTAATTTAATTCAGTGCACTCTACTAGTCCTTTTACCGGTGCTTTCCATTTCTGAGGTCTTCAGCTTAATTTCATTGTCCCATAGTGTTTCAACATGTGCTTATAGGGGCATTATTTCCTAAATTCTTAATTGTTAAGGAATGATTGATTTCCTGTTGCTTTTGTCACCTAAATAATCTATCTGAATGGTTGTAGAATTTCTAGAATAACAATTTATTTCAAAACTTTGTAGACTGTAGTTATTTTCCCTGGCACTGAGTATTTTTATGAGGAAGTAAAATACTGTAGTTATTTTATCCCACTTTTGATGACTTACTTTTTTATTGGCTTGGACAGCTGGTGAGTATTTTCTTTATATCCTTTAAGTTCAATGTGTTTTGGTGCAAATCATTTTGAATTACTTTTTCTGGAATACATTGTTGTTTTTTACCTAAATATTTAACTATTCCTTCATTTCATAGAAATTTATCGTCATCATGTCAATACTTTTTCTGATTCATTTGCTTTTTATCTTTTATCTTTTTGGAGGATCACCTTTGTCTTCCATATCATCATGCGTTCATTAGTTCATTCAACTATTTAGTGATTCCCTGCTCTGTGCCAGTGAAACAAAACAAAGCCACTGCCTTTCTGGAGCTTACATTCTAGTGGGAGGAGGAGAGGTGATAAATAGTTAACCTAACAGATTAGTAAATTACATGTTAATTTAGAAGATGACAAGTTCCAAGAAAAAGTAGAGTTGGGTAAGATGAGAGAGTTAAACAGATATTTGGAGGAATTACTCAATCTTTGTCTTTTTCTCTGCATCAAAGATGATCATCTTAAACCTTTGTCAGTATTTCAGTTACATCTTTTCTGTTTTTTTGCTGTTTCTAATTTATTTGTTGGCTCTAGTGGTGTTGTTTTAGTCCTTGGTGTATTTTCTTAGTTCTTCAGTCTCCCTTTCCATCCCTTTTATTGTTCTATTATGTGATCATTAACTTCTTTGATTTAATTCATGGTTTTATTTTGAAAGAGTTTGACCAGGAAGAGAGGAGACGGAGTTGATAGAAGGAATAATGGTAGAGTTGGTGGAAATTTCCTTTTTGTTTTTGTTTTCTTAGGATGAAGATGTTTTGTACATGTTTAAAATGGAAGAAGCTGAAGGAAAAGGGGAGATTTTATGCTAAGGAATCTGAGGTGTCAAGAAGTTAATTAACCTATATCACACACAGAGTACTTAGGTAATAGAGCTAGTTTTTGACCCCAGAAGATCTGCCTGTTACCAGAGTCCATGCTTTTAAACATGATAATGTACTGCCTCTGAGAGGCAGTTTGTTTGTAATGGAGTTTTAAAAGTTTGAGAGAGCAATGGAAAAAGGGTTAGTTGAGGAATTGGGCAGAGCTAGAGACTTCAGAGTCAACTTGTTTACTAGTTGGAAAAGGAACACAAGCTTATGTTGAGATGTAGTTTTTATCATGTGAAATTACACAACTCTGCCTTCCAGTGATTTAGGAATGTTTTGAGGAGATGGGTCTATTAATTTTCAACAAAATGGATATCTAGTTGTTCAGGTTTTTTTTTGAACAGTCTTATTCCAGGGGTTTTCAGCACTTCAAGAGAGGCATTAAGAAACTTATGGAGTGGCTTTTACTTATCACAGTTATTGAGAGAGAGTATATTGACAACAGTTTGATGTGGGCCAGGAATTGTAAATATTCTTCCTCTCATTACCCCCATTCACATAGGTGAAATCCCTCTGAACATGTGTACAGATGAAAAGCTATAATTTTATGAGCCTTGGACCTAAGTTCTTTTTACACATAAACACAACATATGTTTTGCACATTTTTTTTTTTTGGTTGGGGGGTGGGGGTTGACCCTCACTGCGCAGTATGTGGGATCATAGTTCCCTAATCAGGGATTGAACCCGCACCCCCTGCATTGGAAGCACAGAGTCTTAACCACTGGACCGCCAGGGAAGTCCCTGCACATTCTGTTTTTATTAAATAAAAGTTTTGTTTTGTTTTGTTTTTTGTTTTGGCTGCACCACGCAGCTTGTGGGATCCTAATTCCCTGACCAGGGATTGAACCTGGTCCCCCTGCAGTGGAAGCACGGAGTCCTAACCACTGGACCACCAGGGAATTCCCAAAAATAAAATAAAACTTAAAATACTTTTAAAAAGTATTATTTTTATGTGGCTAAATTTTCCCCTATTTTTGACTGTCTTATAGATTAAGTGAAGATTGTATCCTATTCTGTGTAGAACTTTACCAAGAGTTCGCCATTTAAGAAAATCAGGTCACTGTCCCCAGTGTCACTTGTGGTATTTGAGTCACCAGTTCTACAGTCAGCATTTGTATCTGTAGCATTAATGGTGATTACAGTGATTCTGCCTGTTAGAAGCATTTGACAACTTACTGTCTTCTAATGTGGTTATGCATTTATATATTGAAATACAGTATATATTATTCTCCTATAAATTAATTTCCCTTTATTTTTTTAGTTCTGTAAGGATGTATGTGTGTATCCAAAACTGGGTTAGAAAGAAGAAATGGGTGTGTGTATGTATAACTTTTAAGAATTGTGTGTTTATATTATCTATTAATTGTGTGTTTATATTATCTATTCATTTTCTTTCACTATGGATAAGGAGTATTTACAAAGACTTCCTATAAAAGAGGGGTATTGAGTATGATAGGATGAGAACTACCATTATGTGCCTTCCCCGCTGATATAAAATGATTCATTTATTATGTATTAAATTCCCATAAATATGCAGGTCTCTTTCCCTGGGCTGTTTATTCTGTTCCATTGATTTCTTTCTCTAATCCTGCTCCAATGCCATTTTATTTCAATTACTCTAGCATCATAATCTGTTTTGATAAATATAGTGGGACAAAGAATAAAAAAACTAATATTTATTGAGAACTTGCTATATGTTAAGTACTGCTCTAAGTGTTTAATATGAATTAGCTCATGTAAGCATCACAATAATATTAAATATTACTGTATTTTATCAAATGTAAGGTACATTGATATTGATGCTTTCTTGATGTTACCAGAAAGTGACACTGGAAAGTGTTCATATACTATTGATGCATTATTATTGCTTTCTGGGTGACAGCTGTTCTTTCAAGAAGTCATCAGTTTCTGAGAGGTTAAAGTGAAAAATTTGTTTTAGAATCAGTGAAATAGGTTGTCATTATCTTCATTTCACAGTTGAAGAAACAAGCAGAGTTTGCCTAAGATGACGTAGTTAATTGGCTTCATAGCTCATATGCTTGGTTGGGATCTTTTAAATTTATTGTTACATTTATTACATTTTCTAAGCATTTATTGCTGATATATAGCAATAGTTATTTTTGCTCTAGGTTCATGGTAAATACCTTTTTTCAAATTAAGGGAGTTGCCCTTTGTTGTAGATTTATCATCCCCAAGTCTTACTTACAATTATTGGGCAACCCTCTCTACTGGGTCCATCTCTATAGAGTCCTCCCATCAGATGCCTCTCCCTTTGGGAGAGTATACTTCCTGCCCCTTGATACTAGGCTTATTCATGAGACTTGTTTCGAGGAGTGTGGAATGTGAATGGAAGTGATAAGCTATATCCTGATTTAGCCATTGCTTTTTTTTTCCCTTTGCCATATGAACAGCATGTTGCAGATAGGTAGTATGAGCAAGAAATAAACCTTGTGTTGTAAGCCATGAGATTTTCATGTTTCTTAATGCAGGATAAATTAGTGAAAAGTTGGTCAGTAACTCTGGATTGCCAGAAATTTTTATTAGGCATTTCCTCCTCCCCCTAGCTCCTGGAAACCACCATTGCACTTTTATGAATTTGACTACTCTTCTTACCACATATAAGTGGAATCATACAGTATTTGTCTTTTTGTGACCAGCTTATTTCACTTAGCATAATGTCCTCAAGGTTCATCCATGCTGTAGCACGTCAGAATTTCCTTCCTTTTTAAGGCTGCATAACATTCCATTGTATGTATATAACACATTTTGCTTATCCATTCATCTGTCATGGACACTTGGGTTTTTTCCAGCTTTTGACTATTGTGAGTAATGCCACTATGACATTTGTGTACAAGTATCTTTTGACTCCCTGCTTTCACTTCTTTTGAGTATATACCCAAGCAGGACTGTTGGATCATACGGTAATTCTGTGTTTTTGAGGAACCACCATATTGTTTTCCACAGTGGCTGTACCATTTTACATTTCTGCCAGCAATGAACAGTGGTTCCAGTTTCTCCACATCCTTTCCAATCCTTTCAATAGTTATTGACTATTTTTTTGATAATAGCTATTCTCATGGTAGTGAAGTAATATCTCATTGTGTTTTTGATTGCATTTCCCTGATAACGGATGTTGTTGAGCATCTTTTCATATGCTTATTGGTCATTTGTAGATCTATTTTAGAGAAATGTCTGTTCAAGTCCTTTGCCCATTATTAAATTGGGTAGTTCGGGGGTTTTTTTTTGTTGTTAAGTTGTAGGAGTTTATTCTGGTTATCAATCCCTTATCAGATATATGACTTGTGAATATTTTCTTCTATTCCATGGGTTGCTTTCTCACTCTGTTGATAGTGTCCTTTGATACACAAAAATTTTAAATTTTGTTGAAGCCCAGTTTATCACATTTTCTTTTGTTGTCTGTGCTTTTGGTGTCATATCCAGTAAATCATTGCCAAATCCAGTGTCATGAAGCTTTTCCCGTTTTCTTCCAAGAGTCTCAACTCTTAGGTACAGGTCTTTGATACATTTTTAGTTAATTTTTGTGTATGTTATAAGGTAAGTATTTGCTCTTAAGTCACACTGACCTAGTTTTCTTGTTCTGTTCTTACCTGGTGTTGGTGTAGCTTTCCATCTTTTTTTTCTTTTCTAGAGCAGTGGCTCTCCAGTTGTAATATGGAGGCCCCTAGATGTCCTCAAGATCCTTTCATGAGGTCTGCAAAGTCAAAACTATTTTCATCATAACACTAAGACGTTGTTTGCCTTTTTTACTCTCATTTTCTTACAAATGTACAGTGGAGTTTCCTAGATACTGCAGTACATGTGAATTGCAACAAATTGAACACAGAGCAGTATGAGAAAACCCAACAGTCTTCTGCTAAATAGACTTGCAAAAATATAAAACACCACCACTCTTCTTACTAAATTTTTTTGGTAAAGTACAGTTTTTTTTTCATAAGACTGTGGTTAGTATGAAATGAGTTTATTGCTGTTTTTCAATGAAATAAGTATTTAAAATTTTCTGTTTTACTTTCTAATGTGGTAAATATTGATAGGTATAACTCATATAAACAAAAGCTCTTTGGGTCCTAAATAATTTTGAGTGTAAAAGTTTCCTGAGACCAAAACATCTTAGAGCCTCTGCTTTAGAACATTTAACAGAGAAAATATGTTCCTTTAAAATATTCTAAAATGCACAGTGATATTTTGCATTTGGTCATTGACTATTTCAATTTCTTCCTTTTTTAAATCTGTTCCAATTTCTACATTTTCAGCTAATTTTGGTTATTTGTATTTTCCTAAGTAGTCATTCATTTTTCTAGGGATTCAAATTATATTTGTAGAGCATTTTAATAATAGTTAAAATGCTTTCTAAAAATCTCTTCTGCATTTGTAATTATGTCTCTTTTTTTTCCCTGATGTTGTTTGCTATTTCTCTCCTTTTTTCTTGATCATACCTGGCAAAAGTTTACCTATTATATTACCTTTTCAGAGCATTAGCTTTTTGATTATTGGTCATCCAACTATCTTTTAGTGTTCTATTTTATTACTTTGTTCTCTGTTATTTCCATATAATCTTTCTTTGTTCTTAGTCTGTTCTCTCTTACATTCTTCAGTTGAACATCTTTTTTGTTTCCTAAGAAATTTATTAATGACTGTAAATTTTTCCATAGTCCTGCTTTGCATGCCATAGGCTTTGTTATTTGCCTACCTCATTGTATATTTTTTAAAAAGTAGTTCATAATTTTTGTTTTGATTCTCTTTTTTTAATGAAAGAATCATTTAGAATTGTGTTTTTAATTTCCAGGAGTCTGGTCTTTTCCTTCCCATTTGCTATTATTAATCCTAGTGCATTTTGCCTGTGAGCATGGTCCATGTGACTTCTGCTTTTTGTAATTTCTTGACATTTTCTTAGTGGCTCAATGCAGATTTTGTGACTGATCCATGTATATTTGAAATGAAAATTTTTTCTGTTTTCTTTAATGTACTACATATACTTGTACTATAATAAACATTTATGTACATATATATGAATATATATTCATGTTTGTATGTATATTTGTGCATTCATTTATTTAATAGACACAAGCAAGTTGGCTGTCTGTCATGACAGTCTTTAAAATTTTTTAAATGTGACTGCCTTTAGGTGGGGCTTGTACTCTTTGGTTAGCTATAGTGTTTACCAGTCCCTCTTGATTACTGTAGGCTGCATCTCTCTGGCCCAGGAATGAGTTTACATTCTCTGTCCAAACTTAACTGAATTGTTCAAGTCTATACCCTTTCTCACTTGGTATCTACTTGATTTTTCTCTGAGTATGGTATGGTAGTTTTCCACTATGGTTACAGTTTGTTGATTTCTCTTTTTAAATAAATTTTATTTTTATATGTTTGGAACTATGTTAATTATGTAAAGATTCATTAATATCTCCATGGGTTGTTCCGTTTTTGCCTTGATTTAAGATTTCTTTAAATTAATTTTGCTGGATTTTTTTTAGCGTGTTCATGCTGTGTCTCTCTTCATCTCTTTATTTTCAGCTTTATTGAATTCATCCATTCGTTACCTTTTTTTGTATCTCTTGGATATAGCTGTGTTTTGTTCTTGTCTTTTAAATAGGTGATTATGATGTTTGGACTTATTCCTGTCATTTTATATCTCTTGTTTACCATGCTTTCTTATTAATCTTATATATTTATTGTTTTTTCTTCTGTTTGTTGGATTAAGTTTTTGTTGCTGTGGTGATGGTGGTTGTTCCATTTTACCCTTCTCTTTGGGAGCTTTACGTTCTGTTATTTTAATGTTTACCCTTAAAATTTCAGCACAATAATTAAACTTAAATTATTCTAATGGTGTTTAGAACAGAATATTCACATCCTCTCTTGGACAAGTCAAGAACTTTAGCAATTTGTTTTTAATTTATTTAATTTATTTTATTTTTGGCTGCATTGGGTCTTCGTTGCTGTGCACAGGCTTTCTCTAGTTGCGGCAAGTGGGGGCTACTCTTCGTTGCGGTGCACGGGCTTCTCATTGCGGTGGCTTCTGTTGTTGGGGAGCATGGGCTCTAGGCACACAGGCTTCAGTAGTTGTGGCACATGGGCTCAGTAGTTGTGGCTCTCGGGCTCTAGAGCTCAGGCTCAGTAGTTGTGGCACACGGGCTTAGTGCTCCACGGCATGTGGGATCCTCTCAGACCAGGGATCGAATCCATGTCCCCTGCATTGGCAGGCGGATTCTTAACCACTGTGCCACCAGGGAAGTCCAAGCGGGGGCTACTCTTCATTGTGGTGCACTGGCTTTTCATTGCGGTGGCTTCTCTTGTTGCGGAGCATGGGCTCTAGGCACGCGGGCTTCAGTAGTTCTGGCATGCGGGCTCAGTAGTTGTGGCACGCAGGTTCTAGAGCACAGGCTCAGTAGTTGTGGTGCACGGTCTTAGTTGGTCCGCAGCATGTGGGATCTTCCCAGACCAGGGTTCGAACCTGTGTCCCCTGCATTGGCAGGCAGATTCTTAACCACTGTGCCACCAGGGAAGCCCAGCAATTTTTTACTTCCTTCCATTTTTCTCTTTTTTCCTCTTTCTCTGTTACCTTATGCTGATTACATTTGAGATTTTAGTTGCATGTATTTTTTTTAACAGTACATGCATTGTTGATTTCTGCATCCTGCTTCTTTGTTTGTACTTCCATTAGTATTTTCTCAAGTAATTCTTTTAGAGAGTATCTGTGGGTGATAATCTTTGAATCCTTGCAGATCTCCAGATGTCTTTATTTTGCCTTCACTCTTGAAAGATAGTTTGGCTACATACAGAATTCCAAGTTCAAAATTACTTTCCTTCAGAACTTTAAAATAACACTTTGTTTTCCTTTTATATCCACTATTTCCAAATGGAGGCACCTGATGTCAGTCTGATTCTTTGTAAGTAATTTTCACTCCCAGCTTCCTTCTTAGGTGTTAGGATTTTTCTCTTTATCCTTGGTATTATAAAAATTTCACCAGGCTAACTCAAGCTCCTACGTTCACTATTCTCAATTAAGGGCAGAAGTGAATCTTTTTATTTACCTTTTCCAAGAAAGGCAGCATGTAAGGATCACCTGCATTGCTGCTTCTAATGCAAAAACCCCAGTTAATTTATCTTTGTCTTCTGCTGCTCTTTGTATCCCTTACCTCAGAACATGTAGTGCCCTTGGAACCATTCCCATCTTTTCTAGCATTCAGCCTCTGGGCAGTTTGGTTTCTAGTCTTCTATCTTCCTCAAGTTTCCAGTCTATTGAAAGCACCCTTTCTTGTTTTCCAGCATAATTTTGGATTTCTTTTCTGTCATTCTAAGGGTTTGGAAGAGCAGGAGGCTGCAGCGTGTTTTTTTTTTTTTTTAACGTCTTTATTGGAGCGCAGCATGTATTAATTTGCCAACTTAAACCAGAAACTTTGCATTGCTTTCCTAGCTCTGAGATCTTGAGCAGATTGTTTAATCTTTTTAGTTTTAGTTCCACATTAAAGAAAATCTCTATAATATCTAAACGTTTATTTTAAGAATTAGCGGTACCTTAAGTGCCTAGTACGGTGCGTGGCACAGAATAGAAGTATAATAAATGGTAGCTATATTGCTACAATAAAAATGATATCTTCTTTGTGTAGAATAACTGTCATCATTAATCATTAGTCATCTGAAAGTTACTTGTGCTGTCTCCATTGCACTTTGTATTAGACTGTATTTGGTAGCCTGGCTTTTTTGTGACTTTTTAATAGAATCTTGATCTTCATTTTGGGCTGTGGCCATTAACTAAGAACCATTATATTAGAAAAATTTTCTATGAAGAAGGCAGTAATAACCATAATTATATTTTTGCATTATTATTGTTTTATTTGGTTTCTATACAATCTCATTGCACCCTTTTTAGTCATCATTTTTAACTGACAATTTCTAATTAGATGATGGTAAAAGCCTTACTTCTAAATTTGCTGTTAAATAACAAAATTAGCTTTCTGTTTTCTAAAACCATACACATCTTTCTCATACACTGACAGGCTTTGATAGTGCCTATTCTAGCTTCACCATAAAAAACGTTAAAAAAAAGTTTTTCCTTTATTTTCATGTTGTGTTTCAGTGTGTGTAGTCAGACAGAAAGCAATAATCCCCCATCTCATTCTTGGATTTATCAAAAGCTGAAAATAAAATAGATCAGATCACTTTCTGAAACAAAATTACTTTATTAGTTTAGTAATAATTTGAGGTTACTTTAAAGATAAGAAGCAGCATTTGGGAGGAGATTCATTTCCTGCCTTTGGGCTTTATCTGTAAGAACTACATCTTCAATGTCAAGAGATTGTGTATTTATAACTGAACTCTAATAAAGTCTGTACCGGGGTTTACTGCACACCTGACTTGGTCATTATGATTATATATTAGGTGCCAAACTCTTGCTTGTCTTTTGAAAAAAATACATTACCAAATGTATTTCATTAAAATTTGGCCTGTGGGGAGGATTACAAGACCATCAACTATTGATTATAAGCGTGCTGGTTATTACCAACATGGTTAATGATGTTCCTTTGGGAAATAAGTGGAATAAAATGTAGTTTTCCTTTTATTGGTGAATTAAGCAATAATTGGAAGAGGTGTTATTATAATAAATGTTTTTACTAAATCTTATAAAATGTTTTTCTGCCACTCTTTTTGACCGTGCAACATAAGATATCAAGAATCATGTTCTGAGTTTTTTTTTTCCTGTAATCCTTATCTGTCACTATATGTGGATATTAAAGAACTGTGTTCTTTTCCTTATGAGCAGTCCAAAATTACGCCTTTTTTACACAACTTTTATGCTTCTCCCACTTTGCTGTGTCTTGTCATCACAGAGAAATTGTCACATGAAACAGATAAGATTGTTATTACAGAACAGCATCCTTCATGACATTTTCATCTTTGTGTTGTTGGTGCACGTGTGTGTATGTCTTTCTGGAACTGTGACATCTCTGACAAAGAAAGAACTGTTAAGCATGTAGTAATGTGCTTTTTTTTAAACAATCAGAGAACTGTTAGTCATACTTCTCATTTCAGGGCACACTCACATTATCAGCCTGCACAAGACTCTTATTTTATTTATCAGTTTTCCTCTTCATCCTCTCTCCCATTCCCTTTTAAACATACTGTGATATGTTTGATATATATGCTTGAATATGTGTGTATGCTTTTGTATTGTGTTGTTTTGAGTGTGTATTTTTTTTTGGCCACGCCCTCAGTTCCCTGACCAGGGATTTAATCCGGGCCACGACAGTGAAAGCCCAGAATCCTAACCACTAGACCACCAGGGAGCTCCCGAGTGTGTATATTTTATATATATATGAACTTCACTGTATTACAGATCTCATTTTTTTCAATTAATACTGCATTATATTGTATATACCTAGTTGATGCTAACTATAGCATATTACATGCACCATATTTTATCCCATTCCCCCAGAGATAAACATTTAAGTTATCCTCAGTTCCCTATCACAGCACTATAAAAAACATTCTTGTATATGTCCCAGTAAAAGCCAAATAGAAACCAAAGGGTTTCTTTGGATTTCTGGATCAGAGAGTATATAGATACATTATTTCACTAAGTACTGGCAAATTGCTTTCTGGAATGACTATACCAATTTGCATTCCATTGGTGGTCTCTATTTCTTCATCTTGTTAACACTTAATAATTTTTCCCATTCTTCATTGTTTTACTTTGCACTTCATTGATTGTTAATTACTTCTTCTTTCTTTTTTCTTTCTTTCTTTTCTGTAAATTTCTCATTCATATCCACTACCCTCCTTTCTATTGTATTTCCTATCTTTTTTCATGATATGTAATTTGGATAGTAATCCGTTGTTGGTTTTAGACATTGAAAATCTCTCAAAATCTCTCAGTCTGTTACTTTTTTTGTGGTCCCTATGGTGAGGATTGCTAATAATACACATAAATCTATCCTTCCCTAATGCAGTGACAGAGTTTAAGCTGGGCACATAGCTGCTCAGTTAGGGGTTGTGTTTCCTACTTTATCATTAGCTAATTGAGACCACATGACTAATTTTGCCAATCAAACATGGACAAAAGTATTATGTGCACTCTTACCTCAATGTGGACTTCTTTTCTACCTTGTCGTAAGTTGGAATATGGATAGGTTTATTATTTCAGGCCATGACCCAACTTTCTCTATACCCTTGTGATAGCTGGAAAGAGCTTGGGTTTCTGAATGACCATATGGAACAGAGAGCTGTCTTGCCAAACTGAACTGTCCCCTTGGTGGAACAATAATCTAGAGAGAAACTTAATTAGCAGTATTTGAGAGCTAATTTGTTGTTGTAACTTAAAGTTGACTATAATATAGTGTCCTTTATAGAGCATAAATTCTCTCTCTTTAATATAGTCAAATTAATTATTCCTGTATGGTTTGTGCTTAAGAGGTCTTGTTTAACAAGCTCTTCACCACCCTGAGGCTACCAAGATATTCTCCTATCTTTTAGATATATAATACTTTTTATATATAGGTCTTTAATCCATCTTGAATTCACTCTTTATATATGTTGTGAGGTAGGGATCCAACATTATTTTTCTTAAAATGGACCAGTTCTCTCAGTACCATCTATAGACAGTGTGTGCTTTACCTCCTGATTTGTGGGTCATCTTTATCATGTCAAGTTTCCATATATTCATGAATCTGCTGCTTATCTCTCATTTTATTACAGTTTTTTTTAATTATTATGGCTTAGTAGTAAATCTTACTATCTAGTAAGCTGAGTCCTTTATTTTACACCTCTCTTACAAACTTGATTAAACTGTTTTTAGACAGTTTAGAGTTTGTAAAATTCCTTAAAAATTAAAACTCCAATTTGTATTGGAATTGCCTTGGATTTATAGTTTAGTCTTTAGGAACTACCCATAAATGTGTAGTTCTCCATTCATTTAGACTTTTTAATGAAGTAATTTTTTATCTCATTAATGTTCTGTACCTTATCTTCAGGTTTATTCCTAGATACTGCATAGTTTTTATAGCTATTGTGAATGGTACCTTATTTTCAAGTATATTTTCCAGTTGACTGTTCCGGTGTAGAGCAATGCTGTTGATTTTGTAATTGATTTTGTATCTGGCAGTCTTTCTAAACTCATTTACTGTAATAATTTGTCTATACCGTCTGCTTTATCCCTTCTAATCCTTATGCTTTTTTTCCCTCTGTTTTATTATATTAGCCAAGTCTTCCAGTAGTATGTTAGACTACCTCAGTGGGCATTCTTTCTTGTCTGTATTTTAAATGAAATACTTTTGACTGTTCCTGAGTAAAGTTTTATTGGAACACAGCCTTGCCATTTACTTATTTGTTGTCTGTGACTGCTTCTGTGAAACAATCACACAAAACTGCATGTTGCAAACAGTTGCAACAGAGGCCACATTGCCACAAGTCTAAAATATTCACCATCTGGGCCTTAAAGAGAAAATTTGCTGACTCCTACTCTAGATCTGTGCTAATATGGTAGCCACTAGTCATAGAAACTTTTAATTTTAAACTTAAATAAAATTTAAGTTTAAAATTCTGTCACTCTAGTTACATTCCACATGCACAATAGCCACATGTGACTAGTAGGTACCATATTGGGTAACAAGTATAGAACATTTGAGTTATTTCAGAAAGTTCTGTTGTATAGAGCTGCTCTAGATTTTTAGTTCTGGATCATTTTGGTTATCTTCTTGCTCATTTTTAAAGATAATATTAAGTTTTACTTAATCTCACAATATCATTCTTATTGGGAATAGTTCCCTTAATGCATATTTTCAGAGAGAGCCTTTATGTGGCAAATCTTCTGAGACTGTGTGTGCTTAAAATATCTTTGCTTTTGATGCTAGTTTATCTGGATGTAAACTTTTTGGTTTGAAGTTTTTTCCATCAACACTTTAAAATTACTCCACCCAGTAATTTTAAGAATTACTTATTCTTAAATCTTGTGTGGCTGATGAGGTGTCTGAGGTCATTCTGATCTTATTCCTTTATAGGTGATCTATTCTTTCTTGTTAGAAGCTTTTAGAATTTTCCGTTGTCTTTGATTTTCTTAAATTTCATTATAATGTATCAAGGTGTTGTGTATGTATATGTTTTTTATTCATTTTCTGTTCTCTTTGGCATTCACAATCTGTTCAGTTTGACTTTTTTTTCTTTAATTCTTGAAAAGCCTCAGTCATTCAGATGTTTCTTTGAATCTGTTTAGTTTATATGTCTTCTTTGTCTTTAATTTTTATGAATGTTGATACTTCTCTCATATCTCTGTATCTTTTTAAAAAAATCTCCTTATCCCTTTCTTCATATGTTCCAGGAGCATTTCTCAGCCTAATAAGTCTAGCTCACTAAAACATTTTAGAGCCATATCTTTTAATCCATTCACCCATCTCTTAATATTTTTATTTTAACTGTATTTTCTATACACATTATTTCAAATTGTTTCTTTTTAAAAACTGTTATTCTGCTTCATGTTGCCAGTGTTCTCTCTCTTATTTCTGAGGATATGTATTATGGTCATTTAAAATTTATATTCTGTCTGGTTCATTAATCTGGTTCTTTTTAATGTATATTATTCAGTTCTTTTGTCCTTTTTTTAATCTTCAGAAAGATTTTTATAATCCTTATACTTCTCCAATGCTGGATTATTATTTTTCTTTCATGAACATATTTTCCATTGGGATTATCAGCCACATTAATTTTGATGGTAATATGTTTGGGAGGAATGGTAAGGTCCAGAGAAAGGAAGAAGAACCTCAGGACAGAGAGCCTATGATGTTAATCCTAGGCTTCCCTTTGCTGTATCCACCAAGTAACCATATCCCTCAGGGCACTTCCCAGTAACTACATCAGAGTTGCTCTTTATTTGAGAACAGACTCCCATGGAAGTTTAAAGATTGGGGCGCTGCTCTGACATTACCTCAGAACAGTTGCTTTTTTTGCCTCTGGGGAGACAAAGAACATTTCTGAAAAGCTTTCCATCATCCAATCCCTAAGCTGTATGCCCTATCCTCTTTAACTGTGGTTTGCTACTCTGCCCTCCCTCTGTCCAGACAAGTCAGCTTTTTTTTCCCCAGGCATTTTTTTCCCCACAGGTTTTATATTTTTTCTCGTGTCCAACCTCTCTCACCTGTAGAACATCTTCAGAGAAAGAGAGCCTGTCTTAATTTCTTACCAAGAATTGAAAGCTGAGTATGACTAATTCTAAAAATTTTATATATGTGGCTTTTGATTTCATGAGTGTTTATTTATTTATTTTTTTACCTGTTTTGTATTTAGGGATCACATATTCTGTTGGCAGTGGTAAAGAACATAGGGAGGGCCTGTGCAATGGAAGGAGACTGGTTTAGGAATATTATTAAGTGGTAATTCAGAAAGTAGATAATGGAGATTTCAATAAAAATAATATGTATATATTTTAATGGTTTTCTTGTTCAACACTTTTAACCATCATTATTTGAGCATCTGATGTGTAGAAAATACTGAACTCCTGTTAGTAAATAAAAGGCTGAACAGGACAATCTCTGCTCTCAAGGAGCTTTTTATTGTACATTATGAAAGTGAATTTATAGACAATTCAAGTTAAAACTAAAATATCTTCACTTCTGGGAGAATTTAAAATTTCAGAAACTATTAAGGGTGTTTTGTTAGAATTAGGGCCATTTCTCATTGAGCCACCAGGAATAAAAGCCAAATGGAGCATCCAGCCTTACTTTGAGAAGAATTTTGTGTGAGCTCCTATTCTTGTGCATAGCTTTGCTTCTTTTGTTTATTCTGCAGTGTACTTGACTCTAACCACTCTCTAGCTTCACCTGTTTTTGCTGCCTGCTTTCTGTTCTTAAAGTCAGCCTTAAACCATAGTTTGTTTATGCATTCCAGGAATGATTTGCTTTATATACTTGGACTGTGCTCTTTAGTTTGTCTCTTGTCAGTCTGTTCATCTGTTGCATCATAATTTGCCTTTGCTACCAGATTCCTGCCTCTGAATTTTCTCTGCACCTGTCCTCATATGTACTTGGCTTGGCATATTTTGATTCTTGGCTTTGGTTTCTAAATATGCCCTCACTTCTCTTCTTCCTGAGGTTAATTCATTGAGGCTTCTTTGCATCTGGTTTTGTAAAACACCTGTCAACCCTGTCACTGGTTCAAATCATCTCTTCCTCCTCCCCAGTATATGAGTCGTGATAACCACAGCTCATTTTATTTTAAAATTATTGTTATTATATCATTTTTTCTATTTAAAATTACCCGCCAGAGGTAAATAGTCCACAGTTTTCAGCATATGGCCTGACATTATTTTACTTTAAAAAAATACCTTACACCGGTCAGAATGGCCATCATCAAAAAATCTAGAAACAGTAAATGCTGGAGAGGGTGTGGAGAAAAGGGAACACTCTTGCACTGTTGGTGGGAATGTAAATTGATACAGCCACTATGGAGAACAGTATGGAGGTTCCTTAAAAAACTAAAAACAGAACTACCATACGACCCAGCAATCCCACTACTGGGCATATACCCTGAGAAAACCATAATTCAGAAAGAGTCATGTACCAAAATATTCATTGCAGCTCTGTTTACAATAGCCAGGACATGAAAGCAACCTAGGTGTCCATCATCGGATGAATGGATAAAGAAGATGTGGCACATATATACAATGGAATATTACTCAGCCATAAAAAGAAATGAAATGGAGGTATTTGTAATGAGGTGGATGGAGTTAGAGTCTGTCATACAGAGTGCAGTAAGTCAGAAAGAGAAAAAGAAATACAGTATGCTAACACATATATATGGAATCTAAGGGGGAAAAAAAAAAAGGTCATGAAGAACCTAGTGGCAAGACGGGAATAAAGACACAGACCTACTAGAGAATGGACTTGAGGATATGGGGAGGGGGAGGGGTGAGATGTGACAGGGTGAGAGAGTGTCATGGACATATATACACTACCAAATGTACAATAGACAGCTAGTGGGAAGCAGCCGCATAGCACAGGGAGATCAGCTCGGTGCTTTGTGACCACCTAGAGGGGTGGGATAGGGAGGGTGGGAGGGAGGGAGATGCAAGAGGGAAGAGATATGGGAACATATGTATATGTATGACTGATTCACTTTGTTATAAAGCAGAAACTAACACACCATTGTAAAGGAATTATACTCCAATAAAGATGTTTAAAAAAAAATACCTTTATTGAGGAATAATTGACATATACATGCACTTATTTAAAGTATGCAATTTGCTAAGTTTTGACCTAAGTTTATACCTTGAAACTGCTCTGCAACAAAGACAATGAGCATCTCTCGCACTCAAAAGTTTCCCCATGCCCGTTTGTAATTTCTCCTTTCTGCCCCTTCTCACACACACCAACCCCCAGGCAGCTACTGATCTGCTTTGTATCACTATAGTTTTCATTTTGTAAAATTTATATAAATGGAATCATGCACTGTGTACTTCGGATGGGGGTGAGGGGTGTCTGGCTTCTTTCAGCATAACTGTTTTGAGATTAACTCACATTGTGTTTCAGTAGTCTGTTCCTTTTTTCTTGCTGAGTAGTATTCCTTTGTATGAATATACTACAACTTGTTTGTTTATTCACTGTTGATCATTTGGATTGTTTCCAGTTTTTGGCTATTACAGGTAAAATGGCTATGAACATTTGTGTACAAGTCTGTATAGAGTTATGCTTTCACTTCTCTTGGGTAAAACCTAGGCATGAAATGGTCACATGGTAGGTGTAACTTTTTAAGAAACTGCTAAATTCTGGGGACTTCCCTGGCAGTCCAGTGGTTAAGAGGCTGTGCTTCCACTGTGGGGGGGGCACGGGTTCGATCCCTGGTAGGGGAACTAAGATCCCACATGCTGTGCAGTGTGGCCAAAAAAAAAAAAAGAAAAAAGAAACTGCTTAATTCTTTTCCAAAGTTGTTGTACCATTTTACATTTCCACTATTGGTATATGAGAGTTATAATTGTTCTGCCTCCTTTGTACAGACATACTGTTGTTTTACCTTTGAGTAAAATTTTATTCTCTTCTTAATGTTTTGCAACTTGTGTTTGCATTTAAATGTTTAATAACACCTGGAGTGTATTTTGATGTTTGTTATAAGGAATGAGGTGTGAGGAAGGTATCAGTTTTAATTGTTTTTTTTTGTTGTTTTTTTTTTTCAAAAGGCTGGATAGTTGTCTCCACACCATTTATTAAATAGTCTATCATTTTCCCACTGATTTGAAATTTGCTTTCCTAAGGAATTGTTTCAAATGAATGCACTTTTAGGTTCTTTGCCTGTTCAGAACCTTATATGTTTAGATATTAGAGAAAAATGTAGAACAAACCAGAAAATTCTCCATTTATGATGCAATAAGGTATTTTTAAGGAGGTAAAATTATGAGGATCGCGTCCTTTATGTGAGATGTGAGTTGTCAACGGGCAAACTATTACAATAATACTTCAAAAAATACAATTCATATCTTTTGGATAGGGAATATAATTTTTTGTTTAATTTAAAACCATTTTAAAAACAGCTCTGAATGAAATGATCTTTCTATAACATACATATCATTCCACTTCTCATCACTATTTCTGCAGTCTCCTAGCTTAGAAACTTTAATACCATGTTTGATTCCATTTTCTACATTCCTTCTATTTCCAAGTTCTTTTTCTTTTAGAATATTGCCTAGATTTACCCTTTCTGTCCATTCCCACCTACTGTAGTCTTGTAAACCCTGTGCCCTGAGTCTCCTTATTAACCATATGGCATTGATTCCAGATCGTTTTTCTAAATTACTTTTTCATTAGCTTAAAAAAAACCTCTAATTCTTTTTTGTCTTTGTATCACTTTCAGAGTTCCAGCTGTTTTCATAACATGGTCTTAGTCCAACTTTAGTTCTTAACAACCAAATAGAAGTCATTTGCTATAATCATATTGATTTCTGCATCCTTGGGTTTTTTTGTTTTGTTTTGTTTTGTTTTTTGGCATGCCACCCATCTTGCAGGATCTTAGTTCCCTGACCAGAGTTTGAACCTGGGCCCAGGCAGTGGAAGCTCAGAGTCCTAATGACTGGACCGCCAGGGAATTCCTGATCTCTGCATTCTTTATTGCCATGTTTATGTCATTGTATTTCCTATTGGGGTTTCCTCTATATAATACAATCTATTTATTTATTTATTTGTTTGTTTGGCTGCATTGAGTCTTAGTTGCAGCACGCAGGATCTTTGTTGTGGCATGCGGGATCTTTCATTGTGGCTCGCGGGCTCTCTAGTTGTGATGCACAGGCTCTAGAGCGCACGGGCTTAGTTGCCCTGTGGCATGTGGAATCTTAGTTCCCCAACCAGGGATCGAACCCGCGTCCCCTGCATTGGAAGGCGGATTCTCAACCACTGGACCACCAGGGAAGTCCCCACAATCTTTTTTCACTGTTATCCATCTTTCTAAATTTGGCCTCATCCTTCTTCCTCCATAGATGATTCTTTGATTCTCTCAGACCATGATTTTCCTTTCCCTGAACTCTAATACTTAGTTTGTTTCTTCACTCACTGTTCCATCCTTGCCTTCCTCCTTGGACATATCTGGTATGTTCTTGCCTATTCTCTGTGCCTGAAAAGCTCTTCTCCAGATCTCATTGTGACTTGTTTTCTCATCTTTTACTGGTCTTGGTTCAAATGGTGTGTTCTCATTGAGACCTTCCTCGAAGATCCTATTTCAGATTCAATCCACTCCTGCCTCTACTCTTCTTTGATTTATTTTTCTGCATAGAACGCAACATATCTGACATAAATTTTGTCTGTCTGTTTATTGTCTGTTCCCTTATAAGCTCATTGAGGGCAGGGGTTTTTGTTTATAATTTTTCCTCCAACACCTTAAATAGTGCCTTGCACATGGCATATGCTCCATAAATATTTAAATGAATGAATAAATGCCATTAGGTTGGTATTGATTGCTCTTTAGTTGTATAAAAGTATTAGTTGTTTAATTGTTTCCTTAACTAAATGGTCAGTTCTTTAAAAGGTAGAGCATATTCTCAACTCTTTCTTGGTGTTGGGCATAGAGTGACCTAACCAACATTAAATACTAACTGGCTGAAGGTGTGGAATTAGAAATTTTGACCACACAAAGGCAGATGGCACTTCCTATTCTGCAAAACTGGTCAAGATACTAAGCATAATTAACTTTCAGTTCTGAGTAGGCTCTTAAAGATGCTTTTGTTAATTAATAAATTAGAATAACTTCTGTTTACTTAAGAAATCAGAATAACTTCTTGTTATATAAAAATACGTAGTCATTATAGACCAATTAGAAAATACAGAAAAGTATGAAAGAAAAATTAAAAGTACTGTTAATCCCATCACTCAGAAGTAACCACTGTACACGTTTGGACAGCAGCTCCATAATATTTTATAGTATATTTGGACCATAATTTATTCAGCTGTTTTCTTATTGTTGGACATTTCAATTTTTTTTTTTAATACTCTGGTGCTTTTATTTCAATGACATATTTCCATAATGACGCTTCTTGGTTGAAGAATATGTATATATATTTTAAATACTAAATAGATGTGCAGTATCATTTTAGATGGTCATATCACATTCCGTTATATGAATAAACCATAATTTAACCATTCTGTTGTTGAATGTTAGAGTGGTTACCAGCTTTTTGATTTTACAAATTCCATTATCCCGCAAGGCATTCTTGTACACATTTGAGATTATTTCCTAGGGATGAATTCTTGAAGTGGAATTGCTGGATCAGAGGCTGAGCAAATTTTTAAAGCTTGTAATATCACACATAGAAAATGTGATAGTAGTGGAAAATACAACCATAAATTGAACACTTACTTATTTATCAAATACTTATGTGCTGGTCATGTTGCCAGTTTGTGAAGTTATAGAAGTGTTTAAAGATGGACAATGTCCCTGTCCTTATGAAACTTTTAGTCAATAGGGGGTACAGCTAAGTAAAATGACAACTTCAGTATAGAATGATAAGTAAAATGAGAAAATATAGATGTACCTAGAAGGGTACAAATATCTAACACATTCTTTGAGTCAGGGAAGATTTCCTGAAGGAGGCCAAGACTAGAAGGATAAGTCACTTATCCAAGCAGAGGGAGTTAGATACACAAAGTCCTGAAGTTGAAAGAGGACATGGTGTGTTCAAGAGAATGAAAGTAGCTAATTAAGAATGGATCATAAACACTGTAGTGTATACAGAAGTCTAAATAGAATGTTGTATTTACATATACAATACATGTATAATGTTATAAACCAATGTTACCTCAATTAAAAAAAAAAGAATGGAGCATAAAAAGAGAGAGAGGAACTAATAACAAATGAGCTTGAGGGAGTTTAAAGCAAGGCCAGGATCAACTAGGTCAGATACTTCTGAGAGGTCAAATAAGATAAATATCAAAACTATGGATTAGGTTTAACAACAAAGGTTTTAGAACGATTTCAGTGGAGTGGTAGGGACAGAGGCCAGGTTGCGCTGGGGTTGAGGAATGTATGTGGATAGAGGCAACAAGGGTAGACCACTTTGGCTCTTATGGGATGCCAGGATTCTTACGGTGGCTATAGGGACAGTGGGGTCAGGGGGAAGGGAATCTTTGTTTTCATATAGGAGAGATTTGAGCATGGGTCCTGACACACAAGGTTTTTAGGTTTTGTGAGAGGGAGTTATAGGAGTTCCTATATGATGTTTCTCTTCAAAGATGCCAATATCATAGGTGTCATTTAAAAAGGGAAAACACAAGCCATAGGGGAAAGATATTTGCAACCATAAAAATAAGAAAAGATTATTGTCCAGAGTATACCAAGAACTCCAACAAATCATTAAGAAAACAAGAGAACCCAAATAGAAAAATGTACAAAAGACATGAATATGACTAATAAATATATGAAAAATATATAAATTATATGAATATATAATTCAGCCTCAATAATAAGGGAAATGCAAAACAAAATCATTTTATGCCCATAAAATTGCCTAGAGAATAAAATGTTCCACAATATAAAATGTTCACAAGGATAGAGTATTGGGAATTTATACACGGTAGGTGGGAGTGTGAATTGGTTAGACTACTTTGGGGAATAATTTGTCAGTATTTAGTGACGTTGAAGATATATCTCCTACAGTGTAGCAGTTCTCCTAAATGGTTACACATGTGTATCAGGACACATGCACAACAATGTTCATAGCTTCTTTGTTTGCAAAAACAAAAACAAAGGAAACCCAAATAAATGTTCATCAGCAGAGGAATGGATACAAGTTCAGTTTCTGTAAAGTAAACATCATTTGGAGAGGTATACTGTAGAAGGAGGTAAGATACTCCTTCATTCTACTAGAGACTCTGGCTGGGGCTGACGTAAAGACAGATGAGCAGGAGAAAAGCATATGAAGTTCTTTTACACATATATGGGAGCCCTCACAAGAAAAAATGAAAACCCAAAGAAGTGAGTAGGCCTCAGTGCTTACATAGTAGGTTAACAAAGAGTAGCAATTGTGGAAGAGTAAAATTTGGGGGAGACTAAAGAAAGATAGAGTTATTCTAACAATGTCTGTTTGTATAGATTTCTCCTGGCTTTGACTCCCCATCTCTGGTGATAAGAATTTTTCTAACTCCTAGTACAGGGAAGGCACCTTTCACATGGGAATTTTATCTCCTGCTTTTAGGAAGAAAAAGGAAGGTCAGAGTGTCCTTGCATCTGCTGTTTTTCAGGTGTCTTTAACTCAAAATTATCAGTATGCCAAAGCAGCATATTTTGGGGTAGCATGTCCTGAGCCCCTTCAATATCTATGTAGCAAAACTATTAAAAAAAAAATCAAGGAGACTGTAAACAAAATTCAGGGTGGAAAGGGTAGGAGATGGGATTAGGGAAGGATATATAGGGACTTCAGGTGTACTGATAATGTTCTGTTTGTTAGGCTGGATAATGAATTCATAGGTGTTATTTTTTGTACTTTTTTGTGCAAAATAATTTTTCATAATAGTTTTGAAAGGTGGCAGTAATCTTAGGTAATGTGTGTACAGGGAGTTGACAAAGAGTAGAAGGTTTAAAAAGAGAGGAGGCCTGGATATAGCTGGTAGAGAAAGAAGATAGACTTGACTAATGAAAAAGAAGAATTGGTAGGTAGCATTAGGGCCCAATTACAATTAGAAACTAAGAAATTACATTTTACGGAAGTGCTTGGCAGGCCTAATATAGACAGCAGATGGTTGGATTGATTCAGGACTTGGGTTTGTCAAATGAGTAATAGAAGATAGACAGTATAGCAAAGGAGTTAAGATTGTTGGCAAGAGTAGTTGAAGATTTACTACTATAAAGATTCTAATAGAAAATAGAAGAATCAAGGGATTAGGGGCATCCATAGGATAAAAGAAAGGATACGGTGGAAATAAATGATCGAGAGCTACTGTATTTCATTGAATCAAAAACATTGTAGGTTGCACTGTTATTTTATGTACCACTAAGAAAAAAAGAACACTGTCAATTAAATATGACAGTCTTTCCTGTCACTTAGAATTTTAATTGTATATTTAGTACACGATACAATATTGAAAGGCTTCTTTTAGTCTAAATTAGATACAAATTTTTAAATTTAGGTTACTCTTATACATACATAAAACAAAATATAAGCGAAATTAATTGGTTAAGGAATTCTTAAAACTTTTTCATATATAGTATTTTTTGGACTCACTTTTTCACTCAGACAATGTTTTTCCACACTATATCATTCTCTCTGACATCAAACTTGACGTTTATAAGGAGGGTGTTTGGAGGTGGTGAAGTAAGCATGTTAAGTAATAATCCCAAGTGGGAGTCAAAAGTAAATTATCTCCACAAAATTGCATAATTTTAAGAAATGCTACATCAGCATTCAATGATGCTCATTCTACAAGTTTTGATGCTGATACTTTTAATATTCACACATGCAAGCAGTAGTATCAACTAAGGTATTAAGAATACCTCTGGTTTGACAGTAATTCGATGATGCCACTGATTGTAAGGTGTATTCGGATTTCAGCAATGTTAAAATGTGAAATAATGCACAACTTATGTTCAGTGAAATATAGTTAGAAGAGTAGTGGTGGTTATCAGGTGGGTTGCACAAGTTTATAGTTTCAGAGCTGGGGCAGTTGCAGGCAGTAACAAGAGTGACCGTGAGAGAGAGTGGCTGAAGTAGAGAGGAAACAGTCATTAAACTACAGTCAGACAGATATGATATGACTAAAAGGGAGACTTAAAAACCTTTAAAACATAAGTGGAGATGAGGAAAACAAGGTTAGTGTTTGTTGTATGCATTATCTGGGATGATGATGGCATGCCAGGGTGATGGCATGATGTAAAGTTAGAGAGGAAGACTGAGCTCAAGATGTCAGAGATAGTAAGTAATAAAGGGTTCATGAATTGAGAGAAGAGAGGGGTAAGGGTAACATAGTCATATATCATATAGCATGAGCTTCAAAGGAACAGGGATTTTTACCTACAGTGTATGAGACTAGAATCAGGAGGAGACACAGCCTCCTAATCTGAAGTACAGGGTATATGAGCCATGAGCAGCCTCAAATGAAAGATGTCTTTAGGGAAAAGCCAGTTTTTAGTCGAAGTGGAAGAGAAGTTCATCAGAGAGGATGAGGATATGGGGAGGTTTGAGTCAAGGCAAAATACGCAAGAAGCAGTGTGGCCATAGTATGAGAGGGAATGATTATCTGGTGGCTTCTTGAGTAGTGAACAAGGACTAGTATGCATGTAGCCTTAAAGTTTCCCCATACCATTAAATGTTGTTGAAAACAGATTTTCAATTGGCTACAAAACTTTCTGTTGAAGAGTATACACTTATTTAACCAATCTTATTTTGTTCAAAGTTTTTCACTAATGTGACTAGATATCCCATTATATAACACAGTGAATATCATAGTACCTAAATCTTTTTTTTTTTAAATAAATTATTTATTTATTTATTTTTGGTTGTGTTGGGTCTTCGTTGCTGCGTGTGGGCTTTCTCTAGTTGCGGTGAGCGGGCCTCTCGTTGTGGCTTCTCTTGTTGCGGAGCACGGGCTCTAGGCGCACAGACTTCAGTAGTTGTGGCACGCAGGCTTCAGTAGTTGTGGCTTGCGGGCTCCAGAGCTCAGGCTCAGTAATGTGGCGCACAGGCTTAGTTGCTCCGCGGCATGTGGGATCTTCCCGGCCCAGGGCTTGAACCCGTGTCCCTTGCATTGGCAGGCAGATTCCCAACCACTGCGCCACCAGGGAAGCCCCCCTAAATCTTTTTGTGCATCTTTTTTTATGTCCTTAGAATAAACTGTAAGTGGAATTACTGGATCAAAAGAAATGGATATTTTTCAGGCTCTCTTGATACATTTTGCTAAATTGAAACTATTTCACATTTTCACAATGCAGGAGTATATCTTTGTTCATTACCTTGCCAGTATTGGATGATATCATTTTAAAAATCTTTACCAGTTTGATAGGTGATAAAAGTTAGTATTTTCATTTTCATCTTTTTAGTTATTGGTAAGATTGAACTATTTTTTTTTTAATTAATTTATTATTTATTTATTATTTATTTTTGGCTGTGTTGGGTCTTCGTTTCTGTGCAAGGGCTTTCTCTAGTTGCGACAAGCGGGGGCCACTCTTCATCGCGATGCGCGGGCCTCTCACTATCGCGGCCTCTCTTGTTGCGGAGCACAGGCCCCAGACGCGCAGGCTCAGTAATTGTGGCTCACGGGCCCAGTTGCTCCGCGGCATGTGGGCTCTTCCCAGACCAGGGCTCGAACCCGTGTCGCCTGCATTGGCAGGCAGATTCTCAACCACTGCGCCACCAGGGAAGCCCTGAACATTTTTTCATATAGTTAATGGTCATTTATATTTTCTCATTTCTAAATTTTCTGTTCAGAGCCACATCTTTTTCTGTCTGAGTTTATATAATAAAAATTTTCTGTATTTTTCACAACTCTTAAACAGGCTTTGTACTTAAAAGAGTCATGTGAATGTGGACAAATAAAGCCCATAATACAGATTACTGAGTTGTAGGACCTTTAGTAAATGATCTGTTGCTAGGTTTAAAGAAAAAGAACAGGAATTTTTCATTTCTAAGTTCTAAGAACACAACAGAAGATTGTAGCCATAAGCCATTTAAGGAAGGATTGATTTTTTTTTTATAAATAAATTAATTATTTTAATTCTTTTTGGCTGTGTTGGGTCTTCGTTGCTATGCGCGGGCTTTCTCTAGTTGCGGTGAGGGGGGGCTACTCTTCGTTGTGGTGCGCGGGCTTCTGTCGTGGCATCTCTTGTTGCGGATCATGGGCTCTAGGTGCGCAGGCTTCAGTAGTTGTGGCACGTGGGCTCAGTAGTTGTGGCTTGCGGGCTCTAGAGCTCAGGCTCAGTAGTTGTGGCATACGGGCTTAGTTGCTCCGCAGCATGTGGTATCTTCCCGGGAGAGGGCACAAACCTGTGTCCCTTGCATTGGCAGGCAGATTCTTAATTACTGCGCCACCAAGGAAGCCCAAGGAAGGATTGATTCTTGAACTGTTTTTTCTTTAACTGAGATCTGTTTTGGATAAGTAGATAGGTAAACCTCTTTTTTTCAGAAAGAAGCCCATAGGTAATTTTTTTTTTTCCCTTGGTGGTTTATTAGTTATGGAATAACAGATTAGTTTCTGTAAAAAAAAAAAAAAAAAAATCAACCCTTTTCTGAATTTTCATTTAATTAAAAAAAATTTATGACTGGAGAAAGATAATTTAATAATATAAATAATGGTCCAGTATCTGTAATTTTTCCCCAGTGTCATTAAACTATATTTTGTGTATTGATGAAGGAGTTCCAGTAATACATACAGAGCCATTTCTCTTCTGATTGTTACCACAGCCCAGGAGGCAACCCAGTAGTGATGGAAGAAAGGTGCTTCACAACCATGTGCTTTCTCTTCCGTTTATCTGAGCTAACTGCAAAGATTTTTAAAACAGTCTCCCTTTTAGTCATGTCATATCTGACTGCAATTTAATGAAACAAAACACTAGTAAATAGTTTTTATTCTCTACAAGAACAATGGAGGTAATAAAGACTAAGAAAATCCAGTTGCAGTGTTCTCCTTAATTCTGCAATCATGGTGCTTATACTTGATGATCACATCTTTACCCTTTATAATAGTGTGTGTGCGTGTGTGTGTGTGTAGAGAGAGAAAGGATTGTTGTATATATAAAATGGACCAGGTTTTTGTATTCTTTTTCTTCATGTTCATTTCTTATTTGGAATTAAAGCTAATGTAAGTGTACCAACTCTTAGATTAGACATAAAAAATTAAGATGTTGACCAAATATGGCTCCTCCTCCACTTTTAGTGCTATACACATACTGGGTTCTCCGAACATGTTTGTTCAATTAAGTTCAAACATTTTCAGGGAACTACTACAGGTTTTTTAAAGGGTATTTCCCTGAGATTTTTGGTAGAGAACCTAAACATTTTGAAACACCAGTGTAATACAGTAGTTTTTGTGCTTTTAGGACAGTCAAAATGTTTACATTTCAGGACTTCTCTGGTGGTCCAGTGGTTAAGACTCCGTACTTCCACTGCAGGGGACGCAGGCTAAGATCCCGCATGCTGTGTGTGACTCCCCCTCAAAAAAAAGTTTGTATTTGACCCAATTTATAAATTGAATTTTTTTTAAATTTAAGATAAAGCCCCTTTGTCTTCCTAAATTTAAAACTGATGATAATTTGTGGTTTTATTAGAAGGCACCATTAATGAATACTCTTATTGCTCTGTGAAGTCTTCAGACATAGAATTAAGATAATTGCCTACCTGCTAATTTGGAAACTAATCAGTTAATGACAGTATTGTGGTTTGGTCATATTTAGCCTCCATCATCAGTTTGTGTTTTGTTTTTTTTAAAAAATATTTATTTATTTATCTTTGGCTGCATTGGGTCTTCGTTACTGTGCGTGGGCTTTCTCCATTTGCGGCGAGCAGGGGCTGCTCTTCGTTGCGGTGGCTTCTCTTGTTGCGGAGCACGGGCTCTAGGCGTGCGGGCTTCAGTAGTTGTGGCACGTGGGCTCAGTAGCTGCAGCTCGCAGGCTCTAGAGCACAGGCTCAGTAGTTGTGGCGCACAGGCTTAGTTGCTCCGCAGCATGTGGGATCTTCCCAGACCAGGGATCAAACCCGTGTCCCCTGCATTGGCAGGTGGATTCTTAACCACTGCGCCACCAGGGAAGCCCCCATCATCAGTTTTTAACAGCTATATTTCCTTAGGTCACTTGCAGGCTAGAATATTTTGTGGCAAGAACTGAAGTGTTTTGTAATATCTGTACTAAGCAAAATACATTCCTTTAAAATAATGCTGAGTGAAAAAAGCTAGTCTCAAAATGATTCCATTTATTTAACATGTTACATTCTTGAAGTAACGTAATTATAGAGATAGAGAACAGATTAGTGGTTGCCAGTGATTAAGGATGGGGGTGGGGAGGGGAGGAGAGGTGGGTATGGCTATAAAAGGGTAGCACTAAGGAATATTGTGGTGATGTTACAGTTAAGTATCTTGATTGTGGTGACAGTTACACGAAACTATCTATACATGTCATAAAATAGCATAGAGCTATACACATACACAAATTTTGCATATAAAACTGGTGAAATCTGAATAAGCTTTGTGGTTTATACCAAAGTCTGTTTCCTGGTGTTGGTATTTTACTCGTTATGCAAGATGCTCACATTGCGGGGGGTGCTGGGTGAAGGACCTTCTTGTACATTTCTTTGCAACTTCCAGTGAATTTATAATTATTTCAAAATAAAGTTTAAAAAAATATACTTCTTTAACAAGAACTCCCACCCCAAACCGGGCAGTTATTAAAGGAGGATGTCCATTCATTTGGTCATTCCTTGGTATCACCTCCCATCATCCGATGATTATTACAGCAGCACAGCAGAGGACTCTCTCAAAAAGAAGAGTTCTTTCTAATCTCATGCTTTGGGGCAATGTATTTTCATTTATAGTTGCTTGTAAAACCACTCTTAGTTCTAGAAAACCCATTTCTAGCTCTGCCATAGCTCCCATGGCTAGTAAAGGATTCAAATGTTTGCATTATTTTCCTGTGTTTTGGTGTACTCAGTATGAAACCTTAAGGAATCTTAACACACAAAAGAAAACATGTACAGCCTTTTAAATATTCAACAGGATAGACTCTTCTATTTCAGTAGATGCAAATTGAATCATATTGTCCAACTTCAAGTAAGCCAATCTTATGTTTATTAAACACACTGATAAATATACTATAAAGTGGAACATAGTGTACATGCTTTTCTGGTGAACACTTTGGTTTAACTGTAATACTCCAAGGGAAAAAAACTTATAACTACTGTTTTCACATAACTTAATTTTAATTTGTTTAAATATAAACATTTCTTCAGCCCAAAATGTTCTTAAATATGAGCATAGTAATAATAATGGTAGTAATGATAGCTAACCTTTACTGAGCACTTGCATAAGCCACATACTTGTCAAGTACTTTTTACATGTTATCTCATTTAATCCTCAAAACAACCTAGTGAGATAGGTACTATTATGTAGATGAGTAACATATCTGAAATAATACAGCTAGTAAGAGAGAGGGAATAGTTTGAAAGTCAGTCATATTCCTGAGCCTACACTTTTGACCGTTATTCTGTACTTCCCCCTTATGCCATGCAGTATAGGAACTCTAAAGTTAGAGGCTGACATGTTGGCAGTTATTACATATTTTAGTTTTGTTTTATTCATAGGGCACATGTATGAAATCTGTTTCTTGCTGAGTTCAATAAGATGAAACCTTCCCTGACTTATGCAGGACAACCTGCTTTTCTCATTTTTATCTTCTCTTGCATATCCTTTTTCATGGAAACCAGACTAAATTAAAAGTTGTCTTAACATTTGTATTGGTATTTTAATTTAAGGATATCTCTTAAAACTTAGAAAGACTTGACCTTTAAAATATAAAATCTTATTGCTCTTGTGTTTAATTTTACCAGTTATTTTGTCTCCAGTATGAATCTAGACTACAGTTTCTTATGTTTGTTATGTAGAAGATAAAGATTAAAATGTCATTTAATACATTTACTGATTTTTATATAGGATCACTATTACTGAAGCAAAAGTTTTATTGCTACTATTTTCATTTTTAGTTTTTTGTGTATATGTATTTAAACAGGTTGTTGACATTTTAGCCATCACCACTAATAATCATTGTTAGAGTTCCTTTAGCTAGAAAACTGAGACATGAACTTCAAAAGGAGACAGTCCTCCCTGAGTTTTTCAGCGTAGGTTCAGAGTTACCTCTTTATCCACTGATGCTCTTGGAATTCCAGGGATATAAGTTGGTGGATAGGATCTGTAAAATTACTCTCTCCATATGTTATCAACCCGGTAAGTAATAACAACTGATGTTTTTCAAAGGTCAGACTTCATCCTTCTAAACAGCTATAAGCATGAAAACAAAGTCTCTTGAGATATTTCAAAGTATATATATACTTTACATTGGAAGGCCCTTCCCAGTCTGCTTATTCTACATTATATAAAAGTCTAAAAAGTCATAGGCTTGTGTTTTGTTTTTTCAAGTTCAGTACTTCAGGTTGAAGCAACCAGTTTGAAAGTAACAGCCTGTGAACTGTGACTGACTGGAGGGAGAGGTGGGAAAAAGTAATAATAAGTAAAAGTCCAGCATTTGGGGATTTACTCTTTTAGTCAATCCTGAGGACATTACTGACTCAATGATCAAGAAAAATATATTTAGTATACACTAATTAGAAAGACTGAGACATAAAAATGCATTGGAGGGAATTCGCTGGTGGTCCAGTGGTTAGGACTTGGTGCTTTCACTGGTGAGGCCCGGGCTTGATCCCTGCTCGGGGAACTAAAATCCCACAAGCCGTGAAAAAACAAACAAACAAACAAAATGCATTAGAATTTCATGAGATATACTAACTAGAATATTTAATATTTTCATGTTTAAAATTTATATTCTAATGAGTGAAAAATGTGTCATATTACATAACAGGGACATTTGAATTAAATGAGTAATACATGTAATACACAAGTAATAAACTTAGCATAATAGCACCTGGCTCTATAGATGTTAGCTACTATTATTATTTTTGTTATCAACATCTCTTCCTCTAGTTGGAGTCAATTTACTATCACCTAAAGTAAACTTAGTCTCTGCCTGTACACTTCTTTTAATTTATTAAGTAAGTGTTCTGTTATTATTGTCTGGCTTTTGTGTGTTAACTTTATTCATCTGCATGGTCATAGAAAACTAGAAATAGGTTTATTTTGTTCTGTTTGTTGCCATGGAAAACAAAGGATGCACCAGTTGATACTATACAGCTGGAAACAGCAAATGTCAATAGGCTAGAGAACTATAATTCATTAGTAGTCTTTTTTTTAAGGTATAATTTACACACCATAAAATGCACCCCTTGAGTGTGTACATTTCATTGTTGGTTAGTATATTTACAAGGCCTTATACTTTTAAGGGAACAGCTTTTCCTAAGTATTCTAATTATATTTCTTTTCTTAGCTGCAAGTCTTTACTTTTGCCCATGTGGTTACTACTTTCTGTACTCTTCTTGTCTTCTCTGAAATTCCTTTTGATTGAGGTCTAATGTCATATCTCTTTTGGGAAGGCTTTCTTGATTCCTTATACATTTAGTCTCCTGCTCTGTTCTCCTGCAGCCCTTTTTTTATCCCTTTGTTATATTGTGATTATCTCTTTTAGTTATTTGTCTTCCCTTTCAGACCATTTATCTCTCAAGCACAGAGACTGTTCTTTTTCTGCTGTCTTCAGCAGCTAGAACAATGCCTGTTATGGTATGCTTTTCAGTACATATTTATTGAATGATAATAACGACAGATAGTCCTGGCTGTCCCTGAGCCTTCAGCATGTACTAAGAGTTTGATATACTATATTCAGTGGTGAATATTAAAATAATGAGCTTTTTGTTGCTGGGAATCATACCATTTTAGTATTGGAAGGGACCAATTTTCCCACACTCAACACACGCACATTCACATATGTACACAAAGCAAATTGAAATCCATAGACGTTGAACAACTTAGTGGTGAAGCTGGGACTGAAAACCCATGTTACCTCATCTTGTCCTGTACCATTTTATTTTCTCTTACACCCTGATGATTTATAATGAAGATTCATTCGTTTCCTAAAGTTTAGGGTGAAGACCTTGAAAATGTTAATTTAATTCATAATATTATCTTTCTATTTTTAACCATAAGTAAGGGACTAGTTGCCAACCAGAATACTGGAAAAGAAGTTGTAAATTGGTTGAAACAGTGACAGCATTTTCCTGTTTTATAGACCTCCGTGAGTGAAAGCCTTCAGAGAGAAGCTGCTAAGAAGCAAGCAATGAAACAGGTAAGGTAGAAGGGTGAATTAAATGCATCTGGTGAAGTAAGTAGTTCAGCTCACATTTTAAAGTATCAGTTTTGCTATCTAGGTACCTGAGACTAAAAAGAGTAAGGGTGTATAAGGAAAAATTTTATCTTGACACTTGTTTTCTGAAAATGTGTGAGATGTTTCTTGATTTACATAGATTTCAGGTTTCTTGTATAAATTTTAAAGGAGCAAAACACAGTGAAGAATTAGCTCCTTATTGCTGTGTTGTAGATTAAACCCATCTCTGCTTTCAGATGACTTAGTCTGAGGATGGATTACATGGTTTAATAATTTCTGCTAATGAGCTTACTTGCTAAAAAAAAAAAAAAAAGATCAACCAAAATGATTTTTTTTTAATAAATTTGTTTATTTATTTAGTTAGTTATTTTTTGGCTGTGTTGGGTCTTTGTGTACGGGCTTTCTCTGGTTGTGGTAAGCGGGGGCTACTCTTCGTTGTGGTGCGCAGGCTTCTCATTGTGGTGGCTTCTCTTGTTGTGGAGCACGGGCTCTAGGCATGTGGGCTTCAGTAGTTGTGGCACGTGGGCTCAGTAGTTATGACTCGTGGGCTCTAGAGCGCAGGCTCAGTAGCTGTGGCACACAGGCTTAGTTGCTCCACGGCATGTGGGATCTTCCCTGGCCAGGGCTCGAACCCATGTCCCCTGCCTGAGCAGGCAGATTCTCAACCACTGCGCCACCAGGGAAGCCCCAACCAAAATGATTTTACAGTTTTATAATTATTTCAAACTCATCTAGCAAGGAAGGGGGATATCAGGTGATTTTCGGTAGACTTGCTAGCACCTTATATTTATGTATACTGTATAGTATTTCCAAGTACTTTTTTTTTTTTTTTTTAAGTATTTATTTATTTATTTATGGCTGTATTGGGTCTTCGTTTCTGTGCGAGGGCTTTCTCTAGTTGCGGCAAGCGGGGGCCACTCCTCATTGCGGTGCGCGGGCCTCTCACTTTCACGGCCTCTCTTGTTGCGGAGCACAGGCCCCAGACGCACAGGCTCAGTAGTTGTGGCTCACGGGCCCAGCCGCTCCACAGCACGTGGGATCTTCCCAGACCAGGGCTCGAACCCGTGTCCCCTGCATTGGCAGGCAGATTCTCAACCACTGCGCCACCAGGGAAGCCCTCCAAGTACTTTTATACATACATTATCTTTTTAAAATTCTCACAAACCTGCCCATGGTCCTGATAAAGAAGTTTGAAACTTCAAAAGGATGTTACCCCTCATGATCACGCAGCTCATTACAGAACTAGGCCTGGAGGTTTAGTAATTTTTCTACTACTGTACCAGTGTATTTTAGATTTAGCTGCAGTAGAAAATAATGAAATTAAACAATGGCAAAGTACCTTTCTTTTCAATTTTAATTCCTTTTCCTCCACATTTTCTTTAATTTTTGGCACCTGTTTTTCCCTTGTGTATCTAGAATCCTGCATAAGGATAAATTTGTTATGCACTTTCTATGAGCCAGACATTATGGCAACTCCTTTCTAAGAGTTATCTTTAATTCTTACAGCAGTCCTATTTTAGGATAATTGCTCTTATAATTTCTATTTTGTAGTTGAGGAAATGAAGGCAAAAAAGATTTATGTGACTTTCATGAGATCTCATAGTTTGTAAATGGTCAAGTTGTGTTCAAACCCAGGCAGTGAAATTGCAGAGCCCAAGCTTTTAGCCACTGTGTTTTACTGCCTCCTTGGGGAATGGGCACAGAATTATGTGTTTAGTTACTTTAAGATAATATCTTAGTGTCATATGAGATATAACATGTAACTTAGCAGCCTCAAAATGATTTAATATACACATAACATTAAAAACTTTGATTCTTTAGCATAAGTGCTGGAGTGCTTTGACTTAGAATTTTAGAGCTCAGAATTTTAGAGAGACCATCAAGTTCAATTTCTTCACTATATGGATGAGAGAATTAGTTCTAGAGAGTCTGGTGACTTCTCCAAGTCATGTAGGTATCTTGTTTTCTAGTGTTCTTTTCACATTTTTTGCTGCCTTTTTTTTTTTTTTAATTAATTAATTAATTTGATTGACCCGGCTCCTTAGTTGCAACATGCATGTGGGATCTAGCTCCCTGACCAGGGATCGAACCGGGGCCACCCCCTGCACTGGGAGCGTGGAGTCCCAACCACTGTGCCACCAGGGAAGTCCCTGTGTTGCCTTTTCTTATTCACTTAAAGCATAAGTCCCAAATCTAATTTTATTCTTAACTCTGGCTTGTTCAAATCCACTTTTTCTGATAGTGGGACTTTTTCATAATTTGCCTGGAAATTGGGGATGCTGCTACAGCTCTTCTACCTCTCACCTGCCTGCTGCTGCTATACTACCTTTCACCTTATTTTCCCCACTTGAATGATTCAACTCTTGTCTTCTGCTTTAATCTCAAACTAACTTTTATCATGAAGAATACCACCTTGATTGCATTTACTAAATCTAAGAGAAAATACTCTTAGAAATGGGGTACTTTATCTGTTAGACCTTTCTTCTTTTCTTTTCTTTCCTTTTTTAAATTTTTTTTTTATTTTTTATTTATTTATTTTTGGCTGCGTTGGGTCTCCGCTGCTGTGCACAGGCTTTCTCCAGCTGCGGCGAGCGGGGGCACCCCCCACCGCAATGTGCAGGCCTCACTGCAGTAGCCTCTCCCGTCGTGGAGCACAGGCTCCGGGCGCGTGGGCCTCAGTAGCCGTGGCACACCTCAGTAGCAGTTGTGGCGCACAGGCTCAGTAGTTGTGGCGCATGGGCTTAGTTGCTCCGCGGCATGTGGGATCCTCCTGGACCAGGGCTCGAACCCATGTCCCCTGCATCAGCAGGCGGACTCCCAACCACTGTGCCACCAGGGAAGTCCTTCTTTTCTTTTCTCTTTTTTTTTTTTCTTTTGTTTTCTTTTCTCCCCTTCCCTTCTCTCCCCTCTTCTCCTCTCCCATCAGTTTTTTTATCTGGCCATCAGGTGCACAGAACTGATGTTGTCAACATTATTATCTTATTCCCTATTTCACTGGAAAAACTTTTAATATGTCATCTTTAAAATAATATTTCCTGTAGGTCTTTGGTAGATATCTGTTTTCAAGCTAAGGAAGTTCTTTTCTGGTCTTGGTTTGAGGTTTTGTTTGTTGTTGTGTTTTATTTTTTGAAAGTCATGAATGAACTATATTCATACCAGTGAAGATCAATTTAACTTTAGAAAATCAGTAATGATCACTTCACATAAATGATATAAACACAACATAGGTATAGAGTATTCTTTTTATGTTCCATTGCATTTGGTTTACTAAAATTTCATTAAGGATATTTGTTTTAAGTGTTAAGGAGTTTTTTTTTTTTTTTATCATCAGTGAGATTGGCCTGTGATTTTCCTTTTCTTCCACTGTAATTATCCAGATTGAAAAAAATATAAAAGTCTGATAGTCCCAAGATTTAGTGGGATAAGTTTGTTTCTACTTCATTACTTTCTGTCCTGACAAATCAGTGTTTTCTTCATTCTGCTTTCTTTGGGTTTATTTTGTTATTTTTCTTACTTTTTGAAATGAATGCATAGCTGTTTTCAAAAGCCCTTTCTCTTTTCTAATGTGTTTAAAGCTATACATTTTCCTCTAAGCACTGGTATAGCTGTGCTTATCTCACAAATTTTTGGTAAGTAGTACTTCTTATTCAGTTCAAAATATTTTCTAATTTCTGTTATGATTTCTTCTTTTATCTGTGGGTTATTTAGAACTTAATTTTTAAACATATAGGGGTTTTTTGTTTCCTTTTTGTTATTGATTTTTAACATGATTTCTTTGTGTTCCAGGATGATGCATTGTATTGTTTCATGTCTTTAAAAAATGTGTTGAGATTAACTGTGTGGTCCAGTAGTTTTTAATAAATATTCCTTTGATGCTTGAAAAAATATTCTAAATGGTTTTTTTTGGCCGGTTGTGTGAATCCATATATATTCATACTAATTTTTTTGGTCTCTTAATTACTGAGAGGCATATGTTAAAATCCCCTATTATAGTTTTGGACTTGTCTGTTTTTCCTTAGATTTCTGTTCAGTTTTTACTTTATATATTTTGGGACTTAGGTTAATTAACAGTACCCTATATCTACACACATGCCCTCTTGCCGCTCTCCAAATATACAAAAAAGCAAGTTATCAATTTAAAACAATTTAGTGTCCTGTTTCCCTTGCTTTTTGTTGGTGTGATGGTGATGATTTCTTGGATTCCATGTTTTCCTCGTCTGAGTTTTCCAGGTTGGTTTTGGGGAAGGAGTAGCAGTGCTAATTCACCATGTAGGCAGGAGAATCATTGTTGCTCTGAGGTTAAAGTAAATGTTGAAATGTTTAAAAAAATAATTATTTTTTAATATCTTAAGCAGTATTCCAGGAAAGTTTTTAATTTGGCATGTACATCATTCCAGTCTAATTGTTGACATGTAAAAACCTGAGAATATCAGGTCAGTTCTTTGAATAATTTATACTATCACCCTATCACTTAAAAGGATCACTTTTATGTTCCACATTGCATTAGGCAATGTACCAATTAAAGAAGAAGTTGAAATGTGTACTCTCTGTACCTCAGGAACTTACAAGTTGGGACAAGAGGCTAAGATTTGTGAAATAATTAGAAAGTAATAACATCAGGAGTATTCTTAGGAACTATATGTTGCAGTACAGAATGTGCCATCAGACTTCAAAAGAAAGACCTCATTGGGAGTAAAAGCCCTCAGAGATGGCCTCGTTTAAGAGGTAGGGGGTGAGCTGGCCTGAAACTCTAGATAAGATTTTGATGGCCTGAAAGCAGGAGGAGGAACATTAAAGTATTTCCCCAGAGAGGACCTACAAACAGCCAGAAAACAATTAGCAAGATGGCAATAAGTACATACATATCAATAATTACTTTAAAGGTAAATGGACCAAATTCTCCAATCAAAAGACGTAGAATGGCTGAATGGGTAAAAAAACAAGACTCATCTATATACTGTATACAAGAGACTTACCTCAGATGTAGGGACACACACAGACTGAAAGTGAAGGGATGGAAAAAGATATTTCATGCAAATGGAAACTAAAAGAAAGGTGGGGATAGTAATATCAGACAAAATATACTTTAAAACAGAGACTTTAATAAAAGACAAAGATGGGCATTACATAATGATATAGGGATCAGTCCAACAAAAGATATAACACTTGTAACTTTTTGTGCACCCAACATAGGAGCACCTAAATATATAAAGCAAACATTAACAGACCTAAAGGGAGAAATTGACAGCAATACAATAATAGCAGGGGACTTTAGTACCCCACTTATATCAATGGGTAGATCATCCAGACAGAAAATCAATAAGGAAACATTGGCCTTAAATGACACATTAGACTGGATGGACTTAATAGGTATAGAATATTCCATCCAAAAGCAACAGAATACACATTCTTCCCAAGTGCTCATGGACCATTCTCTAGGATAGAACATATGCTAGGCCACAACACAAGTCTTAATCAATTTAAAAAGATTGAAATCATATCAAGCATCATTCCAACCACAGTGGTATGAAACTAGAAATTACAAGGAGAAAACTGGAAAAAAATCACAAATATGTGGAGATTAAACAACATGCTACTGAGCAACCAATAGGGCAATGAAGATACAAAGGAGAAATAAAAAATACCTTGAGACAAAAGACAGTGGAAATACAGCATACCAAAATCTGTGGGATACAGCAAAAACAGTTCTAAGACGGGTGTTTAAAGCAATACAGGCCTGCCTCAAGAAACAAAAATCTGAAATCTAAAAGAACTAGAAAAGAACAAATGAAGCCCAAAGTTAGCGGAAGGAAGGCAATAGTAAAAATTAGAGCAGAAATAGGCACTAAGGGACTTTCCTGGTGGTGCAGTGGTTAAGGATCCACCTACCAATGCAGGGGACACGGGTTCAAGCCCTGGTCCAGGAAGATCCCACATGCTGCGGAGCAGCTGAGCCCGTGCGCCACTACTACTGACCCTGCGCTCTAGAGCCCGTGAGCCACAACTACTGAAGCCCGCGTGCCTAGAGCCCATGCTCCGCAACAAGAGAAGCCACCGCAATGGGAAGCCCACGCACCGCAACGAAGAGTAGCCCCCGCTCACCGCAAGTAGAGAAAGCCTGCGTGCAGCAATGAAGACCCAACACAGCCAAAAATAAATAAATAAATAAATAATAAAAATTTATTAAAAAAAAAAAGAAGTAGGCACTAAAAAGACAATAGAAAAGATCAGTGAACTGAAGAGCTGGTTCTTTGAAGAGATAAAATTGACAGACCTTTAGTTAGGCTCACTAAGAAAAAGGGCTCAAATAAATAAAATCAGAAATGAAAGAGGAGAAATTAAAACTGATACCAAAGAAATACAGAGGATCGTAAGAGAAAATGAATAATTACATGCCAACAAATTGGACAACCTAGAAGAAATGGATAAATTCCTAGAAACATACAATCTTCCAAGACTGAATCAGGAGAAAATAGAAAATCTGAATAGACTGATTACTAGTAAGGAGTTCAATCAGTAATCAACTCCCAACAAACAAAAGTCCAGGACCAGGCTTCACTGGTGAATTCTACCAAATATTTAAAGAAGATTTAATACCAATCCTTCTCAAACTCTTTTAGAAAACAGAAGAGGGGGGCCTTGTACAGTGGCAGTATCATAGCCAATGAGGTTTATCCGAGGTGTGATTATTGCTAATTGAAAACTTTTCCCCATACCTTTCCATGACGACTTGAAATATAGTCGGCACTGGCAATTTTTGACAGTCTCTGCAGAGACTGCATAATAAAATTTTAAAAAAAAGAAAGAGGAGGGAACTCTTCCAAACTTATTTTATGGAGCAGCATTATTCTGATACCAAAACCAGTCAAGGACCCCACAAGAGAAGAAAATTATGGACCAATATCCCTGATAAACATAGATGCAAAAATCCTCAACAGAATATTAGCAAACCAAATTCAATAATACATTAAAAGGAGCATATGTCATAATCAAGTGGGATTTATTCCAAGGATATCAGGATAGTTTAACACCCACAAATCAATCAATGTAATACACCACATTAATAAAATGAAGGACAGAAGTCAATGATTATCTCAGTAGATGCAGAAAAAGCATTTGTTGAAATGCAACATTACATTTATGATGAAAACTCTCAACAAAGTGGATATGCATGGAGCATACCTCAACATAGTAAAGTCCATATATGACAAGCCAACCACTAGCATCATACTTAATGGTGAAAAGCTGAAACCTTTTCCCTTAAAATCAGGAAGAAGACAAGGATGCCCACTCTTGCCACTTCTATTCAACATAGTATTGGAAGTCCTAGCCACAGCAGTTAGGCAAGAAAAAGAAATAAAATCATCCAAATTGGAAAGGAAGAAGTAAAACTATTAATATTTGCAAACGACATGATTTTATATATGGAAAACTATAAAGACTCTGCCAAAAAAAACTGTTAGAATTAATAAATGAGTTCAGTAAAGTTGCAGGATACAAAATTAATATACAGAAATCTGTTGTTTTTATATACTATCAATGAACTATCAAAAATAAAAATTATGAAAACAATCTCATTTACAGTTGCATCAAAGAGAATAAAATTCTAGGAATAAATTTAGCCAAGGAGGTGAAAGACCTGTACATGGCAAACCATAAAACATTGATGAAAGAAATTGAAGAAGACAAAAATAAATGGAAAGATTCCATGCTCATGAATTGGAAGACTTAATTTTGATTAAATGTTCATATTACCCAAAGCAGTGTACAGATTTAGTGCATTCCCTTTCAAAATTCCAAGGGCATTTTTCATAGAAATTGAACAATCCATCCTAAAATTCGTGTGGAACCATGAAGATTTCGACTAGCCAAAGCAATCTGGAGAAAGAACAACAAAACAAGAGGTGTCACACTCCCTGATTTCAAACTATATTGCAAAGCTATAGTAATCAAAACAATATGGTATTGGCATAAAAACAGACACATAGGTCATGGGACAGAATAGAGAGCCCATAAATAAACCCATGCATATATAGTCAATCAATTTATGATAAAGGAGGGAAGAATGTACAATGGGGAAAGGACAGTCTCTTCAACACATAGTATTGGGAACACTGGACAGCCACATGTGACAGAATGAAACTGGACCACTAGTGTACAGCATGCACAAAAATTAACTCAAAATGGATTAAAGACTTGAATGTAAGACCTGAAACCATAAAACTTCCAGAAGAAAACATAGGTGGTAAGTTTCTTGACATCATTCTTGGTGATATTTTTTTGATCTGACTCCAAAGGCAATGAGCACAAAAGCAAAAATAAATGGAACTACGTCAAACTAAAAAGCTCTGCACAGTGAAGGAAACCATCAACAAAATAAAAAGGCATCCTACTGAACATGAGAAGATGCTTGCAAGTCATATATCTGATAAAGGGTTGATATCCAAAATACATAAAGAACTCATACAGCTCAAAAACAAAAAACAATCCAATTAAAAATGGGCAGATACATGTATAGCTGATAAACTTTGCTGTATAGCAGAAACTAACACAACGTAAATCAACTATACTCCAATAAAGATTAATTTAAGAAAAAAAAAATGGGCAGAGGATCTAAGTAGACATTTTTCCAGAGAAGACATACAGATGGCCAACAAGCACTTGAAAAGATGTTCAACAGCACTAATCATCAGGGAAATAATAATCAAAACCACAATGAGATATCACATCACACCTGTCAGAATGACTTACCAAAAAGACAACATATAACAAGTGTTGGCAAAGATGTGGAGAAAAGGGAACCCTCATGCACTGTTGGTGGGAATGTAAATTGGTACAGCCAGTATGGAAGATGGTGTCGAGGGTCCTCAAAAATTAAAAATAGAGCTACCATATGATCCAGCAATTCCACCTCTGTGTATTTATCCAAAGAAAATGAAAATATTAATTCAAAAAGATACATGCACCCCTGTGTTCATTGCAGCATTATTTATAATGGCCAGGATATGGTAACAACCTAAGGGTCCATTGACGGGTGAATGGATAAAGTATTCCATGCCACACAAATGGAATATTACTCAGCCATAAAAAAAAAAGAAATCTTGCCATTTGCAACAACATGGATGGACCTTGAGGGTATCGTGCTAAGTGAAATAAGTCAGAGAAAGACAAATACCATATGATTTCACTTATATGTGGAATCTAAAAAACAAAATGATCAAACAAAACAAAACTCATAGAGAAAAGATTTATGGTTGCCAGAGGGCAGGGGGGTGGGGGGGTTGGTGAAATCAATGAAGGGGATCAAGAAATACAAAATTCGGGGCTTCCCTGGTGGCGCAGTGGTTGGGAGTCTGCCTGCCAATGCAGGGGACATGGGTTCGAGCCCTGGTCCAGGAAGATCTCACATGCCACAGAGCAACTAAGCCCGTGCACCACAACTACTGGGCTTGCGCTCTGGAGCCCGCGAGCCACAACTGCTGAGGCCCACGCACCTGGAGCCCGTGCTCCGCAACGGGAGAAGCCACCGCAGTGAGAAGCCTGTGCACTGCAGCGGGGAGTGGCCTCCACTCGCTGCAACTAGAGAAAGCCTGCGCAGCAACAAGGACCCAACGCAGCCAAAAATAAATAAAATAAATAAATGTATTAAAAGAGAAAAAAAATACAAAATTCAAGTTATAAAGTAAATAAGTCATGGCGATGTAATGTACAGCATGGTGACTATAGTCAGTAATATTGTATGCAAATTTGAAAATTGCTAAGGAAGTAAATCTTAGAAGTTTTTATCACGAGGGGAAAATTTTTGGTAACTTTGTATAGTGACAGATGGTAACTAGAGTTACTGTGGTGATCATTTCACAATGTATACAAATGTCAAATCATAATGTAAGTTATACTTCAATGAAAATAAATATCTCCTTATAATTATTATTATTATTATTTTTTTTTTTTTTGGCTGCGTTGGGTCTTCTTCGTTGCTGTGCACGGACTTTCTCTAGTTGCGGCAAGTGGGGGCTACTCTTCATTGCAATGCATAGGCTTCTCACTGTGGTGGCTTCTCTTGTTGCAGAGCATGGGCTCTAGGCGTGGGCTTCAGTAGTAGCAGCACGCGGGCTCCGTAGTTGTGGCACGTGAGCCCTAGAGTGTGCGGGCTTCAGTAGTTGAGGCACATGGGCTCAGTAGTTGTGGCGCGTGGGCTCTAGGGCGTGTGGACTTCAGTAGTTGTGGTGCACAGGCTCTAGAGCGCAGGCTCAGTAGTTGTGGCGCACGGGCTTAGTTGCTCCGTGGCATGTGGGATCTTCCCGGACCAGGGATTGAACCTGTGTCCCCTGCATTGGCAGGCGGATTCTTAACCACTGTGCCAGTAGGGAAGTCCCTATTAAAATATTTTTATGAAAAACATATCACAGACAAATTTTTTTTTTAACTACCTGTATTGTAATTTCTGTAGTGAATATACTGCTTATTTTAAATTCTGAAGGTGACATCTCTAAAAATAAAGTATTTTTCAATTACCAGAAAAAAAAAAGGTATTTCCTACCATTTGAAACTTGAACATTTTATTTGGTAACACAAGTAAAAATGATAGGAAAGTTTAATATGTAATATAGGCATCTGAAAATTAAGGTTAGGTGTTTCTAAGTCATACCCTGGTCCTTTTGTAGATAATTCTGTTTATGTACAAGTGAATAGATAATAATGTTTACTGAACACTTAACTCTCTGTCAGGTTCTATTCTAAGTGCTTTAAGTTTAAAATGTGATTGATACAATTTTAATGATATATTTCTGATTTATGATCCTGTCTCAAAAGAATTACTTAGACTTTTTGTAGTATCTGTTAGTTGGCTCATATTTTTGAAATGTGTTCAATGTTTTCTTTAAAGACCAAACTGGAAATCCAGAAGGCCCTTGCAGAAGATTCTACTGTATATGAATATGACAGTATTTATGATGAAATGCAGAAAAAAAAGGAAGAAAGTAATCCAAAATTGCTTTTGGGAAAAGACCGAAAGGTTTGTAGCTGAAAATACAAAGTTTCTTTGACCTTGACCTGCATTTTGTATCTTACGCTTATTTCAACATGAGAATGATCTGAGAAACAGCTTTTAGGTATTTGAAGTGTGAAGAGCCCCTAGTTCCAGATAGTATGGATTTGATTGAGAACCTAGGAAACTATATATTTAGTAGCCTAACAGGAGCAAGAGAATTATCTAACAATTTTATAAATTTTGTTTTTTTGCTTTAAAACTTTTGCAGATTATTTTTTGAAAGTTTTTCCTAAGGAAGTCTTTGTACTGCTTCTTCTCCTGTTCATGTTTGTGTCTTATAATTTTTTATTGCTTCCTAGCTGGTAACTGAATCATCTGCGTGTAACATGGTCGTATTTTTAGTTTGAAAAAACAAGTTAGGGTGTGGAGATTGAATGAAATAAGTTCAAATTTTCTATCACTCTTATTCTTTCACAAAGCACAGACTGGTATTTAAGGATCTTTATATCTTACGGTATCTACAGATAAAGTGGTGCTGTAAAATGATATTAAAGCTGCTATTTTAAATGATTGTATTTCAACTAATGTGAAAAATTAGTCAGAAGCCTTCCTATTCACGTATCTGTTGAAGAAGTAAGAAATACCATTTTGTAAAAAGGGAGAGAAAAACAGTGGGAAAATGACCTATTTAGTTTGAGATTTTTTTAAAATGCCATTTTGAATAATTTTTTGTTTTTATACTTAAATTTCTATTGAAAAGAATTTTATTATCTTGCTAGTAAATTTATATTGAATTTTGAGAAGTTGACAGTCCTGTTTATTTGGATTTCTATCTTAATGAATTTCTATAGTAATAAATTCATGATAAAAACAGAATATTAGCAGTTAATTATCTTTGACTCTTTCCTAAATAATCTTATTTTTTTCCCCCCAGCCCAAGTACATTCACAACTTACTAAAAGCAGTTGAGATTAGAAAAAAGGAACAGGAAAAAAGAATGGAAAAGAAAATACAAAGAGAACGAGAAATGGAAAAGGGAGAATTTGATGATAAAGAGGCATTTGTAACATCTGCTTATAAGAAAAAACTGCAAGAGAGAGCTGAAGAGGAAGAAAGAGAAAAGAGGGCTGCTGCCCTTGAAGGTGAAATGGAAGAGGGAGAGGAGTAGAAGGAAACAAACAGGAGAGTTCTGCCCTGTGGTTAGCCACTTGCTCGTCACTGAACTTTCAGATTATAATGTTGTCATAATTTATGTATATGAATGCAGGGTACAAGATATATGATGTTATGTATATTATAAAACAGGAGATTTTAACTAAAAACACAGTTGCACCCTTAGTAACTATTACTTCTACTGAACTTTTCAATTACATCTCACTTTGTTGCTTAAAACTATGATTATCACAAGTCATTGCCTTAGAAAATGATTTCAAATGTAAAAACATTGATTACAAGGCATGGAAAGCATGACATTTGTCAGAAGCAGTATAAACTGAGATTGAAATCCTAGTTATATTTCCTGGGATGAGAAAACTAGAGTAACATTGCCCAAGGAGCATTAACTGGGCATTTACAAAAAGAATAACATTAATTCAAGAAAGAGCAAAGATGTGCAGAGGCCAAAGAATCACCTTAGTGCTTTACTTCATTGCTTTCTACTCCTGGTCGTTTCTCAAGGTCTAAGTAAAATGTGTACTTACAAATAGCTTAATTGGCAAATGCTTGTCAACTTTAAGTGGAAGAAAACCAAATGTATAAGACTTGGTCTAAGCATGTACTATGTGTTCATCTAGAGCACCACTCAGGACCAGATAGTAAATAAACAGGGCTACATTCCAATAAAAATCTATTTACAAAAACAGGCAGCAGGCCAAATTTGGCCTGAAGGCTATATAGATCTAGAGACTAGTTCATACACTGTGTTACATACTCTATGCCTGTGAAACTGAACTGCATTTTGCCTTTTTGAATATATTATTCTCACTTTTGCTTTCATTCTCTTAGCACGTTTGGATGTAACCAAGCAGAGCGATCTCAGTGGATTTTATAGGCACCTATTAAATCAAGCAGTTGGTGAGGAGGAAGTACCTACATGCAGCTTTCGTGAAGCCAGGTGAGATGTGGCATATGGAATATGTAGAAGAAAGATACTGTTCATGATTTGTGATTGTGGGATCATTTTAACTCTCTGGAAGTAGAGGATTGCAGTATTGCATATTGTGTTGTTAGCCAAACCTGACCTAATTGAATGAATAACTAGGGATTTACAGTTATTTAATTAAAAAACTTTTAGTTCAAGTTTATTTTTATTTTATAGTAATTCTACACGCATGTTCAGATAGTATATAAAAAGAAGTGTATATATATATTTTTTAACATGTTTATTGGAGTATAATTGCTTTACAATGGTGTGTTAGTTTCTGCTTTATAACAAAGTGAATCAGCTATACATATACATATATCCCCATATCTCCTCCCAAAAAGAGAAGTATATTTTTTTCATAAATAGGACCTAGCCTCCATAAAACATAAGATTCACATAATCAGGGGCTTAGAAATGCATTATCCAATATGTAGCCACTAGTTACATGTAGCTGTTTAAATTTAAATTATATTAAATCTAAAATTTTGGTCACAACAGTCACATTTCAAGTACTCCATTGCCACGTTTGGCTAGTGGGTACTATATTGGACAGCACAGATATATGGACATTACTGTTTCTGTAGACATTTTTTTTTTCTGGCCATGCTGCATAGCCTGTGGGATCTTAGTTCCCCAACCAGGGATTGAACCTGGGCCCCGGCAGTGAAAGCGCTGAGTCCTAACCACTGGACCGTCAGGGAATTCCCCATTTCTGTAGACATTTCTATTAATACTGGTCTAGAAAGTAAGGATTGGAGGATTTTTGAATAAAATTATAGAATATTATAGGGATGGTGAAATGATTATGGTGTAAGTATAGCTGAAGGTAAAATTTGTCTTAAACTTGTATCTAAGGAAATCATTTTTTGGAATAGAAACATTCAGATAAGAGGGTCTGAGTCTTTGTTGCTAGGGAAGGAGGAGATGCAGGAGAATGGAATTAAGGATGAAGAGAAGGGATTACACCCCAACTACTAGGTTTTGATTGTAAAATTGGTGAGAATTGTGAGTCTCAGAAAGCATATTTGAAGACTGAAATTTTTGAATGAAAAATTAGAGTTTCATCTGGAATGTTGTGAGGCCAGCTGTGAAACTCCATAATGTCATATAGTAGTTGCAATTCCCAGAGTCTAATAATAGAATTCCTAACTATTAGTGAGTCCTTTAGCCAAGACACTTTCGCCAGCAATTGCTAGAGAACCATAGTTGTTGCTTTGTTTGTTTGGTGAGTAAGTGATTAGTGAGAATAAATGTGTAATGTAAATAAATTAACCATGCTTATTGGCTGGGAAAATGTAGGTGATGTAAACAGTGTTAATGTAACTGATCGTAATAGCTGGATAGATTCACATATTTCCATTTTGTTGTAAAAGATGCCAAGGGGTAGAGCAGGATGCTGGTGCCTTTTCAGTCATGAGAGGGATAATTTAGTGATATTTAGAATTAGGTTTTGTCACCATTTTGCTGTGAAAAAACTTATCTTCATCTTCTTCCAGGACTATTTTTAAATATTTTTAAAAATAAAATAAAAATCCAACAAAGCCACAACTTCAACCTCATGTTGTAAACTAGTACTTATATTCAGAATATATCTTTTCCCAATTATTCTTTGTCTGTGCTTGGCAAAAATGAAGACCTTGCACAGACCCCTGCCTGAAGGTTCTAGTGGTCCATACAGAAGGGCTGATTTTTACTTTTTCATTTCTACCAATATTGAAAATATTCGGAATGGTTAGAAAATACTAGTTTGCAGATGTTTACATGGTAAATAGACAGCAGCACCTTTTCGAATTTGGGATAATCAGAAGGTTTATATAGTGTAGGTGTATTGACTTAAGTACTGATGAACTTTATATGAACACTTCATTTATTTACTATAATTGATAATGTATCATTTTCTGTTACATTATTTTTCTTAAGGTCTGGGATAAAAGAAGAGAAATCAAAGGGATATTCTGATGAAGTAAGTTCAGAAAACAGAACACCTCATGAGAACTGCATTCGCCAAACTGTTGTGAAAGTAGAGGAAAACCCAGATGCAGACAGTGACTTTGATGCTAAGATCAGTGAGGATGATGAAATGGAAGAAGATAATAAAGTGAACTGCAGAAGGGAAAAGGGCACAGAGACCTTAAAAAATGACTCCAGGCATCACAGGAGTCATACCCACTCACGGTCATCTAGTGAAGAAAGAGAGCATGGTACCAAATACCACACAAAAAGTTCCAAGTCAAGAGGACACGAGAAAAGAGAAGAGCAGCACCAAGAGAGACAATCCAGGGAGGACAACTATTACGCTGACCGTGATTACCAAAAAGAAAAGAAGGATTCCCATAGGCACAGAGAGGCCAGTTACAGAGATTCACACTGGAAGAGGCATGAACAAGAAGACAGACTGAGGGGAAGAGACCAGAGAGAAAGAAATGATAGGGAATGGAAAAGGGAGAAAGACAGGGAGAAATACCCGTCAAGAGAACAAGAAAGAGACAGACAACGAAATGATTATGACCGACACATTGAGAAAGGAGGAGAGAAGGAAGAGAAAAGCAAAGAAAAGGAAGAGCATATGAAAGCAAGGAAAGAAAGATATGAAAACAGTGATAAATACAGAGATAGAGAAAAACGAGAAGTAAGTGTTCAGTCTTCAGAAAGAAATCAAGAAAGGGCAAAGGATAGCTTTCTTAACCAGGAAAGAGCCAATAAAATGAGAAACATGGAAAAGGACAAAGGAAGAAACCCAGAGAAACCCTCTAGTTCTGACACATCACTGGGAGCAAAACACAGAATCACAGAGGAATGCCAAGGGACTGGCAAAGAACAAGAGAGGCCACAGGAGACAGTGAACAAGTTTGCAAAGAGGAACAACGAAGAAACTGTAATGTCAGCGAGAGACAGATACTTGGCCCGGCAAATGGCACGGGTTAATGCAAAGACATATATTGAGAAAGAAGATGATTGATAACTGCCCCAATAGGAAGACCTGTGGAAGCACAGAAAATTGTAATTCCTGGAAAGTGTTGAGTGAACACATAAAGGAGTGTGTTAACAGTGGTTGGGAGGGTATTTCAAAATATATTTTCAAAATTCATTTTTGGTTTAGATTTAAGTCAGAAGTCAATCCTTTTATCTTGAATGTTTAACTAAATTAATATATAATATTCACTTATCAATACCACATTCTTGGTTGTATTCAAGCAACCTAAAGAGAGTGCTGAATCCCTGTAGGTACTTAATGAGGAAAATTGGCTCCACTACAACCATTAAAAAATAATTTAAATAACTCTTCTATGTTGCTTTTGTTGCAGGAGCTGTTTGTTTTATAAATGTCATGTTTCAGATAAAAATATGTGGATTTGAACAGAGAATATTGTTTTACTTTATGTTCTAAAATTTGTATTAAAGTGTAAAATACAGATCACACATCTTGTCTAAGCTTTTTAGCCCACACATACTCAATTAAATGAAAATAAAAATAGTGATATATTTGTATGTTTAATTGATGCTTATATTTTATTTTAAAAATAATGTCATTCATGTCATGCCATAATTTCTCTTTTTTTAATTAAAAATCACTTTAATTCTGAAACCCTAGCAAGTTAGTAAATTGGTTATGTGTATAAATCAGTTTTAGCTGAGGGTGAAAAGATGGAGATACTCAGCCTAAAGAAATTACCTAAAGATCCAGGTGGCCTATTTATGAACATGTCTTGTTTAATATACTCTAAAAAATATAGTACATCTTATTAGAGTTTCTATTTATATATCAAAATAAAACTAAAATTTCTGTATTCTTTGAAACTTAACCATTTGAAGTTATAAACTGTAAATAATTTATTCATGTGAAAAGGATGAATCATACAGAGAAAACAGTTCTCTTAACAGTCTTCCCATTAAGAAAGTGCTATTTTTATCTCATGCTTCATGAAGAGTTACCACATTGTCTTATTTTAGAAGGATAAACATAGTTTAGTAAGAATATTGTCTTTAAGAAAATATATATAAAAGATCAAATTTAGCATTCATAAATCATTTTGTTATACTTTTTAAACCAGAAAGGAAAAGTAGCAAGAAAGCTAATGCCTGTATCTCTTGACTGACACATTAAATATCGGTTACACCCTAATACTTTAAAATATATCAGTGACAGTGACAAACACTTCAAAAGCACTGACTTTGTGTACACAGAGGGGTGTAGTATAATGTAACTGTGAAAGAGTTAGGGTGAGATCATGGAAGACCATGAGTGACAGGCTAAAAATCTTCAACTTTGGTAGAGAATTGGATTCCTTTGTTAAGGTTGTCCTACTAAAGCCATAAATTGGGAAGATTTCATTTGACTATAGTATGCAAGATAAAGCCTAGGAGAAAGAGACTGGAGGTGGAGAGATCTGATAAGAAACTGTTGATTTCCCTCTCCCAGTAATTCAGAGACTTAAAGCAGCATGGATGGTTTAGATAGGAAAAGTTACATATTTAAAAAACAAAATTAAGTGTAATTGATTTACATTATTGTGTTTCAGGTATATAGCATAGTGATACAGTTTTTTTTTTTTTAGATTCTATTGTAGGTTATTAGAAGATACTGAATATAATTCCCTGTGCTATATAGTAAAGCCTTGTTGCTTATTTATGTACAGTAGTTTGTATCTGTTAATCCCATACTCTTGTCCCTCCTTTCCTCCCTCTCCCCTTTGGAAGCCATAAGCTTGTTTTCCAGGTCTGTGAGTCTTTCTGTTTTGTATGTAGATTAATTTGAATTATTTTTTAGAGTCTACATATAAGTGATACAGTATTTGTCTTTCTCTGACTTCACTAAGCATGTTCTTCTCTTGGTCCACCCATGTTGCTGCAAATGGCAATATTTTATTCTTTTTTATGGCTGAGTAATATTCCACTGTGTATATATACCACATCTTCTTAAGCCAGCCTGTTGATGGGCACTTGAGTTGTTTCCATGTCTTGGCTATTGTAAATAGTGTTATGAACATTGGGGTGCATGTATCTTTTCCAAGTAGAGTTTTTGTTTTTTTCTGGATATATACCCAGGAGTGGGATTGCTGGATCATGTGATAGCTCTGTTACATAATACTTTTATTAACCAAGTTTGACATAACTCAGGGAGAAACTGCAAATTAAGGGTTTCTTCTCTCTCCTTCCCCAGATGTAGAGATGTTTTTGCCTCTGGCATTCACTCCCCCATTTCTGAGAATAGTGCCTTGATTTTCACTTGGGAAAGTACCCTTCACTACTCTTAGTCCAGTGTTTCAAATGGGGCTGAAAGAGCTCCAGGAGGGTATGTGACTCAAGATAGGCCAATTCTGAGACTTGTCATAACTTAAAGTGATGTTTTCCAGTAGAATTCTGGACTGTGAAGATGAAGTAATTCCAGAGTTACATGGGAAAATGAGGGCCTGACTGCCTGACAGAATAAAGCCTACACAAAAAAAAACAGAAATGAGAGGTGAGAAGGACAAAGACCTGATGATTGCTTTTGAAACTTTGGCTCTAGTAGATCATATTTCGATAATTAAACCAGTATTTTTCTCTTGGGCCAATTGGATTTAGATTTCTACCAAAAAAGCCCTATTTGACACAAAAAGTTTCCACCTCTGATAAGTCTGTGCCAAAAATCACCAGAATATTCTTAGTAAGCTTTTAAAAATTGTAGTATAACAAACATAAAGAAAAGTACATATATCATGAGTACATAGTTTAATGGATTTACACAGTGAACATACCCAATTCAAAAAGAGACCATTACCTGCCCCACAGAAGCTCCCCTCAAACCATTTCCCAGCCTACTCCCTGCCTTTACTTTTAACACCATAGATTAATTTTGCTTGTTTTCTTGATTGTATAATATTTATCCATCTACTGTTGATGGCCATTGAGTTATTTCCATTTGGGGGTTATTATGAATAATGCTTCTAGGAACATTCTTAACATTTGTCTTCTAGTATGTACATAATATATTTTTTGATTGGGTAGGTCCTAGGAATGGAATTGCTGATCCATAGGGTAAGTATATGTTCATAATAATAGGTAATGTCAGTTTTCCAAAGTAAACTCCAATGTATGAGAGTTACAGTTGCTTCACATTTCTTGCTTACACTTGTAATTGTTTAACCTTTGTCTTTTTGTCTTTTAATTTGAGCCGTTGTGGGTGTGATGGTATCTCATGGTTTTATTTTGGGGTTCCCTGATGACTTTCTTATTTATTAGCATTTTGATATCTCATTTTTGAAGAATCTGTTTCTTTTGCCTATTGTTTTTAAATTTTATTTATTTATTTTTGGCTGCGCTGGGTCTTTGTTGCTGCGTGTAGGCTTTCTCTAGCTGCGGCGAGCGGGGGCTACTCTTCGTTGTGGTGCGCAGGCTTCTCATTGCAGTGGCTTCTCGTTGCAGAGCATGGGCTCTATGCGTGGGCTTCAGTAGTTGTGGCATGAGGGATCTAGAGCGCAGGCTCAGTAGTTGTGGCGCACGGACTTAGTTGCTCTGCGGCCTGTGGGATCTTCCCGGACCAGGGCTTGAACCCGTGTCCCCTGCATTGGCAGGCGTATTCTTAACCACTGTGCCACCAGGGAAGTCCTGCCTATTTTTGTTTTGAAGTGGGTGAGTAGGACTATCTGCCTTTTTCTTCATGACCTGTACTGATTCTCTATATGGATAGGAGTTGTCTTTGCAAGTAACTTCTACCTCAGTATGGCTTGCCTTTTCACTTTCTCATAAGGTATTTTTAGCGAACAGAAATCTTTAATTTTGATAAAGTTCACCTTAATCAAAAGTTAAATTTAAAATTCAGTTCCTTAGTTGCACTAGACATATTTGAAGTGCTCAATAACCGTATGAAGCTAGGAGCTACCATAGAGGGAAATGAAGCTTTATAGAACATTTCTGTCATTGCAGAAAGTTCTGGACAACACTCTTCTAGAAGCATTATTGTCCACTTTTCACATTTAGATCTACCGTGCACCTGCAATGAATTTTTGTGTGTGGTATAATATAGAGATTAAGATTTTTTTCCATATGGATATGAGGTAGACTCAGCAGTGAATGAAAATTTGTTCAAATTAATACTACAATGAATACCATTATACATCCACCAGGAATGGCAAAAATGTGTAGAGACTTAACAATACCAAGTGTTGGTGAGATATGGAGCAAAAAGTAGGTCATATATGCTACGAGTGGCAGATAAACTGGTAGGATCTTTTTGGAAAACAATTTGGCTTTACCTAGTAACACTGATGCTGCACGTTTGTCTTACACAGATGCATCAGGAATATTCATAATAGTGTTTCCATCAAACTGGAAATAATCTAAATGTCCATCAGTAGTAAATTAATCTAGTGTGTATATATGCACAATATAGTGAAATGAATATACTAGAGGTATAACTAGGATGAATTTCTGTGTTGTAAGAAACAAAAAGTAATTTATATAGTTTTTATAAAACAGGCAAAACTGTATAGAGACACATGGGTAGGTGGTAATACTAAAGAAAAACAAGGAAATAATTACAAAAGTCAAGACACCATTTGTGATATGGGAGAGTACACATGGGTTCTAGATGCTGGAAATAGTTTTTTGACCTGGGTGGTAGTTACTTGGCTATTCACTCTATCAATTGTAAATATGTTTTATATATTATTCTGTATGCATAAGATATCTCACAGTAAACATTTTTGTAATTTAAGATTTTTAATATATGAATGGAGGAATGTTGGCCGTGCTGGTTAATCTTAGTCATTTCTATAGGAAGAATATGTAGATGTTGATTAGTCAAATGACTTATGCACAGGGCAGCAGTTCTTTGATAACAAATTATTGGGACCAGTATAAATGGGTTCATTATATTTGTTGCTAGATACGTGTTCTTTTAAATATATGAGGTCTAAAATAATGTACTTAAAAGAAATTTTATGAATAGGTAAACAGCTGTTCCTGTGATTCAGTGTCTTTAATTTTCCTTCTCCCTCCCCTTGTTTACTCCTGTTCCAATCGTACCAGTTACACAGTGCTGTTTCAAGGTAACCGTGCCTTCTCACATACTAATCGCTTTGCCTGGAAAGTCATGTTTCTGCCTAACTCCTTATTTTTAAAACTGAAGTGTGATTGCCTCCAGAAAACCTCTTATAATACCTTTCTTTGTTTCAGCCACACCTCTGTTTCCTTTTAATTCTGTGGGTAATACTATCACAGCATTATGGTATAATGATTGTATGTTAGTTGTTTGAAGGCAAAGATCTGATCTCAACTTTGTATGCCCAGTACCTACTATAATAGCTGGCATGAGTGAACATTTAGAAGAGTTTTTACTTCATTGTTTTAACTTCATTTACTTTAATATCTGTTAAGTATTTCTTAAAATTAGAATTTTAAAACAAGAATGAACTTAGAAATCATCTATAACTCCTCGAATTTAAAATGTTTTTAAGATGGTATGACATCAGGTTTAATAGCTGAGACTTGGAAATCTTGGGTCCACCACTTGCTGCATAATCTTGGACAAATTATCTAAGTTCTCTGAACTTTATTTTTTCCTTATTTGTAATATGAGGATAATAAAAAGGTCTCTTTCATAAGACTGATATGAGGATTGCTTGAAACTATGTAATGCTGTGCCTGATGTTAGCACACAGTAAATACTAGTGTGTATATATATCATATGTATATATATTATGTGTATATATGTATATTATTACCCATGAGGAGATGGGGCCAGTAAAGTTGAGTGACTTAAATAAGGTTCCTTAGCTTGGTAGTGGATGAGAAAGGACTTGAGCTTGTCTTCTCAATCCTATCTGGTTGCTCTTAACACAGGTGCAGAAAAGTTTTTCTGCTTTTGGTAAAATGTATGACATGAGCCATACTTACTATGGAGGGAAACTAGGCCAGACAAATGACATGAAGTTTGCATTATTTTCATGTATTCAGCAAATTGGGGGCTATGTACCGTATGTGCTAGATTCTTCTTAATTGTGTTAAGAAGACAAAGCCTTAAGAATCAAAGGAATACTAAGCAGGAAAGGTTTTGGAAAAAGAGTTTAGAGATACACTGTAATACTGAAGTTTCTGTCTTGGAAGATGCTTTGTCCAAGCTTTGCCCATCCCCCTATACTGCTAATCCCATTCCTCTCTCCGCCCCTTAAGAAAAGACTATGGCTTTCTTAGGCTATAATTGTAAAAATTAATGTAAACCGGTCCTCTTCCTTTTTCACCATCCCTTCCCTAACAATTCAGTCCAAAAGCCATTAAGTGGGGCTGAGCAAGGTAAAGCTATCATGACCCAGAGCTGGGTGTCACTAAAACACAGTGAAGAGCATCGTGAAGGAGCAGCCCAAATGAACGTGAGGGGTAATCCATGCAGAAAGGAGGTCCATTCAGGATATCTGAGCCCAAGTGGTGGAGGGGGAGGCATCTGTGCAGTGGGTGGTGATGGTGACTGCCCAACAAGGGATGTCAGCTTGAGCAGGGTGAGAAGGGCATTTGTACAGGGACAGTCCCAGCATGAGGTGTCAGAACCTGAATGGGGTAAAAAGGGCTATGTAGACGGCAGTGACAGCAGCAATGGAATATTGCTTACCTTCAGGGATATTGATCAAAAGTAAATATATTTGTTATAATGGGAGCCAGGTTTCTCACTGCCCTAGAAGGGGTTATAAACATGAAGAGAGAAAATTAGAATGAACTTTGTAATGTTGGTTTGGAACTGGAGTTACTGGTATAAACTCATATAGTTTTCAAGATAGAGAAATAATAATAGATGAAAATGTGTGTTTTTGTGCACACATGTGAGAAGACGGGATCAGTGACACTCCAATGAGCATACCTGGCACCTAGATCTTGGTTTCTAAATATATTCTTCACTAAAAGAAACCAGGACTTCTTGGAGAAATGGCTGTGGCAGAGAAAGTACAAGATGATACTGTAACATCTTACTCCAGAAGGTAAGGAAGTGAGTGTTCCAGGAATGATGGGGACATGTCAAAGGATACCGGAGCCACCTTGAAAGGATTCTCACTGGCTAAATATGGAACCATTTGAGCATCAAAATTAATAATAATTGATTATAATCCATTGAATAAAATAAGAATCCATAAAAAATGAATTGAAAGCTAGATGAGGAACTGTATTCGCACAGTCTCAGAGTAAACCCCCTACAAAATATTAATTACAAAAACAAAAGAAACTTGGTAGAAAGTCTGGCAGATACCACCTTAATGAAGTGATTGAAGTTAATATCACCAGTATGGGGACAAAAATTGACTCATACTCGACGTGATAGAATGTGCTGAGAACACAACATTCCTGTGATATTTCTGCCAAAAATGTATATTAGCTTGAATCTAATCATGAGTCAATTATCAAATCAAATTGAGAGAAATTCTACAGAATAACTAGCTTGTAATATTCGAAAGTGTCAAGTTCATGAAACAAGGAAAGTCTGGAAAACTGTTGCAGACTGAGGGAGACAAAAGAGACATGAACGTGTGGTTCTAGACTGGATCCTTTTGGTAAAAGGACATCATTGAATGGTGTCTGAGATTAGATGGCAGTAATGTATCAATGTTACTTTCCTGATTTTGATGGTCCTATTGTAGTTGTGTAGGAGAATGTCCTTGTTTGTTGGAAACACATCCTTCATGATTTTCCTTTTTGAATTTAGCATCTGTATTTTGGCTTCTATGGATGATGTTTTTAGTTAAGACATTTTTTTAATGGATTTACAATGTTGTGTTTCTGCTGTACAGCAAAGTGACTCAGTTATATATACATTCTTTTTTTTAAATTTATTTATTTTTGGCTGTGTTGGGTTTTCACTGCTGCATGCGGGCTTTCTCTAGTTGCGGCGGGCGGGGGATACTCTTCGTTGCCATGCGCGGGCTTCTCATTCGGTGGCTTCTCCTGTTGCGGAGCATGGGCTCTAGGCTTGTGGGCTTCAGTAGTTGTGGCTCATGGGTTCTAGAGTGCAGGCTCAGTAGTTGTGGCACACGGGCTTATTTGTTCCGCAGCATGTGAGATCTTCCCAGACCAGGGCTCGAACCTGTGTCCCCTGCATTGGCAGGCAGATTCTTAACCACTGCACCACCAGGGAAGTCCCTACATTATTTTTTTTTAATATTCTTTTCCATTATGGTTTATCCCAGGAGATTGGATATCGTTCCCTGTGCTATACAGTAGGACCTTGCTGTTTGTCCATTCTAAATGGAATAGTTTGCATCTACTAACCCCAAACTCCCAGTCCATCCTTCCCCCTCTCCCCTTCCCCTTGGCAACCACAAGTCTGTTCTCTATGTCTGTGAGTCTGTTTCTGTTTTGTAGATAGGTTCGTTTGTGTCATATTTTAGATTCCACATGTAAGTGATATCATATGGTATTTGGCTTTCTGACTTATTTCACTTAGTATGATAATCTCTGGTTGCATCCGTGTTGCTGCAAATGGCATTCTTTTTTATGGCTTAGTACTATTCCATTATATATATGTACCACATCTTCTTTATCCATTCATCTGTTGATGGACATTTGGCTATTTGTGAATAGTGCCGCTATGAACATAAGGGTGCATATATCTTTTCTAATTATAGTTTTGTCCAGATATGTATGCCCAGGAGTGGGATTGCTGGATCATATGGTAGTTCTATTTTTAGTTTTCTGAGGAACCTCCATACTGTTTTCCATAGTGGCTGCACCAACTTACATTCCCATCAACAGAGTAGGAGGGTTCCCTTTTCTCTACACCCTCTCCAGCATTTGTTATTTGTAGACTTTTTAATGATGGCCATTCTGACCGGTGTGAAGTGGTACCTCATTGTAGTTTTGATTTGCATTTCTCTAATAATTAGTGATGTTGAGCACCTTTTCATGTGCCTAGGGCCATCTGTAAGTCTTCTTTGGAGAAATGTCTATTTAGGTCTTCTGCCAATTTTTCAATTGGGTTGTTTGTTTTGTTGTTGAGCTGTATGAGCTGTTTATATATTTTGGAGATTAAGCCCTTGTCAGTTGCATCATTTGCAAATGTTTTCTCCCATTCTGTAGGTTGTCTTTTCATTTTGTTTATGGTTTCCTTTGCTGTGCAAAAGCTTGTAAGTTTGATTAGGTCCCATTTGTTTATTTTTGTTTTTATTTCTATTGCCTTGGGAGACTGACCTAAGAAAACATTGGCATGATTTATGTCATAGAATGTTTTGCCTATGCTCTCTTTAAGAGTTTTATATGGGTGATGATTTTAAAGAAAGACATGCAAGTAATGTTTGGCCTGCAATCAGAAAACCTAGGTATAAGGCCTGTTCTAGAACTTTCCAGCTGTGTGAACCTGGGCAAATCAACTGACCTCTCTGAGCCTCAGGCTCCTTATCTGCAGAATGGGGGAAGTAACACCTGTCAGCCATGTCACCCAGAGTTCTGATGATCCAATGAGATGATCTATGTGAAAGCACATTATAAACTGAAGCTCTGCACAAATTGCAAAAATTGTAGTAATTTATTTAGCTTTACTGAAATTTAATATCTCTAACTCTAGGTACTTTTGATGCTAGGTATTTGCAAATCACATGCAGTGATTTTATATTTATTTATTTGGTTGCGTCTGGTCTTAGTTGTGGCAGGCGGGCTCCTTTTTTGCAGCAGGCAGGCTCCTTAGTTGTGGCTCGCCGGTGCCTTAGTTGTGACATGGAACTCTTAGTTGTGGCATGCATGTGGGATCTAGTTCCCAGACCAGGGATCGAACCCGGGCCCCCTGCATTGGGAGCATGGAGTCTTAACCACTGTGCCACCAGGGAAGTCCCACATGCAGTGATGTTTTGGGGGATGTGTAAATGTTTTGACAATATACAGTTAAGATTTTTCTTTTAACCTTAAGAGTTTGGAAAGGTTTTTTTGGTTTTATTCTGTTTTGTTTTTTAATGAGACAGAATCTATTCATCATGATGTTAAGAGTTATTACAGTAAGAGTTCACAACAAAAGGCATTTACTGATATCTTAAAATATAGTTTGGAACATTTATGACTAAACTGCATAAATGTATACATGGGCATTTCATGCATCTTAAAGAGGGGACTCCTATTTTGTATAAATAAAACAGGTTTAATTCTGTCACTAAAGTTTAAAAATAAACATGTTTCATGTAAAAAATAATGTTTCATGGAAAATTTCATATTACCACTGTTGACAGGTGAATAGTGGAAGAAATTTATTTATTCTTAGCTCTAAATAATGTGGAAGAAGAAAGGAAAGATGAGGAAAAAGAAATACCATTTATATAATTCAACTAACTATATAATCCACACTTTGAAGCACCTCATTGATATGTTCAACACACAAAGTATCCTGAAAATGTTTTTTGTAAATCAAATCATATTTGAAATGCCACTGGAGAAATAACTGCAAATTCTTATGTAAAGTCCCTAATTTTATCCTTTAAACTTTGCATTTTTCATGTATCAAGTTTTAAGATAAGGTACACTTATCATATTAGAGTTTGAGTAAGAATCAAATAGGTTTTTTTTAAAAAAACAGCAAATGTTCTTATTTATTTATGGAAATTTAGGTATTTTAGCATAGAGATGGGCTAGCTGCTCCTTCCTAAATATTTGTTGTTTGGACTGTCAGTGTTTACAAATTGTTAGAAATAAATTATCTACTGTAATTGTAGTCTTCAGTTGTAGAACTGAAGGACTGAAATCATCTTTTCTCTCTCCTAAATGATAAGGTTCTTCTTACTTCAGCAGACATAAAACTTTCTTCTGATGGACATGCTCCAGCAACGCACACTGGTTCCAAATTAGATTTGGCCAATGAAATAATCTCTTTTTGATAACTTAAGGGAAAAACTTGCATTGGTGGTAGAGCAATTTGGTGTGAATTTTATGATGTGTTGGTAAGAGAAATACAACCTGAAATTCCAATTGAAATATACTGTGAATTATTTCCAAAAAATAAAGACTTCTCCTGAAAAGATGATTTGTTTTGAAACACCTAATGTAGAAACAGTACTGAATGGATTCCAACTGTATGTAACAAAAGGAAAGACATATTTAAGATTCCATCTTTTCCATTGTGGTAAATGCCTACTAAACAATTGAGAGGGGCATTATTTCATTCTAGGAGAGGAAATAAAACTTAAGCTCACCTTCCTTTAGAAAATTCCAGATCCCAAGAAAAGTAGAGAAATTAGCTAGGTTTGTTTCTGCCTCTAAATGTAGTTATCTGAACTTTAAAATATTGTTCTATCATTGAAATTTAGAGACAGTTAAGCAATGAGGGGAAAAGGTGATACTGTAAAAAGTAAGAAAAAAAGATTTAGAGCTTTTAAAATAGTCCTTCCATGGAACTGAACGTGACAAATTTTAATAAATATCACTGACTTATCTCTGATATTGAAGAAAAGAATTCAGAATGTTTCAAGTGGACCAGGAAAGCTTTCCACAGTGTAAGAATATTCCCTGTCTTAATGGGTTTTTTTCCATATTTGGATTTATAAATTTCAGTCTCTAACATACTTCTCAAGCAAGCATTTTCTAAGTTCCCCTTCCTAATTTAGAGCCTTTTGTGTAACTCTCCTTGCGTTTTTAAATAATGATGACTTTAAAGTATACAACTTCTTCCACTTAGCATAGGACTATTTTGCTTTTATTGCTTTATGGGGATGACAGGTTGTAGTATAGTCTCTCTGAGGAATCTACTATTTCACTTCCCCACCCATCTCTGACAATAAAAGAAAAAAGGGAGGGTAGAAAATGCCTTCTGAATACTGCCTTATTTAATGATATCTTAAGCACCAGGTGTTGATTTATGAGCAAAGAGACATGCTATGAAAGGAACCAGGTGTGGATTGTACCACTGGGTAGCTAAGCATTGTCTAAAATGCGTAAGAACAGCACAGTTAAGCCACTGCATTCCATGGTTTTAAGCTTTGCTTGACAGTGACCTCCAAATCAGTTATACAACAGATACAATGGTCAGCCTTTCCTAATTATCAAAAGAATATGGTTCTAATTCTAGGAGAATAATCTCCCTTTTAAGGGGTCAGGGTGGGGTGGGTGAGTTAAATGGAAATTCATACTTACACTTAAATATTGAGATTGGTGGCACCAAATTAACAAGTTTCGTAAAAAGCAGGGACGGTGAGAGAGTGACTCATCTCAAGAATAAATTTTTGCCTTAATTTGAGATTCATTATTTGATTTGATTGTCATTGTTTGATTTTGGAGCTAATATATTGAGTTTAGGTTTGTTGGGGTCTTTGCATCCATCTCTACATGGGGCAGCCAGGGCAATGAATTTAGGTTACAAGTCATATGCATTCCACACAACAAATGGAATAAGTTTTAAATGGGTTGCAAGTTTTTTGGAATAAAGATGAATTCTTTGGACTCCATTACATGTCAACATATAGGAACAACCTCAATCAACTGAACTGCCTTCATGCCTTTGCTTGTGTCTTGCCTATTTCTCAGGTATTTCTCACTAATAAAATCACAGGAAAAAAAATTAACTTCAGTACTTAAATAACTTTACAATTCATTCCATTTTTATTTTTTACTTTTATGTAAATGCTACATTAGATGTAAAAGGTCTTTAAAAGATTATTTTAAAGTCCATTTACCAACTCAAGTTTTCCTTAAAAAAAAAAATCCACGGTAGTATTGATAAATAGGGGTCAAGTAAATGCAAACTATGCTGAGGAGAGATTTTTGGATTTTTTCTGTCTAGTGACATTTGAAAACTTTTCAAAACACCTGTATAACACCTGGCTTGACAAAACTTTGTTTGAAAAAGTGCTTTTTAAAAAATGGTATCTTTGGAAAATGCATAAGTGTGTGTGGGATGGGGAGAATACATACCTGAATATATTTATAAAGCAAGTTCTTAAATTTGCAAAGCTATTTACCACCAAATACGCTGCCACTTATATAACTTCTCTCCTTTCAGCATGCTAGAAAGCAAAGAGAATGGACATGAGGTAGCAGGAAGGAATGAAAAGAGTGAAGATAATGAAGGTAGGTCAGTTAAGAGTCATTTTTAAATCCCCCTCTCTTTTCCTCTAATATTTTGGGAAACTTCTCGGCAGCTAACATCTATGAGGAAAATATTCTGCTGGGAAAAGCAAAGAATCAGAAATAGAAGAATGTAGGGGGAATACAGGAAGATGGCCAGGGAATAGTGTTGGGGAAAGGAAGCCAAGGGAGGAAGCTCTATAATTAGATTAAACTAGGCCTCTGCTATATGGATCTTCTTTCTATAAGGTTGTTAGGATTAAGTTAGATTTATACAGAGGACTGATGTGATATGGGGCCAGATCATTGAGTCCTTTTATCATTGACTAGGCTTTACTCCCTTTAAGATTTTGGTAAGGAAATCTCACACTACAAGGTAAAATTTGCTTCTCTACCTATGCATCTGAGAGTCCCAAGCCACTGAAGGTCAAATATACTTGATCTGTATTAAGGGTTTTATGTGGCGTGTAAGGTTATTCACTTAACTGACCCTTTTCCAATCAGGCTTACTTAGACTCAGTCTTGAATATTATCTGGAGGGCTCACTATCCTGGTAGCCAACCAGGAAGGGTCAAGGGGTTGGGAGGAGGTGCATTTAAGGCTAACCCAGACCCTCCAATTACTTTTGGGTTGAGGATGACCTTGGTTTAGGTCAGGGTACCAGATCTCTACACCCTGTGAAAATTTGATTTATCCACTCTTCACAAAGCCAAGTAACCTTAATGGTTAAACGGAGTCATTTGAAGTAGACAGAGCTTAAACCAGATAGTCAACTGAACACTGAAGATGGATTTATCAATATTCATCTTCAAAGTAGTTCATAGCCAAGCCACAGTGACTAATGAAATAGGCCAGATTTGCCTGTGGAACATTATCCTGAATGTTTAGCAGAGAGAGACAGGAAGATGGCAGTGAAGTGCAGGAAATACTATAGCATGGCCCATAAAGGAAGATGTATGGGCTAAAGTAGTGTCATTGGAAAAGGAGCAGGTGGCAGAGCATGTTGTAGTAATTATATACCCTTCAAATAATAACATACATACAAATTTCAGTAGGTGGAATTTGTTAATGTAAGAAAAACTAGAGGAAATTCATATAGTTTGTAACGGGCCCAAAGTATTAGAATAGAGATAGGGATACACTGGAACAACAGTATACACAGACACACGTGCTCACACGTACACATTATTTTTCAGCTTAGCTTCTTACATCTTCCTCTCCTGACTCCAGAGCAGCACACAGGTTACAGGGTTCTAGTAGATTCCAGCTATAGAATTCTATGCTACTCAGGAAATATATGGCTAGCAAGACAGTATTCCTGTTTTCTCCTAAATGGTTTATGCATTCATGAACAGTGAAACCTTTGGAAGCAAACGATGTTAGATACTGATGATCGTAACAAGGAATGATACAGGAGACTTTCACAGACTTGATCCTAAACCTAATCCTAACTGACGATATGGTAGTTTTCATCACCTCCATACACACCCTCACACATCCAAAGCAGTCCACTTCAGCTGCATCACAGAGTCTAACATGATAACATGTCTGGGAGATTTCACAGAAAGAAGTGGCTAGAGGCCATAAGAGTCTGGGCACCATAGTCTTTTGGGACTGTGTCTCTATGAAGAAGGCCCTTCCATCGGCAGGCTTAGCTGGCAACTCATTGACTTAGAGGGAGAAGGCGAGGTGTGACTTGTCAGAACTGGAGGAAGAGCTTGTTGGGAAGCCATTTTTCTTTCATTGATGTTTTACACAGCATTCAAGTGGATATCCCCACAGGGAATTTCTGTCGGTGTTTCTGGAGTGATACCTTTAATAAGACGCTGTTAGGAAGAAAACATGATGTTATAAATATTCTTATAATTTAACAGTTTAAAATTTTTTTCAATATTAATATTAAAACAAAGGTTAAGTAGCATTTAAATGGCATTTAATAGTAAATTGGAATAGTCTTACTGACTTTCCTTAAGAAAGGAATCTGCAATTTATTCTCAAATATGGGTAAAAATGGCATATTCAGGAACTATATAAGCATCTGTAAACTAATTAAGAAAGTCATCATAACACTAATGGGAGAAATGATGGACCTTCAATAGAACCTCTGCTGGCCTGTAACATGCCTTTGATGGCCTGGGAAAGGGCATCCTTTTCTCTTGTCAGAGGAGGCTTCATGTGGCCCACAGGGCTTGGGGAGCAGAATGAGCTCTGGATTCTGGCTCCCCCCACCTCAGCCATGCTCCTCGTGCCCGCATACATGCTACAGGCACAGTGCACAGTGCCATCAGCCACTGTAACAGCCAGGATGTTACTGATTTAATGAATTTACCTGTAAAGGAGCACTGGTTAGTTCATACAAGGGTGCAAATTATTACATAATTAAATTTTAAAAGATGTGCCCATTTAAATCATCATTCCTAAAGCAATCTCATGTTGACATAGTACTTAGCACAGGGAAAAGGCTGAGAATCTTTACTTTAGAAACAGCTGAGGTACACAGAAGCTTTGGGACAGATCTGAAATATGCTTGGGCTTGGGTATGAAATATACAGCCTGCCTTGCAAAACTTAGCATCAGTGACACGAAGCAGCTCAGGGATGTGGGGAGCACTGCAGAAGCTTAGAAAAAAATCTTTGTTCAGTAAGTTGCTCAGTAAAATCTTTGATGCCAAAAGTCTGTACATATGGTGAGCAAGGCAAAATTGGCTCTGAAAGCATATTTTGATTTATTGATTTTAGGTGAAGCTCTGCTACTTATCCTTTTTATTTTGGATTGAAAAAGTATGTAGTCCCCTTCAGTCATTTTTATTTCCTGGTTCTGGGGGTTGATTCTTCTTTAGGGAGCAGGGCCAATGGAATTTTAAAAGTTCCCATTCTCATAGGTAATGAAGTTCACAAAATTGTACATGTTGTGTTCCTAATGACCTTAATATTCAAGAACTAAAATCTCACACTGGAAATCCATTTGAAAACGAGTTGCTGCAGTGCTTATCAACTACCTGGACATGTCAAGTCATGGAAAGCAAAATTTCACAAACCATCCTTTCCCATAGGTGAATCTGTAACCCATAACTGCTTAAGGAGAATTAGGCCTTGCTAATTGGGAACTGGACACATCACTCCTCTAACTAGTCTTCAGTGGAGCTCTGCTGTGCAGAGAGAGAAGAGCAGTCAGATGTAGGGTAGAGGCAAGACCCACAGTGAACAACACTGTAAAGTAGAACATTTGGCTTTTGTGCCCTAGCCCCCACCTGCCCATTCTCCTGCCCTTCTGGCTGCTGATCTCCCAAAATGCCAGGTCCACCTTCGTCTTCCATATTTCAGCAGCATTCCAGTTGCCACATTACTATTGCTCTCAAAATTTGCCAGTCCCTGGCCTTCTGCAAGGCAATCATCTAAGCAATGGATCACTGTTGCCATCTTCATGAATGCTTACTTATTAGGGACCATCTTCCCAGTGTCTTTGTGCAGATTACTAGGGGCTTCTGGGGGCAGTGACCTAATCCAGTTGATGACTCCAACCTTGAGACTTCCAGGTTGCAGATGCACATGATAGCCTCCAAATTACAGGTGAGCAAGTGGTGGCTCACTCCACAAACTATAGCCTTGTATATGGCTAGGGCCCAGAAGAGTTAAGAATTTTACTTTTTTTTTTCTTTTTAACCATACCAAAATTTTATATGAGTTCTCCCTCCCTCATAGATAGAATGTTACAGACCATCAAGTCTGGTATGCACAAAAAATTTTAGTCCCTTGGGGTGCTTGGCAAAAACACGGCATGCTTTATTCTTCTCAGAAATTAAGCGTGCACATAGGCATGTTAAGGCTTTTGAGAAATCTTGTAGTAAAGAGACCTATTTACCTTGCCTTAATCCAGCATTCTCCAAAATTATTTGACCATGTAACCTTTTTCCCCCAGCAGTAACACTTATTGATATCCCATGGAACTACTACTACTCCTTAAAACATACTTTGGAAATGTTAATCCAATTCAGTGAGCACATTTTAAAGATGAAGAAACTAAGGCCCAGAGCAGGTAAATGACTTGCCATAGTCTTTTCCCTCCTAGGCCCCCTTGACCAGCTATATCGTGATGCTTCCTGGTAACCCACTGTTTCCCATCTGGTGGCCTATGACAAACATGGCCCTGCAATCGGCCTTACCTCCACTACTAATGGATCTGAGCTCTGTTAATTATACACCTTTGGGTAGCATTTCCTTGTGGCCAACAGGGGGAATTTGCAAGAAAGATGATCAAGACTTGAGGTACAGTCTGTGACCAAAGAAAACTGAAATTTATTAACCTAACTAGAGTTCCCACCCCCGACCTTGGCCTCTGGGTTTGAGTCAGCTGGGCCAGTGGACTATCACGACTGCCATAAAGGACAACCTGAAGGAGCAAGTACAATGACTCTGGTCTGAGCGTGTATTTCAGGCAACACCAGAGTCCAAGCCCCTTTGGGAGGAATGAGGTTGTGATAGGACTGTTTCAGGTGTAGGAAATTAGTAACTCCTTGCAGAGTTACTAATTCTGTTCACCTAGAATTCAGTCTTTCTGTTTGGAAAAAGAAGCAATCTCAGTTCTTAGAAAAGAGATGATGTTTAATGGCCTCATGTTCTCTTGCTTCATGTTTCTTGTGAAATGTTTTAGGAAGATGAGTGTGATGATCTGATATTTAAGTTTTGCTTCTAAGAGCCCATAGACTAGCCCACCTATGCTCGCACGTCATTATAGAGCACAGTCCCTCTAGCTTTCCCCCAAATACCACTCTTCACCTTTGAGCTTGTCTCCTACAAAAGCACCCACCCACAGACTTATAAGTGGCCACTCCTTCAGGCTCTACTGCCACAGTAACCTTACTATGGCAAGAAACACAACCAAACAAGTAACGACCCAAGCATTTTCAATTCTGGTAACATTGCTGGGAATCCTGGCAGCCTAAACACTAACTCTGGCAGTACAGGATGAAAAGTGGCAACTCATCTCTCCCTAACCTCTAGAGCCAATTTCTACATTAGCAAACTATTAGTACCCTGAGGACACAAAAGAGAAGCTGCACCTAAACATGAAAGAGCATTGAACCAAAAACCAGAAGACTTGGATTCTGAGCCTCCCTGTACTGTGTATCCCTGGACAAGTCACTGAAATAAGGAAACTATGAGCAGCATTATTCCCAGACTCAGTATCTTTGTCTGCTAATGATACCTGCCCATCCACCTCACAAAGTATTTTGATAACAAAATAAAATAGTCTACATGAAGATGCTTTAAAATATATACAATCTTATACAAATTGTAAGATTCTGTTATTGAAATTTTTACAGCACATTATTCATTTACTGACATGAATCTTGCTAAAATGGCAACTTTTTTTTTCACTCCAGTGACTTGAACTAAAACTACGATATTGTTGCAACACCCTTATTTAGTGATGATTTTCAAAACAGCCCTTGTCACACTGCTGTTAGAAAATGACCACAGACATTTTCCATCATAATCTCCACTTAAACCAAGTGGATTTAATTTAAATCCACTTAAATCAAATTTGCGTTATTGCTCCAGACACCACTGATCTGATGTCCATGCCCAATGCCATGCAGGAGGCAAAGCAGTTTTCTGATATGTTTAGAATGCTACACACCAAGCTGTGTGCTATGGTGCATCCAAATGGCCAGCTCACTCTTTCACCTTTGTACTTGAGGCTTATGGGAGATGCCTTAAGGTGACAGTGGCAGCTATTAGAGGCTACACGATGGTATAGTTATATAATTATATAAGACTAAGAGCCTCCTGGTGAATTCTTGTGGTGGACTTATATCCTTTGAATAGAGCATAAGAAGAGAACCCTTTTCTCCCCAAACAGTTACCAATCTGAACACACACACACACACTAGCACATACCTCCTTAAGTGTCCCTGGAGTGATGATCAGCCGATAAGTTATATACATCGGGATGCAGATGAAAGATGAGGTTCCTATGCAGTAACCCAGGATGATGCTCCACTGGGGATAATTATACTGAAAAAGTCGTAGCTGTGGTGGGCTCATCAAAAAACTGCAAATGATGAACTAAAACAGAAATTCCAAGAAACATTAAAAAATCTTCACGATATCCACACAGAGACAGTCCGGATACCACAAACACTGAACACTAAAGCTAAGACACTTTCAGGAAATTGCCTAAGTGTTATATATCCTAGATTGAACTCTGACACAAAGAAGTCACTAATTTCTGTGCCTCAGCTGTCAACAATGAAGCCGTTAGGGGCTTATCTTGATTTCCCTCCCTACCCCCCACCTCAGCCCCTACAGTGGGGATGCCAAGGCCTCAGAAGGTTATTTAGGGGGGTTACAGCGCCCCTTTCAGGGCAAAGGAGAAGAGACTGGCATCCATCAGGAGTGGTTCAGGCCCTGATTTGTGAGACAGTGGAGGAATAAACTGGGAGACCTCTCCACAGCTCCTGCCAGTCCTAGGGCTTCATATTTCTTTCTGCTTTGTTTTCATTTCCTCCTGCGTTTCTCTGCGGTGATTGTTTTTGGTAAGATGGAAGGCACCTAGGTCCAGGAGACATAATAAGGTTCTCAAGACCTGGAGAAGACTCAGGGTCCTAGGTAAGTTCTCCTTCTCCCCCCTTTCCTTGCATTAACCCCAGGCTAAGAACTGGGATTTCAACAAGGATGGCTCTGCCGTGAGGCATCTTGACAATAAATGACTGCCTGCCACAGGCCCTTGTAATGAAAGGAATAATGGAAGGAAAAAGCAGCTCAGTACACTTTTTACGTGAAAATTCAGTGAAGATTCCGACCAAGAAAAATTCCATGGTGTGCTCCCAACACTCGGTTTATGAGTTTTCTTATTTCAGTTTGGTTTCCAGAGACAGCGTAAATACCAGTTTTTGCCTAGTAACCGCTGTGCTGAAATCGTTATTGCTCTTGATTTAATTTTATCTTATTATTTCATAGTCATAAAGAAGACAGTAATGTAAATTATTTGTGGGCTTAAACATCTATTTATATCTTTTTTTTCTTTCTCTTCAGATAATAAAATGGGAAATTGTTAAACACACATTCATCTTCAGAACAGTGTTATCCTAAGTCCAGGAGGAAGCTTTCAAAACAGGAGCCCAGCCAATCGCAAACCTTTCTCTTGGACAGACTCTCCTCAGCCCCAGACCTGGCTACTAAGAAAGGTAATTTTGAAACAGGGAAAGGTGGGGTCTGGTTAGGAGCCATCCCTGCTGTAACTCGTCTCATCTTGATGTCAGGTGTGTGAAACCTAATGCAGTTCAGGGAGGCCTCAAGCTCTCATTGTGGCCACTAAGTATTGCTCCAGACACCCCCTCGCACATCCCCACTTCCTCCTGCTCATATACGATATTTTTCTTCTTTATAACTTGGCTTCAGTGAAAAAGAATATTTTTAGTAAGCTACTCATTGTTTACCTAAAGCAGCTTTAAAAAGCCCAGCCCAGAGCAGGGGATCTGTTAAGTAAACCCAGAAGTGGAAGACAGATTTGCCTCCTCTTAATTGGGCCCTGGAGCACTTGCCTTTAGAGGAAGTAAGTAGAGTGAACATCACAGGAATTATGTCATGTCCCTGAACCCAGATCTGTACCTGGGTTTTGCTGGGCACGGAAACTCATTGGCTGTACACCAAGAGTTCACCCAGTTTGCCAGACAACCACAGAAATGAAACTACTAAAAGCCTGGGGCCAGGACTAGAGTAAGGCATATGAGACATTCACCTTGGGCACAACATTTAAGATGATGTCAAAATTTCAGTAATCAAGAAATAATAATAATATAATATTTTAGTGCAATACTTTAAAAAGACAAGCTCTGACAGGGCCAGATTAGGGCAAGGTGAGTGAAGTGAGACATGCAAGTATATGGTTGGATCCTGTGTTTATGTAAAACGTTGGTATTTTGTTCATCAGGGATTTTTTTTTTTGCATTAATTTTGATTTTTAAAAACTACTGCATAAAAATAGTATTTATCGGGACTTCCCTGGTAGTCCAGTGGTTAAGACTCCATGCTTCCACTGCAGGGAGCAAGGGTTCGATCCCTGGTCGGGGAACTAAGATCCCACAAGCTGCGCGATGCAGCCAAAAAAAAAAAAACAGTAGTATTTATCTTGACTACTGAGTTTTTTTGGCACCCCCGGAAATTTTACGTCCAGGATGAGTGCCTTGCTTGCCTTTCCTGAGTCTCAGCCCTGAACATCATTCCCTCCCTGTGTGGAGAAATATGAAAGTAGACAAACAAACAAACATGGCTTCTTCCCTCAGGGAACTAATCCAATATCTCTCCTTCCTTTGAAAAACAAATGAAAAGATTTAAGTAGATTATCAAGAAGCACTGGTAACAATATAATAACCCATTTATGTCAGGACTTATGCTTCTAGTAATGGCAGACTAGTGATCCAGACCAACCCTCTCACTGAAAACAACTAAAATTCCTGGATTTAAAAATACATTGTTTTAAATTTACCAAAAAGCAACAGCGAGCTGACAAGGTAATAAGGAACTACCAGGCCAAGATCTAGAGGAACACTGGAGCGCACAGCACACACCAGAGCCCCTAGACCCTGAGAGTATCTGCTGCTTGGGGCAAAGGTTGGCTTTGCTTCTGGAAACCCCCAGGGTCCAGGGGAATGGAAGTCAAGGAGGGATTCTGGGGTAGAGAGAGACACGTGCAGCATTACGGAGGCAAGAATGAGCACGCTGTCCATCTTATAGGTTAACATCGAGATATGCAGGTACAGAAAAGCACAAAAAATAAAGAACTACCCCGAGAAAGTCAAAATAGAATGCAAAAAGGGTTGTTTTGAAAGAAGGGGAAGGCACAGCTGCATACATGTCCTAAGATGAAATGGATGGTCCAGATATCCTAATAAGGTGGAGCTGGACTGAAGGAACAGTCTCTGGCTCTAAAAGATCAAAAAGCTCCCCCCACCCCAAATCAGGTTACAGATAAATGAAAGAACTGAGAGTAATCCCTGCTGATGTGCACAGAGTCACTTTACCCCAGGCTACCTCAGAGTGCACTTGGGATGTTAGCAGGGTGCTTATCCATCTTTGGGCAAACATCTCCTTCAGATGGGTACCAGGAGGGACGTAGGGGCACACGCAGCAAGGATGGAGTCAGCACTGAACACGTCCTGGCAAACAGGCAACCCTTGGAGCTGAGCTCTCTCATTCTACAATGAATGGATTCTACTTCTGACTCAGATCTACACCTGAGAAACCTGGTGGGGGGGTGGGGGTGGTCTTTAAGAAAATGAATACAGAATTACTAGGACCCTTGTTAGGTCCTTCATGAGCAGCACAGTAAATACTTCCCTGGCCTTGAACAGTTCTTGTCATGTGACCTTGGACCCTAAGCCTCAATTTCTCTGAAACTCTGAAATGGGGAACTAGAACTCTACTTCATAGAATTGTTGTGAGAGTTGAAACAGCAATGGGTGTTAAGTTTAGCGTAAAGTCTGGCCTGGCACTTACTGCTCAATGAACGTTATGTGTCATTATCACGGAGCAGGGGAGGGATGAAATAATGTGACAGAAACCAGAAGAGTGGTTAACTATGGGGGGCACAGTGACTGGGAGGGGACACAAGAGGGGCTTGTGAAGTACTGGTCATGTGTTTGTTTCTTGGTATGGTTTTAGCTACAAAATGGTGCTCAATTTATAGAATTTCACTGAGATGTACACTTATGATTTGCACACTTTTCTGTATATATATGTTACACTTCGATAAAATTTATTTTTTTATGAGTGTTTGTTTGAGGGTGAATCTTTCTCCAGGGCAAGAAGGAGAAGGGAAATGACAACTCACCAGGAGAAACAGAGGGCTGATGGCTACCCAGCAGATCCTCCAAAACCATCCAGGGCTGAAGCCAAGCATTTCCTTCACATCACTGCAGAACTGATTGATGCCTAAAATCATCCGAAAGAGAACGAGACTGACTGACTGAGAGAGGAACTAGACTGTCTTCCTATCCCTTGACTCTCAGAGAGAGTAGCAGCTCTGGAGTTTCTCCAAAGGAGGGGCTCGGGGGCACCAATCTGGTCTGAAAGTGAGATGGGGGACTTGTCACAAAAATGCACGTTACAGTAAGCAAAGCTCTTTCTACACAGAGTGGGAGGATCGGTGGACATCTGGGGAGGGACCTAAAGCCCCCTCTTGGTGCCCACACTGCCTTTCTAGGGTTTCAGCATATATCTGATTTTATCGTTACTGTAGAAAAGGAAGTAGAATTTTGTCTAAAAATGGTGAACCCACTTGACAGAGACTGACTCTGACCATATGCTGGAAACTTTCAAGAGAAAATTTTAACCACACTATTGCTCGTTCATATGTCAGATCAAGATCAAGGTTCTTCTCTACAAAGTAACTGGCATGGAAGTGAGGACTCGGGGGAGAAATCGACAAGGGGAAGGAAGGGTGCTCTGCAGTTGCTTCCCTGAAAGTGCCCAGCAGGTCTGTAACATCACACACCTTGAACTTGGTCCTCCAAAGTGCTGAGGAGGTGGGGAGGACTTCTTTCAAAAAAAAAAAAAAAGGGCTCACATGCAACTCAAAATGTGGGCCCCCCCTTCTTTATATTATGTGTAATGACACACATATTAAAGCTGTTCTGCTATCATAGAAACTAGGAAAATATTTTCAGAATGAAATCATCACGTCTTGATTTTAAAGATGAAGAAAGGCATCTCTGAACTTGGTTTTCTTCATTTCCATTGCCTGTGCCCTCCTCATCCTCGTCCAGGGGCTCTTGGGATCCCTGCCCATGAACCTGTGTCAGCTCTCTCTCTCCGCTCCTGGTGGTTTCACCCTTATCAGATTCCATCCCACAATCAGGGTGGCGGGGGCGGGGGGGGGGGTGTGCGGTGTAAATTGGAGGCTTTACCAAGACAGATAATCCAAACAGGAACATTCTTGCCTCTTCCCTAGAAGATAAGCTCCTAAACTCTGTCTCAGGGCTCTGGAGGGAGTGCTCGTTTGTGAAATTTAAAGTGGGGCCACTCTATGTAACAGCAGAATATTGTACACTCTGCAAATGCATTCATTGTGCACTAGTTCTTTGTTGTCTGTCCAATTCTTAGAGCCTGTCGGGATCTTAAGCAACCACTGTGGATGAGCTATAGGGAACCACTTCAGCCTGTCTCCACTGGGTAAACATATAAACTCAGAAGAAAACAACGTCCTCCCAGGAGTGCAGGCAATCTGTTGCACAGAGTGTGGAGGAAGTGATGACCTGTTTTTGAAGAAGGGATGCAGGAGGTGACGTCTTGTACACCGGCCTGCTTTTCCCTGACGACATCAGCCCTTCTGTATTCTGGTGGCTACGTGGGCTGGTGTAGGAAGGATCGTGGCTAGTGGAAGGGAGCATCTTACCATAGAACCAACACACAGCAATTGCTTCTATCAGGGCAACAGTGAGCACTGCGGGTCCCGTGGCAAACTCCTCCAGCAGCTTCACCACGTAGGCCCCTCCCTGGAAATGAGACCACAAACCTGGTTAAAGGCCCTCTGAGGCACTGCCTCCTCTTTACGACAGGAGCAAAAAGAACTTCTTAACTTAGGATAATTCTGGAAAATTCTCACCTTGGATCTAACATAAGTGTCCCAGAGCCTACTTCTTGGACTGGCCTTGGCAGGTGGGCAAGATTTCATCCCATCAGACACACCTCTTCCCGCCCTACAGGTCACTCTCGTCTTGTTTCCACTCCCCACTAAGCTTTAAGAGACAAACTCAAAAGCACCTCTGGATCTGTTTTCAACTTTCTTCAATTTACTGAATACCTACTGTGTATTCTACCCCAGAAAATCTACAATACCAGACACACCTGGCCCAGTGGTCATGGTTTTGCCTCTGTCCTAACTCACAAATCCCTTGGGTCCTACTCAGGGCCCCACAACCCTGCTGAAGCTCCAGAGCCATTGGGGTCATGGCTTGAAGATGTTTATCTACAAAATCTGCCTTGAGTCAGAAGGATACACGCCTACAATGCCTATGGGTACTATCTGATGCCTGATTTACAGTTTGACAGTATTTGCCTCAGCTACCCCCCCCAAAAAAAATAAAATAAAATCACTGGAGAAGGTCTAACTTCTTTACCATTACAAATTCTCTGGAGGAGACGAAGTGACATTACAAACATGAGATGCCAGCCTCCAGATGTTCAGCATATCAGGACATCAGGGCACTATTCCTATGAAAGCAGCCCTAAGGACTGGAAATAGACTGAACAGGCACATCTTAGTTTTCCTCCAGATAGTCTGTCAAGCCTTAAATCTAGTTGGATTTGCTGTAAAATGCTGAGCCTCCAGATACCACGCCCAGATTCTTCAGACAGATGCCACTAGAAACAACTTTTCTTCTTCTCCTTGATGACTAACTTTTTAACAGCAGTGACAACTTCTCTCCCTTTGGCCCCAAAGCCAGGGCACCATGTAGGATGGAAAAGAACAGCTTCTTGTAACATTCTGTTGCCCTAGGGGAGGCTGACTCTAAGTTTAGGGTTGTGGTACTCACAAAAGTCAGGGTGATCAGGGATCCAAAGAAGCAGGTAATGACCACGCTGAGCACAAACCACTCCCGGCGCTTGGACCAGATGTGTGGAAACTCATCCAGCACGGCTGTGATCACCCCCTCCAAGCCTGCAAACTGAGAGGGGCACACAAATGGTCACTGTGTAGACTTTGGGACAAATCTGCTACCTCTAGGACAGTGAACAGAAGGGAGGGGTTAGATTGCCAAGTGACCTGTCAAGCTGATCGTGACCAGTTCCCCCTACTCACCGGCCCTCACTGGAAACATATCTCCATTTTACCCCGTCATTTAGAACCCATTCCTAAGGACATCAAGGAAAGAAAGTATAGCACATGGACAGGACTTCTTTACATGAGGTCTCTCGGGGAGACTTTGGTTGCACCAGAAATGCCAACTCAAAGCTGAGACTCATTCCACACTAATGATATGAATGCTGGGCTGCAGGGCACTGAGACACAAGTGTGACCTTGCCCTGGCCTTCAGGTGCTGCCAGTCTGGTCAAGGGACAGTGCACAGTCAGTGCACAACAGTTCACATATGCTGAGCTCTTGGCCTGTGCCTGGCACTTTACCCTCATCCCATTAATGCCTCTAATGTACTAGAGGGCAGTAAGCACCCAAGTGAACAGGGGCTGAGAGAGCACCAAGAGGGAGCAGCCAACATGGCCTGGGGTGGCCAGGATGGGAAGGAATGGGTAGCTTCCTTCCCCTCCTCCTCCCCCCCTTCTCCCTCCTCCCGAGAGCCGGATTTCCCTCCCCATTCACTTACTGTGCTGTCCAAGCCCAGTGTGATTAACATCAGGAAGAAGATGATGGCAAAGAACGTGGATGCCGGCATGTTGGCTATGGCTTCCGCATATGTGATGAAGAGCAGGCTGGGGCCTGAGGCAGAGCGGGAAAGAGGAGGAGGTGGTCGCTGAGGCCTGCCCTACAAAGATGTCTCAGGAGAAACTTGGCCACACCAACAATTACAATTCCTGTCACAAAACCTTACATGTGAATCAGGGTTGGACATGTACCAAATGCTTCCTCACACCCCACACCATCCTACCTGGACATCCTGGGAGGCAGGAAGGGAACAGTATCCACCTTGAAGAGTGTGCACCCTCAACCAACATGGAGAAACGAAACAAACCTGAGACCTCAAGACTAGCAAAGCTAAGCACATGAATTAGAGTGTCCACTATATAATAATTCAGTGTTGTTTTTTTCAACATGAGGATTGATACATCTCTGAAGTCTCCCAGCGTTTAGCTCTCTCTTTAGCTCCGGAACAGTAGGAAATGTTATACTGATTTCAGAAGAATCATAGCGGCCTCGGAATAAAGACCTCCAGCTATTTTGAAGTCCTTTTTGATAGTATGAGGGACATGTCTTCAACCTCTCATGGACTAGATAGGCCGCCCTTAGTTTGGGGCATGGAGTTCATCAGAGCACCGTGTCGGGCTAAAGACAGATGTATGTTTGCAAGAAAGCCCTGGGACTCCATTCACAAGATCCCATACCCTCTTCTTCAACATCTGTCACTCTTTTTCCATGAAACCTTACAGTACAGTAGAGTGCTATATCATCTACATTTAATTTTTCTGCAAAGGATTAGTAATCATTTGCTGACTAGACTTGGACCCATCACAGGACCCAAACACACTTTTTTTGTTCTGTTTTGTTTTTTTTAAATAGGAATTGCTATCTATCTATCTATTTATTTATTTAGGCTGTGTTGGGTCGTCGTTGCTGTGAGCGGACTTTCTCTAGTTGCAGCGAGCAGGCTTCTCATTGCAGTGGCTTCTCTTGCTGCGGAGCACGGGCTCTAGGCCAGTGGACTTCCAGCCCCATTACCACCGTGGAAAGGGTTGAAATTTCCAAGGCAGTTAAGTTTCTCTAAAACCTTTGAGAATTTTAAGAGGAACATTTAGAAATAATGCAAAAGTTAGATATTTGTAAAGATCCAAAGAGCAGCAAAGCAATTCAGTGGGAGCCAGAAACCCAAACAAAACCCGAGGTCCTACCTGCATCTTTGGCCACCTCAGACACATCTTCGTTCCTCATCTCAGCCATATACCCCAGCACTGTGAAGATGACAAATCCTGAAACGAAGCTCGTCACGCAATTCACCACACTGGTCACCAAGGCGTCTCTGGAGCAGAAAACCCAAGGGGCCTGAGACATTTCCAAGTCAGGAATCTAAGGAGCATCTGTCTCCAGCTGTGACAAGGGTGAGTGGGCTGAGCTCACAGGGACTTCAAGCCTGTCCGGGTGTCTCCTCCCCTCCTCCCAGGGCCCAGCCTCTTAGACGGGTTGCATTACCTTGAAGCACAAGCTGCTGTTATCACCACGCATGGCATGGAGAGAACAGCAGTCAGGGGTGGTTTTAAGAGATGATTTTGTTGTAAACCAGCACAGCACAGACCTCTGGATTTCAAACAAGGCTTGCTCTGAAGCAGGGCCTGAGTTGCAGCGGGGGCCAGGAGGAGGCCTTGGCCTTACATTTGTGAAGATCTCAGATTTAGACTTTTGACATTATGTGTAAATGAGGTTGTAAGAGTGCCACAAAGATCCTGACACTTTTAAAAGAGGACCTCATCATACAACTTTAGGCTGGTGTCCCAATGCAAGGCCACATTGCTTAGGGTGCATGTAAATTCTTTTTTAAAAAGTAAATTCTATAATTATCTTACGAATAGCACAGTCAGACTGCTGGACATTGCCATCTGTGATAGAATATTAAGACAAAGTTAACTCTAAAGATGAGGAGTGATATTTAAATCATAATTGGTGCCATGCTCCCAGTTTTGTCACATTTCTGAAATGAGATTTTGACATAAAAATTATGGCATTCTATGTTGGTCAAAGTAGTTCAATCATTATTCTTTTTGTGTATATATACATAAATAAATAATCACAATTTTTGTTGTTAAATACATTAACAGGTCAAATCTAAACATTGAATGTATGTTGTGATTTTTGTAAACCTGCTTTGGAATTTCTTAATTTTTCCTGACATATAGAGAATCTCACAAAACAGAAGTGGCCTGGAGCCTCTCTCAACCCGAGTGGCCTGGGTGAGGCTATGGTCTGGGTGAGTGGTCAGGCACCTGTGGCACCCCTGAGGGTCAGAGTGTCAACGTGGCCTAAGCCTGGCCAGGTTTGAGGCCATCGGTTTGATTGCTTTCCTCCAGACCAGCTGACTTACACTCACTCCACTTTCAAGCTTTGCTTGGGGGGCCCCAGATACTCACTGGTAACAGTTGTTGTTGAATTTGTTGTAGCTCGCAAAAGCCAGCAGGACCCCAAAGCCAGGACCGAGAGAGAAGAAGATCTGAGCGGCCGCATCCACCCACACCTGCAACACAGCAGAGGTAAGGGCCAGGGCCGAGACCCAGGCCATCGCTGAGCACCAGTGGGGCCAGCGCCCTCATGCCTCCATGTGGCTACATGCAGAGGCAAAAAACAGGCTTCTCAGGGCTCCTTCCAGGGCTGGCCACATACCAAGTGCAAACAAATGTGAGTTCTCTTCCTATCACTTAGACATAAACCAACGCAGTGGCCTCAACTGTACTTTTCATGCTTGTATTTCTGGTTTAAAGCATCACTGCAGACTTGCCGCTGAACCCAAATTTCAGTTGTTCCTACTGTCCTATTCGGAGGACTAGCTTCAGTTAGTAAAAAGACAGACAGGTGCACACTGCTTTCCTCATTATCTTACCCCTGTCTCCAGGAGTTTCTGCCAGTTGGGTTTCAAATAGAAGAGAACTCCCCTCCAGGCTCCGGGGAGGGTGGCCCCCCTCACCAGCAGGATCGAAAGGATGATGTAAGGGAAGGTGGCTGTTACCCAAACCACCTGTAAGGAAGGAAACATAGGTTATCACCACATGAATGCTGGTGTCTTATTCTTGAAAACCTCCAAGAAAGAAGATCTACCTCTTTTTTTTCTGTAATTTTAGGAGGCAGGGTGGCAGAAAGATCACAGCCTTTCAAATCATACAGGGATCTGATTCCCTGCTTGCTGGTACTAACTACCTCTAAACCCACTCCCCATCTGTAAGATGGGGAAAATACCTAGCAGGAGACAAAGTAGCCAGTGTATACAAAACACTGTACATGGTCCATGATGGGTTTTCAGTAAATTATTGCCACTATTATTAGTTATGACACTACCAGCGTGTTAAAGGAATTTTTTAAAAATCATATAATGGTTCTTGGGATTGACCCATTTCTAGAATTTTCTAACTGATTTGGTGACGAGAGACTGAAAATCATGGAATGTGTTTGGTGTAAAGGAAAACATGTCCCCCTGTCTCTGGCTATCCAGGCCACTGAATTCTGAGTTAGATCCTCCAGGGCCCCTTGGTAGGCCTGGATCAGCAGCCAGAGTCCTCCTCACCTTGCCAGATGTTTTGACACCTTTCCAGATGCTAAAGTAGATAATAGTGAAGATCAGCATGATGCAGAGGGCAAGCTGCCAGCTGATGCCCCCCAGGTCCTGGAGCCCCTTTGACCAGTGGATCTGCAGGACGTGGCGCCTGAGTGAATGAGAAAGAAGGGCCGGTGACGTGGTCTGAACAGTTACCTGAGCATACTGTGTGTGACACCTCTGGGAGGACGCCAAGAGAAAAAACGGACACAGCACTGCAAGGGTCAAGTGGTCAGCAAGCCTCGGGAAGAGCTGGGAGGGGCTCTGCCCATCCTGAAGGAGAGAACAGGGCAGTCAAGCCGACCAACCCTGGGAAGAGCGCTCGGCCCAAAAGCAGACTTCCAGGTCTCCTTCCGAGGCTGGGACCCAACGAATGACTAACATGACTGGCTTCTGGGTGCATGAGGATTTGTATGTGTGGGCAGTGGGTCCCTTCCCCACCCCAAAACCGCTCCCTTTGGGCTGCTATTGCCTGAAATTCCAGCATTAAAGAAAACTACCTACTCCAGGCATCTTCTTCCAAAGGGTAGATCCCACGTATTAAGTGAATACATGAAACCAGAAACTCTTTGCGTAGTTTCAAACTATTGAAGTAGTGGGAGGCTTTGCTTACATGACAGCTGGCTGCAAGGAGGGCCCAGGAAGAAGGGAAGTTTTGATGCAGAGGAATAATTTTGGAATGTGAAGGTAGGGACTGGCCTGGGCACAACAGAAAAGAGGGGGACGGCGCAGAGGCCCAGACTGTGGAGCACTCAAGGTAGTCTCCCAACTCCCTCACTCACGTTTACTCCCCCTCCCCGATAGCTTCATCTCTCAGAAATCCATCAGCCAAGAGGTGAAGAGCCCCTGGCTCCCACCTCCCTCCTAAGAAGCCAAAGCCCAGGGGTGTGGCCTGCCCCTAATAGGCCACCCCCTCACTTACATGCACTTACGTATAAAATTCTTCTGCAGGAGATGTTGAGTGGAGTGTCCAGGTGATGTTGTCCTCGGAGAAGTAGTTAGTGCAGTTGCCAGTGTTCCAGGAGTTCTTACAGCTGGTCCAGGGCAGCTGGGCCGCAAAAGAGGAGATGAGGTAGTAGAGCGCCCAGGCCATGATGGTGTTGTAGTAGGAGGCGATGTAAAAGGCAATGATGCAGATGGCGTAACCGATCCCTGGGAGAGAGAGGGTGAGGGAGGCCAAGTTTCAAGGGCAGCCCAGCAGTTAAGCAGGGCATCGGAGGCACTGCAGCCCAGGTGAGGGGTAAAGGTGGGGCTGCCATTCATTTCATCCTCCAAAGACTCCAGGAGACAGTGGAAAAGTGGCAATATGGTAGATTCCTTATTTGTATTTGCAAGGTTACATGTTTTAGAAAATGTGTACATGTGCTATTAATGCTTTTTCTATTTAGTTTACTTTTAATTGCCATTTATTCTATTTTGCTTTTAACAATCTCATACTGCTTGAGCAGTCAAAACCTTAATTACTCAAGTTATCTCCCAGGGATACCTAAGGCCTAACTGGTTCCAGAAGCCGGTCCCCAGCTCGACCCATTGATAGAAATCATCACTTCCTTGGAGGACCCACTCACCCACCCAAGCCTTTCCGTTACCTTTGAAAATCGGGCAGATTTTCCTCCATATCGAAATGCATCCATTTCGGTGGTACTGGCCCAGTGCGAGCTCCATGTAGAAGAGCGGGATCCCCCCGAAAACGGCCATGATAGTGTAGGGGAGGAGGAATGCCCCTGAGGCAGATGAAAGACAGTTTCACTCCCTGCCCACCTCTGACCCAGGACAGCCCAACTGATCTGGACACACAGAGCCATCTAATGCTCCAGAGTCATGAAGCCACCCTGTCCTGAGTGACCGCACACGGTGCTCCCCTGGTCTTAGTCCTTTGCCAAAAGTAGTAGTAGACAGAGCTCCACAGTGAAGTGAGGTTTGGGAGGAGGCAGAGAGTACATGGAAAGGAAACTGGTTCTGGGGGTCAACAGAAGAGGCCCTAGGACCAGTTCCACTTCTAACTGCCTGGAGGACCCTTCTCTCTGCGCCTCTTTTTCTTCCACTAGAAACTGACGGGGTTGAGGAGAACTGAGGTTCCCAAACCCAGCCACTCATCATAATCACTGGTAAGCTTAAAAACACACACCCACCCTGACCTCCTGAAGCAGAAGCTTCAGGTATGAGTATAACAAAGATTATTTTAAGCTCTCCAGGTGATTCTGATGCAACCAGTACATGGACCAGCATTTGGGACCCTTGGAACAGATCTCCTGTGACAACCTGTACAACAGCTGCAATAGTCTGTTGACTACTGCAAGTCACTGAATTAGTATCTTTGTTCATCTGTATCCCTGGCTCCAGACACTTGACTACTGATGTTTGGTTATATTTCCATAACTCCATGGAGCCAGAATGCTCCCTCCTGAGCCAGATTTGCAGGTATGGCTGAAATTTGCAGGTAGTTTGCTACAGAATGAGAAAGTGCAGAACTGCTGCATCACTGGAGATGCTGGTGTCTCCTGGCTCTTGTGGCTGAGGCAGAATTTGGGTACACCATGCTGGGGATTGCTCACCTGCAGCCTGAGTTTCAGCCCAAAGGGTGAGCCAGCTGTGATTTTTTCCCTGATAACTTTCCCTCCCATAAAGTGTTCTGAACCTAGAAATCTGAAATCTGTGCAACTCAGAAAGGTTTCATCTAACTTACAATCACACTGGGTAAATCTGGCTTGAGAATAATAACCGTGTTGTGTTCTTATGATGACATTGGTCCAAAGGGTTTGCTTGACTGGCTTTACAGTAGGGAATGAGTGTAGGGGAAACATCACCGGTGACCCAACCCCTTATATAATGCTCAGGCTACAGGCGGGTCCTCCCAAGCTGGAGATAAGATGATTCCAACTTCTGCTCCTCCCAGGCCAGGAGCACTGGGCTTCCCGGCACTCCCTCCACCCCCCCACCCTCTTGGAATAGCCTTTGCAGCTGAATGGACCCAGGTCCTTAAAAGATGCAGCAAATCCAGGCAACTCTGTGTCAGGTCATGGAGGAAATGAGGGGGACACAAACGAATTATCCCTCAAACCTCATTTTAGTTGCCCTCCTAAATCTGTTGCCAGAGCTCCTGTCAAAATAAATGACTGGGACTCCCCTGGTGGCGCAGTGGTTAAGACTCCACACTCCCAATGCAGGGGGTGCGGGTTCGATCCCTGGTCAGGGAACTAGATCCCACATGCATGCTGCAACTAAGGAACCTGTGAGCCGCAACTAAGGAGCCCATGAGCTGCAACTAAGGAGCCCACATGCCACAACTAAGATCTGGTGCACCCAAATAAATTTTATAAATAAATAAATAAACAAACAAACTGATTTGACTCCCACTTCTGGTCCTTTTCCTATTCTGATAGCAAGTCCGTTGTCAAAACAGAGGCCCCATACCTACCCACTCCTCCACCCTGCTCTGCTCTCTGGGGCTCCCATATCTATGCCTACAATTAGCTACTATTTTTGATAATCTGCAAATAAACTGCTCTGTAGGCATTAGGGATAGTAGGAGGAACAAGAAATCGTCTCTGGCCTCAAGAATCTAACACTCTTGTAGGAGCTATAAGGCATATCCATATGTGGTTTGGGGCTGGCATTAACGTGGCTGGGTTCAGCTACGGATCATGCCCAGATTGTAACTTAAGACTGTGGACTTGAGCCTGACGCCCTCTCTGCCCTCACACAGGTCCAAAGGCCCAGCAGGGTCTGGGAACGTGGAGCCACTTCCCAATTCTTCCTTTCACAGATCTAAGCTCTCTGGACTCTTCTGAGCAGAAGCGGCGGCAGGACTGGAAGAACTCAGCATGCTGCTGGTGCTCATTCCCCCACGTCTCACTGGGAGGAGAGCAGGGCTTGTACAATGCAGGGATGAGAAGGGGGCTCTTCCACAGATGAAGCATTAATGATGCTGAAAATCTGGTGAGGTCAGGTTCAGGAGAGCTTTCATTCAAATTCATGACCCAGAGAGCCGCAGACATGCTGACTTAAAGTTTTGGCTTACTGGAGATTTGTCTTTTAGACTAGTTTGAAAGTCTAAGCAACCATGTTCCCAGATGCATTATCAGTTAAACAAGACAGAAAAGACATGATTTATCCTCTGGCCTCCCAAGAGGATCTACAGACCACCCCTGGGTCACAGCCTCTGCTTGCAGCCCATGATACTGACCCCCTCCATTCTGGTAACAGATGTAGGGAAAGCGCCAGACATTGCCCAGGTCCACAGCGTAGCCAATGACGGAGAGGAGGAAATCCACCTTCTTGCCCCAGGTCTCCCGTTCCCCTGGATGAACCTCAGCCACTAGGGCGGTGGTGGCAGCCGGGATGGAATGCTGAGTGTCGTCTCCTGCACCGGGGCTTGGAACCGCTGAGTACCCATTCGAGATTTGGCCGGTCTCTGCCTTATCCCCAGGGGCAGGGACACCCTTCTGTAGAACACCATTTCCTTGACAATCTTCTCCATCCTTATATGCTGATAGCTCCTTCTGGGAATTTAAGGGTGTGGTCTCCATCCTACTGGCTAGTAGATGATGCTGACGCCCATGTGCCGAGGACCAATCTGAATTCTTGGTGCTCGGATCTATGAGTCTCCTCAGCACTTGATATCAATGGGGTTGAGAGCTCTGTTGGAAAGGCACACAGAGAAAGGAAAACAGAATTAGGCATTTTACTTGTCTTTGGTAACTCATCATACATCTTGAATTACATTAGTTAATGGGATTACGAAGGCATCTGTTAAATGTGAGACACCCTGTTTGCTATATGAGAGTCAATAAAATCAACCATGGCCACAAAAAAAAAAAAAAAAAAAATCAACTACGGCCACTCGCCTTCTGAGACGGATCGCATTCTGCCTGTGGAATGTGTATTTCTCTCAATAAACCTGCTTTCACTCTACTATGGCTTGCTCTTGAATTCTTTCCCGCACGAAGCCAAGGACCCTCACTTGGTGGCCTGTCCCAGGAACTCATCCGAGACCTGGGACATGACCATCCTCCCATGATCCATTTTCTGTAAACTCTTTACAAAGGATATTAATAAATCTGCTTCTTGCCTATCAAAAAAAGTTTTAAAGTAAAGTAAAATCAACTACATTTTTCAACCTATGCAAGGTATCAAATCACAACCAAGTAATTGAAAAGGAAAAAACAAAACAACAGGACAACAAAAATAGCAAATAACCAAGGTTTTGCCTAGGCTCTATTAAGAACAAAGTATTGACCTCAATTTGAGGAACTGGAATCCCACCCTGGAGTTTACCAGTGACTCAGAAGAACAAAGCTTCACTTCAACAAAGTTTCGCAGAGCACTTACTTTGTCTTGGATGCTGTGCTGGGAAAAGAGTAACAAAGAAGCAGTTTCTGGCTGCAAATAGATAAGGACAGTCCTCTCCATCATTTAAACTGAACACTCAAAGTATATTTTATATAAACTATAGGTGTGACTTAAAAAGAAAGAGAGCGTAGGAAAGAGATGAAAAGGCCACCCTTTGTGAGGCATCCCTAGCTCCTTAGCTGTAGACTTTTTCACTCTTCCTGGAGCCCAGCTCTGAGAAACCTTTGGGCAGATTCTAGCTGCCTCCAGCTGTGTCCAGTCCGTCTGTGCCTTGCCTTTCTGCATTCCCATCATGCCTCTGCAAGTCCCACTGAGCCTCTAATGTCACTGCTGCTCACCATTCATTCTTCTTGCCACTCCCCAGCAACTCCTGAGGCTAATCCACTTGTGTTCTGCAACAGTGGGCAGGCAGGGTCACCTCTCATCCACGCTGGAAGAGCCAGAGAGAAAGAGCGTGGAGGTTACACATGCCAGTGTGACTGGTGTCTCTGTCCCCACATGCCTCAGGGCTGCCGTGCCTTCATGTCACTGCTGTGGGCCAGGGTACAGGGAAGTCAGCTCAGCTCCCTGAGATGTCAAACATGGGGTAGAAATCCGAGCCCTTTCGGACTTTAAACCTATGGCCTGTTATAAAGTAGTAAGGAGCCAGGACCTTCCAGCTAACTTCATTCTTCTGGGCTTGAACTTTGTTTCTGCTTAGCTCAAATCACATTATACCTTTCTAGGAAAAGATGTCCAGGGATACTGCTACTGCTATTCATAACTGCAAAGATCTGATACTAATCCTCCAAATCCAACAGTAGGAGGCTGGCTAGGAACTGGTAGCTCATAAAAAATGTGAGTGTATGTCTCCTACCCTGGTGGGGCTTCCGATGACTACAACTTAACTATCCACGTGTGGAAATGTGGGGACAAAAATGTAGTGAGTGAAAAATTAGAACACAAAGTATGTAGATTCACACTGATGACTATGCACATAAATATTGGCAAGGATCAGAAATGAACACAGGGGATGCAACTAATTAGAGTTTCATGTTTACTGGGTAGTTTCTTTCTGTAAAGTAGAAAATAAACATTTTAAAGGGATTGATTGATGCCAAAAATATCACAGCAACAAGAGAGAAACCATCTCTATGTAGCGAGGGTGTGTATGTGCGTGTGTTAACGGGGTGGGGTAGGTGTCCTGGGTTCTACCCTATCTAACTGGCCCCCACCCACGACCCTATCCTGGGTTCAAGGAGGCAAACATGACCCCTAGAAGGATATGAATTTCTGACAGAGTGATCTAGATAAAAACCTGTTCTGCTTATCTTTATGCTGCTGTCCAGCCTTCCCTGTCCCCACCCGTTCCCTGAGACCTCAACTAGACTTGATGGACTTTTAAAATAACCACACATCCTCTCATCCACCATAAGGTACCATTTACTAGGCTAAGGGATTTTTATTTTAAGGTGTTTCTGTTTTTGTTTTTGAGAGAGATGAGTTAATATATTTAAATACACAGCTAAATTAAACCTGAACTTGGCAGTCTCTGGTTGTGTTGTTTGAAGAAGGCCTCTGTACTTCCCTCCAGCCTATATCAATGGCATGTTTTCCACATTAAACAGTGAAGAACTTGCAGACCAGATGGCAGAAATAGAGCTTTACCACGTGCGGATGGTCAGACGGCACCCAGCTGACAGACCCTGCCTGTGACCGAGGCCCCCCTTCCCTGGTCTTTCTTTTTCCACCTTCAAAATTTTACCCAAAATTTTCTGTAGGAACATCTTCCCATCTTTAATACTGCAGCTTTCCTCTCATTTAAATTGAAGCTCAAAGAGCAACTGTATCACCCACCCTTTCTCTGGCATGTCCACCACAGTCTCTAGAAGGGAAACATCACCCATCTCTGAAGAATACATTGGCGGGGGAATAAACGTTTAGCCATACAGTGGCTCCGTCACCCTCCTCCTGCAAGAGTCGTGTGAATTTTTCTAGATTTCATTTACTTCCTCCCTTGGGGCACTCTGCAGGAAGTTGGAAAATGTGTGTGGGCTGGTGAACTTTGGTTGGGCAATGTATGTTCTTCAGGGTTCTCAGGGGTTCAGCCCCCAAGGTATTTGATCTTGATTTCTCGGCAATTGTTATAAGCAACTCCTAGAAGAATAATACACCAGGCTATTTTTGCTGAGCATTACAAAAGGTCTTGTTTCCTAAAATATGCCTCAGCATTAAAAAAAAAAAAAATCATCAACAGCTGAAATAGCCCAAGTCATAAGAAAACCTGTTCAGAGGGTCCTTTAGCCCAATCATGACTTCAGGTTGCCTCTCCCCTGAGGCTGGTCTCTCTCCATCCAGCTGTGCTTTCTGGGGTTCTCTTATTGGGCTCCTGCCCCAATCATAGAACCCGGGGTACAAATAGATAAGTTACAGCCACACGAAGCCACCGAACAGGCAGGAGATGCACATCTCCTTTTCTTCAAATCACTCCTCTGCCTTTTAGAAGAAAGCTCCTCCCAAAGACTAATCTGTCATCCAGGAGCAGATGGCCGGGCCTGGGTTCCCTTCTGCCTGCAGGATGCTGCCTGTGGATCCAGACTCCTTTCCCATTTTCCTGATTCTACATAGCACTGACCAGCTTTTCCTACTGAGACCAGCAGATAGCAATAGTTGAGAGCAAGCTGGCCCAGGAATATAGAAGGAAGAGATGTGAAGAAGGTTGCTTTCTAAGAATGTTGTCTTGAAAGCTTTCTTTTTTAAAAGGTATTTTTATCCTGCTGGGTAGAGAGACTGAAAATGAGTCCAATATTACACCTGTGTCCTCTTCCAGGCAGACTTGAGTTTCTCCGTGGCCAGAAACAGCCCCAGAAGCCTTCCTGTGCACCTTGAATGTATGCCATTTTCCCGGGCTGAGCAGGTGACCAGCTGTGGGTGGGGCCATGCACGTCACCCAGCTCCATGGTAGGATGACAGCTTGACACGCAGGAGCCTCATCCCCCAGGGGTCCGCACACGAGGGGCTGAGCAGTGATGCACTTGACAGAATGCTCGTATTAGCCCAGGGAGTGGGCTAATTCACTCCATCTCCCCCCCACCCCCCAGTAAAAAGGATTGTTTCTACTTAAACTTCTCCTGATCAAATCTCCATTCCTCTTTCCACAAACTTGGTCTCTGTAGCCAGGGGAACCAGTATCTGAACAAGCATGTAATTACAGTGATTAGTCATGAAACCACCCAGCCCTTTGGAAATGCCCGTGACCCTCTTGTCTGTTTGATGCCTCAGCACATCCTAAGCAGAAACACTATAGACATTTTGTACTTTGACTTCACGTGTCCAGATCAAAGTGAGTTCATTTCTCAGGACACTCAATTTTCATTTTCAAAAAAACCCCCACAAAAACCAAAAAAGAAAACCCCCCCAAAACCAACATGAATTATGGGTTTACCACTGAGATAAGATTAATTATAGGTCATATACCCAAGTGGTAATTGGCACTCTCTATTCAGAGGGAGTCTAAAGTTCCCAAGACACCAAGGGTGATAGGAGTTACAGAGTCCTGGTGCCTGTAATGCAGTAAACACTGAACCTGGCCCTCTGCCACGGATTGGCACTAATTCAGCAGACACATACTGTTTGCCTACTATGTGCTAGGCTCTTGCAGACAAGGCAGGCTCAGTCCTGCCTTCATGAAGTTTATGGTACAAGGCCAAAATATGACTGGGAGGAAAACACCAGCATGCAGAACAAGGGAGAGGCTGGTGCTGCTTCCAAGTGCTGCCACACAACCTGTTGTAAACCAAGATTTCCGCTGACTTGACGCAGCATGTTCAGATACCTTGCATTTTTAGCTTCCAAGTTGCCCTTGGGTTTTAAAGGTCTTCCTTTTGTTGCTATTGCACAGCTTCTGTCACAGGACCCTGGATTTTCGCTGCTTCTGGCTCATGTCTTCACAGTGCAAAAATGGTGGCTTGTATTTGTACCTGTTGAAGGGACCGTTGAGTTCTCTGAGGGTCATAAGCCACGGGACTCCTACTCGCCTTTCAAACAAAATAGAGACTTCATGATCTGAACAGAGAGAGTAGAGACACTCTCCTTGTTTTTTGGACGTAAGGGATAGAAATGAACTCCACTATCACAGCCATCTCCTTATCCAAAGAGTGCCTTGTATGAGACAGTTTAATTTTTTGGAGAGGAATTAAATAGGCTATAATCCTCAGGGCCATTTGGGCCAGTTACCATGAGAAAGGAGAAGGGTCTCCATCCAGAACTTTCCCTGGAGGAGGATAGCTTTGAGCTTCTCACCACACAGGGTGTAAAATTTAGAGGATTAGCCATTTGTGCTGGGGTTGAGATCACTCCAGAGGCTGGGCAAAAGTACAATGGATTATTTATTTTGACTTTAATAAAAAGAAGTAGATCTGGCATAGATAGGCATAAATAGCCCTGCTGTAGTGAACACGAACAGGAAAGCCTAGACTAACTACCTTCCTGAGGCATCATTTTTAACAGTCCTTGTGTGTCCACAATCCATGGCTCTCCTGTTGCACAGATCTGCACTGGAATCCCAGACCCATCACTTACTGGCTGTGTGACTTTGGGCAGGTTGCTTAACCTCTCTGAGCTTCCCTTTCCCCATGTGTGAAAGCAGACCCTTAAAATTCCTGCTTCCTAAAGGTTGTTGTGGAAATTAAATAAACGTATGACAAACACTTAACTCATTGTCTAGCACATGGAAAGCATCAATAAATGACAGTGAGTTGATGGCCACTAAGCCACCACATATATGCAACCCATTCTGCTTTTCTACTCCTCACCCCAGTCCGAGAAACTGGGGCCCACAAGGCTAAGTGATTCGTAGCCCACAGCACAAGTGGGCCACTTGAGCCAGAAGCTACAGCCTCCATCCCCTTCCATGGGCCCTCACTGGTTCTTGCTTGTTCCTCTCAATCAGTGGCTTGGAGTCACTGGGAAACTTGTAAACAGCAGATTCCTGGGCTGCTCTCTCGGAGATTCTAATAAAGAGATCCATGTGGGTGCTGCATTGTTAACAAGTACCCCAGGTTACTAGGGGCAGGTGGGCCACTGAGCATGCCCAGTGCATCCCCACCCTGCCCCTTCTCTCCCTCTAATCATCCTGCATCCTCCAGGCATGGCTTAAGTTTCTATCCACCCCCGCCATGTAGCTTTCTCTCACCACCCCAGCCCAAGATGATCTCTCTCTACTCATTTGTCATTCCTCACTGATTTTCAAGTATCATTAGTTATCCTTTTATGTCTAGTTGATTTGCATCCCCCTGGAAGCAGGGGCCATGGCTCATACATTCTGTACTCAAATACTTGCTGACCGGTGTGTGCACTGCACAGCTCCCAGCACAGAGGGTCTATTTCAGGTTTCCTGGGCATGGGACCCAGGGAACCACAGCTGCCATGTTGGCAGGTGTAAGCCTCAGGTGAGGCTCTACTCTTTCTTCCCGGGGTCCCAATCTCAGGGGGCTGCCCCTCCTCCCGCCTCACCCATTAGGAAGATCTGCTGTGCATCTCGGGGGCCGAGGGAGGACTGTGACATAATTTTAATGAACTCTGGATTGGAAAAGACTGACATGTCTAGGATTAAAGTAGAGCCCAGGTTGTGCTTTTAGACTTTGAAACAAGTACCAGCAGGCATGCCTGTCAAAGGTCTGTGTTCCAAACATTCATTTGTGAGTTGTTTGTTTGGAACTTGCAATATATTTTCTACCTACAGAAAGAAATGTTGTAAATGGTGGTTAACTTCCTAACCTAGTTTACAAAATCCTAGTTTAACCATAAAATACAAAAACACCTAACATGCAAGCTGTAGAACACAGCATTGTTAAGTACTACAAAAGGCGGTGGGAGGTGACAATTAAACTGATTAGAAGTTGTTTATTTTAACATTCTTCCTGGTTCCTGAGGAAAACTAAATTTAAGGAGAGAAGGATAAGGAGGTAGAGAGGCTTGTGTATAGAATCTGTGGAGGTGCCTTTAGAAGTTGAGGACACAGATCCCTTATTACATTTAACTACACAATTTACAACTTTTTGCAGAAAACAAAACTGCCTTCACTCTGTTTCAACATGGACAAGGCCAGGAAATAGGCTTGGGAAACTCGAACAGGTGATGTGTTAGATTAGGCAGATTAGGCAGAGGAGTACCGGGCTTCCCTGGTGGTGCAGTGGTTAAGAATCCGCCTGCCAATGCAGGGGACAAGGGTTTGAAACCTGGTCTGGGAAGATACCACATGCCGTGGAGCAACTAAGTCCGTGCGCTACAACTACTGAGCCTGCGCTCTAGAGCCGCGAGCCACAACTACTGAGCCCATGTGCCACAACTACTGAAGCCCATGTGCCTAGAGCCTGTGCTCTGCAACAGAAGCCACCGCAATGAGAAGCCCGCGCACCGCAATGAAGAGTAGAGTTGCCCCTGCTCCCCACAACTAGAGAAAGCCTGCACAGCAACGAAGACCCAACGCAGCCAAAAAATAAATTAAAAAAAAAAATCATTAAAAAAAAGTTAGTTTCCTTTAAAAAAAGAAAGAAAAAAAAGAACGAGGAGTATCACTTACACCTTCTAAATACTCTTTTATTGTTATAATGCAATTTATGCAATAAATAGAAATCAAGATTTAAAAAAACATGGGAGCATTTCCAAACACAGATTTTTCTTTTCCTTAACACAGGTATATTACTAAGACTACTTCTGTGTGAAACAGACATGATTAGACCCACAACGGAAGCCAAGAGAGGGAGAGACGGGAGAGAGAGAAAACCAGCCCCAGGGAGAGGGTGTTATGAAATGAGGGCAGATTTACCAGTGGCAGCTGGTGGAAGAGAGAAGGGGAGGAGAAAGGGACGAGAAGGGGAGGAGAAAGGGACTTGAAGTGGAATTAGATACAATGTGAGTGAAGAGGAAAGGAAGGGGGAACCAGGCCCATTTCTCTGGGTGGGGCAGGGAGGGGGAGAACTAAATGAGGGGAGAGATGGGGTCCAGCAGCGGAGTAGGGTGGGGGATGGGGGCCACCTCTGCAGCCACAAGCTGTTTGTGACTTGGGTAACGTTGCTCAAAGGTGCCTATGCTCTTAGGTCAAGTTCTGAAATGTGCTTTACAATGTGTCACACCCACATGGTTCGGGAACATTCATGAAAAATCAGTTCATCATTACACAGAACTGATCTAGTTCTCAGATGCACTGACATGAGGGCACGAGGTAACTTCCCATCCCTAGGATCTGATGGTCTCAAAAAGTAACCCTCTGAGCTAAAACGGACATCACTGAGATAGTGAGGGAAATCTGAATATGGGCTGTATTTTTTTTTTTAATTAATTAATTAATTAATTAATTTTTGGCTGTGTTGGGTCTTCGCTTCTGTGCGAGGGCTTTCTCCAGTTGCGGCGAGTGGGGGCCACTCTTCATCGCGGTGCGTGGGCCTCTCACTGTCGCAGCCTCTCCCATTGCGGAGCACAGGCTCCAGACACGCAGGCTCAGTAGTTGTGGCTCACGGGTCTAGCCGCTCCGCGGCATGTGGGATCTTCCCGGACCGGGGCACGAACCCGTGTCCCCTGCATTGGCAGGCGGATTCTTAACCACTGCGCCACCAGGGAAGCCCTGGGCTGTATATTTTATAAAATATTTTATCAATGTTAAGTTTTCCAAATGTGATAATTATGGGGCTCTGGTCATGTAGGAGGATGTCCCTGTTCTTAGGAGACACGAGCTAAAGTATCCAGGGGTGAAGTATTTGGATATCTGCAAATTCTCACAGGTTCAACAACAAAATTATATATATGTACATATATATAGTATCATTATTACATTAGTTATATCATATTATACATAATGTATCAAGTTATAGATATGTTAACATGTGTAAAAATTAGATATGTGTCTAATTAGAGAGAAAGCTCAGGCCCAAATGTGGCAAAATGTTAACAACTGGTGAAGCTTCTCTGGGCCACTTCGCCAACTTTTCAGTTGAAATATTTCAAAATTAAAAACTGGGGGGAGATGGGATCGGGCGCGTTCAGGGTGGTATGGTCGAGGGGTGGGATAGGGAGGGTGGGAGGGAGACGCAAGAGGGAGGGGATATGGGGTTATATGTATATATATAGCAATTCACATTGTTATACAGCAGAAACTAATACAACACCGTAAAGCAATTATACTCCGATAAAGATGTTAAAAAAAAACCAAAAACTTATGATTACCAGGGGGTAAAGGAGGGAGGGATAAATTGGGAGATTGGGATTGACATATACACACTACTATGTATAAAAGAGATAACTAATAAGGACCTACGGTAGAGCACAGGGAACTCTACTCAATACTCTGTAATGGCCTACATGGGAAAAGAATCTAAAAAAAAAAGACTGGATATATGTGTATGTATAACTGATTCACTTTGCTGTACACCTGAAACTAACACAACATTGTAAGTCAACTATACTCCAATAAAATTTTTTTTTAAATCATAAAAAAAAAAATTGGGGGGAGAAAAATAATTCTAGCCCTCGGACGAGCTGGGAAACCTCCAGTCAGTCAAACCTCCCTGCTGCCTGGAATAGCATATCTCCTTTCTCCCCGTCTCTTCCCTCCCCTTTCCTTCCTGCCCCAGCTCCTCTCCTCTGAAACAAGGAAAAGAGCCAGCTAATTTAGCGTTTAAAACAACACACCCAGGGGCTTCCCTGGTGGCGCAGTGGTTAAGAATCCGCCTACCAATGCAGGGGACGCGGGTTCGAGCCCTGGTCCCGGAAGATCCCACATGCCGCGGAGCAGCTGGGCCCGTGAGCCACAATTACTGAGCCTGCGCGTCTGGAGCCTGTGCTCCACAACAAGAGAGGCCGCGATAGTGAGAGGCCCGCGCACTGCGATGAAGAGTGGCCCCCACTTGCCACAACTGGAGAAAGCCCTCGCACAGAAACGAAGACCCAACACAGCCATGAATAACTAAATAAATTAAAAAAAACAAAAAACAAAAAAAAAAACAACACACCCAGCGGAGAGAAAAAAACAGATGCGCAGGAGACTCAAGTTCGAGGCCTGGCCTGGAACTCGGGGCCGTGGGCGAACTTCAACAAGCCACGGAGGACTCGGAGCAGCTCCCCAGAGAGGCCCCTTCCAGCTCTGCCCTTCCCTAATTCTACAGAATCCCTTAGTTAGAGGGAAAAAAATCAGTTTATCTTATTTTCGTGCAGCAGCTCCATAGCAAAGGAAATACCATCTTCTTTTTCCTTGAATATGCCCCGAAAGACCACACGATAACACGAGAAGGCAAAGGCCCGCTGACTGGCTCCCTCTCACTGAGCCCACCTACCAGGCTCCAGCTCTGGATTCGCCCAGGGCACACAGGTGGGTCTCCCACATCTGCCACCAGCCTCGTCACAGCCCCTACCTCTTCCCTTCCTACCTCAAATAATGACACGAAGAACTGGACCTCAGGATTCCAGGAGACCTTCCCCATGCCACTTGCCAGTGCCTGGGGACCCTGGCAGTCGAGCTGGCCCTGGGACACCACCTCCGTGTCTCCACGTCGCTGGGGTTCATCCCTCACTCTGCAGTCCAGGAGTTTTGGGGGTTAATGGAGAGCTATCCTGTCCTGGCTTTTAGAAAGCCTAGGGCTTACATATCCACTATCAAGTGCCCTGGGTCCCGGGCTGGGGTGGCAGCAAGGGAGCTGCTGCCAGGTTCCAGGGGAGCCAAAGGAAAGAGGAAAATAAGGCAGCCGGACTTCCTCTGCTCGCACAGGCCTTATCTCCACTCGTTTCGTCACCCCATTAGACACCCGGCTGGGAAAACACGTGGTTTACAAAAATGTTGATGTTCAGTAAGTGAGCCTTCATCTTCCCAGGTGCTGACAGCTGACAAAGGTCAGGCAGGAGGAAGTGCCCCCTGCACAGAGCCTTTACTCAGAGATCATTTCTGCATGTGGACCCACGTCAGTTCGCTGAGCCCTGCCTAGAAATGGGGGGCTGTGCTGGCCGACGTTGGGCCTCGTGCCCACCCTAGAAAAGCAGGTCACCCTCTGACCAGGGGAAGTCATTTATGCCAGGGTTCTTTAAAATGCTAAGTTTCATCTATTTTCCACCTGGGTCTATTTTCCATCTTTCCCTCCTAGAAAGATGGCAGTTCCCTTTCCTTAGGGTGCTATTTGGCCCGGTTAAGCCCAGAAATGGGATTCCCCACAGGAGCAGGTGAGTCGGCATCACTTGCCTGAGGAATGGAGAAACAGGACGCTTTATCAGACCTTTGACTCCACTCCCAAGCCTGTCCCGTGGAACACCACCAACCTCAGTGGAGTGCAGCCCACTGGCAACAGCTCAGTGACTGCAAAGAAAACCAGCCCAGCCCAAATCTCTACAGTCTGGGGGCTGTTTCTCCTGCCCCACACCCCGGGCAGTTTGCAAAGGGGATTCGAGGAGTCTAGGAACTCAGGCTCCTGTCAGCTGGACAGGGTTGAGGTGCAGGACTTAACTTGTGCATGTCAGTGTGCAAAGCCTCTGCCTTAGAGGGAAAGCCGGGGGTCCCCAGAGGACCCTAATCTGACGGAAACATCTGGGTAGAGAGTCCTGGCCCCCAGGCATTTTGCACCATCATTTCAACTCGTGTTTGCTTAAAGCAGAGAGGCTAGGCTCACAGTCACAGAGTGAGTGGAGGGGACGCGGACATCATGTTAGGCACGGCCCCCCACCCCTCGCTTAGAGCTGAGGACCTCGAGACCCAGAGGAGCTGATCTGTGACGGGGAATAATTAAGGTCTGAGGTACCTTCTTAAACTGACAGAAACATGACTGCATAATTTTCCCTCTGGCCATCCAGGCATCTTTATTTAAAAAGTCAAGTCATGACCATATCCTGTTGATTCATTAAGCCAAATTAAAATAAAACTTCTTCAGGCAACCCTGCCTTTGTTCTCCCAAATTATACCATTCGAGGAGTATGAAGGAGAAGAACTGCCATTTACTGGCTTAATGTCTGGAATTACCTGCATTTCTCTTTGGAGGGGGACACATCCAGGATGTTTCTGCAAGCCTGCCATAAGAGACAACACCCTCCAGCCAAGCACCCCATTCCATGGTCACCTCACCCATTTGTGACTCTTTGACATGCCTCTCCGAGTTTCATCAAAATGGTCAGACAACTCTAAGAATTCCCCAAAGAGGAATTTCTGAGGTTTTGCTGATTCCATTAAAACTGCAATGTTATTCCGTCCCCACCGCCCACCCCTAGTATAAATATTTTTAAGCAAGGAGACTAAAAGAGATGGGTTTGAATATCTGTGCTGGTGTCACATCTCTGAAATGTCCTAGATGGATCACCCGAGTGTTGAGGGGACTTTTGATTAATTGTGAAGCAGTTGCAACCTGCTCTTACTCAGGTTCAGTGAAAAAAAAGGAGAACCCGTGCCCAAAACAGCTTGCACAAACCCCATAAGAACCTGCATCTCATCCACGCTGGAAGTGGCCACCCCAACCCGAGTCTGCGGTAGGAAAATCTGAACCTTTGAGCACCAGTGGCTTCACACAAAAGCGAGCAACGGGACAGAGTCAAAGCTGTGTGTTTCTCTCCACTCCCAAAACCCAAACAGCCATGTGCCATGGCGCCCTCCACTTCATTAAACACAAATCCCAATGTTGCTTCCTTAGACATTTTTCCTATGTAACTGAAGGCAAAACACATTAAATATTTGATCTCGTCTTACTCTGATGAGAGCTAGCAGGCTCATAAATAATCCATTGACCTGGTTCATTTTTCTGGACAAAATTGATCATAAAAATACATACACACAAGACTTTGTAATGTCTCTTAGAAATTCCACCCCTCTGAAATTCTTTAGAACCCCAACTGAAAAAGAAATTCATTATGCAGAAGACCCAGGGCAAAAAGAAATGTGCTTCTTAGTGTTCTTTAGCTCCAGAGAGCCTTTTCAAAAGCAAATTTGAATGTACACATTTTTCAAGCAACTGATGGTTACACACTTCAACCATGTAAAACAGCTCGCTGGAGTTCTGGGTTTCACATAAATTCTGAATGACTGAGCATGCATCGGCTCTGCCAGGGAAAACTACCCAAGCGCACGGAGACTCGTCCCACTTAGGTGTCATTCAGAGATTTCTCTAGGTATTTGGGCATTTGCGTCCACCAGGACTCTCCCCCCAGAGACGCCTGCACACAGCCCCCTGCACGCGATGGCCGTCAGTGAAGAGCAAACAGAAGCCATGGGCTGAAAGTAAAGCAACTTTTCCTCCCGACCGCAGGACCGTCCTGAAGGGCTTTCCTGGGCTACTGGGCCACCCGAAGCCGGGCAGCCGGGGACGAAGGAGCGCTCCGAGCCGGTCGCCCGCCCGCGTCCCCTTGTCCCCGCGGCCGATTCCGCGCGCGCCCACCCTGCCCAGAGCCCCCGCGCCGGTGCCCAGAGAGGCCGGGCGGGATGAAGTTCGGGAGAGAAGTGGGCATTAGAAGCCGGGAGTAAAGCGGACCCACCTGTCGGGAGTCCGCGGAGGCCGGTCCGGGGCTTCCGAGGCGGACGACCCTCGCGCCCTCGAGGCACCGGGGCGCCGCTGCCTGTGCCGGCGCCGGCGACCGCGCGGCCGTATTTGTACTCTCGGCCCCTCACATGGTCTGATCTCTAGATATCCGCCGCCAAAGAGCTCTTAAAGAATTTGTGCGTCACTTTTGAGCCGCAGAAACTTTACGTTTCCCCGCGGCTGCGGCTCTGCGTTCCTCCTGGGGAGGGGGAAGGATGGGGGATGGGGGTGTGGGCGCGCTCACCGGGGAGGGGCCGCTGGGGGTGGGAGTGGAGGGGGAGCCGGGGCCCGGGGAGGGGAAGGACCCCTTCGCCCCAACACACACACTGACACACACACACACACACACACACACACACACACACACACACACACACACGCGCGCGCACTCACACACTCGCTCCCCGGAAGGGGCAGCGCCCTGGGAAGAGAGGGAGCCGGGGGCGGTGAGGGGCCGGCAGCAGGCCGAGAGGAGCTAAGAATCCTGACCCTCGTGCTCGTTAAGCTTGCGGGGGAGGAGCTGCGCCACAACCCATAGGTGTAGTTCCTCCCCCAGCAAATTGCTCCCAAATTTTTATTTAGTTTTCGGCTCAATGTCACTTTCTCAGAAGGATCTCTCTTGACCACTGACACCCCGCCCCCATCACCCTCACCCCGCATCCTGCCCTATTTTCCTTCCTGGGACTTAGCCCCCGGCTCTCCGTCCGGCTCTACCGCTGGGAGGTGAGCTCAGCCAGAAGGGTCCTTGTTTAATCCCTCGCCCTCCCCGGTGCCTCCAATAAAGCCCAGCCTAATGGCTCACAGTAAATACTTGCAGAAGGAATGAATGAATGAAGAATTCTTTCCCGTTTTGTTAACCAGCTACAGTTAAAAGCAGTATCAGAACAGTGGGTGGTGATCTGGAAAACGTAGTATATGCCTGTGGTGTTGCGCGAGTGGGTGAATTGTTAACAATATTTTAATTATCTGAAGAGGGTCAACAGGAGCCTATTGTGTTGAACCATGTGAATACATTGCTTCGATAATTTTTTTAAAATTAAGTTTAAAAGTGAACTTAATGTTATTATATTTTCAGTAAAATTATTTTTTACATTTGAAAAGAACAGATGCAGTACTTGCTCTGGGATGTCCCTGAAGCTGAGATGGGAGGGTGAGGGCTGACCCACCTACTTCTCCCTAGAGGAGGGCAGGGTCCCAGCCAAGTAGAAGGCAGAACAGAAACAACAATTGCAAGTTTGCAGCCCCCTGTACTTGGACGGAACGGAACCCAGAAAGCTGAGCTGGCAGCCAGCTGAGTTGAGCTGTAGTCTGCAGGGACTGGGTTGGACCGACTCCGTTCCCGGGCGTGGGCGGTGCCCCAACCTGGGAGGAATCAGTTTGATGTTTTGGCGCCACCTAGATGTCAGAGTGGCGATTGCAAGGAAAGCGGGACGGGCTTCAGAGACCGCCGGGCTGCTCTGGTGAGCTGGCTGGCGATTCCCGGTCAATCTTGCGCATTTCATCCCGTGGCCAAATCCCGGGGTGACAGGGTCCACATTAGGCAGCGCCTCCCTTCAGATGAACACAATGTGTGAGCACTGTGTGAACAGGGACTACACAAGTGTAAGGTGTCGTTCTGAGGAGGGGACTGGGGGCAGTGGGTGACTCCAGCCCTTGGCTAAGGCCCTTGTCTCTCCACCCAGTCTCTCCTCCACGTTGGGTCAACGTGACTTTTTTTTTTTTAATGTGGACCATTTTTAAAGTCTTATTGAATTTGTTTCAATATTGCTTCTGTTTTATGTTTTGGTTTTTCGGCCACACAGCATGTGGGATCTTAGCTCCCCGACCAGGGATCGAACCCGCACCCCCTGCAGCAGAAGGCGAAGTCTTAACCACTGGACCGCCAGGGAAGTCCCCTCAACATGACTTTTTAACACCATTCCAGAGTCTCATGAACCTGTTGAACACTCCTGGCCTTCTTTCGAGGACCTAATACCCATTCCTGCCCAGCCACCCCGGCCCCTCTCAGAACTGCTGTTTTGGGGGGGAGGGTGCCGTGGGGGTTTGTTCCCACACAAGGTGAATCCCTTCATCTCAGCCGGTGCGGCCTTCAGCTCCTTCGTGTGTAAAATAGGGATCACAAGGATGGCGGGCACCGCCCAGCTGCAGGGAGGGAAGGGGCTGGTGTGTGCAGTAACCTCAGGGCCCTCTCCACCCGAGGGAGACCCCACCCACCCTCCCTCCTCGGCCTTGGGCCGCCCCAGGCCAGTCTTCTCCCCACTCGCTCCCTGGCTGAGGGGTGCTATCAGAAAAAGACATGGGGATTACCCAGACTGGACCTTTCCCTGTTGCTCACCGCCTCCCTGGCGCAGTCCACACAAATCTATTGCACACGGTCCATCCTCTCTACACACGTGCTTTCGCTTCTTCTTGTCCCTGTGGGTGTCATCCCACAGAGACCAGTTGGCCTCAGCTGCCCCCCTTCCCCTCAACAAATCCAGCCTCTCTCCTCCCAAAGTGAAGTCTTCCCTGTCTTGCTTCCCATGCTCGTTGCCACATCTGCCCTGTCTTTCTCCAGCATCCGGACTCCCTCCCTGGTGGAACTCCTTAGTTCCGGCACCTGGTCCCACTGCCGGGGGGTGGGGGCTGCCTCGACCGCCCTTCCTCGCCTCCCGATCGGGGTGAGTGGACAGACATCATCCACCGCCCAAGAGAGGGCAGCCCTGTACCCTTCCCAGCTGTCCGCCTCCATCAAAGCTCCTTCACGACTGAACACCTGCTCCACGCCAGGTCCCGAGGAGGACACACCCTCTGCCCTTGGGGGTCAGGGAGAAGGGCTGTGCTGAGCATGGAAGGCATTTGGGAGCCCTGAGCGGGAGAGGCGTTGACGAAAGCAATGTTCCCGGGGAGGATTGACATGGCCTAGAGGAAGCAGACGGGTTCCTTAGACCGTGAGTGCAGGTGTGAAGCAGGTGTGAGGCAGGCAGGCCCCAGCACACACAGGGAAGAGACGGGAGTCAGACACCGAAGCAGAACCTGTGGGGCTCGGCGGCTGGTGTCTGGGGAAAACAGTGCATCTGTCAGTGATGCCGTGAACCTGGGCGATCATGGTTCAGCAGGACTTTCTCTTTGTTCCACTAGCTCTAGATCAGAAATAGCGGGGCCTCCGGCCTGCTATGAGGCTGCAGAACAAACACAGTCTCGCTTTGACAGGTAAAGAGCACGTTTAAGTATTTCCATCCTCTCCCCAGCTCTCTCTCCCTCACCACACACAGACACCGCCACCAAGGAGACCCACTTCCTGCGCGTCTCAAGGCCCAGCAACTGTTCCCCTGTGGAGCCAGGCTGGGACACACGGTGTAAATCACAATAATGGAAGACAAGGCCCACCCACCCCTTCTTGTGGGCTCTTTCTCAGTACTCCAGTCTTTAGAGTGTCTCACAGGACCCCCTTGTTTCTCCTGGGACGTGGCATAGTTTTGGTGATGGGGTCCACGGTCAACCATGCGAGGGGTACAGCACCTCCAGGGCAGGATTCGCTGCCACTGTGAACCCTGGGCTCATGCCCACAGAGATCTACGTAGGACCCCCCCGTGGGAGGCTGTCTCTGATCCAGATGAAGCAAGGCCAAGGGGAGGAGATGAAAAGCCCTTTCAGGAGTGCCAGCAACATGACATGCAGGGGGTGTGGGAGAGGAATTGCCCCGAGGAAGGCAGAAAACATTTGGAAGTAGATGACTTGTGTCTTTGGTCACCTTTTCCTGGCCCCCTCTCTCCCATTCCTTATGAGCCTACTGCCTTTGCTAAACAAACCCTGTTCCCCCAGATTTTACAGGTATTGTGATTTCCCCATGCTCTTTCTATGATATTTTTGAACTAAGGTTTTTGGTTTTTACTTCCTTGCTACAGGATTCCCTCCCCTGACTCTAAACACCTTAGCTAGGGCCACATTCTGGAGGGCAGCTGTTTTTACCTTCCACCTTGGCTGAGAAGTCGCAGCCGGGAGAAGCACAGAGTACCAGGGCAGGACCCCAGCGCTGTGCACGCACAGACCTGTGAGAGCCCTCAGATGTCTCCTAAATGCCCACCTCCTCCGCTAGGCTCTGAGTTCCCAAGGGAAGGGGCTCTGCCTCTCTCCACGTCTCAACACCCAGCACGGTGTCTGCACACAGCAGGCCCCATAAACAAGAACTGGCAATGAACGACTAGGAAAATGCCTTTCACTCTTAGCAGACTTAAAGTGTCCTAAGAACCAGTGCCCTTGGGACTGGTGAGTAAACCGTGGCATATCTGACAATGGAGAAACAGCCAGCAGTGAAAGGAGTGAGGCGGTTTTCTCTGCGTATTGAAATCGCTTTAAGTATGTAGAAGAAACTGGGAATCATAAGTGCCTTGGAGGGAAGGGACATTAAAAGTAGAAGGGGGGCTTCCCTGGTGGCGCAGTGGTTGAGAATCTGCCTGCTAATGCAGGGGACACGGGTTCGAGCCCTGGTCTGGGAGGATCCCACATGCCACGGAGCAACTAGGCCCGTGAGACACAACTACTGAGCCTGCACATCTGGAGCCTGTGCTCCGCCGCAACAAGAGAGGCCACGATAGCGAGAGGCCCGCGCACCGCGATGAAGAGTGGCCCCCGCTCGCCGCAACTGGAGAAAGCCCTCGCACAGAAACGAAGACCCAACACAGCCATAAATAAATAAAGAAATAAAGAAATAAAGAAATAGAGTCAAAATGGCCATTGGAGATATATATCTATAAAAAAAAAAAAGAAAGTAGAAGGGAACCCTGCTTTTTCACTGTATTCCCTTCTGTACTACTTAATTATTTGCCATGTGTAGGTAATATTTTTATAAAACCTTTTCAGAAAAGCAACATTTTAAAACATTTATAAAAGTTTAAAGAAAAAAAAAAGGAAGGAAGGAAGAAAGAAAAAAACAGAGGGGAAAGAAAGAACCCAGGAAGATGTTGTAAGGGCCCCAAGCTTGTGGCAAAGCAAGGGAAAAGCCTGGAAGATTCTCAGCTCCACTTCACGCAGTGCAGACATGTTTCCTTCCCAAACGGGGCCAAATTACTCAGGACCACTGTAATTTTCTTTTGTTCCCTTAGGAAGGAGGCAAATATTTTCTCTAATTTTCTAACAAGGATGCTGTGAGCCAAGAGGTGACATCCAGGGCTTTGCTCAGGATCCAATCAAGAGGGACAGGGCTATTTTTAGAACCCAAGTCCTCTGCTTCCAGCCCCTGAAGTCATTCCTCTCCCCTCCGCCCCACTCCCTGCTTTCTTGGACTGCTCAAGATTACAAAACACTCACCCTCTCTTTAGCTCTTCTCCTCCAGGAACTTCAAGATAACTTGGGCCTCTGCATACAGGGAGATTTTCCCTTAGTCTCTTCTTGGAAAACTGATCACCCTCATCCTTGATGTCTGTGGTCACTGTGGTCAGAAGTTAGTTTAAAACCGGTCAGCTTTTCTTTTCCTTCTCCAACTTCAAGCCCTTTCCTAACTATTATGATATTTACTGGAAAACTTCAGACAAGTCATCTACTTTTGCAACCGGCTTGTGTATATACATCTTATTTTCCCAACTACACGGCACGTTTCTGGAGAGCAGGGAATTGCTTTAAGCCCCAGAGGGCCTCACACAACGGACACACTGGAGAAGCTCTGTGAGAACTGGTTATTACCAACGGCTCCCACTCACTGAGCCTCTATCTCCCAGGCACATTATCTGCAGTCTCTTTTGTTCTTTTCCTACCACATATGGGTAATATGCAGTCTTTTCAACCCTTTGGCTATATTTTCCTGTAAGTGTTATTTAAAATATAGTTCTCCTTTTCAAGCTGTGACTTTTCCTATTTAATACATTTCAAAATGCTTTTCAATAAAGATGGTATGGAGACAGGCTCAGAGAGGTTTGGTGACTTGTCCCTGCTTACACGGCTCCAAGCAGCTCAGCCAAGCCGTCTGCCTGAGTCCAAAGTTGCTGGGATTCTCACTCTGCTGGGCTGATTTGAAGCAAGAAACGTGCAAGCAGTGAAAAAATTGGAGTAAACTTTTGAGGGTTTCCCCCTCTCTTCTACTCCCCTTACGCCAGTCACCAGGAAAGCTAGACCTTTCTGTTAAGCACTGAAATATGAAGATCCACGGGGGCTTTGTTCTCATTCTAATTGTCCCTACTCAGCAAGTTATCGGGAAGCCCACTTCGGATCTATGTATAAACTTTTTTGTTTTTCCTTTGGCTGCGTTGGGTCTTCGTTGCTGCAGGAGGGCTTTTCTCTAGTTGCGGTGAGCGGGGGCTACTCTTCGTTGCGGTGCGCAGGCTTCTCACTGCGGTGGCTTCTCTTGTCGCACAGCACGAGCTCTAGGCACGCGGGCTTCAGTAGTTGTGGCTCGCAGGCTCTAGAGCGCAGGCTCAGTAGTTGTGGCGCACAGGCTTAGTTGCTCCGCGGCATGTGGGATCTTCCCGGACCAGGGCTCGAACCCGTGTCCCCTGCGTTGGCAGGCAGATTCTTAACCACTGCACCACCAGGGAAGTCCCTATGTGTAAACTTTTAATTGAGTATAGCTGTCAGAATTTAGGGCATTTTCAATCAGTCAGCCAACCGTATTTACCGTGAACCGGGCTTGTGAAGGCAGTGGCAAGCAAGACAAAAGGCCCTGCCCTTGGGGAGCTGACAGGGAGTATCATCGACTTTGGGGAAAACAAAAGTAAACATATAAATAAACAAGAATTTCAGAAAGTGCTAGAAGTGAAGGAAATAGATCCCACTTACGGTATAGAGAAAGACAGGTATGGAGGTGGTAGACGCAGTGGGGAGGGGGCAGCTGGCTACTTAGATAAGGTGACCAGGATGGCCTTGACCTTCGAGCCATGACCTGAACCATAAGAGGCCAGTCTTTAGGCTGAGGGAGGAGCTTTAGGAAGTGGGAACAGTTAGGAGGTGGGAAGGAGTTTGGTGTGTCTGAGGGACAAAGCGGGCGGAGGGCGGTTGGTTGGAACAGAAGGGAAGGGAGGCAGCTGAGTCTGGAGAGGTGGGTCAGGGCCCCAGGGGAGGAGGCTGTGCGCTCCTGTCACTGAATGTGTTCAAGGAGAACTTAAAGGGTTCCTTATCCATCTTGGGGCAGTGTGGACGAGATAACCTATAAGGGCCCTCCCAGGCGAGAGCACACTCTGGTACTTTCCACCGTGTACCTACCCTGCCTCAGCTGCTCCATTCTTCTGCAAAGCAGATAATTTTAAAAAATAAAACAAAAAACTGTCTTAGGATAGCCTGAGAGATGGTTCCAGAGCCCATTCCATCCACTTCAAGAGGAGCTACTAGAGTTTTTCTACAGAAGTAAGCAAGAGAGAGAGAGCAGGGAGCATTCAAACCGTACCAAGAAAGACGAGTGCAGGGGCTTCCCTGGTGGCGCAGTGGTTGAGAATCTGCCTGCCAATGCAGGGGACACGGGTTCAAGCCCTGGTCTGGGAAGATCCCACATGCCGCGGAGCAACTGGGCCCGTGAGCCACAATTACTGAGCCTGCGCGTCTGGAGCCTGTGCTCCACAACAAGAGAGGCTGCGATAGTGAGAGGCCTGCGCACCGCGATGAAGAGTGGCCCCAGCTTGCCACAACTAGAGAAAGCCCTCGCACAGAAACGAAGACCCAACACAGCCATAAATAAATAAATAAATTAAATTAAATTAAAAAAAAAGAAAGACGAGTGCAGAAGGGCTTCCCATCTTCACACAATCCTGTTCCCAAGTAACTGCAGCTTCTATGAATGAGACATTCCCTCCCTCTCTTCCTTTCCCTTTGTGGTAATGTGTAAAGGGCTTGGATTTTGAAAAGGAAAACAAAGCAAAACAAAACAACTCTGGCCAACTGATTCCTAGTTTTCAATCAAATTGTGTCACAGACCCCAAGGAAGAATAGTCATCTTCATGAGAAGCAAGACTGGTTCTGAACAAGTTGTCCTAACTATGGGAATGCTCATCTGATATTACTTAAAAGGAAAAATCCAACTTAACCAATGACTATGGCATAGTCAGCAACAAGGCTCACCCATGCCACACGGCCGGAGAAATGGGAATTAAAGTGCAAGTGCCCTGGAACTGCCAACAGCAAATAAGAATTCAGCTACTCTTTGACGACAAGCCAGAGCACATAGATGGATCCAGAACCACATCCTGGAGGAATGTCTCATTATCAGGTCCTGGCTTCTTGGATGTGTAGGGTCAGCATGACTCTACATGTCTCAAGAGGAATCCTGGGGCTGGCAAGGAACTTCCAGAGGTGAGAGTGTCATTCAAAGAGTTACAGGGGGAGACAATTCATACCTTCTCCTTTCCGAGCTCACCCAAAAGTTAGAAAGTTCTTCCAATTCAGATGTCTGGCTAAAACTCTGGCCCATTTCCTTTAATCTTCAGCAGAGAAGACATACCCGCTATTCTTTGTTTCTCGACATAGGATCCTAATTTTACTTGGAAAATAGCTTTTATTAAATATTTGGTTATGAAGATTATCTTTTTTATATATTGTTGGATTTGGTTAGTAATATTTGATTAGGAATTTTGCATCTGTTTATGGGGGAGATTTGCGTGTATTTTTTTCTTTTACTATCTTTGTCAGGGTTATGGCAGCCTCATAAAATAATTCTTTATGCCATAAAATAGTTCTTTACATCTTTCCTCTTAATCTAATCAAGATTCCCCAGAGAACGCTTCCAATCTCCTGCCCACTAGGGTTCTGGGAGCCTAGTATGACTGAGGACACAGAACCCCTTAAGGTACTTTCATCCTCAACTCAGTTTCTGACCTCTAGGCCATAAACTATTTTTCTCTATGGAGAATAAATCTTCAATTGGCTGCTGCTGAGAGGGGGAGGGGCAGTCACCTAGCTACCCAAAGCAGGGAGGGAATCTAACAGACATTCAGTAACCCTCTTTTTACTCCCAATTCCCAGAGTAACGCTCTCTGGTGCTACCATATCTGAGCTTTGGGGGGATTATGCAATTATAGATTGGTTTGCTTATGACTAGCTGTCTCCACCACTGGCTCAGGATTCAACTTTTTCAGTTCCGCTAAATCTTTCAATGTCTCAATCTGCTCTTCAGTTTGTTTCCTCTTTCCCTTCTTCCCGGGGTTTGGGGATTTATGTCTTCCAAACAAATCCCTTTACTGTCACTTTTGACAACATTAAGGGTATCTTCTATTTTTCAAATATCTGCAGTATAATAGTATGCTCCTTTCAATTTCTTTTGTGTCTGTGTATGTACTTTTTTGGGATCAGTCTTGCCAAATATGTTAATTTGCTTAATTTTTTTTTAAGAGAACTACTTCTAATATAAAATGGGAAAAAGACAGTCTCTTCAGCAAGTGGTGCTGGGAAAGTTGGACAGCTGCATGTAAATCAGTGAAGTTAGAACACACCCTCACACGATGCACAAAAATGAACTCAAAATGGCTTAAAGACTTAACCATAAGACATGACACCATTAAACTCCTAGAAGAGAGCATAGGCAAAACATTTTCTGACATAAATCGTACCAGTGTTTTAAGTCAGTCTCCCAAGGCAATAGAAATAAAAACAAAAATAAACAAATGGGACCTAATCAAGCTTACAAGCTTTTGTACAGCAAAGGAAACCATAAACAAAATGAAAAGACAACCTACAGAATGGGAGAAAACATTTGCAAATGATGCAACCGACAAGGGCTTAATCTCCGAAATATATAAACAGCTCATACAACTCAACAACAAAACAACCCAATCGAAAAATGGGCAGAAGACCTAAATAGACATTTCTCTGAAGAAGACATACAGATGGCCCTAGGCACATGAAAAGGTGCTCAACATCACTAATTATTAGAGAAATGAAAATCAAAACTACAATGAGGTACCACTTCACACCGGTCAGAATGGCCATCATTAAAAAGTCTACAAATAACGAATGCTGGAGAGGGTGTGAAGAAAAGGGAACCCTCCTACACTGTTGGTGGAAATGTAAGTTGGTGCAGCCACTATGGAAAACAGTATGGAGGTTCCTCAGAAAACTGAAAATAGAACTACCATATGATCCAGCAATCCCACTCCTGGGCATATACCCGGACAAAACTATATTCAAAAAGATACATGCACCCCTGTGTTCATAGCAGCACTATTCACAATAGCCAAGACATGGAAACAACCTAAATGTCCAACAGATGAATGAATAAAGAAGATGTGGTACATATATACAATGGCATAGTACTCAGCCATAAAAAAGAATGAAATAATGCCATTTGTAGCAACATGGATGCACCTAGAGATTATCATACTAAGTGAAATAAGTCAGAAAGAGAAAGACAAATACCATATGATATCACTTATATGTGGAATCTAAAGTACGGCACAAATGAACCCATCTACAAAACAAAAACAGACTCACATAGAGAACAGACTTGTGGTTGCCAAGGGGGAGGGGAGAGGGGGAGGGATGGACTGGGAGTTCGGGGTTAGTAGATGCAAACTATTCCATTTAGAATGGACAAACAGCAACGTCCTACTGTATAGCATAGGGAACTATATCCAATCTCCTGCGATAAACCATAATGGAAAAGAATATTAAAAAAGAATGTATATATACATATAACTGAGTCACTTTGCTGTACAGCAGAAATCAGCACAACATTGTAAATCAACTATACTTCAATAAAAAAATAAAATGAAAAAAAGAAAGCCAAAAAATAAAAAGAACCACTTATGGGAATGTTGATCCTATGTTTAATTTCTGCACATATCTTTCCTATTTCCTTCTACTTTCTTCAGGTTTTTTTGTACTTCTAATTTCTTGAAATAGATGCTAAACTCAATTTTTAGCCTTCCTTACATTCTAATAAACTTTTAACTCTATAAAATCTAAGTACTATTTTATCTGTATCTCATTTTGATATGTATTTTTATTATTGTTCAGGTTAAATTTCCTTTTAATTAGTTATTAGTTATCATTTTTCTTTAGTTTTTTTTTTTTAATTAATTAATTTATTTATTTTTGCTGTGTTGGGTCTTCGTTTCTGTGCGAGGGCTTTCTCTAGTTGTGGCGAGCGGGGGCCACTCTTCATCGCGGTGCGCGGGCCTCTCACTGTCGTGACCTCTCTTGTTGCGGAGCACAGGCTCCAGACGCGCAGGCTCAGTAGTTGTGGCTCACGGGCCCAGTTGCTCCGCGGCATGTGGGATCTTCCCAGACCAGGGCTCAAACCCGTGTCCCCTGCATTGGCAGGCAGATTCTCAACCACTGCACCACCAGGGAAGCCCTTTTCTTTAGTTTTTATAGCTTTATTAGTTATCTTTTAATTTTTGGTTTCTAACTTGATTGCATTGTGGTTTGAGTGTGGTCTGCATGGTAACAATCCATTGAAATTTGTTGAGATTGACTCTATTGCCCAGCATCTGCTCAATTTTTGCAGAAGTTCCATGTGTGCTCAAAACAGAATTAGTAAGGACTTCTCTCGTGGTCCAGTGGTTAAGACTCTGTGCTTCCACTGCAGGGGGGCATGGGTTCAATCCCTGGTCGGGGATGAATGAGAGATCCCGCATGCCATGTGGCATGGCCAAAAAAATAAAAAAAAAGAATTAGCAGTTGTTAGATGCGGTAGGATACTAGATGTCTATTACATCAAACTTATTAAATGCTTAAATCTTCACCTGATTTTTTTGGTTGCTTGATCAATAATTGAGAAGTGTTAAAATCTTCCATTATGATATTGGGTTATTTGTTTTTCCATGTAGCCATCAGTTTCTGTTTTATATATTTTGAGGTTATTAGGTGAATACTAATTTAGAATCCTTCAATTTTTCTGGAGAATCAAGTGAGCATATAATTATGTACTGATTCTATCCTTAGTAATGCTTTTTGTTTTAAAGCCTACTTCCAGAGCCACTGTGCTGTACAATTCCAGGGAGGCTGTGAAAAACATATCCCAGAATTAGTCTGAGTGGCCATAATTTTACTGGTTATTAAGATAGCTATACCAAATTTATTTCGGTTAATACCTGCCTGATATATCTCTTCTATCCTTTTTTATCCTAGGTACTGATGTCTCTTATAATCAACTTATGGCTGAATTTCTTTTAAAAATCCCATGTGACAATTTGTCTTTTTTCTGAAACATTTAACCCATTTATAGACATTGTTATAATTATTGACACATTTAGATTTCTATCTTATTTGGATATGGTATTTGTCCTGTGTTTTCTTTTCTTTCCCCCATCTTGTTTTATTTTAAAGTTAATATACTTATCTTCTTCCTCAATGACATGAGGACTTCAGAGTATGTTTATTTTATTCCAATCATCTCCCTCATTATCTATTTTCATGTATTTTGGTTTTATCTTTTTTTGAACCCTGTAAGACTACCCACAGTCACTTCTTGTTTAGATGGTGCACGTGTTTATCACTTTGATTCTACATTCTTTTGTTGAATTTCAGACCTTCTATATTAGATCACTATTGTTCTGCTTGGGCAACAGTTTTTGACTGAAAATGTCTTATTTCACCCTTGTTTCCCCCCTCCCCACCCTTGTTCTTCAAAGACAGTTTCACTCAGTATAGAATTCTAGGTTCATGGTTAATTTCTAATTGTACTTTGAAGGTACCTTTCACTGTCTGCTGTCATATATAGTTGCTGATGAGAAGTTAGCTGTCAATCTAACTGTCTTTTCTTTGGAGGCAATCTGTATTTTCTTCCTGGATGCTTTTAAGATCTGTTCTGGGGTTTCATCATGATATGTCTAGAAATGGATTTATCCTGCTTGGAACAGGATTATTAGAATATTGTAAACACTGATTAATGCTTGAGCCTTTAACTAATGTTATCTTGGAAAGTGCTATGACAAACAATATTCCATGCTAGAACTGAGAAGGTTCTTGGAGAGCCCGAAAGGTAGGGACTCAGGCACTGATGGAAATGTTGATTAGGGTGCTGTATTTATTTGCTTTCAATGAAAGAAAGGCCCAGTCTTAGTAAAATACATACTCTTCAGCCCATTCTAAGGCTGGACCTAGCAGAGCCTTACTTCCCACCCTTGTAGAGACCCTGGATCTTGGTGAAAGAATGGTTAAGCGGCAGGGGCACAAGCCCTCCTAAATATGGTGCCTGGAAGCCCTCTGCAGAAGCCAGTGAAGATCAGCACAGGCTGGGAAGGATCATACATCCCATAGAGAAGCTAAAGCAGGGCAGCCCTGAACCATCTTGCTGTTTTTTCACTATCAAGAACACAAGTCACCTGGTTGCTTTCCTTCGTAGCTAAACAAGCACACACTTCCTAGATCAAATAAGCCAACATACTCTCATTTAGCAAAGTGTTTTATTCAAAAGCTTCTCAGCACCATCTAGTTGTCAGAAAGAATGGATATCCCCTTTTTATGCCCACCCAACTCCCAAACCCAGAGGCAGAAGTTAAACCATTTGGCGAGAGCTCCCTCTAATGATTATAATTCAGATCATGATAAGGTTTTGGTTGTTCTCTCACCTACTTTCTCCAACCCTCTACTTAACCATGACTCAAGTAGAGCTGTGTTCCCCCACAGTTCAGAACAACAGGAAGGAATCATGTCAGTTTTGATCAACCTCCCAATCCTGGGCTATTAGAGGCACATGAAATTACCTTGAAAAATCCGAATTCAGTGACTGCCACCTAGGAGGGACAGTGTTACTGTCAGGCAGCATGCAGCTTTGAGAGCTCGAGTATCAGGGCGCCCTCCCCCCACTCTACTCTAGGAACAAGGAGCACTAAGTCCGCTTTCTCTCCACACACCTCAACTGCTCATCCTCTCCTGCCTCATAAAACAGACACTGAACCAGACTGGTGTGACAGACGGAAGACGAACAATTACATCTGATTAAAATGCTAAGAGATCCTGAGCTGCTGGAGATGAGGAGAGTCGATAGTATGAGCTGATCTTTCCCTTTTTTTTCTTTAGAGAGTATTTTGTTTCAGCATAAAGCACACTTTCCCAAAGAGGTTCCTGGAGGAGAAATCCAAGAGTCTGACTGTGTCCCATGGGAACACACAGTCACCTGTGTAACTCTGGCTTCAGTCCCTGGATCTGTCCTTTGCAGCTACTTCAGGTCCCACGGGAGGAGGAAAAGCTGGAGGCAACGTCACTCGGCCAAAGCACCCATGGGGTCCCAGGCTGGCAGGACAATGGGCTCCTGCTCCAGCACAGCCAGCACCCCTTCAGGGACGTGCTTCCTGTCTACCACCACTTCGTAGACGTATTCAGAGAACCACTCATCCGTCATGCACAGGTAGCCTGGAGGAAAGAACAGAAGCCTCATGAGTCCGGAGGGTGAGGGGCAAAGAGCAGAAGCCTTACTGGCACTATAAGAAAGTCTCTTACAAAACTAACATTTGTACATGTTTTTCAGCTTTCCCATCTATAACCTCACTTAATCTGATTAAGTCTTATTAGCAACCCTGTGAAGCAGACAGGACAGGATGGCTATATTTTTACCAATTAGAAAACTGGGGCTCAGAGTAACTAAGTGATGTACCCAGGTCAGAAGTTCAGGGCTGCGCCTTGGACCTAAGGCTGCTACCAGATCCTGCTATTCCACTGCCCAGGCTGCCTTCCTGACGGTGAGTCAATGACCCTAAAGGTAGGTGGAAATGTTTCTTGCTCATACAGCCATACATACATAGGGGGTTAATCTCTAGGGTGAGAAGGGCAAGCATACCAGTTCGATTCTTACCCTACCCACCTTCTCAGCATCCGTGGCTGCTGTCTCTCCTTCCTCTCTACCATAAATTCCTACAACAATCAGCTAAGCTATTAGGGGAGTCCTGATGGGGCCTGATCATCATTCCCAGGTAGCCACTTATTTCCAGATGATACTGGGTGAGTCGCTGCTTTCTTAGAAGGAAATCTGTGGTGAGGATGAGGCAGAACTGAAGACGAGACAGTTGCTCAACGTATATTCCTCACAAAGGCCCTGGGATTTATGGATCTCTCCAGTGGCAGGACTGTAGGGGGCTCAGCTGTACTAACACCCCAGGCTGAGAGCTTAGCTGAGAAAAAGTGTGGCGTCATCAGGTACCTATCCTAGACACCTGCCTCTTCCCCTCAGGGAGATTGTATCTCAGGCTCCACTAGGACAACACAAATTCCTCTTCAGGATCACACGTCCAACAAACTGAAACAGGGGGGAAAATGCTTCACCTGAGCCACTGCTAATACAAAGAGCAAAATTAAAGCAAGAGATGAAAGAGTGTGTATTTAAAACAAGGATGGGCCAGGGAAAGAGCACAGAGGACAAAATTGTGTACCTACACAGGGGTACTGTGTGCCCCTACACACGCAAGGACTCACAGGAACTAGCAATCTCCCTCTTCATCATCATCATCATCATCTTACCATATCTGGCACCTGCTGTATACTAGACACTTGAGCAATTTTTCTCTGAAAGTGTCTGTGCAAATCTAGGTCTATGCTATATCATTTCCCACTACACAGGACCAAGAGGAAGGGAGAGGAGGTAAGTATTTCTCCTAAGGTGATCTTCTAGTACGTCGGTTCTCAAAATTCCTGGCCCCAGGATCAAGACTGTACACTTAAAACTACTGAGGACCCTAACAAGTTGTTTATGTGGGTTATACTTACTGATATTTACCGTAGTAAAAATTAAAACAGAAAGTTAAAAATACTGGTGCATTTAAAAATAAGAATTAAAAAACGTGAATATTAATAATATATTTTTAGGAAAAATATATTTCAAAACAAAATAAATTTTAGTTAGGAAAGTGGCATTACTTTACAACTCAGAAGATAGCTGAATTCTTGTACCTGCTTCTGTGTGCAATCTGTTGTTTTGGATGAAGTAGATGAAGCAAATCTGGCCTCACACAGATACGTTGTCAGAGAAGGAAGACCTTGTAGATACCCTAAAAGGGTCCCAGGGACCTGGCAGGGGTCCTCAGACCACACTCTGAGAACTGCTGCTCTAAAAGCAAGACTGATTTAAATAATTAAAAGGCATCATGACGGTTAAGTCTAATTTTGTAAGCTAAATGGTGTGACAGAGGACATTATTTAACTTGAAAACACAGCTGCTCTGGGGAGCTCATCTACGCCCAATTCTGCTCCTGCGACAGCAGTCAGACAGCTCGTCCTGATGAGGCACCGCACGTTTACCCTCACCAGAAAATGTCCGGGCAAGTGTGCGAGGGCTCTCATCCCCTCACGATCCAGTGTTCCTTTCTCAACAGGAGATTCAGGGAAGAAGAACACAGACAAACGCTGTAGCCCGTGCCATTCCAAAGTCCCTGGCCCCTACCATCACCTACATTACTGCCACTAAGTTCTAGCAGCCAAAGCTTGGTCGGCCGAAGGGCCAACCAGTACCATTCCTTGCTGCAAGAAATGTAAGTAAGTGCTTCCTGAGAAAGTCAGCGTCTGCCTTGTCTAAGAGTTCTCGTGGGCAGGAGACCAGGCTACTAAACGCTACACCATTTGAGACATTAGGCATCCTTCCCCTCACCCTAATGCACGCTGAATAAATCCTTAGAGGAGCTCGGGGCAGTGAGGCAGGTGAAGGATAGAGGCAGATTCATGTAATAAAGTTCTGTATCCTTATGACAATACTATCATCACACAATCAAATAAGTCTTCAAAGAATGCCCAGAGAAAATGGACAATAAGTACATCTACACCATCTTGTTCCAAAAGCAGGAGATAAGAGTAAGTCCTTACAAATTAAAACTCCTATCAATTGCAATCCACCCTTTCAGTGTCCCTGCCAAGAGGGCCTGCCTTGATTAGTCTCTCTCTTCAGGATATGAGTTCTTTGGGGGCCCACAGAAACCTCATAGTCTAGGTGGCTGCCAAGTAACTGCGCCCTGCGTAGGTAATGAACTTGTGGCCGCTGTAACTGTTGATACTGCGTGTCTTGGAGTTTGAATGAGAAGATTAGGATCAGTGTGTCTAAAACCCAAGTGAGGGCTGTGCAGAGGAGCAGTAAGGCAGGATGAAAGAGGCCATTTTGATTTGAGGAGAGTTGCAGCTTCTAGCCCTTATGTACTCTGGCCATTAGAAACTGGTGTTCCCCGAAGGAAAAAGGAAAAAAGAAAAAAAAAGGAAAACAAAAAATCTGCTCCAAGGATCCCGAGGTTCAGGGAACAAGGCATTCAGGGAAACAGATAAATGGATAAAGTAAGTCAGCTTTAGGAACTAAATTAAATTTTGTTCAAACTTTAATGTCTTGTTTACATGCTATGAGGAAGAAATAAAATAAGTGAACAGTCCCTCAAAGACACTGGCAATGTTTCTGTATTTGTTAAGAGAAAGGGCAGTATCGGCCTGTAAGGGGAAAAAGTGTCTGTGGATACAGCTCTAGGCCGGTTAGGCCAAATTCACTCAGAAACAGAAGAGTTTCGGATGGGTTCGTTTAAGGGAAAGAAGAACTTTACCCTAAGAAAACAGTTTTCTGAAATCCTGCTAAAGATCTAAGTTTTAAACCTCTCAAACTAAATTAAAGTGATAAATATATTATCATTTATGAATTAGATATATTTTTTGCTTTGTTCTATGAAGTATTTCACCTCACTAACAAACTATTTGTGGTTAAAAAAAAATATATATATATATATATATTTTGCTATTTTAAAAAAAGGTATGACAAAATCAAGTTATCAGCTCTGCTGTGATGGATCTGTCTGGCAGCACAGACCTAAGGAAGCCAGACGACTGAAGCCTCATTAAGTCACTGCCAATCTTTCACCTGATGCTGATAACTCAAGGCTGAAGAAAGGCTCCCAGAAAGGAAAGCAAAGGCTTTACTGACACTTGTCTCGTATTTCAAACTTCCTAATAAATAGTGAGAAACCACTTCACCCAACATTAATCAGTCATTTAAGATGAAGTTGCAAAGACTACATAGTAACATGTATATAAAAAACATGGATATAAAAACAAGTATATAAAAATGGCATATCCTATATAACTATGTTAAAAATCCAGATACACAGGGGGAGAAAACATGAAAAAAAAAAAAGCAAAATGATAATTTTATATCACTGGGTAGGTGATTTTCCCCCTCAAAATTCTGAAATGTTATATTGCTTTTTGATTCCTTAAAGATTACCCAAATAATTAATGCCCATTATAAAAAATTCTGGAAACACAGGAGGAGGAGGAAGGTGAGAAAAAAGAAGGAAGAGGGGCAGAAGGAAGAGGTGGATGGTAAGAAGATGAATATAAATTTTAAAACTGCCTACAATCCCACCACCTTGGGATAAGCCCTATTCAGATTTATCATCCTCTGATAAAAGTTTCTACATATACTCTGTACATTTAATAAAAATGAGACATCATCGTGCTCTATTACTAGAGTACCACACATGCTGTTTTCCAATATTGCTCTTTTCACATGGATAAAAAAAGACACCTATCTACATCTTAATTTTTAAGCTGAATTTGTATGAATAAAACCAAAATGTATTTAATCAATCCCCTACTGTTGGAATCTGGATTGTTTTTTTAGGCTTAGAAACAACACTGCTATAAACATTTTTGTAATTAAACCTTTGTGTACATCCTTAATTATCTATCTAATTTCCTTATATCCTCATCAATACTTGGTATATATAATTACAACTTTCTTTTTGGGTCCAATGTGAACTTTTGTCTGTGTGTGCTTGCTATTCACAGTTTTCTTTTATAAAGAGTCTGTTTCGGACCTCTGCCTAATTTTAACTGGTGTGTTTGTCATTTTCACAGTGATCAGTAATAGTGCTCTCTATATTAATATATTATAATGATTGCAAACTTTTTTTTTCCTATTATGCAATTTGCCTTCTAATTTAGTTGATGATGTGTTCTCTAGTATACTAAAATTTTTTTTATTTTATGAAGTCAAATTTATCAATCTTTTCCTTTATGACTTCTATCTTTTTTGTTATGCTTACAAACATTTTTCTGCTACTATATTAAAAAAATAAATAAATAAGAGAGAAAAGTAGGGTTAGTGGTAAGAAAACATAAGCAACACAATCTCAGTGAAAAATCCACCACTCAGTAAGGCCTCGGCACAGTCTAGTCCCCAGCTATGAACATACACAATTTTAACAGGTAATTAAGTAGTGACAATCTGTCAACCACTTCTGTTGGTTACCCACTGTGTAAAGCATGCCTTACATTTGTACAGAGTATGCTGCAAATGTACAAAAAGACACAATCCCTATGGAACGGAATTTGGCAACGTAGAAAAAATTCAAATGCATTTACCCTCTTCACTAAGCAATGCCATTTCTGGAACTTCATCCTACAGACAAAACAATACTTACATGCAGACAATACATGTTTATTCAGGCACAATAATAGTTAATATTTATTCAGCTCTTACTATTGTCAGGCACTGTTCTAATCATTGTATGATATTAACTCACTGCAATATAGTTTGTAATAGCAAAAGCCTGGAAATGACCCAAGTTCCATTAGTAAGGGAACTGGCTAAATAAATTATGGTACATCCAGACAATGGAAGATAATGAAGCTGTACTGATGTGAAAACGTACTGACAGGCCTCAAAGACATGCTGTTAAGTGAAGTGAGAGCAAGATGCAGAGTGGGGCATAAGCTATGCTACCTTTGCTGCACTAAAATACACTGGAAGGATACAACAGAAATGAACAGAAATGGGAAACTGAAAGAAGGGGAGGTGAAAGGAGTAGAGAGTGACAGAGATGGAAACAAGATTCCCCTTTATATACTTTTTTGTACTTTGATTTTGGAACAATGTAATTTTATTATTTATTAAAAGAATTATACCTTAGAAAGCAAAATAAAACAAAACACACACAGGGATCTGTAGGGAGCTTAGACTTCAAAATGCAATTTTACATCCACTATCCTTATTTTGATTTTAATCCTCACAGCAACACTACGAGGCAGGCGGGGTTGGTATGAGCTGTTTAAAGTCACATAGCCAGTAAGTAAGTAAAGCCCAAACTCAAATCCAGGTCTTAACTTCAAATTCGGTCTTTTCCATGGGGCTCAGCTTCCGCACTCAGGGGGGCAAAGAGAGTGGCAGGCAGTTATGACCTTGGCCAACAGGTAACTGCTTTATCTAGCTCCTCATCTAGGCACTGTCTAGAACCGGGTCCCATCCGCTCACGCACCCCACATCCAGAGCCATGAGCCCAGGTTTTGCGGGGTCCATTTATGAGGTATTTTGTGTCTTTAAATCAAAGAGATGTCATGTGTTCTAAGTGCATTTATTTAGAAGGCTGGAGAACAGGATGGGCTGGACGTTTTTCAAAAAGAAACAAACCCACTACTTATGAGACAGATATCTGGACACTGATCTGAGGAGAAGCTTCTTTTTCCTCCAGAGTAAAACACAAACGTCTGGTCTGTGGTTCAGGTTCCTGAACCTTTTGCTGATAAGAGAAGGGATACTCTTACAGCTGGATATTACCTGTAGCCTCTTTCAGAAACAAAGGCTACAGAAGATTGTGTTTCCCTGGTAAGAAGGCAGAGTGGAAAATGTGGTTGGGAAAGAGGGTTGTTTTGGTTTGTGGGTTGCATTTTTTTCAACCATCAAACCACAACAAAGTTCAGTCTGCAGAAGTGCACACTTCCTGAGGAAGTGCCCTCTGCTACGGAGTCCAGAAGAAGCCTGTCCACCTCTGGGCTGAGGCGAGAAGGCAGCACACCAACCAGTCTGATTTTTTTGTTTCCCTGGACGGTGAGCATGATCCAGGCAAGTCCGAGATCGCACAAAATCCTGCCAGGATCTCTGATGTTGGACAGGAGGAGGAAACACAACTTTAGGTGTCATCCAAGGGTCTGTTTCCTCACCGAAACTCAATGACTTCTCTCTAACCCCACACATCATTACTCCTATTTGTTTCAGGCAAAGCCTGCTTTCTGATCATTCCTCAAAAGCTCCACTGATGGCAGGCCACATTATTTCTTGGCCCCAGGCCTCGGACTGGCCTGAAGCATGCTTCACAGGTCAAGAGCTACGCTTCTCAGCTCCCCTTTCCTTGGCCTTCCACTTTGCTTCCCAAAAGAGCCACAACCCTAACATCTTTCCCAAAACTCTGCTCACCTTTGAAGAATCACTAAGGAGCCTTCCCTGTTCCAATCACTCACCATCTCTCTTGTAGTTTACCCCCTTTATTATTTTGCACTTATAATTATAAAAGCAATTTATTTTGTTTTTTTCTTAAAAGGTCTTTTTAAAAAATATTTATTTATTTATTTATTTATTTTTGGTAAAGCAATTTGTTTTTACAATAAATTGCTCTTATAATAAATTGCAAACACCATACAGAACAAGATTTACAGCCTCAATGGTCCCAGCTCAATTCCTGGCCTCCCCACTCCCTGTACCTAGCATTTGAAAGAATCAAGTACAAAATGTTCCTGATGTGGTATTAATAGCACAGTTGGGCTTCTACCCTCACCCCTCCTAAAGTTTCCAAAACCTGCCTTAAAGTCCAATCCCGAAGCCTCTCCCACTGACTCATTTTCTGGCTGCCCTGCTGCAGCACTATTTACCACCAAGTTCTCCCTGACATCATCTAGTTCCATGACTTCTCCCTAACCCCTCACCCATTTCAATAACCTCAGCTTCAATGTCTTTCTATTGTCTCCCCACTGAGGGGGCTCTGCCCGGTTCCTCCTCTTCTGCTGTCATCTGCCTTCCTGAAGAAATCATCCCTTCTCCTGCTTTTCTTGGTCTACTTATCCTATATCTTACAGTCTGAGGAGCACACCATGAATGCCACTTTTGTCCCATCACAGCCCTCTTCAAATCCCCTTCCATGTCTCAGGTGAATAAGTATAAATTCCTCTGAGGGTCAGAGACATTCGTTCCACCATGGTCTGTGCACGGTTCCCTGCATCCCATCAATAAATGTGAGGTGATGCTATTGCTAATGGGTTTTCCTGGGCACTAGGTTTATTCGCCTCCACTGCTTTCCTTCATGCAACTAAGCCCACATGACGAGTCATCCATCCAGTAAACTGGTATGTAGTCCAGTGGTCACACGAGGGTCTTGAATTCTTAGAGACCTGACGCTAGAACCATGGGCAAGTTAAGACAGCCCTCTCCCAGAGGGAAGGATTAAGGAGCCTTATGTTCTCGCTCTCCTGCTCTCACCTGTCTACAGATAACATTAACAACAGTAACAACAATAGCTAATATTTTCATGCACTTCTTATATGCCTGGCACAGTTCTCACAACAACCCTATGAGGTAGGTACAATTATTAACCCCATTTTACAGGTCAGAAAACTAAGGCTTATAAAGGTTAAATACCATGACCAAGGCTACACAGCCAATAGGAGGGACTGCCAGGATGTGTTCCCAGGCATCTGGTGCCAGGTTCTGTGCTTAACCTCTATCCTCCTCAAAGCAACGCAAACACACCTGGGACACAATCTGGTGAAAATGACAGATCCTCTCTAGAGGAGAAAGCAAATACACACACACAAATCTATATTAAATGTGAAGAGATTTCTCCCTGAAACCAATGCCTGCTTGCAGGTTAGGAGGAGCCTCTGTTCCATAGTTTGTCCCCCTCTCACAAATGGTAGCCCTCTGCTAGTCACACACTTGAATAAGGAAGCAACGGTCAATCTTCCTCTGTTCCACTCACATGAACTATTTTTTAGCTTGAGTCATGCAGGCTCGTTGGTTAATGAAGATGGAGGATGAGGAGTCCCTCTGAAAGAACTCAGATACCCGAATTTGATAGTAGCAGTGCTTTTCCCAAGCCTGGAGAGACATGAAAACCCTGAGGTGACAAAACAAATTTTTATCTTGCTCTTTTACAGGAAATCAGAAGCATCCACTTTTAGCTCATATAATTTTCTCTTATTTCTGCAAGTTCAGCTTAATATTGTCTATAATTTATATTATCTGTGCTAGAAATCCACTAAATCTCAAACTGATCTGCAAATAACTGGTTATCTTTCATAGGTAATATACATTTTCAGGGAAGCTGCCTGTGTCACATTAAGAAATCTGAATTCCAATTCTCTCTCTGACACTGTGCAACCTGAACAAGTCAAAACCTCTCAGCATGTTTTCATTTTTTCACATCAAACATGGGTGTTCATATCCTGAGTTACTCTACATGATGCCGTGGGGGAAAAAAATACAAATACATTAGCAAATGTTGAATTCCTATGAAGCAAGATGTTATTAACTCTATGTCCTGAGTACCTCTGACAGAAATATGGAATATTCATTGAACTTTTTAGAGTTATATAACAGTATACAGTTTGATGGCTATATATAAACTATAGGACCTCATAAGGAAGTAGTCATTATCCGTTGTTACTGATAGAGAAATGTGAAACCATAAGGAGACAAATTACTGCCCAGGATCTATAATCAAGAAAGTAGTAACTGTCTCTCTTGGTTCCACCATATAACATTATATGAAGGATATGATGAATTTTGTGCCTAGCTTTGGACATACTGTTTCCAAAATCACATGGTGAGGCAATTTAAAGGCCATACTTTTGGTTTTTAGAAAGCAGCAGAAGTCCAGATGTAATGTGAATCAGCCACATAAATTTCTTTCCAGATTAATCTCTAACATGCCAAAGCCTCTTTAACTGAAATCATCAAGAGACTCCCTTTTATGAGGAAGTCTGGAAATTTTACTAAAATGAAATCAGGAACAGAAAGGCTTATTTGTAAGGAAAGATGAAGAATGTGAGTTAAAAACAACTTCAAAGTTGAAGTTGAAAGGCACAAAAGCAATTTGAAAAATGAAAACTAATCTTGGTTCAAAATGAAAATGTAGAGAAACAAATTTTTGAAAGATAAAGATTTTCCTTCAGTGACCATTGCAGAGTTAGAAAATAATATTCCTCCTAACCTTACTAAAAAGTTGTATTATTTAGCATATTAAGAAACTAGACTACAAGCATTAAGAACTATGTTATGATAATTCTACCTTCAGAGCTCTGATGTATCAGACTTTAGAACTGGAATATCATCTCATGACTAAGTGAACCAATCATAAAAAGAAGTTCCATAATAAGACTGGTTCATTAGGGAGACCATCCAAGAATTTAATTTATTGAGTATCAACACTTTTGTTATATGCATGGCAGAATGTTGATAACTATTGAAGCTGGGTGATGGGCACATGGGGACTTCTTAATACTATTCTGTTTATATATGCTTGAAATTGTCCATGATAAAAAGTTAAAAAAAAAAACAGAAACAAAAACAAAGAACGATGTTATAAAGCAGCATGGACAAAATAATCCTGGGAAATTTTTGGTGGTTACATACAGTTTTTCACTTGCCCAACTCACAATGTGCTAACTCTGGACACAAACCACTCACGAGGTGCTCCACCCTCCCCTCCTTATTCAGATTCCCAGACATAAGCAGTGCTCTAAGAGCCCTTTCTCCTGACAGCAGACATTTACTCGTCTCCAGATACTTTATACAAGTTTTATGTCTCCGTAGCCACTAGTTTCTGGTCACCAAGATCATAAATTGATCTGGTATGCCCATGAGTAGACTAGATGTTACTAGAACAGAGAAGCTTGGAGGAAGCACAGTTTAGTGGTTAAGAAAACAGGCTCTAATGTCAGACTGAATTATAATTCTGGCTCTACCACTTTTTAGTGAGATGACCTGTAGGTCACTTTGGCTTAAAGATTATGCTCTTCTCAGATGAATTTCTGACCAAGAGTAAGAAGCACCAAAGGTTATCACCCCTATTTTAAATTCTTAAACATCTTACAAACTACTTGATTCTAACAAGCCTATCAGCTTTTCAAAATGAAAGACAATGTAACAAGTCCCAAGGTCTGTTCCCTCATTCAACTATGAAATCCATTTCTAATATGATCCATAAACACACAGTCAAGTACTTCAAGAAGCAGGGGAGAAAAGAAAGCCACGTTGGTTGTACACCATCTTAGATATGTATCCAATTTCCAGCCCATCTGACTAAGAATACTAGAATTCTAGAATACTAGAATACTTCACCAATATGAAGTAACCCAATGGCTTCAATAAGATAAGAATTAATTTCTCCCTTTATGTGTCTAGTGGTCAGAGGTAATATTTGTCCCCTTTGGGAAACAGTCAGGTTATCTGATTTAATTAGTAGTCTCATGACCAATGGGAAAGACCAAAGCCAGAACTGGGCAGAGGGAAAAGGCAGCCTGCCCAGGTATCTCTGCTCTGTTCACCTCCAGCTTGTAGTATTATCAACATTGCTTTTTGAGAAACCATCAATCTTAACAAGCAGAAACCCCATAGAGAACAGTAACAAACTGTTAACAATGTTATCTACAGAAACAAAATCCTAGCAATGCTGTTTAAGGTTGTCCTGTCTCCTGAAAGAGCACAAAAGAGGTTCTGTCTCACACATGGCAGCCAATGCCCACCAGGATGACAGACGGGAGGGTCCTGCTGGGGTAAACACACATCGCCAGCATAATAGCACACTACGTATTCTCCTAAGGTCAGGCCAAGTGTGCCAATTAAATTAGATCATGTTTTCTTTCCTTCCTTCCTGTTAAGTCAGAAAGAACATTACCAAGAAACACATGAGAATAATTTATTTTGGCTTTGAATGAACTATTCGCTACCCCCACTCAGTTCAATTTATCTTTTGGCTCTCTACTGAAATGCTTTACTCTGTGTAATCTCAGGCATTTCAGTTATTCGAGAACAACAAAAAAGTTAGTTTAGTCTTAACTAGACAGCTGCAGGTTTCGCTAGGAAGGATTATAGGCAGACCACAGGGATCAAGACCCCAGCTCTTGGGACGAAGTGAGAGAGTGGCATGGACATCTATACACTACCAAATGCAAAACAGCTAGCTAGTGGGAAGCAGCCACACAGCACAGGGAGATCAGCTCAGGGCTTTGTGACCACCTAGAGGGGTGGGATAGGGAGGGTGGGAGGGAGACACAAGAGGGAGGAGATATGGGGATATATGTATATGTACAGCTGATTCACTTTGTTATAAAGCAGAAACTAACACACCATTGTAAAGCAATTATACTCCAATAAAGATGTTAAAAAAAAAAAAAACCAAGAAGGGAGTATCACTGTCATTAAAGTAAATTTTAAGAAGTAAAATGGTGATATAATGCAAATGTAAAATAAACACGTGTTAAAGATTTTATTCAACTCACTACAAGAGTGAACCAGTAAGATAACACAATCAGTTCAAAGAGCCAAAGGACATTTGAAAATGTGTGTGTGTGATATAATTATGTGTGCTTTATAATATAAATTATAAAATTCATATAATTATGTAAATAATTAAATGTTAGACTTCTGGGTTGGAAGCAAAACTGGTTAATGTGCTATAGTACAATAAGCTATAACCTTTGAACTTAAAAAAAAAAAAGACCCCAGCTCTCTCAACATAATAATAGAATGAGTAAGTCAGCAGAAGCAAAACTTTTATTGAGTTAGGAGTAAAGAGGTACAGTTGAATGGAAAAAAATAAATTAGCAAAGTGGCCTAGAATCCTCTTTAAGAGTAGGGATTTAGGTTCAAAGTAATAAAGACAATAACTCACACTACACAGAACACAGAGCTTTTGCCTGACTTTACAAGTGTTTATCCTCTCTTAAATGGGTATCACTACTATCTACAAACTCAGTGACTGTTATAGATAGAAAAATATCTCAGAAACAAGCCAACGTGTCCAGGCTGGTCTAAACAAACCATAAATTTAGTCCTTTTCCTAGACACTAATCTTTACAATAACAAACCATTTACAGGGACCAAATAAGACCAAAAATGAAACAGAAGCTACAGAGTTTCATCTGAAACAATAGCTTATGTTTTAAAATGTTACAAATACCAAATCCTTCCAATTCAAGACAAGCTTTTCCTTTGCATCCACTTCTTAACCACCATCAACTTAAGGGATATAACTGAATTCTGAGTTGTTTGTTTTTAATCTTTTTGCTAGTTTCCTTATACCCACCTCTACCTGATCCCAATGTTTTTGTGTCTTAAAATGAATTTATCTTATAAGAAATCACCAATTAAAAAATATGTTGCACTTTAATTCATAATAGTTAATTTAGCAAGTGCCCCATAATCACAGAACAATAACAGAAATCACAGATGGGGGACATGCAACTACCTGATGATGAACAGATACGTACCAACAGCACTGATACTCGTTTACATATAATCACTGAGCTGCTGAGTTTCACAGCAGATCCCAGGGATAGTTAGCCAAAATCCACCAATGATCATTTCATGGGGAGATGAAAAGACTTGGAATGACAGATTAAATGGCCTCTAGGTGTTGGCCATCACCTACTAGCCTGTGCCACTCAATTGCAGCATACTCAAGTCTTGTCAAGGCTCTTCTAAGACAGTAGTTTTCAAATATAAACGACTGAAGCCCCATCTGCTCACTTCCAAACCTCCACCTTTTACCCTTGGAAATCTTAGAGCTCTAAAGAACTTAGCTGTAAAATCACTTAAACAAAGAGGGAAGCAACAGGTAAAGAGTTGCTGAGATCGCTATTTTCTTTTTCTTTTTTTTTCTTTCATTTTGTTTTACTTTTTTTAAAGAAAATTTCTGGCTGATTGCTGCTTGGGTGAGATAGCTGAAGTTTGATTCCAAGTGTCTGGGTAATCTCACTGGATTCCCTACCTATTTCCTTCCAGTCTTCTAACTAGTCTAGAGAGCTGTGGTTAATGCGTCCTTCCTAGCCAGAATCTACTGGCTAAAAGTAAGAAATATGGACTCTGGGAAACAGCTGCTACAAGATGTGACCAGCACATAACACACACGCAAATACATGCTGACATGCATAATATTCTCTGGTAGTTGCCACTTTTTGGTCTGAAACTCTAAAAATTAAAGCATAACAACACCTTAAAAGGCTTTTATCTACTAAATCTACTATGAAAAACAGTCTTAAGAAATATGGTCTCTAAGATTTGCAAGACTACACCCTAAACAGTTAATCAATGGTGATCGCTGGGTAGCAGGATTATTAGAGATTTTTTTCCCCTCTTTTGGCTTATCTGTAGTTTTTATTTTTCTACAATTCATATATTACCTGTGGTTTTTCTTTAAGCCTAATTACTATAATTTACTTATGACTTCTGCCTGCGTTTTGATTGTCAGAATAAAACCGTCTAAATGGTAACCATGGCATTCTTTTCCTCTTTAGACTTCACAACTTCTCATGAGTCTCCAATACATGCCTAAAGTTTCTTGCCAATCCCATTCTCCCACTAGAAAGCTTCTGATTCTCTAGAGAGTTAGTGCAGTAAACGAAAATGCACCAAACTCCATACAGCAAGTGTCCTGGCAAAGGGCAAACTTCTTACTGGCCAAGTGATTCTGGTACAAAGAGGTCTACTAGGGTCAGCACGGTTTGGAACAAATGCCAGCACATACTGATCTCAGAGCCAACCAGGGAGTTCAGGCCTACCATGCTGGTCGTAGGGATCCTGGGGGCAAACTAGATCCTCAGATTTTTCTCCAGAATAGTCTAGCTAATAATCTAGCTAATGGGACCAATTACTGAAAAATAAAAATGATCCACACTAGGGCAGCTTTTTCTTCCCATTAGGAGGCAGAGAGTAGAGCAGACCTAGTCACTCTGAGTTAGTATTACCAGATTAAGCTTACCTTTGTGGCCGTGGTCTTCACCCCACGAATTTTCCACTCTCCATTTCACGAAAGCACCCTCCTGATCATCCTGCAAAAGAGTGGATGACAGTGTGTAGTCTGAAACTAGATCCGTCCTGATGAGGTGTCATGTAATTTTAGCTCTTATTCAGCCACTCAGAAGAAAGAGCCTTCGCTATACAGCAATGATATACATGACCAGGGCCGTATATCTTCCACTATAACCAAAGGGATACTCTAATAGAAGTGGAGTTTGAATCTCTTGGGGTGAAAATGCAATAAACCCAGCAAAGCGATAAATACTATTTTCTCCTTTACATTCTATTGCATACAGAAAATAAGCACATTAAAATGCCTCTTGGCTAAGAAAAACAAAATATTAAATTACTGAAAGCAGTGAACACCATCTGAAGCCAGAGACTCTTGCTTTTAATTAGTCAGCATTCATTGCAAAGGTACCCCACTGTATTTATTTTAGAAATGATTCTAAGACCTAGTCAAGAGTTTAAAAAAGAAAACAAACACATTCTCATCAATACAGCCTACTTTTCTTTCTTAGGGGAACCGAGTAATGACACTCTCCAATGTGTTCTTTTATTGATTCAGTTACACAAATACTGAATTTAATACAATAGAGATTGAATGGCAAACCAAACACTATTTTCATAAAACAAAACCCAGACAGTTCTGTTCTCCTTCTATCTTCATTAATAAAATAAGCTCAATTTTCATCTTCTTAAAGGGACAATGATACTCATCCTGATAACCTTCATTTATAGTCTTTATTACAGTGACGCAGAGAGGGGTACGAAGGCTGCACTTGGGAAAAGACTGTTCTCTCTCACGTTTACCCAGGGCATTAGCTGATGTCAAAACAACTTAAATCTTTGTAGCATGAGAAGAGAGCTGGCTCCTGAATTATCTCCTAATGATTTCATCTGTCAACTCCCACCTGCATAAAACTGCATGAGTCTCATCTACATGGGATTTGATTTTACTCCTGACAGTTTTCTTGAATCTCAGTAATTTTCAGTCTCAGAAATAGCCAACAATCAAACCCACAAGTTTCAAACACCCTTATCTGTACTACCTACCCCTTAATCTTAGCCCCAGGTACCTTTAAAACCACATCAATAAACTATACATTCTGGGGCTAGCTTATTAAATGTTTTGGTTTTCTACTCCCTGCATTATAGTCCATCTTTACTTTCCTTTTAAATATAACTGTTAGAATCTGTATCACCTAAAGTCATTTATTATAGTAAGTTTGAAAATGTTTCCTCTTCTTTCCTTTGCCAATGAATTCCTGCATGACCTAGATCAAGCCATGTCATCTACAAATATAGAATAATATCTGGACCTCCCTCAGAGGGATTCCAAGAAACCAGAAACAAGAAAGAATATCCCAGAATACTTACTAGCATTTATCTCTGCATTATCATTCAAATGCAGTGCAAACTAGTTTTGTAGTGGTCAAAAACTCAAAGTGGAAGGAAGAGAAAAATCTCAATATAAAATTCCAGTTATGATAGTGTCGATTCTGCTTTATAATATTTACAGGTAATGCAGCTCCATTTCCCAGAGGGGGAAAAAAAGCATATTAATAAACCATGCCAATGAAAGAATGGAAGTTCCAGAGAAAACGACATGGAGTATGTATGATTTTTATTTCTGAAAAACAGGAATACTCTATAATAGAGATGGAAAATGATAAAACCCAAAACTCTCTTGGAAATTACAAGGTTTTTAGTTTGTTTTCCTTTTTAATAATCCTCTGAATAGTTTAAAAGTTTAACTTTAAGGAGCTTTAGTTATAAATCCACTGAATTTTACAATATAGGAGGTCTAAACATAAATATGAACAACTTAATATTTTATTCTAAGTATTTTAGTAGTATTTTATTCTAGTTTATTTACTATAGAAGTTTATTTCATTATTTACAGTATTTTACAAGAAGTTCCTTCTAATATTTTGCTTCTAAGGTCAAGGTAGTTATTCTGTGACTTTCTTTCCAATTAGGCTAGGAAAAGAACACTTTTGCTTGCAGTGGTAAAGAACTAAAGTATTCTGAAGTCTTCTCTTCTTTATGATCCCAGAGCACAGGAGTAAATATCTATTCTACAGCCTAGAAATGAGGAGGCTTATTTGTGAAATAAAACTGCACTTGTTGTTTCCAACAGTGTGTCTTAGAAACAGTGATATTACTAGTCAGAGTATTTCATAGGAAATTCAACATACTTTTTACATCCAATTTCCTGAAGCTCTGCATAAATCCAGTAATGAGCATGGAGTCTACAAATTATTGTTATTGACATTTTACTGCAGAAGAATCTGAATGACAAATGAAAGGAAGGTGAGTCTGAACATAAGTCATCAAGATATGAACACTTTCAGGGCACATTTTAATTCCTTATTAAACTCAAGTTATTCTCTCTCAAGTTCCCTTGCTGACCTCTTTTCACACCAAGAATTTCCAAAGTTACAGAAAAGCAGTTACTTCCTTACTCCCTGCTGACACAAATTCTGCTCCTCATGGAAAGTTTCTATTTTTATTACTTCTGAGCATCCAGCCAAACCCCAAGTGAGGCAGGTACAATGTCTTGTTAACTTTTAACAGAAATCATATACACTATGAAGAAGCTCTGCTGGATTAAATGGTCTGCAGGAGCATGTAGATCCATCTATGCAAACACTGGAGTGGGCACGCTGAGGGTCATACCTTTTCTGAGACAGCAGTGAAGGTCATGGCGTGGGTCATAAGTGACTCACCAAAAGTCAGCCTCTCAGCTTTATTCATGTTCTTCATGGAGACACCAAACACTAACTCGTGGTCATAGCTGTAAAAGAGAACAATAGCACAGAATATAGAGAGTACAATCATGGGGGATAATTGGCTTCTGGTTGTAAAAGGATCACAGAAGAACCTGAAGGGGCTTTGCAGCTCCAGATATATCTGGGCTGTAGCTCTTTAGAGAACGTGGTACATGCAAAATTTAGCCTCTCAATGGGATTCCATTCTCTCTGTGTCACAAGAGTACTCAGAAAAATACGAAGTTATTAAACATAAATTCCCCAAATCAAAAAGCTGACAAGATAAGCTTGCACTGTCATTTTGGCAAGAAAACTTAAAAGTTTCTGAAGTAATTTCTTTCAAAAATGGTCTCTTTTGAGCCGGCAGAAACACTCAGTTTCTGAATTCATTTAGACCACTGCTAACTGTGAAATTTAAATAGTGTCAAAATATTGGAGAATATTTTCAAAGTTTAAAAAACTTCATGAATTCTCTCTTTTAGCAGATTTCCTTTCTCCTGTTGTTAACTGTCAAGATATTTACTCAATTTCCTACAAGTAATAATTACTTACAAGTAATGTTAAAGTGATATATTTTAAGTCAAGGAATTTGAATGATTCAGTTCACAAATGAATCTTCATTGTCATAAACAACCAGGAGGAATGCTTTAAAGTGTGTATGCATATTAGTCCTAGTTGTCATAAAGACAAAATACATAAGGTATCAAAGTAATAGAAGTAGTTAAGAAGGCTCAAATAGCAAACAAGAGATCTGGAAAACCTTTCATTATATCCCCAAACGCACTGAGCAGATTTACACGGTAATCAATTACTATTATTTTTATAACCTTTCGTAATCCAACTTTTTGTTTTTTGGCTGCATTGGGTTTTCATTGCTGCGTGTAGGCTTTGTCTAGTTGTGGCGAGCTGGGGGCTACTCTTCATTGTGGTGCGCGGGCTTTTCATTGCAGTGGCTTCTCTTGTTGCGGAGCACGGGCTCTAGGCACGTGGGCTTCAGCAGTTGTGGTGCACAGGCTTAGTTGCTGTGTGGCACGTGGGATCTTCCCGGACCAGGGATCGAACCTGTGTCCCTGGCATTGGCAGGCAGATTCTTAACCACTGTGCCACTAGGGAAGTGCCAGTAATCCAACTTTTAAGTTGCCTTTTTTAAAAAAAATATTTATTTATTTATTTGGCTGCACCGGGTCTTAGTTGCGGCACACAGGATCTTCATTGCCGCATGCAGGATCTTTAGTTGCAGCATGTGGGATCTTTTAGTTGCATCATGTGAACTCTTAGCTGCAGCATGTGGGATCTAGTTCCCTGACCAGGGATTGAACCCGGGTCCCCTGCATTGGGAGCATGGAGTCTTAGCCACTGGACCACCCATGGAAGTCCCTTAAGTTGTCTTTTAAAAAGTAATTATTGTACAAAAAAAAAGACAAAAAGTATGTGGTATCTTTGATAAATACTTGGTATCAAATACTTGGCATCACACTGATTATATCTTTTACAATACTACTTTGAGTGTTACATTGTTTTTTTTTTTTAAATCAAAAAAAAATTTTTTTTAAGTGTCTTTCTGATGTAGGATGACTTTTTAGGAACGTCCAACAATTTCAACTCAGATATGAAGTATGATCTTGACTTCCCAGGTTAGAGCATATAAATATGTGGAGTTTCTGCTATGAATCCTCAAACTCTACAAAATAGAAAAAAAGAGACCCACCCTCAGGCCAACCTTAATCTTTGAGTGAACCCGAGCTGAGTCACTTCGTACCAAGAGTGTACTCCAACAGTCACAACCCACAAATTATTTTCTATTTTAAATTTCTTGCACTCACACATTCATGTCACTGAGGCCCAACTTGCCATTGAAGTGCTTTCCAACATCACAGCCAAACCATACAGCCTAGAAATAGAGGAAAGAAGATGAAAGAAGTCAACATAAGTTCTTCCTATTACACCAAAGAAGTGGGAAGAAAAGGTTTTAACCCCTATGCAGAAGACAAAGAAACAATACCAACCTCTCCATCTTTGATGGAGGCAGCAACCATCTTTTTCAATAAGTCAATGGGCTGGTTGTTATATAGAGTTTTCCTCCCTCCAACCATGTTGCTTAAGTAGTCCACCGTGTAAAGTCTGCTGTACTTATGGTGGGGCCGAGGGTCATTCACTAAACAAATCTATTGAGATCAAGAACATGTTGATTAGAACATAAAACCAGGAGTGTCAAGCAAGATACAGACCTCTCCTTTAAGTTCATATATTTGTATCAAGCTTAGCGCCTCTGCCTACAAGAACAAGCATTACACATTGTTAAATAACTGAGAAACAAAAGGTGGCAAGGTCATGTGAGAGAGGTCCCTGTATATCCTAATTAGTATAAGGGACACATTTGGGAGTTGCATCAACCTGTTTTTCCTACTGGCGGGAATCACCCCGAAACTAATTCTGCAGAATTGTGTGCACTGAGTAAGGCAAGATGGCGATTCACGAGTCCATCACTACAAGACCTCTGCTCTCAAGTTACCAGAAAGGCTCAACATCTGGCAGTACCACAACTGAGTTGGGACTCCAATCATAAAACAACGCCATGTGCTTTTAAGACGGTCAAGATGCCAATGAAGAAGGGGCGCTAGTCATCTTGCTAGGCAGGTGGAGAAGCCCTGAAGTGAGCGGGAAAAACTAGGATGGGACACTGCTCCCTTCCGCAAGAGCGTCCCAAGAGGGGCCCACAGTAGAGTGATGCTCTGAACCCATGGTAAGAAACACCCAATATACTTTTATTGTCTTCGCACCTGAGAATGACTCAGGGCCCAAATCAGGGGAGCATATGGGAATTAAACTGACTGCTGGCCCATAGTTAGAAAAGTCTCTGAAGAGGAGCACTGGGGATCCTAATATGACCAACTGAATTGGTACATAAAATACCTCAGAGGAAGGAGGAAAAATTTTGTTTACTGTCTAGTTTGATGACCATGCATGGTAACCCAGGAATCGAGTATTCTTTCTTGTAGTCAACAGGCATTTGAAAGTAAACAGCCAGTGGCTGCCAGTGCCAGTCTCCAACCTTATCTTCCATATTGAAGAGTGGCTTGACATGTTCCTTGTAAAACTTCAAGGGTGTTATGGGGCCAATCTTCTGATAGTTTTTATCTTTGTCTCGATACTCCCAGGTAAACGTCTCTGGTGGATTACCCAAACAGATGCACACCACTCTGAATATCTGGAAAAAAGGAGGACAGATGAGCGATGGCTAGGGGGAAGCAGTATTTTTTACCTCTACCTCTTCATTTTCTTCTAGCTTGGGAAACACAAGAAATCAGTGGCTAAATTCAAGCCAGAAATTTCACAGGAAATCTAATATTGCTCCAAAAATTGGAAGGTTGATGTCCAGGATTTGATATCAGCCAACTTCTGAGTTCTTAAATAAACACTGTGAACAATACAATTCTGAAATGTTAATATTTAGTGCTTAGTATTTGCCCTGCAAGTTAAACTTCCTTAGCCAAGAAATCACTCACCACTGATACACAACAAGACCTGGGTTGCTGCTCTGCTGATTATATTTCAAGTGACAAATAATTACATACATTTTATAAATGGATTGCCTTCCCTTTATGCTTCTAGGTTTTGCTTTGATTGTGACAGGGGTCTCTACTCACAGAAAAGTCATTAACTTTTTGGTGGAGCTTAGATGACAATGTCTATTAAAATTATTATTAGAATAAGACTAAATTTAGTAGTAAGGTACCATTTTTTTGGGTTGTGAGACCTTAACATACTTTCCAATGATGTCATAAAACCTTCAATTAGCATTATTACAATCCAAGGATATTTCAATATTTTATATTATTTTCATCTTATAGAAAGAAAAAAATAGAAGTATAGAGACATACCTTCCTCTTCTGTATCAAATTTGCTTTATCTTTTAAAAAATACACATTACAATCCGCTTCTTCTTTCTCCACCCCAGGCACCACCCTAATCCAATCTTATTATCTGTATTATTTGCTCCATACATTTGTATTGATATACTCCAATACAGTCAAAAGAAACAGATCCTGTATTTATTAGGTGTGACTATTTTGTGCTAGATACTATATATCTGCTAGGTTAACTTAATTCTCACAGAACTCTCTCAAGGCATAATTTCCCCTCCTTTTTCTTTTTTTCCCCCAAAAGAGATTGAGACTCAAAGAAAGTAAGTAACCTACTTAAGATCACATAGCTAGTAACTGGGAGAACCATGGTCTAAACTGATGTCACACACTGTCCAAAAAAAAAAAAAGTATTGCTCCATTGGTACAGGGTTTAAAACAAAAAAGGGAACATTTATTGACTTTTCTGTGCTGTACTACAATCTTTAAATATCATATCTCTCAATCCTCTCTAAAAAAAAATGGTAGGTATTATTCACATTTTACAGATAAGGAAACCAAGGTTCAGGGAAATAAATAGCTTGACTGAAGTCTTAAAGCCAATAAATCACAAAATTAGGATTTGAACCCAGGTCTGACCTCAGCACTATTTCTATAACACCATGAATTAAGCATTTATCGTTTACTGTAACTTTCTGGGTTTCCTATAACCTGTCTCTTACAAAAGGTCATAAACTTCTCAAGGATAAGGACCAGGTCATGGATATTTTGTATCTCCTATAGCATCTAGCACTATATCTGACCTAGATATGATAACTGATGTGAACACTATTCCACTCTCCACCACAGGATGAATAATTTCAGAAGTACCACCCTTTCTTCAAGTCACTTCCTTGTTGAAGATTCAATAATGCTTTCCTATTACCTCCCATAACAAATCTAAACTCCATGACCTGATCTATTTGCCTTCTTTTTTTACTTCGGCATAACATACATTCAAAAGGTATGCAAAGTGCACTAATCTTACATATACAGCTCGGTTCAATTTTTTACATAGGTATACACCCATGTAACCACCATTCAAATAAATATACAGAATATTTCCAGGGTTCCAAAGGTTCCCTAGCTCCCTTCCAGTCAATAACCACACCTTCCCCAAGGTAAGCATTATTTTGACTTAAATAACTACTGATTAGTTTTGCCTGTTCTTTAATTTCATATAAATGGAATCACACAGCATATTCTCTGCTGTGTAGGGCAACCTTTGTTGACATAATGCCTGTAAGATTCACTCATGGTGCTGTGGATATCACTAATTTGTCTTTACTGCTGTGTAAATATATTATAATTTATTCACTCGTGTTGGTGGACATGTGAGTTGTTTTCAGTGTAGGGTTATTTATAAAGCAGCTAAGAATATTTTTATCCAGACGGTTTTCCAGGGGCTTGAAGGAATTTACATACTCTCCAGCAAAGGAAGAGAGTTCCAGTTGTCCTAACAATACATTCTTGCCAAACCTCGCACTGTATTTTTAATTTTAGCCATTTTGGTGGGTAAGTAATGGTATTCCCAATGTGGTTTTAGCTTGCATTTCTCTGATGAACATGGTTGGATTTTGAAGGCTCTCTGTAACTTCACCCAACCTCATTTCCCATCATGGAGCCTGCTCACCCGTCAGTTCTGTCTATGTCTCTCCTTACTGTCCACTCAATGCACTCAGCTCGCTGTCACCTTCATAACTTTACTGTCTCTTCTGTGCCTCAAAACCCAATCCTACTCCCATGCTATAAAACTCAGTGCAGGGAATTCCCTGGCGGTTCAGTGGTTAAGACTCCACACTTTCACTGCCGAGGGCCCGAGTTCAATCCCTGGTCAGAGGACTAAGACCCCGCAAGCCATGTGGCACAGCCAAAAAACTAAAATTAAAAAAAAAAAAAAAAAAAAACTCAGTGCAGGATGACCCTTTTCCAGCAAGTTTTCACTAATTAAATTTTTATGTCAGAAGTATTCAGAGAAAGGAGAAGTTAGTGTGAGCTAGAAAAATTAACATTTGATTCCATAGTGTCATTTATGTTTCTCTACTGTCTCCCCTGCTAGACTTAATCTACCAGGGACAGAAACCAGACCTTAGACGTATCCCAACAAACACTAGAAGAACCACATTAAAAACAGTTTTCTTAAATTCAAAGTTCTTCTCCAGTGACTGGTGTAAAACTTAAATTTAGGAGTTCAAACTGGGCAGACCCTAAATGCAGAACAAAAGGGAAGGCTTAGAGAATAAAACAAAGCTATAGCCTGTAAGAAATAAACCTTCCTTCCCCTCCTCTCCTTGGACCCCAACTCTGGAGAACTCTGTTGTCCTTAACCTGATAGACCCCACCCTCTTCCCTCATTTTACCCTCCACTCCCTTCAGAAATGTCGGCTCCTGCCTCTGCTCTAGAAAGAATCACCAGAGAATGATCTATGACAGCCTGATTTCTTAATACGCCCAACCCCACCACTTTCAGCCAGAAAGACCACTTAAGGAGCTTAGTTTTTGATACTCCTTAGCTGTACATTAGTAGTTGTTTTGAGCAGCCAGGACTTCTCCAGACTGACCTTTAGGTAAATTCATTAGATACCCCAGTCCCTATCTGGCTTTAGGGAACACACGTCCAAGATCCCCCAATTCTAAGTCGGCATCCATATGTCATCATCAGCCACTGAAATTGTATTTATTTCTCTTCATCATCTCCAGTGCATTCATTCTAGGCCTCAAAAAGCCCTGAGACAGACTGGAACCTGATACCAAGGCTCAAACTTATCCTCTGAACCAAAGCTAGAAAACTAGACATAGGCCTGCCTATGACATTAGGCCTATAATTAAGGATAAAAAGACTCTTAATTCATGTGTTATTTTGGAAGACAGAGCCTGACTCTACCATCTTAACAGAAACAGATTAACCTACAGATGAAGTTATGTTTGCCTTTCATTTTATGTTTTGTTTCCCAAGAGAGAATCTTCCTTTACTAGGATTTACTTTGTGTTTTATGAGCCTGAACAGCTGCTCCTTAAACCACCTCTCTTTTAATGTTGTATCATTCTCAGGTTGGTTTCTAGTACAGAAAAGCAGCAGCAGGGCATCACATCAGCAACTGTAATTGAGCTAATCTAGCCATGGATTAATGAGCTATGTTTGGGATTCATAAGGACCAGAGAGTCATTTTGTATTTGCTCAGCACCAAGGCCACAAATGGCACCTTTCATCATGAGGACACTGCCACTGGTAACTAAAGACAATGACAATGAAAGTATATAATCAGAACATGTTTAAATAAGGAAGGTTTTATAGACTTAAATGATGTGTATTTTTAACTAGTAATCGTTGTCACATGTGTATGAACATTTTATATGGGGTCATTCTGATTAATTCTCAGTCATCCAAGGGTGGTTTATCCAGTTCAGTTAGGCTCTGGCCAAAAAAAAGGAGGCTAGGGCTAGGCCTAATGAAGATTTAAGACAACTAAGTGAATTTCTGTTTACTTTTAAACACATTCTAAATATAAATGAGTGTTTTACACTATAATTTACATATACCTCATTATGCACTTGACTCCCTATCTAAAATAAAAAGTGTTAAATCATTCCTTCCTTCTCCCCAAAAATGCATTAAAGGAAACCTGCATTTTAGTTATCTAAATGAATTCTATGATTAATCTTTTTGGAATACAAATACTTATGCCCTACTGCATATGATTTATAAATCTAAATTTTTATCAAAGATACACATAAGGCATGAATGAGGATAAGGGTGACATCTCTTTCTCTTGGATTTTAGTAGAACTGTAATTTGAGACATGTTGCTTTGTTTACTATGACTATAATTATCCAAAGCCATTCAGATTCAAGTCAGTTTACAACACTTTGGAAGGAATATTTGGCTGCAAGTCAACTAACAATAGTTAAACAAGCTCTAATTTTTTAAAACTCTCCAAAGTATAGTCTCCAGGGCCCCTGACACTACATTTCTTGATAAGAGACTCTGCTGTTCTGAAATAATATTCCCGGTTCCCAAAGTATAAAGCTGGCAGTGAGCTGTGGATATCTGAGTCTGCTCTCTGGTGAGCAACTTGGGAGTGTCACCTGCTTCTCACAAGATGCACTTGGTATTCAGGATAAAAAAAGATACTGGCCACTAAACGCAAGTCATTATGCAGAACTGAATACTGGTGAATAACAGAACCAGGAAAGGGAATGGAAAAAAGAAAAAGGACACAGAAAGCATGAAATACAGGACATAGGGAAAGAATGTGTGGACCCCAATTTAAAGACAAATGATGTGAGATGGAGTCAATTCCTATACCCATGGCTAAACTGGGAGACAGACATCAAGTGAGAGGAGGAAGGCAGGATGCAATAGTTGAGCGTCAGTCATGAATACTTAGAAGGGTGAGAGTTGAAAGCCAGCTACAGGCAGACGCAGAATGGAGGAAACTGTAATAATTAGAAATGTTAGAATGGGAAGGTAGTGCAATGGTAACAACCAAGCTACTTGTAATGGAGCAAAACTGGTAAAGCTAAAAGATTTCAGTGCTTGGAACCACTGCAGAAGTGACAGAATATTAGAATCTTCATTTGTATTTACAATACTGTATTGCCTAGTAAAGTCTAAACCACTGTAGAAATATTACTTACTTCTATTGTTATAAAAATGCAAAGCTACAGTGCCATTAAGAAATCACCTACTCTGACTTTTTAGTTTCACTGATGGAGAAATTAGGCTCATAGGTAAAATGACCTATTGATCACAGAGTAGAATGACCGCAAGGACACAAAAGTGGTCAAAGAATATAGCTGAACTTTGAAGAGAGTTCAGTGCTAAGGGTAAATGAACCAGTTACAAGAGGGAAGTAGAGACCTTAGTGACTGCTGATAATGCAGAGAAAGGAGAGAGAAGACAGCTCTCTACTGCTTTCTGGTGGGGAATGAAAGAAAGGCAAGGATCTGTTTTAAAAACAAAAATCTTACCTGTGCCTGCAAAAGCAGGCAGAGAAGGAGATACTTTCTGGGGGCACCAAATATATTTTCAGGCAGGGAAAGACATAAAAAGGTACACTTAAAGGGTATGTGCCCTTCTGTGATGTTAAGGGAAATGAGGTCATACAGATGATAACTAAGAGTCAAATGATCATCTTGAGACTCCTTCTAGAGTGGTGGTTGAATCAAAGAAATAGTTAGAAATTCGGACTCTCCAGTCCCACCCAGACCTACTGAATCAATCTGCACTTTAACAAGATCCCCAGGGGATTTGACTGTACATTAAAGTTTGAAAGCACTACTTTAGAGCACATTTATTCTTTCCCTCCTCCAAAACCTTGCTTCTTCAATTATTGCTTCTCTCATTCGCATCTGCTATCCCTTACCACACACAGGTTTCCTCATCACTGCCGAAAAGCCCTCTCTCCTACCTGTAACCCCTCCTACTTCAGATACCATACATCACTCCAATTCTTCCCTCTTCCTTGTCCTCCACATCAGCAAGTCCTGACAGCTTCACTTCCAAGATACACCCCCAAATGTATTCATTTCTCTTAATCCTCACTCTCATCAATCTGGTCGGAACCACTATGATAGCTCATCTACACAACCACAAGAGCCTCCTAACTGGTCTCCCTACTTCCTCTCCCACTGTTTTACCATCCATTCTCAAAACAGCCAGAGTGGCATATTTTTAAAACAAAAATTAAACCATGTCACTCCTCAGCTTAAATTCCCCGGTGCCTAGCTCACTTAGAATAAAATGCAATATCCTTACCATGGCTCACAGGTGCTATATTAGCCGGTTTTCATTTCCTCCGAGATCTATTCCAGCCATTCCCACCCTCTTTCCAAGCTCGAGTCACACTGCCTTCTTTCTGTTCCTCAAAAATACCAAGCTTCTTCTTGTCTTAGGGCTTTTGCACCCACTGTCTCCTCAGCCTGCTATGCTCTATGTCCAGATCTCTGAATGGATGGATTCTTCCTGCTATTCATATCTCAGCTCATATTTGACCTCAGAAAGGCCTTTTTTTTTTTTTTGGCTGTGCCACGGCTTGCAGGATCTTAGTTCCCTGACCAGAGATTGAACCCCGGGGCCACAGCTGTAAAAGCCAAGCCCTAACACTGGACTGCCAGGGAACGCCCTGGAAAGGCCTTTCTTAACCACCCTATCAATCACCGCATTCTATGTTCTTCGGAGTACATATCACATCAGATTGTTTATTTACTTGTGTATCGTCTGTCTCCCTCCACTAGTATGTAAAATCCATGTGAGCAGGGACCAGGTCTGTTTCAGTCATCACTGCACCCACAGTGCTTAAAACATGCTTAATATTTAGTAGGTACTCAATAAATACTTATGGAATAAATGCGTATCAACTTCTCTCCTCTGCACTGCCGAGCTTCTTGAAACTCCCTGCCTCTCCGTGCCATGGTCTGACTCCTCTCCACCTAGCTCCTTCCCTTCTCCATTCCACACACCCCCTACTCAGGAATCGGCAGCCTTTCCTCAGTCCTCAGAGTCTCTGGCCTGTCTGCAGCATCTGACACTGATGACCAGCACCTACATCACACAGTTCTGGCACTCACTTTTATAGAAATAGAAGTTTTATGGAAACATTATTTTCCAGAATTCTTTACTCAGACCTATTCTATTCTTCCATTCTCCCTCAGGAATTTCAATAATTCGCAAGGCTTCAGCCACCTGTACTAGCATCACTATCACTTTTCTAGATCATTCTCTTTCCTGAACTTTGGAATGATTTCCATATGCTTGAAACCTATTTCCAACTGGACAGTGCCTTGGGACTAGGCACTCTGAAGTCAATATTTCTCCTCTTCACGGTGGCCTCTGAAAAGAGCTTCTCTTACTGACGTGTGTGACCCACAGCAGCATTCTCCCAGTTGCCAGGCTTAAAACCTTAAAGTTATTTGTAATGATGAATCCTTGGCAGATAAGTTGCCAAGTGCTACAGATTTTTCCTCTGAGATATCTCACATTTCTCTCATTTCCATTTCTATCGTCACTATCCTCGTTCAGGCCAAATTAGTACCACCTGGACTGCTGCAGCTTCTAACTGGTCTTCCTACCTCTTCCTTCCAGTTTCACCTATTTAACTAACTTAATCTCCTGACGTGCAGCTTTACTTCAAAAGGGAAATGCAATTTGTGAACATAATCTATTTCCTTCAAGAACCTCAAGGGAAAGGTTAGTCCCCTCTTCAGTGTCAGAAATGTCCTCTACCACTATCAAAATAATAATTCCTTTCCTCTTCCAGAATCCAAAAGAGAAGACCATATTAGAAAATGTTACTTCTTAGCAGCAGTGGCTCTTAAACGAGAATCACCTGAGAAGCTTTTAATGTTATAGATGCCACAACTCGACAAATGCCAAAACAAAATTCACCACGAAAACAGTAATAGAACAATGAGATGGGGCTAACTCTACAAACACTAAAACACTATAAATAGCTTCAGTAACTAAAATACAGAGTTACTGGCAGATGAATAAACACACTAAAAGAACATAATTGCATGCCTGGAGACTTTAGAAATGATAGATGGCATCTCAAATTAAGGGGGAGGGAGAGGATGGACTATTTGAAAAGATGTGGGTCAACTGGGCAGCCTTGAGAGGAAAAAAGTTAGATCCATATCTCATACCCTATGCCAGGATAAATTCTAAATGGATCAGAGATTCAAACACAAAAATCAAAACTCTATAAGTACTGGAAGAAAAATGGAAGAATTCTTTTATAATTCGAGAAAAGCTTTTCTAATTAAAAACCACAAAAAATTTCAAATTTGACTATATATAAGTAAAAAATTCTGCATAGCAAAAAAAAAAAGCATATCACAGATAAGCAACAAATTAAGAAAAAATTTTGCATCTCATATCACAATGGGCTAATTTCTGTAACATTTAAGGAATACCTAGAAATAGATAAAAGACCAAGAAAAAAAACAAGGAAAGGATAAGAATAGACAGTTCACAGAAAAGATGCTTAGCCCCACTCAAAGTAAGAAAATATAAATTAAAACTACAATGAGATAGTTTATCTATCAGACTGTTTACCTGTCAACTGTGTACCTTATCAGATCGGTAAGGATCTGATTGTTTGATAAATGCACTGCCTTGATAAATCTAAAGGGAAACAGGTTCTGTCAGATATTGCTGATGAGAGCGTAAATTGATAGACCCTCCAAAGAGGTTAATTTGGCATTATATATCAAAATTACACATGTATATTCTCCCTGACTCAAAAATTCTATTTCTATTATGTTTTTTAAAAAAAAAATCTCTGGAAGGATGACTAATAGCTAAAACTAATAACAAAAACTAATAAAACTAATTTGGGGGTACATGGTAATTGGAAGGATGGAGAATAGGGTGAGAAGACTTCTCACTGTAAATCTTCTTCTATTTTTGATATTTATGCTAAGTGAAATGCCAGACAGAAAAATACTGTATGATATCACTTACATGTGGAATCTAAAAGATACAAAAAACTAGTGAATATAACAAAAAAGAAACAGACTCACAGATACAGAGAACAAACAAGTGGTTACCAGTGTGGGGGGGGAGGGGCAATACAGGGACGGGGGAGTGGGAGGTGCAAACTAATGGGTATAAGACAAGCTCAAGGATGTATTGTACAACATGGGGGATACAGCCAATATCTTATAATAACTGTAAATGGAAAGTAACCTTTAAAAATTGTATTAAAAGAAACTATAGGCTTTAGAGAAAGACAAAGAAAATGAAAACACCAAGTTATAAAACAGTGTATAGGATCCCTTTTTAAAGCTATTTTTATACGATCTTAAATGAAAAAAATATGGAAGAAAATGCACCAGAGTGTTAGCAGTGATAACCTTTGGCTCACAAGGACTTTCTATGTCATCCTTCCCTGTGTTAGTTAGTATGTAATTTCTTATATTTATAAAGTTTAAAAGCACAAGCATTATTCATGCTCCTGGTGTAACACTCAAAAGCCTCTAATGTGCAACAGGGTAGAATGATTAGCAAATGTAATTCAAATATGTTGTATGTTTCAAACTAAGAAGTTAATTGTTCAGTTGAAAAAATAAAATAAATGGGTATACCTCTGAAAGAAAGATAACTAGGCCCTAATCTCAAGGAAAATGACCTTGACCTTAGGTCTGGAGCAAGCCTAAGCCCATATATTGTTTTTAAGACCTGAGAGCCACTGCTATAGAATTTCCTGAGTAAATCATAATGACTCCCTGTCTCTTCCTACGGCACTGATAAATATTGTTTCTGGTCTTTGTTTTATGTTTTGTTTTTTAACAGACAGAGTTTTGGTAGAGAATACATTTAATAATCCTAAGGGAATCTGGAGGCTAAAAGAGAGTAGACACACTAAGAAAACACTACAACAGAAGTGACTACACGGTTCCAGATCTGCCTTGTCCGTCATCACAACAAACAACCTGCCCTTCTCTTCTCTTAGAAAGAATGCCTTTAGCATAAATACATTTCATTCAAAGCTATCTGAGCTTCATGGCTGTTAAGTCATCATTTTGATGTGCCTACAAGGCTAGGCAAAACATAGGTACTAATTTGTGGCTTTAAAACCACAGCTAGACTCTTCATTACATAAGAGTCAGGTTAAATAAAGAGTTATCTAGGGGACTGTAAAAATCTAAAGACCTATACCACACAGAATTCTGTAGTCAACAGCTTACCTAGAATCATTAAGTAAACAACCCTATTTATAAAACATCCATACTCAGGACTTGGTAAGGTGGTGTTATACTATTTTTCCAAGGTTAGGAACAGGAGAGAAAAGATATGTGAAATATACCTGCCCTAATTTTTTTTTTTTCTTTTGGCCGCACCACACCACATGTGGGATCCTAGTTCCCCAACAAGGGATCGAACCTGCACCCCCTGCACTGGAAGCACAGAGTCTTAACCACTGGACCGTCAGGGACGTGAACCTGCCCTAATTCTTATCAGCTAATCCCAGAGTCAGAACATGGATTTTAGACATATCATTTAAAAGATCATTAAAGCAAACATCTTAAGCCAACAGAATGCTTGTGATTTGCAATAAGTATTATCTGAGCCCGTTTCCATAACTCTTTATAGAACCTTCATCCTTACTACACCCCACCATCTTACTATAATCATAAATAAAGGCAAATTATGCAGGAGATATGGCCTCAACAGGAGAGATCATTCCAAGGAGGAAGGGAAGAAAACTAACATTTATTGGACCACTGCTATGTACCAGGCACTATGCCTTATACTCTTATACTTAATTCCTTATTTGATCCCCACAAAAATCCAATAAGAAATATATTTTAAACCCCAAATGGAATCTCAGACAGGTTAAGTATTTTATCCAAGATCACAGAGCTGTTAAGTGATAGAGCCGGAACTGAAACCCATGTCCTACTCCAAAACCTATTTTCTTCTACTACAATCAGATACCTCTCTTAACAAAGAACACTTAAGGAGTAAAGAAAGAGGTAAATATGAGATAATTTAAATGTATCTAGCAAAATGAAACCTCTGTGTTCATCCACTGAACAATATTTAAGAAATGAATATTGTATCAAGCTAGACGTGTTACACTTGAACAAACTGAGACTTCAGAGCTTCAGGAACCTGTCTCAGGTCACATGGCTGTTAAATGAGAAGATTAGATAGCCTGACTCCAGAGACCATGCTCTCGACTACACTATGCTGCCTCTCTAAAATTCAAAGGAAAACACGAGTGAAGCATTAATGTTGTGCACTGCAGTGAAAAAATTTAGGCCATCTTAATTCCATACAAACAGTCTTGAAAGGGCTGTTAATTGAGTGATTCCTAGTAATGGGCCCACTAGATGAAAAAGGGAAATGTTTGTACTTTTCTCCAAGTGATTTCACAGTTTTATACATATTCATCTGGATTATGAATAGTATTTAGTAATAAAGATTTTTAACTGCCTTGATAATAAATATTACTGCCTTATATTTGTTTAATGCTTTTTAAGTTTTCCAAAATGTTTTCACATACATTATTTTAACTGTTATAACCAACGATAGCTTCTCGTCTTTATTCCTACAGAATAAAACCAAAAGACATGGCATCTACCTAAGATCCCTCACAGCTCTGCCTTTCTAGCTTAATTTACTACCAAACACACTCACAAAATGTTTTGTTTCAGCTACCCTGTTCTCTGAAGAGTCCACCTTTGTTCATGCCACTGTACATGCAATTCCTGTTGTCTGGAATGGTTTTCCCAGTTACCCATCTGGTACATCTTTACTGCTCTTTCAAGAGCTGGTTCCAATATCTTCCCCATGAAACCTTCAGTTCACTGAATTAGTCACTCCCTCCTCTATGACCACTAAATCCTTTATAACACATCTCTAGCATAGGATTTATTATAATTATTCATGTGTTTCTTTTACCAAGAGATTGAGCTCCTTGAAAATAGAGACCATGTCTTTCTCATCTTTGTATTCCCAGTGGCAAACTCATAGCACGTATTCAATATTTATGAAACGAATAAAAGAGTGAATTATAGAATAATAAATTGGGAAATAGAAGTACAAGTCCCATACTAAACTGCAAAGTTTATACCTCAGCCTTTTCAGCTGTAAAATAAGTAATTTTCTTTCTTTTATTTTTTAAAGATTCTATACTTTATTTTTTATTTATTTATTTTTGGCTGCATTGGATCTTCGTTGCTGCACGCGAGCTTTCTCTAGTTGGGGCGAGCGGGGGCTACTCTCTGTTGCAGTGCATGGGCTTCTCATTGCGGTGGCTTCTCTTGTTGCGGAGCACGGGCTCTAGGCACGCGGGCTTCAGTAGTTGTGGCATGCGGGCTCAGTAGTTGTGGCTCGCAGGCTCTAGAGCACAGGCTCAGTAGTTGTGGCACATGGGCTTAGCTGCTCCGCGGCATGTGGGATCTTCCCGGACTAGGGCTCAAACCCGTGTCCCCTGCATTGGCAGGCAGATTCTTAACCACTGCGCCACCAGGGAAGCCCTTTTTTTTTTAATTTTAATATTTATTTATTTATTTATTTTGGCTGCACCAGGTCTTAGTTGTGGCATGCAGGATATCTAGTTGCGGCATGCAGACTACTTAGTTGCGGCATGCATCTGGGATCTAGTTCCCTGACCAGGGCTTGAACCCAGGTCCCCCACATTGGGAGCTCAGGGTCTTACCCACTGGACCACCAGGGAAGTCCCTAAAATAAGTAATTTTCAATTCAATTCAACATTAACTACAATGACCACGTTTCCCAATCAATGTAACAGATAGGAATATTCTGAGAGTTCTTTAGAAGGGTCACAAAAAATCCAAATAATTGTTATTACCTCCTCCATCATGGCATCCTGTGTGGCTGAGATTTCGCCTTTGGTTGCGCCGCTGTGTACCAGGTTCCTTAGTCGTATACAGAATTCTCTCATCTATGACAGAAACTTATTCAGTTACCCAAATTCAACTATAAATGAGCCTAATAGACCAGTGCTAGCTCTATTTTGAAGTATAACTCAGCCAAGACCCCGGGCAAAATTCATAAAAGCAAATGCATTTTTCCCCAACCAGTCCACTTAAACACAGAGCTAAAAACACTCTCCATAAGGAGAAAAGACATAGATCATTCCCCCAAAATACTAGATGGAACTGCTCCTGCTCTGCAACTGATGGGACCCGCTGTGATACATGTCTGGGGATGGGGAAAACATGTAATTCCATAATGCCATCACCCTCGGAAAAAGCAAGAGACAAGCTGATTATGCCACTAAGTCACTCTAATAGATTTTAATTTACAATTTTACTGGTTGTCCATTTCTTCTCTGTAAAATCATTATGACCATGGCTATGCCAACCCCCAATATACTTTTCATTTTTGTTTTCAATTTTGAGCGATGCCAAAGATAAAGGTGAGTCATAAACCTAACCACTGTGCTAAAGAGAATCTTGCTCCCACCTGAAATGGAATCCAATGCTATACTATTAATGACCTTTTAGCCTGTGGATAATATTCCCCAGTTTCCTGGGTGGAAAATAACCTACTTCTAATATTGAGGAAACACATTTACAGTTTATTTTAAAATGTAGTCTTTCTCCCAGGGATGACAAATCCAATTTTAGCCTCATAGATCAAGACAGCAGATTCTGGCAACTCCCAGTTCTTAAAAAAGATGTCTGGCTGGCAGAGCAGCATCCCTGTAGGATTCACAATCCTCCTTGGGAAAATGGGTTATGTAGAGAAGAGAGAATGATTCATTAAGACAACTGAGGCAATAAACAGCAGTTCAGTGACTACATCAAATGTTAAGTGAATGGATAAACTACACTGATATAGTTTGGGGAAGCCGCAGAACTCTGCATACTCTTTGAGGAAGTCTTCCGAAGAGTTCTTTTTGGTTTTACTAAAACATAATGCTGCCCCAGTCCACCTCCACTAGAACCAAGTTAGCATGCTGGTGGCTGAGAATGGGACTTTCTTTCCTCAGTACCCATATGAAAATATTAAAATCAACAGAAATAAAAGTGGGAGATTTTTAAAGAGAAGGAAAAAAAACACCCTAATCTCAATTATTTTTAAAGTTAATATGAGGCTACACTGCCTTGGATAGACACTGAGTAGCTATCTTGTACACAGACTGTGTATACTGAAATGCCCAGGAATGTCCCTGGAAAATCAGTTAGGAGTTTTAAGGTAAGTATACGACATGCAATCCCACCCTGCTCCATATGCTGTACCTTGTGATTCAGAATATCATTCATCCTTCTGGTTGCCTCTGTTGTATAAGATTCAGGGAAGCACTTCTTAGGGATAACACCGTATTTTTCTAAAAGAAAACAAATTTTAATGTTCAATAAAGTAAACGTATACTCCAGTGTCAGGAACCCTGGCAAAAATAGCTATTGCTTTTAAAAATAGGCCATATTTTGCTAGTCTAACTCAGAAAACTTAATGACACCTTACAATATTATTAAACAGGTCATTTAATCTGCCTATTTATCCATCTATCTTGAATTAATTCTGTTCTTTTTAATCTAACACACTTTGTAAAGTATTCAGCATGATGAAGTTTCTCCAAAAGACAATTTTTTGAATGAGGACATTTTCAAACAGCTGCAGTTTCAATGAGTTTCTTGATTACATCAATGGATAAGAGATAAACTTTTTCATAGAAAGTTAGTTCTACTTAATACAACCTTTTCTTCTCTAACTCAACCTTCACAGTACCTATCTCCTTACCTCTAATTTAAGAAAGGTACTTAATAGGTAAGAGTGTGAGATAAAGGTTCTTGGAGCTAACTGTATACCCCTCTGGGGACCAGTTCTACTCTGTACTTAACCACCAAAGAAATGGCCTATGCCTAACTACAGAGCCTTGCTTGATCATGCTGGGTTTCAGTTTCATTAGAGGAAGGCTCTTACCAACAATATTGACAAGCATATCCCATTGTCCTCCATCATTTGCAGGATTCGTAAGCAAATACTGCACCAGCCTACCATCCTCAGGCTCCTTTTTCTGGGCTGTGTCCACAAAAGCATTTAAAAAGAAATAACAGCGTTCAACCTAGAGTAAGAGAAGTTAAATAAAATTAAAGGAGAAGAGAGCTAATATCTTTATTGGCATTATCAACAGAACATGAGTCCTGGAACTACTGTAGACCCAACAGAGTAGGTATTTTTAAACTAAAGTTGGTAATTACAAAGCAGTATCTCTGGGGCTTCCCTGGGGGTCCAGTGGTTAAGACTCTGCACTTCCACTGCAGGGAGCACGGGTTCGATCCCTGGTCGGGGAACTAAGATCCCACATGTCACGTGGTGTGGGGGGGGGGGGGGAAAAGCAGTATCTGGCTTCATGAGAATGTCTGAAGTGTTTTCCTTTATCTGTGTGTACACATTGTAATAGTTTATCCAAAACAAGGCACTGCTTTATTCTGAAACAGAAAAATCTGATATTTAGAGCCTTCAATCAATAAAGATCTAATGGACACATATAACATACACTTTAAAGATAAAAAACTGGAATAAAATTATTTACTCTTTTTCAGACAAGTATTACCCGGAGAAAGGGAATTAGGTCCTAGAAATACAAATAATCTACATAAAGATGCTAAAAGGGGAAATCACTGAAAACAAAATAAAAAATTTTAAATAAGAAAGAAACAAGGAAGTAGTAAGGTGAGTCATCAGACTTATTTCATTGCAAAAAGTAGCCACCTACCAACCAAAAGTAGTTCTGCCTTTGAAAAGAGTCAACTTTTGATTCTTTGGAAATCAGAATAAATGCTGTCCCATATATAATGGAAGGCAGACTACAACTAGAAAAGCAAGAAACGAAGAGATAGTCCCTACCAAGGTTGATATTGAAACAAAAAGAGTATTTCAAGATCAGTCCCATACCTTGTCCCAGAAAAAGAGGTAAGATTGACTAAATTCAAATTCTTCAATATTTAATTTTCTCATGAATGGAAGTCTCATAACATTCAGACAAGAAAAGATCCAGCACCGCCCTGAAAAAAGAAAGCAAATCAAGAAATTATGAATGTTCACATAGATTACATTGTTCCAACTGTATTTCCCAACAGTGAATCCATGACAAGATCTTGGACAATTTAAGACCAAATCAGAAAGAGCAGAAAGATACAAAAACAAAAACAAGAAAGGTAGTACTTACTATCTGCAATATATATGCAAAGGTTTAGATCCTTAACATATAAAAAAAATCTCTTTACGTATCACATAAAGAATCAATTATAAATCACCTAAGAAAATTACATTAGAAAAAGAAATACTGGTAGAGGAACATGAGCAAAGATCATGAACAGCTAATTTAATAGTCAAAAAAGATACAAATAGCCAAGAAACATTTTTTTAAAGTTCATCATAAGACACCTGTTAAATGGAGAAACATTATTTTTCACTTAATAATGCCCAATATTGGCAAGGACCTGGGAAACAGCATTATTATACACCCTGGATAGGAATCTAAACAGGTAAAAAAATATCTGAAGGCAATCTGGCAATATATGGCAAAACCTTTAAAAAGTCTCTACCCTTTAATGTGGAATATATAGTATATGCTTCAATATAAGATGACTCTAACATAAGTCAATCCCCATGCCCCCAACGAGAATTTTTTTTTAAAGTTATTTAGTTAACTGGATTATATAAGCACTTAAAAATATAGATGAAATAGTAACTGTCTGCCTATAATATTTAATTTAGTAGCTTTAATATTTAGATATTTAAAATCATATTAATATAATAAATTGATGTAGAAGCATTGTTTTTTCCACTTTCACATGTCATTTTCACACTGATCCACACTTTTCACGTGCATCTTGGCATCAGTGCCTTTACCATTATTAGACCCACTCTTTCAAACAGAACACATCATCTTTCTTCCATCTACTATGTTTGAGTCACAGCAATGCTTTGAATCCATGCATAATGCTGTCCCTAAAAAATGTTATGCCACCACTCAACCATATAATCATATTTGTCATTTGTCCTGTAAGTGGATAATCACAAACTCCACAACGTCACCATCTTCTGTACTTCTGTACTTCATCTTAAGTGATCTTTAGAGGTCTATTTACAAGGATATCCAACATTTACACGTGAGGTCATGTCCTAGAAAAATACTGCATTCAAATTTTCTGCTTTTTAAAAAAACTGATTCAATCAAATGATCTCCATAAGCATCCCAAACTAGCATGGATCAAGGTCATTTCAGAGTAATTAATGTCTTTGCCAGAATGTACTTTACTTCAAATTAAATTAACTGAGAATGCTCATTATCAAAGTCTTTGTAAAGCCTCACTCTTTTCTAACTCTTTTCTAAGGAAGATTCAGAGGGGAAAAACCTTGACTTTTATCTGGGCATAACTTTTTTACTAATATGAAAATACGTTCACAATATATTGGTAAGTGAAAAAGGTAGGTAGGTTACCTAACAATATGTAAGGTATCACACATATTAAACACACACACACAGAATAAAGACCTGACAGAATACTTACTCATCGGTATTTTGCAAATATTCTACATTGAACAACAGTAATCTTACAAGAAGAAGAAATAATTAAAAATAAGTAACTACACACAGTGTTTTTCAAAAGTCACTAATGGGGCTTCCCTGGTGGCACAGTGGTTAAGAATCCACCTGCCAATGCAGGGGACACGAGTTCGAGCCCTAGTCCAGGAAGATCCCAAATGCCTCGGGGCAACTAAGCCCGTGCACCACAACTACTGAGCCTGCGCTCTACAGCCTGCGAGTCACAACTACTGAGCCCGAGTACCACAACTACTGAAGCCCGCACGCATAGAGCCCGTGCTCCACAACAAGAGAAGCCATCGCAATGAGAAGCCTGCGCACCGCAATGAAGAGTAGCCCCCATTCACCTCAACTAGAGAACAGCCCACGTGCAGCAATGAAGACCCAATGCAGCCAAAAATAAATAAAATAAATAAAATTTTTTTTAAAAGTCACTAATGACTTAGTATAGCTCATCTCTACCTTGGTTTTATCTGTATGCCACCTCTCTCATATGCACACTATTATTTCCTAGTGAGGAAATCTGGATGAACTGTTAATGTGAAAACTGCAGGAAAATAACCTACATAGCTCATGTGCTATTTGTACCTTTTGCAAATAAAAGTGACACTACAGGATATATAAGACATGATCTGTTCCAGATGAACATTTCCAGGCTTTTCCCTAAAAGGGCACTGCAATCTAAACCATGTAGGACCACTAATAACATTACTAACCGGATCTAACTGGATAATCTGTAGCCTGACAGGCCACACCACCCCAAGCACTTTCTACTGTGGTAAAACATTAATTATTGCAAGATCATAATTTTTTCTTAAAACTTACAAATGAACTTTACTGAGGTATAATTTACATACAATAAAATACATCCATGTTATAAATGTACACTTTGAGTTCTGACTGGCTTTAAGCAAGCACTGATCTGCTTTCTGCCAAAATAAATAGACTGGGAGTAGTTTTAAAATGGATAGACTTTAAAAAGTCCTTTTATACAATTCTGCCACGAGAATGTCCTTATTTAGATTCCTGGATAACCCATCTTTCACTGTAGCTGTTTTTCTGTTTTCTAGTGGTGCTAGATAGCAGATAGCAAAGCAAGAGCTCTTGACCTGCAAGGCATGAGAAATGAGTATTTTTCTGTATTACAAACTAGTCTACTGGTGGTAACTTAGCCCATTAGCACATGTGTTCAAATTGCAACCAAAAGATACACTTAAAAATAACATTTGATGACATTTTGATGCAATTACATTGTGTCTTTTCCATCCCATACATTTGTACATGGCCTTCAGGGCAACGTGGAGGTGTCCTCTAGGGCATGAACCTTTTTGCATGATCTGTTTCGTACCAAGAATATGTATCTCCAAGACATGGGGCTGCAGTCACATAACTTCAGGACAGAATATCGTGAATTACATTCAAACAGATGACCATGGGTTACTCAGTCACTTTAGTGCTCAAATCAAATATACTAACGAACCACAGAGCACCAAAACAAGTCACAAAGTAACCTTCTTGGACCTGCCTGTACTTGGCGTCTGTTCTCTAAAAATTTACTACAACTTCTTTCTATCCAAACGTCTTCTTCCCTAAGGCCATTCTTAGGTAAGACACCACAATGGGACGCTGTCAACAAAGTCAAGGGAAGTGTGCAAGAAGTTTGAAGACCTCACCTGAGCTCTTCTGGTTGCTGACGGGCTTGCCTTCAGGATGCACGGCGTGCTGGAACACATGCTGAACACCCTGGACCGTGGCCCTCTTCAGACAGATGTCCAGGAGGTCGTGGGTGGTGCCGACATTCTGGGCCAGTACGAACTGAGGATCGGAATTCAGTTTCTGAAGCAGAGCAGCTACCTTCTCCGAATTCAGTCCTGCTAAAAAACCAAACAGGATTGATTATAACATCAAAAAGAGGCTGAGAAGGGCTGATCCGGGACTCCCACACTCGGGCTCTAACTTGGTAAGAGCATCCCGAGGTGACCATAGCAGCGGAGAAGCCCTTCACCGGCGTCCTCGCCCACGATGCTGCCTCCCTCCGGGCCGCTCCAGCCCACCCAGAAAGCTCCACCCTCACCATCGCCCCGGGTCCCGGCCCCGGCCCTTCCCCGCCGCCGGGCCTCCGGGGCGCAGCTGAGTCCCCAGGGGCCACCCGCGCCCCCCGGCTTACCCTCGGCGGGGAAGAGCGGAGCCTCACCCGCGTCGTTCATGGCGCCCACGCTGCCCGGCGGGGGAACGGTAGTTTCGGGGTCCTCAGGCAAGAACCGGGGCTGCACAGCCGTTCGCTGCCTAAGCTGCCCGACCTGCCTCTCGCACCCCGACCGCCGGAAAGAGGAAACCGGCTCAGCGGTGGCGGAGGGCTGAGAGAAACGGGGTCCGCGGAGGGACAAAACTCCCCCCACGCGTTGCTGAGTCAGCGCCATCGGGGCTGGCCCCGCCCGTGGGAGGGCCGAGGGGGCGGGTCGCTGACGCGCTGCAGTCGCCCGCGCCCCCGCCCCGGGCGGGCCCCCTCGGCTCAGGCCCACGCTCTCCATCCGCGCTCCCCGGCGTCCGCCCAGGCGGCGCCGGCGTCTACAGCCAGCCGTGATTACGCTTCCTGACCACCGGGGCGCCCTCCTGGGATAAGGTCAGCCCCGAGCGTGGAACTCGAGGGGTTCCATGCTGGGCCCGGAGACCGAATACCCTAGCATTGTGAAATTGGCCCCATGAAGCCTTTTCAGAGGCCAAAAGGGGGCTCCAAGGCGGTAGGACGGGCTCAGGGACCGCATAATTAAGCACTGGGCTTAGGATGGGTTGACTCGTTTCAGAAATGAACCCAGAGGCTCTTCCAATAGGCATCCTTCGCTGACCAGTCACTGCACTTTCAATGGCAATGTTTTTGTGTTGAGGGGAAATTGGAATCAAGCTCTTTCCTACCCACTCAGTTGCTACCCGGGTTCTACAAACATACAATTGCTGGGACTTCCCTGGTGGCGCAGTGGTTAAGAATCTGCCTGCCCATGCAGGAGACACGGGTTCGATCCCTGGTCCGGGAAGATCCCACATGACGCGGAGCAACTAAGCCCATGCGAGCCACAAGTACTGAGCCCACATGCTGCAACTACTGAAGCCTGCGTGCCTAGAGCCCGTGGTCCACAACAAGAGAAGCCACCACAATGAGAAGCCCACGCACTGCGTGGAAGAGTAGCACCCGCTCGCGGCAACTAGGGAAAGCCTGCGCGCAGCCAAAAAACCCAAAGCAGCCAAAAAAAAAAAAAAAAAAAAACCAACAACATAAAAAACATATAATTGCTAATTTCAAGGAAACTACCCATTCTGGGCTTCATGGAGTCAGTGAGTGTGTCCTACCTAGCTAAGGGAAGTGACAGAAGTCAGTCTGATGCATCGATACTGTTTGTCCAGCCCTCTACAAAACCTTCAAATGAGCGGGCCCTCCTCCCCAGGCTTTCAGGATAACTGAGAGGTTTAACAAGGTTTTGAGATAGTGAAGCCTTTTTATGTTGTTTTTCGTGCTCTAAAATCTCAAACCTTAGTGAGATGTTGGGATGGGACCCAAAGGTGATGAAACAAATCCAGATAGATCTGTCTACCACTGAAAAGCCTGACTCTGCTACTCAGAGCAGTGAGAGTCTTCTGTGGAACCTAGCATCTAGGTCCTAGATTGAAAATAATCTCTGATTCTAAGAAACTCTAATATCTGGGGAAAAACCATACTCAGACACCAATCAGTCATTTGAGAAATCACAGTCTCTGTGTCCCTAGAGAGACCTAGCCAAAGTTTGGGGATATGACATAGCAACTGTCTCCAACAGGGCCCATCAGCTGTCCCATTCTGAGATTCTTCTGATGTCTGAAGAAAAGGAACAGGTTGAAAATTATGCTGAAAGAAATCATTGGTCCTTTCACAAAATGATGTTCAAGCATCCTGCCCAATTCAACTCAAAAAATTTTATTCAATATCTACCATGTACAGTCACTGGGCAAACTGCTGATGATATGGAGACCAACAAGCTTAAACTTGCCCTTAAGAAACACACAATGTAGTGAAAAAGATGCAAAATAACTTTTGGAGAATCTGTATTAACATAACAATAGAGATGTAAAAGCAGTGAGGAAGGAGCTGTTAATTGGACCAGTGGTGCCTGAAAAAAGGGGTCACAGTGAGCATAGTCTTAAAGAGTGGATGATGGGGTTTCACAAGGCAAAACACAGAGGAAGGGCATGCAAGGCACCAGCAAAGGCACTGGAGCATTAAAGCATGTGGCAAAATTATGTTCAAGAAACTGTGCATCATAGTGTGATGTGGTTAAGATCAGGGAAGGTGTTAAGATCAGGGACAAAGTGTAGGACTGGAAAGGTAGATTTGGGCCAGAATATGAAGGCTTTTGTATGCCATGCCTGAGTATCTGGACTTTATCTTATGGTTAACTAGAAGCCAATGTAGGTTTTTGAACAAGGGAACAATATGCTCATTTCTATGTAAAGAAAGAAATGCAAGAGCAGTGGGGAGAGTGATTTGGAGGGGAGAGATTCTGGACCTAGGGAAACTAGTTAGAAGGCTAATCCAGCAGTGCACTTGGGGGATGATAGAAGCTTTAAACTGTGGAAAAGGAGGAAGCACAGATAATCTGGAAGTTTTCACTTGATGAGTGAAAGCATGGTGGTGTCATTAACTTAGAGAAGGAATGCAGAAAAATGGATATGTTTGGGAATATGCAAGTGAGTGGGTAATGAAATTAGTTTGGGCCTTGGCAAGTTTGGGATGCCCACAGGACACCCAGGAAAAGAAGTCCAGGAGGAAGATTAAAAGATGTCTAGACTTACATAGGTCTTCGAACCATGAAAGTCAACAAGGTTGCACAGAGAAAGAGAATAAAGCAAAAAAAGATGAGCACCAAGAATTGTACCCTGGGCAGCTGCATGCTGTTGTGCAGGGTGTTAATGGCACAAGTGTACCAGGCTGAGTGGGGTGAATGGGACCTGAAGCCACACGCCCTGGCCCAGGGCTGTGCCCAATCAGATTATGGTGCACCTTTTAATGCTTGTTACAAGGATACCATAAGGGGGTACCATTAACTCTGGAAATAGTGACATTAAAGAATGGGTGAAGACAGAGAAGCCAGCAGTGAATCACAGAAAGAGCAGTGAGAGAGGGAGAAGACCCATAGAGTTATGCCCTGGAATCCCAGGAAGGCAAGGAGAAGATGGTGAATAGGCCTGAAAGCTCCAGAAAAGTTTAGTAACTACATCAGAGGCGACCTTAGAGAGGACAGCTTCAGTCAATGTTGGGGTGGGCAGAAGCCACCACATTGCAGTTAAGTTGAGAGGGAAGGAAATACCAGGGAAGGTCTTTTGGGAGAAAAGGAAAACTAATGTCTACCTGGAGGGTGAAAGGCAGGAACCAGTACAGATGAGAGATTAAATATGTGGCAGAGAAGGTACAATTACTAGAATATAAGCACTGGGAAAGAGGAGGGATGGAATCACTGGAGAAGGTGGAGGGGCCAGTTTTACAGCTACTGCTACCCTTTTCATGCCAATGACTACATTTCCCCACCCCATGCCCAGAAATTCCTATCATCATCACTTTGCCAGGTCTCCTGCTCTGCCCTCATTGCCAGGGTGTCACCCTTAGTATCACTTTCCCACCCAGCAACTCACACCCATACACTCAGCCCCTGTTTGGGCACGGAGAAGAAGAGCAGAGGAAAGCTGGTTTTCCAATGGGTCTGCCCCAGATGACCGAGCCAGGAAGACGTTTCCCTAAGAGTAGGATTGTTCAGAACTACCCTCTAACTCCATCCGGAAAAGATACTGTTGAGCCCTGTGACATCTCATGGAACAAAGCTACAAGAAGCAGAATTCTAGCATGAATCCACAATTTTAGAAAAGAAAATCCATATAAATTCAGTGAGTGGCATCACCTGCCGTTGCAGATATGCCTTCTGCCTATCGCTTCTATGGGGCTTCCCTAGTTAAACAGATCCAGTGTCAAGGCAAATTAAAAAATAATACTAAAAATATGTAGAGAACTCCTAAGCATCAGTAGGAAAAAGACAAAAAACCCAATAAAAAATGGAAAAAAGACCTAACAGGCATTTCACACAAAAGGAAGAATGAATGGCAACAGTAATGTTGGAAATGCACAATAAAATTTTAATAAGATGCCATGTTATCTCTTGATAGGCAAAAATTTTAAAGGCAGGTATTAAAAAGTAATATTAGCAATTCTTACATACTGCTTGAGGAGATATAAATAATATTACCAAGTTGGAAAACATTTGTCAATATTTGTAAAGTTGAAGATGCAAGTACTCTATAGCCCAGAAACTTTATTCCTGGGTTTGTATTCGAAAACTACACTGTCCAGTATGGTAGCCACTAGCCACTTGTGGCTATTTAATTTATTCATTAAGATTAAAGTTAAAAATCTACTTTCTCAATAGTAGTAGTCACATTCCAAGTGCTCAGTAATGACGCGCGGCTACTATATTGGAGAGCATAGATACAGAACTCTTTCATCATCACAGTAAGTTCCATTGGACAGCCCTGCCCTAGAGAAATTCTTGCATACGTGCCCTAGGCGTCACAGTCATGACTGTTTATGTGAGCATTGCTGGTGATTGCATAGAACCTGGAAAAAACCCAATAGTTCATCAACAGGAGTGTGTGTGAATTGTGAATTGTGACATATTCATACACTGGACTATTACAGAGAAGATGAAAATCAACGTGGGTGAATTTCAGAAACATTATGTTGAGTGCAAAGAGGAAATTGCAAAGCAAATGACACACAACCACCTTTTAAAAGTTCAACAACAAAATTACGTAATGTATTGTGTAGACATACAGACATACATGGTAAAAGAATTTGTTTTTAAAACAAGGGAATATACAAGCAGCTCATGCAGCTCAATATCAAAAAAACAAACAACCCAATCCAAAAATGGGCAGAAGACCTAAATAGATATTTCTCCAAAGAAGATGTACAGACTGCCAACAAACACATGAAAGGAGGCTCAACATCACTAATCATTAGAGAAATGCAAATCAAAACTACAATGAGGGCTTCCCTGGTGGCGCAGTGGTTGAGAATCTGCCTGCCAATGCAGGGGACACGGGTTCAAGCCCTGGTCTGGGAAGATCCCACATGCCGCAGAGCGACTAGGCCCGTGAGCCACAATTGCTGAGCCTGCGCGTCTGGCGCCTGTGCTCCGCAACAAGAGAGGCCGCGATAGTGAGAGGCCCGCGCACCGCGATGAAGAGTGGCCCCCACTTGCCGCAACTAGAGAAAGCCCTCGCACAGAAACGAAGACCCAACACAGCCATAAATAAATAAATTAAAAAAAAAAAAAAAAAAAAAAGCTACAATGAGGTATCACCTCACACCGGTCAGAATGGCCATCATCAAAAAATCTACAAACAATAAATGATGGAGAGGGCATGAAGAAAAGGGAACCCTCTTGCACTGTTGGTGGGAGTGTTAAGTTGATACAGCCACTATGGAGAACAGTATGGAGGTTAAAAAACTAAAAATAGAACTACCATATGACCCAGCAATCCCACTACTGGGCATATACCCTGAGAAAACCATAATTCAAAAAGAGTCATGTACCACAATGTTCATTGCAGCTCTATTTACAGTAGCCAGGACCTGGAAGCAACCTAAAGTGTCCATCGACAGATGAATGGATAAAGAAGATGTGGCACATATATACAATGGAATATTACTCAGCCATAAAAAGAAACAAAATTGAGTTATTTGTAGTGAGGTGGATGGACCTAGAGTCTGTCATACAGAGTGAAGTAAGTCAGAAAGAGAAAAACAAATACTGTATGCTAACACATATGTATGGAATCTAAAAAAAAAAGGTTCTGAAGAACCTAAGGGCAGGACAGGAATAAAGATGCAGATGTAGAGAATGGACTTGAGGACACGAGGAGGGGGAAGGGTAAGCTGGGAAGAAGTGAGAGTGGCATGGACATATATACACTATCAAATGTGAAATAGATAGCTAGTGGGAAGCAGCTGCATAGCACAGGGAGATCAGCTCGGAGCTTTGTGGCCACCTAGAGGGGTGGGATAGGGAGGGTGGGAGGGGGACGCAAGAGGGAGGAGATATGGGGATATATGTATATGTATAGCTGATTCACTTTGTTATACAGCAGCAACTAATAATGTTAAACAATGTAAAGCAATTATAATCCAATGAAGATGTTAAAAAAAGAAAACAAGGGAATATTAAACATCAAATTTAAGGTAGTGTTTGCCTTTGGGAAAGAGACACAGCCAGCTTCAAAGGTATTGGCAATATTGTGTTTCTTAAACTGGTGGTGGGTACATGGGTTTCATCTTATTTGTTACACCTGATTTCATACATTATCTATATTTTTGTATATATGAAATATTTCTTCTTAAAAAGGTCACTCTAGCTGCAGTGTAAATGAGAGACTGAAGGGAGATGGGAATGTAGGCCGGAGACCTGTTAGGAGACTATAATTGTCCCGGCAAAAGGTAACTGGTGACCGAGATCAAGAGGACAGCAGTGGAGATGAAAGGAAGTGGATGAAAATGGGATATGTTTTGGAGGTGAATCACCCTAACCCCAATCCTAACCCTAACCATTATGCTCTGGTAGAGGTTTGCATGGTGTACATGAAAGAAGCATGAAAGAAGAATATGTAAGTCAGACCGGGAGCTTTAGGGAGAGCTCCTTGGAAGAGAGGAGAGATGATTTGAATTTGGAACAATTAGGGGTTTGTTAAATGATAATAATGAGGAAAGGCATTCTACTTGGAGGTAATGGCTTTTAAGAAGAATTTAAGGCAGCAAGTCTCTGGGAACTGTAGACACTGAGCATAGTTGGAACTAAAGAGCGAGAAGGCAGGGGCCAAACGCGGAGAGCCAATTGTGCCCATTGGGGGTTAAAACCGTATTCTGGAAGATGCAGGGAAATTGCCCCTGTTTTTCTTTCCTTTTGCCAGATCCTTGTGAACAACAACAAAATAAGGAACCGATATAACACTGTGAAGATCTAGCCACAAGGAGGCCCTAGCTGGGCTAGTCTGAAAATGCTTCTCTTTGAACTAATCGTTTTTAGAAAATGATCACCTGTGATCACCAAAACCTAAATTGTAGAATCACAGAAAGATTGAGATGAGTATGAAAGGAAAAGAAAGGCACATGGAAGAGAAAATGATAGAGATTAAAAAGGAGAAATTGGACTTGAGAGAAAATAATAAACATCATTGGAGACCATAGATCCCGGTTTCCTTTTAGGAATGCTGTTAGACTGGTTTTCCTTAATCGTGCAATGAACAAAACCAGAGCTTTCTTTATTTCTTCTTTTGTTCATGAACTACATTCTTTGCTATCTTAAGCAAATATTTAAGTGTAATAATTATGACATTCTTGTACTCTTTTCAGAGGTGTTTCTTGAGACAAAGTATAAAAATCTGAGAAATAAAGTTAACACGAAGGGGGTGGTGACTCAAATCCACCTTTCCTAATGCACATTCTTTATAATATTTTCTCATCAGATTCCCATTTGTGCATCTCATTTTATTTTTCTTTCATTTAATTTTCTTTCTTCCTTGTTCCAAGAATAATTCATCAGATAAAAGTAAAACTGGGGCTTCCCTGGTGGCGCAGTGGTTGAGAATCTGCCTGCCAATGCAGGGGACATGGGTTTGAGCCCTGGTCTGGGAAGATCCCACATGCGGCGCAGCAACTGGGCCCGTGAGCCACAATTACTGAGCCTGCGCATCTGGAGCCTGTGCTCCGCAACAAGAGAGGCCGCGATAGTGAGAGGCCCGCGCATCGCGATGAAGAGTGGCCCCCGCTTGTCGCAACTAGAGAAAGCCCTTGCACAGAAACGAAGACCCAACACAGCCATAAATAAATAAATAAATAAATAAATAAAATTTTTTTAAAAATTAAAAAAAAAAGTAAAACTGAACACATTCACCGGGCAAATGAAAAACTAAAAAAAGATAATATGCATCTCACCCTGAAAGTAGATGAAAAACTTGTCCTCTCTTTTTAGGACTAAAAAAAGAAAAGAATATGTTCCTTAAAAGCTCTCTGTTAGAAAGCCTGGTTTCTTCCGTTAAATAAGAAAAGCAATGTGGAGTTAAGAGGCCAAGGTTTGAAGTTCATTAGACCTTGTTTTTAATTCCCAACTCCTGTTTATAGGTGTAAAAAATCATTTAATCTGAGGCTCAGTTTCTTCTTCTGAAAAGTGGGATAGTCGCTATAATAGCTAAAATTCAGTGAGTGCTTAGTGAGTCTTACAGTGTACATGTCTCATCTCATTTAATCCTCATAGTAACCATAAGTGAGGAGGTAGATTCTATTTCTATCCCCATTTTATAGATGAGGGAATGCAGGAACAGAGAGGTTAGGTAACTTGCCTATCACCACACAGCTAGTAAAGTGGTAGAATTTGGATATATACCTAGGTAGTCTGATTCCAGAGACTAAGAGTTCAGGCTCTGTAAGCCTAAGGATCAAAAGATATAATGTAAGTGAAAGAATTTTGAAACAGGTACTTGAGACATGTCAGTTTAAATAAAAAACTTGCAGATTTATAAATTGCTGAGCGTTGTGTGTCATTTTTCAATTTGCAGTGAAGTAACCATTGTGGATATTCCATTTGTGGATGGTTTAGTTTTATAGGTGCTTTTACTCTAGGCTTTGACAAATGGAACATAATCAGGAAGTTTTTCTTGGGCCCATACATATGCAGCTGTTAAGTTTTCGCATTGGCCCATTTTAATTGGTCTAATATAGGTAGAAAATCATGATGACCACTCATCATGACAAACAAGGATCAATGATAGAAGCCTTAATAGCTTAATAGATGCTTAATAGCATTGTAGAATCATAAAGAGGTTGTGCAGAAATCTTAAGCAGAAATATGAAATTGTTAATAAATCGCTAAATATTTTCTTAAAAACAAATATGATCCACCTGTCAAATTGGGGCAAAGTCCTTTAGACTGGTGATTTCCAAGTGAGCCAAGTTTGTTATTAAACACTTTTATGAGTACCATAACTATAAAATTCAGGAATTCAAGGCTATGATTCTTTATCGACAGCAAAGTCTATATCCTCTTTAGTGCAATGTTTTAAATGATGCCCTTGAGCTGCCTATAAACTGCCTACAAAAGACAGCTGGAGTGAAAAATGACCTGTTTTGGGATGAGAATCTGTTGCAAGAGGAACATACAGTTTGCAGAATGACACACAAGGAAGTAATAAGACTTCCTAAGTTTTGTTACCATTAAATTTTTTTTTTTTTAATGTCAGTCATATAATATGAGGGCTCGCAGGATCTTAGAGATTGTCTTTTGGTATAGTCCCTTAGTTCAGAGTCTCTGAAAGATTATGTGACACCCTTGAGCTGAGCAGCTCATTAGTGGCTGAGCCAGGAGGAGAGGCCTGTTTTTCTGTTCGTACATGTGGTAGCTTCATGTACATCTGGTAGCTGAAACTTTTCCATGAGCAATGTTGAATATATGCAGCAGAGTTGCGTTACAGCTATAGGAATCCAGCTACTCCCTTTGACCCGGGTCATGTTCAGTGATACAAGTGGGTTGCAGCTTACTCAGAGATAAAGTTCCAAAGTCAGGCAAAAATAGACTATAGTCAACACTATCCTTGGAAATTCTTTGGGAAAGTATCACTTCAGAGACCCAAACACCTCCTCTTAATAAGCACTGCAGGGCAGGTTTCTATTCCAGTATGGGGAGAGATTGCTGTTTCTTCAGTTGAGAACCAAATGAAGTAGTTGGCAAATCGTGAGCACTAGATTCATCCTCAGCACATGAGATGCTCACACTTTGAGAGCCAGGAGGGAACTAACTGGGACTGGCCAGGGGAGCTGATTCTCCTCCTCATCTAATGCTCACTTCAGGGCACATGTTCTTTCAGCTGAATGGCAGATCTCATTGCAGGCACTTTTAAGTTGTTCTTCTTGTCTGTCTGTCTCCCTCTCTCTCCGCACCCCTCCTGTTTTACCCATCCTCTTTTTCCTCCCTATCTCCTAAATCTAATTTCGATTTGAATTCAAATGTTAAATGTGTCGCTTATAGGGATTAAATGAGTTTATATATGTTTGTTCCTGCCATGTAGGAAGTACTATATAAGTTAGTTACTAATGTAAGAGGCAATTTTGTATAATGGTTAAAGACCCAGGAGCCATACAACCTTGGTCTAAATTCTTATTCAGCCACTGACAAGCTGTGTGACCCAGGACGTGTGACTTTAATTCTCTGTGCCTCAGTTTTCCTCCCCTGTAAAATGGGTGTGATAAAAATAGGACCCTTCTTATGTGATTGTTATAAAGATTAAGTAAGTTATATATAAGGTGCTTAGCATAGTACAATATAAGGTAAGTGCTTATCGGAGTATAACTATTGCTATGTGATGTCACTATACTTCAGGTAACCCAGAGAACTCAATTTTGAGAAGTTCTAAAAATTACGTGTGTTAGTTTAATTTCTCATCTCCTATCTCAATTCTTACTGGCATACAGTGATTACCCATAAGGCAAAAGGGCTGAATGATTGTCCTGTACAAAATTGAGAGCAATTATAGTACTCAACTAGAGCCAAAAGTCAGGGTGATGGGAGGAGTGACTCTTCATACAAGCTGTGTGACCTTGGACAGATCACTTAAGCTTTCTGAACTTTGGTATCTCCAGTTGTACATCATAAATAATGACATCACTACCTGTCTCACAGAGTGGCTGTGAGGATCAAACGAGGCATGTGTAAAATGTTTTATAAACTATAAGGTAACATGAAAATGTAAGAGATTGCTGTTAATACCTATAATTTAAACAGAGGCTGACACTATTGTTACTACCAAGATTTGCCCAAAGAAATAAAGACAAATAATTCATGAGTTTCCACAGCAACACTTTAGGAATCTGTTGGCAGGAACACCAGATCTCCAATTTTTTCTAAATATGTACACAATCCTCTGAGAGTGCAGGTTTTTGGGAATTCACAGTAGTGTCCTTCATGTTTTCCAGTATTACATACACAAAAACTACCCATGATGTTTGCTATACAACAACCTTGATGTTGCAGAGATAGGCTCTTGAAAAAAGATTATATGAGTGTTAAGGAATTTGTCATTAACTTATAGATTTTATTTTCTATAGTTGCTGGCATGAGATTAAGTATAATTTGTCTTTTTTAATAAAATGAAACAAATGAATTAATTTTTTTCTAGCTGCACTACTGCTGCCCTATTTCCTTAAAGATGTGTTGTCAATAGATGTAAGTCTATTCAAAGGGAAAGTTATGATTTTACTGCAGGTTATTCAGCATTTTATATGTCCCTGGTGGGAGGGATGGGGATTATTATGAACTTGCCCTTGAAATTAAGCATTATTTCATTAAACTAGATTAAACTTTCCCCTGAATTCTTATTATAATGAAAGTTTTGTGAGTATTTGAATTATGCCAATGAAAATACCTGCGTTAGTCAGGATAGGCTAAGTTATGCTGCAGTAACAAATTAACCCTAAAGAATAGTGGTTTAACACAAGGGTCTATTTCTCACTTACATGTGAGCAGGTAGCTCTGTTCCACAACGTTATTCAGAATCCCAGACTAACAGATGTTCTCCCCAGTTGCCATGTCAGAGGAAGAAAGAAGTGAAAGAATATGCATCCATTCTGCTTTGCTTTGTCTGAAAGTGACACCGTTAATTCTACCCATAGCCCGTTGACTAGAACTAGTCACATGGTCTAGTTAATGGCAAGCGAGCAGGGAAATGTGAAGAGCACCAGGATATTCAGTGAATGATGAATATCTCTGCTACAACCCCCAAACTCCTAAAGCAGTAAGATGTTCTCAGTCACTTTCTGGTAGCTTTATCCTAATCCTTAGGCTCCAAGATAGTGCAGTGCAGAGAAAGGAGCATGGACTGTGGGGTCAAACTGCCTTAGGTTCAAATCCCAACTACACCTCCTGCTAGTTGTGTGAGTTTGAGCATGTTATTTTGTTTCTCTAATCCTCAGTTTCCTCATCTGTAAAATGGGGATTCCAACACCTACCTGTTAGGGTTGTTGCAACAACAGGAAATTATAAGAGAGGTGGTTTGTCTTTATTATTCAACTTTTGCCCCTTCTGTGATAGCTTCTCTCCTACTCCAGTCCCCAGGCTTTGGATCAGCTTGGTATGAATTCCAGCTTAGTCACTCTCTATAACTTAGTTAAGCATTCTGAGCCCAAGTGTCCTCATCATCAAAGTTGGGACAATCATGACTACTTTATAGGGTCGTTCACAGGATCAAGTAATGCAGGTAAAGTTCTCAGCACAGCTCAGGCATACTTTGTTTTATTGCACTTCGCTTTATTGAGCATCACAGATATTGCGATTTTTACAAATTGAAGGTTTGTGGCAACCCTGCATCGAGCAAGTCTATTGGTGCCATTTTCCCAATAGCATTTGCATACTTTGTGTCTCTGTGTCACATTTTGGTAATTCTCACAATATTTCAAACTTTTTCATTATTATTATATTTGTTATGGTGATCTGTTATCAGTGATCTTTGATGTTACTTTTGTAATTGTTTTGGGGTGCCACAAACTGTGCCCATATGAGACAGCAAACAATCGATAAGTGTTGAGTGTGTCCTGACTGCTCCATCGACCAGCTGTTCCCCTGTTTCTCTCTCTGCTCAGGCATCCCTATTCCCCGAGACACAACAGTATTGAAATTAGGCCAATTAATAACCCTACAGTGGCCTCGAAGTATTCGAATGAAGGGAGAGGCGCATGTCTCTTATTTTAAGTTTAACGAGGAAGGCATGTCAAAAGCCAAGATAGGCTGGAAGCTAGCCCTCCTGTGCCAAACAGCCAAGCTGTGAGTGCAAAGGAAAAGTTCTTGAAGGAAGTGAAAAGTGCTACTCCAGTGAACACACATATAATAAGAAAGCAAAACAGGCTTATTACTGATAATGGAAAAAGTTTGAGTGGTCTGGATATAAGCTCAAACCAGCCACGACATTCCCTTAAGTCAAAGCCTAATCCAGAGCAAGGCCCTAACTCTCTTCAATTCTATGAAGGCTGAGAGAGGTGAGGAAGCTGCAGAAGAAAAGTTTGAATCTAGCAGAGGTTGGTTCATGAGGTTTAAGGAAAGAAGCCATCTCCGTAACATCAAAGCGCAAGGTGAAGCAGCAAGTGCCGATATAGAAGTTGCAGCAAGTTATCCAGGAGATCCAGCTAAGATAATTAATGAAGGTGGCTACACTAAACAATAGATTTTCAGTGTTGACAAAACAGTCTTATATTGGAAGGAGATGCCATAGCCAGAGAACAGAAGTCAATGCCTGGCTTCAAAGCTTCAAAGGACAGGCTGACTCTCTTGTTAGGGGCCAATGCAGCTGATGACGTTAAGCTGAAGCCATATGCTCTCTTACCATTCCAAAAATCCTAGGGCCCTTAAGAATTATGCTAAATCATAATCTAAACATAAACTTTAGTTAAAAAAAAAAATATATATATATATAAATCAGTAGAATACCATATTACAAATGCCCAGAAATACAGAATAAAGATCAGAAACTGCTTGGAAATATTTCTAACACTTTTGGGGATTATACTCATAATCTAATAAAGATTATGAACTAGCACAATCATTACTGGGGCCAACATTTCAAAATTCACCTGTCAAAGCTAACACCAGGAGAGTATTATACACATAGAATTGAGAAACAGATAATCTTTACTTCAGAAAATCACAGTCCTACAGAGTATTGCTCTCATTATTTAGCTAGTATAAGGGTCAATCTGTCTCACTGAGGCATGTATCTACCTTTGCGCCATTAACATCTTATCTGAAATGCTTTCCAGTTTTTTGGTACCTGTTGAAAACCTGTGCTCTATAAATGGAACAACAAAGCCTGGATGACAGCACATCTGTTTACAACATAGTTTACTGAGTATTCGACGCCCACTGTTGAGATCTATGGCTCAGAAAAAAAGATTCCTTTCAAAATATTGACAATGATCATCGACAATGCACCTGGTCACCAAGAGCTCTAATGGAGATATACAATGAGATTAATGTTGTTTTCATGCCTGCTAACACAACATCCACTCTGCAGCCCATGGATCAAGGAGTAATTTCAACTTTCAAATCTTATTATTTAAGAAATACATTTCATAAGGCTATAGGTGCCATCGATAGTAATTCCTCTGATGGATCTGGGCAAAGTCAATTGAAAACCTTCTGGAAAGTAGTCACCATTCTAGATGCCACTAAGAGCATTCATGATTCATGGGAAGAGGTCAAAATATCAACATTAACGGGACTTTGGAAGAAGTTGATTCCAACCCTCATGGATGACTGAGGGGATCAAGACTTCAGTGGACAAAGTAACTGCAGATGTGGTGGAAATAGCAAGAGAACTAGAATTAGAAGTGGAGCCTGAAGATGTGATGAATTGCTGCAATCTCATGATAAAACTTTCATGGATGAGGAGTTGCTTCTTATGGATGAGCAAAGAAAGTGGTTTCTTGAGATGGAATCTACTCCTGGTGAAGATGCTGTGAAGATTGTTGAAATGACAAGAAAGGATTTAGAACATTACATAAACTTAGTTGATAAAACAGTGGCAGAGTTTGAGAGGATTGACTCCAATTTTGAAAGAAGTTCTACTGCAGGTAAAATGCTATCAAACAGCATTGCCTGCTACAGAGAAGTCATTCGTGAAAGGAAGAATCAATTGATGTGGCACACTTCATTGTTCATTACTGCCTTATTTTAAGAAATGGCTACAGCCACCCCAACCTTTCAGCAGCAACCATCCTGATCAGTCAGCAGCCAAGGACATTGAGGCAGGACCCTTCACCAGCAAAAAGATTACATACAACTCACTGAAGCCTCAGATGATGGTTAGCATTTTTCAGCAGTAAAGTTTTGTTTTTTTTTTCTCTGCTGCGCCCCGCAGCATGTGGGAATCTTATTTCCCCCGACCAGGGATCGAACGCGCACCCACTGCATTGGCAGCCCGGAGTTGTAACCACTGGACTGCCAGGGAAGTCCCGGCAGTAAAGTATATTTAAATTAAGGTATGTACATCGTTTTTAGACATAATGCTATTGCACATTTAATAGACTACAGTGAAGTGTAAGCCTAACTTTTATATGCACCGGGAAACCAAAAAAATTTGTTACCCGCTTTTTTGAGATGTTTGCTTTATTGCAATGTATCCGCAATATCTCTGAGGTATTCCTGCAGAACTAACTGTCCTCTGATTTGGTTCATCATGATCATGCTTGAGCTTTGGGAGATAGTAGGCTATGAGTGAAAATTACAAGAGCTGTTTCACAAAAATCTCCATGAAACAATGAAAGCCCAAGTCAACACCAGGTTGTAACTTACCTAACAGAGAATGACACATATTGGGGTGAGAAGATTCTTCTACTCCTAGATATACAAGATTTTTTTTTAAGTTTTTTTAAATTAGGAGAACTACACATAAAAATCCAGATTTCTGACTTCTCTTACAGAGTCAGAAGATCTGTCCCCAGTGGTAACTATTAGCCCCCTTTAGACATAGATATGCTATTTGCCACAGTCCCCACCACTCCCTATTGTTGTACATCTAGCCTGCTTCACTCATTGATCTGCTTGACCCCTGTAAGAATTTGACTTTATGACCCCTGGCTAATAGGTTCAGGAAAGTAGTCATGATCATGGTGATGACAGGCGTAAAGTTGGTGAACTATTTGGTAATAGTTGTAAGCTATTTTCAATGATTCAAAAAGCCTGATTGCAATGATTATATTGCTAACCTCTAAAAAACTGCACAGGTTAACTATAGTACGAGATTTATTTTCTTTTAAATGGAATTACGTCAAGTGGGTAATTGTATTGTCATAAAAGAAACTTAGACTGACAAGTAGGTATCATTGATAAATGTTTTTTAAATTGGGAAAACAGATGACTCTTATTTAATAAATAAAATTTGTTTGATAGACCAGTTTTTTCAAAATATGGGGCCCAAGAAGGAGAATAATCATTATGAAAGTTGTCCTTATTGATAGGAAGGTTGAGAAGGGAGCAACTGGATTTTTCTGTCACTTCTCCACTGGTATTTGTAGTCCAAAGGGTCAAAACCAGATGAGGGAATGTTGGAATTCCACGTACCTCACAGTAGGTAGAGAAAACATTGGGGAAAGGTTATGGAGTTTCTTTGTTTTTTTAATTTTATTATTTTTTAATTGAAGTATAGTTGATTTACATATGGGGTTTCTTTTGAGTCCTGGAATTTCACATCTTTCTAAGACAGGCTCTAGGCTAACTTCTAATTTTAAATAATAGACATAGTTTTAGTACAGACTCTGTTTCAAAACTGTAAGGCAAAATGAGAGGCAATGACTATTTATAATATGGCTGTGCTCTGTTAAAACTAGTTAAGGTTGCTTCTCTGTGCTAATGTACAAGGTCATTGTATTTAACAAGGGTGAAGAAACTCTTTCCTGATGACCTGTAATTAATTCTCAGGGATATTTATATGTCCTAGAACAAAGCTGATTCATAACTCTGCTAGGTGGGGCGAAGGTATTACATTTTCAGTCTTTCTTGTCAACTCCTTTAGACATTTAACTGAACTATGTGGAGATCTTCTGAGGATCACAGAATTTTCAAGCTAAAATGAAAATGAATCTTAATCCTCCTCTTAATCCAACCTCCTTATTTTCCAAAGGCCCAAGAGGGGGAAAAGCGCTTGCCCAAGGTAACACAGCCAAGACTGGAACTCAGATCTCCTGATTCCAAGTCCAATTAAATATGTTAAGTTTTTCTGTTTCCTCTTCCACTTTAAACTATCCCACTCCACCATTTTTTAATTTCTCGTTTCCAGGGTTCTACTTAATTGTCTAACCTTTCAGATTTGCACAATCCTCCTACCTTATCCTTACAGCATTTTCACAGGGCTTCCAAATTCTAATTTGAGAAATCCTGAATGAGGGGCATGATCTGAAGGCTTCCCCACAAAACCTACTAGGGCCTCCAAGAAGACAGAGAAATCTGTGAACCACAGTTTTTAATGGTCTCTCTCTCCATTTCATGCTGACGTTTCCAAGGAAGCAAAGAGGAGCCTAACAAGAGGATGTGTCTGTCCTTCTTAGAAACAAAAGACTGTTAAGATTTAATACATTCTGCTCATTTCTTCTCTTTGCTTCTAAGGAAATAAAGGGATTTTAACCACCTGTCTGACAGCAGCTCTCTCTCTTTCTCTTTCGCTGTGGCACATTTAGCTCCTGCAACATTAGACAAAAAATTTTTTTCTAAGATACAGTGAGAGCACAGCAGAGACAATCAAGGGTGCTTCTGGCCAAGGCTGCCTCTCCCTATAACCCACCCCAGCTGTGTGGGAAACTGAAGCAGAGACTCTTACAGGGAAAAAAATGAAGAAAGAATGGAAGTGGGGAAAGTCAGTGATAAATAATAAGAGAGCTGCAATTTTAAATTGAGGTATATGAGAAGAGTACAGGCTGATTCATAATATCGCTGGATCTATGCAAATGGCTATGCAAAAAGAACAAAGGATACTAGGAAACAAACATGCTATCCCCTGTCCCCTGACGTTTTCATCTTCATCACCACACAAAACTCACAAAGTTTGTGACTGTTAACCACAATAAGATGAGAAAAATAAGGACATATGTTGTTTTTTATAATACTGAATTTTTTCCATTTAAAGGAATACCTTATATTCTGAGATTATATCCTTCCTTTTTCAGTCCTAGAACATTTCTTTTTTGAAATGACAGTGAAGGTAGATATAATTGATATTACTTATGTGTTTCCTTGGCAACTTTAGAAATTGATCCCTCTATGTTGCCCCATCCCCCAGTTTTTTTTGGTAGTGTACTGATTTGTGAAACCCAAATGTCTGTTAATCTCCTACCTAGAAGAATACACACTAAAAGTAAATGGTTACCAATCTTTTCAGGACAAATTTCAATTAATTAACATATCCTTCAAGGAGAAGACTTTAAAAATCTTATCTTTCAATCTTTACAGCTTTCTTCCTGAAAGTGTTCTTGCAAGTATATTAAATTAGTCATAACAACTGCTGCTAAGTGCTTAATGAAACACTTCATAACCTCTGACAATTTGACAGGAATGAATTTAATAATAGCAATAAATACAGATGGGACTACATAAATCAAGGAAGTCCTGAAGCAAAACTCTTGCTGTATTAGATGTCATCTTGGCTTTTTCATCTGAAATGAATCAAGAAATTAATTATAATGGTGATCACAACACTAAGAAAAAAAATCGAAACAAAATTCATACTCTTGGAAAGAATGCCTCTGTTCTTTTTAGCCACTGCCCACTTCAGGTATGCTGGAGCCAACAGTCTGAAGGAAGCTCCAAAGAGAAGGTGATATTTAGAATGAGGAATGTGGCTTCTGACCTGGTTGTGAAGGAGAATGCAGCAGTGGCTTCCCCCAGGGTAAGCTCTCTCAGACATTTACATTGTGTGGCAATAAAAGGCAGTTGCACAAGCATTAGCCTGAAATTGCTTAAAGAAAGAGTAGGCTCAAGACCAAAGGTGTTGTCAGTTCTAAGCAACCTTCCAACCTAGCCTCACCTGTCTTCCTCTAAAGTGGAGGCAGATTCTCCTCCACCCTCCATTCTCCTCTGAACCACTTCACCTTCTAGCACCTTCCATCTCAGGAGGAGTTTGCCCAGGATGGGCTTTATGATGCACACCACTGACTGCTACCCATCTGCTTATGGAAAATCATTGACCCCAGCCCAGAGTACTTACAGAGCTGTTCTGCTTTGAAGATCTTTATCCTTTATGCAGAGCTAAAAGCAAACATGACAAGGGCAATGAATTTGCCTGTTTTGCTAAGGCCCATGGATAAACATTTTGAATGCATCAATGTGGCTCAAGGGACAGGAAACCCAAATGTCTGTTAATCGTCTATGTAGAAAAATACATACCAATACAGAGGTGGCTGGGAATACAGCCACATCTGCACTGGTCTAGGTCTTATTTCTTTGACCACATTAATCATTTTTATTTAACCTAAGAAAATGTAATTCCACACTGGCCTTTTCTTAGAGGCTTTCTGCCACATTTGCCTGCCTTTGGCACTGGATTAACTGGTGGAGTCAAATGCATAGCATTTGCAGGTCCTCTGCATCATGCTAACCAACAAGGTTAACCATTCAACAATTCAACCTCCAGCCCACCACAGCCAGGGCATGTGGCTGTACTCAAGAGGTGAGCAGTAAGTGCCATCTTTTTCACACAGATCTCTGAATCCAGAGCAGATGTGCCTCTATATTTATTTATTTATTTATTGTACCAAAGGAACCATAGCAACAATAAAGAGAAATTTAAAAGGAAGAAAAATCAGCACCTACTTCTAACACCACAGCTATTTTCATTCAGGTCTTGTCCATATGAACTTCTATTCTTCTACTCTATTCTTGTAAAGCTGTACTCATAATAGATGTACAATTTTTATTCCCTTGAGCAACTTGCATTTTAGATCTCATGGTAGAGAGATCAGATTGTTCAAGTATGGTTTCTAATTCTATAGTCACTTATATAGCCAGTTCTCTGCCTTTATTTAGATGACTTTTTAGCTTAGAATACTTAGATACCTTCATTATTCTTTTTCTTCTGGCAATCAGTCCAAATAACAAGGTCAGAAAGACCACAATACATGCAGCAATAATGGGTTCTTTTGGTACAGATGAAGCTTTATCTGTTGGAAGTGCAAACACAGGAAACGAGAAAGTTAACATTTATATGCTTCTAATTTATGTACTTCTAGTATGTCCCAGCCACGGTGCCTTGCACTTAACATTTTTCCTCTTAATTAAAATTCTCCAAACCATCCCGAAGAGTATTATTATCATTTTTTTTTATAGGCGAGGAACCAGGGGCTTTGAGTTTACTTGTCCAAAGTCACAGAACTAGTAACTAGCAGAGACAGGCTTTGAATCCATTCCTTCTTGGAAGGATAATTTACTGTAATATGAATAACTCCCCAAAGTCAGATCATTTTGTGCTTGATCCATAATTTTTGCCATGCAGAAAGCAGAAGTAGGCTGAAATCAATGCTTTTTCCTGCCATTTGAAAAGCCTGAAAGATGTTGGGAGGTATCCTCGAGGGAGAAAGAGAGGGAGGAAGGTTTTAAGAGCAAGAAGAGAAAAGGTGAGGAAGCTGCTGGACTAAGGAGAGAGGAACAGTGGGACCCTTGTAGCTGTGCTGTGATAGTGCCCCAAGTAGGTGACAAGACATTATACAGGGTGGCTGCATAGTGCCCCTAGGAAAGTAGAACTCTAAGCATCAGCCTTCCCAATCTTGGCAAAGATTTTCATCTTTCTCTAAATGATATGGAAGAACAGAGAGTCTACTTCTAACTTGGGCTAGGAAGACACCAGCCACCTAGAAGTGAAAGCCCATTCCCTTGTTTTATGAACACCAGGTAAGCTCAGAGCCATTTTGTACTACAGGTGCAGTCCCTGTGCTTGTAAGCTTTCCAAGAGCCTATGAAAATATTTGAGACCGGAAACAAAAAGTATTGGCTCCAAAATATGAAAATAAAGTGGCAAAGTTAATCAAAATTCATAAATGTTTAAGCATCTATAAAATGTAACTTTGTGTCGACTATCACCCAACTGTTAAATAATAATAATAACGTTTAAAACTTAAGAACCAAATTAATAACTTATTTATAGAAAACTTCAAAATGTATGCAAGTTTTAAATACCCTTTCAAATTTTTACAGCCAAAAAGTATCCTTAATACTTCATTTTAATATATTTTATATGGGGTGAAACTTACAAAAGTAAGAGTGCTAAGGTCAACAAAGGTATTTAAATGACTCTGTCTAAGCTCCTGGATTCTGATGCCACCCTAGGAGGGAAAGAGGCTCCAATCATGGCTAAGATAAAATTTTTGGAATTTATAGGAAACAAAGAGTGTGCTATTTATTGTATAATTGAGTTTGTAGAGTGAATGAAATCAATAGATTTTTGTTAAATGACTACTGTGTGTTAGGTGCTGTTCTTAGCCCTGAAAAAATAGGACAGGCATGGAAGGCTCCTGTCTCTGAGGAGCTCATTTTTTAGTGGGAGAGACTGACATTAAAAAAAAAAAAACTACTGCAGATTGAGATAGTGTTGTAAAGGACAAAGTGTTATGAGATAGTATATGAAGGGTGAAAGGAAGAGAGAAGGGGAAGAGAAGACTTTTGATTAATCTAAGTTCAAAGCCCAAGCCCTATACGCCTCAAGATTATGAAATGGGGTTTATCCCTCCATAATTGTATGACACACTAACTATTTACCTTTTAACTGTTTTCTTCTCCATTATGTGTCCGGCTCAGGATAATTTTAGGGAGTAGATTAAGCATCTTTTACTTTTGCTCTCTTTTGGCTGTTGCTAAAAATTATTCTCATGAGGGTATGGGTGGCACCAACCCTCTGGAGAAGCTCTGCTCAATGGGATTTCTTTTTTTTTTTTTTTTAATATTTATGTATTTGGCTGCACTGGGTCTTAGTTGCGGCATGCGGGATCTTTAGTTGCAGCATGTGGGATCTAGTTCCCTGACCAGGGATTGAACCCGGGCCCCCTGCATTTGTAGCACAGAGTCTTAGCCACTGGACCACCAGGGAAGTCCCTGGGACTTCTTGTAAACCCTGACTCTGTAATAGCCAGCCCTGGGACACACCAAAGGGCCTCTTACTGGAGACCCCATGAACTTACAGTGCCAAGAAAAGATGTCAAAATGAAGGAGAGGCAAAGGTGGTACAGTTGGGGGAAAAAATCAGAACTCAGTCATAGATCAGAATATTTTTACCAAGCTGAATAAAATGAAGCCACACGTGACAGCTTTCACTCCATAAACAAACTGAAATAAACTGCCTGACCCGCTGGCTCACTTTGGATTCCAAGTTTCTGTTGAAAGTGAGTTTGGAAAGTGTAACTGCATCTCTTCCCTTTACTCTCTTATTTATAACCAGATCTGGTATTTCCACCCAACCTATCCCAGCCCATATTCATTATGGTAAAATAATCTCAACACGTGGCTAAAATCTTGCGCTCAAGAAAAGATCCGTGATGTCATTTCTCACTTTGCACAGCCTCATTTAGAAACTACCCCACTGAGCTGTGAAGCTGGGAGAGCTCATGGCAAACCTGGCATTTAGCCTGAGCGCCAGCATCGGAGTGCTTATGCTCCTAAGGCAGCTAATAGCCAGGCAAGTAATAACGCAGGAAGAAATGAGAAAAACCAGTTGGTTTGGAAGAGCTCAACCCAAAACAGGATCCTGCCCACCTGAAAGCTAATTTGCCAAGCTGGCATCCTGCTTGCCACACAAGCTGTATGTTCAATGTGACATAGAGCAATTATGATTCCTTCTTAACCAAGAGTTTGTGGGTTTGGTTTTTAAAGCAAGTAGCCCCTGGGCATACTGTCACTGTTCTGCAGGACAAATTACTGAACGCACCAGTAATCACAGTGATGGGCATTCAACTGGCAGCCCTTCCTACCCACAGCCGCTCTATTGATACCATAATAAGAAGCCCTATGGTCATATGTCCAACGCTTCTGGCTGGGGCTCAATTGGCTTCCTGAGGACTGGCAAGAAAGGCAATGAGTGGCACAGAGAGGCAAATGACAAAGTGAATGATGTTCTAACAAGATATAGGAGCCTCAGCTTGTTTGGCTGCTTCTAGCATTCTGGGCCCAGACCAGGAAATGTGTGCGTGAGCATTATCTGCATCTGCCACTCCAGGTATCTCGCCTTCCTCTTTCTATATGAGTGAGAAATAAGAGGAGGGAAAGACACTTGGAGCTTCTTTTGTTCCTTGTTATTGCAGAGATCATAAACCTGGGTAGAAGAAGCATGAAGCCAAGAGAAAGAAGTTGTTTCCCCCATTCTCCCCCACTCCCTTTTCTGATTAGCCTATAGGTTACAATTTCAGAGTTAGGAGTGATTTTATAGATCTATTTTCTTATCTAGTCAGTATATTTTTCCCCTATGTGTTTATGACTTCTCTTCTGTTTGTCACTAAGCTGTTAACTCAAAAGTCCAGTTCCGGATTTCCCGGGTGGCTCAGTGGTTAAGAATCCGCCTGCCCATGCAGGGAACATGGGTTCCAACCCCAGTCCGGGAAGATCCCACATGCCGCGGAGCAACTAAGCCCGTGCGCCACGACTACTGAGCCTGTGCTCTAGAGCCTGCAAGCCACAACTACTGAGTCCGCGTGCCACAACTACTGAAGCCTGCGCGCCTAGGGCCCTTGCTCTGCAACAAGAGAAGCGACCGCAATGAGAAGCCCACGCACCGCAACGAAGAGTAGCCCCCGCTCGCCGCAACTAGAGAAAGCCCGCGCGCAGCAATGAAGACCCAACGCAGCCAAACAAACAAAAAAAAAGTCCAGTTCCTACAAACCTTGTTGCCCAGGAAAATTCATGGAAATACTCCTCCATAAAAGCCAACCAGAACTGTCTTCTACTACTTGATTCTAGAAAAGGACCTTTGCTCAAAAAGCAGTATCCTATATGGAATGGGAATAATTCCCCTAAAAGAAACAACTAGAATTCCTTGGATCGAGATAATTCTCCAAAGAAAATCCTAGCTACTAATCATAATTGTCATCATCATTTGTTGTCACAAAAAATATTTACTGAGCATCTCTCTGAGTTTTGTACTATGCTAGATATTACTTAAAAAGAGAGTTACCTTTGTGGATGGACCTCAAAAGTATTACGCTCTCTGTCGATTTGACAGAGAAAGACAAATACTGTATGTTATCACTTATATGTGGAAAAAAAATAAATGAATGTATAAAACAAAACAGAAACAGACTCACAGATATAGAAAACAAACTAGTGGATACTAGTGAGGAGAGGGAAGGAGGGAGGGGCAAGATAGGGCTATAGGATTATGAGATACAAACTCTGTGTATAAGCAGCAAGGATATATTGTACAACACAGGGAAATATAGCCATTGTTTTGTAATAATGTGAAAGGGAGTATAATCTATAAAAATATTAAATCACTACGCTGTACACCTGAAACTAACATAATATGGTAAATCAACTATATTTCAATAAATAAACAAGAGAGTTACCTTTGACAATAAGGTGAAAGTCCTTGGTCTTCGTTTCCATAAGTGAATTTGCAATACAGCTGTAGGTTCCGTTGTCAGATTTCTTGACTTTGTTGATTGACAGTTGAAGATACTCACTTGTCTGTTGGAGTTGGTGATGGTTTTTCTCTAAATTAAAGACGCCACTGTTTTTGTACCACATCATTTGAGCCTGGGGGTTGGATTTCACATTGCAAACCAACTTCACATCACTGCCTTCCTCAGCTGTTTGGAAGTCGTTTCCACTTAGGAGAGGAGGAACTGCAAGACGCAAGCATTTAAGTTTAATTAGCAGATAAGCAGTAGTTTATTGCCAGTGTTCAAGATGTCCCTTCAGTCTATCTCATGTAGTCATTCATTTATTTGACAAAACTTTATTGAGTACCTACTGTATGACAAGCACTGGGCTAGGAACCAGGGGTACAATGGTAAATAACATACATCCATTTTCAAACTTAATAGCACTTTTAATGTGGTGGGGAAGACAAACCATGAAACAAATGTATATAATAATGAATCTGTATTAAGTAGACAATTTGTAACACATGGAAGAATACCCATACTTGCCCTGGCCAGAGATTTACCAACGCATATTTGCATTTCCTCAATGATCTTCTAGAAATAATGTCCTTCTCTCAGAAGGCACTCCAATCGTGGCAACTCTGGCATCCATGGAAGAAGAGCATAACCTCGAGTCCCTCTCAACCTTCTGTGTGAGCAACTTCTTATTCCCTTCATGATAAGGACATCTGTAGACCCATAGATTGTCAAACACATTTATCTTCACCAAATAATTCCAACCCTTACTACCACCAGGGCTTTCCAACATCTAGGGGGAGAAATGGCTGAGCTGACTCTCCCCTCTTCTCCATGCTCCTTGCATTTTTTTGGCCAAGGTACAGAAGAGTAATAAAATGCATGAAAAGTGGGCAGTAGGAAAGAGATAGACGCAGAGAAGGAGGGAAAAAAGGAGCTTGTATAATCTGCACACTGAATAATTAGACCCTGAGTAGGCTGTGCTATTAATAGCCCTCTCAGAAGAATGACATTTTATTGCTCTTTGGAATGTGTTTGAATTCTGTATCCATGTCCAACAAGAATGTTATATGGTATTCAGATAGTTGTTCCTTTTTATTTAACTATTTAAAATCAATTTTTAAGCATATCGGCTCTATATGAGCATTCCCTTTTAAAAGTATTAGTACATTTCAGATAAAGTTAAGGTTCTCCTTGACCCCATCCTGGTCACTTCCTGACTCCCCAGAGACACCCAGTGCTATGCATTTGATGTAAATACTTGCAGATCTTTTTTTTTTAAATAGTATTTTAAAAATACATATGATATACCCATAGGAAATATATTGTATTGCTCTAGGAGGGTGAGAAGTGTTTACATAAAAGACTTCACTCTCTCAACAATTGCACGCTTTGAGATATAGTCATGTTGAACCACAGAATTCCAGCTCATTGCTTTTAGAGTGCTATAGTATAATATCTGACTCTTTAATTATTTTATTTTGATGGGTATCAGGTTATTTTCATTTTAAAATGCTAAACAGTGCTTCAATAAACATCCTTGTAAAAAAAAGAATGGGCTCAGGACAGAACCCTGTGTAGTGGCTATAATCTAAAGACTAAAAGCAAAAGGAGAAAAATGTGACCAGATATTCAGCAAATATTTGAATAAAATCTAAAAGGAAAAGTCAAAAAAAAAATCCTTGTATATGTCTCTTTATGCATATGTGCATATGTTTCTCTAAGGTTAACATCTCAAAGCAGAAACGCTGGGTCATAGGGTAGGTGCACTTTAAATTTTGATAGATATTGCAAAAGAGGTGGTCTCAATTTATACTTTCAGCAACAACGTATAAAAGAAGTTTCTGGGGCTTCCCCGGTGGCGCAGTGGTTGAGAATCCGCCTGCCATTGCAGGGGACACGGGTTCGATCCCTGGTCCGGGAAGATCCCACATGCCGCGGAGCAACTAAGCTCGTGTGCCAGAACTACTGAGCCTGTGCTCTAGAGCCCGTGAGCCACAACTACTGAGCCCGCGTGCCGCAACTACTGAAGCCCACGCGCCTAGAGCCCGTGCTCCACAATGAGAGAAGCCACTGCAATGAGAAGCCCGCGCACCGCAACGAAGAGTAGCCCCCGCTCGCCGCAACTAGAGAAAGCCCGTGCACAGCAACGAAGACCCAACACAGCCAAAAAAATAAATTAAAAAAATAAATTAATTAAAAAAAAAAAAGTTTCTGCACACCCTCCTCCAAATAGTGTATTATCAAGCTTCCATTGAGTTCTTGGTCTGCAATTTATAACAATAATCCATAATACTTCTCAAGATTGTACATGATATTCTTGTCACTTTATGACCTTATCTTGATTTATTGATTGATGAGTTTGTGTCAGTTATTGTTACTGTGAATCACTGACCAATTGGTTTTTTTTCTATATATGTGCAACGATGATAATATTAAATGTAGAATCAGGCTGGAAAACGGAAAATCATTTTTTTAAGCCACTGAATCATATTATCGGCATTTCTACTGTGTCTCTCTTAAGAAGTTACAATGGAAAGAGCACTAGATTAGGAGCCTGGGGATTTGTGTTCTGTTCTCAGCTCCAGATGTGATAATTAGGGCCTTCATTCTGGGCCTCAGTTTCCTCGTCTGTCATTTTATAAGGATTACAAAAGCTCCAAGGTATGCTGATAGTCTTGGATTCTAACAAAGTTGCCAAGAGATAGCTTGTTAAAAATCACATTTTATCAATTCATAGGAAATAAAAAACAAAGCTCCTTTGCCCAGAAACATGTAAATGATTCACTCTGGAAGCTCAAGCTGCAGGATGCCGGCAGATTCCAGCACTGGATTCCTTGACATTTTTCCCACCCTTTTATCTCAAGAACAATGGCATCAATTTTTCACAGAAAAGTTTGCTGAGCTCATGGGATCAAATGGCTTTGACATTTTATTACTAGGTTCCAAGTCCAGAGCTCTTTCTACCAGACCACACCATATTATCACCCTTACTCACATCACCCCTCACCACACTATCCACACCCCCCTCACGTAGAACCAGTTTTCCACCCAAACCACCTACATGATCACCTCCATAGACTCATTCAAAGGATGACTAACCTCAAATAGTTCCACCAATGGGTTCCAGTACCTGGAACCCAAATATCAAAGAGCTTCACCTTTGAGGGTTTAAGGTGATGTTAAAAGATTCCCAATGAATGAATATCTTTCTAAGTAGAACACAAAAGCTAGAAAAACTTGGTAAGAAAGAAAAGATTGGTAATTTTAAATACACAAACATTTAAAATTTCAATATGGCAAAAAAAAAGAACTATTTTAAAATGTCAAAAATAAATAGACGAAATACTTATCATTCAAAATGACAAAAGGCTAATTTCCTTAATGTACAAAGCACTTATACAAATCAATAAGAAAAAGGCAAATAATCCAATAGAAAAATGGGTAAAGGACATGAGCAAGCATTTTGCAGACAAGAACCATGAAAAGCTAATGCATTTACGAAAAGGTGAACACCCTCATTCCTGATTTAGAAAATGAAAATAAAATTTCAAGTCAGGCTGGCAGATTCTTAGAGCTTGAGGATACTCAGGCTCATGAGGGTGTGGGAAACAGGCACCCTCATGTGTTGTTGTGGGATCATAAATAGGGCAATTGGGCAGTATCAAGCAAATGTTAAAATACACATACTCTTTAGACCCAGAGTTCATCTACCACTTAGTGTAGTACAGACAACACAGACTAGCAGTTTCTTTCCCCTCACTCACAAGTGACATTCAGCACCACTGAGATGGACGTCGACTGATTCCTCCTCAGCTTGCAGGTAAAGGTGATACCGTTGTCATTTTCACTGATGGAAGTGACACAGACAGAGCTTGAGTTGATTTTGTTTCCAGATTTCAAATCCACTCTCCCATCTTCGCGGTACCAGAGAAGTTCTTCTTCTCTGGTATGGTTTTGAACAGCACAGTTCAGAGATTCTTCGAGGCCAGGCTCAGTGTCCAGAATATAGTTTTCAGTTTTACCATTCACAGTTAAAACAGAACCTGGGAGTGCAGGAAGAAACTATTAAGATAGAGTGAACAATCTAAATGACCATAACAATCTAATTAGACCATAATTAGAGAATTGGTTAAATATATTACATCAGTACAATGAAATGCTCTGCAATGATTAAAAATAGTCATATTGAGCTATGTGATTTTACAAGGAAAAGATCAAAAAGGATTATTAATTTTAAAAAGGAAAAGGTTAAAAAATGATGGTTACCAAATTTTGCTGCACATTGGAATCATCTGGGGATCTTCAAAAACGTACTGATGCCTGGCTCCCGCCCCCAGACGTTCTGACTAATTAATATTAGTGTAACCTGGGCACTGGGGTTTTAAAGAAGCTCCCAGGCAATTCTAGTATGCAGAGAAGTTTGAGAACCACTGGGTTAGAAAACAATATGTATGGAATTACCCCATTTATACACACACACACACACACACACACACACACACACACACACACACATATACATATATATATATGTATACATACATATGTATGGACAAGTCTTGGGAAAATCCTATCTATATATTGACTAGGATTGATAAAAATAGAGAAAACGGTGGAGAAATAGTTACCAGATCTAAACTGTTTATTTCAAGTGCTTGGAAATAGCATAGTAAGGGGATGGGAGTGGGGAAATACAAAGGAGAAAGAAAGAGCAAAATGGAAAAATATTTAAGACATAATATTAGGTGAATAGGCAGAATGTAAAGTACATCTCTAACAATTCCTATAAATATATCAAAATTGAATATGCATATGGGCAAATGTTAATTTGAAAACATTTTTGATTAGATGTTGGGATTATAGACAAATTTGGTTCTGTATATCTGATGTTTCACTATTATATTGACAGTGTAGTAAAATAAGATGTTTAAACATCTGTGGTTTGTGTGGTAAAGTTGTTGTTGTGGAGTGGATGATCAGGATATATAGCAGTTAATTTTTACCTCTGATTTTTAGAAATCCATTGTAACATACCTAAATTTCAGTTTGTACTTTCCTCATTTAGAAGCAAGTAACAAAGCTAAAAAATGACTTTAGCTGCCACAAACTTGCCCCCTATATATCATTTGTTAATATATTCTGTAAATGCATTAACTTTTCCTTTAAAAAGCATGAACTACTGGTGATTGCTGCCTAGCATTTTTTTAAAACCTGGAAGAATATACATCAAAACGTTAAGTGGTTATCTCTTGATGATGGGATTTGGGGGGATTTTTACTTTTCTTTATTCTTTTATATATTTCCTAACTTATATTACAATGACTGCTTATCACTTTTTAAATCAAGAAGGAAAAAGGTATTTCCAGGTTGGGGTGGGGAGCAAACGCAGAAAAGATTTTTGTGTATGTTGTATGCTCAAATAAAGAGCAGACGTTTATTTTAGATATGATTAGTAATGAAATGCATTAAAATGTAGGAAAATTCTGGCTGTGACTCTGGAGAGAATAAAATACTTCACCCTGTCTTATAATATTAGAACCATAAAAATATTTTTCCACTTAATTTTTCAGTATTTTATCTGACTTCTGTACTCTGAACCATACCAGCTGTATAATCATTCCAGTTTGGATTTTGTAATTTCCCAAAGCCCCCAATCATTTTATAATCTGAAATTTTCTTTATTTAAAAAGAGGCCCAAAAGTATTAACTTACTTGTCATCTCATGTGGCAGAAATAAAATCGCTAAGAGAAGACATCTGTACATTTGCATTAGGCTGCTGGTCTTCCATGCCATGTTTAATGAATTTAAGTCTGATCTGCTGGGGAAAAAGAGTGCATTTGGTTCTGCACTTTGGTCTACACTGAGCTTATGAACCTTCCTCTTGTCTATTATATACTTAAAATAAAGTCCCAGATGAGTCATCCCAGTTATAATGGTGCTATTTCTAGTTTTTAATTAAACAATCTTGTTCTGACTACTAAGTTCAAAGTACTTCTAGTATTAGGGGTTTTTTAAAAGACAGCAAAACACGAAACCACAAGGAAATAGGCCATAAAATAGAGGGCAGCTACAGAGCAGCCCCCGGGAAGGTGAAACCAGTCTTCCCCAGAGACATTGATAGAATGTCATTTTAACAGTAGGAAAAGTGAAATTTCCTTTCTGCTCAGGTAGCCTCTGTTGAACAAAGTAATTCTTGTCTTGAAAGCCTCTCTTGGGTCATTTTTCATAAAGTTGCTCTCTGCTAATAGAGGGTTTTTGAAACTGTTCCAAATCCCATAGATTCAAATGGTTTGCACCTTAGAAAAGACTCAATTCGAACGTGGCCTCTAGTTTGTTTTTTTTTTTTTAAAGATTTATTTATTATTTATTTATTTAATTTATTTTTGGCTGTGTCGGGTCTTAGTTGCAGCGCACAGGATCTTTGTTGTGGTGCGTGGGCTTCTCTCTAGTTGTGGCGCGCAGGCTTAGTTGCCCCGCGACATGTGGGATCTTAGTTCCCTGACCAAGGACTGAACCCGTGTTCCCTGCATTGTAAGGCAGATTCTCTACCACTGGACCATCAGTGAAGTCCCAGCCTCAAGCTTTAAACCACATTAATCTCTGCTTTCCCCCTGCCCTCTACTCCCTCATAACACTCTTCCCCCTTGACCCAGTATGGGCTAAAAAGAATAAATAACAAAGGCCTCTTTTCTCCCTTCTTCTGCGCTTTTCCTGCTGCCATCTCTCTCCCAAAGATATTCCCTGCTTCCATCAGGGAGAAACATGTATTTATTACTTCCTTTCAGGAGTTATCACTATCAATACAGTAGAAACACATATGGAATGTTTTCTAAGCAACAGGCAGTGTGCTAAACCCTTTACATACATTATTTCAATCTCAGTTAAGCCCCTAACAAGCTTCTTGAGGTCATTTGTAAAGGTTTTGAGAGATTATATAATTTGACCAAATGTCAAATTACATAATCTGTAAATGTCAGGGTGACGATTCTAACCCAGGACTCCTAAAGCAACGTTCTTCACCATGCTGCTGCCTAGGTGAATATTATCTTCCTTAAAGAAACTGCTGTTAATCCCTTCCCGTCCCTGTCCAATCCAAAGACCTCAGCAACTTGGAGTTTTGTCCTCTTAACACAAATATTAATCTTCAAGAGCTGGAACATACCTATGACTTTTGGGGGTTGGCTCTGCTCCTCCCCAACCCAGGCCTGTCCTGCCAGGAGCAAGTTTCATTCCTGCCAGGCTCACTCTTTCTGGCTGGCAAGTCTTCATCAAACTTTCAGTAAGATGCTATTAGAAATAATATTGATTCTTTTATAATTTAAAAATTTTGTCAATAAGATTTCCAATACAGCGCTGTTAACAGTGGTGATTTCAGAATTTGGTCATTAATAGAGTTTTCTCAAGCACTATCCACTGTAGGTACTTAGTAAACAGTGAGAGTGTGGGCTTCTTAGCAGACCTCACCCTACCCTATTAAGGAGGATGATTGCTGTCTCCCTTTCTCTTCCACCCCATTAAGACAACAACTTTTCAAAATGAATTTCTCTCACTTGACTTGTTTTTAATTTTCATGACTCTCTACTTTCTATACAAGACAAAGTCTTACCACTTACCCACTGAGCTCTGAAAGCTGACTTCCGTGGCCAATCGTTCCTCCGTCTGGGAACCCTGAATCCTTTTCCTTTTACCATCTTTATAATACTTGAATTTGAACACTTTATGACAGTAGGGTCAAGTAAATAAGATACATTGGGTTCAAAGTCTGTTTCTCTTTGTGGATTCTTAGAGAAGACAGTAATTGGGAAAGACATCTTCCTAAGATCCAAGTTTTTCTGTGTACTTAAGTTACTGGGTGGGGCCAGGTATTACTAACAAGGATGTAATTGTTCCAAGAAAGCCTGACCTTGTGCAAAAATTGTAGCACAACTCACTGAGAGTTGTCATGCTCAAGTTAGATGGCTGTGCTTGATAATCTGACAGCCTGAGAATTGTGATGGGGCAAGTCTGAGGGGAGTCTGATTTTCACAGCAGCTGAAACACTGGAAGATTCCACACAACTTAAATAATGCTGGAAAAATATTACTTACCACTGGCAACCCAAGCATAGTATATAAGCTGTGCTAAGACAGGCATGGCAGGGGAAAGTTTATCCCTTTGAGCTCTCAACTGACTGGGAATCCTTGCTTTACACTTTCAAGAATTAGCAATTTGAAGATAACATTTTAATTTTTTTTATTATTTATTTATTTTTTATACAGCAGTTTCTTATTAGTCATCAATTTTATACACATCAGTGTATACATGCCAATCCCAATCTCCCAATTCATCACCCCCGCAATCCCCGTGGCTTTCCCCCCTTGGTGTCCATACGTTTGTTCTCTACATCTGTGCCTCAATTTCTGCCCTGCAAACCGGTTCACCTGTACCATTTTTCTAAGTTCCACATATATGCGTTAATATACGATATTTGTTTTTCTCTTTCAGACTTACTTCACTCTGTATGACAGTCTCTAGATCCATCCACGTCTCAACAAATGACTCAATTTCCCTCCTTTTTATGGCTGAGTAATATTCCATTGTATATATGTACCACATCTTCTTTATCCATTCATCTGTCGATGGGCATTTAGGTTGCTTCCCTGACCTGGCTATTGTAAATAGTGCTGCAGTGAACATTGGGGTGCATGTGTCTTTTTGAATTGTGGTTTTCTCTGGGTATATGCCCAGTAGTGGGATTGCTGGGTTATATGATAATTCTATTTTTAGTTTTTTAAGGAACCTCCATACTGTTCTCCATAGTGGCTGTATCAGTTTACATTCCCACCAACAGTTCAAGAGGGTTCCCTTTTCTCCACACCCTCTCCAGCATTTGTTGTTTGTAGATTTTCTGATGAAGCTCATTCTAACTGGTGTGAGGTGATACCTCATTGTACTTTTCATTTGCATTTCTCTTATAATTAGTGATGTTGAGCAGCTTTTCATGTGCTTCTTGGCCATCTGTATGTCTTCTTTGGAGAAATGTCTATTTAGGTCTTCTGCCCATTTTTGGATTGGGTTGTTTGTTTTTTTAATATTGAGCTGCATGAGCTGTTTATATATTTTGGAGATTAATCCTTTGTCCGTTGATTTGTTTGCAAATATTTTCTCCCATTCTGAGGGTTGTCTTTTCATCTTGTTTATGGTTTCCTTTGCTGTGCAAATGCTTTTAAGTTTAATTAGGTCCCATTTGTTTATTTTTGTTTTTATTTCCATTACTCTAGGAGGTGGATCAAAAAAGAGCTTGCTGTGATTTATGTCAAAGAGTGTTCTTGCTATGTTTTCCTCTAAGAGTTTTATAGTGTCTGGTCTTACATTTAGGTCTCTAATCCACTTTGAGTTTATGGTGTTAGGGAGTGTTCTAATTTCATTCTTTTACATGTAGCTGTCCAGTTTTCCCAGCACCACTTATTGAAGAGACTGTCTTTTCTCCATTGTATATCTTTGCCTCCTTTGTCATAGATTAGTTGACCATAGGTGCGTGGGTTTACCTCTGGGCTTTCTATCTTGTTCCATTGATCTATGTTTCTGCTTTTGTGCCAGTACCATATTGTCTTGATTACTGTAGCTTTGTAGTATAGTCTGAAGTCAAGGAGTCTGATTCCTCCAGCTCTATTTTTATCCCTCAAGACTGCTTTGGTTATTTGGGGTCTTTTGTGTCTCCATACAAATTTTAAGATTTTTTGTTCTAGTTCTGTAAAAAATGCCATTGGTAATTCGATAGGAATTGCATTGAATCTGTAGATTGCTTTGGGTAGTAGAGTCATTTTCACAATATTGATTATTCCAATCCAAGAACATGGTATATCTCTCCATCTGTTGGTATCATCTTTAATTTCTTTCATCAGTGTCTTATAGTTTTCTGCATACAGGTCTTTTGTCCTAGGTAGGTTAATCCTAGGTATTTTATTCTTTTTGTTGCAATGGTAAATGGGAGTGTTTCCTTAATTTCTTCTTCAGATTTTTCATCATTAGTGTATAGGAATGCAAGAGATTTCTGTGCATTAATTTTGTATCCTGCAACTTTACCAAATTCATTGATTAGCTCTAGTAGTTTTCTGGTGGCATCTTTAGGATTCTCTATGTATAGTATCATGTCATCTGCAAACAGTGACAGTTTTACTTCTTCTTTTCCAATTTGTATTCCTTTATTTCTTTTTCTTCTCTGATTGCTGTGGCTAGGACTTCCAAAACTATGTTGAATAATGAAGACAACATTTTTAATTGGTTAAAAATACATATGTTTATGATATCACTTATATATGGAATCTAAAATATGACACAAATGAACTTATCTACGAAACAGAAACAAACTCACAGAGATAGAGAAGAGACTGTGGTTGCCAAGCGGGAGGAGAGAGGCAGAGGGATGGACTGGGAGTTTGGGGTTAGTAGATGTAATTATGTATAGAATGGATAAACAACACAGTCCTACTGTATAGCACAGGGAACTATGTACAATATCCTGTGATAAACCATAATGGAAAAGAATATGAAAAAGAATGTATATATATGTATAACTGAATCACTTTGCTGTATAGCAGAAATTAACACATTGTAAGTCAACTACACTTCGATAAAAGAAATTTTTAAAAATATATGTTTATGGTGTTGTTGCAACATGAATTTTATCTGGCAAGTACTATTGTTCCCATTCATACAAGAATAGAATAAAAAATATTTATGGTCATCTGTACATTTTAATACATTGGTTAAGAACACCAGAGATCTGCTGCTTGCTAGCTGTATGACTTCATAAAGTTATTTTACTTCTAGGGGCCTTAGGTTCTTCATCAATACAATGGGAATAATAATAGTGCCCTCCCTACAAGGTCACTTGAGGATTAAATGAAATAAAGCTGTGAAGCAGCCACACAGTAAGCTCTTATTAAGCAGTAGCTATTATTATTATTAATATAGGCTGGGCAGGGCATAATAAATAAACACAGCCTCACTATAGCATTGTTCCAGTAAGAATCATAACTAAGAGCATTTCCTGTTGACTGGGTTGCAAGCACCATCTAAGCAAGTTTTGAGTTTGCTTCTGTATGGATCTAAGGGCACTGTGTTTTGCTATCATTTTAAAGATTTTTACATTTATTTATTTATTTTATTTATTTATTTTTGGCTGTGTTGGGGCTTCGTTGCTGCGCGCGGGCTTTCTCTAGTTGTAGCGAGCGGGGGCTACTCTTCGTTGCGGTGCGCGGGCTTCTCATTGCGGTGGCTTCTCTTGTTGTGGAGCACGGGCTCTAGGCACGCAGGCTTCAGTAGTTGTGGCACACGGGCTCAGTAGTTGTGACGCACGGGCTTAGTTGCTCCGCGGCATGTGGGATCTTCCCTGACCAGGGCTCGAACCCGTGTCGCCTGCATTGGCAGGTGGATTCTTCACCACTGTGCCCCCAGGGAAGCCTTGCTCTCATTTTAAAATGAACTTAGCAGAAGATTGATGTCTTCGTTCTGGGTCCCTCCAAAGCAGACCTGAAGATAAAACTTTGCATGCAAGTAGTTTATTTAAAGGTGATCTCAGGAAGCACAGTAAGGAAGTGAGATAGGGAAGGAAGGAAAGCTAATAAAGGATGTGTTAATGAACAGGTTACTGTGGGCGACTGTTGCTGTGGACCCTTTGACAAGCTCTGCGGAACACACCTCAGAATCAACTCATGCGGGGGAAGGAAGCTTGAGTATCTATCTACCAACTTCCCTCCATCATTGGTTAAGGGACACTCTTGGGGTGTTGACTCCCCAGCACTTCCAGCCTGCCCTGTGAAGGCAGAGTGCACTCTCTTGGTCTGGCTGTGAATGTCCAGACAGACACTCAGGAAGTCATTGGCTATACGGGAATTGTTTGCGGGTGACCTCTAGGCAGGCCAAGGGGATGTGAGTAGGGCACCAACATCAACTTCTACAAGTGGGTGTTAGGTGGTTAGGAAATAACGGTTAATTACTCTTAGGTGTGATAATGGTATTGTTGTTATATAGGAGAATGTCCTCATTCTTAAGAGATGCCTGCTGAAATATTTAAGTGTCACAATGATTGCAACTAACTTTCAAATGATTCAGCAAAAATAAATAAACATACTCACAAAGCAAATATAGCAAAATGTTAACATTTACTGAATCTAGAGTCTAGGTAGTGGTCTATAGATATTCATTGTACTATTCTTTCAACTATTCTGTATGTTTGACATTTTCATAAATAAAATGTTGAGGAAAAGTATTTAGTATTTATTGAGTGTCTGCTATGTGCTGAGTACTCAAAGCAATGGGGTTGCCAGTCCCATCCAAACCAAGATGGTATCTTTGTCATGAATTAGTAAGACTTGGCTTTTCAAGTCACTCTCCTGCCATCTGTGAAGAACTGTTTTAATAACTATACAATGGATGATGTCTATAAAACGAATGGTGCTCCCTTAACTCCACAACATTAGGTTGGTACCCTGGGGGATACAAAGATGAGCAAAACAAAGCTCCCGGTCTTCAAGCGTCTTACATTCTAGAGGGGTAACAATGATTAGGAGCCGGTTAGAGTGCATTTTCAGATTAAAAAACGTTATCATGGAGCCCCTTCTTGAGAGTCAAAGAAGTGACGTGATTTGTCCAAGACCGTATAAGTTGTCCCTGGAACATTCCTCTTTCCTATGACCGACAGAGAGAGGAAACCATTTCGCCATAAGTAGTTAAGCCCAGTAGTTAACCATTAAGCCTAAGTAGTTTGGCTGGTTGGAGTATTAACAGAGTCCAACACTCCACGTCCTCCACAAGTGGCTCAGGCCCAGAGGGAGAGAAGACAGGCAGCCTCAAATGTGGAAATTCCTGGGAGTAGAAACAGTCTGCTTCACATCAGGCCCATGTACTTCTGGGCAGAGGAGGGGGTCCAAGAACTGGCAGCCATGGCCATCTGATTTAAGTGAGCCCAAGAAGCACCTGGGGAGTCTCTGGGCACTTTCCTGCATCAGGAATCTCATCTTTAACAAACTCCCAGGTGACTGACATGGTGGTTCAGGGGTCTCATCTTGAGAACCGTGGACTATGGGACTAAGTATTGATGAGGGTGATGAAGGTAGAAGCCCCTCAGCTCAGGGTAAGTGCCTAGCACAGTGCCTAGTGCATGGTGGGTACTCAAGAAACAGTAGTGAAAGGAAGGAAGGAGGGAAGGAAGGAAGGAAAAAAGGAAGGGGGGGGGAAAGATGGGGAAGATGCCTACTCGGAGGTAAATTGGGTGCTCTGCCCCGGAAGAGAATGTGTACACAGGGCTGCCCCGTGGGAAAATGACTCTGCTGGTGCACAGACCTCACAGTGTTTCCTGATGTGTGAGAAAGAAGAACAGGGAGGGAAACAGACAATCAGGAGGAAAGACCCGATGGGCAGCACAGCTGACTGCTGACAAGTGCCATCCCCAAAGGCCTTTGAGCTGCAGCCTTCACATCTGCTGTCACCAAGCTTGATGTGACAGAGGCAGCAGCTCAGCAAATGGGTGGAGGGTCACAGGCCATCAGGGTCATCTGGCCAGGTCACTGGAAATACAACTGAGGGTTTTAATGTAAAAGAAAAATTAGAAATCTGGTAGTCACAGCCTTGCAATGACAGAGTGGTTCTTTGAGCAATGCAGGGACCCAGTGTGGTGCCTTCCCATCTAGAATCCGACACAGTATCAACTAAACTGCTTAAAGTTGGTCATGGAACTTCAGAATTTCCAGCTTGTAAACAGTAATTAATGATCCTCTAACTTCCCATCCTCCATTAGGATTCCTTCATCCCCAAAAATCCTAGACCTTAAATCAAGACCTGAAAGGTCACCTGTCTGGGGTTGCCAGATTTAGCAAATAAAAATACAAGACACCCATTAAATGTGAATTTCAGATAAGTAACAAATAATTTTTTAGTATAACTATGTCTTGTGCGCCTACTATCTGTTAATTTATGACAAAGCCAATATTTGGAATATACTTATACTAAAAAAAACCTTTATTTATGTGAAATTCAGATTTAACTAGGTGTTCTGTCTTTTATCCGGCAACTCTACTTCTGTCTAATCCTCCTGTTTTTTAATAGGTAAGGAAGTGAAGTTCAGAGACGTAAAGCGACTTGTTCAAAGTGACACAGGGTTAGAATCTATTCAGTATTCCTCGCTGCCACACTGTAACCTTTTCCAAATGCCTTACTTCAGAGTTTCTTAACTTGGCTTCTTGAACCACTAGGGATGAATTTTAGAGTGTCAGTAAAATCCCTGAATTTTAGGCAAAAACATGTGTGCGTGTGCGAGCACGTGTGGGTATTTTTCTGGGGAGGTCGTCTCTGCTTTTTCAATTAGCTTCTCAAGAGTCAAGATTTTAATAAAATATTAAAATATACTCTTTCAGGGACTTCCCTGCTGGCACAGTGGTTAAAAATCCACCTGCCATTGCAGGGGATATGGGTTTGATCCCTGGTCGGGGAAGCCCACATGCCGCGGAGCAACTAAGCCCGCGAGCCACAACTGCTGAGCCTGCGTGCTGCAACTTCTGAAGTCCACGCGCCTAGAGCCCGTGCTCCGCAGCAAGAGAAGCCACCGCAACGAGAAGCCCTTGCAGTGCAACGAAGAGCAGCCCCCGCTCGGCGCAACTAGAGAAAGCGCGCGTGCAGCAACAAAGACCCAACGAAGCCAAAAAATTTTTTAAAAATAAAATAAAAAAATAAAACATACTCTTTCACAGTACTACGTTCTGCTTTCAAAATGCAGAACATCAATTACTTTGGGCTGAAATCACATTTCTGCTTCCCCTATATCCCTTCATTCCCTGGCACAGCACTGGGTCCAATCATGCTAGGAGATGGGTAGATTTTGAGTGCAAGTATATGGAAAAACATCCACTACATCTTCTACATGCCATGCAGTGGAAGCCATCTTACCCTCCACAACCTACCTATATCAAAATGCAAAATTCCTCTTATCTATCCTATATTTTCCTTCCTCCACTTCTTAGACTGGCAACCCAGAGTTGACAGGTCAGAACACCTTTCAGAGGATAGGTAGGAGAAGGTTGCAGTGATGTGACCTCTGAGATTGACCACTAGAGGTCCCTTCTTATCCACAGTGATTCTGAAGTTAGACTTTGCTGGGGGTTAGAGAAGATATTTCCTTGGACAAATGGGGCAGATCTCTGCCTGTTACAGGCATAACTGGCGTATTCTGTATCAAGCAGTGGGGAAGTAGCCATGTGATACAGCAGGAATGATGCAGAATGAAATGGCTTCCTAAGAAGAAATTGGATAATGTCTTCCAGTGTCAGGCTCGAAGGCAGAGTTTTAAACAGAAGCAGGGGTCTGGAGCTTCCTCCTCAAACAAAAGGAAAAAAAATGAAGGACATTCCACCACTCACCAACACCTGGCAAACATCCAATTTCCTTCTGAGTGTAGTCTGGCTCCAGGGGCATATTTACTGGAAGCTAATGATGCTTCTGCTGGAGACCCTCATTTGCACAGGCTCATTCTAAAGGCCCTGACCTCAGTAGCTTTATATTTGTAATTATATTTGTAATTCTTTTCCTTAAAGAAGACCCCTGAGTATATAAACATTAGGCCCCGTAGGGCTTGGATCTAGCCCTGTCTGGCTCCAGGATACAGGATTTCAGGAAGGAAGGAGGTGGGGGAGAGTTTCAAAGTCCCTGGAGAGTAACCAGAGTTTTCTGTAGGATGAGGAAGAGATTCATACATGTGCCAAAAAACCAGACAGCAACTTAATTTCCAAAGAATTGTAACTGTGAGGGCACCAGAAGTGAGGGGGCTCCCTCTTGCCTGCTCAGAGCTTTCCTTGGCCAGTAGAAGTTTGCCAAATCTTTAGGTGAACTAACAAGCCTGTAGCATCCTGTTGGCTCCTTTCTGAATAAACAAATGGTCTTGCCAACCATTGTGTAGATTTCGGAGGAAAAAACCAACCAAACAAAACTCTGGTTCCAGGATTCCTGTGAGCCGGGATAAGCCATGAAGTTTACAAAGGATTAAATAATCAACCAGGGTTGAATGAACAATTCTGTTTGGGACTTATGGATTGGATTTTGGAATAAAAGTTAAAGCAATATCCACAAATTTAGAAGCAGATGAGTGTAAGGAGTTGTTTCTGTTTCTGAAAGAGAATGGTGCTGGAAACCTGCAGCCAGCAACGTGGTGGAACTGCTAGTACCGACCAGTAAGAGCTGCCTCTGCACTTTTCTTCTCGACTCTGCATTCAGTGACTTCAACTTGGCACATTGAAATTGGCCTCATTGGGAGCATTTACACCACTGAAATTGGCAACCGTTACAAATCAGGGCTCTCCTCTCCAGGACGGGCTGTTAGACCTTTACCAGCACATTGCTGCCTGCACCCCACCCCTAAACTACCCTCCCCCTCCTGCCCCACCCCACCCACTGACACATCACAGAACCTGCAGGCACATCCCCCTGCATATTTGTATATGTGTAGACACACAGAGGATCATATATGTACACTTTGCCCTTTACGGCCAGCTTGGATGTCAGCAATCCTCCTTGCTCTGTCGTGCCGACATCTTTAGTGTTTTTCTACTAATTATATCCTGATCTCACACAATGATCTCTCTCTCTCTCTCTCTCTCTCTCTCTCATTCACAATTGTTCTCTCCCTTACATCAGGAGGCCCTCAGTGCCTCAGGGATTAAAGTAGCCAATTGTGAAAGTTCTGAGGCAATAATACTGGTCAGGATAGCAGATTTACCTTAGCTATCCATAAGTGAGCAGTAAACATGACACGAATATCTGCACAGTATCATCCAAATGGAAACCGTGTTAATACTTGGTCAGTGTTCTTTCACAATGCTCAGTTTTCACCACTGTACGTCCCGTTCTTGTAGCACTCAGAGAAATTTGAGATGAGCAGCTTTGTGTCAGATGGACAGAAGCAGGCAAAGAAAAGTCATGTGACTTGCTCAGGCCAGTCAAACCCAAGAACGGATGTCACCTCTCAGCCTGAAGACCTCGAGCTACAAAATATTACATGGGCGACAAAGGGGAGGGACTGACATTTTTATGCCTACTTTATGCCAGGTACTCCTGTAGTAAATAGTCATTATTCCCAATTTCCGGACAAAAGAACAGAGGCCCAGGGGATTTAATCTATTCAAGGATATGTAGCTAGTAGGTAGTAGAATATTTTGTTGATAATTAAAAAATTTTTATATCTAAGAAAGTGTGTGTACATACATATCCTAAATCCACTCCCCAAAGGAACTCTTTTCAGACTTTTACTGTTTCTTCTGGTAGTCATCTTAATGTCTCCATCTTTAACCAATAGGCTTGTTAGTAGAATAATGAGTACAGTGGCTTTTTTTAGTTTAGTATTTTATGTTTGTATCCTTGATACCTAGAACAGTGCTTGGTACATCATAAACATGTGTTGAAAAAATATCATTATTTCTTTTTTTAAATCCTTTTCCACTACAGTTTATTATAAGATATTGAATATAGTACCCTGTGCTATATGGTAGGATCTTATTGTTTGTCTATTTTATACACAGCAGCTTGCATCTGCCAAACCCAAACTCCTAATTTATCCCCCCCCCTTTCCCCTTTTATAACCATAAGTCAGTTTTCTATATCTGTGAGTCTGTTTCTGTTTTGTAAATAAGTTCATTTGTATCATATGTTAGATTCCACATATAAGTGATATCATATGATATTTGCCTTTCTCTGTTTGACTTACTTCACTTAGTATGATAATCTCTAGGTCCATCCATGTTGCTGTACATAGCACTAGTTCATTCTTTTTTATGGCTGAGTAATATTTCACTATATATATATATATATATATACACACACACCATATATATATATATATATATATATATATACCGTATATATATATACCATATATATATACATACATATATATATACATACCATATATATATACATATATATACACACACACATATATATACCACATCTTCTTTATCCATTCATCTGTCAATGGACATCTATGTAGCTTCCATGTCTTGGCTATTGTAAATAGTGTTGCTGTAAACACTAGGCTGCATGTATCTTTTTAAATTAGAGTTTTCTCCGGATATAAGCCCAGGAGTGGGATTCCAGGATCATATGATAACTTGATTTTTAGTTTTTTAAGGAACCTTCGTACTGCTTTCCATAGCGGCCACACCAATTTTCATTTCCACCAACAGTGCAGGAATATCATTTCTTGATTTATCAATTGACCTCCTGCTGTGAGAGAAAAGGCTCTAGTGCAGTAACAGCATCTCCCTTTCATCTCCCAAACTGCTTCCTGGTAAGGTTTTATCAATATTTTTAGTTCTTCAGCTGGTCATCTTGTAACTCTAAGTAATGGATGTACTCCTTCATTTCTTGTTCCACAACTACAGATAGTATCTTTGGACCCCAGTGTGAGAGTCTTGATCTCAGTGTAGGTCTGCCTGACTTGAGGACCCAAACACTTTGTATTCCACACTGAGCCTCCCACACTGACCCCTTCTGGACCAGTGAAGGTCCCTTTGCCTGATTTTGGTATTTTAAAATAATTGGCACTGGTAATGGATTATGAACAAGAGGCATTCTTGGGCCAGTGTATACCAAGATAGAACAGTTTGAAGATAATGGAGTAAGTTTATCAAACTAAAGTTAAATTTAGATCAGAAGCATTCAGAAAAATGTGCATGGTCCAGAATTTTGACAGTAGGTTATAAATTTGCTGAAACTCTCCTGTTCCTTAAGGTGAATTCCTGCTCTTTCCACAAGGCTGGACTTGCATAGGAATACTTTGAGCCTAAGAAACTGGTGGATACCTTGGATTCTCCACTGCTCTCATCGGCACAAAATGCCCCAGAAACATCCCCTGTGTGTGCCCTGAGGCAAGTTATTTCTTGGTATGCTGTGAAAAGGAGAGTGGGAGCTGAGCATAGCCCTGGCATAGCGTGGGTGTGGGTTTCACTAGAGAAGGTCATTGATACCATAGAGCAGAGGCCGTGAAAGGAAAACAGACATGGCCTTTGTTTCCCAGGGCCCTCTGGCTGGCATTGCACACACAACGCAAACACTGTGCACGTTGGTGCTTGATATGGGTTTTTTGTTTGTGTCTATTCCCTGCCTACTTTCAGAAGACAGCTTTGCTTATCTTTTATCTGCACTTCCTTGTCCCTGGCAACTCCCACCCCTTGTTCTTAAAGGTACCTGCTGGCTCTGCATATCTGAGTTAGACAGGGACTTGACCTGCAGATCGTAAACCTATCAAGCCTTTGGACTTAGGCAGCACCCATGGCAGATGGCAGGAGAGCTCAGGGTCCCACAACCTCCTGCTAGTCCTGCTACCCGAAGAGAACCCCAAGGACTAGCCCCTGCCCTGATGTAGCCCCACCCCTGCAGTTCAACAGGTACATCCAGCTCACTGCAGATTGCCCCATAATCTGGATACAGCCAGTCAGCCCATCCTAGGTCCTCACCCATTACCAGTGGGAACCTGGCAACGTTTGCTATAGCTTTTTGCCCTATACTTAGAAACAATACCTGCCCACTAGAAGAGAAGTAGGAAGTAGTGGGGCAGCTCAGGTCATAGCAAGACTAGATGTGAATTGCATACATTTAGGATCTGCACTTGGACAAAGCCACATCTGTAGTTAGGATTAGATTCAGTTAGGAGTAACAGAAAAATCAAGACATGGCTCAAACCAAAATGCAACTTTATTTCTCTTTCACATATAAGAAATCCAAAGATAGTCATCCCAGGATTGATGTGGTCTGCCAGAGTGTCCTTCTTTCATGTTGTTTCATCCTGCATAGCTTCTACTCCCAAGGTTAACTCAATATGACTGCTAGAGTTTCAGTCATTACATGCATATTCTAGCTAACATAAAGGAAAAAGGCTATAGAAGGGTATACTGCTTTCCTGTAGGGCCACTTCCTCAAAATTGCTCACACCATCTACTTGTATTGCTTATACCAACTATGCTTATATTTCATTGGCCAGAACACAGTCACATGACCACATCTGACTGCAAGAAAACTGACCATTGTTGTCCTTTTTCCTGGCAGCCATGTGCCCAGCTAATAATTGAGATTTTGTTACTAAGGACAAAGAGGAAAATGGAGATTGGAGGATGACCAACAGTCACTCATCCCTGGTAAAGCAGATCAATAAAAGACTCACTGCCCTAATTCAAGCCACTCTTATTTGGGTTGACTGGCCGAAACAAAAAATGCCTAAAGTTTGAAAGCCTACTTCCAATCCATAACGATGGAGAATCCTCTCAGGTCAAACCCACTCTATTGCTGATTCAGTCAGGTCAGACCAACTCTATTTGAGGAACTAGGATGAATCCATTTCTCAATGTATCCCAGCTGAAATGGCATGCTAACTGAAGACAACCTTTATCCCTGCCATGGGAAGGAAGAACAATAGGTTTAGACCTCTCCCACCAAACAGCCATGCCAGCTGAAGGGGGCGGGGGAATACCCACCAGCTCTATAATACACGTGTACCCACGGACACTGGACTTCTAAATGAGGTTTTGATTTAGACCTTACACCCATCTTCAGCAACTGACATGGCTGGTCAAGGTTTGGCCTCCTGGATCACAGAACACTGAGAATTCAGCCCATGCCAAATGGAGGAGTAGAGAGCTTCACTGACCAAGACCTGGTGAATTGTGTGACACCTGGTCCAAGTAAAACCACACCCACGAAGTATATGGATACTGTGGCAGGCAGCCTCTGAGAGGGCCCTAATGATCCCTACCTCCTGGTCTCCATACCTGTGTGTAATCTCCTCTCCTTGTGCATGGGCAGGACCTACTGACTCATTTCTAACAAATAGATTAGGGCGGAAGGGATGGATGTCACTTCTGAGATTAGGTTACAAAAAGACTGTGGCTTCCGTCTTGCTGGCCTTCTCTTACTCTCTTACTTACTCTGAGGGAAGCCAGCTGCCATGTTGTGAGATGGCCTCGGGGTGGGTGGAGGGGCACGTGGCAGTGGACGAACTGCCATCTCCAGCCAACAGCCAGGGATGACTGAGTCCTGCCAACAGCTGCCCAAGTGAGCTTGGAAATGGATCCTTCTCCAGTCGAGCCTTGAGACAACTGCAGTTCCAGCCAATAGCTTGACCACTGCCTTGTGAGGAACCCTGAGCCAGAGGCACCCAGCTAACCTGCACCCAGATTCTTGCCCCACAGAAACTGTGAGATCATAAATGTTTGTTGTTTTATACTGCTGAGTTTGGGGATAAGTTGTTATGTAGCAATAAATAATTAATTCAGCTTGTTTATATCTTCTTAAGAAATTCTGCTGGTTTATTTTCAACTTAAAACTTGTTGCTATATCCATCTTGAAGTGACAGGTTCAGGCCATGCAAGACTGTGAACACAGAGCCGAGATAATCCACTTGAAAATAGAGAAATGTCTCTGCAGGCATTATGAGTGTAACAAAAAAATACCAAAAATCCCTTCCTTTATTTAAAAAAAAGTGTGGGAGCGACTTTCTTCAGCAGACAACATGTCTCCACTTAGAAAAGCAGTATCTTGTTTCTTCTCACTAAAAAGACATTCACTCAGTGGTTGTGACCTGAGCATATTTACGATCTTCACTCTTTCCTTCATCCTTGATTCAAGGTCAGGGTGCATGTTGTCTGCTAATCATTCTCTAGGAATGAAGCAGAAGATTGGCATTCAAGTGCAACCTTTCTTTGCTAAACATATGGCCGGGTTTCCATCAGTACCGACTCCAACATATATTTTCTCAGAAAATAATTTTTGTAGATGAAAAATTTCTTCTCCCATAACATGCATCTGTAGTGATAAATAGAATTAAATGTCATGGAGCATTTTCCCCTCATATATGTAGCACACGTATGTCAAGGGCTGATTTGTACATAGCATATCAGCCGTTTCCTTCCTATGCAATGGGAAACAGCTTCCAGGATGCACACATGATAGTAATTGCTCTTTCACATTGTATGCCATTGAATTTTTGCAATTGCCTAGACTTTATAAAGGACTTTTGTTCACTATCTCTTCAAGCATAAAATGTGTCATTAGCTTCGTAATTGGATTTATACCTATTTGGCAATAGAATGATTTACAGCCTTATTTTGCTGAAGAAGGGTAGATTTCATTACTATAGCAATGATGTTGCTATAGTTTGATATTTTCTGTCTGCCTTTAGAAACAAAATTCTTCAATTTGGAAAGTATTGTGTTGTTCTTTTTTTTTTTTTAAACGAAGATGCTTCACGCTCCTCTTTCTTTTTTTTTTTTTTAATTAATTAATTAATTTTTGGCTGTGTTGGGTCTTCGTTTCTGTGCGAGGGCTTTCTCTAGTTGCGGCAAGTGGGGGCCACTCTTCATCGCGGTGCGCGGGCCTCTCACTATCGCGGCCTCTCTTGTTGCGGAGCACAGGCTCCAGACGCGCAGGCTCAGCAATTGTGGCTCACGGGCCCAGTTGCCCCGCGGCATGTGGGATCTTCCTAGACCAGGGCTCGAACCCGTGTCCCCTGCATTGGCAGGCAGACTCTCAACCACTGAGCCACCAGGGAAGCCCTATTGTTGTGTTCTTATTCTAGAAAAATATTATTTCTTTACTAGGCAGGTCACTTTTGTTTGAAAATTACAATAAAAAATCAAGGGTAGCTTTATGCTCATATATGAACAAGTTCATAATAAATAATACACTGAGGAATAGAGATGAATAACTTGCTAGCCCAGTAATATCCAATTTTCAGATACTCATCATCCCTTTTACTATTTGCACTGTTATCTTTTGCTTACTTGTGCAATTTAATCGTATTTTCAGATGCTTATTCTATAACACACAGAATCATACTCTATATTTTCACTAGAGTCCTGTTCACTATTTAACTTTATAATGCTATTCTGATTTATGGTATCACATTACCGTATTAATGATTTGTTAAAAAAACTTTAATAATAGGTGTATTGATATATAATTCACATAAAATTTGCCCTTTTAAAGTGTGCAATTCAGTGGTTTTCAGAATATTCATAGTGTTGTGCAACCATCACTATCTAATTTTAGGATATTTTCATCACTCCAAAAAAAACCCTGTGCCTCTTAGTAGTCACTGCCTATTTCCCCCTTCCCTCCAGTCCCTGAAAACCACTAGTCTACATTCTGTCTCTATGGATTTGCTTATTCTGGACATTTCTTATAAATGTAATCACACAATATGTGGTCTTTTATGTCTGACCTCTTTTACTTAGCATGATGGTTTCAAAATTCATCTGTGGTGTAGCATGTAACAGGACTTCATTTCTTTTGATGGTCAAATATTATTCCATTGTATGGATATACCACATTTTGCTTATTCATTCATCAGTTCATGCACAATTAGATTGTTTCCACTTTTTAGCTATTGTGAATAATGCTTCTATGAATATTCACGTACAAGTTTTTGTGTGGACTATGTTTTCATTTCTCTTGGGTATATACCAAGGAGGGGAATTGCTGGGTCATATGGTAACTCTATGTTTAACATTTTGAGGAACTTTCAAAGTGACTGCATCATTTTATGAACCCACCAGCCACGTATGAGTGTTGCAATGTTTTGACATACTTGTCATCATTTGTTATTGTCTGTCTTTTCTATTTTAGTCATCCTAGTAGGTGTAAAGTGGCATCTCATTGTGGGTTTTCGGTGATGGCTTTATTAAGATATAATTCACCTGCATACAATTCACCCATTTCAAGTGTACAATTCCATGGGTTTTAGTACATTCACAGTTGTGCAACCATCACTACAATCAGTTTTGGAACATTTTCATCATCTCCAAAAGAAACTTGGTACCTTTTAGCAATTTCATTGTGGTTTTCATTTGCATTGCCCTAATGAGTAATAATACTGAGCATATTTTCATGTTCTTATTGGCCATTTGCACTTGTTCTTTGAAAAAATGTCTATTCAAGTCTTTTGCCAAATTTTCACTGAGTTATTTTTCTTCTTATTTTTGAGTTGTTAGATTCTTTATATATCCTAAATACAAATCCCTTATCAGATATATGATTTGCAAATATTTTGTGGGTTGTCTTTTCACTTTCTTATTTATTCATTTATTTTTATTTATTTATTTATATTTTTTCTGTTTCTTTTTTCCCCCGTGTCCTGGCTCTTGAGGATAGAACCGGCAGACTAGAAGCCGCCGGTACCGAAGACATGATGCCAAGGGGGCCAGAGCCTTACCTCTTTCCCTCTACTCCCTGCATTACGGGGACCAGGACCGCAAGCCCCATCCCTGCCAAGAAATGAAGGGTGCCTTTTCACTTTCTTGATACTGTCCTTTGAAGCACAAATTTAAAAAATTTTGAATAAGTCTAATTTACCTATTTTTTTCTTGTGTCATAGGAATGCAAGAGATTTCTGTGCATTAATTTTGTATCCTGCTACTTTACCAAATTCATTGATTAGCTCTAGTAGTTTTCTGGTGACATCTTTAGGATTCTCTATGTATAGTATCATGTCATCTGCAAACAGTGACAGTTTTACTTCTTCTTTTCCAATTTGTATTCCTTTTATTTCTTTTTCTTCTCTGATTGCCGTGGCTAGGACTTCCAAAACTATGTTGAATAATAGTGGTGAGAGGGGACATCCTTGTCTTTTTCCTGATCTTAGGGGAAATGCTTTCAGTTTTTCACCATTGAGAATGATGTTTGCTGTGGGTTTGTCATATATGGCCTTTATTATGTTGAGGTAGTTTCCCTCTGTGCCCACTTTCTGGAGAGTTTTTATCATAAATGGGTGTTGAATTTTGTCAAAAGCTTTTTCTCCATCTATTGAGATGATCATATGGTTTTTTTTTTTAATTATTTATTTTTATTTATTTATTTGTTTATGGCTGTGCTGGGTCTTCGTTTCTGTGCGAGGGCTTTCTCCAGTTGCGGCAAGTGGGGGCCACTCTTCATCGCGATGCGCGGGCCTCTCACTATCACGGCTTCTCTTGTTGCGGAGCACAGGCTCCAGACACGCAGGCTCAGTAATTGTGGCTCACGGGCCTAGCTGCTCTGCGGCATGTGGGATCTTCCCAGACCAGGGCTCGAACCCGTGTCCCCTGCATTGGCAGGCAGATTCTCAACCACTGCGCCACCAGGGAAGCCCAATCATATGGTTTTTATTCTTCAGTTTGTTAATATGGTGTGTCACACTGATTGATTTGTGTATATTGAAGAATCCTTGCATCCCTGGGATAAATCCCACTTGATCATGGTGTATGATCCTTTTAATGTGTTGTTGGATTCTGTTTGCTAGTATTTTGTGGAGGATTTTTGCATCTATATTCATCAGCGATATTGGTCTGTAATTTTCTTTTTTTGTAGTATCTTTGTCTGGTTTTGATATCAGGGTGATGGTGGCCTCATAGAATGAGTTTGGGAGTGTTCCTTCCTCTGCAATTGTTTGGAAGAGTTTGAGAAGGATGGGTGTTAGCTCTTCTCTAAATGTTTGATAGAATTCACCTGTGAAGCCATCTGGTCCTGGACTTTTGTTTGTTGGAAGATTTTTAATCACAGTTTCATTTTCATTACTTGTGATTGGTTTGTTCACATTTTCTATTTCTTCCTGGTTCAGTCTTGGAAGGTTACACCTCTCTAAGAATTTGTCCATTTCTTCCAGCTTGTCCATTTCATTGGCATAGAGTTGCTTGTAGCAGTCTCTTAGGATGCTTTGTATTTCTGCGGTGTCTGTTGTAACTTCTTTTTCATTTCTAATTTTACTGAATTGAGTCCTCTCCCTCTTTTTCTTGATGAGTCTGGCTAATGGTTTATCAATTTTGTTTATCTTCCCAAAGAACCAGCTTTTAGTTTTATTGAGCTTTGCTATTGTTTTCTTTGTTTCTATTTTATTTATTTCTGCTCTGATCTTTATGATTTCTTTCCTTCTGCTAACTTTGGGTTTTGTTTGTTCTTTCTCTAGTTCCTTTAGGTGTAAGGTTAGATTGTTTATTTGATATTTTTCTTGTTTCTTGAGTTAGGCTTGTATAGCTATAAACTTCCCTCTTAGAACTGCTTTTGCTGCATCCCATAGGTTTTGGATCGTCGTGTTTTCATTGTCATTTGTCTCTAGGTATTTTTTTATTTCCTCTTTGATTTCTTCAGTGATCTCTTGGTTATTTAGTAACGTATTGTTTAGCCTCCATGTGTTTGTGTTTTTTATGTTTTTTTTCCCTGTAATTGATTTCTAATCTCATAACGTTGTGGTCAGAAAAGATGCTTGATATGATTTCAATTTTCTTAAATTTACTGAGGCTTGATTTGTGACCCAAGATGTGATCTATCCTGGAGAATTTTCTGTGCGCACTTGAGAAGAAAGTGTAATCTGTGGTTTTTGGATGGAATGTCTTATAAATATCAATTAAATCTATCTGGTCCATTGTGTCATTTAAAGCTTGTGTTTCCTTATTAATATACTGTTTGGATGATCTGTCCATTGGTGTAAGTGAGGTATTAAAATCCCCCACTATTATTGTGTTCCTGTCGATTTCCTCTTTTATAGCTGTTAGCAGTTGCCTTATGTATTGAGGTGCTCCTATGTTGGGTGCATATATATTTATAATTGTTATATCTTCTTCTTGGATTGATCCTTTGATCATTATGTAGTGTCCTTTCTTGTCTCTTGTAACATTCTTTATTTTAAAGTCTATTTTATCTGATATGAGTATCACTACTCCAGCTTCCTTTGATTTCCATTTGCATGGAATATCTTTTTCCATCCCCTCACTTTAAGTCTGTATGTGTCCCTAGGTCTGAAGTGGGTCTCTTGTAGACAGCATATATATGGGTCTTGTTTTTGTATCCATTCAGTGAGCCTGTGTCTTTTGGTTGGAGCCTTTAATCCATTCACGTTTAAGGTAATTGTCGATATGTATGTTCCTATGACCATTTTCTTAATTGTTTTGGGTTTGGTTTTGTAGGTCCTTTTCTTCTCTTGTGTTTCCCACTTAGAGAAGTTCCTTTAGCATTTGTTGTAGAGCTGGTTTGGTGGTGCTGAATTCTCTTAGCTTTTGCTTGTCTGTAAAGCTTTTGATTTCTCCATCGAATCTGAATGAGATCCTTGCCGGGTAGAGTAATCTTGGTTGTAGGTTCTTCCTTTTCATCACTTTAAGTATATCATGCCACTCCCTCTGGCTTGTAGAGTTCCTGCTGAGAAATCAGCTGTTAACCTTATGGGAGTTCCCTTGTATGTTATTTGTCATTTTTCCCTTGCTGCTTTCAATAATTTTTCTTTGTCTTTAATTTTTGCCAATTTGATTACTATGTGTCTTGGCATGTTTCTCCTTAGGTTTATCCTGTAATGGACTCTCTGTGCTTCCTGGACTTGGGTGGCTATTTCCTTTCCCATGTTAGGGAAGTTTTTGACTATAATCTCTCCAAATATTTTCTCGGGTCCTTTCTCTCCCTCTTCTCCTCCTGGGACCCCTATAATGTGAATGTTGTTACATTTAATGTTGTCTCAGAGGTCTCTTAGGCTGTCTTCATTTCTTTTTATTCTTTTTTCTTTATTCTGTTCCGCAGCAGTGAATTCCACCATTCTGTCTTCCAGGTCACTAATCCGTTCTTCTGCCTCAGTTATTCTGCTATTGATTCCTTCTAGTGTATTTTTCATTTCAGTTATTGTATTGTTCATCTCTGTTTGTTCTTTAATTCTTCTAGATCTTTATTGAACATTTCTTGCATCCTTTCGATCTTTGCCTCCATTCTTTTTCCGAGGTCCTGGATCATCTTCACTATCATTATTCTGAATTCTTTTTCTGGAAGGTTGCCTATCTCCACTTCATTTAGTTGTTTTTCTGGGTTTTATCTTGTTCCTTCATCTGGTACATAGCCCTCTGCCTTTTCATCTTGTCTATCTTTCTGTGAATGTGGTTTTTGTTCCACAGGCTGCAGGACTGTAGTTCTTGCTTCTGCTGTCTGCCCTCTGGTGGATGAGACTATCTAAGAAGCTTGTGCAAGTTTCCTGATGAGTGGGACTGGTGGTGGGTAGAGCTGGCTGTTGCTCTGGTGGGCAGAGTTCAGTAAAACTTTAATTCACTTGTCTGCTGATGGGTGGGGCTGGGTTCCCTCCCTGTTGGTTGTTTGGCCTGAGGTGACCCAACACTGGAGCCTACCCGGGCTCTTTGGTAGGGCTAATGGCGGACTCTGGGAGGGCTCACGCCAAGGAGTACTTCCCAGTTCTTCTGCTGCCAGTGTCCTTGTCCTCACCGTGAGACAGAGCCACGCCCTGACTCTGCAGGAGACCCTCCAACATTAGCAGGTAGGTCTGGTTCAGTCTCCTGTGGGGTCACTGCTCCTTCCCCTGGGTCCCGATGTGCACACTACTTTGTGTGTGCCCTCCGAGGGTGGAGTCTCTGTTTCCCCCAGTCCCGTTGAAGTCCTGCAATCACATCCCGCTAGCCTTCAAAGTCTGATTCTCTAGGAATTCCTCCTCCAGTGGCCGGACCCCCAGTTTCAGAAGCCTTACGTGGGGCTCAGAACCTTCACTCCAGTGGGTAGACTTCTGTGGTGTAAGTGTTCTCCAGTTTGTGAGTCACCCACCCAGCAGTTATGGGATGTGATTTTATTGTGATTGTGCCCCTCCTACCATCTCATTGTGGCTTCTCCTTTGTCTTTGGATGTGGGGTATCTTTTTTGGTGAGTTCCAGTGTCTTCCTGTCTATGATTGTTCAGCAGTTAGTTGTGATTCTGGTGTTCTCGCAAGAGGCAGTGAGAGCACGTCCTTCTACTCCGCCATCTTGAACCAATCTACTACTAATCCTTTTTTAAATTTTGGAAATATGGTGCACTGTGATTTGAGGTATTTGAGGTGGCTTTGGGCAAACTAATAGAAATTATGGAGAGACAGTGGTTGGAGCACTCCTCCACACCAAACCATCCTTTAGCATACGTAATTCAGACATACCTAGGTTCAAATCCTGGCTGAGCCACTTAGTTTAGCCATGGGGCTTAGGAAAATGGCTTCGTTTTTCTAAGCCTCAGTTTCTTTGTCTAGAAATTGAAGGCATAACAGTACCTTCTTTACAGGGCCACTGTAAGAGTTAAAGGGACAATGAACATAAGGAGAATAAGACAGTGTTTGGGACATAGTAAGCATGAACAACTGGTGGCTATTGTTCGTATTTCTCTGTCACCCTATTCCTTGGCAACCAGATCCTTTTCCTTGGACTCAACCACAGTCTCTGTTTTTCACTCTAGCTTTTGAACCATTTCTGGCTCCCAGTCTTTTTTCATATTTCAACCCCCAACCAGTGCCAGTGTTTCTGAACTTGAGTATCTGATCCACTCAGAAGCAGCACCGCCTCATATTGAACTTGGGATTGGCCATGTTATTGGCTGAAAGCTGTCTGACTTAGCAATGCCTCTCCACCCCTGTTACAATTAGCCATGACAAGTTGGCATGAGACAGGGCAGAACAATGAAGTGCTATAAGCACAGGCTCTGGAGTTAAACTGCCTAGACTCCAACCCACCCACCTCTACCATTTACTAGTCAGTGACGTTGGGGAAGTTGTATAATCTCTGTGCCTCAGTTTTATCTTCTGTAAAATGGGAATAATAATATTATTTTAGAGATTACGAGGATTAAATAAATGTATGTAAAGCATGCAGAACAATACTAGGCAAGGAGTAAGCTCTGTAGTATTTGCTATTATTGTTGTTGTTATTACTTTATCTATTTACCTATCTGTCTATCTATCTATCATCTATTTTAAATCCGGGACTCAAACCCAAGCATTGACGAATGAGGACACAAGGCGAGAAAACCATAACTGGCAACTAAGTTGCTAAGGTCAGACTGTGCCCAGTAGAAAGACTGGCTCAGGCCAAACAGTGCGTTCCTGACGTTGGCCTCCTGGTAGGAGAGGGACAGGGTCAGAGCAATGTTTTACTACAGTGGGCTCCAAAGGGGGTACCTGTGCTCTTTCCTGAGTGTACATTAGATGCTGCCTTAGGATACAGAAAAAATATTACAATTTCTATTTATTTTTCTTTAAAAAAATTAAACTAAAAAAAAATTAAACTTTACTGATATCTAATATATCGATTCATGCTGGTAGCCACACTTGTCTGTACACAAGTTGTGTCATAATAGTAAGAGAAATCTCCTGAGAGGAATTTGCGTGCTCTAGGGTGTCATTGTTAAGAGCATTTTCATAAAAACAAAAACAAACCTCTGAAATTTTTAAGTGGTAGAACCTTTATAATATTGTAATGAGATGGGGAGCAACAGTAAAAATCAATTGTATCAAACAGGTTCACAGGTCACTTGAGGGTAAAGGAGTTAAAAGAATTGTCAATTTAAAGATGAATTACTTATTCTCTTACAAAAAGACTGGTGTTCCAAAATTCCTGACCTTTTCTGTTATGACAAGTGACTTTCAATACTGTGCTACCTAGCAGATATTAAAATAATAAATACATTTATTTAACCAGTACCTTTAAGGAAAAGATGGTGTTAACAATGAATGAAAAAGTAACTGCTTTTGCAAATAAACACTTTTTATTGAAAGAGCATTTTATTTGAAATGCTTGGAAATGTTTCCATTATTATTTTATTCCTGAAATTAATACAACTGTATCATTGCCTATGAAAAATTTATATTTGCATGCTTAAAAAAATTTGGAAACAATCTTCTAACCTATTAATATTCCAGATATAGACTTAAAATACCTTTCAATGAGCTTGCAAGAATAACTCTTTGATGGGACTTCCCTCGTGGTGCAGTGGTTAAGAATCCGCCTGCCAATGCAGGGGACACGGGTTGGAGTCCTGGTCCGGGGAGATCCCACATGCTGCGGAGCAACTAAGCCCATGCTCCACAATTACTGAGCCTGCACTCTAGAACCACGAGCCACAACTACTGAAGCCCACGCGCCTAGAGCCCATGCTCCGCAAAAAAGAGTAGCCCCTGCTCGCTGCAACTAGAGAAAGCCCGCACGCAGCAACGAAGACCCAGTGCAGCCATAAATAAATAAATAAAAGATTACTTGTAAAAAAAAAAACTTTGCATAATTGGTGGATGAAAATGAATAATAGGATTCAGTAATACATTTTTGGTGCATTTGGTACTATGTAACTTTGTGAATATCTTCTTCGGCTATGATGACAATTAAAACCTATTTTCAAAAGACAGTGAAGTTAGAAACATACTTGTGAATCTCTACATCACAAATTATTAACCAATAATTTAAAAAAACAGTGACATTTATTCAATTATAGGGAGAACAAAAATGATTTTGTACCTTTAAGAAAGCAAATAAAAATTTAAAGTATTCGTTTCCTCCCTAGTTCCTTTTACTTTCTATTTTTCTGTACATTTTACAAAGTACATGTATGTTTAGTCATATGTGTACATTAGTTAGAAATAAATAAATATAGTAGGAATTCATGCTCAAGCATTTTTATTGGTAGAGTGTGCTTTCAAAAGGGTTTGAAGACCACTGCTTAGAAAGACAGGTCTGAACCTGTGTATGAGATAAAAGTAGAGAGAGGGCAGAAGGATGACAGGACAGGAGATTAATCAAGCCCTCGAACAATGCAACATTCCAGGTCAGGGCAGAGGCTAAATTAGAGTGGTGACATTTTGAATGGAAAGGAACAGATTCAAGAAAATGAGGGAATGAGGGGAGTTCCCTGGTGGTCCAGTGGGTTAGACTCTGCGCTCCCAATACAGGGGGCCTGGGTTTGATCCCTGGTCGGGGAATTAGATCCCAAGTGCATGCCGCAACTAAAAGAGTTCACATGCCGCAACTAAAGATCCCTCATGCCGCAGCTAAACATGCCGCAACAAAGATCCCACGTGCCTCGGCTGAGACCCAGCACAGCCAAAATAAATAAATAAGTATTTTTAAAAAAAGAAAAAGAAAATAAGGGAATGAAAAGACAGGAGCAATAAGTTTTGATGACTAATGGTACGTAGAAAGCAAGGGAGAGGGAGGTGTCAGTGAATAAACTGGGAGGAAGAAAAAGTTCTTGGGGGTAAAACAATGGATTTCCCTTTAAATATGTTGAACTTGAGTGCCTTTTGGAACATTAACTGAAAGGATCTAAGGAACAGTTGAAAAAAGACCAGGTGACAGTGACTAAAAATGACTTTTTAGAGAAGTTTTACAGTCCATATGTTTTACAATTCTGACATATATTGCTGTAAAGATAATATGCATTCGTGGGAACCAACAGATTTGACTTCTTAAAATATGAATACCCTTTAGAGGCACACACATCTCTTTTTTTCCTTCAGGACTTCCCACTATAGCAGAATATGGGAGAGAGAGAGGATTAATGTGGAAACACTGCTTTGGGAAACTCTGGTTCCAAACCCAGTCTACCATTTAGCAGTGAGGCAACTCTGGAGATTTATTTAACTCTTCTGAGGCTTGATCTCTTTATTGAATGATGGTCTAATAATATTTGTTTTGTATAGTTATTTTGAGCATTGAATGAGTTAACACGTGTAAAGTGCTTATGTCTTTGCCTTGTACAGTTTTGAAGCATTATTTAATGTTAACTAAAAATTAGTTCTAAGTATTGCTTGGTCACTGTAGTTCTTGGAAAACAAACTGACTACTGTGTTATCTTTTATCTCAGCCTACTACATCATTATCACACATTCACATGCTGATAAAACCTGGACCTTGTGGTATGTCTGTTCCTAAATAAGCATTATTTTCTCCCCTTCAATATTGCTGTAAACAGTGGCACACATGTAGCATATGTTTGATTTTTTTTAACTGTTTCATAAGAAAAGTACATACATGCTCAAATGTGTACACACACACTCAAACACGCACTAAAGGTCATTCACAAAGTTTTTAGTATCTGAGACCTGAGCTGAGAAAGAACAGTAAAATTCCCATATTTGGATCACACTTGCAACAATAATTATGATCCTTATGTTCTGGAATAAATGTTTGTGTCCTCCCAAAATTCATATGTTGAAATTCTAACCCTCAATATGATGGTATTAGGAGGTGGAGTCTTTGGGAGGTGATTAGGTCATGAGAGTGGAGCCCTCATGAATGGGATTAGTGCCCATACAAAAGAGACTCCAGAGAGTTCTCTTGCCCCTTTGGCCATGTGAGGATACAGTGAGAAGATGGCCATCTATGAACCAGGAAGTAAGCCCTCACCATACACTAAATCTGCTGGTGCCTTGATCTTGGACGTCCCAGCCTCCAGAACTGTGAGAAACAATTTTCTGTTGTTTATGAGCTACCCAGTCTATGTTATTTTGTTGTAGAAACCTGAGCTAAGACACTTTACAACTACATAGAATTTTGCAGTTATAGAAATGATATACATTGATAAGTGACAAGAGAAATCCACTATATAAATATATTTGGTGTCCCTGAGGTAGAGAGCACAGCAAATGGAGAATAAAAGTATTCAAAGAGAAAAGTATACTTTCCTGAAATGAAGAACAGAATCCACAAATTTAAAGGATACACTGTGTTGTTGGAAAAATTAACACAGGAGCATAGAAATATGACATGGCCACATGAAATGACTAAACTCATGAATTAAGTGAATAATCCTATGTATATCTAGGCAAAAAAACACAAGCCACTTGTAATAGGAAGAGGTAAATCTGGGTTCAAACTTACTCACAGCAATGATCATCACTAGAAGATGATAGAGCAATGTTTACAAAGTTCTAAGGAGAAATGAGGTGACCCAAGAATTTTATACCCAGCCAAATTTCTGTGTATGAAGGAAACCAACAAATAGTCTCAAATATGCCACGGCTTGGGTCAGGTAAGGCACATACAAATACTTTTTGAAAAAGTTGGGGTCTTCCTTGGTGGTGCAGTGGTTAAGAATCTGCCTGCCAATGCAGGGGACACAGGTTCGAACCCTGGTCCGGGAAGATCCCACATGCCGCGGAGCAACTAAGCCCTTGCGCCACAACTACTGAGCCTGCGCTCTAGAGCCCACGAGCCACAACTACTGAGCTTGCGTGCCGCAACTACTGAAGCCCACGGGCCTAGAGCCTGTGCTCCACACCAAGAGAAGCTACCGCAATGAGAAGCCCGTGCACCGCAACGAAGAGTAGCCCCTGCTCACCGCAACTAGAGAAAGCCCGCGTGCAGCAACGAAAACCCAATGCAACCAAAAACAAATTAAAAAAAAAAAAAAAAGCTACCTGATGATAAAATCCAGCCAATTAAGACATTTCAGAACGGAAAACTAGGGAATGGGGAAAATAGGATATAACAAGACTTGTTGTGAAGTCGAATCTATGTAAATCTAGAAATAAGGCAAAACAATTACAGATCTTGCAAAATATGACCTACATGTTTGAACAAGGAAGATAAGCTGGCAAGCAAAGTGAGGAGGACATCCATGCAATGGTGCAACCCAGTATGGGGTGTCAGAGCCTGAGTGGAGCAAGGAGAGCATCCCCTCAGGGGAGCAACTCAGCACAGGGTGGGTGTCCGAATCTGAGTAGGGTGCCTGTGGTGGAATGCAAGGAGCTGGAGCCTGTGCAAGGTGAGAATGGTGTCCGTATCTGAGTAGGGTGCCTGTGGTGGAATGCAAGGAGCTGGAGCCTGTGCAAGGTGAGAATGGTGTCCTCATGGAGCAGTGGTGATGGTGGTGGCTCAGAGCAGGGTTTAGGGTCTGAGCCAGTTGAGGAAAATGTCCGTGCATAGGGGTGACTTGGTGAGGGTATCAGAGCCCAAGGAGGGTGGAGGAGAGCCGTCCTATGGGTGCACAAACTGGCATAGGGTTTGAGAGCTTGAGCAGGATGAAAGGGAATCCCCACTGGAGGGACATAAAAAAGGTTTTGTTCTTATTTATGATTTTTCTGAAAGTATGTTATTTTTTAAAATGTGTCTTAACACATCAGATTTTTTTCTGATATTGCAGCTACTTACCTGGGAGGAAACAACATACAAAATATATTTAAAGTCTTATTTGATGTACTATACGTCTACAAATGCTGGGATTATCATATTAAATCACATGACACCGATTCCTTTCAACTGTATCTTGCTTTCATAATACATAAATCATTCTGGATGTATCACTAAGAATTTTGTTGTGCTAATTTAACAGAATATTTTAATGCTACTTAAAGATTGTGAAGTCAGTAGAATGCATATAGACCCTGAAAATTCCTGGACCACCTCACTTTGCAATGCCTGTTCACCTCTTTCCTAAACGGGCACATGAAACTTAGTCAGCGTTCAGGCACCCAGAATTTTCTGGGACGCCACTCACTGCAAAGGTTGAACCTTGGAACCAGCTCTGAATTTCCTTGTGGTTTCACACTTACTGCATTTTCTTCTCACCTTGCCACTACCCACGCAGACTCAGCCTTCCTGGCTGTGTCAACTTTGGGTTGCTCCACTTCCTGGCTTCTGTGAAGCTGCAGCTGCAAGAGCTTTTGCACGCTAAGCAGGCGCCCTATATAAGGCACACAAATTAGAACA